>NC_088960.1:0-1247563 GCF_010111755.1 Nakaseomyces glabratus
CCACAGCACCCAGACCCCACAGCACCCAGACCCCACAGCACCCAGACCCCACAGCACCCAGACCCCACAGCACCCAGACCCCACAGCACCCAGACCCCACAGCACCCAGACCCCACAGCACCCAGACCCCACAGCACCCAGACCCCACAGCACCCAGACCCCACAGCACCCAGACCCCACAGCACCCAGACCCCACAGCACCCAGACCCCACAGCACCCAGACCCCACAGCACCCAGACCCCACAGCACCCAGACCCACAGCACCCAGACCCCACAGCACCCAGACCCCACAGCACCCAGACCCCACAGCACCCAGACCCCACAGCACCCAGACCCACAGCACCCAGACCCCACAGCACCCAGACCCCACAGCACCCAGACCCCACAGCACCCAGACCCCACAGCACCCAGACCCCACAGCACCCAGACCCACAGCACCCAGACCCCACAGCACCCAGACCCCACAGCACCCAGACCCCACAGCACCCAGACCCCACAGCACCCAGACCCCACAGCACCCAGACCCCACAGCACCCAGACCCCACAGCACCCAGACCCCACAGCACCCAGACCCCACAGCACCCAGACCCCACAGCACCCAGACCCCACAGCACCCAGACCCCACAGCACCCAGACCCCACAGCACCCAGACCCCACAGCACCCAGACCCCACAGCACCCAGACCCCACAGCACCCAGACCCCACAGCACCCAGACCCCACAGCACCCAGACCCCACAGCACCCAGACCCCACAGCACCCACACCACACTCCACCCACACCACACTCCACCCACACCACACTCCACCCACACTACACTCCATCCACACTACACTCCACATTGACCAAATTCCGTTACGTAATGTTTAGATTGTATTATAACTAAGATTCATTTTTAATTACGATTGTTTATTTTCTATTTATAATCATAATATGAAATTCTTGACAAGCACTTGATTATATGACAGTTACTTTACCCAAATATCAGGTATCCAAAAGATGTCATGGGTTACACCATTTACCTATTGCGTAAGAAACCTTACACTTTCATCGAATTATATTTTGTAGTTGTAAATTATCATTCATCATGTAAGTGTCATTTGCTCTTGTATGGCATTCATTTTATTATTATATGTTATGAATTGATATTAAACAGATTAATGTCATCATTAGGGGTATTTCTATGTATTATATTTGTTTCATATTCTATAAAGACATCTAATCTTATATTCAAAGGTATAGACTGCTATTTTGTTATAGCTCTTATTCTCTTTCATATGTCATTCGGATTTAGGATTATCTAGTACTTTGAATCCCTTTCATAGTTGAGCCTTAGATATATATGTACAGATAATATACTCTACAAATGTCTTTTCATGACTGTAGATATACGGCATGAAATATGTACAGTGAACTTTTTAATCTATCTACATGATATTCAGGATTCCTTGTGGTATACGTTATCATATTTCTGATAGCTAGGCTTTACTATTATCACCCAAAAATCCCTTCCTCATTACCAAAATATATATTTCTGGAACCCTACATAGCCCTAATTAACCCTAACTGTAATAACTATAAACCCTACTTACCCAGACAAATGAATAAAACACAAACCCTAATGCAGCCCTAAGAGTTTTACTACACCCTATGTAACCCTAAAAAAATGAAAATCTGTTCTTGAATGATGTTTTGACTCGAACAAAAATGCTCTTCACAGAAAGTAACATTCTGGGTAAAAGTACTGCACAGATATTACCATATTCATAAGCATTTATAAATCACACATGATATTGAATAGTTATGTGTTGTGTTGTGGAGGAATTCATTGTTTCAGGAATACATATGGGAATCCTACAAAGTCATAATAACTACATCATGATAACAACTTCATCTCATGATCATTGTGAAGTAAATGTTGATAAAGTAAATATTGGTGACAAGTGATCAAGGCATATATGGGAAAGTCAAGAAAACCTCATAAAATAGACTGGATTGTTCATTTCATCCTCCTGCATAGTATTCAACCAATAATATATTACAGTAGAAAAAGTCTTGAGTATTTAAATGTTTCCACTCTTACAAGATTACAGTAATTCAGTACTATCCTATTGTTTGCATAGTTTTATCCCATCTCAATGTGAACCTTGTATGTCTAACTCCCACCATCAATCCTATAATGAATCTTGGTAAGAGTTCAGATTCAACCAGATGAACTGCAACATTTCAGAAATGACAATTGTTCTAGAACAGAGTGGATTCTTGTACTTCAACAACTCATCGTTAAACACAACATCTCGCGTTTTTCGCAACTCTCAACCAGGCTGGGTAAATCAAATTGCTTTGTCGACTGTCTCGTAGAACGCAAGGTCTCGCGTTTTTCGCAACTTAGATATCTGGATTTGCAGGACTGAGCTGGGTCCCCTGTCAAAACAATAGCATTTCAGAACAGA
This sequence comes from Nakaseomyces glabratus, assembly GCF_010111755.1. Classification (NCBI taxonomy): domain Eukaryota; kingdom Fungi; phylum Ascomycota; class Saccharomycetes; order Saccharomycetales; family Saccharomycetaceae; genus Nakaseomyces; species Nakaseomyces glabratus. The sequence goes on from NC_088960.1 coordinate 2,452, forward strand.
GACATGCTACTGTGATTCCACCCTCTCAGACAAGGCTCTTTTTGTAGGAGAAAATGGTAAATAAAAGAGACTAGCTGCATGTATGAGGCACATATTAGATACATATTTGATTATGTTGCTTGTAAATAAGAATAAACAACCCTTGTTGTTTATTTATTGTAGATAGTGTACATTTCTGTGTTCAATTTGTGTATATTTTTTTATCATTTAAGAACTGTAATCTTATAATGGCCAACACTATACTCTCTCAAGTATTTATAACAATATCTTAAATCATTTCAGTTTAGTTTACGCCACTGCTTCAAATATGGATTTACAATACAAGCTATTACGCACATAAAAAGCAATATCATCAGTATAAACTCACCAATAAGTTTTGACTGGTAAAACCATGTACTGTAACTAATATTTACTATTTCTATTCTGGCACTCATATACGTTTAAACAATTGAAGAATCACAAAATTTGAAATTCATGTTTGGGTGCTGAAGTGCGTAATTATGAAAACTTTGCCATCACCTCCCTTCAACCTAATTGCCAACCCTTTGAAACCTTCCCTGGATGTTGGTGAAAAAGTCAGTACTCGTTCATCGATATATCAAAGGTCATGTGAACATATATCGTATGATGTACTGTTGTGGAAATGCTGGCAGGGTAACTTCGATTGGTCACGATATTTTTCGTCAAATAACTAAAGGAAATTGTTGATCAGGGTAACTTAATCTGTCAGATGACTACCGTGCACTATCACATCTCGCGTTTTTCGCAGCATTTGAAGTTCAATCTTAAACCCACAGGTTCAAATCCATGGTTAGCCAAGATATTATAAGAAACATCGACAACAGTGAGACGCACACAATACAATAACAAAGACATAAAATAACATAAAACTTTTTAGAAGAGAAAAGTGCTTAAATTGTTAACTAATAATAAATAATATATACAAAAACTCTTGAGAATAATACTGCTCACATTATTAATATGAGATATAGAAAACAGTACCTGAAACAAAAATAATAGCCCCAAATTACGAACAATAAATATATATAGGGAAGCTTCAGTTTTTTTTTGTTTTTTGTTGGACAATAATCAATCCATTTTATCATTATCGATAATAAAAGAAACAGCCTATCTAAAAATCATGGCTGGACGAACGTTTGTAATATTGTACATGTTGGGCTTGGGCATTCACAGAACAAATACACTTTAGATCATACCGACAACTATTACTGCAATAATGGAGAATATAATACTGGAAGAAGCAACTCTAATTGAAGCACCCTTACCCTGTAGGACAGATGCTGTTTGCGTGCTGCTGAACCCACTGCCGTTGTTGTTAACAGAGGAACCAGAAGGTAATAGAACAGTCGTGGCCGCCTGTTGACGTGATGATGGAGTTTGTCCTTGGCCTTGTCCTTGCCCTTGTTGTTGAGCTTGTAAAGGTACAGAGTTTGGTGTTTGGCTACCATGAATACCACTGACTGGAGATGCAGTGTCCATTGGACTCTGAACAGATGGAGATCCAGATGGTACAATATTGCCTACCGATTGGTGAACTGGCCCAGAGCCAGAGCCAGAGCCAGAGCCACTACCACCGGCTGTGCCAGCAGCTTGTGTTGGCTTTTCGTTGCCAGACCCTTGGCCAGCCACATTTTGTGACTGAGGTTTCTGAGAGTTGACAATACCACCTACACCTGCTGTTCCAGGAGCATTAGATCCAGCACCGGATACTGTTGAGACTGGTGCTGCACTTGAAACAGTGCTGCCATGACTCTGGCCACCCACGGTTTGCGTTACTGTAGAAACAATTGTGTGACCGTGCTCATCAGTACCTGTGCTATGGGATACCACCTCGGTGAACGTGTGAACGTCCGAAACGACAGTGCTGGTGTAGTCAGACCCAATATTTGCTTTAGAATTCGAAGGTGCGGGTGCATTGGTGATCGTGGTGGTTATTGTTGTAGGATTACCATTGGAGTCGGTAGTGGTGATATGCGAAATGACATCAGTTTCGGTACTGCCATTGCCCCTGTCGACTGTTGTAGTGTAGTCGGTTTCACCTCCGACAGAGACAGTGGAAATGGTAGTTGTACCTGTCCCGGTGACTCCATCATCACCAATAGATGGGAAGTACGAAATTACGACAGTGGCTGTAGCAGTATTTGCACTCACAGTTGTCGTAGTGACTGGAGGCTGCGCGTAAGCAGGAGCAGAAGTGTATACACCCTCACCCACTTGATCATATGACATAACGGTCACAGTAGTGGTGACCGTCTGACCGATATCATTGGTCGTTGTAACATGAGAAACAACAGCTGTAATCGTGTGACCATCAGAAACAAACACAGATGTGTAATCTGGTTGTTCTGTTAGAGTCACAGTTGTTATGATCGTGGTAGGCTTGCCGTCGGAGTCCGTGGTGGTGATGTGCGAAACAAGGTCTGTCTCGAAGTCACCGTTGCCCTTGTCGATCGTCGTCGTGTAGTCGGCCTCGCCGGCATCACTTGGCTTCAATGGGATGGTGGTGACGATGGTGGTAGGGTTGCCGTTGGAGTCCTTGGTGGTGATGTGGGAGACGAGGTCTGTCTCGAAGTCACCGTTGCCCTTGTCGATCGTCGTCGTGTAGTCGGCCTCGCCGGCATCACTTGGCTTCAATGGGATGGTGGTGACGATGGTGGTAGGGTTGCCGTTGGAGTCCTTGGTGGTGATGTGGGAGACGAGGTCTGTCTCGAAGTCACCGTTGCCCTTGTCGATCGTCGTCGTGTAGTCGGCCTCGCCGGCATCACTTGGCTTCAATGGGATGGTGGTGACGATGGTGGTAGGGTTGCCGTTGGAGTCCTTGGTGGTGATGTGGGAGACGAGGTCTGTCTCGAAGTCACCGTTGCCCTTGTCGATCGTCGTCGTGTAGTCGGCCTCGCCGGCATCACTTGGCTTCAATGGGATGGTGGTGACGATGGTGGTAGGGTTGCCGTTGGAGTCCTTGGTGGTGATGTGGGAGACGAGGTCTGTCTCGAAGTCACCGTTGCCCTTGTCGATCGTCGTCGTGTAGTCGGCCTCGCCGGCATCACTTGGCTTCAATGGGATGGTGGTGACGATGGTGGTAGGGTTGCCGTTGGAGTCCTTGGTGGTGATGTGGGAGACGAGGTCTGTCTCGAAGTCACCGTTGCCCTTGTCGATCGTCGTCGTGTAGTCGGCCTCGCCGGCATCACTTGGCTTCAATGGGATGGTGGTGACGATGGTGGTAGGGTTGCCGTTGGAGTCCTTGGTGGTGATGTGGGAGACGAGGTCTGTCTCGAAGTCACCGTTGCCCTTGTCGATCGTCGTCGTGTAGTCGGCCTCGCCGGCATCACTTGGCTTCAATGGGATGGTGGTGACGATGGTGGTAGGGTTGCCGTTGGAGTCCTTGGTGGTGATGTGGGAGACGAGGTCTGTCTCGAAGTCACCGTTGCCCTTGTCGATCGTCGTCGTGTAGTCGGCCTCGCCGGCATCACTTGGCTTCAATGGGATGGTGGTGACGATGGTGGTAGGGTTGCCGTTGGAGTCCTTGGTGGTGATGTGGGAGACGAGGTCTGTCTCGAAGTCACCGTTGCCCTTGTCGATCGTCGTCGTGTAGTCGGCCTCGCCGGCATCACTTGGCTTCAATGGGATGGTGGTGACGATGGTGGTAGGGTTGCCGTTGGAGTCCTTGGTGGTGATGTGGGAGACGAGGTCTGTCTCGAAGTCACCGTTGCCCTTGTCGATCGTCGTCGTGTAGTCGGCCTCGCCGGCATCACTTGGCTTCAATGGGATGGTGGTGACGATGGTGGTAGGGTTGCCGTTGGAGTCCTTGGTGGTGATGTGGGAGACGAGGTCTGTCTCGAAGTCACCGTTGCCCTTGTCGATCGTCGTCGTGTAGTCGGCCTCGCCGGCATCACTTGGCTTCAATGGGATGGTGGTGACGATGGTGGTAGGGTTGCCGTTGGAGTCCTTGGTGGTGATGTGGGAGACGAGGTCTGTCTCGAAGTCACCGTTGCCCTTGTCGATCGTCGTCGTGTAGTCGGCCTCGCCGGCATCACTTGGCTTCAATGGGATGGTGGTGACGATGGTGGTAGGGTTGCCGTTGGAGTCCTTGGTGGTGATGTGGGAGACGAGGTCTGTCTCGAAGTCACCGTTGCCCTTGTCGATCGTCGTCGTGTAGTCGGCCTCGCCGGCATCACTTGGCTTCAATGGGATGGTGGTGACGATGGTGGTAGGGTTGCCGTTGGAGTCCTTGGTGGTGATGTGGGAGACGAGGTCTGTCTCGAAGTCACCGTTGCCCTTGTCGATCGTCGTCGTGTAGTCGGCCTCGCCGGCATCACTTGGCTTCAATGGGATGGTGGTGACGATGGTGGTAGGGTTGCCGTTGGAGTCCTTGGTGGTGATGTGGGAGACGAGGTCTGTCTCGAAGTCACCGTTGCCCTTGTCGATCGTCGTCGTGTAGTCGGCCTCGCCGGCATCACTTGGCTTCAATGGGATGGTGGTGACGATGGTGGTAGGGTTGCCGTTGGAGTCCTTGGTGGTGATGTGGGAGACGAGGTCTGTCTCGAAGTCACCGTTGCCCTTGTCGATCGTCGTCGTGTAGTCGGCCTCGCCGGCATCACTTGGCTTCAATGGGATGGTGGTGACGATGGTGGTAGGGTTGCCGTTGGAGTCCTTGGTGGTGATGTGGGAGACGAGGTCTGTCTCGAAGTCACCGTTGCCCTTGTCGATCGTCGTCGTGTAGTCGGCCTCGCCGGCATCACTTGGCTTCAATGGGATGGTGGTGACGATGGTGGTAGGGTTGCCGTTGGAGTCCTTGGTGGTGATGTGGGAGACGAGGTCTGTCTCGAAGTCACCGTTGCCCTTGTCGATCGTCGTCGTGTAGTCGGCCTCGCCGGCATCACTTGGCTTCAATGGGATGGTGGTGACGATGGTGGTAGGGTTGCCGTTGGAGTCCTTGGTGGTGATGTGGGAGACGAGGTCTGTCTCGAAGTCACCGTTGCCCTTGTCGATCGTCGTCGTGTAGTCGGCCTCGCCGGCATCACTTGGCTTCAATGGGATGGTGGTGACGATGGTGGTAGGGTTGCCGTTGGAGTCCTTGGTGGTGATGTGGGAGACGAGGTCTGTCTCGAAGTCACCGTTGCCCTTGTCGATCGTCGTCGTGTAGTCGGCCTCGCCGGCATCACTTGGCTTCAATGGGATGGTGGTGACGATGGTGGTAGGGTTGCCGTTGGAGTCCTTGGTGGTGATGTGGGAGACGAGGTCTGTCTCGAAGTCACCGTTGCCCTTGTCGATCGTCGTCGTGTAGTCGGCCTCGCCGGCATCACTTGGCTTCAATGGGATGGTGGTGACGATGGTGGTAGGGTTGCCGTTGGAGTCCTTGGTGGTGATGTGGGAGACGAGGTCTGTCTCGAAGTCACCGTTGCCCTTGTCGATCGTCGTCGTGTAGTCGGCCTCGCCGGCATCACTTGGCTTCAATGGGATGGTGGTGACGATGGTGGTAGGGTTGCCGTTGGAGTCCTTGGTGGTGATGTGGGAGACGAGGTCTGTCTCGAAGTCACCGTTGCCCTTGTCGATCGTCGTCGTGTAGTCGGCCTCGCCGGCATCACTTGGCTTCAATGGGATGGTGGTGACGATGGTGGTAGGGTTGCCGTTGGAGTCCTTGGTGGTGATGTGGGAGACGAGGTCTGTCTCGAAGTCACCGTTGCCCTTGTCGATCGTCGTCGTGTAGTCGGCCTCGCCGGCATCACTTGGCTTCAATGGGATGGTGGTGACGATGGTGGTAGGGTTGCCGTTGGAGTCCTTGGTGGTGATGTGGGAGACGAGGTCTGTCTCGAAGTCACCGTTGCCCTTGTCGATCGTCGTCGTGTAGTCGGCCTCGCCGGCATCACTTGGCTTCAATGGGATGGTGGTGACGATGGTGGTAGGGTTGCCGTTGGAGTCCTTGGTGGTGATGTGGGAGACGAGGTCTGTCTCGAAGTCACCGTTGCCCTTGTCGATCGTCGTCGTGTAGTCGGCCTCGCCGGCATCACTTGGCTTCAATGGGATGGTGGTGACGATGGTGGTAGGGTTGCCGTTGGAGTCCTTGGTGGTGATGTGGGAGACGAGGTCTGTCTCGAAGTCACCGTTGCCCTTGTCGATCGTCGTCGTGTAGTCGGCCTCGCCGGCATCACTTGGCTTCAATGGGATGGTGGTGACGATGGTGGTAGGGTTGCCGTTGGAGTCCTTGGTGGTGATGTGGGAGACGAGGTCTGTCTCGAAGTCACCGTTGCCCTTGTCGATCGTCGTCGTGTAGTCGGCCTCGCCGGCATCACTTGGCTTCAATGGGATGGTGGTGACGATGGTGGTAGGGTTGCCGTTGGAGTCCTTGGTGGTGATGTGGGAGACGAGGTCTGTCTCGAAGTCACCGTTGCCCTTGTCGATCGTCGTCGTGTAGTCGGCCTCGCCGGCATCACTTGGCTTCAATGGGATGGTGGTGACGATGGTGGTAGGGTTGCCGTTGGAGTCCTTGGTGGTGATGTGGGAGACGAGGTCTGTCTCGAAGTCACCGTTGCCCTTGTCGATCGTCGTCGTGTAGTCGGCCTCGCCGGCATCACTTGGCTTCAATGGGATGGTGGTGACGATGGTGGTAGGGTTGCCGTTGGAGTCCTTGGTGGTGATGTGGGAGACGAGGTCTGTCTCGAAGTCACCGTTGCCCTTGTCGATCGTCGTCGTGTAGTCGGCCTCGCCGGCATCACTTGGCTTCAATGGGATGGTGGTGACGATGGTGGTAGGGTTGCCGTTGGAGTCCTTGGTGGTGATGTGGGAGACGAGGTCTGTCTCGAAGTCACCGTTGCCCTTGTCGATCGTCGTCGTGTAGTCGGCCTCGCCGGCATCACTTGGCTTCAATGGGATGGTGGTGACGATGGTGGTAGGGTTGCCGTTGGAGTCCTTGGTGGTGATGTGGGAGACGAGGTCTGTCTCGAAGTCACCGTTGCCCTTGTCGATCGTCGTCGTGTAGTCGGCCTCGCCGGCATCACTTGGCTTCAATGGGATGGTGGTGACGATGGTGGTAGGGTTGCCGTTGGAGTCCTTGGTGGTGATGTGGGAGACGAGGTCTGTCTCGAAGTCACCGTTGCCCTTGTCGATCGTCGTCGTGTAGTCGGCCTCGCCGGCATCACTTGGCTTCAATGGGATGGTGGTGACGATGGTGGTAGGGTTGCCGTTGGAGTCCTTGGTGGTGATGTGGGAGACGAGGTCTGTCTCGAAGTCACCGTTGCCCTTGTCGATCGTCGTCGTGTAGTCGGCCTCGCCGGCATCACTTGGCTTCAATGGGATGGTGGTGACGATGGTGGTAGGGTTGCCGTTGGAGTCCTTGGTGGTGATGTGGGAGACGAGGTCTGTCTCGAAGTCACCGTTGCCCTTGTCGATCGTCGTCGTGTAGTCGGCCTCGCCGGCATCACTTGGCTTCAATGGGATGGTGGTGACGATGGTGGTAGGGTTGCCGTTGGAGTCCTTGGTGGTGATGTGGGAGACGAGGTCTGTCTCGAAGTCACCGTTGCCCTTGTCGATCGTCGTCGTGTAGTCGGCCTCGCCGGCATCACTTGGCTTCAATGGGATGGTGGTGACGATGGTGGTAGGGTTGCCGTTGGAGTCCTTGGTGGTGATGTGGGAGACGAGGTCTGTCTCGAAGTCACCGTTGCCCTTGTCGATCGTCGTCGTGTAGTCGGCCTCGCCGGCATCACTTGGCTTCAATGGGATGGTGGTGACGATGGTGGTAGGGTTGCCGTTGGAGTCCTTGGTGGTGATGTGGGAGACGAGGTCTGTCTCGAAGTCACCGTTGCCCTTGTCGATCGTCGTCGTGTAGTCGGCCTCGCCGGCATCACTTGGCTTCAATGGGATGGTGGTGACGATGGTGGTAGGGTTGCCGTTGGAGTCCTTGGTGGTGATGTGGGAGACGAGGTCTGTCTCGAAGTCACCGTTGCCCTTGTCGATCGTCGTCGTGTAGTCGGCCTCGCCGGCATCACTTGGCTTCAATGGGATGGTGGTGACGATGGTGGTAGGGTTGCCGTTGGAGTCCTTGGTGGTGATGTGGGAGACGAGGTCTGTCTCGAAGTCACCGTTGCCCTTGTCGATCGTCGTCGTGTAGTCGGCCTCGCCGGCATCACTTGGCTTCAATGGGATGGTGGTGACGATGGTGGTAGGGTTGCCGTTGGAGTCCTTGGTGGTGATGTGGGAGACGAGGTCTGTCTCGAAGTCACCGTTGCCCTTGTCGATCGTCGTCGTGTAGTCGGCCTCGCCGGCATCACTTGGCTTCAATGGGATGGTGGTGACGATGGTGGTAGGGTTGCCGTTGGAGTCCTTGGTGGTGATGTGGGAGACGAGGTCTGTCTCGAAGTCACCGTTGCCCTTGTCGATCGTCGTCGTGTAGTCGGCCTCGCCGGCATCACTTGGCTTCAATGGGATGGTGGTGACGATGGTGGTAGGGTTGCCGTTGGAGTCCTTGGTGGTGATGTGGGAGACGAGGTCTGTCTCGAAGTCACCGTTGCCCTTGTCGATCGTCGTCGTGTAGTCGGCCTCGCCGGCATCACTTGGCTTCAATGGGATGGTGGTGACGATGGTGGTAGGGTTGCCGTTGGAGTCCTTGGTGGTGATGTGGGAGACGAGGTCTGTCTCGAAGTCACCGTTGCCCTTGTCGATCGTCGTCGTGTAGTCGGCCTCGCCGGCATCACTTGGCTTCAATGGGATGGTGGTGACGATGGTGGTAGGGTTGCCGTTGGAGTCCTTGGTGGTGATGTGGGAGACGAGGTCTGTCTCGAAGTCACCGTTGCCCTTGTCGATCGTCGTCGTGTAGTCGGCCTCGCCGGCATCACTTGGCTTCAATGGGATGGTGGTGACGATGGTGGTAGGGTTGCCGTTGGAGTCCTTGGTGGTGATGTGGGAGACGAGGTCTGTCTCGAAGTCACCGTTGCCCTTGTCGATCGTCGTCGTGTAGTCGGCCTCGCCGGCATCACTTGGCTTCAATGGGATGGTGGTGACGATGGTGGTAGGGTTGCCGTTGGAGTCCTTGGTGGTGATGTGGGAGACGAGGTCTGTCTCGAAGTCACCGTTGCCCTTGTCGATCGTCGTCGTGTAGTCGGCCTCGCCGGCATCACTTGGCTTCAATGGGATGGTGGTGACGATGGTGGTAGGGTTGCCGTTGGAGTCCTTGGTGGTGATGTGGGAGACGAGGTCTGTCTCGAAGTCACCGTTGCCCTTGTCGATCGTCGTCGTGTAGTCGGCCTCGCCGGCATCACTTGGCTTCAATGGGATGGTGGTGACGATGGTGGTAGGGTTGCCGTTGGAGTCCTTGGTGGTGATGTGGGAGACGAGGTCTGTCTCGAAGTCACCGTTGCCCTTGTCGATCGTCGTCGTGTAGTCGGCCTCGCCGGCATCACTTGGCTTCAATGGGATGGTGGTGACGATGGTGGTAGGGTTGCCGTTGGAGTCCTTGGTGGTGATGTGGGAGACGAGGTCTGTCTCGAAGTCACCGTTGCCCTTGTCGATCGTCGTCGTGTAGTCGGCCTCGCCGGCATCACTTGGCTTCAATGGGATGGTGGTGACGATGGTGGTAGGGTTGCCGTTGGAGTCCTTGGTGGTGATGTGGGAGACGAGGTCTGTCTCGAAGTCACCGTTGCCCTTGTCGATCGTCGTCGTGTAGTCGGCCTCGCCGGCATCACTTGGCTTCAATGGGATGGTGGTGACGATGGTGGTAGGGTTGCCGTTGGAGTCCTTGGTGGTGATGTGGGAGACGAGGTCTGTCTCGAAGTCACCGTTGCCCTTGTCGATCGTCGTCGTGTAGTCGGCCTCGCCGGCATCACTTGGCTTCAATGGGATGGTGGTGACGATGGTGGTAGGGTTGCCGTTGGAGTCCTTGGTGGTGATGTGGGAGACGAGGTCTGTCTCGAAGTCACCGTTGCCCTTGTCGATCGTCGTCGTGTAGTCGGCCTCGCCGGCATCACTTGGCTTCAATGGGATGGTGGTGACGATGGTGGTAGGGTTGCCGTTGGAGTCCTTGGTGGTGATGTGGGAGACGAGGTCTGTCTCGAAGTCACCGTTGCCCTTGTCGATCGTCGTCGTGTAGTCGGCCTCGCCGGCATCACTTGGCTTCAATGGGATGGTGGTGACGATGGTGGTAGGGTTGCCGTTGGAGTCCTTGGTGGTGATGTGGGAGACGAGGTCTGTCTCGAAGTCACCGTTGCCCTTGTCGATCGTCGTCGTGTAGTCGGCCTCGCCGGCATCACTTGGCTTCAATGGGATGGTGGTGACGATGGTGGTAGGGTTGCCGTTGGAGTCCTTGGTGGTGATGTGGGAGACGAGGTCTGTCTCGAAGTCACCGTTGCCCTTGTCGATCGTCGTCGTGTAGTCGGCCTCGCCGGCATCACTTGGCTTCAATGGGATGGTGGTGACGATGGTGGTAGGGTTGCCGTTGGAGTCCTTGGTGGTGATGTGGGAGACGAGGTCTGTCTCGAAGTCACCGTTGCCCTTGTCGATCGTCGTCGTGTAGTCGGCCTCGCCGGCATCACTTGGCTTCAATGGGATGGTGGTGACGATGGTGGTAGGGTTGCCGTTGGAGTCCTTGGTGGTGATGTGGGAGACGAGGTCTGTCTCGAAGTCACCGTTGCCCTTGTCGATCGTCGTCGTGTAGTCGGCCTCGCCGGCATCACTTGGCTTCAATGGGATGGTGGTGACGATGGTGGTAGGGTTGCCGTTGGAGTCCTTGGTGGTGATGTGGGAGACGAGGTCTGTCTCGAAGTCACCGTTGCCCTTGTCGATCGTCGTCGTGTAGTCGGCCTCGCCGGCATCACTTGGCTTCAATGGGATGGTGGTGACGATGGTGGTAGGGTTGCCGTTGGAGTCCTTGGTGGTGATGTGGGAGACGAGGTCTGTCTCGAAGTCACCGTTGCCCTTGTCGATCGTCGTCGTGTAGTCGGCCTCGCCGGCATCACTTGGCTTCAATGGGATGGTGGTGACGATGGTGGTAGGGTTGCCGTTGGAGTCCTTGGTGGTGATGTGGGAGACGAGGTCTGTCTCGAAGTCACCGTTGCCCTTGTCGATCGTCGTCGTGTAGTCGGCCTCGCCGGCATCACTTGGCTTCAATGGGATGGTGGTGACGATGGTGGTAGGGTTGCCGTTGGAGTCCTTGGTGGTGATGTGGGAGACGAGGTCTGTCTCGAAGTCACCGTTGCCCTTGTCGATCGTCGTCGTGTAGTCGGCCTCGCCGGCATCACTTGGCTTCAATGGGATGGTGGTGACGATGGTGGTAGGGTTGCCGTTGGAGTCCTTGGTGGTGATGTGGGAGACGAGGTCTGTCTCGAAGTCACCGTTGCCCTTGTCGATCGTCGTCGTGTAGTCGGCCTCGCCGGCATCACTTGGCTTCAATGGGATGGTGGTGACGATGGTGGTAGGGTTGCCGTTGGAGTCCTTGGTGGTGATGTGGGAGACGAGGTCTGTCTCGAAGTCACCGTTGCCCTTGTCGATCGTCGTCGTGTAGTCGGCCTCGCCGGCATCACTTGGCTTCAATGGGATGGTGGTGACGATGGTGGTAGGGTTGCCGTTGGAGTCCTTGGTGGTGATGTGGGAGACGAGGTCTGTCTCGAAGTCACCGTTGCCCTTGTCGATCGTCGTCGTGTAGTCGGCCTCGCCGGCATCACTTGGCTTCAATGGGATGGTGGTGACGATGGTGGTAGGGTTGCCGTTGGAGTCCTTGGTGGTGATGTGGGAGACGAGGTCTGTCTCGAAGTCACCGTTGCCCTTGTCGATCGTCGTCGTGTAGTCGGCCTCGCCGGCATCACTTGGCTTCAATGGGATGGTGGTGACGATGGTGGTAGGGTTGCCGTTGGAGTCCTTGGTGGTGATGTGGGAGACGAGGTCTGTCTCGAAGTCACCGTTGCCCTTGTCGATCGTCGTCGTGTAGTCGGCCTCGCCGGCATCACTTGGCTTCAATGGGATGGTGGTGACGATGGTGGTAGGGTTGCCGTTGGAGTCCTTGGTGGTGATGTGGGAGACGAGGTCTGTCTCGAAGTCACCGTTGCCCTTGTCGATCGTCGTCGTGTAGTCGGCCTCGCCGGCATCACTTGGCTTCAATGGGATGGTGGTGACGATGGTGGTAGGGTTGCCGTTGGAGTCCTTGGTGGTGATGTGGGAGACGAGGTCTGTCTCGAAGTCACCGTTGCCCTTGTCGATCGTCGTCGTGTAGTCGGCCTCGCCGGCATCACTTGGCTTCAATGGGATGGTGGTGACGATGGTGGTAGGGTTGCCGTTGGAGTCCTTGGTGGTGATGTGGGAGACGAGGTCTGTCTCGAAGTCACCGTTGCCCTTGTCGATCGTCGTCGTGTAGTCGGCCTCGCCGGCATCACTTGGCTTCAATGGGATGGTGGTGACGATGGTGGTAGGGTTGCCGTTGGAGTCCTTGGTGGTGATGTGGGAGACGAGGTCTGTCTCGAAGTCACCGTTGCCCTTGTCGATCGTCGTCGTGTAGTCGGCCTCGCCGGCATCACTTGGCTTCAATGGGATGGTGGTGACGATGGTGGTAGGGTTGCCGTTGGAGTCCTTGGTGGTGATGTGGGAGACGAGGTCTGTCTCGAAGTCACCGTTGCCCTTGTCGATCGTCGTCGTGTAGTCGGCCTCGCCGGCATCACTTGGCTTCAATGGGATGGTGGTGACGATGGTGGTAGGGTTGCCGTTGGAGTCCTTGGTGGTGATGTGGGAGACGAGGTCTGTCTCGAAGTCACCGTTGCCCTTGTCGATCGTCGTCGTGTAGTCGGCCTCGCCGGCATCACTTGGCTTCAATGGGATGGTGGTGACGATGGTGGTAGGGTTGCCGTTGGAGTCCTTGGTGGTGATGTGGGAGACGAGGTCTGTCTCGAAGTCACCGTTGCCCTTGTCGATCGTCGTCGTGTAGTCGGCCTCGCCGGCATCACTTGGCTTCAATGGGATGGTGGTGACGATGGTGGTAGGGTTGCCGTTGGAGTCCTTGGTGGTGATGTGGGAGACGAGGTCTGTCTCGAAGTCACCGTTGCCCTTGTCGATCGTCGTCGTGTAGTCGGCCTCGCCGGCATCACTTGGCTTCAATGGGATGGTGGTGACGATGGTGGTAGGGTTGCCGTTGGAGTCCTTGGTGGTGATGTGGGAGACGAGGTCTGTCTCGAAGTCACCGTTGCCCTTGTCGATCGTCGTCGTGTAGTCGGCCTCGCCGGCATCACTTGGCTTCAATGGGATGGTGGTGACGATGGTGGTAGGGTTGCCGTTGGAGTCCTTGGTGGTGATGTGGGAGACGAGGTCTGTCTCGAAGTCACCGTTGCCCTTGTCGATCGTCGTCGTGTAGTCGGCCTCGCCGGCATCACTTGGCTTCAATGGGATGGTGGTGACGATGGTGGTAGGGTTGCCGTTGGAGTCCTTGGTGGTGATGTGGGAGACGAGGTCTGTCTCGAAGTCACCGTTGCCCTTGTCGATCGTCGTCGTGTAGTCGGCCTCGCCGGCATCACTTGGCTTCAATGGGATGGTGGTGACGATGGTGGTAGGGTTGCCGTTGGAGTCCTTGGTGGTGATGTGGGAGACGAGGTCTGTCTCGAAGTCACCGTTGCCCTTGTCGATCGTCGTCGTGTAGTCGGCCTCGCCGGCATCACTTGGCTTCAATGGGATGGTGGTGACGATGGTGGTAGGGTTGCCGTTGGAGTCCTTGGTGGTGATGTGGGAGACGAGGTCTGTCTCGAAGTCACCGTTGCCCTTGTCGATCGTCGTCGTGTAGTCGGCCTCGCCGGCATCACTTGGCTTCAATGGGATGGTGGTGACGATGGTGGTAGGGTTGCCGTTGGAGTCCTTGGTGGTGATGTGGGAGACGAGGTCTGTCTCGAAGTCACCGTTGCCCTTGTCGATCGTCGTCGTGTAGTCGGCCTCGCCGGCATCACTTGGCTTCAATGGGATGGTGGTGACGATGGTGGTAGGGTTGCCGTTGGAGTCCTTGGTGGTGATGTGGGAGACGAGGTCTGTCTCGAAGTCACCGTTGCCCTTGTCGATCGTCGTCGTGTAGTCGGCCTCGCCGGCATCACTTGGCTTCAATGGGATGGTGGTGACGATGGTGGTAGGGTTGCCGTTGGAGTCCTTGGTGGTGATGTGGGAGACGAGGTCTGTCTCGAAGTCACCGTTGCCCTTGTCGATCGTCGTCGTGTAGTCGGCCTCGCCGGCATCACTTGGCTTCAATGGGATGGTGGTGACGATGGTGGTAGGGTTGCCGTTGGAGTCCTTGGTGGTGATGTGGGAGACGAGGTCTGTCTCGAAGTCACCGTTGCCCTTGTCGATCGTCGTCGTGTAGTCGGCCTCGCCGGCATCACTTGGCTTCAATGGGATGGTGGTGACGATGGTGGTAGGGTTGCCGTTGGAGTCCTTGGTGGTGATGTGGGAGACGAGGTCTGTCTCGAAGTCACCGTTGCCCTTGTCGATCGTCGTCGTGTAGTCGGCCTCGCCGGCATCACTTGGCTTCAATGGGATGGTGGTGACGATGGTGGTAGGGTTGCCGTTGGAGTCCTTGGTGGTGATGTGGGAGACGAGGTCTGTCTCGAAGTCACCGTTGCCCTTGTCGATCGTCGTCGTGTAGTCGGCCTCGCCGGCATCACTTGGCTTCAATGGGATGGTGGTGACGATGGTGGTAGGGTTGCCGTTGGAGTCCTTGGTGGTGATGTGGGAGACGAGGTCTGTCTCGAAGTCACCGTTGCCCTTGTCGATCGTCGTCGTGTAGTCGGCCTCGCCGGCATCACTTGGCTTCAATGGGATGGTGGTGACGATGGTGGTAGGGTTGCCGTTGGAGTCCTTGGTGGTGATGTGGGAGACGAGGTCTGTCTCGAAGTCACCGTTGCCCTTGTCGATCGTCGTCGTGTAGTCGGCCTCGCCGGCATCACTTGGCTTCAATGGGATGGTGGTGACGATGGTGGTAGGGTTGCCGTTGGAGTCCTTGGTGGTGATGTGGGAGACGAGGTCTGTCTCGAAGTCACCGTTGCCCTTGTCGATCGTCGTCGTGTAGTCGGCCTCGCCGGCATCACTTGGCTTCAATGGGATGGTGGTGACGATGGTGGTAGGGTTGCCGTTGGAGTCCTTGGTGGTGATGTGGGAGACGAGGTCTGTCTCGAAGTCACCGTTGCCCTTGTCGATCGTCGTCGTGTAGTCGGCCTCGCCGGCATCACTTGGCTTCAATGGGATGGTGGTGACGATGGTGGTAGGGTTGCCGTTGGAGTCCTTGGTGGTGATGTGGGAGACGAGGTCTGTCTCGAAGTCACCGTTGCCCTTGTCGATCGTCGTCGTGTAGTCGGCCTCGCCGGCATCACTTGGCTTCAATGGGATGGTGGTGACGATGGTGGTAGGGTTGCCGTTGGAGTCCTTGGTGGTGATGTGGGAGACGAGGTCTGTCTCGAAGTCACCGTTGCCCTTGTCGATCGTCGTCGTGTAGTCGGCCTCGCCGGCATCACTTGGCTTCAATGGGATGGTGGTGACGATGGTGGTAGGGTTGCCGTTGGAGTCCTTGGTGGTGATGTGGGAGACGAGGTCTGTCTCGAAGTCACCGTTGCCCTTGTCGATCGTCGTCGTGTAGTCGGCCTCGCCGGCAT
The DNA here is from genome assembly GCF_010111755.1 of Nakaseomyces glabratus. Taxonomy (NCBI): domain Eukaryota; kingdom Fungi; phylum Ascomycota; class Saccharomycetes; order Saccharomycetales; family Saccharomycetaceae; genus Nakaseomyces; species Nakaseomyces glabratus. The sequence continues at coordinate 18,066 of NC_088960.1, forward strand.
CACTTGGCTTCAATGGGATGGTGGTGACGATGGTGGTAGGGTTGCCGTTGGAGTCCTTGGTGGTGATGTGGGAGACGAGGTCTGTCTCGAAGTCACCGTTGCCCTTGTCGATCGTCGTCGTGTAGTCGGCCTCGCCGGCATCACTTGGCTTCAATGGGATGGTGGTGACGATGGTGGTAGGGTTGCCGTTGGAGTCCTTGGTGGTGATGTGGGAGACGAGGTCTGTCTCGAAGTCACCGTTGCCCTTGTCGATCGTCGTCGTGTAGTCGGCCTCGCCGGCATCACTTGGCTTCAATGGGATGGTGGTGACGATGGTGGTAGGGTTGCCGTTGGAGTCCTTGGTGGTGATGTGGGAGACGAGGTCTGTCTCGAAGTCACCGTTGCCCTTGTCGATCGTCGTCGTGTAGTCGGCCTCGCCGGCATCACTTGGCTTCAATGGGATGGTGGTGACGATGGTGGTAGGGTTGCCGTTGGAGTCCTTGGTGGTGATGTGGGAGACGAGGTCTGTCTCGAAGTCACCGTTGCCCTTGTCGATCGTCGTCGTGTAGTCGGCCTCGCCGGCATCACTTGGCTTCAATGGGATGGTGGTGACGATGGTGGTAGGGTTGCCGTTGGAGTCCTTGGTGGTGATGTGGGAGACGAGGTCTGTCTCGAAGTCACCGTTGCCCTTGTCGATCGTCGTCGTGTAGTCGGCCTCGCCGGCATCACTTGGCTTCAATGGGATGGTGGTGACGATGGTGGTAGGGTTGCCGTTGGAGTCCTTGGTGGTGATGTGGGAGACGAGGTCTGTCTCGAAGTCACCGTTGCCCTTGTCGATCGTCGTCGTGTAGTCGGCCTCGCCGGCATCACTTGGCTTCAATGGGATGGTGGTGACGATGGTGGTAGGGTTGCCGTTGGAGTCCTTGGTGGTGATGTGGGAGACGAGGTCTGTCTCGAAGTCACCGTTGCCCTTGTCGATCGTCGTCGTGTAGTCGGCCTCGCCGGCATCACTTGGCTTCAATGGGATGGTGGTGACGATGGTGGTAGGGTTGCCGTTGGAGTCCTTGGTGGTGATGTGGGAGACGAGGTCTGTCTCGAAGTCACCGTTGCCCTTGTCGATCGTCGTCGTGTAGTCGGCCTCGCCGGCATCACTTGGCTTCAATGGGATGGTGGTGACGATGGTGGTAGGGTTGCCGTTGGAGTCCTTGGTGGTGATGTGGGAGACGAGGTCTGTCTCGAAGTCACCGTTGCCCTTGTCGATCGTCGTCGTGTAGTCGGCCTCGCCGGCATCACTTGGCTTCAATGGGATGGTGGTGACGATGGTGGTAGGGTTGCCGTTGGAGTCCTTGGTGGTGATGTGGGAGACGAGGTCTGTCTCGAAGTCACCGTTACCCTTGTCGATTGTCGTCGTATAATCGGGATTTTCTGATGTTATTGGTTGGAGAAAGATAACTATTTCATTTTTGTATTGTTGAAAACTGAAATAACCTTTCCTTGCATCAGAATTACCTTGTACGTATCCTGAGCTGATGTTGTAATTGTGATCACCTATTACAGATATCGACTTTTGTGACGTAAGATTTTTTACCTCAATGACATTGTTTTCAGCCGTTGCAATTACATCATTACTAGTACCGTCGAAGAAATAGGCGAAACCCAGCTGAAGTGACGCACTATTTCCATGCTCTAAATAATTGAGATTTAAAAACTTAAAGCCATCTTGACCTTCTGGAAGTAAGATATAGTTTAAAATAATTCCAGGCCCCAATACTGGGCCATCACCGAGGTCAATTGTTATTGGTGAAACTACTGAATACCCTTGATAACCAAGTGCACAAATTAGTACATTTTCTGTTCCTTTGAAAATATCCGCATAAACGCCAATATAAGCTTGACAGTGTATATTACCTGATAAATCATTCTGAATAGTGAATGCACCATTTTCATCAATGTGGTCAGGACCAAGATCTACTCTCCATAATTTGTCATCAAAATAGCCATCTACTTTCGATTCACTTTTCAACACCTCGAGCTTACCCAATATGGCTAATGGTGAGTTATTAGGAGCCTTGTACGTACCACCGATATGAATTGAGGGGTTAAATTTGAAACCGCCACCTAAACCAGTACCGGTTGTCTTTGGTAATTTAATTCTCATAAGACTGTTTTTTGATATAAAGACCCCATCAGCACCGGTGTTGATATCGAATGTAAAAGCACTAAAGTCTTGCACATCAGCTTTATATGACAATGAGCTACCATCAAAGATAAACTGTGATTCATCATCTATACTTACCTTGCCATTGATAACTATTGAATATGGAGTGCCATCACCTGAAGGCGCAGTTATCGTAAGTACAGAATTGCCAGACAGTGAAATACCTTCTGGTAATTTGATAGTTGTGAAATCATTAAGTGTCACCTTAGCATTTTTCAGAACCATCAGTTCGTCATCTTCGTAGGTTGTCAATCCAAGCGTAGCACTGTCAAGGACAATTTCTTGATTTTCATAAGTTTTAGCAAGTACCAATGTGCAGTAAAATACTGATGCGGCAGCTGAAAGTATGCTTTTGAATCTCATGAACAAATGAAATCAGTAGGACACCTTGTACAAACTATCGATTATTTCTTCTTGTAGTCTTTTTTTTTAGTGTAACTTTTCAGGACTCTTTATCTATGCTTTGTCACTTGATACTATAGCAGGTGACAACTTGTAATATAACGTATTACGAATTAAATGGAGAATTTTTTGTTTTGATTCAAGATGGATTTCACATATCGTTTATATATGAAAACGAATTACCAAAATGATTGTCCGGAAACTAGAAACACTCCTTGATGTCGTTGGACTCTGCGGATTTACCAATTCTTTGGTGATTAGAACTATATACAGAAAATGGTGAGCATTAGGGAGTGGTTTTGGTTTGTACAGATCTTTCTTCCTTATTTCAATACTGGGATGTGAGATTTAAGCAAAATGATTCAATATATGAAACTTATTTTACCCATCAGCACAAAATATTTTGTACAATGAGGCTTCCCATATTGTCCTGATGTTCCAGGTATACTTTCTATCGCGACATTGGACATTTCGGTACTCACGGCATACAGATGAAACTGATAAAGTAAGCTGTTGCCCCTTCTTCTTTACTAAGGGACTATAGGCTCGGCCACCACAGGGAAGTAAGCATATACAAACTGTTTTGTCAGGGAAGCTTTTGACAAAAGGATAATCACTACCATGGATGAGTCGATTTCTTGGGCACTTCGAAATTTACCAGGGTGCTTGAATTCAAACTTCAATGTTGCTAATCTTTTTGTTTGGGATGTCTTAGCAATATGATGTACTACCGGAAATGTTTGTAAGTAAGACGTTGTGTAAGCTGCTACATTTTGTGTGTACACAAAATGGCGTGGGATGAAAAAAAAAATTTCCCGGCTAACCGATGAGAGGGGAGCAGAGGTGTAGAGCATTTGATGAAACAGTATTATGTGCGTTAGTTTCTATCGGAGAGAGAAAAAGTGGGATGAAACGGGTAATTCAACAGACTTAATAAGAAATGTCCTCCCAAGAAACAGAAGGGAGTCCATATTTCTGCAAGAGAAGCAGTTAAGTGTAATGATTATAGATGTAAAGATATTCCCGGCCTTGATTTTCCCGGTCGTGATTTATGCCCGATCTTGATTTTCCCGATCAATATTTATGCCCGATCTTGATTTTCCCGGTCGTGATTTTCGATGCGCGAGATTAGAAGGCAAATCACAGTTCGTTAGCTTGCAGCAGCATGTTCTGTGGGTTGTGCAAAAGATCGTGGGATATTTTGCTTCCACGGCATCGGACAAAAGGTTCTTATTTCCACAAATTGCAAAATTGTTCCTTCCGCTTTACCAAGAGATATAGTACAGTCCGGGTTTGTCTGTGCAGAATTGCTTCCAAACAAAGAAAGAAGTGGATGAAGTCTTTTCTCCGGGATGGAAGTCCTGACCAGATTACCGGTGGTGTATGGGTGTATTCCTGACTTCTTCTGTGGTTTGCTTGCTATCGCGGGAGTTGAGTCGAATAAGCAGATAAGCTGAATAAGGGTTGCGTGCTGAATCGGAGGTAAGGGGGTTGGTTCTTAGAATGCCAGAACAATCCCTAGCATACGGGTATTTTGCCATTTTGCTTTCTTGTTTGCTCAGAGTAAGTCTTCAACTGGGCATTAAGTGCCGAGTTGGTAAGCACGTCTGCAACTGTTTCAGTGTACTAGCTCCACCAGATTCGAAGAATCGAACTACTCAAGTGTTGTGCATTTAGAATTTTCTTGCTACGCATATACTACAGAGAAAAGGTTATCACGTAAAGACAGGGGCCCTCATCTAGGGTATCACTAAGCTTTGTAGAAGGCATTAAATCAGTTGTTTAGAATAATTATATCAGCAGTTGTTGTATTTTTGCTTGTGTACTCCTTGGTACTCCCTTGAGTTGAGAGCTATTATTATTTTAGAATAATCCCGTCACACAATTTGTTCAAACCAAAATTGAGTATAATAGGACAGTACTAAGCAAGGTCTCTTAATTATAAGGGCAGCATTATGTTCCTGTCTGTATATTTGATTTCTGAGAAGCGTTCTGTAAGCAGCGCATAGAAAAATAACTATCGGGCTTAACGAGAACTATATGGGTTTGAAAATACAAAGGACTGATTATTATACAAAGACAACTCTGTAATTGTTTGATGACGAAAGGCTATTTAGCAAGATCAATATTTTAATAGTTGTCGTTGTTTAAGGTAAATCCCAAAAGGAGTACCTCTTTCAAGTATCCTTATATATTCTAATTTCCTTATTTACTATTTCTTTCTACAGCTTAGTAATAAATTTATCTACAGTAGTTTGGGCAAAGCAGTTGAGTAACCCCTTTAATCGTTATTAGCGTATTGCAGTTATATACAGTTATATACAGTTAACGAGCAAAAAAATTGGCTTGATGAGCAATTTTGTGACTAATTTGTAGAATTATGCTACCCTATTATCCTAATCCACGTAATATTATTAATCTTGTGAGAAAAGAAATCCCTTTTTGTCCAGTAATATTGGTATTATTTTTCCTTCTTGATTTTCTTGAACATTAGCAGACCTGTCCCTCGTATACTGCTACATTCCAAAAATGGAAGTTATTTGCATATGTTAGATTATCAATTATAAACATTGATAGAGAGTTATAATTATTACTGGTATTATTCTAGGTCAGTCCAAAAAAAATTGGCCAAAGTAAATTCTAGAACTCAATAAATTATGACAGCAATTGAACAAGTGTAAGTAAGAGATTTGTTCTTATCTGTTCCAGTAAATTTTTGGGCATATTAATATCGCAGAGCTATCTGTTTCATAATCAATTTATGAAAATATCCCTCTGAGTGACAATATCCTTTGTCGATTGAAATTGAAAATACAGCAGTAAAATAAACAATTTTAATCCTAGAACTATCCCACGTAGCTCCTATAAATGATAATGTAGTTCCTTTTTTTTAAGCAATGTATACCCATTTAAAATATAATTTTCTGTTATCAACACAATCTTGTATATCTAATATATTTCATGCATTTTACAGGCCCTCGAAGTTTTGTGCGAACGAGGGTTTTTTACGATATAATTCTGTTACCAAACTATTTTCAATGGGGACCAAAATGTGACTGGTCTGTTTCTATTGATCCTCCTATGAGTTACTGATGTTGCTCTTTTACCAAAATACTAGTTTGCTCTTTCAATATTGATTTAACACAATAATGAGATTAAGATTTTCCTATTACTAATATATATTTCACGTTACGTCACTGCCTAAGGATTGCATTAATACATTTATAGCTGATAAAAATTAATAATAACCAATTATTTTTAATATTTTGCTATCTAGGTCACAGCACACTTTCGAATGTATTCCTTTTTCATCTAGAATCCCTATCATGCTAAAGAGTAATTGATTGTACTACTTCAGAATAAAAGTTTCGTATCTTTGTTCTCATACTAATAATAGACCAAAATAAGTGTAAATGAAAAATATAGTGTCATTGTAAGACTAAGATGAAGTTAGATTGATTCACAATATAAGCTATTTCCTATTTGGTGTTTTTTGCTCCTTTTTAAGAGCGTTTGCAGAAAAGAAGACAGATTCTGCAACTATCAAATTACTGAAATCACTGTCAATGAACTTGCTTTAGTAATGGATATTGAGAAGATGACCGGTACGTAACCGATTTCATTTTAAACCTCTGTAAGTTGCGTGATTTTTGTGAGATTGAGACGTTTTAATCTTAACATTTCCTTATACTTATAGTTTGTGAAATAAAATATGTAGATAGTATTGGCTTTAAAGGTATTAGCAGACTCAATCTAGAGAGACTAAAATTCCTCGAAAGTCGACTGTTAGAGTGCATAATAACTATACCTATTTCATATTGTGGAAACCTTACATCTTAGAATCCGTAAATATTGGTGTATGACATATCACCTTTAATATAGATATATGTGCAGTTCGACTATCAACACATTTCATTTTTGCCCACCACTATTGAGTAAAGCTTACTTGAGTAAGGATGTTTCATGTTTTAATTGAATTGTATAGGAGTTGGTTTACTCGTGTAGGAACTAGAATGGAAATACTTTACCATAATGAATCGACGTTAGTAAAATTTTTCCTAACTATAATTTTCTAAGCCAAAATTTTCTTTAATATTCCTCGATGATGAAGAAGACATACTTCAATTATATTTCCCGGATAATATGGTAGACTATACCGGCCTAAGAATTGAACCAATTAATAGTTTTTACAATCTACAAGATAATCATTACTTGCTGATAGGTTGTCATCGTTCGCCGCATCGGGAAAACCTGCGGAAGAATAAGTGGATAATATAAAGCAGTAGAACTTTCAATATCTGGAAAAGCATGACAAAAAAAATATGGCAGAATATGGTGGATATTTTATCTATTCTTTAATTGTAGAAAACAAATGAATACTTTTATGAAACTTATGAAACTTATGAAACTTATGAAACTTATTAAACTTATGAAACTTATGAAACTTATGAAACTTATGAAACTTATGAAACTTATAAGCACGTTGAACAACGTTTTGGAAACATTATTTTTCTTGTATGGTAAATGAAAATACTCTGTGAAAAATTCAAATTACGTTTCAAAATATAGTTGTTCGGAATAACTTTGTCTTTTCCAGACTCAGAGAAATAAGTGATTCTAGATATTTAAATAAGGTTTCACATGCGACAATTAATTGAGAAAGATTATTCTTTCATAAAGCACATTCTGGAATATATTTGCTACAACATAAGCCGAATAACCATCAACTATTGTCTATTATACATAACTTATTTTCTTATTGTTGCAAATAAACAGAATAGAAGCTACACAACGTTCAGTCAAACTTAAAGCTATTTTTCTAATGGTTTTCTTTTTCCGTCCCGCTAGTCCTTGTCAGGGTAATGATATCACTTAAATTTTTATTCATAATAAGTTAAATGAAAAGGCTAGAATTTTTCTCACAAATTTTTGGGAGATTGATCAATTTGTTTTTGAATAAAGAGCATTCAACTAAACGAAAAAAACATCCTCGATACAGTAGGACAAAGCAGACTAATGTTTCATTGATCCTAATCGAAATATAGTCATGGAATTTAATTCAACCATGATACCTCTGGTTCTTGAAAGACTTCCAAAAGTCAGCGAATTACTCACAAGGCCATTAATGATGCCATATTATGCTAGATAATAGATCAGTTGTTTTTTTGGGTGAGAGGGGGAAGACTGAATGTGTATTTTTAAACTATTACCATCGGTGGTAGAATAAAGTTTACATAAATAGGTTATTAGTTGGTTCAAAATTGCTTATGATCGCAGCTGTAGATTGTTTTTACAATTTGAAATTACATCATACTCAGATTATCATGTTCTCTAGTGAGTTGGTTAAAAACATGTAGTTGTGTGAAAACGATTCAACTGGAAAAATTCGAACTAAATCGACAGTAGTTATTCTTGTTATTGCCATCTATTCGGTTTTTTTCCAAATAGTTAACCTCTCAAAAATTAATTATAGTCAAGAATTTTGTTTATCGAAATTAGAGTTTTACTTTCCAAATTCATGTATTTAAAATAGCAATAAATCCATATATGTTTAAATACTGATAAAAAGACACAACTAATTATGAATAATGTTATTAATGTGATAAGAATTATAATGAAAGCATGTTAAACTAGTTCTTGAATTATGAGTATTTTTCTTGGTGTGATTCTTGTATGACTTAGATCTTCCTTGTAATGAAAACGTCGATAAGGTGGATATTAATTTTTTTTGTTTAATTTCTATAGCTCCTAGTGGTGATGTACCTTCTCGAGGTCCTGTTATGAAGATAAGAGGAGACCATATCAATGATGCTAGGCTTTGTAAGGTAAACAGGTCTAAAAACTATGCCAGAAAAAAAAATCATATCATTATATAGTTTAGGTATATCACACATCTTCAAATGGCCTGAAGTGGTTTACCTTCCTATGCCTTTAACATATTTGCAAAAAAACTCCGAAGCGGGGAGTCGAACCCCGGTCTCCACGGTGAGAGCGTGATGTGATAGCCGTTACACTACATCGGATATGTAATTGATACGTGTCTGACAATATCTGTTGTGATATTTCCTTTCCAACATTTTATCATTGTATTCGTATAGATTTGAAGATTGAGACCACATGACCATATAAGAATAGTAATATCGTACGTGTCAATCATAAACGCTCAAAACTTGCGAAATGCAATACTTAGCAATACGATAAGAAGAGTATCCGTCAATACTTCCGATAAGCCAAGCCAGACGCTCCGGATTCTTCAGTGCTCATGCCGGCAATCCGAGCACTATCGAGGAAGGAGAAAAAGGAGGTTTATTGAGACAGGATAAGGCACAATCAGACGGATAAGAAACTCTAAAGAAGTTATCTTGGGGAACGTTGTAGATGTGCCAAGGATATGTTATACCAGATGTCCTCATTTGTGACATTACAGATGTGATAAGCCATTGTGATTAAATTTCTAGGGCAGAAACCAAGATCACCTTTTTGTGACTGCTTACTTTATAAGTACATCCATACATTTCATACTGTCAAAGTATTTAAATTTATTTCGTGTAGTTTGATAAGAGTAAATTCACTAAACTTTCTATATAAGGTAATTTTGATTTCTGTGAAAAAACTAGTGGATATTTACCTTATTGGACAACCACAGGAGTAACATAGCTTTCAACTGTAGAGCCGTATGGCGAAAATGAGAGAATATGTACTGTGGCAGTCCCAGCATACTCCCGCAACACTAGATGCCATGCCGTCTGGTTGGGAACTACCAGAGGAGACGAGTACACCAGCACAGGGAGGCTCTTTGTTTTTTCCAGCCGAAGTACTGGGTGGTCCACCCTCAAATCTTTGTACCACACATCAAATAGCTATCCTCCCTGGGAGGTTTCATAGCTAGTGCCTACTATCCTGGAGCTAATCCCACTCCAGGCTGGGAACCTTACCCTACTGACTCTTTGCTACCAAGGTCATTTACTCTCACTGCCATCTTCCCTTCCACAAAGGAAAATAGCCATGCCTTTCCAAGACTTGCTGATTGGTACCACTGGCTCCACCCGGCAGTAGAGGGCACAGGCAAGTTGGATCCTGGGCTACGTAGAGAAGGTCTTCCTGCCTAGCTGTTTGCTTCGCTCTGTGTAGCATTAACTCTGTTGGCCAGCCACCCGGTACAATGTAGGTGGGTTCCAATACCAACAGCCAAATTTTCTCTTCAGTTTATGCATACTTTCATGGCACTGGAGACCGCCACTTCGAGTGGTAATCACAATATACTGGAAATGAACGAGTTGTAATTTTATGTGTGAAGTTGGTGTTGATATCTTCTTTTATATTGAAGTATATATTTTAGAGCTTTAAATTTACAAGATTTTCGATTACTTATATTACAAACCATAGTAAGCCAACTAAGTTTAGGGTATGTTCCTATATGATAAAAGAGAAATATTTGCCGGCAAACCTAGGAAACGATAGTTGTGAAAACAGCGCATATGGTGGTGGTAATATAAAAAACCTGTGGTACAAAATGTGGAATGGGCCTATGCTGCCAGCTTTATAAGCCAACACCTGATATATTCGAGTTTGATTGCATTATTTGTGGAATTGTGGGTTACTTAGGTCAAATCAGATTGTCATTTATTTTTGAAGATGTCAGTAACTCTAGCCTCGAATGCGGGATGTTGATTATCTATACTTATGAACCACCGACCATTTTTGTCATTGCTAGTGTTTTCTTAATGCAAATTTTTTAATAATATTAACTTGCAACAATGTGAACTGGTTTACTAACAATTCTACTCGATTGCTTATCCTATGTTTTATGTTTTTGACAAGAGTATTTCTCGATTACACAAGGTCCAATTTAATCTAAGGCTTCCGAGAAGAATAATTAAATCAAAGTGTTAAAAAAAGTTGTGATAGAAGGACGTACATCGCAAACAGTTAGAGGATAGGGGAAGTCTTTACAGGTATTATGGGCTTGACTGATATTGAGTTATGTTTACCTTATGTCTTAAACAAGAGCAAGAAAACATGTAAGGTGCGCAATTGTGCGTTTGATTACAGAATAATATAAAATGCCTCCAAAGCAACAATTGTCCAAGGCTGCCAAGGCTGCTGCCGCTATGGCCGGTGGTAAGAAGTCCAAGAAGAAGTGGTCCAAGAAGTCCCATAAGGACAAGGCCCAACACGCTGTCATCTTGGATCAAGAAAAGTTCGACAGAATCCTAAAGGAAGTCCCAACTTACAGATACGTTTCTGTCTCCGTTTTGGTTGACAGATTAAAGATTGGTGGTTCCATGGCTAGAGTTGCTTTGAGACACTTGGAAAGAGAAGGTATCATCAAGCCAATCTCCAAGCACTCTAAGCAAGCTATCTACACCAGAGCTTCTGCTGAATAGATAACTTAATCTAGGAAATATTCATACATGAGTTTTTCTGCATTCTAAATATCTTTTTAATCCAAGAAAATAATATCTATACGTTCATCCGATAACCATGTTCATTTATATATATGTATACAAATAGAATCGTGATTGATTTGCGAAAGTGTCAAGGATTCTCAATGTCAATTTAGGTAGACCTGATAAAGTTTTGTGTATGGCTATGTGTAGCTTTATTGATTGCAAGAGGATCCACGCATTCCAATTCTTTTTACATAAACTATTATGTAGCTATAATAGCATCTTCCTTCTCTATTTGTCTATTCCTCTCAATACACTCAGAGATCTTAAGACTTAAAAATTTTTTAAAACCAGTCCACAATGGTTGAGCCTGCTTTGGGATTTTGTGATCTACTAGCTTAATGATCTGAACTACAGATGCCTGTGCATAAGCAGAGTAGTTCAATCTCAGCCAATAAATCCCAAGATAAATGACGAACATGTAGCCAGAAGTACCCGTTCTCATTACAAGCGCATCGATTAACAGTCTCAGCATTACGACTAACTCAGAGTAGGCAACAATGTTTAACTGAAACTTGTACTTCTTACTAAATTCTTTATGGTTATCAACGCCATTAAATTCATTCTTCATATTAATTAGATGTAGGTAGCTCAAAACCATGAAAGGAACTAGCTTATAAAATGATTTACCGCCACTTACAAACCACAATGCAGCTATCATGATAGACTGAAAATTTTGAGATGCCAACAAATCATTCCAACTTGGATCCACTCCCTTCCAATTCTGTAATAAGGTAACACCATAGCTGACAAAGACACCGATCAACGAGGTCTTATATAACAGAAGTGGTGTATGTCTCAAAATAGTATGGTACCATCTTGTTCCCTTAATGAAAGTATAGTTTTTGTTCTCTCTAAGGAATAGCCATTTCCAATTTCTATACTTGAAGAATAATAATATTTGGAAGAAATATGCGATACTAAACAGAATACCACACACAACAACTAATGAATGACCTGTTGTCCATGCTAGTTTCTGTTTGGCTAATGGGTCGACCCTTTTGCGATCCCTTTTCTTGATTATTTTGATCTTCTTAGCCATTTTATTATAATGCGGTGTTTGTCCCGTTATTACAGTTTGCACTAAAATGGTAATTTAATACTGAAACAAGATTCCTGTAGTTTTATACAAAACTCAAAACTAAACTTAAGGTTCCAACTTCCAAGGACTTTATATTATATCGTACAGGCAATGGTAGTTATGCTTTTTCTTAATCAAAACCAGCAAACGTTTAGGATCACACTTAACATACAGTACAACTATAGGTCAGGAATTGAATTTGAAAAACAACTCAAGCAAAGAGGTCGATATAAACTGGATTGTAATCTTAATGTTATCTCCTTAAGACTATCTTTAATAAAACGAGAGCCTCTCATCGCACAACAGAAACCAATGCCCCTTACAACATCTTCTGCTTCCCATTGTTCTTTCATTAAAAAAAAATTCAAACTGCTTCCAGAATGTACATTTACCCGGTTATTTGGTGATCGACGTTGTAGGAGATGAGCTCATCGCATCACATCATATCGAATCGAATGCTCAATCACATATGAATGACAAGTCCATACAGTGTAAGTGGCTCATTGATTTCAGTATGTGAGACTTCGAGCTTCTGCATCTCAGACTTAGCATTTGTCCCAAATTGATTTGCCTTTACTGAGGGAGTGGTGCAAACTCTAAGAAAAACAGAGCTTATCCGGGAAGTGCCTGTTGTGGAATTCGAGATGGCTAAGTCGAAATATGAATATGTGAAGCAATTTGAATCCCATGATACACTTTTGCCCCAGTGTTATATAGTGGTGCGTATTGATGGAAAGAAATTTCATGAATTTTCCAAGTATTACGATTTCAAGAAGCCCAACGATGAGCGTGCTTTGAAGCTGATGAACGCATGTGCTAAAAATGTTGTACTCCAGTATAGGCATGAAATGATTCTGGCGTATGGCGAGAGCGACGAATATTCATTTGTATTGAAGAAAGACACGGAGTTGTACAAACGGAGAAGGGACAAACTATCGACTTTGATTGTTTCCTTGTTCACTTCGAACTACGTAGCGTTGTGGTCTAAATTCTTTCCCGGCACAAATTTGCATCCAAAGCATTTGCCTTTCTTTGATTCTAGGTGTGTGATTTATCCAAATTTAGAAACCATAAGAGACTATGTAACTTGGAGATATGTCGACACCCACATAAATAACTTATACAATACCGCCTTTTGGCAATTGATACAAAAATGTGGCATGAATCCTCAGGAAGCAGAAAAAAGGCTGTCTGGAACAGTTAGTAGTGAAAAGAATGAGATACTATTTAAAGAATGTGGGATTAATTATAATAATGAACCGGAAATGTACAAAAAGGGATCGCTTATAACCAACAAAGGAGAGATATTACATATTAATGTCATTGATAGCTTGGACTCTCTTTTTGAAGGCTACTAATAAACAAAAAGCGTTTCTGTGAGGTATGTAATAAGTAAATGAAGCGTTAACGAGTTAAAATCTGCGCTTTAGATCTTAAGGACTAATTTTTCAATGAAGCGCCATCTATAGAAGAAACTGTTTAATGTGTAATAACTTTATCACGACCATATTTTCAAATCATGGTCTTGAAAATCGGTTTAAATATCCATTTACAGTATTGGTAGAGTTCACAATTTCTTGCTTGTTCATATTTATCAGAGGTATAAACATAAACTGGCACAAAAAAAAATCTCCGCGACGGGGAATTGAACCCCGATCTGGCACGCGACAAGCGCCCATTCTGACCATTAAACTATCGCGGATTGCTGATTTTGTTGTAATGAATAATTTACTTTCTCTCCACATGGATAATAGGTTATCGCATCAAACGGCAGGCAAGTTACGGTACTAATAGTTTTATAGTTTATTGTCTATGTTGTAAATCATAGAAGAAAGTTGATATTGTAGGTAAAATGTCTATATTGTTTAAATATTATAAAGATATTATAAAATGCCGATTGATTGCTTTTGACCTCATTGATAGTTAGATAAACCCAGAACAAAGAAAATAAATAAACTGAAATAACAGTACATAGACGCCGGCATCCAAAAGTATGGACTAATGTCGTAGTTTAATGCCTTGTCTATCATTGATGAAAAATTAAAGAACTTTAATAGAAAAAAAAACATCATACTAAGAAATGAATTGAAAAAAAACTTAATGTAGATGGAGATAGTTACACTGAATGCTGATAGTGTAATACTCACATCTTAAATGCAAATCAGTAGTTAGTAACATTCAAATTGCCACCACGATGGTAGTACCCATCATCAAAATCTTCTGGGATGATATTTTCAGAAGCTATGCTATTGACAATCGAAAGATGGTCATATTGTCTTCCCTGTGACGGTGTTGTGAATTCATCAACAGATGATTCCGTATAGATATTACTTGTCAAACTTGTCGAATGTCGATGTGCTTTGAAATTTCTGCCTCGTATGTTATTGATTAAATCATCCTCTTCATTAGCGGAAGCTTGAGTGGTATCGATATCTGGTACCTCATAGGTATTGGCAACATCTTTGTCATTTGTAATGATAAAATCGGATGAGTTATCGTCACTACCCATTGGTGATTCTGAACTAAAGTTCCTAGCATCATCAAGATTCTTTCCTAGTAATGAGTACCATATGGTAACAAAAATATTCCTTTTGTATGCGGTAATCACTTTACCGTCAGAATCGATAAAGTCAGTTCTAGTGGGCATGATGCAGAAAATATAGAGTAACACTAAAATGGCAATGAGCAACGGAACACCGATACCTACCACACAGCCAATCACAATTTTTTTGTTTTTGCTAGACAACCCATGGTTTCCACTCTTATTTTGCGGCGACTTATGCGCAGTCGATTCGGGTGAATAAGTGATGGTTGTATATGAATTTGACAGAATAGTTTTGCCTTCAATTACACTCGTGATAATAACATTTGATGTATTTATTGAACTTGATGAGCTTGGGGTGGATGAAGTAGTAATAGTCGTAGAGCTAATTGATGATGAAATCGATGTTGTTGAGGAAGATGTGGTACTTGAAGGTAGTATAGAACTACTAGAGCTGAAAGTTGACAATGTAGAGGATGGGCTAATGGAGGATGAGCTAGACGAATAACTGGAGGAAAAGGATGAGAAACTTGAATAGACCGAGGAGCTAGATGAAGTAATCGCACTTGAAAAAAACGACGAGCTGGAACTGCTTGGAGCAATTGTTGATCTAGAGGATGACGATATTATGCTGCTTGAACTTCTAGAGCTTGATGAATATGAGCTTCTAACTGAAATGGAACTGGAAAAGTAAGATGACGAACTGGATAGAGATGATGAGGACGATATACTCGAAATTGTAGATGAAGGAGTATATTGTGAACTTCTTGATGATGATGGTAATGAAGAAAAACTTGATGGAATAATGGATGAAAATGTGCTTGAAAATGTGCTTGAGAATGTACTTGGGCTTTGTGATATGAGAGTGCTGAAGGAATTTGTGAATGACGAAGGTTCCACAGGTACCACCGATGAAGTGGAGGACGGCACCTGGAGTTGAGTAGATTCATCCGGTGTAAATGAGTAAGGGTCTGAACTTGGGATTATATTGGAACTGGAAAGATCAGTACCATTATTATTATTGTTGTTGTTGTTGTTGTTGATACCAACTCCACCTGCTGGTGGCTCTATCTGTGCAAAGGCAAAACTCAGCAGAAGTAACACCACAAACATATGTTATAGATCTGTCCCGATACAGATTTTATATTTTAGATGTTTGGATATGTTCGTTGATCTTCAGTGTTGTTGTAGATTTTTATGCTAATTTATTTTCGTTTCTGCCAGCGATTAAAGTAACTGTGTAGAATTATGATTTGCTATAACAATGATCCTCTATTATATACAGATCAATCCAAGTGATTACCATTTAACATCGGTATATTATCAGAGTAGAAATGCAATAATTAGTGCAACAATATAAAAAAAATCAATTAGATATCTGTTTATAGCATTTACGATAGGGATGAACATGAAATTTTATTGTTATTATTTGATCAATTTTTTATTTTTCAGTTTGTTTTTTTTGGTTTAATGAGTGTCTTCTAGGCGAAAGCATATGAAATCTCACGCCGTCCTACGATGTTTCCTGTGCAAGTGGGAGCTTCTATTTTTCCAATCTATTTTCTATTTTCAGTTTGCGATCCCTTCTGCTCCATTTCTGCACTTACATTGTTCGTGAGTGGGCCCTGGAAGCTTTCCCATACCTGCGAAATACAGACTTGTGTGAGTCTATTTACTTACCATTACGCTTCTCCAGGAACACTAAATCTGCTATAGTTAGCAAAGTCCACGTCTTCCATTTCCTTGATCATTGTGTGTGCTTTCTACACACACCCCTGTCCCCACAGCAATTTCACTGGCAATCTCATGGGCTCTGGTCGTACCCTGAATTAGAAGAAGTGGGAGAAGCAAGGAGGATCGCTATACTCCACTGAGATCACGTACAAGTGTGGAAAATAGAAGCTTTTTTCTTCTTTCCTCTCCCAAGGTGCCTTTCCAACTCTACGGTCCTTCTTACACTCTCTGGGGCTTCTTCTCTCTTCTGTACTTGGTGAACACTGCAATGGATATATCTGTACGGTAGAGATAGTGGGCATTGATGTATTGGAACTATATTGAGATGAGTTGCGTCCGTGAATTCTCCCAGTCGTACCTGCCTTTCTGTGGGCGGACCTCTTCCCCCTCCTCCTCCTCCTCCTATTTCTACTTCTACGTGGAAGGAGGACTACTGTGCGTCATTGCCGGCTGTTAGTACCCTTCTGTTGGAGCCCAGCTTTGTCTGTGACTTATTCCTTTCTGTTCGTCATTCCCACCAAGCCTGCGCCCCTTTCAGTGGTAAGTGGTACCGACTGCAAGAGGTGAGCAGCGAACCGAAGACAAACTTCTGTGATTTAGATGATTTAGAAGATACGCAATTTCTGGCAGAGACACACCCATACACACACACACTCTCTCTCTCTCTCCCCTTCTATACACACACTCCTCTTCTTCATATTCATATGTTAATGACGTATTTGCCATTCCAGCTAGGCTCCTTGTGGTTGATTTGCCAAAGCTTCGGGATGCGATGCGCTATAGTAATTAGGACTTGCATCTTGCTCAAAAATGCAAACTTAACATAGAAAAACAATCTGCTGGTATGGCTACTATTTGTAACTGCTAAATATATCTGTATTTCAATACAAATTGTGATTTACTATCTTGGATTTCGTCTTTACTACAAATGGATAATTTACTATATAAGGATAAAATATTGGTTGAGAGCCATACCTCGCACTTCCCCCCCCCTCCTTCCAACGCCGCATTGTAAACCAGTACAATATAGCAATGCCCAACATCTCCCAGATTTTGGTCGATAAGGTAATTGTATTGCACACTGTTTCTTTTAGTATGCTCTATCTCTGATCTCTGATACAGTTCCCCCATTCTATAAATAATAGCAATGACATGGTCACTCCTCGGTTTTATAAGTTCAGCTAATTGAACCTATTTGGCATGGCAATTGAATTTTGACACTGTGTGCGTTTCACAATGTTGTGTGCGGAGGGAGGGGAAGTAGATTCAGATTTACAATTTCTTTTTTATCTGATGGAACTTCACTTCACTATACAGATGAGGCATTTACTTTTTACTCGGGCTCCTTAATGTATATATTACGTATATCTATTTTTTGTCACTACATGTGCCCTATCTGGCATTTTCAGAGCTTAGTATAGAAGAGTACTTGTCTCTCTTCGCGAGGTCATGCTTCACTTCCTTTAGTATCATGTCAGTCAGTTGCTCCGTGATCTCATACGCCTTGTGGCAACATTGCATCAATTGGAGTGCGTCCATCGGCAGACCACCTGCTTTCGATACCTGTACAACTTCTCTATTCTTGTTTAGTGTAACCGTCAATACACCGTCTCTCAGTAACTCTTCCTTTGTCGTGGCATCGATAATGGATATTTCAGCATTGCTATCACCTTTGATGTTCTCTTCTGTATCCTGTGGGTTGAAAAATGAGAAGGTAACACAGATAGGAATATGTAGAATACCCAGCGGAACTGGTTCTCTTTCATCCACGGGATAAACTACCACGTCCTCCCCATGTACACTTATGTCTGGCTTTCTGAAGTGAGATAGCGCCGCCATGACAGCAATACAAGAGGCATCAATGAATCCACCATCACAGTTCAAGTAGTGCACATCCGCTCTTACTGCCCAACACTTGCTTCCTGCCACTATACAGAGCCCCTCGACATCTAGTGCACCTGATCTTCTCACTGCCTTCTCAATGATACGTGCGCATAACACTTCATCCTCCCCTGTGCTATTACCATTTTCAAATTGTGGGCCTGCCATTGGTGATATCTCTGTCGAGATTACAAATAGCCCTTCAAATGGTCTATCCTCGTAGGGCTCTGTTATCTGACAACTAATTCTACATTGGACTAATGTCTTACCCATCCGTACCGTTACATCACCATACTCCTTCCCAAATTCAATCTGCACATCCCTGAACTGATCGAGTCTCCTACCGTCAAGCCTTTGCTTCTGTCTTAGGGCCTCTACTATAAACGTAGCCTCTGATGTCGAAATTTCTATATCCTTAGCCATTCTTAGTTGATGTTATGTCTATTAATCTGTTTTTGTAAATGCTTTAGTTAGAGGTAGACTCACAACAAATACAAATATAGTTGATAAAAAAGAAGTATATAACTCTCGAAAATATGAGAAATGTATGGCCCTTCAACGAGTACATTCAAACTACATGACAAGACAATGCACGGCCAGGTATTATCCAAGCTCATCGCATTATTTTTTGTTGTTCCCTCTCCTGCACAATAATCACAAGCATTTCAAAGAATTTGATCTTTTCATTTTTTTCAAAATTTTTCAATCTTGAACACTCTACGTCGTACATGATGTTAATAGCGAAGCTCATCGCAACCTGATTATTAAACTAGTATTAGTTGCAGATGGAATGGCGTTACTGGCAATTAGCTTAAAGGACGTTAATGGTGTTAACTAAAGCTACCATTGGATGGATTGTTATTATAGGAAATCTTTCCTTTCCACTTTCTTTATAACGGTTTGCTTCTCTCTTCTGACTAGGTAAACACCGATATAATTAAGAATCGCAATTATGCCACTTCGTAACGAGACATTCTCGTATAGCAAAATAGGACTAGAGAGCATTATGTAACTCAAACGTCTATTCATCAGGTTTACATTTTCCTATTACAAATGTCAGGTAGTATATAATCACTG
The DNA here is from genome assembly GCF_010111755.1 of Nakaseomyces glabratus. Taxonomy (NCBI): domain Eukaryota; kingdom Fungi; phylum Ascomycota; class Saccharomycetes; order Saccharomycetales; family Saccharomycetaceae; genus Nakaseomyces; species Nakaseomyces glabratus. Next base: position 37,430 of record NC_088960.1, read on the forward strand.
TTCATTTTTGACCAATCTTGTAGGATATTATATCAGCAGTTGAGCTATTACACCAAATAGTACTCTTTTGTAAGACCTGACCATTATCTATCATGTTTGACATAGGGTTTCTGATAAAGCTCAGTATAACAGTGTTGGCCTTTGTGCTAGGCACCAACTGGCTTTTGAGCTCATTTGTGCTGGATTTCATGCGTGATTGGACTCAAGTAGCCCTGAACCAACAGTCGAATGTCTCTAGTGTTAGAAAAGAGAAAGAAAGTGCACATTATAGAAATTTCCTGATCCCATTGGGGTTTCCGCTAACTACAGGATTGAGCTTATCACTTGGCTACAAGAGCAGAAATGGGAACGTCTGTGATATATGGAATGCGGTCATGGAAGTTGGGGAGGGACAAAACACAATACAATTGTATAACGAAAATGGCCAGTTAGAGAAGTTTTCACTTTCAAGACTCAATGGTTTAGTGAAAAAGATACTGCAGTTGGAGGGTATTGAGAAGTGCAGACGAATTGGTATTACAGTCCCAATAAATACAATTCAAGGGTTTGTATTGACCATTGCCGGTATGGTTAGATCAGTTACCCATTCGGCTCCAATTCAGATGTTATCATCTGTTCCAAGAAGTAAGATTGATGGTCTTGATATTATTGTAATTCCTACCTGGAAATCATACACTAGACTAAATGGTAGTGAGAACTGGTATAGCAAGATCCTTATACTGGAAAAGGAACCAATGATCGAAAATATACCTGCCAATGTAATATTTTGGGACGATTTGGTTAATGGATCACTTACCGATAGTGAATTTGATTATACTTGCCCTGAAGATATGTCTGACGACAAAAAAGACCTGATGTATGTGACTTCTCCTCAAAATCAAACTAACAGATTCTCTCAAATGAATTTAGTAAGCACAGTGGCATCTTGTATAAAAGGATTTCCAGTCGATCATAGCTTAAGCGAAAAAGACAATTTATTAGTTGGCGCGCAACAATCAAAGCCTTTGGAAAGTTTGTCAGTCTGGCCTAAACTTTTTGCAGTATTACTTCATGGTGGATCCGTATCCTTTTTGAAAGTCACTGACACTAATTTAAACAACTTAGATGGTGTTACATTGGCATCATTATCAAGACAGGAAATTGAAATTCTTCACCGGGAAATTTTATCTAATAACACTTCTATTTTTGATAGAATAAAGAAAAAATGGGCAGAAACTCTGTTCAGTGAAGGTATATTTACACAATTTGCAAAAAAAAAGATTTCCAGCATCAAGAATATGAGATGCATCTACGTTGTAAATGAATTACTGAACGCCGATATAATCTCCTCCCTTGACTCTAGTAAAATAGAATCATATGACACCGCAACAGTGGGCAATGTTCTAAGCAGTAAGTTATTGGGGGATATTAGAAGTGAGTTTGGATGTCGGGTTGTCCAGGAACTTGTTTGTCCATATATGTTGATGGGAATTATTTCTGGTACTAACTACTATGACTATAGAGTGTTTCCTGAAAATGTAGATAAATTGTTGGCCTGCTTTGGAACATTGGAGACTAACTTAGAAGCAAAAATGGTAGAGGTCATTTCAAAGAAAAAACTAGATGTAACAAAACGACAAGGTATGTTATGCATAAGAGGCTACAGTATAGGTAAACCTTTAGATGAAGAAAGGTTAAACCATGCACTGCAATTGAGCGATACTGTTGGGGGCGCTGATGGTTGGATGCCACTTATTGGCGTATTTGGCTTATTTGGAACTGATGGTTGCTTGTATATTTATAAATGAGGTTATTATTTATTGTCTATAAATTGTATTGATATTTTTTATTTATTTCTTGCATAAGTCATTGAATGTTTTGTCGTTTCTAATTACTAATATCAGCATGGATATGTTAGTCGTAGCTCAATTTACCCTTTACACACTTCCAAAAGTCATCCACATATTTCTTTTGTAGTTCTTTACCTCCCTCTTCAGTTGTACCACGCACAGCTAAATATGATCTGTTGTCAATTGGAATATCCCATTCACCGGGATTGGCGCCAACAATGATACCTCCTGCTTCCTTTAGGATACACCATCCCGCACATACATCCCAAGAGTAACAACCACCATCCCAATAACTATCTAAGTTACCAGTAGCAATATAAGCCAATGTCATTGCAGTTGAACCTAAGTTTCTGAAGCCATGGACAAACCCTTCGTCACAAGATAACAGAGATTCATATGTTTTCATTTTTGTCTTGAAATTATTACCTTCTCTTGCAGAACCTGGTTGAAGTGCAACCACAGATTTATTCAGATATAAAGGCCCCATAGATTCCAATTTAGCTTTATGATCAAAAGGTTCGCGGTTTATCCTAATACCGTTGCCTTTGGAAGCAGAAATAAGCAAATCCAAGTGAGGATTGTATATTACTCCAACTACTGGTTCTTTATTAATGGTTAACCCTAAAGATGTACAACTGAATGGGAAATCATGTACAAAATTGGTTGTACCGTCAATCGGGTCAACAATAAATGTCGGATCATCAGTGATCGTTGTCACACCTTTAACATAACTTTCCTCACCAACAAACTTGAAATCTGGATATTGCTCTTTCAAAGAATCCCAGATTAATTTCTCAACCTGTTTATCAATTGCTGTAACAATATCAACAGCCCTTTCGCCAGTTTTTAGATCATAAACATGCTGTGTCCCAGATTTCTTTTTGATTATTGGTCCTACTTGATTGACACTCAAATCACAAAGGAATTTTTCAATTGAGAGTAGGTCCATTATATTTTTGGTGGCTTCTGGTGATCTTACGTGATAGTATAATTTTAGTTTATTGTAAATGTTTTTTAAATTTCTTCATTAATTGTTAGTGCTTTCTGTGTTTTAATGATTTGGTCAATTTTTTCATTTTTGTTCAATGTCATGTAAAACTCCAAATGCGATAACCAACGATGAAATATAAACATTCGAATGGGAAAGGTAAAAATTATAACATACTATAGCACATCTTTTTAGCGTTGTCTGCCAAGTGAAATGAGGTAGTCATTAATTAGCTTCATAAAGAAGAGAAACATAATATATATATAATTACTAAAGTGGTCAAGATATGTTACATATCCAAAGAGGACTATTATGCGTAAAAAAATAGGTCTAGTTGATAAAGTAGCCATTATCTTCCAGATACTTTCTAACAACCTCACCATCTCTTGCAACCCATTTTGATTTACTAGTAGCAGTGTCTAACGCTTGAGCTAGGGTTTGATCAAAACCCTTTGTTGGTTTGTCACTGAAAAATTGTTTCACGTCATCTATCTTTTCCACAGATGCAAGAGATGATACTGATACAGTTAAGACACCACCAAGAACAGGGGAACCTGGCTGTAGTTTCTTAATAATTTCAGTCCAGTTTTGTTTTAAAAACTCCCACATGGCCAATATACCTTCCTTGTGAGTTCTCAAACCTTGCATTGGAATATAGAAATCTTGACTCAAGACTGTTCCATCTAATAGATACGATAGTGTTTTGGTAATCAATTTATCTTCTTTGAATTTACCAAGGGCTCTCAAAGCAGCCAGTTTTTCATCAGTCGCCATTGGGTTCTTATAGATATTGTATAGTTTCTGGTAGCTTTCTTCACCACCTTTGCTTGCAACAGTATTAAAGACGGATGGTTTGATCAATGCAGGAATGGCCTTCTTATCACCAGAGATATATTTATTAAACATGTCAATGGCTGCAGATTGAGCTTTTTCATCATCATTACTACATGCAACATCAAACAGTAAGACTTTTAGTTTTTGTGTGGAATATGAGTCTTCGTTGGAGAATTCCCAACCTAATTTATGAGCCTTCTCTATGGACAATTTGGTCACGTAGTTCTTCAATCCAGTCTTGATAGATTCATCTTCAAAAACCCAAGCAGACTCAAGAGCAGAAATACTATTTATCATTTGTGTCCAAACTACAAAGGATTCTTCATTGCTCCAATTGGAAATCAAGTTCAAAAAGTTTGTTGTAGAAGTGTAGCCCGAGGAGGCCAAAGACTTAACGTCAGCAACAAGACCTGTTCTATCCTCGACTGACAAAAATTCGGCTTGCTTACTTAATTTTGCCCATCTTTCATCACTGTAGCATGTTACATAAACACCAGCTTGATTACCATTAATCTTAAAAAATTCATTGTCCTTTAGTTCAATAGTCTTCTCTCTCTCATCTAGATTAATGTTATTGTCAATGCCATCCTTGGTCTTAATTGCCAAGAATACAGGATATAGAGTTTCATCCTCTTCAGGCTTGACATCGCCAGTGGACAAAAATCTGTGTTGCGTGAAGCTGATCTTTTCGCCTTCTTCATTAACAGTAACAATTGGGTATCCAATCTGTTTTGTCCAAATATTCATAACCTTGGTGACATCCTTCCCGGAAGCTTCTGAAAGAGAGTCCCATAAATCTTCAGTTTTAGCATTACCATACTTGAACTTATTCAAATATTCAGCAACACCCTTAATGAAAATATCTTCACCCAACCATTTTGAAATCATTCTTAGCAGAGAAGAACCCTTGGAGTACGAAATTGCATCAAAGATTTGATTGATTTCATCCGCGTTCTTCACAGGTACTTCAATTGGATGAGATGATCTCAAAGAATCAAGTGATAAAGCACGTTGCAAACTATCGGCAACGTACTGTTGCCAGACGTTCCATTGTGGCTGAAACTCGTTACAAGAGTACCAAGACATCCAAGTTGCAAAACCTTCGTTTAGCCACAGACCTTCCCACCAATCCATGGTAACCAAGTTACCAAACCATTGATGAGCCAATTCATGTTGAATAACTTCAGCAACTCTTTGGATACGGTCCAGAGTGGAGTTCTCCTTATCAAGTAGTAAATCGACGACCCTGTAAGTCACTAGACCCCAGTTTTCCATCGCACCAGCTGAGAATTCATGAACAGCAACCATATCCATCTTTGGAAGAGGATACTCAATATCAAATGTGGATTCAAAAAATTTCAATGTTCTAGCAGTCAATGAAGCTGCAAACTCACCTAGATGTTCATCACCTGGAGTAGAATAAATACGCACAGGAATACGGAATTCTTTACTTTCAACATACTTCAATTCTGCAACAATGAAGGCAATCAGATAAGTAGACATCTTTGGAGTTGTGTTAAACTTTGTAATCTTCTTTTCACCCTCAATAGTCTCAGATTTGACATCCATATTGGACAATTGAGTCAAATGCTTGTCAGAAATCAAAGTCACATCAAAGGTTGATTTTAAGTTTGGCTCGTCAAAACAAGGGAAAGCTCTTCTAGCATCAGTTGCTTCCATCTGGGTGGTGGCCATATATTTGGTCTCACCAGTCTGCTTGTCCTCGTACTTGGCTCTGTAGAAACCTGCCATCTGATCATTCAGGATACCAATGAACTTGATCTCCAGTTTGACTGATTTCTTCTCAGACAGGGTACCTTTCTCAAAGACAAATTCGGTGACTTGGGCAGCTTCATCAACCTTGATTTCACTTGGAGTGATGGAACCATCCAGTGTCACAGCCTTGATATCAATCTCAAGGGTGTTCAGACTGATAGAGTCCACAGTACTATCATTGACCTGTAGGTCAATGGTTACAGAACCATCAAACTTAAAAGTTTCAAAAGATGGCTCCAGCACTAAATCGTAGTGCAGTGGAGTGACATTACTAGGCAGAATTTCACGATCCATTCCTAGTATATTGTTAAAGTCTCTTCGAATCTATTATTCCTCAGTGGTTAAAAGCAGGACTACCAAGACACAACTTTATTACTACTGTGCAAAACTTTAAATAACCCAACTTCTTTGCTAATTGTAATACTCGATGAGCATCAACTGGAAATTTCCAACTCAACCACTCAAGTTTGATGAAAAAAAAATGTGTCAACAAAGCAGAGAAAAAAAAAAGGTCCAGAACAGCGCTGCAAAGGATAAATTGGACTGGAATTTCCTGAAAATCGGTTGGTGCAGAGAACATTCGTTGCATCTGACACATTTCCCAATTGGGAAACCTTCTAGAAGTCCAATCTTGGCTTTGCCTTTGAAGCACAACTTTTAAGGTTTTAGGAACTGATCGATGCAAAATGGAGTTGTCTAGCGCTATAGTGTTGTTGGTACCTTTGATACACATATGCCAATGCATATTTGCCAGCGGCTACCTCTTATACTAGTAATATTGTTGCGTTTTAAACCTCGTTTGCACCGGCAACTGTTTACCTTTGAGTGGATCTTTGTTCCTTTATGTACTGTATGCTGTTATCTCCGGCACCGTCATTTGTTTTATCAGAAAAATATTGACGTAGTTACCCATTGTCAGTGTAAGTTATTGTGCTTCTCTGATTCCATGTGAACTTGGCACTATGTGTTGTTTCGAACACTCTACCCCCCTCCTAGCCAAGAGCTTATCGAATTATACAGGAGATAAGCAACATCCCGGAGTTAAAAAAAGTGTATACTTGAACAATGGAAAGCTTTCTGAAAAAAAAAATCTGAAAACTGAAAACTTCGATTAACTCCGCGAATGCGATGAGCTAAGCAGCAAATATATAAATACTGGTGTCAAAGGTCTTATTTCATAATTTCAGATTGCTCGACTTCTATATCTTACACTATTACACAACCAAAATCAGCAACAATAGAAAATGTCAGAATCTATATCGATGAAGGACTCAGATTCGTGCAATCAAATAGACGCAGAAAGTAAAAGTGCATTGTCTGCCAATGAGCAAACAGAGTTTGAAGTTAGTTTCAGTGAGGATGGGGATCCAGACCCTGAAAACATTGCCAGACATCTTCCTTTAGTAAGGAAGTACTACATATCTTCGCTAATTACTCTGACATCGACAGTGATAACGATTATATCCTCTTGTTGGTCATTGGCGTCGCCAAATATCATGAAACACTTCCACATATCTCATGAAGTCAGTACATTGGGTATAACCCTGTATATCTTTGGTCTTGGGTTTGGACCACTATTTTTATCACCAATTAGTGAACTATACGGAAGACGTATAACATTCGTATCATCATTATTTTTAAGTATAATATGGCAATGCCTGACAACCTGGTCAAAAACCATTGAAGGTGTCTTATTCGGTAGATTCCTTTCAGGGTTTTTTGGATCTGTTTTTCTAAGTGTTGCAGGTGGTGCTATAAGTGATATCTTCAGTAAGAAACAAATCGGTATTCCAATGGCCATCTACACCACTGCCGCCTTTTTGGGTCCATCCCTGGGACCAATTATTAGCGGTGCTTTATATCATGCCAACTATAAATGGACTTTTGTGACATTGCTTATTGCATCAGGTGTATGTTTGACTCTTATTGTTATATCTGTACCGGAAACCTATGCTCCAGTATTATTGATTAAGAAGGCACAGCGGTTAAGAGAAGAGACTGGTGATGATAGATACTACGCACCACTTGAAATTACAAGAAAAGAAACTAGTATTTTTAAATCTGTCGTTTTATCTGCCAAGAGACCATTCGGTCTGCTGTTGAGAGATCCAATGATGGGTGTACTATGTTTTTATACAGGATTAGTCTTGGCTATTGTTTACCTCTACTTTGTTGCTTTTCCATATGTCTTTGAGACACTCTATCATTTCACTGTCATGGAAGTTGGATGTTCATACATTGGTCTAATGGTGGGTATGCTTTTAGCTTCACCAACAAGTTATATCTTTCAGAAAAGATATGATGCCAAGGTTGAAAGAAACGGTGGTGTGAGAACTCCAGAAATGAGATTCGAGCCTTTATACTACGGTGCTTTTTGTACACCTATAGGATTAATGATATTTGCTTGGACGTGTTACTCACATGTTCACTGGATTGGCCCCCAAATCGGTAGTGCCATCTTTGGTGTAGGTGTTTACTTTGTTTTCGTTGGTGTCTTCGGCTACACTGTTGATGCCTATCGTAAGTACGCTGCTTCCGGCATGGCATGCAACTCATTTGTGAGAAGTGTCATGAGTGGTGTGTTCCCACTTTTCGGACTTCAAATGTATAAAGGTATGGGAGTCAACTGGGCCGGTTTCCTTATTGCCATGGTGACAGTTCTGATGATACCAGTGCCATTTCTTTTTGACAGATACGGACCATACTTGAGATCAAAATCGCCATATGCATGGGATGATTAATCTGCCTTATCCCTGAATATAACAGCAGCACGAACCATTTGATCTTTTTTTAGTCATTTTGAAATTTAATAATAGTTATATATATATTTACGTAGTTGGCACAGTTTATGTGCTGCATTTTTCATTAAAACTAATAATTAATATATCTTTATCATCGACGTCTTAGCGTCTTCTTTATTTTTCCAATATTCACCTGGGGGTAGTAACTCAGAGAAGCAAACACACATTCAGGCTAATCACTTTGTTCAATATTATTCAATTCAATATCGCACATTTAAAGTATGTAATCCAAAATGACGTAATTTTCTTTTGAATCTCTCGATGCCTGAAAATTTTGATGGAAAAGAAAGAAAACTCATAATGGAGCTCTTAGAATATTCCGTGTAGGTTGCCTCTGAGGGACTCTATGTAGTTTAACTCGATGATTTCGAGATGGTTGCAACCATATTTGACATCAAAGATATTGTTTATAGCATCGCAATTGTATTTTTTTCTTCATATTTAAGAGGTTAAGGTCATTTGAGTTTCTTTCTGTCCTTGTGTCCACTTGTAATTTTGAGTTTTAATATTCCAATAAATTTAAAGAATAACGATAAGTTTTTTTCGCATACCGATTTGCACTCACATAAATTGAAAAGATGACCGCTAGCGCTGCTCCAAGACTATTATTCCTACACGGGTTTTTGCAAAATGGTAAAGTATTCTCAGAGAAGTCTTCCGGTATCAGAAAGTTGTTGAAGAAGGCTGACATACAGTGCGATTATATCGATGCTCCAGTTATGCTTGAGAAGAAAGATTTGCCATTTGAAATGGATGATGAAAAATGGGCTGCAACTCTAGAGGCAGATGTCAACAGAGCTTGGTTCTATCACAGTGAAATCTCCAAAGAACTGGACTTGACTGAAGCTATTAACACCGTTGCTAATCATATAAAGGAAAATGGGCCATACGATGGTATTGTTGGATTTTCTCAAGGTGCTGCTCTATCTACTATCATCACTAACAAGATCTCTGAACTGGTACCTAGTCATCCAGAATTCAAAGTCAGTTTAGTCATTTCTGGTTATTCATTTACTGAACCAGATCCAGAAAATCCAGGTCAATTGAGAATCACAGAAAAGTACAGAGAATCATTCAAGCCAAACCCTGAATCACAAACTAAAATGCTATTTGTATATGGTGCCTCCGATATGGCTGTGCCTTCTGAGAGATCCAAGTATCTATACAACTTGTACAAGGAATCTTTTGGAGAAGATGCGGAAGGTACAAAATTGCATGCATTTGAACATCCAGGTGGCCATATGGTTCCAAACAAAAAGGACATTATCAGACCAATTGTTGAACAAATTACATCATCTTTATAGATTTTAGCATGATAGCCCCCTGTATGCCGATTTCCAAATGGTTTAACGGGAATTGCACTTCCCATTTATAGACTACCCGATAAATACACGTTCATATAATTAAAGATGACAGCATATTCGCCAAATTCTTTCAATCACCAAGTCCGATGCGCAATCTAAAGTTAGTACACCTTATGGCAACGCCCGACTAAATACTTCTAAATAGGGTATATAGTAAAAACAAAATCAGTGTCACAACAAACTATGAGATTGCTTATCGTATATGATTTACAAAAAGCTAACGTTGGGAACCTATGCATGTCATGATATGCATAACAGCTCTATGTTTATTGCCTTTAAAGTATATATTGGTAGCAATTTACGAAAATTTTAAGAGTGTCTATTTCCCGTTGCGTAGGATTGGCATCGGTGAACTCAACTAGGATTCAATTAACGTGAACCTTATGAGTTATTGCAGCTTAGATTAATATACACATGGTAACTATCGGTATAGACTCACTAAGGACATTATTACACTGTAGTTGATAGGGGATCAAGAGATTTTTCCGGCTCTTTGTGCATTTGAAAGTTAACCAAGATAGACAAGATTTCGAGGGATTTTCAGGTTAAGAAGTTTCATTTTATTAACGTGAGTAACCTGGCTACTAAACATTGAATAGAGCATCATTGTAATCATAAGTAGTTAAAGATTTCAAGTTGTGAGGCGGTAGAAGTATTTGCAAAATTACATTAAACTCAAAAGTGGCATAATCAAAAGACACACCAAACAGGATAAGCCAACATGCCAGTAGCACGAGAAAGTTCAAGAAATTCTCTATCACAGATGTTTCTGCGAGAAGAGAGCGAGGAACTACCGATGATAGCTACATCATCAAGGATGCAAAATCTAATTAGGATCGGTAAGAAATATGCGCGATTTATTGGGCCTGGCCTCATGGTATCAGTCTCATATATGGATCCCGGTAATTATAGTACAGCGGTAGCAGCCGGTTCTGCTCACAAGTACAAGCTACTGTTTTCGATGTTTGTTTCTAACCTCATGGCGGGATTTCTACAATGTTTATGCGCGAGATTAGGCGCAGTTACGGGACTTGATTTGGCTCAAAATTGTAAGAAGCATTTACCATATGGACTTAACATAACACTTTATATTTTAGCTGAGATAGCAATCATTGCGACAGATTTAGCAGAAGTTGTGGGAACTGCGATCTCACTGAATATTCTATTGGGGATTCCACTACCCATCGGAGTTGTTTTGACCGTTATTGATGTTCTTATCGTGTTAATGGCGTACAAGCCCAATGGGGATCTAAAACTTATAAGATACTTTGAACTCTTTGTCTCCTTTTTGGTTATTTGTACTGTTATCTGTTTTGCAATTGAGCTTTTTTATGTCAAATTGGGTCCAGCTTCGGATATTTTCAAGGGATTTTTACCAAGTAAAGCTGTCATTGAGGGTGATGGGTTGTATTTAAGTTTAGCCATTTTAGGTGCTACTGCAATGCCTCATTCCTTGTATCTGGGTTCAGGGGTGGTTCAGCCAAGATTGAGAGACTATGATATCAAGCACGGTTATTACTCACCAGATGAGCTCGATATTGATAATAACCATCAGGATTATAAGCCTTCTCTTGAGTCAGTACAAGAGACACTACATTACACAGTTGCAGAATTACTAGTTTCCTTATTTACTATAGCTCTTTTTGTGAACTGCGCAATCCTTATTGTTAGTGGTGCCACTTTATTTGAGACTCCCCAGGATGCTGATATTGCTGATTTATTTTCTATCTATGAGTTGTTGTCTAATACTTTATCCAAGAGTGCAGGTACTATATTTGCGTTGGCTCTGCTATTTTCGGGACAAAGCGCGGGTATTGTTTGTACTTTAAGTGGTCAAATTGTGAGTGAGGGTTTTTTAAATTGGACCATAGCACCTGCCTTGAGAAGGTCGTTGACAAGAGCTGTAGCTATAACACCTTGTTTAATATTGGTCATGGTATCTGGGCGTAGTGGGCTTTCGAATTCTTTATATGCTTCGCAAGTTGTGTTATCGGTTTTACTACCTTTTGTATCAGCACCGCTACTATATTTTACTAGTAATAAGAACATCATGAGGATAGAAATGATTGATAGAAAACTTCCTGCAACTTCAATTTTTTCTACACCAGGCAATGTCGAGCAAAACAAGAAGAAATACGGGAAAGTACGTCTTGATGAAGATGAGGAAGAGGTCATTCCCTTACAGGATATGGAAACTGAAACTGAAACAGATCAAAGTCAACATCAAGATCAAAATATCGAATATAAGGATATGAGCAATAGCACGTTTGTGAATATCCTAGCAGTTACTGTTTGGCTCCTCATTTCTGGCTTAAACTTGTACATGCTAAAGAACTTAGATAAGTGAACCTTGTTGTCTATTTGAAAAGCCTCTCAGTTGATCTTTTTTATGTGCTCATTAGTATTGTAAGTCTAATTGATAAATTGAACTTAATTGAGGTAGTTCTTATAATCTACCGTTATTTAATATATATCATTTTATATTAGCACTCACACACCATTTCAATATACTTCATTTTTTGCATTGACAGTAAACTCAAATAAGAGGTTTTATCTTTAAAGGTTTGTCCTTCATCACCTAACAATAAAAAATGCACGGCAAGGCTTCACAATTTATTAACTTTAACAATTGTAAAAGCGTTCATTTGAATTACTATTTACATCTAATAAAATAATTGTAATGGGGGAATTATGACAGGAGAATGAAAGTTCGGTCATGTGTTATAATACAAGGGAAACCGCAGAGTATTTATTCGGGTAAACCCAAAGTGGGCAACGAGCCAATCACAGACAAGCAAATTTTGGGCCACATACAAAGGCTGCATGTAATAAAAAAAGAACACAATAGGATGTAAATAGCATTATAGAGTGTCAGTACAATTAACTGTAGCTGACAGGTTAACAATGGTTGTATACTAGCCCAGTTGCAGTTTCCATCGAAGGTCTACACTACTTAGTGTAACTACGATTTTGTATCGGTGTTTGTAGAGATTAGTAAGTGATTCCTCGAGAAACAGGATAGGAATACAAAACCTATTTTTTTGCCCTTGTAGTAACGACAGAGAAGTCTTTGAAATGTAGCTTGAGTATTGTAAGCTTCTTGAATTCAGCTACTCTTAGAAGCGGTATATCCGTTCTGGTTTGAAACTGGCCAATCGGGAGCTCAGATTGTTGCTTCAAATTTTCGTTAAATTGTTCAAGTTTCTGTTTTCTGAACCTGTGAAGTTATCGAAAAGGACCAACATTGCTAAGAAAGCTTTGTAAAGAAATGATTCAAACTGCTAACTACGATTGCATACTGAAAGAGGATTGACCTACAATATTTGAGTATTAATGACTTCCCTTCTCTTTTCCACCCCGGGGGGGGGGGGGGCAGTAAGAAATACTATGTGAATGCAGTGGATTAGAGTGGGGGTGGAGGACACTTGCTGGATTGGGATAGGTACGGTACGGTACAGCTTGTAGGCTATTGTAAATGCAACCATGATTACGATTCCCACAAAGAGTGGTTTAGTAATTTTTCCCACTATCTTTGTTCGAGGAAGCCTTTCGAACTAATTCCTACACATTTTGACTTTTGTCGTTGTCCTTTTTCTGTTTCTTGCTCCCCTTCTAAATGGTACTATGGGATTTTATCTGACAAGAAATTTGTTCCAATCACAATCCTTACTTTCATCCTTTGACCATTTTTTTCCTGTTCTTTGAAAGCTCATTGGGTCTCTTATAATCGAAAAGTTTTTCTATTTATTTGTAGCATTGTAGTTAAGTTTCTTGCATTTGATATTTATTTGAGAGCAAATAAAAGCACTTTACTTAGTTCCTTTCACTAATTTAATACAAAATCTTTCTTGATTAACAAAGAGCTCTTTTTTTTAAAAGTTATTCACCGTTAGTCAACTGAAAAAAAGAGACAAGACCAGACTCAAATATTGGAAAATACGTCAAACACTGATAATACAAAGCTTTATCCTGTGCTATTTCAATAACTTGACAATAAAAAATAAACAGTGGAAACTTGTAAACCTAAGAAAGTTCACAAGCTCCCATTAAAACCAAGTCAAAAAAAAATCAAACTATAACTAAAACCAAAGCAAAACATGTTGTCCAGAACACTACTCAGAGCACCAGTCTTCAAGAGAACTTTGTTGACATCAGCTACTAGGGCTACTCCACTCTCATTGAGAGTTGCTACGTGGAGTCCGCAAATAACCTCCATTAGAAAGTACTCCGACCACCACGATGAGGAGACATTTGAAGAGTTCACTGCTAGATATGAGAAGGAATTTGATGAAGCATACGATTTGTTTGAAGTCCAAAGAGTGTTGAACAACTGTTTCTCTTATGACTTGGTCCCAGCCCCAGCTGTCATCGAGAAGGCTTTGAGAGCTGCTAGAAGAGTCAATGACTTGCCAACTGCAGTTAGAGTATTTGAAGCTTTAAAGTACAAGGTTGAAAATGAGGACCAATACAAGGCTTATTTGGATGAACTAAAAGAAGTTAGAGAAGAATTGGGTGTTCCTCTAAAGGAAGATCTATTCCCATCTTCATCCCAATAAATGTGATGTGAAGGGCAGGTATGTTTTAAAACACTCTTATTTGTCACAAATCACATTCTATAATCACCTAACTTCAGAACGATGTCATTTTTAATATCTTTCCTTCAATAGAGAATGGAAAGTTAATTTATTATTACTAAAAGGTTTCCAAGGATCCTTATTTGTTTTCAATTCATATCCAAGAATAAATTATTTGAGAAGATTTAGAATATCAGTGTCATTCATGGGAAATTGTTATATTATTTGAGAAATTAGAACCTCATTGTCATTAGAGAAATAGTAATCCTGGTAGCCTTTCGTCATTGAATTACTGTTAAGTCTTGTTATCAAGTCATTTGAATGATTAGTCTGTTCAATATTTGATATTATTCCAAGCAATATTTTTATTTTAATTTTTATTCTTCACTATTATAACGGTTTAACATTCTTATCCATATTGGTTCTCAATGAAATGAGCTTATACCTGAAGGGCCTGCAAAATAAAGTGATGCTCGTTTGCTTTTTTCTGAAGCAGTGGTGGTTTCACCAACAATAATGTACGATATCCTATGATTGTTCAATGACTTGTTTTATTCTATTATTTATTACTTGATCTAGATCTCTTTTAGAAAAATTAACATTTACATATGCTGTGTAACTTTCGCAATTTTTATTACTATTTAGAAATTAATATTCTATCAATGAAAACTATTTGGACTGATTCAAAATGGCGTCAATTACTTATCGATGTCGACGACTCTGATTAGCGATTAATTTCCAAGCCCTTTTTGGAATTACTTGTTAATTTTATAGTTTTCAAGCGACATATTATAAAGATGTACACATATGTTGAAGAAGAGGCATAATTACTTTTGAGACTATTGTCATTTTATTTTTCTAAAAGATTTATATACTTAGAGAAGTTTAAGGCATATGTTATTAGAACCTTTAACTACTATAATTCATCAAAAACTCAATAATATTTGTAACTGATATCAATTATAATTGGTTTACGGTAAACTTGGTTGTCTGACAGATAAAGAACGATAAAAAATTAAAAATTGTTTTCATCGATATTCTACCCATTTTTAAGCCTTGGAGACTAACTCGACCATATCAACGACTCTGGCAGAGAAACCGTATTCGTTGTCATACCAAGATACCAATTTAACGAATCTTGGAGACAACTGGATACCAGCAGAGGCATCAAAAATAGAAGAGTGGGTGTCACCCAAGAAATCAGTTGAAACAACAGCGTCCTCAGTGTAAGCCAAAATACCCTTCATTTCACCTTCGGAGGCCTTCTTAATAGCTGCCTTAATTTCATCGTAAGTGACATCCTTAGCAAATCTGACAGTTAGATCGACGACAGAAACATCGACAGTTGGCACTCTGAAAGCCATACCAGTCAACTTTCCTTCAAGTTCTGGTAAAACCTTAGTTACGGCCTTAGCGGCACCTGTAGAAGATGGGATAATGTTAGCAGAAGCGGTTCTACCACCCCTCCAGTCCTTTTTGCTTGGACCATCAACAGTCTTCTGTGTAGCTGTTTGAGAGTGGACGGTACTCATTAAAGCCTCTTCAATACCGAAGTTGTCCTGCAAAACTTTAGCCAATGGAGCCAAACAGTTTGTAGTACATGACGCGTTAGAGATAACAGTCACATCGGAGGTATACTTGTCATCATTCACACCCTTGACAAACATTGGGGCTGTGGCAGATGGACCAGTGATAACAACCTTCTTTGCACCAGCAGTAATGTGCTTTTCAGCCAAATCCTTGGCTGTAAAGACACCAGTAGCCTCGATAACGATGTCAATGTCGTTGTCTCCCCATGGCAAATCAGCTGGGTCTCTCTCTTGGTAGCATTTGATAGCCTTACCGTCGATGATCAAGTCCTTATCATCGTGGGTAACTTCACCGTCGTATCTACCGTGAGTAGAATCATACTTGAACATGTAAGCGGCATAATCGTTGGTAATGAATGGATCGTTGATTGCAACGACATCAATACCGTCTCTCTTCATGGCAATTCTCAAAACAATTCTACCAATTCTACCGAAACCGTTAATAGCAACTCTGACCATTTTTGAAGTTAATAAGTTTTGTTATGTGTATGTGTTCTGTGTATCTTTAGCCTGTAGTAATTAATACTTGTAGCTGTGGTTTTTTCAAGCTTTATAGATAATGTTTAAAATGGAATGAATTCAAGGACAATTGATGTCAGTTACTTGCAAAGAGGGCACATATTTATATGATTATTTTGAAGCTGGGAGGCATATCCTATTATGCTGTTTGCTTCTTGAGAGGGATTAATACCTCTTCAGTTGAGTGTAAAATGCACAAGAGTTATTCTAGAATTGATAATTGTCTCTTTGTTGGGAATTGTCATATTGCAGGTTATTGAATTTTGATAATACTGTTCTTGGTCACTATAGAGTTTTGTCTTATCTAAGGAAGTTGTTAGCACTATGGGATATGTATGTAAATTTTTTGTAGGTGCACACTATGGAGGGAAGACACTTTTTTTTAAGGTGCCAAAGACACAATAATACAGTCTCGGGCCTGCATTATCATTTCATTATTCCTAGAGACAGCTATACATGTGGTTTAACTAACTCTTGATGGGAGGCTACAACTGAAATTTATCATGAGATGTATGTGTATATATTTTCATAAAATGATTGCCATGCACCCGTATTGTTAGTGGAAAGAATGGCGCAGAGCCAGACAATAGTAAGGGTAATAACAAAAGCAAGATCTAAAGAAAAGGTGTTTGTTGAATGATTGGAGAAAGCTGCTGCTAACTATTAAGGTGTCTAAATGAAAGAAAGAATAGTCTTCATGGGGGGAGGGTAATAACATTTGGGAATAGATAGGTCACTGCTCCTTGGGTATTATCAAAAAGGATAGCTCTTCCGATAATTAAGAGATCCTTTTTAAGGGAAAAACATGAAATTATGAGAGGTAAGGGAAGCCCATTCTCCTAGTAAATGCCAAAAAACACCCAAAAAGAAAGGAAACAGAACAATGGTTTTGTTCAAGAATTAGTATTACAGATGGGTCAAATTAACGGTATTGTGTACGTCATTTCATTGAGATGTTGAGATGATAATATGTAAGGAGAAAATTGATAGTTCACTTCGTTGGCTAGTGATAGGAGCATGGGTGTGAGGTGACACAATTTTCGGCACTGCACTGGTGTAGTGTGATAATTGGCATCCTTCAAGTAGAGTCTAGTCATTGCCCATATAATACTTACTTTTTAGTGGTTCTCAAGGAATGGGCGTCCCAATCCTATGTGTTTGCACTAACTGTTGTGAGAAAAAATAAGTTATGAGGCAATTATGCTAGAGCCAATTAGATCTGTTGGCAACGTAAGCAATACGTTCAAAACTTTAATATGCAAGGGATGCGGACTATCAAAAAACCACAAAGATTATTGACATAGGAATGAAATAAGAATCGTGAAAGCCAGAGGCGATATTATACTTTGAAGGGGTGTGAATTCTCACAGTAATATTGTCAAAAAAAAGCATTTTTTTTTAGTCATGATTATACCACATCTTGTAAAAGATAAAAATAGTAACTACGTAAAATTTTCTTGATAGTTCATGGTGTATGTCTTTGACTAGCAATGTTTCAGAACAAAAAATAATACTGGGTCCAGCTCGAACTCCTTAATAAAATAATATTGTAAGACTTTATGCGAATTAAGTTTGTCAAGGGAGCAAAAAGGCGTGCTTACTTTTCCATCAGCAAATTGCGGAATTTGTTTACCCGAAGGCAATCATTTTTCTGCGGAAAGAAAAAATGATTGCCTCCGGGTAACACTCATATCACATGACCAGCTGAGAACAAATAATGTATTTTTAAACGGCACATCTTGAATCCGGGTAAAATATATTCCATCACATGATCTATTGTTATATCCCTGGCAACGAAGCTGGAAAAATTTTCTTTTTTTTTTTCTGAAAAAAAAAATTTGAAAAATTTAACTTGAAGCTCATCGCCTTGTCTTGCTGGAAATGCTTGGTGCGGGAGTTTCTGTGGTATGGTGGGGGAGGATTGTGACTTTGGGAATTGAAGCTCATCGCATCCTGAAAGCATTGAAAATTTGTTAGCTTATAAAGAAGTTGTAGTTAGTGTATACTTGGGTGTGGTTTGGTTTACAATTTGAAGTTTGGTATCAGGAAGTGAAAATATACAAAGGTAGGAAGCAATGGCTAAGAAAGGAGTTAAGAAGCAGGTGAAGAACAAGGAGGAAGGTCTGTCTCGTGAGAGAATTGGACGTGCTTTGGGGAGTTTGAAGAAGTACTTGGAAGCTCAAGAAGGAGGGGAGAAGACCCAGCTGTTGGAAGATGAGAGTCTTGGCGACTTGCAACTGCTTTTCACCAATGCGGAGTCCTTCACCGGCTCTAAGAAGTCTTTCAAGCTGAAACTTGTAGATGTGAAGCATTCTCTGTACGCCAAGTGGAAGGCTGCTAGTGCCACTGAGATCAAGGATTTCAAAGTGCTGCTGATCTTGAAGGACTCTGATGTCTCCAAAGTCACCCAGGATGAACTGTATGATCAGCTGAACGAGAGCGGTATTGAGATCGATGAGATTATCTGCGGTAAGGACTTGAAGACTACGTACAAGGCTTACGAGGCCAGAAACGCCTTCATCTCTCAATTCTCGCTGGTGATTGCCGATGACAGCGTCGTAACCGCTTTGCCAAAACTCTTAGGTGGTAAAGCCTACAGCAAAGTCGAAACTACTCCAATCCCAATCAGATGCAATTTGAAAGGCCAATTCTCTCTTAACGCACTAACTAATCAAATCAAGAAGATCTACTTGCATAAGCTGCCAGTAAGGGCTCCAAGAGGTAATATGCTTAATGTCCATCTGGGAAGAGTAAACTGGTTTACTGACGAAGAGATAATAGACAACATTGAATCTGTGGCTGACGCATTGATCAAAGACGCAAAGATCAGAAACATAATGTTGAAGACTACAACATCCCCATCCCTACCTATATACCGTAACGACAATGTCATTGACGAGATGGTAAAGGAGAACACCGTAGATGACGAAAAGGCTGAAGACGTTAAGACCGTTAAGATTGGTGAGGTTGATGTAGAATTGTCCAACTTTGACAGAGCTTTGATGGAGGTTGCTAACCCAGAGGAATACGAGACTATGTTCTCAAAGCAAATCTCAAAGGCAAAGAGAGCCAGAGAAGAGGAACCAGAAGTTGAAGAAAAAACTCCTGTTAAGAAAGGTAAGAATGACTCTAAACAAGTAAAAGGTAAGAAGTCACCAAAATCTAAGAAATAAATTATGCGGATCAAAAAAATGATTCTTTAAACATATAATGGAAATTTAATTGCTGACTAAATTAAATAATGGCATACTCGAGAACTGTATATTATAAATAATGCATAATGCATGAAAGAATATTCATGGTAATTGTTAACTAGAAATTCAACTATGTAAGCAATAATTTTATATATTAAATTTTTTGTTTATTTTTTTTATGTTTTGTTAATTAAAACGCCCAATTTGAAAGGTAGCATATAATTATTATATCATTTCCCTATATCAATAAGAAATTCAAAATTACAAAAGCATATAATGAATATGATGTAAGTACATAATTGCTGTCTCATCAGATTATATCTATTACTTATATTATGCATAAATATCTTTATTGACTTGTATTTTTGTCGGAAAATCGAAAGCTATGGCCTGCAGCTCTCAGAATTCCGAACTTTGGCAGCCTCTATAATTTGTTTCCAATCACAGTGGAAAACGGCATAACCTTGGCAAATACTCATCATGACTAACGCACAGGTAATACCATACCATAGTCCTCCAACACCTGTATTAAAAACAAATGCTAAACAGTATGCCATTGGAATACCAATGCAATAGAATGCAAACAGATTGATGTATCCACCGATTTTCTGGCGTCCTTGACCACGTAAACAGCCCGCTGTAGAAGCATTAAACGCATCAAATAACTGCATGAAAGCCAAAATAGGCAAAGTTGACACCACAAGAGAAACGACATCTTCTTCACTCGAAAACAAACCTGCTATTTGCTTCTTAAATGTAAATATAATTAACATGTTCAATGAAGAACATGCAAAAGATAGTAGTAAAGAAACTTTACAAGTAATAATACAACTCTTGTAAAGAGATGCTCCGATGAAATTGGCTACTCTTGTGCTAGTGGATACGGAAATTGAAAATGGAACTTGATAAGCCAAAGAAGCCACTGTAGCAACAATAGACTGAGCACCCAAAGGTGCGGTACCGATTCTTGAAGCAAAAACTGTTAGGATTTCAAAACCGAGAAACTCAGCCTCTACCATGATAATACCAGGCAAAGCAAGATTGAACATCTTCTTCCAGTTACGGAATAGCTGATTAGGCTTGATAACTCCATTCCAACACTTCATAGGATTCGCAGGATGCTTGGTCAATACTGTATAAGCCAAAAGGCCCAGAGCCATGGCCCAATAACTAATAGCTACTGAGGTTGGTGCACCAAGGTAGCCTATACCAATATTTTTATCCCATACCAATATGTAATTCAAAATTGCATTAAGCGGCGCACATATAACAAGCACAATAGTTGATGCATGAAAGATACCTTGACATTGTAAGAAACGCTTTCCACATTCAAAGAAAATGAATCCCGGAACTCCAATAGCTGTTATTTTCAAATAACTTGCAGCAAGTGAGCAAAGCTCTTTTTCAGGAATCATAGATGCCAGTATTCTGTCCGACCAGAAGAACCATATATACATAACAGGCAAAAATGCCAAACATGTAATAATGGCACATCTTTGGACAAGAACTCCGACTAAATGATTGTTCCGTGCTCCATAAGCCTGTGAACATAGCGTATCCAAACAAGTACAGAGACCTTGAATTGCAGCTAGACAGGTAATATTAGCGGTCATGGATCCCAGTGTAACACCACCTAATTCCTTCGTTCCTAAATGCGATACAGAAAATATTGATGCTAGTGACAATGAGTTTTGTAAGATGAATGTAAAAACAAGAGGAAAGGCATTAACGGATATGACCTGTATCTCCCTATGAAAAGAAGTACTAATTTCTTTTCCCGACTCTATTGCATCTTCCCATGTGTTTATTATTTCTTCTTCTTCCTCCTCCTCCTCAACTTCCTCTTCTCCTTCTATAAATAAGTCTGGATGTACACTATTGGTATTTTCATTATAGCCTTGCCCTAAAAAGAAATCTTGCGCAGCATTTATGCCTACACTTTGACTATGCCTTCTTGATTTTGATGTATCCAAAAGATGATTATCAATCAGTAAATCACGTTCTTCTTCTAACAACTCTTTGTTAATAGAATTTTTCCTATAGTTACTAATTGCTCCATAGCCATCAGCATTAGTTATAGATTGCCTTGCATTATGTTCCCTTTGTAATGTTCTCGCATTATTTGCTTCTATGAGGGACTGATACTCATCACTCCTCCTCTTGTTGCTACCAGCATTTGAATTTCTATTTACACTTAAGCTTTGATAAGTTAACGGTTCATCAGAACTGTCACCTCTTTCCATCTCCTCATCAATTACTCTCTCGGTTGCCTCCGGTGGAATATAGTCTTGTGGAACATACAAGCCACCTTTGCCTACACTAGTAGAGTAAATGACAGACGATCGCCTCTCATCGGTGGTGTACTTGAATTGGTTAGGCATTTTGCTCAAAAACTACTCAGTCACTGT
The DNA here is from genome assembly GCF_010111755.1 of Nakaseomyces glabratus. Classification (NCBI taxonomy): domain Eukaryota; kingdom Fungi; phylum Ascomycota; class Saccharomycetes; order Saccharomycetales; family Saccharomycetaceae; genus Nakaseomyces; species Nakaseomyces glabratus. The sequence continues at coordinate 59,306 of NC_088960.1, forward strand.
CTTCTTATCTATTGATGAGTTCTGTTTTGAATACGGAACCCTTCAACTAATCCAACGGTCCGAGCAAACTTTATGGACAAAAAACAATAACTTGGTTTATGCAATAATGCAGATTAATTGAACTTTAAAATGTTATAGTTGCGGTCAATTGTCAGATTTTATTCTTCGCTAATGGGTTTCTCTCTATGTGCTAATCGATGGCAGGATGTACTATTTTTTTCAAAAGAGTTTACAAGTACGCTTAGTCTTCGCAATCAAGTAAAAGGATGATTTTTTCAGAATTTTTTTGCAACCCGAAAACGGTCATATGGAAAAAGAAAGGAGATTTGCTGGCAGTTGTCAAATTTCATGTGCTAGTGTAATGTCCACCACACTGCCAGCATATAGTACATCCTTTGAGTCTTTCATAAGGAGCTTGTATATCATTATCATCACTCTATTTAAACACACTCCAATTACAAAACTCAGTACAGTAGCCGCGTTTCTCATCAGTTCTCTAACTACTACGTTATTGATGAATAGCATTTTTCATTCATTTTTTCAAAATGCTAACATCGCAGTCACCGTAACCGTTATCACGTAATCTTATTAATAATTTAGCAATCAGTTAAATACTCACATTAGCAACCATAGCAACTCTGATAAGCTTGCCAAACTCATTGAATCCGACTATACGACTAGAGTTGCAAATGGATTTAAAAGCCATGCACTTGATGCAAATACCTATTAGGTCTAGAAAAGTTAAAACGAAAGCTTCCACACATCATATTGGTCGGCGTATGGTCCAGCATCAGCACCTCTAGATATTTCACTTGGTATTTAACAATCTATCCTGGTCACATGACTCAATACCATTGAAAAATATCGAAACAAGCACGTGACTAAATCTCATGAAAGCAGCTATTTGCCGCTGAACTTAGAAGCACTCTCTAGTGGACCTTTTCGGTTACTCGTATGTATTGCAACAATATAGCTCAACTCAAATAAACCTGGGAACCATTATTATCGTATAATTTAGAAGTTTTTGTTGTTGCTGTTCTCATTTCCTCCTCCTGAATAAAGCTCCACTTCGACTAGTTACTACCTAGGATACTCAGATAATGAGGTAGCTATAGAGGCAGCTAACATCTAAACCATTCGCATATAAAATTATCAACAATCTATATGGTTCAGTACTCATTGGGAACAAAAAAATCCTTGGCTGGTATCATTGTAATCAAAAACAGACTCGATGAGCTCTAGAGACGCGTCGCCTTTTTATGTTCCGCCCAGAATGAAAACACGCGAACTAGCGCGCGATGCGATGAGCTTGGGCATCCGAGTAAGAAGATAAGAGAACTTTGATCTTCGCAGCCAGTTGTATGGAGGTCTTTGAACTATATCTAGTAGCTGACATCGACGTTTCGGGATAGGTTTACCAGAAGATGAGGAGACAGGCGAAGAAAGACCCAAAACAGAAGAGCATAAACTCGTTCTTCTTTAAAGCTGCAAAGAGTAAATCTTTGATTGTTAACAGCAGTTCCAGGAGCCAGGCCCATAGTACTTTACCTTCATCACAAGGGAGCAGCAGATCAGATGGTACAAGTTTTGGCAGTGGACGTGTTATGAAACAGCGGAGTACATTGACTAAGAGCAACTTATTTACGTTTCAAGGATCCTTTAATGATGAGGATTGTAATCCACAGAACGAATTTCGCAAATTGATGAATCCACAGGAGATTAACAATTTTAAGACCCCAAGTCTCTCTAGAATGCCAAGTTTCACTAGATCAAACTCATCGATGTCTTTATCGCCAGTTAAGCGTACTACAACAGTCCTATCAAGTGATGATGAGTTTAGAGAAGTTACTACTTTCCAGTCCCAAGATGCTAAGAGACAACTATCCTTCACGAGCTCTGTGGATACCTCTGCCATGCGGCAGCATAATAATCTAATCAATACAAATAATGACTTGGCCAATTTCTCTGGTCTTAAATTTAGAAAATTGAAAGCACCTAATCAAAACAGCAACAAGAAGTCCACTTCATCTCCTTATGGGAAACCGTTAATATCATTAACTAAAGAGCAACAGACTGTGGTTGACTACGTAGTTAAAAAAAACATGAATGTTTTCTACACAGGTAGTGCAGGTACCGGTAAATCAGTTATTCTGAGGACAATTATAGACAAACTTAGTTCAATGTATGGAAAAGAATCTATTGCTATTACCGCATCTACAGGTCTTGCTGCAAATACTATTGGGGGATCTACACTGCATAAATGGTCATCATGCGGCATTGGTAATAAATCAGTAGACCACCTAGTGAGACAAATAAGAAGATATCACGACCAGTATGCCATCTGGAGGCATACCAAAGTTCTAATTATTGATGAAATTTCCATGTTGGATGGTCATTATTTGGACAAATTAGAAGCTGTCGCAAAACAATTACGGAATAATGATAGACCATTTGGTGGTATTCAATTAGTTTTAACAGGTGATTTCTTCCAATTACCACCTGTGTCCAAGAAAGATGACGATAAAAATGTAGTTTTCTGTTTTGACAGTAAGATGTGGAAGAAATGTATCCAGAAGACCATCCTTTTGACAAAAGTCTTTAGACAACAGGATAATGAGCTTGTTGATATACTTAACGCCATTAGGTATGGTGAATTACAAAACGACATGATCAAAAGAATCAAGTCCTTAGGAAGAGATGTTTACTATCCAGATGGCATATCCCCAACTGAGTTATTTCCTACCAGAAGGGAAGTTGATATATCCAACTCGCGCCAGTTAGAAGCTTTACCAGGAGAGGCAAAAATCTATGAGAGTGTGGATGTTGCTCCACCTAGCTACCAAAACATGCTAGACAACTCAGTTATGGCCGAAAAGAAACTAACTCTAAAAGAAGATGCCCAGGTGATGATGCTTAAGAATAAGCCAGAGTCTGAGCTGTTTAACGGTACATTGGGAAGAGTTTTGTTCTTTTCAACAGAAAAGCTGATTAGAAGAATGAAAGAGCTTTACGGTAGCTCACCACTTGATGAAGATTTAATAACCGACATGAGGTTGGTTAGCAGAGTAATTGCTCGGCCTGACATAGCCAGCAGTGAGAGATTCATGAAAGAAGTGAATATGAGGCCCATGGAAAGGTTTCACAAGTTACAGACAATGATAAATGACGCTGTGACGACCTCCATCAAAGAACAAGTATTCCCATATGTAAAATGGTCCCTCAACCACGGCAGATACAACTACGAATTAATGCTACCTGAGAGATTTCCTGTCGATATACCAGGTGATAAACTTGGTCTCGAGCGTAACCAATTACCTCTGATGCTCTGCTGGGCATTGTCCATACACAAAGCCCAGGGACAAACTATACAACGTTTAAGAGTCGACTTGAAGAATATTTTCGAATCAGGCCAAGTATATGTGGCGCTTTCCAGAGCAATATCAATGGACTCCCTACAAGTTCTGAACTTTAACCCCAAGAAGATAAGCATTGATCCCAAAGTTAAAGAGTTCTACCGTCAATTGGAAATTCTTGACACTTGATAAGGCTCTTTGAAAGACCCTTTGAATGAGACCATTGACACATAAATTTCTCCAGAATTTTTTTTCTACAATGAGGCTTACACATAGCAATGCACATATACCAAGGATAGACTTTCTTAATTTTCAATAGAGGTAATCCTTAATGTGTCCGATAGATTCTACATATGCCCAATATACTCAATGTGGGATGTTGACTATACGTAATCACCAAAAACGGCAAACTAGCTGTGACTGTAAAAGTAGGCGTAGTGATGCCTAGATGCCCAATCTTAAAGTTTAGGAGGCTTTCACGAATTTGAACAAACTTTTCGATGATGTTTTATCACTCGAAGAAACATCAGTGGCTGGACGGGGGGTCAAACTGGTAATACTCATGCTATTACGTAGGAGATTGCGAAGTACTCTATGCCTCCGGGGGACAATCACACTGATCACTGAAATTAAATTGCGATTTATAAATAGAAGTCTTTTCAAAAGAATAAGAAGCCAGAAGCCTTGTTTCAGTGATTGCTAAGTGGGATAGAGTTTTCAGCAGAGCTGATTATGTCATTTGTTATAAAGCAATTAGAATATTGATAAGTTATAACTAAAGATATTGATCCCTTCCATTTATTAACTGTTGAACAGTAGTAAATAAAAAAGGTCTCATTAACACGCATTGGTATACAACCAGGTATCTACAACTTTAAAAGAAATTCTAGCGTATCCTACAAATCATATAATGGACGTTGAGAGACAGACATTTAAGGTCTTTAACCAGGACTTCACCATTGATAAGAGGTTCGAATTGATCAAAGAGATTGGCCATGGCGCATATGGTATAGTGTGTTCTGCCAGGTTCACAGAGGCAAGCGAGGAGACTACAGTTGCTATCAAGAAAGTGACCAACATCTTCAGCAAAACACTTCTGTGTAAAAGATCGCTCAGAGAGTTGAAGCTTCTGAGACATTTTAGAGGACATAAGAACATTACCTGTCTTTACGATATGGATATCGTATTCTACCCAGATGGGTCTATAAATGGCCTTTATTTATACGAAGAACTGATGGAATGTGATATGCACCAGATTATAAAATCTGGGCAAGCACTAACAGATGCGCATTACCAGAGTTTCACATATCAGATCTTGTGTGGTTTAAAATATATCCACTCAGCTGACGTTCTACATCGTGACTTAAAACCAGGTAATTTGCTGGTGAATGCCGATTGCCAACTTAAAATTTGTGATTTCGGGCTTGCAAGAGGTTATAGTGAGAATCCCGAAGAGAACAACCAATTTTTAACTGAGTATGTGGCGACCAGGTGGTATAGAGCACCTGAAATCATGCTAAGTTACCAAGGTTACACAAAGGCCATTGACATCTGGTCAACAGGTTGTATTTTAGCAGAGTTTTTAGGTGGCAAACCGTTATTCAAGGGGAAGGACTACGTTGATCAACTGAATAGAATTTTACAGGTCTTAGGTACACCACCTGATGAAACTTTAAGGAGAGTGGGCTCAAAGAATGTCCAAGATTATATTCACCAACTTGGATACATACAAAAGATACCATTTTCTGAATTATTCCCTAATGCGAATGAAGATGCTTTAGATCTCCTGGAGGGAATGCTGGCGTTTGATCCACAAAAGAGAATAACTGTGGATAAGGCACTAGAGCATCCATATCTAACCATATGGCACGACCCAGCTGATGAACCTGAGTGTAACGAAAAGTTTGAATTCAGTTTCGAAAGCGTGAACGAAATGGAAGATTTAAAGCGCATGGTTGTTGATGAGGTACAAAGTTTCAGGGAATTTGTAAGGCAACCTTTAATGGATGACAAATCTCAAGAAGACGAACAACAACAAGGATCTCCCGAGAATTACCAACAGACAAGCCCAACGAATATATCCCCACAACGTTTACATAATAATGGGTCTCATGATCTGTTACAGGAACCAGAATTTTTGACACAGACACCAAATCAGAACTCAACTATTCCGGATCAACTACAGGAATCATTCGTTGGAATCCACTCAGATAATTTACCTGAGCATGATACAGATTTCCCACCGAGACCTCAAGAGAACATTCTGGCATCACCTATGGGACTCCCATCCGCATCTGATCGAAACTCCATGAACAACGATTCCTTCCTCGATTTAGAACGCGAGTTGGAGTTTGGACTGGATAGGAGATATTTATGATTGGAGATAGAGAGACATGCAAAGTAAATAACATATATATTTTTCTACAACCATTAGGTAATGCATTAATTCGTTTAACCGTTTTCACATGCAGTTACAGAGCAAATATAGATCCCAGAAAAGATGCAATCGAACTATTAGCCTTCACTGATGCCGTGTGGGTCCTGTTAGAATATTCTATTTTGTTCCTGAACATTTAGTGAGGTATGATAGGCCAGCTTTGACTCATTTCGATGAATAGTTACCTCAGACAAAGCAGACTTGGCTAAAAGTACATAAAGAGATACTATTCGATCAGAATTCTTAGTTATATGAAGTCATTGTCAATAAAACTTGAGGTAATAGTCTAACCAATGTTGCAAGTACCTTTCAAGCAAGTGAATGTGTTCAGTGGCGAGCCCTTTAAGGGTAATCCAGTGGCAGTGATTAACTGTCTTGATCTAGATGAGAGCAACTACCTGACTGATGAGGAGATGCAATCCATTGCCAATTGGACTAACCTTTCAGAGACCACCTTTATATACAAGAGTCAGAATCCTCAAGCTGACTATAAAGTCAGGATCTTTACTCCGGTAAGTGAATTACCGTTTGCTGGTCATCCAACAGTCGGCACATGTAAAGCATACTTGGATATTGTCGGTAAGCCAATTAGTGGGAACTATATTGTTCACCAGGAATGTGCTGCAGGGTTAGTACCCATCGAGATCAAGGATGGTATCGTATCTTTCTCTGCGCCTCGTGTTGCTCCTACAGAGCTTAGTGACGAAGTTATTGCAGAATATACCAAGATTGTGGGCCATCCATACACACATAGGCCTCAGATGATTGATTCGGGCCCTCAGTGGGTAGTATACTTGGTCGAAGACGCTGACACCTGCTACAACATCAACCCAAATTTCCAGAACTTAAAACTCTTGAACCTGGACAATGACCACTCAGGTGTCATCATTGCTGGTCCACGTAGTGACAATGAATGGGAGATGAGAGCATTTGTACCTGTGCTATCGGTTCCCGAGGACCCTGTATGTGGCAGTGGTGCCGCTGCATTCATTGGCCATTTGCAACAGCGGTTCCAATACAAGGAAACCACAAATGTGAAAATCACCCAAGGAGGCAGACTGAACAGAAATGGTCTAATTGTTGGTCAGATCAACTTAGACAACGAGAAACCTGTCTACAAAATTGGTGGTGTGCCAGTAACCGTGGTTGATGGTACCATCACAGTTAGAGTTTAGAAATGCTACAACATTCACCTGTTGTGGCCATGAGATAAAGAAATAGATAAGAATACATAAAACACCAGCCTTGTAAGTTTATTACCATATAAAAAACAGTATAATAGCATTCAAAGGGCACAGATAAATAGCTCTGGCAGAATAATATTGCTATTATTACCCAGAATTCCAATAATCATGTGATGTTTACGTATATCACAATATAGGGGGTGGTTTGAGACCCCTTCCACATCGAGTTTCCTGGAATACCAAAATAGCAATGCGAAATGGCATGGGTTATTAGCAATTGATATGCCAATTTGCACTGGGATCAACACTCCTTATACCTTGTGATCTAACTGATTCTATTAGGGAGTATCAAAGTAGTGTTCGGTTGCCAAGATCTCCACGGCACAAATTTAATAGTTGCTACAATTTGATCTTTCATTTCACCCCTTCCTCGGTCCTAATATTGACTGGGAGAAGTGCAAATATAAAAATCAAGAGGTCTGTGGTAGAGTAGTTTTTTTTTGCTTGATTGACTTGACTCATTGTTGATAGCTCACACAAATTACTGGTCAATAGGTATAATTTGTTGAACATTCTTGCCCAAAAAGCACTTTTTTCGGTTTTCTTTGGTCTTCCAAGATTTTAGAAAAAAGTTATTTTTAAGCTCAAGAAGCACTATGGAGGAACAACCTGAACGGATCAGAGATGATGCCTTCTACTGGAAGAAGCGCTTTGTGGTCGATAGGATGCTGAAGTTTGCGGTGTTGCTTGTACTCCTAGTTTGGGGTAGCGTCTTGCTGCTGAAGATGGTGACGCCTTTGAAAGAGGATCACAAGAGACACCAGTTGCCATCCAATACCACTGTGGATGGTAAGCTGCTAATCAATTTTGACAATATCAGAAACGGTACATTCAAGCCAACTAGACATAATTTACAATGGATCAAGAGCACGAAGAAGGGCTCTGACGATGACATGGGTCTGTATGCCACAAAGATTGATGATAAGTTTGTGATTAAATCTGTGCTAGATGAAGATTACGAGGATGTACTTCTGAAAGAGAAGACTTTCGAGTACGATGGTAAAAATTACACTGCAGATGACATCATAGCTTCTCCAGATCTATCCAAGTTGCTCGTTAGATCCAGCACTGTTAAGAATTGGAGACACTCAAATTTCGGCACATACTTCCTATATGACGCTAAGAAGGCTGAGTTTGATCAATTGGCCGAAAATGTTGCATTGGCTGTCTGGTCGCCAAACTCAGTGGATGTTGCCTATGTACAAAATAATGACATTTACGTTTATTCAACGAAGACAGACGAAACCATCATTGTCACTGATGATGGCAATGAAAATGTCTTCAACGGTATCCCAGACTGGGTTTATGAAGAAGAAGTGTTCAGTAACGACAGAGCGCTATGGTGGTCACCTAATGGTGACTACCTGGCCTTTTTGAAGACAGATGAAACTAATGTTGGAGAATTTTCCATTCCATACTATGCTCAGAAGGAAGATGATGTGTACCCAGAGGTTAAAACTATCAAATACCCAAAAAGTGGTACTCCAAATCCAGTGGTTGACTTATGGGTTCACAGATTTAACGATGACTCTACTTACCCATTGAATATAAGCAGCCACCATGAGTCTGATTCTACTCTAATAACCGAAGTGACATGGATAAGTGAGTCCTCTCTTGTCACCAAATTCTCCGATAGATCATCTGACGTCAGATTAGTTCTACATTTCAACGCCGATACCAAACATGCAAAGGTTGCTAGAAAAGAGCCTGCTGACGACGGCTGGTGGGAGATAACTCATAACACCTTGCGAATTGCCAAGGATGAAAATATGGGTATCATTGAAGATGGTTATGTCGATGTTGCAAACATTGATGGTTACAATCACCTAGTATATTTCAGTCCAGCTGACTCAAAATACCCTCAAGTTCTAACCTCTGGTGAATGGGAGGTTATCGATGGTACACTAGCATTCAACTCAAAAACAGGGAACCTCTTTTTCATTGGTACTAGAGAAGGAAAGAGTACAGAGAGGCATCTTCTGTATGTGAACATCAACAAACCAAAAGAAGTTCATCAAGTCACTGACGATTCAAAGAGGGGTGTATACACTGCCTCTTTCTCCAGTAAGACCAGATTTGCATTATTGTCATATGACGGTCCTGATGTTCCATATCAAAAGATTATTGAGCTTGACACCGATAAGAGGGATGAGCATATTCACGGGAACTCTATTGGTAAGACTCTTTACTATCTGGAGGAAAACAAGAAGATAAGAGATAACCTTAAAGATTATGCAAGACCTCGCAAGACGTACCAAGAGCTAAATCTTGGTAAAGATAAAGATGGCAATAACATTATTGTGAACTCGTATGAGATCCTCCCAGTTAACTTCGACAGCAAGCTGAAGAATGAATATCCAGTGTTCTTCTTCGCATATGGTGGACCTAATTCACAACAATGCATCGAAAGATTCAGCATCGGATTAGATGAAGTGATTGCCACAGAATTAAATGCTATCGTAGTTGTGGTTGATGGCCGCGGTACAGGCTTAAAAGGTAGACCATTCAGAGCTGTTGTACGTGACAACTTAGGTAACTACGAAGCCGAAGATCAAATCAGAGCTGCCAAGCTTTATAAGTCAAAACCATTTGTCAACTCCGATAAGATATCTCTATGGGGTTGGTCATATGGTGGTTACCTGACTTTGAAGACCTTGGAGAAAGACGCTGGTGAGAACTTCAAGTTCGGTATTTCGGTTGCACCAGTAACTGATTGGAAATTATACGATAGTGTGTACATCGAGAGATATATGCATACTCCACAGGAAAATCCTGAAGGTTATGAGAAATCGAAAGTCAGCGATGTAGAAGCTTTAGGTAAAGCTAGAAGGTTCTTAATCATGCATGGAACAGGTGACGACAACGTACATTTCCAACATACCTTGAAACTGCTGGACAGATTAAACTTGAAAGCAATTGAGAACTATGATGTGCATGTCTTTCCAGACTCAGACCACGCCATCAAATACCACAATGCTAACGATATGATCTACAACAGAATCGTTTCATGGACCAGAAAGGCTTTCAACGGGGAATTTGACCCTAAATAATTGGACAAGAACAGATGCACAGCTGTTATGAAAGAAACTTAATGGGAACGAACCTATTATCTATAATGTAACTTCTAAATATGGAATATAGTATGCACTGTATAAGTACTAGACTACTCTATATAGGCCAGCACTATTAATATGACATTTCAAGATATTCCCATATTACTATCACGTACATAGTTATATATAGGCTTTCTGTGTGGGAAACAACGAAAAGTGGCAAAAAGCTCCAATGAAGGGCCCATCTTCCCCCTTCTGGAATTATAAGAACAAAAGTGTCCAAGAAAGTTTCATCTAGCACAGGTTCGGACAATCTGTAAGCGCCTATTAGTTCAGGTCAATATTCTACTACTTGAATCCATTGCCCGCTTATCTACACTGCTTAACAACCGGAATTGGTATCGTTTGTTTTCATTTTGAAAATAGTGGAATAAGTAGTTACATTGTGAAGGTATTTAGATTATCTGTCAAGCATTGAAATTTTACCTGTCATAGGATAACCAATTATAGAGTATGAGTACTGATAAGAAGAAAGAGGAAGTTCCCAAGCCGGAGACGGAAGATCTAACGGTGAAGGATGAAACCAAGAACAAGGACAAGAAGAAAGCTAACGAGGAAGAAGAACTGTCTGAAGAAGACCAGAAGCTTAAGGGTGATCTGGAAATGCTAGTCCAGACTTTACTGGAAGATGACTCGAAACTATATGAGACCACGTTAACTCAATTGAAGGAATTCATTAAGAATTCTACAAGTTCTATGACTGCGGTTCCAAAACCTCTCAAGTTTCTACGTCCATTCTACCCTGACTTATGCAAGGCATATGACAAATGGTCCGATAAGGATCAGAAATCTTCTTTGGCAGATATGCTATCGGTATTAGCCATGACATATTCTGACACGCATCAACATGATTCACTAAGATTTAGATTATTATCTGACACATCGAATATAGCTAGTTGGGGTCATGAATATGTTCGCCACCTGGCACTTGAGATTGGTGAGGTTTATAATGAACAAGTTGAGAAGGAGGCCGAGGACAACTCAACTTCCACAGAATCTTCACCACAACCGCCACACATGAACTTTGAATTCTCAAAAGATGTTATCCTACAGTTGTCATTGGAAATAGTGCCATATTTTATGAAGCATAACGGTGAGGAAGATGCTGTGGATTTACTACTAGAGATAGAAGCCATTGAAAAACTACCTCAGTTTGTTGATGAAAACACTTACAAGAGAGTTTGCCAGTATATGATTGCCTGTGTACAGCTACTTCCACCTCCAGAGGATATTTCCTTTTTACAAACTGCTTACTCTATCTACTTATCAGAATTACAACTACCAGAAGCACTTTCACTGGCAATTAGACTTGGTAACGAAGATATGATAAGATCTGTTTTTGATGCTACATCTGACCCTATAGTTCATCAACAGTTGGCCTACATCCTAGCAGCTCAGAGGGTTCCTTTTGAACATCCAGAACTACAAGAAATTATTGGTAACACTAAACTGTCCGAACATTTTCTATATTTGGCCAAGGAACTAAACTTATTAACTCCAAAAATTCCTGAGGATATTTATAAGAGTCACTTGGACAGCTCAAAGTCTGTTTTCAGCAGCGCCGGACTGGATTCTGCGCAGCAGAATTTGGCTGCTTCATTTGTTAATGCATTCTTGAATCTTGGTTACTGCAACGATAAAATGATTACAGATAATGACAATTGGGTCTACAAAACGAAAGGTGATGGTATGACATCTGCAGTGGCAAGTATAGGTTCCATTTACCAATGGAATATTGATGGCCTACAGCAATTAGATAAATATCTCTATGTCGATGAACCTGAAGTAAAAGCTGGTGGTTTACTAGGTATTGGTATCGCCTCCGCTGGTGTTCACCATGATGTAGAACCAGCGCTACTTCTACTTCAAGAATATATCAACCATTCAGATACAAAGATCAGCACAGCTGCTATCTTAGGTATAGGTATTGCATTTGCAGGTAGTAAGAATGACGAAGTGTTAGGTCTTCTGTTGCCAGTCGTATCCAATACTGAGAATTCACTAGAATTAGCTGCTATAGCTGCATTAGCCCTATCGCATGTTTTTGTTGGTACATGTAATGGTGATATTACTACAGCTGTTATGGATAATTTCTTAGAACGTACACCTCTCGAGTTGAAATCAGAATGGGCTAGATTCTTAGCCCTTTCTCTGGGTTTGCTATACCTAGGACAAGGTGAGCATGTTGATGATGTCTTAGAAACCATTAACGCTATAGAACACCCAATGACCTCTGCCATCGAAGTTTTAATCAGCTCCTGTGCCTATACTGCCACTGGTGACGTTCTATTGGTTCAAGATCTCCTGCATAGATTGACACCTAAGGCCGTCAAATCAAGCGATGAAGACGAAGATGAAGACAATGAGGAATTAAGCCAGGAAGATATGAATGGTATTAGTGCTTTCTTGGGTAAGAAAGAAAATGAAATTGCAGAAGAGCCACAAGGCAATGAAGGTGCAGATAATGAAATGGAAGTGGACTCTCATCAAGATGAAACAACCACAGGGGAGAACAATGTTAAGAAAGAGGAGAATGAAGAAGAAAAGACTGAGAAGTCCGAGAAGACAGAAAACGATGAGGAAGAAGAGGACGAAGAAGAAAGTAAGGATGAAGGTGCCAACGATGAGCTTGCTTATGCTGTTATTGGTATTGCATTAATTACTATGGGTGAAGAAATTGGTAAAGAAATGTCTCTACGCCATTTCGGCCATTTGATGCATTACGGTAATGAACATATTCGTCGTATGGTTCCACTAGCCATGGGTCTTGTATCTGTTGCGGATCCTCAAATGAAGGTATTCGACACTTTAACACGATTCTCACACGACCCTGATTTAGATGTTTCAATGAACTCTATATTTGCCATGGGTCTATGTGGTGTAGGTACGAATAACGCAAGATTAGCCCAATTATTGAGACAGCTCGCTAGTTATTACTCTAGAGAACAAGATGCCTTATTTATAACTAGATTGGCCCAAGGTCTTGTACATTTGGGTAAAGGTACCATGACTATGGACATATTCAACGACGCCCATGTTTTAAACAAAGTGACATTAGCTTCTTTGTTGACAGTTCTTGTTGGCCTAATATCCCCAAGTTTCATTCTAAAACACCATCAACTATTCTACATGCTAAACAGTGGTGTAAGACCTAAGTTCATCATCACATTAAATGAGGAGGGTGAACAAATCAAGGTTAATGTTCGTATTGGCCAAGCTGTGGAGACTGTTGGCCAAGCAGGTAAACCAAAGACTATTACTGGATGGATTACACAATCAACTCCAGTTCTTTTGGGACACGGTGAAAGAGCTGAACTTGAAAATGACGAGTATATCAGTTACACGAATAACATTGAAGGTGTTGTAATTCTAAAGAAGAATCCTAACTTCCAAGAAGAAGAGTAACTTATATAGAGCATTTCATACAAACAATTTTGCTGCAACGTGGGAATCCGGAGATAAACATGTATAATTTAATTAATATATAGTGCTTCAAACAAATACATCGAAAAGCAAATACTTAATTAAGCAGCATACAAAAAAGTATATGGTAAATTTCCTTAGGTATAATATTGCGTTATTAATATATGCATAAAAAAGTATTTAAATTTGTTATAAAACCAGCAAAGTTAAATTATATAAACTACATTCTAGTCCATCACCTCTGTGGAAGAATTAAAGTAACCCAAGTCACATCTATTCTCCCCGAAGAACTGATTAAAACTGTCTAATTGCTCTCTTCCATATTAAAAATGGAATTAACTTCTCCATAGTAACATTTCAATGTAAGTCAAAACTGTCTACTGGAAATCGGCTGCTTTACCGGCCATCAGCAAACCAACGATCAAACCCAATAGACCCAAAATAGAACCAAAAATTTCTATAACTAGAATCTTAACAAACAAGGAGGAGTCTGCGGCATCTGCAACAGCAGCAGTAGCTCCTGTGATACCGACAGATACACCACATATTAGATTTGAGACACCCACTGTCAGACCAGCCCAAAATAAGGAGTAGCCGGTGTACAGGTTAGATTTTGAGTAAAGCGAATCCTTCGATGACACAGTTAATTTAGAAGAAAAGACGATTGCCATAATTAAACCATAGATAGCCACCACTTCACAGAAGATAATGGAGATCAAGTTCTTTGTAGTGATTCTAGGTGCCCGCACACCAGCACCAATCATAGATGACCCCGTGATAAAGATACCCCATGCGGCACCCACAACACTTAGACCTATACAAGAGGCAATACCAAGATTTGCCCACATATATGGAGAGGTTTTTGACAGGAATCTGCCGATATCAATATCGGACCCATGTCCTGTCAACATTTTGCGAAGTGCATAGACCACCACCACAAATAGCACCAAGTAGTAGAAATAGCGGGAATAGTTAATCTTGCCGACAAGAGGCTTATCAGCAACAACAGCCATGATTGTGTGTTGAAATTTATATTTTTGTGTAGAGATTTTTCTAGATCAAGGCAATTTCTAGGTTTTAAATCTATAGTAACCTATCTTATCCACCTAATATTTTTCCTTAATTTCTGGTAGGTTCCCTGTTATCGAGGTAGCAAATGTAGCTCTACTTTCAGCGTTTGAGCAAGTTAACTCCACTTTCTAATTGAGACAATTCCGTCTCCAGCCTGAAACAGTTATAGTCTCCCTAACAATTACAAGACGTGCATTCCTTTCTAATTGACTATTATTGCTCGTCTCACTGCTGTCTTAGACTTTTGGCAAATGGCCGAATTGGGAAAAACCTTCAATCATTATATACGCAACATTTGAGTTGCTATTTGAGTAGTATGTATAATAAGCTATTTCATCAAGAATAGTAACTTTCTGAAGACTATACTGTTTAGTTACACTGACAGAGCGCATCATATCGTTGATATTGAATGCTATTAGCGGTTGGAATGCTTGAATGTTACAGTGATTAGTTCTTATAATATGTTATATACCGTGCTAAAATATTAATGATGTGTAAAAGAGTTGACGGTCATTCCAAGGGGACCTTTGATTTCATTATATTGAGGGAGGGGTGTTGAATGTATATTTATAATTGTTCTACAGTGACACCTTCGTATGCTGGTTCCAGTAGTTTCCAGGTACATTTGACGTTCTTCTTGTGGAATCCGTTGATGATCTCTGCGGCGATATCCTCGAAGTTCTCTGTAGCCAAGGCCAGGATAGTTGGACCAGCACCAGATAGACAGATACCTAATAGTCCTGGATATGCTGTTGGTGTGACACTGTTCAGAATCTCAGTCAGGCCTGGGATCAAGGTCTTTCTGTATGGCTGGTGAACACGATCTTGCATTGCAGGGTAGATCAACTTGGCATCTGGTGGGTCTAATGTCAAAGCCGTGGTCAAGACAGCCAATCTTTGCAAGTTGAAAACTAAGTCCTGGGTGGTGTATGCCTTTGGTAGGACACCACGAGAGTCAGCAGTGGACAACTCAAATTGTGGGATAATAGCAATACACTTAATAGCTGGGTTCCATTGGTATTTGACATGTCTACCGATGTCGGAAGGTGGTAATGGTGGAACCAAACCGGTATCTTCACCACCAGATGGTTCAGGTAGCACTTCACTCAGAGGAATTTCTCTTCTTTCCATTTCTTGGGTAGTCAAGTCCCTCAAGAAAGAACCACAGAAACCACCCATCATGGCGGCGGTAATGTTATCTGGGTGACGTTCAATCATTAGACAGTAGTCGAGCATACGTTGCTTAGAGAAACCTAATTGACCTACTTCATTACCTAACACTACACCGGCAACAACGGCAGCACCAGAGGAACCTAGACCACGACCCAATGGGATAGGGTTGTGAACATTGATCTTGGTTCCACTTGGGAACTTCCTGATATCATTACAGCGCAGCACATACAACGCAGTTCTTGTTATTAAATTGGCATCAGATTCCAAAGGTACTGAGTCATAACCTTCACTGTCCTCAGTATAGCTCAACTTACAATTGTTCTTGTCATCGTTGGTCTCTTGGGCATTCAATGCATCAATCTCAACATCTAGCTCCAAAAATAGGTTCAAACCGACACCTAGAACATCATAACCAGGACCAATGTTGGCCGATGAGGCAGGAACCTTTATCTTAAAGTGACGAACCATTTTTATATTATGTTTTTATTTTAATTGTTATGACTGTGCAAGCTTTCAAAGCGTTAATTCCTCCACCAGTTTTAGGGTAAAACGACCGCTGAAACAACACAATTAAACTGCTTTACTAGCACTCGAGTGACAAAAATTTAATACCGATATTAAAGAAACAAAGAGTAACAGTGTTTAAGTATTGATTCTAGAATGGCTCAAACTCTGACTAAAAATCGATGAGTTTCTTGAATTTTTGAAAAATTTTTTGGCAAAAACAAACTAAGCCCGATGACACATCATAGTTGCAAATGAGCCAAGCCAAGGGTTTATAATGTCGTTGATATTGTTGGGCAAACGATATGGAATACAACGGGTATTGTCCAAGAAAGATAGCACGCCAGCGCAATGTTGAGAAATTCTTTAAGAGTTGCGCAAAGACGAGGCTATTTTCAAGTCTCGCGGTTGAAGAATGGCCTGAGAGTTGCCACGAGTGATACACCTGGGCACTTCAGTGCATTGGGTATGTACGTAAGCAGTGGGTCCCGTTACGAGACAGGTAGTTTAAAAGGTTGTACACATATTGTTGATAGACTAGCGTTCAAATCGACAAAGAATATCGATGCGCGTTCGATGATGGAGACTTTAGAACTATTAGGGGGAAATTACCAGTGCACTTCCTCGAGAGAATCAATGATGTACCAGGCCTCTGTGTTCAATAGGGATGTGGAAAAGATGCTAAACTTACTTGCAGAGACTATTCGCTTTCCAAAAATTACTGAAGAAGAGTTACAAGAACAAAAATTTACCGCACAATATGAAATAGACAACATTTGGACCAAGCCGGACTTGATCTTGCCTGAACTGTTACATAACACTGCATACTCAGGGGAGACTTTGGGTTCCCCTCTTATTTGCCCCAGAGAAATATTACCATCCATTACAAAGAAAAGCTTGCTGAACTATAGGGAAAAGTTCTACAATCCCGAAAATACCGTCGCTGCCTTTGTTGGGCAACCTCATGAGAAATCCATTGAATTAGCAGAAAAATATTTGGGTGATTGGACTACAACAGGTGAGCCTTTAGATAAAACTGCTGCACATTATACCGGTGGTGAAACATGCATACCATCTGCTCCTGTATTTGGAACAATGCCAGAACTAATGCACATACAAATTGGTTTTGAAGGGTTACCTATTGACCACCCTGACATATATGCTCTAGCCACATTACAGACATTGCTTGGAGGTGGTGGCTCATTTAGTGCAGGTGGACCTGGCAAGGGTATGTATTCCCGTTTATACACTCATGTTTTGAACCAGTACTATTTCGTTGAAAACTGTGTCTCTTTTAACCATGCTTACTCTGATTCTGGTATTTTTGGCATATCACTTTCATGCATACCTCAAGCAGCACCTCAAGCAGCAGAAGTTATCGCACAACAATTTTATAATTGTTTCGCAAATGGCGCCTTACGTCTAACAGATGCAGAGGTTTCAAGGGCCAAAAATCAACTAAAATCGTCCTTGCTAATGAACTTAGAATCAAAACTAGTAGAACTAGAAGACATGGGTAGACAAGTTTTGATGCATGGCAAAAAGATACCTGTATCTGAAATGGTTTCTAAAATCGAGTCCCTCACAACAAAAGATATTAGTAGAGTCGCAGAGATGGTATTTACAGGTAAAGCTCACAACAAGGGCAATGGAACCGGTAGGGCGACGATTGTTATGCAAGGTGATAGAGCTGCTTTTGGTGATGTTCAGGAAGTGCTTGGTCACTACGGTCTTGGTTCAAGCTCTTTTAGCACTGACCAATCAAAATCATCAACAACAAAGCTGAAATGGTTTTAGATATTCTAATTCTTGTTTTACAAGTACCAAGCGACAATTTTTAACAGGCATAAGAAGCCCACATTTTCTTGGTTACATTCGTTTTGGGTTCATGTAAATAACTGTGACTAAGGTATAAACTTGTACATTATAGAGTAGAACAATTGTATACATAAAAAAACAAAAGACCTAATTTAAGACACAATTTTAACAATATTGTCAAAGTGCCATCAAGGTATGTAACATTAAGCAAATGCTTTTAGAAGTAGTTCGCTGATAATGATCATATTGGTCGAAGCATTTGCATGTTTGTACCATACTCATGTTTGCACCATTACCTCTTCTTCATTTCTTTGCGAGAAATTATTAGTACCTCCTGATGCGACATGATATCTTTGCTTCCACAGCATTAGTTCTCTTTCCATTTCATTCATCTTCTCTTGGTATTCCATGTTTTCCCTTACAACCTTTTTCATGTCAATTTCTTGTTGGGAAATATACTTTTCTAATTGATGCATCTGTTCATTGTATTTCATGACTGTTTCTTCAAATTTCGTTCTATCACCATTTGCAGTTTCTATTACCTCAACCTGTGAGGCATTTCTAGCTTCAAGCTCATTGATTGTCCTTTCGAGTGCCTTCGACTTTTTCATTTCTTCAATTTTCATGTCTCTTTCATCATTTAACAATGTTTCAACTTCATGTATTTTCCTGAGCCAAGCTTCTTTCTCGGAGGTATCAGATAATCTTTGATCAAGATCCTTTATAGTTTCTTCTAATCTAACTGTGACACTTTTCAATGTCTCCGCCTCTTCAACTAAATCAATATTTTTCTGCTTTTCTTCATCATATTTCATTTTGTATGATTCAAGATCCATTTGAATAGACTTCACTAATTGCTCATTCCTCTCATTTTGCTCGGTTTGTAAACGAAGTGTCTCCTCGAGGTTCCTTAACTTATCATTAACATCAACATTGTGTTTTACTGTCGCGTTGAACTGCTCTGTAGAATTACCAAGTTCAGATCTTAGTCTGTCTGACTCTTGAAGTAGAGTATCTCTTTGTTGACTTAGGGCTTCATAATCATCGTTTAGCTTTTTCAAATTTGACTCCATATCAATCAATTTTTGGTTCAAATCTTTGATAATTTCTTGATTTTCGTCTCTCTCCTCACCCAACTGACCAACAATAGTTTCGTAATGCTCAGATTGCTTTAGTAAATGCTCTATTTTGGCTTCTGAGTCGTTCTTCAATGTTTCTAACTTGTACTTCAATGTCGATATTTCTTTCTTAAATTCACCACTATATTTTGAAGATTCATCCAAAGCCTCCTTCAATCTCTCAATTTCATTGGTATATCTTGAAACATCACTGCTTGTGTTCAATCTCTCCTTGAAATGATGCACATCGGTTTGAAGTAATTGATTCATATCTTGGACTCTCTTGAGCTCCAAGAGTGTTTCTTGTAATTGCATGTCTAAATCATTCTTTTCTGTTTCGCGATCCCAGATAGTCTTATCTTTTTGCTTATTTGAGCTTTTGAGTTTTTCAATAACAGTTGCCATCCCCTTTATATCATCTTCTGCTTGTTTTAACGCATGATTATATTCTCTTAACTGAGTCTCATTGGCATTAAGATCACTCAAACAATCTTCGTATTGCTGCCTTTGTTGACGTAAATTAGAAGTCAGCATTTCCTTTTGTCGTTCAGTGGATTCTAAATCTTTCTGAAGTCTTTCAACTTGCTCCTCTAAAAGAACTTCTTTCACACTACCTTGTTTGATTTCATGCTTTAAACTACCACAAATATTCTCAAACTCAGAAAGCTTATCTTGAAGCTTGAAATTCTCGATCTTGTAAAACCTTAACTCCTCTTCATACTTGGATATGCTATCCTTATTTGTGAATATCTCACCACTAGGTAGGTTTGTCCTATCTTTGAAAGGCAATGAGCGTAGCTTATTTTCCAAAGCACGGACATGCTCTTCACTAGCCTCATACTTGATCTTGTAAATATCAGAAGTTGAATCAACCTTTTGAATCAACTCAAATTTAGAATGCAGAGCTGTTATTGCTGCCTCTGCTTCTTTATGTGCCTTCTGTTCTGCATTCAACTGCATTTTTAGGTGTTGAACTTCGAGGAGGATTTGCTCTACATTGACATCAGAAGGTTTTATATCCGAGAGCAATTGATCTATATCAGCCTGCATCCCTTTGTTTTCTAGGAAGTGTTTTAGTTTCTTTAGTTGTGCCTTTACTGTCTGCGACTCAAAAGAAGAAGAAGCAAGTCTAGTTTCGGTGAACCTTAATCGGGATATCAGATTTTTATTTTCTTCAATTGCTTCTTCTAAAGAAGTAGATTGTTCATGGAGAGCCGTTTTGATTTCGTAATATTTCTTGAGTAAAACATCTTTGTCCGCATTGGATAAGTCATCCAAATGTAAACTTCTTTGAACTACTCGATCACCTAATAGCTTTTGATTGAGGTATTTGTTTAAAGATTTTTCATCTTCAAGTTGTTTCTTTAGAAGTGAAATATCCGATCTCGACTCCATTGGACTATTCTCTCTATTTATATGCTCCTGCTTAGCCATTTCCTCAATTTGGTTCTTCATTTGGGCATAGTTTTCGTTCGCTTTCCTTAGAGCCATTTTCATTTCAGACAATTCTTTAGACAATTTATCATTTTCAGCCATCAAGCTATCTCTTTGCTTTAGAATCTCATTTATTTCACCTTGATTGGAGGCAAACCTAGCCTTCAATCTTTCAATCTCCTTTTCCTTAGATGAAACTTGTTGGATAGTGTTAGCATGTAATTTTTTGTTCTTTCCAACCTCTTCTCGCAACTCAGCATTCTCGTTGAGAAGAGATTTCAATTTTGTTAGGGCAACATTACAGTTCTTTTCCAAAGTTTGCAGTTTTATATCTAGATCTTTGTTTGATATATGCTCCTTCTGCTTCAATTCATCAATAATATGGTCTCTTTCTTTGATATCATGGCTAAGTTTCTCTATAACCCTCTCCTTTTCCATCTTTTCATTCTCAAGCTTCTTCAGAACTTCAGTATCCATGGAAATTTGCCTAGTAATATCGCCCTTTTCAGATTCCAAAGAAGAGAGCTTTCTAGTTAGCTCTGCAATAGAAGCATCTTTCTCATTGTTCTTTTCTTCAAGTTTTTGCCTGACTAGTTCCAATTCTTGAATTTTTGAGATTGCCGCCTCTTTCTCAGAGAGTAAGGTACTTTTATCTTCTCTAATTTCCTTGATCATTGTCTCAATTTCTCTTTGCTGTTCATTTGATTTTGATAGTAATTGCTCATTTCTTTTGAGTTTTTCCTTTTCAACATCTAATAAATTTTTAACGTCATTTAACTCATTAAGCAGATCATTGTGTTTTGCAGTATGTATTTTCTTTTCAGTTTCAACTGCTGTCAACTTTTGTTCCAGGACCTTGATCTTTTCTGTGTATTTTCTGCTATCTACAATATTTTGTGATGATGCTAACAATGGCTTTATTTTCATATACATGTTAAACCATGGGTCTTGCATTTTTTCATTATACTTCCGGAATACATTCCCTATCATTTCTGATGCCCGCATCTTTTGAATTTCACCCTTAGTTCTTTTCCTCTGTGACCATCCTCTAATTATCGAGTTAAACCTAACTGTTATTTCAAATAATATACTCTCTTTCTTACTTTCCAGCTCTGCAAGAGTTCCTGCTTTAAAGAAAAGCTTGGAAGTACCAACTTTATATGTTGTTGGATCCAGATGAAGTTCGGAGATCAAGATTTGAGAGCTCTGCTTATAGTTGATTGCATCACTTGATTTATCTAGGTGTTCCGATAATATCCTATAGCGTTCATAAAACTCCTTGAATAAGATACGATTCGGATAACCTTCTCGCGCTATTCTTATACCCTCTAAAACACCATTGCATCTCAGCTGATCTAAAATCAATCTTCTGTCAAATGTCTCTGACATTTTTTTATTGTTTGGGATGATGCATCTCACAAAGTGTGGATTTGTTAGGGCTAATTGTGATAACAATGAAGATTGTTGCTCCCTATGGCGTGATAGGGCAGTCTTCAGGTTGGTTCGACCTTTTCCTAGACTGTTAATAGAAGCCGATGAAGAAGAGTGAGTCAATCTTGTTGGTGAGGATGATGGGGAACTAATACTTTCAAATCCACTGAAGAACTCTGAAATCAATCTATTCGATGAAACTGATAAAATATTAACTAGATTCTCATTTAGGGGGTCCTTATTTTTTGCTAACCACCCATTAACATGATACTCAACATCGCCAGCATAGTGTTTTAAAACAAAACACATATCTAATTTTGATCTCTTGAATTTTGTAGAGTTTTGTTGCCAAGTTGATATTAGTTTAGAGTAGAATGAGGAATCTTCCGATTTAGGTAAAATTGTTTCTTCATCAAGAAGCGGTAATATACCTGTTGGTGGTCCTTTTGCTTCCAATAGATTTATTGTCGATTGTAGATCTTTTCCATAATCTACATAATCCCATTGAATGTTTTCCTTTAAGTACTCACTTTGTTCCAGTACAAACATATGATGATTAAAGAACTGTTGAAGCTTCTCATTAGTATAGTTAATACAGAGTTGTTCAAAAGAATTATGCTCAAATATCTCAAAACCAGCAATGTCTAACAATCCTATGTAGTTAGCTGTCATAGATCCATGGTTAAGACTCATATTGATTGTATCCACAATATATCCAAATAGGTGCTCATATAATGTTCTACACAGAGAGTTGATGATAAAACGGGCCTGATTTGCATTTTTAGCCTGCGATACCCATTCTCTACCTGCTTTTGACCGCGGTTTCAAGATTGCCGTTTTGAAATCACTCTCTGAAACACCTAGCAATGTAGCAATTGCAGATATGTCGGATTTGAAGGATGCCTGTTCAGATTTCTCAGATACAAATTCTATGTTTCCACAATGTAAGATGACAGCTACAATTTTAAAAATAGAGTTAATCTGATCTTTACCAAATCCAACTGTTTCAAGTGCAACTAACAACTTTTGGAACTCTGCAGCATCGTCAACCCCGGGTATCACATGATTCGAGTTTGCTAATATTTGATAATGTGCGAAATCATTTGATGACAATTTATATATGGACTCAAGATCTTTCTGTGATGTACCTTTCAACAATTGATAAAATATATGATAATTCCTTTCATTTCTATTTTCATTGGTAATCCTTGACTTTTCTAATAGATACCATTCTATGAACGCTCCATTGATCTTCCCACTTTGATCAAATTCTATTTTTATGAATTTACCAAATCTGGATGAGTTATTATTACGCACAGTTTGGGCGTTACCAAAGGACTCCAAAACAGGATTACTTTGTAAGATTTTCATTTCAAAGTTATTTGAGACTTCAAACGAGTCTGATGTTATAGATGCCAAATACTGCAGGATTTTCTTTGTATTCTCGGTTTTACCAGCACCCGATTCACCTGTGACCAAAATGGATTGGTCTTGTTTTTTGGATTTTAAATCACGATAGGCGCTTTCTGCAACTTCAAATATATGTGGTTTTTGAGAGGTTTCCTCATTAGAACTGTGATAGGATTTGATAGTAGAGTTTGAATACAGGTTGCTTATTTCTTTATATGGATTGATTGCAACCAAAAACAAACCAGAGTACGTATATATGAGATTGTCCTTATACCTGTTCTCCAAATTGTTTAGTACACTAGGCTCATTTAGATGTGTTAACTCAGACATATTGTCAACTCTGTCGAAGTTTGCTGGGTTTACTGGAAATATCTCGGAGATTTTGAAAGTGGCTGTTTCACCGTCATTGTCTTTCTTGACTAAACCTACTTGCTGCTCAACACCAGTAAATTTATCCTTGACTATATCTGTATTCAATAAGTCACCACGGACAAATATCTCTACTGGGTCGGGAACCCACACTCTCATATCTTGATTCATTATTAAAATGGGCCAATAGTGCCTTCTGAGATGTATGTGATTGTGTGTTAACGATAGTGAAGGCTCCGACTTATATTAGTAGATTGAATCAGACTACTAGAACCAGATGTTTAACTCACTTATATGAAATAAAGCTTAAAATATCTTCAAAACAGTCGTGTTTTTCTAGTGATATATTATTTGTATTTGTGATAGTCTATGAAGTTTTTCCCTTAGCGAATGGATATTATTAGCAATAGTTTTTTGATCAGTTGTCCGTTATCAATGTATAACACTAGATTAATATTCTTTTTAATCTTTCAAACTTAAATTGTCCATTAAATTATAGATTAAAAGCATCCAAAAGGCCTTAAATTTAGTTTATTTTCTTCAATTACAATGTGCTCACTGTTGGCAATAGAGATGGCTATTCTGATACGATTTTATGCAAAGACTTCAAATTGTCAACACTTGATCTGTATTAGCTGTCTTCATTAAGTTATTGAATTACCCAAAAGGGTAATTGAAAACAGTCCAAGATGAAAATCCAAAATTTTTCGATTTCAGCCTGGCTAAAAATGTTATTTTTTTTTGGTGTTGTCATGGGTCCTTTCATTTTGTAGATAGTTACATCACATGATTTTAGGTCTAATTGTTGCTTTCTCTTGCAGTTTAGGGTGTTGTCTACAATTGAGCCCTAAAAATTTGAAAATTCAGTTTACTTCAACCCTAAGCATCTTGATGATTATTGTGGTTGTACATAACCACAAGGTATTTCCAAGACCTCTAAAGTTCTCAAAAATATAGTTCACATCCAGAAAAACACTTGATTCAGATGTATAATTTTTTATTGTTTCATTTTTTTTTGTTTTACTCAAATGAATTTCGTGAGACAATTTACCCTTGGGAGGAATTTGCAAGGCTTTGTTAAAACTATCTCACCCTAGCGGGAAAGCAAAGCTCATCCTCAACTAAAACAAGACCAATAATGCTTGCTCTTACCAAACCAGCAGTTTATTGTAAACGCTACATTTTTTTTTTACTCTACTGACGGAGTGTTTACTTTCTCTGACTTTAAATTTTATCATGTTCTCGAACAGGCGCTTCAGGCTCAGGTGCGCCATATAAAGAAATTGAATGATAACCTCTTAGTACAAAAATAATACATCATTGTTTGATACGTAAACAAAAGCAATATCAGATAAAAATATTGGGATTGAACATCGTTAGCCTTTTTTTGCCGTCCTTACCCCATGAAATACACTGATTATAGTGCAGTATTCGAAAAGTAAAAAGGCAAAATAGTTAATCTTTTGATGTGGGGTTAACTTTATCTTCACGTAAAATACAAGGAGGATAAATTATGAAATATTTTATCGCTATTCATACTTCACACTTTTCCTGAAATATTGCCCTACTATGCAAAAAGACTAGTAATTTTCCAAAATTAATGGAATAGACAGATTATTATATCCCACTTTAGGTCATATATGAATTTGATGTAAGACAAGAAGGGAAACTTATCTGTGCCATTCAGTAGGAATGGATATTGCCAACGAACTGAATCTGGAACAACGGACAAAGTGCATAACACTTTTACTGTTGGGCTCCCATTTTCTCCAAACTTTTCTCTTTAGACCTGCACAATATTTAGTAACATTATTTGTGCTAACATCACATATGCTACCCTATTTAGCGAGACCTTACTAATAGCATACAAATTCAATACACTACAACAGTAAGCCATGCTCGCTCAGAGGAATAATACCAATTAGGTGGGATAGATACTTTACACCAGGCTATTCTATTAAAACTGGGGTCGTTACGGCATTTTATTATTTGAATGGAATGCCATGACGTTACGTTACTAAAATACCTCGACTTTCGATAAAAGTGGGATACTTGGACCATTTCGAGAAATGAACCTCGTTAGACACTGTATTGTTGTAGCACGGGATAAGATGGGAAATATCCCACACTATAGTTACATATTTTTTTGGAGGAACTTGTTCGAAGTCCTTGTTACTAATGCTATTATTTTCATGTAGGTATACTGATTCTTCCTTGTTGCATATATTTAAAGAACCATCCGAACAACTGTTATTATTAAGCAAGCACACAGTGCAGAACAAGCAGAATAGTGGGGGTGAATAAAAAGGTGGGATATTATTATTAGATAAGGTGTCCTTGTTCCCCGTTAAACAATATCTACCCCGGAAGTTTTCTGACAATTCGATCGATTAGGAAATTCGTGGAGTTAAACTTCTTCTGGGGTCAACCATTTATTTTCTTTTTTCAAACAAAATATCGTACAACTACGAGAAAATAAAATTCTGAATAAGCAGGACCATTGTACCAGTACTTTTTAATTTCTTTTTGAAGATATTTCCCTCGGGCCTAGGGGATGTGTTTCTTAAAAGCGCAGAGTCAAAACCTTCAACTACTGATGTTTCTAAGTAAACGATAGTTGCTTATAGTTGAATGTAGACGTGGGTTTTTCTTGACTGCCGTGAAAAAATGGTCAAAGAAACTAGACCGTTGAGTGTATTTTTCGAAATAATAATCCCGTGAAACAGACGTGTACCTGGTACCTGGAATACGGCACTGCAATCCAGGAACAGTATTTCTTTTTTGTCCGACGCAAGCAAAAACCAGGGCCAACAATTGGATTAATGTTGGCACCCTCAAACCCGAGAGAAATGCTGGCAGTGAATCTTACCTACAGTGTATATACAATGGGGAAGTTACTCCAGAAAATAATGTCGCTTCCAGATTTGTACATGTCAGGGACCAGACCTGCGGAACTAAATAACGTACATCCCCGTATTTTTTCTGTTCGAAGATGGAGCAACCAAAATAACGAAAACTGTTATATAAGTAGTCAGATAATTTGATTTATTTTCCCCACCAATCTTGATAGTTGAGTCTTCATTGGTTCTCGAAACGGTATATTTCTCTATATTCATCTTTTCTGTTTCTCATACTCTAGAGTCAGTGATTCACATACAATAATACGCTATCTAAGAATAATACATCTCTAATTTTGGCTGCTATTTCAAAAAGAAAAGGATCTAGATAGTGACTCAAATTTTAATAGAGTACTCAGCTTTTTTTTTTTTTTTTTTACAGAAATTAACATAAAGATACAAATCAAATCTGATTTTGACGCTCTAAAGAATGGAAATTCTTTTATATGATGTTAGTGATAACCCCACGCCAAGATGCCTTGACAATACTGCTCGAATTACGGTAATGGGAGAGCATGGCAGTGGTAAGACTACATTAATAACGAGGTGGCTGCGAAATATGTTCATCCAAGTTGACCAAGGAGATTATGATATTTACACCACTCATGTTGCTAGACAAAACATACACCAGTACGACCACGAAATCAATGCTGCTCTATCGAAGACCAAGTCCGAGATGCTCGCTAAGAATCCGAGTGATGAAAATATTACACCTGCTATGACCAGGGCTAGTAGTTACAAGAACAGACATCCCTTGAAAGTCCAGATTCTGGATGCTGAGCCGGTTGAGATTGGCGAGTATTCAGACTTAAGAAACATGCAAATCGAGCAATCCGATGCTTTCATCCTTTGTTTTGATTGTGCGGATAGTAATGCTGTTGATGAACTTCGAGGCTATAAACGTAAGATAGACTCAATCCGTGGGAATGCTTTGATCATGTTGTGCTGCACAAAAGTAGACCTTTCCGCCGAACGTGTGTTTGGTATCGAGGAGACCCAGGATATTCTTGAAAAACTGAACATCTCACCATCTGATTACTACGAGGTGTCTTCAAAGCATGCGATTGGTACTGAAAGATTGCTTTACAGAACCTTGGCACACATTGAGGATTGTAAGACTTCGGAGCGTATCGATATGGTCAAGAACAGTATCGCTACTAGCGAAGAGGAAAAGAGCAGCACCGATAGTGTATCAACAGAGACACTCAAGGAAGATGAGAAGAAAACTCGAGGCCGTCTATTACACCCTAGAGCTATTCGTAAGCTCTCACATAATGACTCACCCGCACAACAGCAATGTTGTTGCATAATGTAACGACTTTTTTAATGACATGCATATAAAACCCCAAAATTAAACAAACTAATCATTGTGGTTTTTTCTTTCTTTCTTTCTTTCTTTTTAACTTTAATACAATTTTATAAAATAATATATCCTAATCGAACGAAACATTTCTATTATTCTATAGTTGTAGTCTGCACTAGCAGTTGTATATTTCCCAATAGGTGCAGAAACACCAAAACCACAGAAAGTACAGAAAACACTGAGGTATGAAAGCAGAAAGCACTGAAAGCAGAAATAAGTAAGGAAGAAGAGACTAGGCTTTTGGCCCACCTCCCTCCCTTATATACGTTTTCCAATTTCTGCTCAAACAAGGCAAAGGATATGGCAACAGTGTATCTAGGCAAATAGGGGTAATAGAAGTGGGCAGTAAGGGCATTTCCAATGGCGGCTAACTGCTGCACCACTAACGCAGAAAATCACGTACAATTCACCAGATCTGGGGGTTCTATTAATCACCCAAACAGGAAAAAAATAGATGCCCCTATAGCTTAAAACCTGCGCACAAAGAAGAAAGAGAAGAAGGGGGACCTTCTGCGGTGACAACCTGCTACAGACTCTGTATGGGCGGCTAATGTAGGTAACATAAGGTTAGAAACCGGCGCACCTCCCGGAGAGATCCATGCAGAAACGTTCAGTTTATTCTGTCAATCCACAGTTTGCATACCAACAACCACGAAAGCGATAGCCGCCCACGGCTCAATTCAAGTAAGTAACGAAAATAGGAAGTATATAAGACAGCAAGGCATATGCTTAGATAATAGAGAACGTTACAGCACGGTACGCATTACGAGATGTTTGGCTAAGTGAAAGCCTTTCATACCAAGGTATTGGCTTACATAGTCTACTTGGTCTATTATCCACTATGCTTAGACCACCTACTACTTTGTATATGCCTGCGATTATCGAGGCTTCAGCTGCTCACTCTCTCCCAGCGCCCACACCACGTCAAAACCGGCACTTTCTTTTGCTAGCACATTCAAAGAGTTTTGTGACTGCCTACAACTAACACCACCCAGACATCCACAACATACCTCTGTTGACCAAACACACAATAAATTGTTAGACTGGAAAAAGTCCAGATAATTGCCTAAATAGGAAAACAGCGGGATAGCACTTCAGCACGCAATTATTGTGTAGTTGCTCAACCTCTTCTCTGCGACTGTTTCTAACGTCGTGACGGAGAGAGACAAGCACAGAAAATGGCGGAGAAATGCAAATGAAAGACTCTGGCTTGAATACTGTACGGTATAATCTGTGTGATTTTGAGTAACACGATGATGAATCACAATCTGCCCTCCCCCCCCCC
This sequence comes from Nakaseomyces glabratus, assembly GCF_010111755.1. NCBI lineage: Eukaryota > Fungi > Ascomycota > Saccharomycetes > Saccharomycetales > Saccharomycetaceae > Nakaseomyces > Nakaseomyces glabratus. Next base: position 88,749 of record NC_088960.1, read on the forward strand.
CCAAAAATTCTCAGACAGCATCGCACAAGACTTTGGAAACACCAACTATTCTGGCAGCATGCTTTCGAGGGAGTGCTAAGCACATCGCAAAAAACCATTGCTTGTACAGTACTATCTGAGAAAATGAAGGCAGGTCCGGCTATAATACAAAAACTACAGTTACTGGATCTAGAAAATCTTCAAATTTACCCTGATGTATTTTGGCAAAAAAAAAATCAAAAACAGAATTTGAGTAACACTACTTACAGTCCTACGGATATGTCTACGCAATATCCATGCCCAAGTTCTGCTTGACTCTTAGGAAACGCTCGCTCAGTGGCGAATTTCTTATTTTTCAATTTTTCCAACAAGCTATTGCAGATGCTGTTGCGGGTAACACAGTTGCCTTATGTTTTCTTCATCTGCACTACTTGGTTTGAGTGAGCAGTCACAAGAAATTGTTACGAACTAACAATTTCGATGGGTTTTGGAAAAAAAATTTTTTTTCAGCTGCAAAGTGCTTGATGAATTTTTTTTTTCTTTCTTACAACTGAGTTGCTAGTATATAACAATTCAGTGTTAGAGGTTTGTTAGTTATAGGATTTCCCTTCAAGACAAGGACAATAAAGAGCAATAGAATAACAAGATGGTATGTTTTGCGCCCAACGAGATAGATAATATAGCAATAGTCCAAGTAGAATGAGAAAAGCAGAGCTGTGACGAGTGATTTGAATAGGTTTTTGCCATACCAACAATAGGTGAGATGGGAAGAAACTTCTATTATGTGAATTAATGAACTGGTCGAGACTTGTATAAGACAATAGAGAGAAAACGAGATGGGGATATAGTGGGAATTAGTGCATACACATTATACCAGTTAGTGGAATTGCGTCTTAGTGAATAAACCTATCGAATTATGGCTTCCATTTTTACCAAGATAGGTTCGAAATCCCTTCACCTTTGTCATATTAATTGTGCACATGTATCGTTTGGTAGGAAAGTGATTAATTAAAAAGCCATTTCGAGTGTGAGAAAAACCAATGTTCAAAATAATTTAAAGATCTGCGCTCTGCTGTGGATATTGCAAGGAATGTAAATTTTTATCACAGAATTATTTTACTAACATTTTTGTTTTACAACTACTATTACGTTGATTTTTTATTGATTGTGTTTGATAAGTAAAGTATAAGCTTTATGTGATTGGCATGGTACAAAAGGCTATGATGTGCCAAATTGTTCCGAGAAACACTAAAGTTACATGCGTTAGATTATCATGATCAATGAGAAAAAGCTGATCTGAAGTAATAGGAAGTATGACCATAATTATACTAGGTTTTAGTTCAAGATTTGTTGCACCCAACTGCTGCCTCTGAGGCCAGAAAACACAAGTTGAAGACTTTGGTCCAAGCTCCAAGATCTTACTTCTTGGATGTTAAATGCCCAGGTTGTTTGAACATTACCACCGTGTTCTCTCACGCCCAAACTGCTGTTACCTGTGAATCCTGTTCTACTGTTCTTTGTACCCCAACCGGTGGTAAGGCTAAGCTTTCCGAAGGTACCTCTTTCAGAAGAAAGTAAACAGAGATTTTACAAAAATAAAAACTTTCATTACGATTGTATTTATCTATCTGTACTAAAGCATTCTCTCATGTTTCCTTTCGGAAGAAGATCTGAGTAATTTTTTAATTAATAAAAATACACATTCAAAATTATAAAAACAATAGGGATACAAAATGACGTCTATACCATTATATAGTATTGTTCTGGATAATTATTTGGAACCGGAACTAAGCTAAGTGAACTTTAAATATAAGTTAAAGTATTAATATACAAACTTTTATGTATCAAAAAAAGAATTACCAGAAATAATTGGGCTCACTTGACATAGATCAGTGAATAGTATTATGTCCCTTTTTTATCTAATGTCTAAGGTTATAAAGAGCTTTATTAAGCTATGATATGCCACAACCCGGTCAGCCAATATTGCCTTCTCAGTAGTATTTAAAATGGTATATAGTAAACATCTATTATCCAATATCATATATAACGACATACAATTTTTTCTTTCAGTTGGTGAACTTTCAAACTATGAATTCTTGGTGATGAGGAACTAAAATCACACCAAAATGAAGTTAACTTCAGGCTGCTAAAGATTTGATTAGCCGAGGTTCAAGTCAAGATAACGAATAGTGTATTTGTTTTGACCAATTGAATTCCAACTCTTTGAAGGTTATACAGAACACATCTATAGGATAAAAACATTTGTGCAGATTTGTAAGTCAGATCCTTTTACCAATATCAACTAATACAAATCAATTTACCGAATTTAAATCAAGAACTGAATCATTTTCCTCAGGTATTCAAGAAAGTTATCCTGTTTTTGGAAAGAAAGAGCTTGGATTACACGATTTTTGAAAGATAATACCACACAAAGAGAATAATGAAGTGGAGCGTATCACAATTTAGTGATCTTTATGCTTCCATTGATGCTAAGGCAATTAGCTCCGAGCTATTCACTCAATTATTGCCTGATCTGAAAGAACTTCTCAAATATCCACCAAAGAACACCGAATCACGGAACAAACTAGAAAAACTACAAGATTACAAGACCGATGATGGGTCAATCTTCAAATTGAACCAGGATTTCATTATATCTATAATCTCATTATCTGATGAACTTAACTTAGATGAATTAGAGGCAGTGAATTTGGTATTAGAAAATTCCCCTGGGAGTCAAATATATGCTTCTGAAGTAGTTAATAATGGTAAAATATCCTTTTTCCTCAGAAGGCAATACATACTTCAGATTGTGTCTTATATCTGCAATGCTGAAGATGTTATGAGTCCTTATTATAAAAAGTTCTTTAATGCAGAAACCAATACCACTATTTTAAGCAAAGTCCTGGAGAATTTTGATATAATATCGAAACACTTGTCAGATATCAAGCAGGAAGTGAATAGAAATCAAATCCTTGATAACATGAATCCATTGATTACTCAAGGCATTCATTTTAAAAGGGATTTTTTCTCTAAAGAATATGATTTACTTAGTCAAGTGCTATATGGATTGTCAAAAAGATCATTAATAAATACACAGATCAGTTCCGTTGATTTGATTATTGAACATTCATTAAAAATGGAAACTAATGACTTCTTCGTGGTGTATTTTCTTCCAACGTTATTAAACTTATTTTCTAATCTTAACACATTCTCTGATGTGGATATATTCGGACTGCACAAGAAGTATACTAATGAGTTGATAACAAAACAAGAGCAAGTTTATAAAAAACCAATGAAGGTATTAATTATGTTTATTTTTCTAACATTTTTGATTGGATGGTGTAAAGAAGACCCCCAAAATAGAGTAACAAAACTGAATTTCAAATCCGATATTGATGACCCCATGACTATCGCAGTTGAATTAGGTGCAATTGAACAACTACTGATTGTAATAGCTGATTTATCTCGGATAGATGAATCAACAGCTGTACAATATTATGATTTTAGGGCACTTTTGGAAAGACACCTACCAAGATTTATCCCATTACAGTTAGTGGATGAAAATGTTATACAGAAGTATAATCAAATGTCTAGCTTGACTGAACGTTCTGACAGCACAAAGATAAATGGACCTCATGAAAGCTTTAGCAGGAATACCTACCGTCCTCCTTCAATGATTTCACCTAACAACTATAGCAAAGACAACAGGTTCACAAATGGGTTAGGATCAACCTCGATTAGTATGGATAGATTAAATGAGGGAAGGGTTTTTTTCTCTACTTCAGATATGAATAAAGAAATTTCAAAGTTTCGTGAAAATATTTCCGAAATGTTTGAGATGTTTCTAGAAGAAAATATCCATCATTTCATCCAAACATTTATTTCAGATTGTGCATTTTTGCTAACAAAATTAAAAGACGCTGAAGAGGACTCGTTATTGTCCGGTGAAGATCTTGATTTGGATGATATAGCAACCAAAGCAGATTTAGAAAGATTCTTTGTGTCAGTATTTTACTTCTATTCCAAGAGACCACATTACGTAGCTGCTTTTTGGGAAGACAAGGAATCTGCAGCATATGGCTTTGTTGAATGGGCTTCAAAATGTAATGATAATTTGATGAAGTCCTGCTTCTATTTAATGCTAGGTGGGTTATCATCTGGTAAAGAGAATGCTTTGAATGTCTATTACTACCTTGGTGACTCCAATCCCACCTCTTGGAAAAGAATAGCTGATACTATCGGTAGCTATTCCTCTAAAATACTAAACTTAGGGAAAGCTATTCAAGCAAAGGAACAAGAAAATGAGGGTGAGCTCAACACAACGCTACTTGCTTTAGAAGAAGGTTTGAATGAAGAAACAATAGTATTTTTGTCCTCATTGCTCACTTTGATAAGTTCTGTAGCGGATCAAATGGAGCCTGATGAGAAGCTAATGTTCTCTCATTTATTTGTTGATGTTATCTTTGAGTTAACAAAATGTGAAACTCCTCTGGTAGGTGCCTGCTTTAATACGATCAGTACACTGGTCCCAATTTTAGAAAGCGACAGAGCTAGCATTTGGCATAAGCTGGATAGCACTTTATTCAAGGGCGTTGCCTTGTCTGACACATCGCAGTATATTTCTGCCTTCAGTTCGATTTTGACTACATACTCTGATGTCCTTGGATTTCTTGCATTGATTAGAAATTTACTACAGATTGAATCTTTTGATTGTAACAAGGAGTTTCTAGTATTTGGACATCTACAATATCCAAATCAGTTAGGTCGTCCATACAGAAAGTCGGGAATTTGGCCTTACTTAGAATTTGTAATGAATGAGGTATTTGTCAACTCAGACAAAATTACAGATTCATTTAAAAGACATGAATTACAGGAACGTGTGCTTGAAATAATTCTGACCTGTTTGAATTCATTTGACTATTCTGTGCTATTAAACTCTATTTCTGTTGGTGCTAATTTAGACAACCTTGTTCATGGTGAGAATTTTGCAAGTTATGTTCAGGATAATGCAGCACCTGCGATGTTCAATTTTTTGTTTCAGGAAAATGTATATACAAAACTATACTCCATTGCATCAGTAGGGATAGATAATTCCTCCCTTTTAAAACCACACAGTCAGCTGCAAACTCTTTTGCGTCTTTCTTTATCTGTTATAGAGAGAACATTGGATTACGAAAAGACTTATACAGAAGAATTGCTCACAATAATCAAAAAATATCAAAGCGGTGAATTTTATAGGCCAAAATACTACGGTCTTCACGGTCTTGTATCTTTCACGCAAACAGTTTTCTTCAATTTGGATTTTGTCACTTGTCTAGGGTTATATATTGGCCTGGACAATGACAGTATTCCTATAATCTCGATTAATATCTTACGAAAATTGGCACTATTATTTAATTCAACAGAGCCTGATCCAATATTGGGTAACAAGTTATTTACACTTTTTGATTCTATTGATGAGTCAGCAAGAATCAAAGATGCTTTTATTGATCAACTTGATTGTCCTATCGAAAATTCAGACAATTTAATGCTGAAAGTGGAGATTCTTGAATTTCTAAAAGACAGTTTGGATATCGAATCGTCAAAACCTAGTGTTGCACATTTATTATTGGGCTTTCAATATGATAATACGCTAACTTTTGGGCCCAATTTAAGTACTTTTATTCAGTCTGGGCATTCACTCTTTCATTCGGTAATTAGACTTTTGATTTCTGCTTTGAATGAACTGTCCAGTTATAAAATTGATTTTGCACCAATGCGATTAGCAGCATTATCGCTGCAATTATTAGAGCTCATGTGTAAAAGTCAGTTGACATCGGATCTGGTAATTGAACATATCACAAATAATGAAATAATAAAGAAGATTATGGATGTTGATCCCCAAACGTCAAATCACACTTTGTGGAATGGCCTAAATTTGGAATCTACTACTCAATCAACCAAGGCACGCTTTATTCAAGGTAGCTCGGCTGGTGCATATCTAATGTTTTTGAGATACAGGACATCAATGATTCAGTTCCTAAACGTTGTTATTCATACTATCTCATTGAAGGGTACCATTTCAAGAGTAGCACCGTATACAAGTTATCTGATATCCAACTCTATCTACTCTGCTCGAATTTTTTCTCTGTTGCGTCCCCTACATCAAAATATAATCTTAAAGGAAAAGATAGTGCCAGAAAACCTTCAGCTTCTAAAGGATTTGCCAGTTGATTTGGATAAAGTCCAGCTAAGAAAAAGTTGCACAGGAAATATCTATGATTTTGATGAAATTAGCTCAGTACTTGAATTACATAGTAAGACTTATTCTGTGTCTCAGCTAAACTCAAAGGAATTTATGGATAAGATACTATCCGAGTTTGAAGAGGTAAAGCAACTTATTACTCTATTTCTAGTAAGAAAGGAGTCATTTTCTCAACAGCTGGCTATTCTTCATAACTGGGTCCAACTTGTTCAAATCATTGTATCTGACGGAAATTTGGGTGAGAGGAAAAGATCTACATTTATTCTGGAGGTTTTTGATATGGTTACTCCAAAAATAAGTGTTTATGTTGATATCGATGTTAAGTTTGCAGAAGAACTGGTTTCTCTAATGGTATTCCTATTCCATATATATAATCAATCGAATGCAAGCTCATCTGGAAAGTATTTTCTGGACTCTAAACTGCACAATTTATTCCAAGTATGCATAAGAGGGATAAGTTCTCCATTGTCATCCTTGAAACTGAGATCAGATTTTTACGTTATTGCTAACAATTACCTACTGCGGGTTTTGAAAAACTCTGGTATGGCTTATGCGATAGTGAAGGATTTACGCCTAAATAATGAGAGGCTGGTAGAAGTGATTTGTAACGACGCTATTTATGGAGAAGGAGCAATTAAGATAACGGGGTTGTTACTCCTGGATTCGTTAGTACAACTTGGAAATCATCATCAGGAGAATTTCATAGTTATGACTTTAATGAGAAGTACAAAATTATTTCACATCATTCGTTCTTTGAAAGCGACAGATTCACTACTAAATGCAAGCACAGAAAATGTCAATGTTGAGAATTTCCTGTATGAGCTCACTGCTTTCAAGGCAACAGCATATTTCTTGATAAGAATTGCAGAAACAAGAGAAGGTGCTGTAGCACTGATTGAAAGCAAAGTTTTTGATATTTTAGCTGAGCTAAATTTCTTGAAGATTGATCCGGACCTAGGACTTGAGTTAGTATTTGACGAAACTTCTAATAATACTTCCTCTTTATTGAGAGTAAACATTACATTTGATGAACCTCTAATTTTGGGTAAAGAAGCGACTTCGGTCTCAATTTTTGAATTGATAATTCCAATTTTCCAGCTGATGCTTGCCATTGTTATCAGTTCAGGGAGATTTAATGATGCTGTAAGATTAGCAACCACTTCCTTGTTGAAGCAGTATCAAAAATTGATCATAGGTACTTTTAAGAGAGATACGCTTTATAAATCTGGAAAGAAGCAAGCCTCGGATGAATTGAAATATAAACATCACCAAGAATTTATCAAGCTTGTTGTTTTAATCTGCACCATCACCAAATATGAAGATAAATAATAATTAACTAAGTATAGAATGCGGTATAGTTACGATCATTCTCATGATAACAATAATTTGCTTGTAAAATAATATCATCTATCTGTTGATAGCCTTTTGTGAAAATTTCATGTCAACATGTTACTATGCTATACAAATTATTTAGCTACTATTCTAAGTTATAGAATTATTTTTGGATTGAATCGATCTTATTCTCCAATAGAAGAGCGTTATTATCCAAAGACTTCAAAGCATCTAGGTGAACATTCAGCAATTTGATTAGCTGGGCACTTTCGTCTTTGTTGTTCAGGTTTATGCTAGTTACGTTGTTAAATGTGTTGCTGACATCATTTACTTCATCGATTAAAGAGCTTAAGTTAGCCGAAAGAGCATTTAGATTTTCATCCAATGATTCGGCAGTCTTGTAAGCTTGTAGACGTTTTTGATCATTATTATTGCCTGGCACACCCGAATTAGATGGTAGAATATCAGAAAGAAGTGCTTCTGTTCTACTTTCATAATTATCCAGGAATGTCTCAAGTTCTTCCTGCTGCCTTTCGATATATTGTAAAGATTGATCTATTTTGTTTTGTGCTTGTTCTGCATTAACTGCTTCAGTGTATAGTTGGCTAATTTGTTTCCCTCCATCTACAAGAATACGATCCCAATCCGTAATTCTCTTGGAATATTGATCAAAGTGCTTCGAAGCGGATGAGAGTTGGTTTGTCCATTTGGTCACCAGGTCATCAAGTGTTTTATTATCAAGTGATACAGGTTTTACTTCCACTGGTTTGGACTCGAGTTTCTGTTGACTAGATGCCTCTGTTCCTAAATTTGATTTTGCAGATTCAGTCTTGTCGGTCTCAGAAGTATTTTTGCCATCCTTAGATGTGCCAAAACTGAAGTTTTTTGATTTGTCATCCGCTTTACTATCCGACTTCAAAGAAAATCCAGCTTTCGGCGTTTCAGTTTTGTTAACGTCTGTAGTAGTTGATGGTTTGTCTGTTTTAGCGCCAAAGGAGAAACCAGGTTTACTTTCAGAAATTTCAGTTTTATCAGTCTTAGTACCGAGAGAAAATGCTGGCTTTGGAGGTTCATCTTTCTTATCAGATTTAGATCCAAAGGAGAAAGCTGGTTTAGCACCTGAATCTTCCTTCTTCTCCGATTGAGAGCCAAACGTTAGTGTCGATTTTTTATCCGAGTTCTCATTCTTGCCTCCAAACGAAAGGGCGGGTTTGGACTCGTTAGTATCTGTAGTTGTCTTTCCAAAAGAAAAGGCAGGTTTATCTGTCTTCGTTTCATCTTTTTCAGCAGTTTTGGTTCCAAATGAAAAAGGCTTAGTTGAATTTTCATCCTTCTTTTCAGAGGTACCTGCACTTAGATTTAAAGAAAAGCTTGGCTTCGATGCCTCTGGCTTATTAGAAGTTTCTGGAGTATCTTTCTTGTCGTCATTTGCTGGTTTGGAACCAAAAGAGAAAGCTGGTGTAGAGCTGGATTTGTTTTCTTCTTTTGTTGTACTTCCAAAAGACAGTGATGGTTTAGATTGAGTTGTCGAGCCTGTTGCTGCAGCACCAAAGGAAAAAGCAGGTTTCTTTTCTTCTGTCTTTTCACCTGACTGGCTAGCTGATCCAAAGTTCAAAGCTGGGGTTGTCTTTTTTTCTTCATCAGCTGGTTTTGCTTGTGAAAATAGAGAAGGGCCGTTATTTGTGGTGCTACTATTGCCAAAAGAAAAGGCAGGTTTTGCGTCACTAGCAGGTTTGTCATTTGTAGTATTTGATGAAGGAGCAGTGCTACCAAATGAAAGGGTTGGTTTCGATGCAGCATCCGCAGGTTTGTTCAAGCCGCCAAACAGAGATGGCTTTGCTGCATCTGTTTTGTTAGCATCTGTGCCAATTGAAGAACCGAATGAAAAAGAGCCAGCGCCTGGAGCTGGTGTAGTAGATGCACTAGTTCCAAATGCTGGTTTTGGAGTGCTTCCTGAGGGAGGTACAGGAGTATTAGAGGTATTACCGACCGCACCTGCTGTTCCGGTAGTACTGGTTGTATTGGAAGCGCCAAAGGAGAATGCAGGTTTGCCTGAGCTGCCTGGGTTGGAGTTTGTACCTGCTGCTGTGCCTAGCGTATTATTGGATTGTGGTTGTGTTGATCCAAAGGAGAAGGCTGGCTTATTATTTTGTGCGTTGTTGTTATTATTGTTGGCACTATTGAAACCGAATGCTGGTGTTGATCCGATTGCACTCCCCGTGTTAGTAGCTGCTGGTGTTGTGTTTTGTGTATTTGAAGTAGCAGCCCCAAAAGCACTAGCACCAGTAGTATTATTTGAACTACCATTTTGTGCTGAGCCGAAGCCACCGAAACTGGGTGTAGCTTGTGTGTTTGATGCGCCAAATCCAAAGGCAGGTTTCTGTGAGACGTTGTTCGAGTTACTTCCAAATAGGCCTTGTGAAGCACTTGTGTTATTTGTCTGTCCTGGGGTTGCACCAGTATTGTTGCTTGCTGCACCAAATGGGCTACTAGACTGGCCAGCTGTTGCTCCACCAAACAATGGCTTATTCTGGTTTGCGTTCATTCCGAATGGGGACGCAGTGTTGTTAGCACCACCATTGTTTGCCGAGTTGTTCGTTGCAGCTCCACCAAATGGTGTGGATGCATTCTGATTGGCCCCAAAAGAAAAGGCCGAGCTTCCACCAGTATTGTTAGAGCCAGCGTTGGCAGCCGCTCCAAATGCAGACGATGAATTGTTGCCGAAGCTGAAAGAACCTCCACCACTGTTACCGAAGGCACTCATATTTTCTTGATTTATATCACAGTTTCTGCTTAAAATTTGTATGTCAAAAAGAAGCTATTAGTTTCTTTGTTATAACTAGTGTTTGTAATTGCTTTAATTTCAATAAAATGGATAATTGGCTGTGTAACTAGGCTATTGACTTAGTTCCCGAGACGCAATTGCTTAATTTTCGATGTCTTCAACCAAAAAAAAAAGATAGAAAGGCTATGAAAACGCTGAAAACTGCAGATAAAGGGGATTAACCAAGTATATACCGTTAGTATGGTTCGTTAAATATGGGTCTCGACGATTGTACTCACTATTAGACGCCAGAAAAAGCCTGATTGATGCCGATGATCAGTGGTACTTGATGGCATTCCGATCCTTCTTGAAATGCCAATTTTTTGCAAAAAAACAAACGGGTGATATTATCGCTTTGTACGTATGGTATGTGGCTTACTAGTATATGATGTATACTGCCTTGCACCGATCAGCATATTAACTCAGTGACTTGGCTGATTAGTGTATTTGTAAGCTAAGATAATACGAGTAGTTAGTGTATTTGAGTAACTGTAATGATTAAAATATTAATTGTCTGGGTGGGTGGTTGATACATAGTTTTACAAAGTAATAATTGGATATGAATAATTAAACAATGAAAACATGGGAACTGTATATCAGAAACATGAATATTGAGATCAGTGAAGTCTACGGCAAAATGTTCACTGTTTTAGAAAGTTTGTTAGTTATAGTTTTTGTTAGGTTTGCAGTTATATTAAGAATGTGGAGATAAATAGAGATTGTTCGAATGCAAAAAAGTTTTGGTTTGAATGATAAATTTTGAACATGAAATTGAAAATAGAACGTTTGATGGAATAACAGAGACAGGAAAATGTAGTTAAAAGTTTGTTTATTCGTGAGTTTTACTTCTGATTCTTGCGATGTTGTCAAGGACTTGGTCGTATGCTTCGTCAATGGCTTTCTCTTCCATGTACTTTGGTATAGCTTTCTTTGCTTCGGCGGATGCACCGTTGCCGGTACTTTCTAAGAATGGGTTATTGCTTTTGTTATGAGATTGGTCCTCCTGTAGTGTCTTGAGAATTTCTTCTTTCTTATGGTCGTCAACTTCTTGTTTACGGAAAATATCGTGCAGATGATAGCCCTTCTCGTGCAGTTCATCAATCACATTAACGATGGTAGCGACATCGTTCTTCAGCAAGAAGTCCTTAATTTTTTCACTCTCTAAAGATTCTGCTGCACGAGTTAATTCATCGGAATTGATGGATACTCCGGAGTCTAATGTATATAACTTCTCAGCTGGTTTATTGGCTTTGTTCTTTTGTAGGTGCTCGAGTTCTTTGTTCAGAATGTCATATTTGGTACCAATTGGATCGGTACTTGGACCACGGACGATTGTCTTATAAGAGTTTTCACTTTCTCTAAACTCAACTGTATCGTCAGCAGCTTTGTTGGACTCTTCCACTGTGGCAGTACCAAATGGTAGCAAGGCGGAATGGCCGGTGTTTCCAAATGCAGAAGAAGATAATATGGTTCTATCCCTCTGAGTCCTTTCTAAAGATTGATCAGAATCATTATTTGATAGTTTACTCATAGAATCATTAGCAAATGGATCTGAAAACATAGGGTTGTTTAGTAACTTGTTCATTGCCTTATTTGAGGTCAGGTTTGTTTTCTCGTCATGTATAGACGTTGGTGCTGCTACCGTGTGTTTCTGTAATTTATTATGGCGCTGTTTCAGAAGGTGAATACCCTGCTCAAAACTTGAGTCGATGAGGCATAGGTTTATCAAGGTCTCCTTACCCTCACAACTTAGCTCATTCTTAACTCTCAGATCAAATAAATCACTGACAACTTTTTCAATTTTAGTTCTAACCTTAGTAATCTTTTCAATAAACTCTACAACTAACTTGTCATACTCTAAAGAGTCTTCAAACTTGTCAGTAAGTAACGAAGATAACTCTTCTTGTAGGGTGGATATTTGTTTCTCATTAGCTGCCATTTCCTCCTGAGGAACGGATGGTAAGGAAAGTCCTGCTTTCCTTTTTGTTTTCTGAACATTATCAAGCTCATTTTGGATATTTCTCATGGTGTATAAGGACATTCTCTCTTTTATACTCTCAGGGACAGTATTATACTCAAGGTCTAATGTCATCAATGTATTACTCTTATTCACAGCTTCTGTTAATGCTTTTGCCGAGGCCAAATTCAACTTACTCCCCAACAAAGACAAATGATGCAATTTTGAACATAGTGGTAGACTCTCTGCGAGGACAACAATCGAAGCACAATCTAGATCATTATAATCTAGATGTAACCTAATTAAGTTCACATACACTGGTAATGACGTCGTTAGGGTTTTGATACAATGAGGGAATATTTTTGGATTGTTGGACAAATCCAAAAATTTCAAGTTTTCTGAGTAGCATAATACACTTAATAATCTCAAAACCTCGTTATTTTCAGGAGTGGTATCGGCTTCGACTGATAAATTTGTTGAGTTTAATGAAATGTACTTCATTTCATTTTTCTCACCAACATTTTGAACTTTGTTAGCAACGGCATCAGTGAACACTGATGTTTTACCTTTTAGGTCGTTAAATCCCAAGTCTAGACCGCGGATATTGGATGTAACTATCCATTCAGCCAGAACTTTACACTGCTCCATTGTCAATTTGTTGTAAGCTAACCCTAGTCTATCTGTATTTGTACATGCCAGTTCAATAAAGTTTTTGAATTGCGTATAACTCATACATGCACCTGCTAATACAAATTCCTCAATACCACCCTCTTTAGTAGCCACCGCTGCAGTTAGTAGGTCCCAGTTCATGTCTGATCTGTTATGTGTGTTACATTCCATTCTTTTCAAAAGATTTGGATTATTAGCATTCTTGGCCAACGAGGATTTGGATGGTTTTTGTACGTTGGTTTTAATTGTTGGTACCATGGTTAAATCCAATGCGACAAAGTTTTTCTTCTGTTTGGTTATGAAATAAGATAATATTTTCCAACCATCTTCATTTAATGGAGTGTTCCTCATGGTCAACTTCTCCAGATGTGGGTTTGATACCAATGAGCTCAGAATAATCCTTAGCATTTCTTCTGTCAGACTAACACCATCGAGAGAAACACACAGCACAGGAGATATGCTTAGGAAATCGCTAAAAGACCATATTTCCAGTAGAGAAGGTCTAGGGTTCCGTAGTTGTAATAAAGGTATTGGATCAGTCGAGCCCTTCTTGATCTGTTTCAAAGTTGCAGGTATTGGTAAAATTTCTCTTAAATGGCAGCACCTTGTGTAAACCACATCATGGGGGATCTTGAGGTTCGGAGGAGGGTATATTTCTTCTTCATCAGTACCTGAATCTGACTCAGATCCCTTTGGAGACTGGTCTGTACCATTTTTATTTTCCTCATCTGATAGAATCGAAAGTAAAGAGGAGCTAGAGCTCGTTCTAATTGGGTTCTCACGAGGTCTTCTGCTTACCATTGGTTTATCGATGGTTAAGTGGGATGCAAGTTTGCTAACTTCTATATCTTCTTCTTTCTTGTTATTTCCTCTAGCCTCTGCTGCTGCTTCCTCTGCTGCTATGGCTATATTTCTCTTCTGTGAGTCCTCGTCGTCTGATGACTGCTGTTCTATTGGGTTCAGCACTTTCAACTGTCCTGAGCCGCCGACTACTATACCGGCGGAAGATGTTTCCATTATCTTTTTTCTCTCCTCTGGTGTGAGTCTGTGAATAATAACTGATCCGTTGGGTTTCACTTCTACTTCACCTTTTCTGGGGTTCTTGCTGCATATCTGTTGTGGTGGGTCATTAAAATAGGTTGTTGTCGCAAACGCTACGTGTTTCAGCTGCTTACAGTTCTCTAGTCCCGGCACTGTGCCGTACCTGTCTTGTGTGGTCCTGTGGGATGAGTCTGATATGTTGCTCACGGTACGGTCGATGCTGTCGAAAGTCCCGTTTGGATTCAAGCTGGGCTGACTGCCATACGAGGTCACTTTCTTCAAGAATGCGCCGAACTTGTGCGTCGCCGAGGATGGCGTCTCTGGAGCGGGCCCGTCGACAGACGACAGGGATACTGTGGATTCCACATTCAGCTTGCGCTCGTCGCAGTTGCCTCTTTTCAGTATTGGTGGGAAAGCAGACTTCGAAGGGTGCGGTGGGATGGGTCTCCCGCGCGAGTCCAGCCTCCTGGGCGCGCTCTGAGCCGGCGTCATAAAACTCTGTGGTCTGCCGATCGAAGCGTGCCGCTGCCTCTCGTCAATACCTCTCTGTCTTTCGCTCAGCGTCTCCTTGCAGTGCGCTATGAAGTCGTCCAGCCGCTTGCTGTTCTCCGCCGACACCGCATACGAGGACTCGTTGCTGATGGTGCGCGGCTGGCTCAGCCGCCTGGTCGGAGAGGACCCGTTCGACTGCACAGACTGCATGGGGCTCAGCTCGGGGCTCTGCGGCGCAGACTCCACGGGCTTCGGCACTTCGTGCCGATGGTGCGAGAACAACGACTTGAAGAACCCGATCTTCCCCTTAGACACGCTGCCCCTCCTGCCGCCCTCCACGCTGGCATTACTGGCATTGGCTGCACTTTCACTAAACGTAGGCGCCGGCGCAGACGACGCAGACTTCGTCCTTCGCAGCGGCACTCCTTCCTCCTTCACCTCCCGCATAGGCAGCTTGCACACCTCGCTCGCCTCGTCCCCTTCACTGTAAACCACACCCTTCCGGTGCGAACTGTTCCTGATAAGCCACGCAACGTCCACATCAGTGGCACTCTTCCTCCTGTCCATGGTTTTGCGTACCTGCATCCGGCTCCAAGCAGAGTGAAGTCCTCCCATTGATCGTTTCGGGCCTTTTTATACTTTTTAGGGAGGACTCCCGGGGGGTGGCCCCTGCCAAAAAAAAAGAAGATTGAAATTTGAGCTTTTTAAATTGGTTCAATGGGTAAGAGTTACTGGTATAAGCAGAGGAGCAGGATGGACTGGTTCTCGCAGCGGGCGGTAGATCTTGGGTATGACCACGGTGGTGTTGTTGCGCGTGGGGTGTGGCTCGGTGAGTTTTACGAGGGCATGAGTCGCAGCGATGAGCGCTGTGCTGGGCGCGGGTCTCGGAGTTGGCTGTGGACGCATCTGGCCGGGGAGGAGCTGCCTGAGCTCGAGATGCCTGGCGCGGAGTACCGTCATGAGGAGTCTCGGAGTGTGTCTGGCTCTGGCTCTGGCTCTGGCTCTGGCGGGCGTGCGGGCCACACACATGCTACTTATGGTGGTCATGGCGGCCTTGGGAAGGGTAATGTGCGGGTACTGACGCCTGTGCGTGCCACTGCGCACCCGTTAGCCGGTGCTGAGAAAGGTGATTTGAGTGAGCGATTGAATACCTCCATGGAGATTGTGGACCTGGACTTGAAACGGCTGCTGATACACCCGATGTTCAGCGAGCCGCAGCACGTGAAGAACATGAAGCTGCTGCTGTACAACTACTTGCTCGACAGCATCGAGTACAAGCAAGGGTTCCACGAGATTATGGGTATGATATACATGCAGATCTACGACAACGACGAGAACAGCGAGACGAAGCTGCGAACGGTGCTGAAGTTGTTCACCACGCTGATGGCGCCGCTGAACAAAGTGTTCTACGAGGAAGACAACCTGCTGAACTGGGAGCAGAAGATATTCCGGCCGATGCTGATGGGACTTTCGCCAAAGGTGTTCAGTATCATATACTCTGGGCACGGTAAACACCACAACAACAACCTCATATGGATAATAAGGTGGACCAGGCTGCTGTTTATCCGTGAGATAGCGTCCAAAGTTGATATACTGGAGCTCTGGGACCACTTGCTGACGGTTCCCGCGGCGCAATTCCCGCTGTTCATGGCTGCGTTCATTTCGGTGATGTTGCTGTCCATCTACGACCAGGTAGTAGAGTTCTCCCGGGACAAGACGCTAGACCACGACGATCTCATTGAGATCCTGCTGCTGCGGTACAAAGAGATGAACCCCCATATCGATGTGGTGAAGTACTGCCAAGTAGCCATGGAGGCCACGGAGCAGTTCAATGCCGGCGAGCTAGACAAGCTGTTTGGCACCGCTACGAAGTTTCTAGAGTGGAAGTACCGCGACAGCCCGCAGATCCTAGCGATGCACCAGCAGTCGCGGGACATGAAGCTCGGCAGGCCTGACATTCCGCCGGACCCCAACAGGCTGCGAATGGAGGAGAAGCTCAAGCAGAGGGTGCTGCAGAGACTGCACAGATGAGGCGGGTGCACAGTATTTTTTTTGTTGTTGCCTGAATCTTTAGGTTTTCAGTGCTATTTTTTAGTACTAATATTTTAATTTTGTGGTACGATTATGACAATTTGTATGTAATGAAGAGCATAGACATTGGTAGCTTTGCGCAGAGGCTATTTGTTATTTCCAGCGCACCTGAGCATGATAGATGTTGTTACGACGGGGATAGATCAATAAATAAGGTGTTATTAAATAAATAAAATAATAAATAAGGTTATATATATATTTTGTTTTTGACAACGTTGCAGAAGAGACAAAAAGTTTAAGAGAGGAGCTTTTGAAAAGGGATAAAGTTACGAAAAGTGGTATATTGCAAAAGACAACGATATATTCAAGACAACGATATCACTCCAGCTTATAAAGCCTCCTAAAAACCATTTCAGTTCCAAACTTTCTCTAGTAAGATCCGACCAGGGGCTAAAATATTAAGATACAAAGTGTGGTCGGGGGTTAGCAAATGAAATGCCATAATAATTTTTTTTTTTTAATTTCTTCAAATCAACATTCGAGGAGACATTATCATAAAAGACTTTATGCAGGGATAAATTTTGTTTTAAAATTCTTAGGAGCAAGAAAACACTGAGCAAGGTGTAAAAAGGGGGTGGGGGGAAACGCTCAGTATGATCTCACGGCTGGTGGCACTGGTGGGCACTCGGCTTCGTCCAAGGTTGTGGCGATGACCTTTCTGTACTTGATGGAGACTGGGTCGCCGGTGTGCTGTTGCCAGGACAAGGTGTGCTTTCTCCAGTTCTCGTCGTCTCTGGATGGGTAGTCCTCTCTTGCGTGGGCACCACGGGACTCCTTTCTCTCTGCGGCGGAGACGGCTGTCTGTGTGGCGCAGGTCAACAGGTTGCGCAGCTCCATGGTCTCGACGAGGTCGCTGTTCCAGATCATGGACTTGTCGGTGACGTGTACGTCCTTGAAGGTCTTGTCGACGGCGGTGATGTTCTTGACACCTTCGTCCAGGGTCTCCTGCATTCTGAACACGGAGACGTCCTTCTGCATGGTCTTCTGCATGTTCAGTCTGATCTGTGCGGTGGTCTTGTCGCCGCTGGCGTTTCTGATGGCGTCCAGCGAAGCGAGGGACTCCTTGCCCAGGTCGGCAGGCAGAGGCTTGTGTGGTGTGCCCGGCTGCAAGGTGTCCGCGACGGTGTTGGCGACGGCACGGCCGAAGACGACCAGGTCCAGCAGGGAGTTGGCGCCCAGTCTGTTGGCGCCGTGGACGGAGACACAGGCGGCTTCACCGCAGGCCATCAGGCCTGGGATCACCTTGTCCTCGCCGTTCTCGTCGATGGTGAGACACTCACCGGTCCACTTGGTGGGGATACCACCCATGTTGTAGTGGACTGTGGGCAGCACTGGGATGGGCTGCTTGGTGACGTCGACACCTGCGAAGATGGCGGCGGTCTCGGAGATACCTGGCAGTCTTTCCTTCAGCACCGCGGGTGGCAGGTGGCTCAGCTGCAAAAAGATGTGGTCCTTGTGCTTGCCGACACCTCTGCCCTCCCTGATCTCCATGGTCATGGCACGGGACACGACGTCTCTGGAGGCCAGGTCCTTGGCGGTTGGCGCGTAACGCTCCATGAACCGCTCACCCTCGCTGTTCAGCAGGAAGCCACCTTCACCACGGGCACCCTCTGTGATCAGGCAGCCGGAGCCGTAGATACCGGAGGGGTGGAACTGCACGAACTCGAGGTCCTGCAAGGGGAAGCCCGCACGGGAGACCATGGCGTTACCGTCACCGGTGCAGGTGTGCGCGGAGGTACAGGAGAAGTACGCTCTCCCGTAGCCACCGGTGGCTAGCACGGTCTTGTGCGCGCGGAACCTGTGGATGGTACCGTCCTCCTGGTTGTACGCGATGATACCGACGACCTCGCCGTTGTGGGTCAGCAGGTCCATGGCGAAGAACTCGATGAAGAAGTGGCAGTCGTGGTTCAGCGCCTGGCCATACAGCGTGTGCAGCATCGCGTGGCCCGTTCTGTCCGCGACGGCACAGGTACGGTACGCCTGCCCGCCCTTGCCGAACTCCTTCGACTGGCCACCGAAGGCCCTCTGGTAGATCCGGCCTTCCTCGGTACGCGAGAAAGGCATACCGTAGTGCTCCAGCTCGATGATGGACTTGGGCGCCTCACGCGTCATGTAGTGGATCGCGTCCTGGTCCCCGAGCCAGTCTGAGCCCTTCACGGTGTCGTACATGTGCCACTTCCAGTTGTCCTTGTGCATGTTCCCCAGCGCAGCGTTGATACCACCCTGTGCGGCCACAGTGTGCGATCTCGTAGGGAACAGCTTAGAGATACACGCAGTCTTGAACCCGGCCTCCGCCAGCCCGAACGCGGCCCGCAGCCCCGCACCACCGGCACCGACGACCAGACAGTCGTACTCGTGGTCTATAACGTTGTACTTGCCCGCGCCTAGCCCCGCAGGCGCTGCGTGTCTCCTCACGCAGCTGGTAGATAGTTGTCTCAGTCTCAATCCCGTCCTCAACATTTTCTTATGGGTGGAGGTGTTTGGGTTTTTACTTATTTCCTGTTCTCCAGATCTGTGGATTGTCTCTCCTCCCAGTCCCACCACATAGCGAAGCATGTCTCTTATATATGTTTCACTTCCACACAGCACCCGAGCCCGAGCCCGAGCCCGAGAGCCCGCTGGAAGGGAAGGGTAGGGGACTAGCGCAGCGTAGAGGGGGCAGCACTGCGCTGCTTCACATTTGGTCGTTTCTGATTGGTTCTCGGAGAAGTCCGTCTCCATTGATCCGTTCGTGCGAGAGTCTCCCCCCACTTACTCTGACACCTTCTACACCGCTTCTACAGCGTTGACAGTGTCATCACAGTGTGGTGTGTTACTGGTGCTACCCACTTCACACTGTCATACCCTTACTTGTAGCATACACAGCCTATACGTGTTGTAGGTGTTACATCTATAATATAGTATTATATACAATTGCATCCATTGTATACTATTGTATAGTATTATATATTATTGTATGCTATTGTATACTATTGTATACTACTCCATTGCATTATATAGTATTGTATATGCTGTGCGCTCGGTGCGCGGACTAGTCGTGTGATATTATATGTGAGTCTATATTGTGTCGTATCTTATCCCCCACCAGTTGTATCCGCCGGTGTTCCCCTAGCTTGCCCGGTTCAGTGCCTCAGAGGGGGGAAACTCAATCCCACCAGGACACCAGGCCCATGCCGTCCGTCTGGCAGCTGCCCAGAAGCGCGTACGCTGGCGGTTTCTCCAGCTTCGATTCTTGCTGCTGGTGCTGCTGATGCTCTTGCTGCTCTTGGAGCTGGAGCTCGCGCTCGCGCTCCAGCTCCAGCTCCTTCGGCGAGGGCGGCTTCACGTCCACAAACACTTCCTCCTCCACACGGAACCGGATCATCTCGTTCACGTCCAGGTACAGCTTCGTCTCCTCGTCCATGGGCCACACCCACGCGCCGTCCTCAGGCGAGTAATAGCTCCCTTCAAACAGCATCTTCTTCGGAATGAATATATCGTCAAACAGTCCCATCATAGACACCTGTATCCCTTCCCCGTCGCACCGCTTGATCCACCCGGTGAGTATCTCCCCGGCAAACGGCTTGAACACCACACACCGGAACGTCACATTGATGTACGACGCACCGTCCCCGGGCCGCAGCTGGCCCTCGTCAACCTCCAGCAGATCATACACGCTCACGCTCAGCCCGACATGCGGCACCACTTTGTTGCTGTACTTCACATTCAGCTCATGCGTGATCGCACTTACCGCGTCCCGGTGGAACTGGTCCGGCGGGATCCGCACCAGGTCCTTCAGCTTGGTAAGTATAAACATTGTGCTCCTCTCTCTCTCTCTTATTCTCTCTCTCTGTCCTGTACTCTGACTTGCCCTCCTGCAACCTCTCAGCCTTAAGTATCCCAGACTATCTGCTCTTCAGCAGCACTCTTTATAGCTCATCGCGAATTTGAAAAATTTTTTTGCAGAAAAGTATTTCAAAGGATAAGCTCATCGCATCGCATCGCATCGCATCGCATCGCACTTAGTACAAGAGGTGCAGCCTAACACTGAACCTAAATATACCTACCCCTTCCCATGTCGAAGAAGTTTACGAGCAAGAACTCGCAGAAGTTTGCCGTTGTGCACAGGCCCCACGACGACCCGAACTACTATGACGCCGATGCCACCGAGCATGTGCTGGTGCCAGTGGACCCCAAGGGCAAGCAGGCCGTGAAGCAGCGGCCCCAAAGGCAGCGCAAGCCGGTGAATGAGCACGTAGGCGAGGCGCGCATCTACGGTATTGGCTTCGACGACTCGAAGTACGACTACACACAGCACTTGAAGCCCATCGGACAGGACCCCAACGCCGTGTTCATCGCCAAGACTCCAGCTCAGGCCCCAGCAAAGAAGAAGAACATAGAGGACTTGTTCGTCGAGGACACGTACAAGGGCGAAGCTCCCACCAGACCAGACTCTGTGTTCAAGTTCGGTATGGCAAAGCCTGAGTACTTGAAACACCAGCAGGATGTGCCCGATGACATCAGAGGCTTCAAGCCTGACATGAACCCAGCGCTTAGAGAAGTGCTGGAAGCACTAGAGGACGAGGCTTATGTGGTGAACGAGGACATTGTTGTAGAGGATCCCAAGAAGAAGAAAGGAAAAAAGAAAGTAGAAGTAGCCGATGACCTCGAGGAAGAGGACGATGATATCTTCGCCGAGCTGCTACAAGGTGGTGAAGTTGGCAGCGACGGGGAGTTCCAGGACGAGTTCGACGAGTGGGATATGGATAACTTGGATGAATACGAGGAGACTCACTACCAGGACGAGATGAAGCAGTTCGACAACATAGACAACTTGGAAGATTTGCAAGGCATCGATTATCAGGCTGATGTGATGAGATTTCAGAAGCAGCAGAAGAAGAAGTTCGAGGAGTTCGAGTCTGATAACGAGTTTGACTCTGATGCTGAGGGTGACGACTTGTCTCGCGGCGGTAACGTTTCTGAGGATGAAGAAGAAGAGGAAGACGGCGATGTATTGGGTGATCTGCCGACGATAAACAAGAAGACCACTGGTAAAAAGAAGCGCAAGGAGCGTAAGAAGAAAGGTGCAATGTCTGATATTTCCGGGTTCTCAATGTCCTCAAGTGCTATTGCTAGAACTGAGACCATGACCATCCTAGATGACAAATACGACAACATCATCGCCAGCTATGAGAACTACGAAGAAGAACAATTAGACGACGAGTACGAAAATGCAAAGCCATTTAACATGGAGGAAGAGAGAGCTGACTTTGAGTCCATGCTTGATGACTTCCTAGACAATTACGAGCTGGATGCCGGTGGAAGAAAGATTGTCAAGAAGGATGCCGAGAGAGACAGAATCAAGCAGGCGGCAGACGAGGTCAGTAAAGGTAAACTGAGCTTGAGGAGAAACCGTGAGAGACAGAAGAAGGAAGTAGAAAAGGTGACCAGCTCACTAAACTCTCTACGTTTCTGATCTTCTAGGAACAAACTGTATATTAATTTTCATTATTTTTGCATTTTATTTTCGTTCTGTTTTCATTTCTTATCAACAAATATATATAGACACTTAACTACTGCACACTAAAATCAAACTATATAGATACCATGCACTATACACCTTCAGATCATACAGTTCGATTTGGGTATTTACCATATATTTTGCCTGTTTGTTCCACTATTAAATGGCCAGGGTATAAATCACTTTGGTAATCCGTAGCGCGTTACGGGACAAGCGATGAGCTTCAAACTTATAAAGAGCCATTTACTACACTTGAAGGCAATTGCCAGATCTAAGAAAAGTAACGGAGTAGAGGTAGCAACCCAGATGTCTGAAGGTACACCGAATAATGATGTTGGCGATGATCTGGCTGGCGAGGTGCGCATTGGATTGAGTGAGAGCGAGAAAGAGAAGCATCTGTTGCAGTACTTGCTCAATTGCCGAGGTGTATGTCATGAGAATGTGCTTTTGAAGGTAATGTTACTTATGGAGAACGAGCAAGGGGATTTGGAACAAGGGCTCAGCGTGTTCGAGTGGCAGGCAAAGTTGCAAGAGCGTGTGGCTCGGATCAATCTGAAGTTACAACCACTTAAATACCAGGTAAAGAAGGCTATATATGGATCTGGGAGAGCCATTGTGAGTGAGAAAGTCAGAAGTCAGCTTGAACTTAACAGTGCGAACTCGTTTGGTAAAGTCAACTTTCCAAACAGCAGTCAGTATTATGTATACATCGACACTTCCCCATTTGGTGAGATGAAGCATGCCACTACTTTCACAGACAAAGAACTTGAGTATATTAAGGCCTTCATAAAAGTGTTAGCCGATAGAGGTAGTGTAATACACGAAGTCGATGATGTTAGTGGGGTAGACAGCAAAATCGTTGAACAAATAGACGAAATCAGACAGAAAGCATATGGTAACAAGCGCCGGCATGATTCAGATGTTGAGTCAGGTCCAGAGAACGCTGAAAACAATGAGCCTGTTCAAAGCTCTTCAGTTTCTCGTTGGACGCACTATGCTAGTTATACAGCTGATATAGCTGCACTTACGGATACTACTGACTTGCAACCGCTAGAGACGCAGGAGTTGCTGGACAAACTATGTAGACTAAGATGGCTATACAAGACAGGTAAAGGAAAATATGGGCTGGATCTGCGTCTTTTAGTGGAAATGAATGACTATCTTAGCGATAACTACAGCATGAGTAGTTGTGAACGCTGCAAAGATATAGTGGCACAGGGTGTGCAGTGTAGTACGAGGGATTGCAATAGCGTGTGGCATGTAGATTGTTATGAGCATGATATTCTACATGAGAACCGTATTTGCAGGAGCTGTGGGGAATCGATTCTGGATCGTGGTGTATACGTCACCTAGTGATGGTGCAGTAGAGATAATTTGCTATACAAGGTCGAAAAAATGAATGAGTTACTTATAACATATTTGCATTATTGTTGTTACCTATTTACAGAACAATAGAACGTTAAATTATCTGCATTTACTTCCTCACGATACCTTTCTTCTCCAGGAAGTCCTTTGCCTCGTTGATTTTGGTGGCCAGGTATGGTGATCCACCTTTGTCCGGGTGGTTCGCCAACATGATCTTCCTGTGCACTTCTTTCAACTTCTTCGTGGTCAGGTTGTTCTCCTTCAAGTTCAATATCTGTAGAGCCTCCTTGGCGTTCATCTTCGGATCAAACCCACCTTTCAAGAACTGCGTGGCAGCTTTCCCGCCGTTCAGCCTCGTCTGCACACCTTTATACACACCAGCACCCACGTAGAGCGCCAAAAACCCACCAACACCAGCTAGCACCGGGTGCTCACCCATATATTGCAACGCATTGTCGAAATACAGGTCCATGCCTTGCTTCGAGCCCGGAGCCTGCGTGGCACCCGCGGGGAAACCTGCAGCCGCGTCACCAGTCACACTACTACCATCGCTAATACCTGTACCGTCCATGCTCTCGTCTTATACTGCTGCTCTCCCTGCCATCAGGACCCCATAACTTGATTCAACGCCAATTTCGACTCTTTTATTCTTCTCAGAATGGAAGTACATGTGACGGATCCTCCGTAGGAAAAGTTTTCTTCAAAACTGAAAAATTTTGCGATGAGATGAGCTCATCGCATATAACAGAAGCCTTTATAACACTAGTATTTGAGTGATGGGTTTTGTAGTCTGTTGTGTGTCTTCTATATTGATCGTTTGAGAGGGGTAATAAGCAAGTATGAGAATATATCAGTGTCATTTCTGTTCCTCGCCGGTGTACCCTGGCCATGGTATTATGTTTGTGCGTAACGACGCCAAGGAGTTTCGTTTCTGCAGGTCGAAGTGTCACAAGAACTTCAAGCAACGGAGGAACCCACGTAAGTTGAAGTGGACCAAGGCGTTCCGTAAGGCTGCTGGTAAGGAGCTTGCTGTGGACTCTACGTTGACATTTGCGCAGCGCAGGAATGTGCCAGTCAGGTATAACCGTGAGCTTGTGGCGACGACGTTGAAGGCCATGTCGCGTATCGAGGAGATCAGACAGAAGCGTGAGCGTGCGTTCTACAAGAACAGAATGAAGGGTAACAGCGAGCGGGACTTCCTAAGGGACAAGAAGCTGGTCGAGACCAACCCAGAGTTATTGAGGTTGAGAGAGGTGGAGATCGCCAACAGGCTGGCAAAGGAACAAGCCGCTGCAGAGGAAGTGTCAGAAGAGGAATCCGAGGAAGAGGAAGACATGGAGGTCGACAGCGAGGAAGAAGAAGAAGAGAAACTCCAGAAACAAAAGATCTTGTTGAAGAACAAGAAGAGAAACGCAAAGAAGCTTGCATTCTAAGATGCTTGCATTGCCAGCATAGGAATATAAACATTCAAACCCCATTCTGTACATTAATAAGACTCATCGAAGAAAAAGAACTTTTATCTCATAAGATATTACCGGAAAGCACATTTATATATCAAGGTGTAGCTATACATCAATTATTATATACTATCAAAAAGTCATGTTATAACAAATTTTGTTACTGTCTATATCAACCGAGCAATTCACGGTCTTCAGAAGCCCAGAACTGTCTCAGTGCTTCAACTTCACCCACTGATACAAGTCTCAAGTCCAGCAACTCATATGCTACTTCCCCAGTTTCGTTCATGAAACTCAGAATCATAGCGTCTACAGCACTCCCTTGGCATAGCTCTCCAATAGCGGTGGCTAATCTGGAATAGCACGCATCTCCAACAGAAACTCGCAACTTACCGTCCTCACTCGAGAGCTCAGGCGCATTTCTGAGCACTATGATACTGATATACCCAGCAGAACCCGAGACCAGCTCTTCCACTCGCCCTATTACCCTGTATCTCTTGTTGATCTTATTGTTGATCTGCCCAATGTCGACCACCAGTTTGCTCATCTCATCGCGGGCACCGTCCCTCCAGTCGAACGTAAAAAAGGAAAAGATAGGTTACAGATTTGGCCACCAGGGTATAATATAGTGTCGATAAGTACAGTTTTCGAAGTTCACAGCACTGATCTATGAAGATAAGTAGTGGCCTTTTGATGTGTTTTAATGGATTATAAAAATCCAAAAAAAAAATAAACGACAACTGCAGGATTCGAACCTGCGCGGGCAGAGCCCAAAAGATTTCTAATCTTTCGCCTTAACCACTCGGCCAAGTTGCCATTGTAATTAGATGGAAGTGAAAGTTTCCAGTAGTAGTGTATAGGTAACTATATTCCTTCAATCAAAAATTTCGCTTATAAAGACTGCATTACAGGCCGCAGTAATAACAACTACCACATATAACTCCTTATGATATATTTGCGCCAACTGCTGTGTTTATTTCGGTGCAGGAACCGACAGAGCCTTAAAGTTCACAATTTCAACTATCATCTGCTATTTGTGCTACAGGAGATCGCTCCTTCGAGCCTAAAGGAATTGGTGTAGTATAAAAGAACCGCTACTACATATCTTGCTTATGCTTCTTTTGGGTGAACAGTTGTGGCTACATAGTGCTGTTATCGAGGTTGTATAGCTGACTATTCATATACCACCTCATAAATTCGATGTCATTTATGACGTCATTAAAGGGAGCCCATCTCAGAAGTATAAGAAGTTCAGGAACTACAAAGTCAAGTAGTTTCTGGGAGTAAAAACTGGCCTATTGAGCAAAACCCAGAGCATAAGAACGTTGGATTGGTAGCTCAGGAGTTAGTTACCACTTAATTCAGCGTATTTGGTTTGGAATAGAGGTTTTTTTCTTGAAGATAAGAGGTCATGGATAGTGCGAGTGCAGATGCGAGCGTGACTGGCAGCGGCAATGCCAAGGGTAGTTCTGCAGAGCGTGTCAATGGTGGAGGAAAGTTTTATAAGTTAGAGATACTTGTGTCTGACCCGCAGAAGCGGGCTGGGGAGGCCGGGTTGGGGCCATATGTGAGTTATCAGATCTCAACGAGGACAGATAACCCCTCATACCATGGAAATCAGAAGGCTAGCTTTGACGATATTATAGTAGTTCATCGGAGGTATAACGACGTTGTGTTGTTACATGACATTTTGCAGAACGACCATCCGACATGCATAATACCTCCCTTGCCGGACAAGAAGGTGCTGCAGTACATTGCTGGTGACAGGTTCGGACGTCGTTTCACCCAGCGGAGGTGTCATAGTTTACAGAACTTCTTGAGGCGTGTGTCCCAGCATCCTATCCTATCGACCAGCAAGGTTTTGGAAATATTCTTGGTGGGTAATGAGTGGGATACGTACCGCAAGAACATCGCAGGTACCCTGCAGAACGCGCAAAAGGAGGATGTTACGGATGCTGTAATGAATGCCTTTAAAAAAGTGCACAATCAGAATGAGGAGTTTACCGAGATCAGAGACAGGAGTGATAAATTGGATAATAGTGTGAATAGAATAAACAAGGTGTTTCATAGAGTTGTGAAGAAAAACGAAGCAATCATAGAGGATTACTCGAAGCTTGGATTGACTCTGCAAGAACTACAGGAATTGGTGTCGTCCGATAACGATAAGCTTGCTGACAGCTTGAAAGTTTTTATCGAGGGAGTTACTCAGTTTTCTTACGGTTTGCAGGATCTGAATATGTTTATTGACTACGAGTACCTAATCGACTTGAAAGATTTGAGCCATTACATTGGGAGTATGAAGCAAACTATGAGATTAAAGGATCAGAAACAGATAGATTACGAAGAGCTAAGTGACTATCTCACGAAATCGATAAAGGAGAAAAATAACCTGATATCCGGGTATGGTGGCGGTAACTTTTTGACAAGCAAATTGGAAGAACTCGCAGGTTATAATCAGGAGGCCAGCCGAAGAGATAAGATTAACAAGTTGGAATCTACTATCTCATCGTTGACCACAGAACTAGAAACTGCTAAGAAAGTTGCGGACACATTTGAGCAAGAAACTCTTAAAGAAGTTAAAAAGTTCGAAGAGATCAAAAATGATGAGCTGAAGATATCTTTGAATAATCTTGCAGATGAAAATATAAAATTTTATGAGAGGATGTTAGAGACCTGGGAGAAGGTTGATCAGAGTCTAAGGTAGCGCTTTGCTATGCAATGAAATTACAGTATATGTGCATGATAATCTATTTAATAGTTTATAGTTACAATCGTTATGACTACACGTCAAAAGTATAAAAAGTAAGGAAACATCTCCATACAGGAATTTAGTTCAGGTAGAATGTTTGTGTTTCTTATTTTGCAGGAAAAGTTCGAAATTTTGGGACTCTTGCTGAAGTTCATTGATAATACTGTCGTGACTATTATCAATCATATCCCAGTTAATCGTTTCGCCTGCCAGGTCTTCATTATTATCATATTTAGATATTAGTGGCTCTCCAAATATAGTGGTGAAGTCATCTCTCGTTAGGTAGTTGCACCATTGCATAGGTGGGAATGTGTTCTTGTCGAGGTTCCTCTCCGCTTTAGTACGCGGTTTGGGGGCACGATCATTTTCCCTAACGTAGAAGTATCTCAGTAACATGATGGCTTCACGACGCCGTATACCTGGTACCAATATTGTTCTATCGTACTCGGTTGAGCCAGCAACCGTTGTGCTCTTGTCACTGTGTATTGATAGAACTGTCCCGTTACCCCCAAACCTATCATTCCCACAACCGAATACAATTTTATGAATCCCCATCTGTTTCAACGCAGAAGCACACATAATGCAAGGCTCGACTGTAACGTAGCACACAATCTCTTTGAACAACTGCTTCAATTGCACCGAGGCATACCCTTGAGCCTGTACAGCGTCTCTGAGCATCCGCATGGCCACAAACTCAGCATGTGCAGTACCACTTAGCGAGTCATTAGTGTCATTCAGACCATAGGCAACCACACTATCGCTCTTCTCATGCACAAAAACACATGCCACAGGCGTCTCCCCATGGTCAAGAGCATACCTCGCCAGCTTCAACGCACTATCGATGTGCTTCAAGTACTTGTCCATCCTCAATTTTAACTCAATTTTACCCCCCACAAAAGGTGCAGGTATATCAATGGGTGATTCCCTGTGTCATTAACATAGCAAATCAAAGGAAATAATGGGATTGATAACCTCGAGTGGCCAATATACATTCCAATGAGTTATGCGATGAGCTATGCGATGAGCCAAATTTGGACTTTGGCAGTGGAAAGACCTGTGCTCTGCGACGTTTTCTGTGTCGTATGCTGTGTGTGAAAAATTTCAGCTTCAAGAAGATACGATGAGCTTAGCTCATCGCAAAAAAATTTTCAGGCATTTAGTGGTATAATAGTGCTATCTATTTGATCAAGTATTGTGACTATAAGATTTCTCTGAGTTTAGTTATAGTGGTTAGTTAGATAGTGTAAGACTTGAGGTTGTTTCACGTTTTTTGGCGGTAGATTTCTGGTTAGTGTAGCAGTGTTAAGATGGCTAAGAAGCACAGGTATACCACGGTTCAGCGTAAGCAAGAGCGTCAGAAGGAGGAGGAGTATATCAAGGAGTTGGAGCAGCGTATTCAGGATTATGATGTGAAGAACAACAAGGCAGTGTTTTTCAAGGACCTGCCGATCAGTAAATCTACATTGAAAGGTCTAAATGAGGCCTCTTTTATAAAAATGACGGATATTCAGCGGGACTCCATCGTTACCTCATTGCAAGGCCACGATGTGTTTGGTACTGCCAAGACTGGGTCTGGTAAGACTTTGGCATTTCTGGTACCAGTGCTGGAGAAACTATACCGTGAGCGCTGGACTGAGTTCGACGGGTTGGGGGCTTTGATTATCTCGCCTACTAGGGAGTTGGCTATGCAAATCTACGAGGTCCTTGTGAAGATCGGTTCACACACACAATTCTCAGCAGGTCTAGTCATTGGTGGTAAGGACGTGAACTTCGAATTGGAGAGGATCGCCAAGATCAACATCTTGATTGGTACTCCCGGTAGAATTCTTCAACATATGGACCAAGCGGTTGGGTTAAATACTTCGAATTTGCAAATGTTGGTGTTAGACGAAGCTGATAGGTGTTTGGATATGGGTTTCCAAAAGACCTTGGATGCCATTGTGGGTAACTTACCACCTGACAGACAGACTCTGTTGTTTTCTGCAACGCAATCACAAAGCATATCTGATCTGGCAAGATTGTCTTTGACCGATTATAAGAAGATTGGTACAATTGATTCATCTGAAGATGGACCAGCGACTCCAAAAACACTGCAGCAGTCTTATATCATAGCAGACCTGGCCGATAAACTGGATGTCCTGTACAGTTTTATCAAATCTCATTTGAAGACTAAGATGATTGTGTTCTTCTCCAGTTCAAAGCAAGTACATTTCGTTTACGAGACATTTAGAAAGATGCAACCTGGTATTTCTTTGTTGCACTTGCATGGTAGGCAGAAGCAAAGAGCTCGTACTGAAACTCTAGACAAATTCTTCAGAGCTCAGCAAGTATGTTTGTTTGCTACTGATGTCGTCGCTAGAGGTATCGACTTTCCAGCTGTTGATTGGGTTATCCAAGTGGATTGTCCGGAAGACGTAGACACATATATCCATAGGGTAGGTAGAGCCGCCAGGTATGGTAAGAAAGGTAGGTCGCTTATCATTCTCACTCCACAAGAAGAGGCTTTTTTGACAAGAATGGCAGCTAAGAAGATTGAACCTGGTAAGCTAACTATAAAACAGTCTAAGAAAAAATCTATCAAACCACAATTGCAATCCTTACTGTTCAAGGACCCAGAACTAAAATATCTTGGTCAGAAGGCTTTTATTTCTTATGTGAAATCTATCTATATTCAAAAGGATAAGGAAGTTTTTAAATTTGATGAGCTTCCAACAGAAGAGTTTGCAAACTCGTTGGGTCTACCTGGTGCACCACGCATCAAGATAAAGGGTATGAAGGCAATCGAACAAGCTAAGAAGCTGAAAAACACATCTAGAAGTCTATTGTCATTATCAAAAGCCAATGATGATGGTGAAATCAATGATAAGAAGGATAAACAGGTTAGAACTAAATATGACAAGATGTTTGAACGTAAAAATCAAACTATTTTGAGTGAGCATTATTTGAACATAACGAAATCTCAAGCACAAGAAGATGAGGATGAAGACTTCATTACTGTTAAGAGAAAAGACCATGAATTGAAGGAAGAAGATTTGCCACAACTAACTGTACCAACATCGAGGAGAGCACAAAAGAAGGCTCTGTCTAAAAAGGCATCCTTATCTACTAAGGGTAATGCCACTAAAATGGTGTTTGATGATGAAGGACAAGCGCATCCAGTCTATGAGCTTGAAGGTGAAGAAGAGTTCCATAAAAAAGGTGATGCTGAGGAACAAAAGAAAGAATTCTTGAGCAAAGAAGCTGAAATCATGGCTGATAGAGATGTTAGCGATAAGATAATACAGAAAGAGAAGAAACAGGAAAAAAAGAGAAAGAGATTAGAGGCAATGAGGAGAGAAATGGAAGCTGCCTATGCTGACGAATACAGCGATGAGGATGAAGAAGGCGGTAATGTTGCATATTTGGGTACAGGTAATTTAAGTGATGACATGGAGGAATACTCTTCTGATGAAGAAAGTCGTAAAACTAAGAAGAGTAAGACTGTTGACTACAGATTTGACAAGAAGAACAAAACTATTTCTGAAGATACTGATATTATGGAGATTCAAGAACCAGAAACCATTGAAGACTTGGAATCCCTTACCGCAAGACTTATCGAAGGTTAATAGGTCCAATCTTTTCCAAATTATTTCAATTCTACATTGGTTTATTACGTACCAATTATTTTGCATATGTGAAGAGATACATTTATAGAAGTCATATCTTTTCCTTAAATAACAAAAGGCATGTTTTTTTTTTCGATTCATTATACTTAGTAAATATAATTTTGAATTTATAATTTTTATTGTATTAGCATTCTAATTTCAATAAATGCTTGTATCTGTTCTTCCTCAACGGATCAACCGTTAATAGCTTTTCTAAGTAAATTTTAGTATGATCTTCTATATCAATACCTTCTGACTTTTGAATCTGTTGTATAACCAGCAGTAATTTCAAGCACCACGTATTTTCTTTGCCAGAAAACTCTAGCTCGTCTTCATTAATCATTGTTATATTTTCCCAAAATGTTTTTAACATCTCTAGGTACCTCTCCTTTGTCAATACTTTCAGAACTAAGTCACTCCTAATGAACCATTTGATATAGAACCATACAGCTTGATCTTCAGCATCTGTAAACATTGCATTGGTAACAAAATCAATCTCTTTCTCAATAAATAATGTTTTGTCCTCAATCTCATTCTTCTCTAGCATTTTTTGTATAAGTTGGACTCTTTGGTGCCAGGCACTGAAATTTGATATATTGCTTTTGATCATTGTGGTAGCGTATTCCAGTTCTTCCTTGTTCATATCATTGCCTGTCATCTTTTGCATGTGGGAAACCACTATTCTTCTATAATGCCAACCATGGTAATTTCTAGCGTCAGCGTCAAGCAATTTGTTCACAATTACAAGTTCTCGACCCCATATCTTCACACTGGCACCAGGATAGTTTTGTAAAGTCCATAGTCTATGATTCCAAATCCAATATACCTTGGGGAATCGTTTCAATTGGGCCATTACAAACATCAGTTCATCTTCCCAGAATTTTGGCTCGAGCTTCTCGCCTAGATCCACTATAATGTCACGCCTATAGTTCCAAACAGCATTGAATTCGGGATTGAGTTCCAATAAGTTAGTGGTGAGTTTCAAGGACTCAATAGTGAACTCCCTTTTATCCTTCAGCCCCAGGACAGTGTCGGTCAACTGTCTATATTTCTCAATTTTGAGCTGATCTTGAACTCTCTTCTGCTTTAGAAGCTCCTGGGTCCATTGACGTCTTCTAACACCGTGCTACTTTGACACATATGCCCACTACCTTAGTACACCCTCGATTTTTCTTGTGTGCAGACCCTGGTTACTTTGGTACTGGTGCGTTTTGGTTATATTTGTTAGTAAAACTTGCTTAAGGGAGCGAAAGACACAAGTTACCATCTGGACAAAAACATACCATGCTGATTCGACCAATTGAGCTTTTTTATTGTTGTCCATCCGTTGCAAATTCCACTTCAATCACTAGTTTCTTTCAATTTCACCTATTTAAAGCTCATCGCAAGAATTTTTCAGTTCCTGATCCAATTCAAAATGCTACTCAGAGCCAGCAATTCCATCCACAAGAGGTCCAATAATGGATAGAAACCTATCGCTGAAGGGCTCTACGAGGAGTATAACCGAGTTCTTTGAGTACTGTATCAATTCTATACTTTTCCAGCGCGGAGTATACCCTCCAGAGGACTTTAGCACTGTGCGGAAGTATGAATTGAGTCTTCTACGGACTCATGACGATGAGTTGAAGGATTACTTGCGGAAGATCCTGTCACAAGTACACAGGTGGCTGTTGGGTGGTAAATGCAACAAGCTTGTGCTGTGTATAGTGGACAAAGACGATGGCGAAGTGGTGGAGCGATGGCAGTTCGATGTTACACACTTCAGCAAGGAACAAGAGACCGCTGCGGAAGTCACAGATGAGGAGACACGCAACCAGATGAGGACACTGATTAAGCAGATCACCGCTAGTGTTACTTTCTTGCCCGAACTAGTGAAGGAAGGCGGGTACACTTTCACTGTTCTGGCATACACGGATGCCGATGCCAAGGTACCGCTAGAATGGGGGGATTCTGATAGCAAGGAGGTCAAAGATGGTGAGATAGTGCAGTTCAGAAGCTTTGAGACCAATGATCATAGAGTTGGTGCCCAGGTTAGCTACAAGATATAGCGCAGTAGGTTCTTTTAGTCCTGGATACGTTTGAATGCTATAAATGATTTAGCTACGGAAGATCAATAGTACATAGTATAGTAAGTAATATATCTATCTTTCGAACAATTTGGAGTTAGATACAAGTTCTCTTATACCTCTTCTGGGTTCCTGTGGCTGTGGGGTTACAGGACGTTGTATCGTTCTGGCAGGTGGATGGATTCTAAGCTCGTTTCTCACCAGTTTAGACCATTCGGGGTCCTGGATACGGCAGATGTTAGCCTGGAAATGCATCATAGGGCGTGAATCCCACTCCATGATGAGCATACTGTGATCGATTGGTTTACCTTCTTCTTTCCTCTCGTCGAGCTTAGTCTTGTAGGCAGCCCGCAGTGCTCTCCATTGTTCCAAATCCCAGGGCACTGCTTTCAGAGATAGAATGAACGCCCAAACAACACTGTTGTCATTTCCACCTGTAATCTCGTTATATGTTTCGGCATATGTTTCAGGAGAATCTACAGGTGCAATAAGTAGCTTTACAAGCTTCATTAACTTGTCCATATCAGATTCAATTCTCTTCTTAGTCCTCTTCATGCTACTGTTGTTAGTAGACTCACCATCTCCAGACATATTCTCTGGAATGGAGTTCAGAATATTTGATAATAAATCCAAGTCTAACATAAGTTGCTCCCCGATATTTACAACGGCTCTAGGATTTAAACGAGGTTTAGTTGTGGCCGAAGCGTAAGGTGGAGTAGGTTGCAACAATTTCAGTATGCAGCCCAGGAATTCAGAGAATACCAAATTGATAACCTTATCCAGGAAATTCCACTTGTATATATCTCTGTTAAAAGTTTTCAGTATATATTCCAAGATTGTAACGTTCCCTTCTGTGTTTGGTTGGCTTCTTGTAACTTTGAGTAATGTCTTCAACGTTTGCATGTATCTACTGTAATCCTCTACCATGACATTGCTCCAGTCGACATTCTTAAACTCTCTCCATACAAATGAGATCTCGACAGTAATCAAACGGTTCAATAGGAAGTTTATCCCTTTAGCGGCCAAATCATCGTATTTACTTTTCGTTTGCATGAATATTCCATTAATCTGCTCAGATGCAGATGTGAATTCGAGTAATCTTTCTTCTAGCTGCTCAATTGTAGTAGAGCAGTATCCTGCAGTATTAATAACTAGAACTGTATATTTGGCACATTCTCTTTTGTCTTCAACTTCAACGTTATCTGGTAATATCAATGGCTCTAGGATTTTATTGGCGTACAAACCCAACCATTTTGTAAAAAATGTAGCTAATGCTGTTAAAACCGCAGTGTTCTCACTTTCTTGCACCAACTCTAACGACTGTGTGAGGATAGCTCTATAATTCCGGAATAAGTCTGCACTAGATGGTACAATGAAAGAGTCTGTAGAGTTTTCAGGAAACTTGGGATCACTCATATATGACAGCAGTTTCTTATCCATTAATTTATCCTGATGAGAGACCCAAACTGATAGGTATGGTTGGAAGCAAGTACTCAGTTTTGGTTTATCGTTCAGCTTTTTGGAAAACCTCACATTGATATAATTCTCAAATTCTAAAGTCTCCTGAAGTGCATTCATGAATAAGTCAATAGTAGGTGATTTGTCCTGAAATTCACGCTTTAACAAAATGTTTAGATCTTTCCTTGTCGTTTCCATGAATGTCTCGGTCAAGTGCATTGGTAAATCCCAGGACGGCAGGAAGAATTGTTCCAGGTTTGAGTGAAAGTTATTTAGCACCCTCTTGAAGTATATATATCTTCTTGCAAGATTCTCGAGGGAACCAGCCTCGTCATCGACTTGGAAGATTTCATTCATCTCGTACAGAAGTTTGGATATGAACCAGTCAATCAGTGTGGATTTTGCGCTCTGGTCTGAATCCAAAAGCTCGCAAGCGCCGTCTCTCAGTTCGTTATGCTGTTGTGTATCCTCCTGCGGCGGTATCTCCTGCTGAGAGAGCAATTGCTGGAACTTCTGCTTTATTCTATCGAACACTTCCGATTTAAGTCTGTTCACGGAGGTCAGTAGCTTGTTGATCTCCTGGACTGACTTGTAAGGAGCAAAAGTGGTGCCCGCCAGCGAGTACATTATCCTATAGGGCGATACCATATCGCGGAAGGAGCCTGAGTCCAGGAGTTGTTTGCATTGTATGTAGCAGTCTGTGAGAATCTTCAAGTTCTGGAAGAAAGACATGGTCTGTGACAGGTTCTGTTTTGCGTTGTCCAGTCTGGATATACCCTGTGTGACATCCATGATACTCTGCTGGGTGCGCATGGAAGTCTCCTTCGTGACTTCATACTCCTCGATAAGCGTCTGCAACAGAGCCAGCGCATCCGACTCTGTAGCAGCCTCCCCGCTGTCCTCCAGTTCCAATTGCTTAATCTCCTTACTCAACTCCAGCTTGTATGACCTCGTCACCGAGATCAGCTCGTCGAGGGACTCGAGAGAGTCCCTCGACATGAGCATCCCAGTAATATCCTCGGTGGGATCATAGTCCAGCGAGTCTCCCAGCATCAATATTGAAATTCAAAATCGAAAATTGAACTTATCTATTCACCTCCCCTCTGAGCACTAAAAACAAAAGCACACCAGGTTTTTAACTTCTTGCTCCACCAGCACCGTGTCCTTGAGCAATAATCACTACTCTATGCCATGCACACGCAGTTTGAAATGCCTTCTAATGGGCATCATTTTGAGAGCATGAACTTGTACTGACTGAATGGGTTTTGGAAGCTCCAGCAAGAACGTTGCTGGAATACGCAATCCAAGAGATGAAACTCCCTGCACAGAAACCCACGCAGAGAAGGACGACCATTTTGCCCAAAAAAAAAATTAAAAATAAAATGCTCCTGGGGAGGTTCGAACTCTCGACCTTCAGATTATGAGACTGACGCTCTTCCGACTGAGCTACAGAAGCATATTACTTGTTATGTTTCAGTGGGTTGATGGTGCGTGTATATGCGTTTTGAGGTTTCGTTATCCATAGTAAGCGCTTAAGCTTATATATTGGATCACAGTCTGTAACTGAACGCCCATATAACATGCTCTAGCCGCCATTAGCACGTAGCGGTGCACAGCTTCCAGCCGTGCTAATATAGCGCAGCTGTGTGTACCGCCTCTTTTCCACCTGTGCAGCAGCCCGCACCTCGCTTGCCAAGCCCGGTAGCCGCCCAATCCATAGGTCCGGTATGTACTGATGCAGGTGTTGTTCTTGTGGTTGTTCTTGTAATAGTACTTGTTCTTATAGTTGTTCAAGCACACATTTGAAACCGGACTCACCTGGCAACACACTCGTTATGGCACCCGCTATTCGGGACTCTGTTCGTTTCAGTCCTCTGAAATGTATAGTGTGCAGCAGTTCAGCAGTGCAGTGCACTTATCCTCCATCCACTCTTGCTCCAAGAGTTGTTCAGATCAGTTTTGGCTGTGAGGAAAATTTTCTGCGATGAGCTTTAAAAAGCAGGATGCTGAGGGAACTGGGGTCTTGATGGGATGGGATGGGAGCAGCGTCGAGATGGGTGAGAAGCGTAGCAACGAGGAGGAGTTATCTAAGAGGCAGAAGAAGCTGAAGCACGGGAAGCTGGCGCAGAAGCGGAGGGAGCAAGCCGCGTATGAGGAGGAGAAGTTGCGGAAGCTTCCCATGCAAGGAGCTGAGGCGATCAGCGAGCACTTTGCCACTGTGATCCGGGCACAGAACCCTGATCTGAGTGCGATAGAGCTGGACGAGATGTACTTGAAGAAGAGCGAGTTCCTGGGCACCGAGGCGTTCGACGGTGTGCGGAACTTGCACGAGTTTCCGGGGTTCATGGCGAGGTTCTCGAGGGCGCCCAGGGCCATTGTGCTCTCGATGTCGAACATCCGTGTGGCGGATGTGTACAGGAGTCTCGGTGGCAGCTCCCAATGTGTGAAGCTGTTTGCCAAGAACAAGTTGCATGAGGACGTGGCCACCGTGGAGTCTGTCCTGGGTGCGGACAAGGACAAGAAGGATAAGAAGGACAAGAAGGACAAGGACAGCAAGAAGAAGATCAAGTACTTTGTGGCCACGCCTACGAGATTGGAGAAGCTGCTGGAGAGCACAGAGCTGTTCTTTGAAGGTAAGGACAAGCTGGACATTATCCTGGACGCCAGCTACCTCGACAGCAAGAAGAACTCGCTGCTGGACTCTGAGAACACGAAAGTGCTGTGCAAAGTGTTGCGGACCATGCTGGACAAGAAGAGTTCAGTCAAAGTATTGTTGTACTGATATATATTATGCATATTTAAGATTGTTGTGTAGGCAATATCATAGCTCATCACCTGAACTGCAGTGGGTGCCACCAAAACATAAAGTGCTGGGCACCCGAGAGTAAATACCTGAGATAAATGACAGCATAGCTGAGTGTACAGTTCTCTCTATTGTGGTTCAGCACCTTCAGCCTGCGTTACGTGCCTATCAAGAGTGTGTATCGTCCACCCAGGTCATCCACTAGCCGCAGATGCAGCAGAGCTAGACTCGGAGTTGTGAATGACCTGCGTGAGTTACTAGTACAGGCTGAATTGGGCAAATAATACAGGAATAGACCCAGAATTACGAAATATAAACATGGATACAGCAGAAAATACAGAAATAAACAGAATTACAAATATACAAAAAATAGTAAAATCTATTGGTAGCCAACGGCAACAACAACGGCAACGACAACGGAAACCACACGTACTACTACACAACTGCGGTAAAAGCACAGTTGAATAGCTATATACATATCAAATATACCCCTGGTAAATAAAAGTACTTGATTAGAAATCAATAAATAATTAATAAATATTAATTAATTAATATTTATTTTATAATTTATTTGATTTACCAAGGTGGGGTGATTCCAGGGTAGAATTGACACACGTCGAGTTGAATCAGCACCGGGTTTTGACTTCACATCAATGAGGGTGGTGTGGATATTTGTGGCAGTGGTATGCCGCGGTGCACCGCGGCATACCCATATCCTCACATTTAAATAAACACGCTAAGCACAGGGACAAGAATGATAAAACAAGCACCGCAAATACAGATGCAACAGATACAATACTAAACCTCAGCCCGCTGGTTTTAGCACTGGGAAGGGGAGGGAGTACAGCTGCACAATCATGTAACTAGAGCCTATTATAGCCATTTCGGCCAGTCCAAGTCAGTTACATGTGACATGTACGTACATTATTACAACCGTACACAATTACAAAAAAATTGGGTCCTCGAAAGTAAACAAGGAAGATCCGAGAAGTTTGACGACGAAAGAACTATTTAACGACATAGTGATGTAGTGACAAAGTGATGATACTATCCACGGTATTAGACGCCCAGGATACGTTCAGCCAGCTATTGTTATTGCCATTGCACCAGGACGACAGCCGCTGAGGATTTCTAGAAGACACGACCGTGCTACTGCGATTTGCCACTGAAGAGTAGCGCGCCCCCCCGACACAATACAATAAAACACCAACAAGTACGCCAACGAGAACACAAACAACGATGGATGACGGTATGATTTCTGAGGGAGTCAAGGATGTGTATGAGTACTCGCACCCCATTATCAACAATGCGCTTGCGGTGAGTGCCAGCGAGCAGCAAGGGAAAGAGGTGCGTCGCTTCGCGACGCTTGCGGACTGGTACGATGTGATTAACGACTACGAGTTCCAGTCGCGTTGCCCTATTATCCTTAAGAACTCGCACCGCAACAAGCACTTCACTTTCGCGTGCCACCTGAAGAACTGTCCCTTCAAGATCCTGCTAAGCTACTCCAGCGCTGGTATGCACCATGGCCATGCGCAGGACGACATGTACAGGTCCAAGGACGAGGACGTGGACGCGCTTAATGACGGCGCCCACGACCACAAGCTCGAGTACCACGACGTCGACGATCCGCAGGTCACCGCTGCAATCGCCGCCGCCGTTGCAGCTGTCGGCAAGGACAGCAGCGACCCACACAACGCTGCTACTGCCGCTGCTACTGCTGCTGCTGCCGCTACAAACGGCGGTGAAGACCACAAAAACTTGGTCCAGGACACCCAGCCCTCTGCGCACTCCCAGGCCCAGGCCCAAGCCAGCGTCAGACCTAACTCTAACGCCCCAGAGACTATAAGGGGTCCCTTCGTCGTCACAAAGATCATCCCATACCATGACCACCCTGTCCAGGACAACCTGTCTCTAGACAAGTTTGTGCTAACGAAGATCCCAAGAATCTTGCAGAACGAGCTGAACTTCGACGACGTGCTAGAGACGTTAGTCGCCGAAGGTGCCAGCGACGGTGATGTCGCCAAGTTCAGAGTCTCCGAGTACGTCGAACACAGCGGTTTGTTGGATATAATAAAAGCCCGTTACGACTTGATGGACTCCGACATCACCAAAAAATTCTTGTCCCAAATCGCTAGACGTGTCACCACTTACAAAGCCCGTTTCGTGCTAAGAAAGAAGAAATACGGTATCATCAAGAGTGACAGACACCACCCAAGAGCAAACCCTGCCCCAGCCGCCTCAGGAAACAGACCACCAAGAATCAGCAGAACCAGAAGAAAGCGTAGTCTCGAAGACGACGAAACCGAGATCGCCCAGGAGGCACTAAAGAACTCCATGATGGACGATGTCGACCACCAGAGACATATCGACGACGACGACGAAGAACACGCCAGGAAATTGGCCAGATTAGGCGAGGACACCGACTTGCACTCCGGTATCCACGATGATGGCGATCACTCATCAACTCAGAACGCTGCCATGCATGAGATCAACCCTCTTGCATCCATCGACGAAGTCACCGACGACAAGCTTCCTCGTGAAGTCGCCGAGCAACTGAGACTTCTATCGTCCCATTTCAAGGATGTTGAGAACCAGAACTTGCAAGACGAAGAAGGTAAGAAGAACAGCGCTGAAATCTCAGACGAGAACATTCAACCTGAATTAAGAGGACAATAAACTTAAATGGTAGCTCCAATTATTAAAATGAATAAAGGAAACAAACCATTAAATACAATTTTGAAACCTTTATTATAATTTTTTTGCTTTTTTTATCGGACTCTACTTATTGTTGTTTTCTCCCTTTCAGTTCTTTATTCTCACTTATATTTAAAATATGCCTTTATTCCTATGAAAATACTCTCCTTTCTGATCTAGGAGAATACGCTCTTTCTTCTCTCTATTTTTTTTATTTTATTTCAAATCATTCACCTGTGCAGTCAGGGAAAGTGCATACTTTTCTTTCTATTATTTTTATTTTTTTCTTTTACTAATTTAAGAATGGACTATTATATGTGTGTGAGTGCCAAGTGTATGCGCATTCCTTTCTTTATCCTATTTGTCGCATATGTGTGGATGCACTTGTATGCCTACCCTTGGCAACAAGGAGAGAGACCCTTTGACATCAAGAGAATCAAAGGCTATCTTTCCCAAAGACACCACAAAGACTTTTACCATTTTATTATTATCTAACTACCTGTCTAGATAGCTGTATTCTATATAACGAGATGAATATTATCAAACAATTCTATAAAAAAGAAACTTCCAACAAGGCACTAACACCAAGCCTAATCAACAAATGACTAGCTCAAGCTTATACTTCTGATTTATTCACATCACTTTGTACAACTAGCAAAATTCGGGCCTCTCAGTGATCTGACCAAATGTTCGGCGACAAGCTGAGGAGTAGCAATAATATGCTTAAGTTGGCGGCAAAAGAATGCAATCATTACTACAACTAAAGCATTATCCTTTACTAACGAGCTATCTAGAAGTGCTGAGTACCCAGAAATTACACTACATGTTGCGAATCAGGTCGATTGCGAGACCTATTGTCCGACGTCCATGGGCGAACGCTGCAAGAGTTACTGGAATTAGCGGTACCCGAATACAGGTCCCTTTCCCATCCTCAGTTAGGTGGTATTCTGATAGGGAGCCTCAGACAGAGCCTGTGGTTAAGGATGAGGAGTCAGAGCACGTTCCATGGTACATGAGGCTCGAGGATGACTCTTTGAAGTCGCTGAATGAGGACATCTCGAAACAGCATGAGGTGAGATTGCCAGATGACTGTCCTGATTCACTACACATACTTGTTAAACATTTACAGAAACAACTGGCCCTAAGAGATATCCTGGTCTTTGATTTGAAGAATCAACGGCTTGCTGATCCGGAGAACTATAGACTCAAAATGTGTGACTATGTCATCATATGCACTGCTATGTCCACAAAACATTGTGAGAGGTCATACGTTGAGATTAATAAGTTGTTAAAGAATGAATATGGAGTTTCAGGATATGTCGAAGGTCAAGTAAATCCCAATGATGAGAAAAAACGTCTGAAAAGGCTAGCTCGTAAAAATAACTTAGGTAGGACCAATATTAGAAGAAATGCGTTAAATTCTACTGAGGAATCATCATGGTATATGATAGATTGCCATGTAGACTCCATCTTTTTAAACATTCTTACGGAAAACAGAAGATATGAGATGAATCTCGAGGAGTTATATGCACCACTGAATGAAAAACACCTATATGAGAAATCAGAACATTCAATGCATATAAATACTAATAACAGGAGTCAAGCGTTTGATTCATTAGAGGAAGAAGATAATGTTTTACTAGCATTAAGGAAACTAGCACAACAAAAGAGACAATATTCAACCGAATCTCCGGCAAGAAGCCTTCGAAATGAGCTTGTAAAAGAGAATTTCGATAGCAGTAAGAAGCTTTTAGCAGATAATCCTGAATTACGTGAGCAACTGGTGAAAGTAGCAATATCAACAATAGAGCAGATAAGGGATTCTACAGGAGCTTCCATAAACACCGAAAAGTGGTACAAATTTGTTTCACACAATGTGCCTCTAGTGATACAAGATACAACTTTCTGGGATTCATACTTGAAGTTCTTATTATTACTAAACGATTGTAACAGTCAAACTTACAGCTACAAGAGATTGATACCCGATTACTTGGTCACTAAGAGATCAATGGGTGAGGAATTAACTGCTGACGATATTACTACTTTTCTCAGTGTAATCTCCGAGAGAGTAAATCCTCAGAACTATTGGGATTTAGTCAAGGCAAATACTCAAGTAGTGGAAGCCCTTAGACTTTTTGATGAGGAGGTAATTTTCACTGATGCAATTCTCTCAAAAGTAATAAAAACTCTGACCACCAATTCCAATGAGCATAAACTACATTCTTTCTATGAGGTAATCAAATTTTTGGTATGGAAATACGAGAAGGAAATTCCTATAAATACACTAGAAACAATATTAAAGACACTCATAAATTTTGGAGAGTACGATTATCTTTTGAGGCTCTGGACCACCAAGATTGGTTACAATGTGGGATCGAAAGACACGAGACCATGGAAAGTATTCCTAAAAGCCATAACAGAGACGCAAGACGTGGAACTCATCAGGCTAATTATAGAAAAGGGATGTTTACTAGATATCAGTAGGGGAAAGGTCGATGTCGATCCTCAACTGGCAGTATTACTTAAAACAGCCTTCAAGACTGTCGATCCAGAAAACTTAATTTACAACGATCAGCAACGATTGCTGATACCATCCTCCGCTACACGCCAATAGGCAATATATCTTACTCCTACCCAAGTACCAGTAAAGAAATGATTATAAAACTACATGTACATACAATCTAGCATTTTATAGCAAATATCAAAATATTCATATTTTTCATCTTCTCCATCAATTTCAGGAATTTGCGATGAGCTACAAAAACCAATTGCAAACTTCAACTTGGTTAAAATGTAGGACTCAACAAAGAAAGAACCCTACCAATACAAGCTTGAATGAGCTACCGATGCTATAGCTCACTGAGCTTTGTTCCCAGACATGTTCTACCAAGATTTAACATTCCCAAATCCGATTTCAAAGGCCA
The DNA here is from genome assembly GCF_010111755.1 of Nakaseomyces glabratus. Lineage (NCBI taxonomy): Eukaryota > Fungi > Ascomycota > Saccharomycetes > Saccharomycetales > Saccharomycetaceae > Nakaseomyces > Nakaseomyces glabratus. The sequence goes on from NC_088960.1 coordinate 132,041, forward strand.
CCAGGTCAAGGCTATTAAGAAATTCAAGAAGCTGTCGCCTGGACTGAACATGCTAATAGAACTCAGAGATATACGTGCACCGCTTTCAACAAGAAATGTGATATTCGATAATATTTTGAGGAGTAACAGGTCGTTGGAGCGGCTTGTGGTGTATACGAAGAAAGATATGACTAGCGGGAACGCCAATGGGAAGCAATACTTTAAGAAACTGTCTCAATGGCATGCACAGCTGAATGAAAAGTTTATTATACTTGATGGTAGGGATACTAGTGATGCCAAACAGCTGTTAAAGATTTTACAGTGGGAAAATCATAAGGTAGAGAGCAGAGGGATGAGACTCCCTCTGGGCTATAGAGCCTTCATAGCAGGAATGCCAAACGTGGGAAAGTCGACCTTGGTTAACACGCTTAGAAGAGTAACAAACCCCAGTTCTAGTGGCACTAAGTTCAAGAAGGTCGCCAGAACTGGATCAGAAGCAGGTGTTACTCGAAGTACTAGTGAAGTTATCAGACTGATGCCTACTACCAACAATTCCAGCCCAATTTACCTTATAGATTCCCCGGGAGTTGGACTACCTGGACGACTCACTAACCAGAATCGTATGTTGACTTTGTCTATGTGCGGTGCAGTAAAGACAAGTCTAATAGAACCCGTCATACAGGCTGACTATTTATTATATTTAATGAATTTACAAAATCCATTACCAGGAGCCGAATGGTACCCAAAATATAAATCAGAACCAACAAATGATATTTATGAGGTACTAAGGAGATTAGCTAAGAATAAGGAATCGTTTGATGAAAACGTAGTTGCCACTAATTGGGTCAACAAATGGAGACTAGACTCGAAGAATCTTTTATTTGACGTGGAAACGTTACTCCCAGCAGATGCCTTTTCTTATAGGGACTATGTTGATAAACAACTTGAGGAGCTCGGTGAATTGACATTTCTCAGGGAAAGACAATAACTTAATATTCACATATTTACTTGTAAAAATACAACATACAATTGCATATACGTCATGGTAATTATATATTTCAGTTAAATCACAACTATGTTACTATGAACCGTGGTAGAAAAAATTACAGTTCTCTTCGACTCGTAAAGTGTCTTTGGTATGACAATAAACTTATTACTGATCATCGCCACATTATTAATCTTAATCCAATTCAAGGCCTGTAACTTCTTCCATATAGTTGTTTGAAATTTCTTCAATTCTACCAACGATATAGACTTCTTATCGAGAGTATAGTGAATACCAGCTTCACACAAATCAAATAATGGCCTATATGGAAGTAATTTATTTTGTTGAAATTGTGCCTGAATAGCTGAGTCCATTTCAAATTCCCACCACCGTAGCTCTCTTATATTACTCAGAGACAAGCTAATGGCCTTGCTAGGTAAGATAAGCTTATTCAGATCAATAAACCCGCAGTCATTTATACTGATTACTCGAAGATTTACCCATTTGGTTAGATCAGCCAAACCTGTTTCAGAAGGATTTAAAACCTGATTCATTGCTATCCTCATAACCCTCCTCCTACTTATGTATGAGATGGTTCTGCCTGGATTATCTCTTGCACCATGGACATTTATTAGAGACTCATAAAGATTCTTCCCTCTGACAGAAAGGCTGGAGACCTGCTTCATCTCTTCTAAATTAACAATCGTTTCAGTGAGGGCGGGATCATTTGGTATTTGATAACGTTCTTTTACCATCGGATCTTCAAGATAGACATCCGGACTGTCAGATCTTGCCCTTTTCAAATTGGTGCCTCTCTTTACATTGCCATTAGCATTCCCGTTAGTCACAGTATCAATGTTTGTTGTAAAATTGATTTCTGATATCAGATTCAATTGTTCTTTCTTGCGCAGTTTCTGTATTATATTAGGTATCTGCCCATCTCTCTGCATTTCCAAGTTCAATCGCAGGTATCCTAATTCCATATCACCATAATCTGTTATATTATTCCTAATGACCCATCTTTTGTACTCACCGTAAGAGTACCAGACCTGCAACATGTAGAGTTTGTTGATCACAGCAAGTCTTAGATCACCATCTATCTCAATCCAGTCAAGTGGGCCTACTAATTCACCATCATAGAGGTGATTAAGGCGCAGCGAATCCAACACTATCGCATCATATCGTAGCCATAGCGAGTACTCTAGCCAGCTCTCGATCATTGCTGGCGAGTATTGGAAATTCTGCAAGTATTGCTCAAATAACGGGTACAATTTCTTCACCAGTTGGCGGTAGTACTTCTTCACCTTCTTGGAGCCACCATAATCTCGCACATTGGGTATCTCAATGGCACCATGGTAAAGTGCATCCAGTGCTGGTGGATTTGCATTCGTGTATTGCCCATCTAGATGATAGTAAACCAACTTCCTGACCTCGTAGGGCTGATCCAGGAACCTGAGGGTATTGAACCGCTCCTCAACCATGATAGCGAAAACTTCTTGGCTTGTAGTTTTAATGCGTTGCTGCCACAGTACTTAACATAACTGAGGTACAATTGACTTTTTATGCCTTTAAGTTGCTTTGAAGGTCATCGATGAGCTGGATCAACAAGCAACACTGGCAACGAAGAACGATCACGATAGAGTCGATGCCATATGAGCTCAATCCCACATGAGGACAGACCAGAGTGTTTTGATGAAAGTTGTAATGCGATTTTAGTATAAATTATATGAGTACATAAGGGACTTTTAAAAATGTGCTTTGGTGTCGACCGCAGCGAAATATGCGAAAAGTATATAGAAGTTCTGAGGAATATTATGGCCGTGGAGTTGAGCTCACCACCAAGTCTAGTTCGTTAGCAATTGGAGCATGCCTTCTATCCTCTGGGCCTCTTCTGCTTTGTGAACTTCCTCTCTGACCTTGTTACGTAGTGCCACCACCATTTCGTTCAGCACTGGGGACTCCTGGGCTACTTGGCCGTACATCTCCAGGACCACTGTGACCCAGTCGACGACCACGTTAACTGACCTTACGTCTTCTATACCTTTCAGACACCAGTTAAGTAGTGGCTCTAGCGAGGACTCGTCTCTGTTCTGGAGTGCTACCCGTATCTTGCCACGCTTGCGCAGCTCCTGGAGGATAGTCAAAGTGAGTTCTTTGGCCATACCGGGCACGAAAGCGCAATCGAGTGCCTCAGCCCACTTGAACTGGTTGATGTATCTTTCGAAAGTGCGCAAGCGGCGCTGCTGTTTCACTTTGTCATCGTGGATTATATGTTCTAGGTCACCTTGGTACTGGGACCCACGCATCATTCTTTGGAAGTTGTTGCTCTTCTTTGGGCCCGTGGAGCCGGCTGTGTAGTCGTCCACAGCCAGGTGGCTGTTCCTCTTCTCTTTCTTCTTGGTTCTGATGGCCAGCAGTCCTGATGTGAGACCTGCTACTAGATGCCTGCTGCCTTGGGCGTCGCTGGGGGACACTGCGCAGCTCAGCACTGCGCTGGAGAACTTCCAGCCGAACTTCACTTGGAAGTTGTCCAGCGGGTCGAACACCTTGACGTGGCCGTCCAGCGAGGACGCCAGCAGCGCTGAGTTTGATGCCAGGCCGGAGTCGCTAGGGAGGTTCACGTAGTCGAGGCAGGTGACGGTCTTGTTGAAGTTCGCGCGCTCGAATATCTTCTTGTTGCTGGTCAGGTCCCAGACTTTGAAGTTGGGCCCACCGCAAGAGACCAGCTGTGTGGGCGAGATGGCGACGACGTTCTCGACGGGCTGGTCGTGCACCAGTGTGTGCTGGGGCTTGCTGCCTGCCCTGGTGTCATAGAGTCTGAGCGCGCCGTCGTAGGAGCCGGTGACCACCAGGTGCGGTGCCGCTGGCACGAAGCACAGCGTCCGCACGTAGTCGGCGGCACCCGTCAGCTCCAGCTGGGGCTCGTAGGCGTGCGAGATGTCCCACACCCTGGTGACACGGTCGTCGCTCGCGGAGACCAGCGTCTTCAAGTCGTGGTCGTGGAACTTGGTGACGTGCGTGGGGTGCTGGGAGGCGGCTACAGACACCAGCAGCGTCCGCGGGTTGTACGAGTCATAGACGGACACGAGACCCGTGGCGTCACCGGCACACAGCAGCTTACCGTCCTTCCGGTACGACGCAGAGTACACCACGTCCTTGAAACGGGAGAAGGTCTTGATCGCCTGGCGCGTCCGCGAGGAGAACACCTGCACCCTGGTAGACGACGTTACAGCGAAGTCGTGCGGCTTCTGCGGATTGAACGCTACATGCGTAACACTGTTGTGCTCCTTCACCAGCTGCGTAGCAGCGTACTGCCGCCAGTACCGCTGCTCCGCAGTGGTCTGCTGCGGCAGCACAGCAGCCCGGGATGTAACTATGCGTGGGTGCGACGAAGACATTTCCTTAATACCCTCCTGGACCAGCTCCAACGCAGAAACTAGCCACTCCCACAAAAAAACACACTGGCCCTTCCTTCTTATACCTTTGCGATGAGCTCGCGATGAGCTGAAACTTTTTCACTTTTCAGCTGAAAAATTTTTTGGGTCTTGAAAATTCACGTGACTCCCAAGCTCATAGGGGGGGAGGAGCTGCGAGTATAAGAGGGACCTGGCTCCTAGCGGATAGCAGGAAGTAGCAGAGCGGGTAGCAGGGCAGTGAGACCACTGATAAGAGTATTGATAGGCGATGCTAGTGCTAGAAGGGTCAATTGTTCCAGTTCCGCAAGGGACGCGTAATTTCAGCGCGCGGTTGGCGTATGACGAGCGGAGCGACAGTGTTGCGTATGGGAGTGGTAAGAGTGCGTATGTCACTGGTGTTGGTGCTGGTGCTGGCGGTAGCGAGGGCGGTGCTGGCGGTAACGACGTTGTGCAGTTCACGGGCCATGGTGCCAATGTGAGTGTGGTGCGGTTTGCGCCGGTTGGTGCGTACATGTGTTCTGGTGACGAGTCCGGGAAGGTAATCGTGTGGTCGTGGAACCGGGACGGCGATGGAGGAGTTGAGTGTGTGGTGAAGGCGGAGTTCCAGGTGCTGGCTGGGCCAGTTACGGATATCTCGTGGGACTTTGAAGGGAAGCGTTTGTGTGTGGTTGGCGAGGGCCGGGACAAGTTCGGTGTGTTCATCTCGTGGGACACCGGGAACTCGCTGGGCGAAGTCACGGCGCACTCCTCCCGTGTGAACGCTGTGCACATCAAGCAGTCCCGCCCCATGCGCTGCATCACTGTCGGGGACGACGGTACCGTGGTGTTCTACCAGGGCCCGCCATTCAAGTTTGTGTCCTCCGACAGGACGCACCACGACAAGGGTAAGTTTGTCAGGGACGTGGAGTTCTCAAAGGGCGCTGGCGAGTTCGCGGTCACTGTGGGCTCCGACAGGAAGATCGCCTGCTTCGACGGCAAGTCCGGCGAGTTTGTCAAGTACATCGAGGACGCCGACGAGCCCATCACCGGTGGCCTGTTTGCCGTCTCGTGGCTCGACGAGACCAGGTTCGTCACCGCCAGTGCCGACCAGAAGGTCAGGGTCTGGGACGTCAGGGAGTCCAAGTGCCTACACTCGTGGACCATCGGCGAGCCCAACACCCTGCAGCAGCAACAGATCGGTGTCGTCGCGGCAAAGGACGACCAGATCATCAGTTTGTCCCTGGATGGTACCTTGAACTTCCTGAAGATAGGCGAGGACAAGCCAGTCAGGACCATGCATGGCCACAACAAGAGCATCACAGCTTTGGCCGTGAACCCCTTGGTCACGGGGTCCTATGACGGCAGAATCATGCAATGGGTCCCAGAAAAGATATGCGACTCGAAGATGCAAACGGGTCACACCAACTTGGTCGTGTCCATTGGTTCCAAGGAGTCCGGTTACTCTTCTGTGGCCTGGGACGACACATTGAGAGTCAACAACGAGGTCAAGTACAAGTTCGAGAGCCAGCCTAAGTGCGCCTCCATGGACCCCGCTGGCAAGATCGCCGTTGTCACAACCGAGGACAAGCTGCTGGTCCTAGACTCCTCCACCGGTGAGAAACTGGTAGAGACCGCACTCGACGTGCCTGCCTCTGCGGTCCACTTGTCCGGTGACCTGGTCGCCATCGGCTCGGAGCAAACCAACACCGTGTCTGTCTACAACTCCGGCGACTTGTCGCTGCTGTACAAGCTGCCAGACCCACTGCGTGCCACCCCATCGTGCATATCGATTGCACCATCCCACAAGCTGCTCGCAGTGGGTGACGTGATGGGTAAGATCATCCTGTATGACCTGGAGACCAAGACCGTCAAGACCTCCAGATGGGCCTTCCACACCAGCAAGATCAACGCCATCTCCTGGAGACCAGAGGAAGAGGACCTAGTGGCCACGGGCTCCCTTGACACCCACATCATAGTCTACTCCGTGTCCAAGCCAATGCGCACCGTCAAAGTCCTGAACGCTCACAAGGACGGCGTCAACGCCGTCCAGTGGAAGGACCGCGACCACATCGTGTCTGCAGGCGCAGACGCCTGCATCCACACATGGAAGTTCACCCAGTAGAAACAGCAGTGCACACACAAACATATATATATAACCTCAAGTAAGATACTATAAGCTCTTTTGACACTGTACTTGTATACACATCACTACGAACGACATACATTTAGCTTCTTCCGAGCACCGCGACGGGCGTTTTGGCCTGTTTGGGCATAGAAGCAGCTTTTGGCGACGTATTTGAGCGGCTAGGAGTGCCTGTTTGAGCCTGGAGATGGGCACAAGACGTTGTATACAGCCGACACAGTTACACTGGAGAGCTGTTGTTGAAGGAACGGTGCGAACGGCGGGTAAAAAATGAGTGATTCTGAGACGAAACTGCGGTCTAGGAGCGGTAGCCAGAAGCCTGATTACAAGATCGATACTGAGGGGCTGGAGATCCGGGATGATGATGACAACGATGTGGACTACCATGAGCATGACGCTGAGCATGACGGTGAGGATGGCAGTGGGCGGAAGAAGCGTTCGCGGGAGGATGACGACGAGGATGAGGACGTCTCGCTAGAGGATGACGATGAGGACGAGGACGAGGACGATGAAGATGACGGAGGCAAGAGTGAGGCGCGTGAGGGTCCTCATAAGCGTGCTAGGGCTAAGAGGGCTCGCTCCGCGACGCCAATGGGCGGTGCTGGGTCCACACGTAAGAGCGAGATCAGCTATCCGATCGATGAGGAAGGCCACTTGCTGCCTGTTTACAAGTACGAGTACGAGACATTGGAGGATCCAGAAGGTGAGAAGAAAATTACTGCAGATGGTGATCTACTGGATGGGAGGGAGTTCACTATCAGATCATTCGCCATAGCGGAGAATAACGCCCAGAAATTCATGTTATCTACGGAGGTGGCCAGAACCATGGGCTACAGAGATTCGTACATGTTTTTCCAATACCATCCCAGTGTGTACAAGTTTGTGCTGGGCCAAAACCAGAAGAATCACTTGATAGATCAGAACATTATCCCATACTCATACAGGAGCAGGAAGATCACCATAGTAGCAGCAAAGAGTATCTACAAGGAGTTCGGTGCCAAAGTTATAAAATCTGGAAAGAGTCCCCACGACGATTACTATGTCACAGTGTTCCCAGTTAGAGGTCAGAAACCAAAACCTACAGCAAGTGATCTAAAACGTCAAGAGAAACAAAAATCCGCTACCGCTACTCCAACAGAATTACCAAAGAAACAGAGCCCACTCCTCAGCAACCCTACTTTCTTGGAATATAGAAACTCAGTTGCCAACACGTTTACTGGGAACTCAAAACTAAACTCTACAAACTGGCTTTACCAACATGCAGCTGCATGTAGTAGGTTCAACAGTGATCTATATTATGACAGGGTACGGGTTCTGCTGATAGAACAGCAGGGGCTTAGAGATCCATACACCAACACTTTACATATCCCACAAAATGTTCAATCGACTAAAGTACTGGATTGGTACAAAGAGGTTGATGAAGAACAAGAACCCAACGAGGACGCAATTACTTGTGAGACAATAATAAAGAGCAGCAACATCGCCAGGCCGAAAACGAATCTGTGCGATGTAGCACCAGAGATATACGAAGGCGTGGTTGATGAAGAGACAAAGAAGGCAATCCTGGCACAACAGGAATACGAGAGGCAACTTTACTGAATAATAGGATCCTTGTCATCTTATTACTAAAGGACGGGCTTTCTCTCTATAGAACTATAAAGGAAATAACTGTTGTAACTATATATAACTGGAAGAAGTAAACTTTCATCTTAAATAATCTATAAGGACTTGATGAAATCAGCAATTGGCACGTCACCGTTGGCCAAAGAGATGGTCTTCAGCTTCGTCTCAGCTGGGTGTAGCAAGCTTTGCACAATGAACTCTGCGACATCTTCTCTTTGGATCCTATAGTTGTCGTCCTTCTTTGACTCCAATTGATCCTGTGGCACCAACTTGCCTGTACCGGAGTTGGTGTCAAGGAAGCCAGGTTGTAAGATCGTCCAGTCCAGCTTAGAGTTTCTAACGTATTGGTCAGCAGCCTTCTTGGCGATGTAGTAGTTACGCAGTCCCTCCAGACCCCACCAGAAGTCTCTGTCCTCAGCCTTTATAGCTGAGACAATCACGAACCTCGAGATGCCGGACTTCTCGCAGGCTTCCACGACCTTGGCACAGCCTTCTAGGTCAACGGTGAATATCCTCTCGACACCTTTACCACCAGCACCAGCGGTGAACACCACAGCGTCGCAACCAGTGAACGCTTTCTGCAACTCAGGCACAGTGGCAGACTCAATTGAAGCCAGGGAGGCATCGACACCCATTTCATCCTGGAAATGCTTGACCTGCTCCTCGTTCCTGACAATGGCGACAGGCGTAGCGAAGCTGGCCTTGCTGTTCTTAAGCTTCGCGGTCAACAAGTGACCAATCTTACCGTTAGCACCAACTATAGCAACTCTCAATGGACCCATTTTTTTTTTTGTAGTCTAGCTATATTTCTTGCTTGGGTTACAATGGGGACTAGCCTCGAGCTCCTAAGCACAATGCACAATGCGCAGTGCTTATATATGCCAATTCCTGCATATACGTCATTGACAACATTCCAAGGGGCATGGCATAACCCCCCCGGACACTTAATTAGATGCAAGGGATCGCAATTTAAACTTTTCGTTATTACTAATTCCTCGTCCATAGTTGCCCACAGGCAACGGCATCGGCGACCCGAAACAGCAATCCCAGACGGCCCAAAATTCCACAATATCCAGGACACCACACAGAACCACAATTGACACCACTATACCACACTGCCTGGCCCAAATAAATTCAAAAACTACCACCAATATGCCAATATTATTGCTCGAAATTTCGATTTTATTTTTGAAATTTCCGCTATAATTGCAAACATGTGACTTATACTGCGAGACGGGTGGCGGATTGCGCAAGCGTCCTATCTTCGCTCCTTATAAAGAGAGGAGCTGGGCGTAGCTGGCCATGTTGGAGTGGGGGGGATGCTTCCTCCTGGGCTATTTGAACGTGAATAGAGTAGTCACAGCGATGATCAGGACTAGGATTGGTGCGGTAGCGCGTGTGCGGGTGCCTGTATTTCGGGCGCGGTTTCATTGCGGCCCGGTGTGGCGGAACAGTGCTGACGATGACTTGAAGCGAGTGCAGGAGCGGATCAACGAGTATATGCGCAAGAACCAGCGTGCTGGTGCTGGTGCTGATGCTGGTACTAATGCTGGCACTGATGCTGGTGCAGGTGCTGGTGCTGGCATGGATATGGAGCGGTTCAGGAAGGAGATCGACAGGGAGTTAAAGCGGATGGAGCAGACGATACAGAAACAGACTCCTGAGGCGCCAAGAGAAGAATATAAAGACACAAAGGACGCTAAGGAATCAAGTCAAGAGAGTAAAGAACCACAGGAAGCTAAAGAAAAAGCTAAGGGGACGAAACAAGAAGCTAGAGAAGGGTCCTCGAACGGTGGGAATCCTCCTCCGCCGCCGTTGAATGATCCGAGCGGCAACGCGAACAATATCGGATTGTTCCAGCTGGGTTTGCTTTTCTTCTTGCTATCTTTCTTGCTAGATCTGGTTAATGACACGGAGGGCCAGAAAGAGATCACCTGGCAGGACTTCAGGGAGCGGTACTTGGCTAAGGGATACGTACAAAGATTGGAAGTAGTAAACAAGTCCTACGTGAAAGTGATCCTGAATGACATGGGCAAGAACCAACCTGAGAACTACGGCCAGGAAGTGGTTTACTTTAACCTGGGCTCCGTTGAGAATTTCGAACATAAGCTTGAGAAAGCACAAAACGAGATGGACATCGACCAAGATTTCAGAGTACCAGTACAGTACGTCCAACAAGGCAACTGGGCAAGGGCTGTCTTCCAGATGTTACCCACAGTACTAATGCTAGTAGGTATCATTTGGCTGACCAGGAAATCAATGCAGTCCGCAGGGAACACTCGTGGCGGGATCTTTGGTATTAGCAGATCTAAGGCTAAGAAGTTCAACACCGAAACTGATGTGAAAGTCAAATTCAAGGATGTGGCCGGTTGTGACGAAGCCAAGGAAGAAATCATGGAGTTTGTCAGTTTCTTGAGAAACCCACAAAGATACGAAAAGATGGGTGCTAAGATTCCAAGGGGTGCTATATTATCTGGGCCTCCAGGTACCGGTAAAACTTTGCTAGCGAAGGCCACTGCAGGTGAAGCTGGTGTCCCCTTCTATTTTGTATCAGGTTCTGAGTTCGTCGAAATGTTCGTCGGTGTTGGTGCAGCCAGAGTCAGAGATTTATTCAAGACGGCAAGAGAAAATGCACCATCAATCGTATTTATAGATGAGATTGATGCCATTGGTAAGGCTAGACAGAAAGGTAATTTTTCAGGTGCCAATGACGAAAGAGAAAACACATTAAACCAGATGCTTGTTGAGATGGACGGTTTCACATCTGCTGACCACGTTGTGGTCTTGGCAGGTACTAACAGACCCGATATTCTAGATAATGCCCTTTTAAGACCAGGTCGTTTTGACAGAAGGATTCATATAGATAGACCAGAGCTTGAAGGCCGTAAGGCTATCTTTGAAGTACATTTGCAGAAACTGAAACTGGCAGGTTCAATTTTTGATTTGAAAAATAGATTGGCTGCTTTAACTCCGGGATTTTCAGGTGCTGACATCGCCAACGTATGTAACGAAGCCGCGTTGATTGCTGCCAGACATGATGAGAATGCTGTTAAGTTATCACATTTCGAGCAGGCAATTGAAAGGGTTATTGGCGGTGTCGAGAGAAAAACACGCCTTCTATCTCCAGAAGAAAAACAAGTTGTTGCATACCACGAGGCTGGCCATGCTGTATGTGGCTGGTATTTGAAGTATGCAGATCCATTATTGAAAGTAAGTATTATCCCCCGTGGTCAGGGTGCCCTTGGATATGCACAATACTTACCAGGTGATGTATTCCTATTAAGCAAACAACAGCTTCTGGATAGGATGACCATGGCTCTTGGTGGTAGAGTATCTGAAGAATTACATTTCCAGTGGGTGACAAGTGGTGCTTCAGATGACTTCAAGAAGGTCACTAACATGGCAACAGCAATGGTAACTGAATTAGGTATGTCTGAGAAGATTGGTTGGATCAACTATAAGAAGAACGATGACAACGATCTTACAAAGGCGTTTTCAGAAGAGACCGGTGTGATTATCGATTCCGAAGTCTATAGGATAGTACAAGAGTGTCACAAAAGGTGCACAGACCTCCTAAAAGAAAAAGCAGAAGATGTTGAAAAGATAGCACAGCTGCTATTGAAAAAAGAAGTTCTCACTAGAGAAGATATGATCAACCTGCTTGGCAAGCGCCCATTCCCTGAGAGAAACGATGCATTTGACAAATATTTAAACGAAGCAGAGACCGAAAAGATCAGAAAGAGTGAAGAACAGAATCCGGACGATCCATCTCCATCTGCTGCATAATTCCTTCATCTTTAATTTTTATCTGTCCTAATGACTTTTAAACTATCGAAATGACCTAATACCAACTCATGTATATATAAAAGAACTGGACATCTTAATAGAAGCATATATATTCTGAAATAAAATTCAATAATCATCCATATTTATTGCAATGACTACATTCCTCAATATGCACCACCACCTTATTAGTCATTTGAAGTCACATGGTTTTTCAAGTTGCCTGCCACACCTTAATTTCAATAACAACAATATTTGCGATGAGCTATAATTATAATACATCAATTGTTAACAAAAACCCACCATATTTTTAACTATACTATAACTTATAAATACCTTTAAAGAACCATTGTTACATCATAAAAAGGATGGAGAATCTGGACGAGACCACGGGTCTGCTGGAGCAGACACCAGACACTACAGAACAGGATGCCCTAGAGCAAGAATACCATGAACATAATTTATCGCTACCCAAGTTACCCATTGTTTTATCACTATGGTTAGGTAGTTTTCTAAGTTCACTCGACGGTACCATTGTTGCCAATATCATGAATAGAGTCGCTGAAGAGTTCCAGGAATCAGATAAAAAGCAATGGATTGCTACCAGCTACTTGCTGACTAACACTGCATTTCAACCCCTATATGGTAAGTTATCAGACCTTACTGGTCGTAAATTTGCTGTACTTACTGCACATTTCTTCTTTGGTTTAGGATGCTTACTGACCTGCTTTGCCAATAGTGTGACACAATTCGCCATCGCAAGAGCAATTTGTGGTGTCGGAGGTGGTGGTATAAACGCCATGAGCAGCATAACTGTAAGTGATATATGTACTCAGCGTGAGAGAGGTATCTATCAAGGCTATGCAAACATTGTTTTTGGATTGGGACAGATTCTTGGTGCTCCCATTGGTGGGTTATTTATCGATACTTTAGGGTGGAGAATTCTGTTTGGACTTCAAGTACCCACAATTCTATTATGTTCATCTTTAGTGCACAAAAATGTTAACATTAAACTAAGTCATTTACTTCCTGTTGAAGAGAGATTCAAATGGAGCAACTTGTCAAGAATTGACATTCTTGGTTCTAGCACGCTAGTTTTCACTATAAGCGGAGTTCTTTTCCTATGTTCAACCGAACTGAATAAAGCATTATTATCAATATTTACAGTTATCTCATTTATTGCTTTCATCCTGATCGAGCTTTATTACAGCAAGGAAAGAATCATGCCATTTGAACTACTAAAAGGCTCATTTGGATTAGCTTCAGCAGCAACAGTTATTTCCTCATTTATTATTTTTGGTGATATATTCAGGTCTCCTATCTACTTACAATTGATCCAAGGTGTAAGTGTTACTAAGACCGGTTTTTTTATGCTCTTCCCATCAATTTCTGTAGCTGTTGGATCACTTGCAACAGGCTGGATATTGAGACACACCAAAATGAAACTATCTCACTGTGCTTACTGGATTGTGACCATTGGTATGTCAATCCAGCTACTAGGCCTAGTTGTTGCCTACTATTTGATTCAGAACTTAGAACCTTCTTTATCTGGATCAGCTATATTTGGTGCTTTTGTTCAAATTGGACAAAATATATCATCTCAATCTTATACTTGGGTTGTAATTTATGCTTTAGCGCTAATTTTAGTGTCATTTGGGTATGCTTGCCTATTAGTCGCTACACTAGTTAATATCGTCTTTACCATACCGAAATCGCAACAAGGCACTGTAACCGGCATATTCTACCTATGGAGATCAATCGGTAATGTTTTAGGTGCTTCATTAACATTGGTATTTTACGAGAAGGGTGTCAGCTCGTTTCTATGGAATTATATGTTCAATAAACAGCATGATGATTATAACTTCTCGAAAAAAGAATACAGGAAACTCCTTTCAGATACAAGCTATCTTAGGTCAGGACATTTCCCAGATGGAATACTGTTCGAGTTACTTAAGGTATACAGGAATTCCTTCTTATTATCATATCTACCAAACTTTATACTGGCAATAGCGGGTGTTGCTATTTGTGGAGGGTTACTTGTGGTATCATACGCTCAAGATTAATAACATTATCCAACCAAATCTATAATCCGTTGGAGTTCGATATATATTCATTATATAGTTAGGATTATTTATTTACAACAACAAATCTGTTTTATAGAAGCTAATTTTCATTTAAAATTTGGGTAGCAATTGCTGAATGTCATCTTCTTCCACATTGAAACTCTCAAGTGAGTGGATATTAAGTCCTAGCGCCTGACACTCTTCTAAACATGATTCTAATATGAATGGTTTGAATGGATAACCCAAGAAGTACATTATCAATGCGTTTCGAAGCTCTACAGATATCTTGTCCTGAAGCATGTAAAGGGAAAGCGCAAAGGCCATACTCTTACAACTTATATCGGGTGGTACGCCAGCGTAACCCGTGCATAGACCAGGAATAATTAAACCATCCACATCATGAGGTGCATGCATTACAGAATTCCACATTGCATTAAATACAGGCTCATAACCTGTTTTAAGCTTCTGGGATTCTTGGTAGATAGGTTTTGTTGGAGCAACAACAGTAGGGACATGGATAATGTACTGAATACCATCTCGTAGTTCATTAATATCATTCAGTGGACATCTTGTCAAGTCTATCACTGTTGCAGATCCCACTGTATGATATCTATTACCAAGTTCTTTCCTAAACCAAGATTCAAAGGGCTTACCACCAAAATAGTTGAACAGTGCCAAGTCAAACCCACCACCTAAATAACCGAAAGAGTTACCTGGTGAGACAATGGCATACTTATTACCGGGATGTTTCTTTTTATCAGTTCTCATAGAGTTTATAAGCGATTCCAAAGGGCCATGGTGTGTACAGACTGCCTGCTGTGATAATGTAAGCTTCTTGGGAACATATTGGTGTAATTTCCTAGCTACAACTTCATTGGTATCACAAATAACTATTCGGATCTGATTCATGGACTTTCTTTTGGTGTTGTTTCTTGTCATTGTTAGAGCTACACTAGTTGTTTTCAATTAGCAGGTCATTAGCATCCTCCTTATACATTCATTACATGAAAACAGATCGATGAGTTTATCAATCCTAGAGATGTACAAATAAAGCTACAATTTCTTTGGGATATATTGTAAACGAATAATTTGTTTGAGATTTAACAAATAGATAAAGAATTTGGTTGTACCTACTTAAATGAAGTATAAAAATATGCAGGTTGTATTATTACAGAGTTACAACTTATGCTGGTTGTAGAAAATAAAATCCATAAAAATTTAATACAAATATCTTGAATTAATAGTATATCTTGCCCCTTAGTGATTCTTTTATTTCAATGCTTCTTTCTGCCAAATAGTTTTTTCAACTTCTTACCAAAACCATGATTAACACCTTCATCATTATGCTCATCCTTCCTCATAACTTCGGGGTTACTGTAGATTCTCTTCTCAGTTTCCTCAATATTTGCGAAGATATTTGGCTTAGCTGTTGATCCAGGACCAGCAGTTTGCATACTAGAGGATCTCAAAGAGCCTTTACTATATTGGTTGTTTAATGTCTTGTTTGGTGAGGAATTATAGCTGGAAGTTCTCGATACCTTCTCTCCCATTTCTGAACCGGCTGAAAAATCAGGTTGAGGTGGTTTTAGGAAAGTATTTCCTCCAGTATTTGATTTCTTTTTGAATAAAGAAAACCCGTTAACACGCTCTTCAGACCTGGGTGGAGCAACAGGCGCAGCATTTGCCTGTACTGGTTCTACATCAGAATCAGAATCTTGAAATCTGGATTTCCACCCTGAATTAGTAGATGCTGTAGCTAATTTTGGAGGGGCCTGACCTGGGCTTTCATTCATCATGCTATTGCGTGAACCTGCATTGACAAGAGCCTGCTCATCTGCCCCATCCATAAAAGCGCTGTCCCTTAATGATAGCTTTTTGAAACCCAGGTTCTTATCTGTGTTCCTCAATTTCTCAAAGCTAGACTTCTTTTGAAGTGGCTCTTTTGGGTAAAGAGCTGCATTTAATACTGGATTAACAGCAGGTGGAGTTACCGTGCTCGATGGCACACTAGGGGTTACAGGTTTGGCCTTCTTAGGTGTTATGTTCACTTGCTTAGCCATTTCTAAAGCACGGTTTTTTAACAAAGATTGACGGTTTGACTTATCCTCAGCAGCTGCAGCATTGTTATTCGATGACAATGCGGCAGCAGATACGACACCCATTTTTGTTACACCACCTGGAGTTTTTGTAGTATTTGGTGGTGTTTGAATAGGGCCTTGATATTGTCTGCTGCTTCTATTATAGCCCACTTTTTCTTGTGATTGAGAGTTACTGGTTTTCTTGTACAGCTTTGATGATGATCTTACCGGCATGCTTGCTCTTTTGCTCTTGTCGGCATTTGGATGCCAGTCAATAGGTTCTTCAACCGCTAATTTAGCGTTAATTCTAGTATTCTCTGCGGTAGTCAATGACAGATAAGCACCATCAGCGGGAGAGTTGATATCCGAGTAAACTGATGATGTAGTGCTTAGCGGTCTGGATGACTTCTTCATAGCAGATTTTATAGGTCCTGATGAACCCTGTTTCTTGGGTGAAGTTGCAGGAGATTTCTTAGCTGACGTAGCAGAACCACCCGTTGTCAGATAAGGATTAGCGGATCTGAGATATTGCGCCATATTTTGTGGTTTCTGTTTATTAGGAGATTTGTTTTTTGAAGCTAAGTTCTCTACATTTTCTTTCTGTTCGTCATTTTCCATTACAGAGCTTGAATCCACAAATTCAGAATCAGTAGGAGAACTAACGGTTTCATTTGATCTAATATTGGTTACAATATCATGCTGCAATGTTATGTCATTTCCAACCACATTATCCTGTAGCACATTGTTCTCATTACCTTCATTAGCTCCTTTACCGAATGCTTCGATGCTTTCCTTCAGTTTATTTTCCTCGAACTTCTGTTGTTTCAGTAATGGACTGTCATTGTTGTCTGGCAAATTTTGTTCACTTAATTCTGCTTTAGAAAATTTTTCATTCAAGTCTGTGGTCATCATATCAGTCTTTGAACCTTCCATTTCATCGATCATTTCTTCTGTAGTTAACTGAGAATTAATATCGTTGGCAATGGATTCTTTTAATTCTTGCATTTCATTATCCATAGTTCCAGGTATATTTTCCAACTCATTGATTGAATCTGTCACAGTCTTGTTGTCTTTCATCTGTTCTGAATCAAATTCCGTGATATTTTTAGCAGTATTATCTAGTGCTTCTGGTTCAATTTCTTCCTTCATAGAGTCTTCTTTTGGTGCAATATTAGTCTCCTGGCGTTCACTTTCTTCAAGTGGGGCTGGAATATCTGTAGAGTCCACAGCTACTTCTGGTAGCGGTTCGATATTTACCTTTTCATTAGATGTAGCATCATTTTCCAGTGGAGCTTTTCCATCCTTCTTTTGCTCTTCCATGGTCTCTTCTAGGACTATGTTATCTTCTAATAGGTTCTGTAAACCCGCAGGATTCTCATCTGCTTTAATAACTGATTCATCTATGGCGACAGTCTGTTCTAAAAGCTCTTGTTCAGTTTCTTCCCTCATTGATGTCTCAATTAGTGGAACTGACTCATCAACTTTGTCTACTGCTCTATTAAATGAGTCTTCAGGATTTGATGAATCTATTACTTCCTTTTTCTTAGATGGTTTTTGTGGATTTGATTGCTGAACACTGTGTGAATGTAACGATTGCTGTGAGATCTTTCTCTTTGGACCATTTTTGTTTGATATAGACGTCATAGAGCCTGGACGTCTTGTTAGTGACGAAGTCTTTCTAGGTTGCTCTGTTGTTGCGGGAACTTGTACTGCAATTAAACCATTTTTACCTGGAATATATTTAGTGACCATCTTAACTACTTGTTCCCCTGAGTTACGAACATTAGCAACACCGGATGCTTGTGGTCCGAATTCATTGAAAGTAGATTGTGCATTTTTCATGCGTCTGGTAAAACTTCCACTCCTGCTCACGAGACTATTTCTCTTCGTGGGTAGACTGGAAGTCCTATTAGGAGCAGAGCTCTGAGGCGTTGACGAAATTGAATGCCTTTTCTGGTTAGTAATTGAGGGTTTCCTTTGCACCAAGGACCCAGTTCTGCTGGGAGTCGATTTCTTCTCCTCAGGCTTTCTCAGCAAAGACCCGCGTCTCATATTCATCATGGATGAGGACCTAACAGGAGCTCTCTTGGCCCCTTGTGGCTGCGCTTGCGACTGCGGCTGCTTAGGCATCATTATATTACCAAGCGCTGACGCAGCTGCCACAGCATTCGGGTTAGCATACCGCATCTGGTCATTGTAATTTCTAGAGCGAAACATCTCTGCTCTGGATATCTTCTCCTTTATATCCACCTGTTGGCCTTTATCAAGGATATCTTGCCACTAAAATAAGCGTTTATGGTCGCGAAAAGACACAAAAAGATAGTGAATTAATGTCTTCTGTCTCGATACTATCAATCGAACCTCTGTTATCTGCTGAGCAACAGGAAAAGCTGCCTCAGACACTATACAATTGCTCTTTTAATGGTTGTTTTGTTTTGTAATTTTTCGGCCCCTTCCTCGGGCAAGTTCCCCTATGAAGTAATTTTTCATGACTTCGAATTGTTGGAAAAGGCTGCGAAATGGATGAGCAAGCTAAATAAGACGATATAATGCTGGGGGGATTCGTTAAAATATTTAGTTTTTATACATAGGAAACGTTAAGGAGATTTATCATAGCGTTGCGGCTCTTATGGACCTCTTTTCTGCGACTTTTTAGCATTCTCAGAAAGCCCAATTTTTGGCATTTTTAGTTTACAAGTCTGCTAAAGGCAGAGGATTGAAGAGGATATAGGAGCGGAGCAACCAGTGGAAAGGCGTAGTGTTACATTTATCTGGACGTGTCGACGACGTATCTTCCGATAATCTTGTTGGCTTCCATCAGTTTGTAGACTTCTGGCAGCTCGGATAGACCAACCACCTTGATAGGGGACTTGACTTGGCCCTTAGCGAAGAAGTCGATGGCTTCTCTTGTGTCGGCTCTGTTACCAACGTAAGAACCCTTGATGTTTATGGATTTGATGACATGGTTGAACACGTCGGACTTGACAGTGGCACCAGCTGGTAGACCAACCAGCACCACGGTACCGCATGGTCTGACGTACTCGACGGATTGGCCAATGGCCTTCTCTGAGACAGAGACGTTGATGACACCGTGTGGACCACCTTCAGTGATCTCTTGGATTTCTGAGACCAGGTCTTTGGTCTTGGTGAAGTCGACGAAGTGGTTACCTCCTAGGGACTCGAACAGCTTACGCTTCTCATCACCTGCATCGATACCTAGGACACGCATACCCATGGCCTTGGCGTATTGCACTGCTAGGGAGCCCAGACCACCAGCGGCACCTGAGATGGCGACCCATTGGCCTGGCTTGACGTCGGAATCCTTCAATGCCTTGTAGACGGTCACACCGGCACACAGAATTGGAGCCACTTGGGCCAAGTCGGTGCCCTTTGGAATTTGAGCGGCCTGGATGGCATCAGCTGTTGCGTACTGTTGGAAGGAACCGTCGTGGGTGTAACCGGACAAGTCGGCCTTGGCACAGTTGGACTCGTTACCTTGTTCGCAGAACTCACAGGACATACAGGACCCGTTCAACCACTTGATACCGGCGTAATCACCAATCTCGAAGTTGGTGACACTGGAACCCTTGGCCACAACGACACCGGCACCTTCGTGACCACCGACCAATGGCAATTTGGCACCCAATGGCCAGTCTCCATGCCAAGCGTGCAAGTCAGTGTGGCACACACCAGAGTACCTGACATTGATCAGGATTTCATTAGGCTTTGGCTTAGGGACAGGCAGGTCTTTGTACTCCAACTTACCACCATGCTCATAGAATATAACACCCTTTTGAGACTGTGGAATTGACAGTGTAGATTGCAACCTCAGTCTTAGAGGTCTTCTGGATTGAATTCTGGCAGCAGCAGCAACTCGAGTAAACATCGCTTATAGTGTTTTGTTTAAGTTACAATGATGTGGCACTATAGAATATATATTCAGATCCTACTATTTATATAGTTTTTCCCTTCTCTCTCTCTCTCTTATCAAAAAAGTGTTCTCCTATTGGCAATTGGTTGCTTCTTATATAAGGCCCCATCATTGCAATTGGTCCCTTTGATCATCGACAAGTGAGTGAGAGGGGGTGATGCCAACCAAATTCCGATGGTAAATAAAAGAAGTCAGCTTGCATCTGAGCAGCGATCCCGGTCTTATCAGTAAAGCCCATTGAGAAGCACGCAGCAAGTCCCCTTCCCAATGACAAAACCATTCAACAAAGGACAATCGTCATCAACTAATCTCTACTTGATAAGAAATTTTTCTAATCAATGGGAGCGATGACATCCAATTTTGACCTCTATCGCTGTCAAATTTGCTCGATGTACTTGTTCCACTCTCTCTCTCCCATTGTTCTTTACAGTTCTACTCAGGAACCCTAGAGCTCTAACTTGCTACAAACTCTAATAAGTTGTATATCAGCTCTTCTCGAAGAGTGCCGTCATGTGAAAAGAGCCCAAAACCATAACTTTTTCAAATTACCCGCACGGTCTTGTGCTACTAGTAGTACTTGAACTAGAACTACTAGTACTGGCAACTATATACAACTGAGTAGGCACGATATAGCTGTGTATGTGACTGGTCAACTATATAATGTTGGTAGTGAATTATTGGTTTTCCTTTTTTTGTGGCGGTTAACTTATTTTTGTGTACAATAAATGAGAATTAAATAATAAAAAAAAAATGTATAAATAGCTAGTCGGAATATGCCATTAATATGTACATGCTTATTTACAAAAGTGTTCTATAATAAATATAAATATTATTGGTTATTAGGATTTTGTTTCTTGCCTTTTTTAGCAAGATTATAACAACAACAAATAACAAAAGAATAATAGTCAATAATATTTTTTTGTTAAAGAACAATAAAACTTGATTAGAAAGAAATCTTTCTTAGGAATCAAATGAAGTTTACTCACCAGTTTGTCTTGTCTCTGATTGCTCTGGCTAAATTGGTCATGGCAGACTCGCAACAATTTGGAATTATTTCCATTGCTTCGGGTTCTGACTTGCAATACGCCTCTGCTTTCTTTGACTCCAACAACCTAGTTGTTGGTCATCAGCCAAACAACCAGTTTGCACTTGTTGTCACCGATGATGGTAAGTTGAAGTCCACTTCTGGAAATCAATTCATCGCCGTTGATGCCAACAGTGGAAACTTGAAGGAAGTCAGCGACAGCAACTCTGCGTCAGTTGGGTTCTCAATCAAGAATGGCCACTTGCTGTACTTGAACTCTGAGTCCTTCTACGCGGTTCCTGGAGCATCTTCCGGTGCTACTTGGTCCTTGTCAACCAAGAACACCAACAGTGCCCAGGGAGCCGCGGCTTCCCCTGTTGTCTTGAGGACTCAGTCAACCACGGGTACTGACGTGGTTGCTGATTTCACACCAGCAGCCATGTCTTCTGTGTCTTCGGTGGTGCCAAGCTCCATTTCTTCTGTCCACCCATCATCTTTGGTGTCCTCGGGTTCAACCTTGGTGCTATCTAAAGCCTCAGGGTCAGCCGTCCCAATTTCCCAAATCGGTGATGGACAAATCCAGGCCACTGCAACTTCCCATGTTCCACCTGTTCAATCGCACAATGGTGCCATTGGCCAGCACGGTCCATACTTGGGAATGCATGCAGGCGTTGCCGCCGCAGCTATTGCATACCTATTGTAAAATGTATTTGAAAAAAAAAAAGGTAATGAAAATAAAAACTGATTTTTACCCCATCTATTTTTATATTTCATTACCTTATTTTACTAAAACATGGTATCAGTTAAGTTTCGGTTATTGGTTTTTGTTCTTTAATTATTTATTTTTACTATTATGAGAAGGAAAAAATATATTATAAAGTAATAGTTGAAAACCTCCATTTAAAATATTAGTAATTGGTAGAAAAAAGAACCATTTCTTGAGAGGAAAATATGGGAAGTTTGAGGGCCTATTTATATGTTTTTTTTTTCCTCTTCTGAATAGTTTTTATTGCTATTGCTATTATTTTTTATTTGCAAAGCACCTTATTTTATCTGCTATTATATTCAGTCCAACGCTATGTGAATCCTTGAATGATTTCCTCATTTTTAATTTAGTTTTTAATGGGGGAAATATAGGGTATTTTATCCCGGTTTGGGTTTCATGCAGTGATTTCAACTATTGATATGTGAATTTGAATGGAACTATTATACCCTGTTTTTCTATATTTGTATTGTTCCTCTTTCACAGAAAAAAAAATTAGAAAATACTAAATAAAAAACACACTGGGAGGATTGTAAGGTCAAGCCCTATTCAAATCCCTTGAAATTGTTAGTTTCTCTAGTTTTGGAATTGATTTACAACAACTCCATTGAAAATAGGAAATATGTATACTACATAGTTCTGTTTAGTTCGTCCCAATAAAGTTTTATTCTCCTTTAACAGTTTCAGTATAACCCAGCAGCCTGCAGTAGCTATGCGATTGGTCCTTGTAGCTTGTCTAAATACATGCAGTGATATCTTGCTATATGCAATTTATTAGCAGCAATAGCATAGTGGAGCATATCTACATCGACACATATTAGCAAGTCCAAAGGTTGATTAGGAAGTTGTACGTCTGTTTCTGTGTCTGAAAAAAAAAATAAGTGCGAAAGTGAAAAAAGTTGGCAAAGCGATGAGCTCTTTGGGAAGTATAAGTTTGAAGCACATGCTGTTGTGGCTGGTTCTGTGCATCAGTGAGACGGAGCGGAACAAACATGGATGCTAGAGAGGAGTTGCTGGCGAAGCACAGGAAGGAGAAGCGGGACCTGGTGAACAGGATCACGGGGATGAAGAAGCAAGCGACGAAGGCGAAGAGGAAAGAGGTGAATAGCAAGTGTGAGCAATTGGAGCAGGAGCTGAGGGAGAAGCACGAGCAGGAGCTGAAGGAGCTGGATGGCGAGGGCGGTGACGTGGAGGAAGTGACCCCCGAGCAACTGCTGGCACAATTGCAAGTTGAGGATGACGGTGCCAAGGAAGCCAACGAGGCCAACGAGGCCAAGGCAGACAAGGAAGCCAAGGTGGGGCCCAGCCAGCAGCCAAAGAAGAAGAGGAATAGACAGAAGGAGAAGCTTGCTAGGAGAGAAGCTGAGATAGCGCGGATGAAGGAAGAGGCGAAGAAAGAGGCTGCCGAGCAGCCGGACCTGAAGAAGATCGAGCAGGACGCCATATGGCAACTCTGTCAGATGAAAGGTCTTGTGCCATACGACATCCAGCCTGATGGCCATTGTCTGTTTGCCTCCATCTTGGACCAAGTCAAGACACGTCACGGAGACCCCCAAACAGAGATGGACGTGCATACCTTGCGGTGCTTGGCGTGCGACTATATCTTGGAGCACAGAGATGAGTTTATTCCGTATCTGTTTGACGAGGCTACAATGTCTCTGAAAGATATCGATGAGTACACTGAAGAGATGAAAAGTACTGCCAAGTGGGGTGGTGAAGTGGAGATTCTGGCATTGTCAAAGGCACTGGACTGCCCAATATCGGTGCTGATGTCTGGTCAAGCAACACACACCGTCAACGAGACGGGCTCGAAGCCTGAACTGAAACTGGTCTACTACAAACACACATATGCTCTGGGTGAGCATTACAACTCCCTAAGAGACAGCAAGATATAAAGACAATAGAGAAGATATGGCTTTGGGCCCACACATGTGCAAGCTCAGTAACTGCCTACTTCAATTTCAGCAGCATGAACCCTATCTGCCCCAGATGAGCAAATACCATACCAGACTTGGGTATGTCCCCGGCTGCGGTCAGTTTACATGAATAATACACATAAATATAGCTCTAAAGAGAAACACTTATGTATAGGTCACGAGCGTGCTGCGTGTATAGTTATTTTACTGACGCGTCAGCCATTTTGATTTTTTTCGGAAATTTTTGGTGTCGCATCACCATAACAAAGCTGAAACGAGCTAGTCAGCGGCATCGCGGCAGTCACAGCTCTTATATATTGCCAATGCATTAGGCTAGCAACTATCTACATAGTAACTGAACTTCTGTGCTCAAAAGGCGACGAATTCTTATCACTGAATTGGGTTTCTATAGGAAGCTGAGTAGTCGAAATTACAAGGTTTAAATCAATGGCAATGCCAGGCGCAGTACGGAAGTTGCAATTCAGCAAGCCGATTATATCTACTTTGGAGAATACTATTGCAGCATCGGAGCTAGTTGGTAGGTTATGCAATTTGCATGAAGAGCTGGCTCAGTTTGTGCAAGATCAGGTTGATCTGAGCAGTCTGGACGCGGTTAAAGGAGATCTCATTAATCACAAATTATTGAAACACAAGGATCTTGGGGTGCGGGCGTTTACAGCATGTTGTTTGAGTGATATATTGCGTCTGTATGCTCCTGAGGCTCCGTATACTGATGGACAACTCACGGATATCTTTAAGCTTGTCCTATCACAGTTCGAGTACTTGGGGGATCCCGATAATGGCTACTATGTTCAACAAACATACTTGATAACAAGATTATTAGAATACAGGTCGATAGTGCTTATAACAGATCTGCCTACTTCCGATAAATTGCTATTCAGACTATTTGAAATTTTCTATGATGACAACCACAGCTACCAGAATAAATTATTTAATGTTATTGGAGGGTTACTTGGTGAGGTTCTATCAGAATTTGAGAATATGCCTCTGAATGTTCTCAAGCTTATCTTCAACAAATTTTTAACATATAATCCCGAGAAAGCGCCAAAGGGGTTGGGAGTTGCTTCAAATTGTGGTTATGAGGTCAGTTTAATACTATGTGAAAACTATACTGCTCGCATGAGCAGATATTTAACAAAATACTATTCTGAAATTCTTTATAATATAACAAATGAGAAAAATATTGATGATTCTTACGAGATGAGAACCAAGCTGATTATAGCTACTGAAAAGTTGCACAAGCTTGTCTACCGCCTTTGGGAAACAGTACCAGATTTGATACTATCAGTAATTGGGTTTGTTTACCATGAACTGTCATCAGAAAATGAGATCATAAGGAAGTTGGCGACACGGTTAGTAGGTAAAATGATATCAAAGAATACAATGGCTAATTTTGTACAAGCACATGAGGATACATTTAAAGCGTGGATGACAAAGATCGCTGACATTGATGCAGATGTACGTGTCGAATGGATTTCCTGTATTCCAAATATCCTCGAAGTCAGAAGTGACATCTCTGATGATATTGGGCATGGTCTGGCCAAAACATTAATCGATTCAGACGCTAGAGTACGGAAGTTGTCAGTCACCGTATTTGATGAAGTACCTGTAAAGGCTATTTGGGAAAATGTCAAGAACATATCTGTGTATAAGTCCCTATTACAACTGACGAGAGAGAAAAATAGAGAAATAAGAGAACTCTGTATTCATTCTGTTGGAAGGTTTTATGCAGAATCAAGGAGAAATATTGAAAAAGAATCATATGATACCGAAATTTGGTCTATAGTCGAATCAATTCCATCAACATTATTCAACTTGTATTATATTAATGATGCTCACATTAATCAATGGGTTGATGAAATAGTCTTTGATTACTTACTGCCATTTGAAGACGATGATACTAAGCGCGTGAGGGAGTTATTGTCAATTGTAAGTAAATTGGACAAAAAGGCCTTTTCTTCATTCATTGCTTTTAATAAAAGGCAAGTTCCTAGTGCAGTGGCTATGGCCAAATTTGTCGAATTTTGTGAAGTTCTAAAACAATCAGAATATGAAGATGATTTGGATACAATACAAAAATATAATAAAACGATAGACTGGTTATCATCCAGCATGGCTGATCCCATTAAGACAGCGGATGTTTTAGAAGCCATTAAGGAGCTAAATATGGGAAGGGTATTTTTCTTGATAAAAAACTGTGTTAGAGCTGATGTAACATATTCAACTTTTAGGAACAGTTATAATGAGTTGCTAGATAAATTAGGTGACGATAATCTTTTCAAAAAAAATAGAGTTAAGAACTCAACCTCAGTGAGTCCACAAGATATTGCGCATGAGATCAAAGCATTGCTTTTGCGCTCCTCTCCAATAATATTCAACATTTCAAATATTGGAATTTTGCTAGATAATTCTGTATTTGAAAATGAGGCTGAAACTAGTCTGAAGCGTAAACTTGTTAATGAAGTTTCGAAGATTAGTCCGACTTTATTCAGAGATCAATTAAAAAACTTGAAGGACACAATAATCTACCTCGAAGATTTCAATTCCAGACAAGAGCAAGCTCTTGCAACAGAAGCCCTTAAAACAATATACAAAATATCCAAGTCAGTTGAGGACAACAACACCTTTGATGACAAATTATTTTCAAGTAAGTTAATCGAGTTTGCTTTGAATGGCTCCCCTCAATTAGCTAAATATGCAACAAAGATGATTGCATTATCACCTGATAGTGAGCGTGAACTCAGGGGGTTGGTATTGAAAATATTACCACTAGATATTGATAAGGACCAAAATTTCACCTCTCACCTAGCGATCTTGATGGAAGTTTTTAGATTTACCCCACACCTCCTTGATGATGAATCTACCAATATAGTTTCTTATTTGATTAAAAATGTTCTATTGTCAAATTATAAAATTGAAGAGGATAAGGTAGAGGAAGGTGAATCTTTATTTGAGGAGCATATTGCGGAGTCAAACGAGCATGCTTGTCTAGCAAATAAACTATTCACTCTGAAACTCTTTACCAATAAGCTTAGAGCACTTTCTTTACATGATGATGATGATGATCTTTCAAAAGCATTTATTGAGAAGACACTGAAGTTATACATCTACCTTATTGCGAGTGGTGGTGAATTAGTATCTGAGACTTCTTCGAGTAAGCCGACACCAGAAGCATATCAAACCATTCTTAGATTATCGGCTGCTCTTCAAATATTGAAAGTTGCAAGAATTTCAAGCCTAAATACATTTATCAAGTCAACAGAGATCTGTAAATTGGTTAACATTGTTGAAGATGAATCTCTAGAAGTACGCAGAAGATTTTTGGATCAACTGAAAGACTCTCTGTCATGCGAACTTATCTCAATTAAATTTTTGCCACTAATTTTCTTTACTGCATATGAACCAGATAAAGAACTGAAGGCAAGCACAAAGATATGGATTAACTATACCTGTGCAAAGCCATCATTCAAAAAAGGAACGTTATTTGAGAGGGTTCTACCAAGGTTAATACACGCTATAGCGCATCATCCTGATGTTATAGAAGGGTTTCAAGGCACTGAAGAGGAAGTAATAATAGCCTTAACAACAGCTGTTGATTATTTAGTATTTTACTTTGATTCGGTTGCATCCCAGGAAAATTTTAGTTTGCTGTATTATCTTTCTGAAAGAGTTAAGAACTACCAAGATATACTTGACGAAGATGAAGAGAGTTCCGCAAATGAAGATGATAGCATAAGCAGATGGAAGCCATTCCAGTATATATATGTTGTTGGTGAGTTATCCCAGATTATTCTCTTGACTATAAAGGAAAGGAGATCTTGGCAGCATATAGCTTATCCAGGTAAATTAAACTTACCAAGTGATTTATTCAAGCCTTTCGATAGTGCTGAAAGTGCTCAAGCTACCTTCAAGAACTATTTGAGCGAGAAGTACGCTGAAAAGATCAAGGGTAACATTGTTGCCAAGGTAGGTAAATTGATCCATGCCTCTCAAACACAAAGGCAAAGATCTCAAAAGAGGTTGCTTGATCAAGAGTATCGTGAAGACACTAGTCCCAAAAAACAGAGGACAAAAGGTAGTAAAACCCAAAGGAAAGATAGACAGAACGATGGATCAGATATTGAATCTGATGAGGAAATATATAGAGGTGGTAATGTTGAAGCGAATGCATCAGGTGTTAGAAAGAGTAACAGAGCAAGAAAGCAAGTTGATTACAATGAGGATGATTAATATAACATGTTCTTTATTGAAATTTACCGTCTTATTATAATGCAATAAATATATACAGCATTTAAGAATTTGATGCTAGTTACAAAATAAATCATTCATTCATAAATAGTTCCTCTTGATCGTTAAATCTTTGAGGTTTTGCTTCAATTATTATTCGTAGTATCTTTAATCATCACTTAAATCAAGAAACCTAAGGATCTCTTCTTTTGGTTTAGACTCTATAATTTTTTTTAAAGCTAGTAAAGCCTGAATATCTTCATTCTTAGTTTCATTTTGCGGTTGAATTTTAGCATTCAATTTAGATGTCAATTCGCTGAAATCCCACAATTGTTTTAGCTCTTTTGACTTTTTGAACCTAAATTGAAGTAAGGTCATTATGTCTTCCTTTTCGTCCTTCTTCAATGTACACATAAGCTGCTCTAATATTTTCGATTGAGCACTAACTGACTTCCTAAACTCATTTTCCTTTACCTGTCTTAGCTTTTCTTCAAAGTCCAGTATAAAATTAGACTCATTAAGTAAAGGGATCGGCTTGTAGGCCACGTTGATATTTCTTGCATTCTTGGGAGGAAGTGCAGATATTTCATCTAAGGCAACTTCAATATTACCTTCATTTCTATATCCACAGCTTTGTAACGGTTCCATATACCTTTGATTCTTGATAAGTTTTCTGCTTTTCTTTATCTTAGATTGATCATCAAACTTGGTAGTATTTGGTGGTTCGGAATGTAGTGGGCATTGCCATTTAGATCCCAAGTTTTTCAGCGATGCCCTTGGTACTTCTGGAACACAATCTAAGTGCCATCTAGTATTACAATAATCGCATTTTATCAGTAGTCTAGCTTCTTCGGGATGAGACCAACTACCTAAACGACTTACACCACAACGATAACATGTGAGAATCTTACCTGTGGTTTGGTCTATATGACTGTCCAAATTATATGAATCTAGTTTTGTGATACTTTGACCGTAAGGACTGTTAAAAATCGGCTTGTCACTTAATGGTTCTTTAATAGTGTCATCACTATATTGTCCTCTTGGGCCAGTCTTCACCGATTGGAAAGTTTCTTTTATAAAATTAGGTAAATTGAACTGTCTTGGATTTGTGCCTTGTAATGAAAATAAGAGTTTTCCAAATAGACGTTTTCCTTTTGGCATTTGTGCTGTATATGCCTTTTGTGCTTTGAGGTATTGTGTATTATTTGCATACCTCAGTTTTACCATACATTGTGGGCACGACCAATCACCTTCAGGAAGGTGGTCAGGGTCAAGTGGAGGGTTTAGGCATAAAAAGTGGAACGATTTTGGGCAAGTGTCGCAGCACAAAAAGGACCCAGTTTGAAAACAAGCTGAACAGTAATCGTCATTCTCAATCTCTTGTGTAGTGCCATCTGATGATTTCTTTTTAGCCATAGCAATGTCATTCATCTGGCCAACAGGATTTTGACTTATAAGTTTTGTTTTGGAATCAAATGCATGAGTATCCTTCAGTTTAGTTTTTATATGCGGATTGTGCAAATTGATCCCTTTCGGCACAAGGACATGTTCTGTTTTGGAAGAGCTTTTCACTTGATGTCTAATGTGACTTGGTTTTGTAAGTTCTCTCTCTTTCTCGGTGGTTGCCTTGGCTTGTAATAGCAGCTGTTCGAATCTTTCGGTGAAATTTGGTTTTTCTTCATTATCTTTAGATGACTTTGCAGCAACAGCTGCTGAAAGCAAGTACTGACCCGAATTAGATTTTTTGAAATTCCATAAGTACTCCTTCTTCACTTTATCAGGTGGGAACTGACTTAACGGTATGCCATTAGCACCGTTGACAGTTTCAATTGTTGGGGGTTCATTAACCTTCACTATTTCGCCCTTTCTGTTATACTCTATGATATCCTCGGCTTTGAATTCAGGTCCATTTGTTGATCCCGTAGGTGTGCCATTACCAGTGCTGCCTGCTTCAGATTGATCCCCATTCTTCTTTCCAAGGTTTAAATCCTCCGTAATAATCTTCCTTTTCTTCAAGTCATAGTCGACATTTTGGGAGGAAGAACGTTTCGGTCTACTCCTGCCTCTCTCGTTGACTTTTTCCAACTTCACCTTGACCTTCTCTAAGCCATTTATAGTCTTACCGTCAGAAGCAGGAGTCACAGAAGATCCCTTCGATGAAGTATTCGAGCTTTGTCCCGACATGGTAAAACTTATCCTTCCGATTCCTCTTGTTCAAAGATCAGCCAAACTGTTTTATGGACTCAGAATTTGGCAATGTGCCTATATATGTCAACTGTCTGGATCAGTTGCTTCGTCTCAATCCCCTTGTTCTGCAACCTGGGCTTATTGCTGGGTGATACCAATTAGTTACCTGGACTTGCTGGGAATAGAAAGAGTATTGCTGCCTGTCTGTGTGCTTGACAGAACTTTTTTTTTTTTCACAATCTCGTGTTCTCGTTTTTATCACCTCGCTTTCACAGCTGATTCACTGATCAAAATGTCGAAATCGCAGAAAAGCTTCAAAGTTGATCAAAGTTGCTCTTCTTTTGGGTTGTTTTTTGGTGTTTTTTTTAATAAAATTTTTCTTAAATTTGAAGGCGAATATATATACTTTGATCTTGTAGATGATGAGAGAATAAAGGATGTAATGGAATCCGTATATCCTTGGGAAGGGGGTGAACAAGCAGAGTGTATTTGTTTGGGGGTGGTGAGAAAGGGAGAAGTCATACCTTTTTGATGTATATAAATAATAAGTAGTAATGGTTCTTGCAATGTAATAGGGAAAAAAATTTAGCTACTCTTGAGGCTTAGAAGTTGAAATATGTTAGTTATATTCAAAGTATCCTTGGTTAACACACGCTGTGGCGGTTGACTCTCATAGACAGAGAGCTAGCATAGAAAAAAAATTTTAAAAAATAATTAAATGATTTCGCCCAGGATCGAACTGGGGACGTTCTGCGTGTTAAGCAGATGCCATAACCGACTAGACCACGAAACCATGTTAATTTGTTGAAAGTGACAACATATTTTGTTACCTGGTAGAGTAGAACTTATTTTATACGTTTATGTCACATGATGCTCATTTTACCTTTGGTGGGCAATAGTAGAAACTATATAGCTCGCTGGTGAAATACAAATTGTAAGAAGGGACCATCTGAAGTTCAGATTTGTATCTTCTTTATTGTTGTCAATCACACAGGGATAATTAAAATATAGTGTGTGACTTTGTTTTGCAAGGGGGGGAAGGGTCTTACTAGAAAGTAATTTATTTGAGCGTAGTTCTGCATGTGCAATTTGCGTCATTTTTATCTTGGTGTAGTTCTTTCATATTAAGTCTAACTTTTTAAAAGAGCCTCCCAATACGTTTGCATGTATTTTGCAATAGGTAGAGCATATTTTCCAATAATTGCGCAAATACTTTTTTTTCGAAACAATCTGGAACCATAGTGGTAGCATCATCAAGCTTTGGTTATTTTGCAAGCACTCACAGAGATGTGCGTAACTATCTGATCCGAGGAACGATCTATAGGCCAATTAAGCAATTGACCTACAGTAACGTTGACTGTATCACTGCTATCATTGTTAGCTTTTCTTTTTTAAAAATTATAGTTGTAGTAATTCAACAATACTTATTGTTATTCATCGGTGGTATATTACAAGATTAACATGCAGGACAAAGCCTTTTTTTTATCCCTCTATTATGCCCAGAGTTTGAAAAGTAGATGAGCTGTATATTACAATACATCATTGTATGTCATGAAATATGGCTATTGCTATATGCATTTGTCTTATTATTGCAGGTATCTACGACATTCGTACCACTCAAATCTAAAAAAATGTCCTATAAACGGTAGTCAACTCGCAACAAACGCTTCGTTTCGTTTACTTTATATTACAAAGTTGTTTCATCTCAAATAAGAATGTCTCGACATAATACTTTCATATGCAGCAAAATGTAATATCGCGGAACAATCTGTACAACTCTCGCAAAAATTCACATCATATGTTATCGAAAATGTAAGCATGTCAATGACGTAGTGGTGCTGCTATGCCTAAGGGATGAATTGAATGCTGATGTTTGTTTGTGTTTTTTTTTTTGGCATATAATTTTTAATATTGTTAGAACAGTCCTAGGCAGCTAGGAACAAGATCCTTATTAAGTAAATGCAAGTATGTATTAAGAGAGGCGGGGAGCTTAGTTACAGCACATTGTTGCCCGGCAAAATGACTCTTCCTGACAAGATTGCCAGCAATAATGATGTGGGTATGAGGCTAAACGTCTTTTTTAGAAAAACAAATTAAGCCTTTTTCTTATTCCTGTATTGTAATACTCTCGCACCATCTATGACATGTCATCCGATAACACCTTGGGTGCCCTCAGAAAACAGTGTGAGTTTTATGCTTCTCTAATATCATATTTGATTGTTTCATGAGGGTGAGATCAATCTTGTAATAGTATAATCGCTCGACAAGGAGTATTTTATTTAATTATCTGCCAATCTTTTCTTTTTTTCTTCCATAATTGCCACCATTTCCAGGGTCCATGTGAAATGTATAGTAAGCTCGATGAAAATGCGAGTTCGAGTATTCTACGTCTTGCTGTACTTATCAGCAGCGGACCCATCACGGGGTTTAAGCGTAAGGTCGACATGGAGTCTACAAATCGGGACAAGGGTTCCGGTGTGTAGCTATATGCATACGTTTGTGATTGATCCTCCCCCCCCCCTCACACATCATTCCCTCTATGCCTGCGCTACTCAGTTCGAGTTTTGCTTTGGTGGGGGGGGGGCTGTCTCGATGCGAGGTGGAAGGTAGGTGGGGGGAACGGAGCAAAGGCAATCTTGGCATTTTGGCACATCGGCGAAGTTTCTCCTTTCAGCATCCATGTAGAGAATAGAGGTCGGATGAGGGAGCACAAAATAATCGGATTAGTCCCCCCCCAATGCATGAGGGATTTTGAGTTTGTCCTTTTACCCTTCTTGGTGATCGCTGTTAAGAGGATGTCGGTGCCAACCACACTAAACCCTTTTTGCCCAACAGTGGTGCCCTTGTTACAGGTAACGCACTTTATTATGCTGTGATGGCTGGAGAGGGGAGGAACGCTTATTTGAGAGAAAGGCAAGCGTATACTCGCGACTACGAGGGCTTCCAGGAATCTAGAACATATTCCTAAACAGGCAAAATGCCAAGAGTTTTCAAGTTCTTTTCTTTTCGTTTCTTTTTTTCAATTGCTGACGCTGAGTTATCATGCCCATGTATGCCTTGTGAGGGCAACGCAGGAGGGCCTTGAAATCTTGACAATATTCCTCGTAGCGTAGATCATGCTCCTCGCAGGGCTAGCTGAATCAGATTTCACGCAGGGCGCACAGAGAACGAGGCAGTTGTAGGTAGGGTCGATCTCAGGTGGGATGCAAGGGAAAAGCAGAAGTGCTTCGAGCGTTTCTGTGTTCAGGAAGGAAGATTTGAGTGGCATATTGAAGGAAGCGGGTGCATTATCCAAAGGGCCTAAATATTTATTTTTTCTTGGCATTTTCCAGAAAGAGATGAAGTAAAAAAAAAATTTCTGCAGAGACGAGTACGTAGAGAGTGTGTGTGCAACATACGAAGGGCAGGGCTACGTCATGTTTACAAGGAAATCCGTCTATTTTTAGGCACACAATGCTGACGTTCTGTGATTTCTTATGTTTCGGAGGGGAGAAAGTGAAGGGGGGGAGGGGAAAGATTGGCTTTTCTCGCTGTTTGACTAATTCACGGTTAAAGAACAACAGAAAGCAGCGCAGGGAGGGTACAGCATTGCAATTCCTTGTTCTTGTTCTTGTTCTTCTATGTTCATCCCATAGTTCGGCTGGTACACCCCGATAAGAGATGATTTTTTTCTCTAGGAAAAGACACAGTGCTACGCGTGGTGACCTGCTCGTGTAGGTCAATGGGTCCTGCTGAGGTGTATAGGGGGGGGGGGAACGACTCCTGCAAGGTATCAGCCGTTTTTTGTCTAATGGGCTAAGTGGTGTTGTCTGTCATTTGTGTCCCTACTGCTGTTCAGTGGCAACCGTATTTGTGCTGGTTGGCCCTTATCAATGAAGCGAGAAATTAAGGATAAGTGAGGGAGATACAGTTCAGTTAGAACTGCCTGTAGCAGCGAGGCGGGAAGAGAATTGGGTAACTCTGTGTTATAATCTGTTGAGTTGAGTTGAGTTGTAATTCTACTTTCCTTTTTTTCTGTAGGGTCTGTTCTGGGTCACATCCTCGGTTTTCTGCACATGGTTCTGTGTGATTACAAGCTTTGTGTCTATCAGTTGTTGTAAGTTTTAGCGTTTGTGAAGTGCATGCGTGTGTTTCTAGCACAAGGTGTTTCAATTTCAAACTTCTTTGCTCTTCAACGATGCATATCCTCCCACATCGACACCGGCACAGACAATACTGTAGCCTTATTAGGTAGAGTGGGAAGAGATTGTAAATATGTGTATACTCGACAAGAGAGTTGATCCGGAAATCTCCATTCCCTTGGTCACACAAACACACGCACTCGTCATTGTCATTGTCATTATCATTATCATTGTCATTGTCATTGTCATTGTCATGCATAGGTGTAAGTGCATTTAGATACCATGTATTGCAACTGCTTCATCTATGCTATTTGCATTTTGAGGTCCAATCTCTCTTCTGCTCCAACTCATATGCTATACTCTGCACTTCCCACATCCTTTTGCTGCGTTTTAGTTCAATACATGAAGGGGGGGGCTACATAACAAGCCGCGGACACTCTCACAGACACAATTTGTGTTTTTTGCGCAAACATAATTTGCACCACTTTGGTGCGTGAGTTTCTGACCAAAGTGATCCGTGGTCATCTGGCAACCACAGTCACACCTGCAGCGACTGTGTGAGAGGGATGTAGTATATCAAATCAACACACTTCAACCTCCCCTTTTCCAATTTTTCCCCAGAACCCTACGCACGCATACATAATTGCTTTTTTATTTCGCAATGTCATTTGCTTGTTATTGCCTTCTTCCCCTGCCGTTCCTCTGCAGTGCAATGTGATCAACGGTATTTTTTTTCTTCATGTGCAGGTTGTTCTTCTTTGGAATGCTGCGAATGAATAGCCTCTCATTTTCTGCTTCTTGCTTTTGAAGTTTTGAGGATCCGAGAGGAAAAGGCGGACAGATTCAAGGCTTTTTGTTTTTCTAGGAACTGTGCAGTATATTCTAAGCTTGTTTCAGAAGAAAATGCTAATACCACTGCGTAAGTCCCCATCCTGCAGCGTTCCCTTCTACCTTCTAACCCCCCCCCCTCCAAGGACGCCTTGTCATCTAACCCTGCGTACATCCCACTGCAAATGTATTTTTAACCCTCATCCTGATCCTCATCCTCATCCTCATCCTCATAACTCCCATAACTCCCATAACTCCCATAACCTCCCAAATCCCTAGCACCTCCACCACACAGCACTTTCTCCGCGTCGAGACTCGAGTATTTCTTCTCTTCAGCTATCTCTCCCATAGGAGTTACTGTTACTATAACCGGCAGAAATGTCCCAAAAAAACAGCTTCCCACAGCTTCTCACAGCATGCCAGCGATACTGCTATTTGTCCCCACCATGGGGGATTCGAATTCGAAATCAGACAACGCCAAGTGCGCAATTTGCCCACCAGGAATTTCCTCTCGCTAACAAAAGCCATCTAGCGTAAATGGTATGTGCAATATAGTCTCTCTGCAAGTAATTGTTCCGTCTCTCTTCTGATTCCCTTTATTCCTACCCCCCTCCACTCAACTGCCGCACAGATACACAGACACACAGACAGACACAGACACACAGACACAGAGACACAGAGAGAGAGATCTCTTTTTTCGCAATCCGCTAATCAAAGAGGAAATCGCTGCACCATTATCTCACTTATCAATCCCATCTCTCTGTTTTTTAAAAATAACAAATTAGCCATTCTATTCGTAAGAGTGATCGCAGAAGTATTCTGCAATTGTTTAAAAAATTAATTTTAAATTACTTGATTCCTCTAACCCATTATCTTCTAATCCATGTTTAATTAAAACTCAAAAGACAAATGAGGTCCCAAAAAAAAAAAAAACTTATAAAAGGGATTTGATGTTATCGATTTGTAGGATATTCTGTAAATTAATTTTGACTCCTTGTGATTTTGAGGTTAGCATAAAACCACAAAAAACACTACCTATTATGATTGCGATGGACGACAGATACTACAACCTAGAGAACAAGTTCGTACCAGTAGGACTGCCCGCCGTCAGTCCCTCTGCCCAGTACTACCCCGCCGATGCTTCTAGGCCTCAGTCTAACGTGCAGTCGCCTGTATACTACGTGCCTCAAAACCAGATAAATTACATACAAAGACCCAGCGTCTCGTACGTGCCAACAATGGAGGATCAGCAGTATACCTACACGACAATGGCGCACCCTCAGCAACAGATGATTCTGCCCGTTAGGAACGCTTCTCCCATTGAAGTCCAACAGCAGCAACTGCAACAGCAGCAACTGCAACAACAACAACAGCAGCAACAACAACAGCAACAGCAACAACAACAACAGCAGCAGCAGCAGCAGCAGCAGCAGCAACAACAACACCCACTTGTAAAATTACCACCTATCTCTGCTATCATTCCACCAGGGAACTCTTCCCCAGTAAACACTACAGGACAAGTACAAACGTCCGATCAGGCCAGGAACTATAACCCGGGGTTCCGCCAAGACGTGCAGATCGCTCTGAACCCTAAGAGCCTCTCGGCACCTACTTCAGGAAGGAACTCCATCTCCATAAACCCGCTAATGTACAACCCTCACCAGCAACAGCAACTACTGGCACTGGCTGGTGTAAGTATTCCACCCACGCTGATGGAGCACCAGCTTACTGACGCCATGACGAAACAAGAAATAAAACTAACGAAAAGACAACTGAAGAAAGCTACGACCAGACTCCGTAAACAGTGTCCCGTGTGCGGAAAGATCTGCTCAAGACCATCCACGCTTAAGACACACATTCTCATACACACAGGCGACACTCCTTTCAAATGTACTTGGAAGGACTGTCGCAAAGCATTTAACGTCAAATCAAATTTACTAAGGCATTTGAAAAGTCATGAGAAAAATAGCCTCAACAAAAAATAAGAAAGAAATCGCTACACTATGCATCCGCTATTGAAAGAAATGTTTTCAGTTCTACTTTGTTAAAATTATTTTCTTTTTTTTTTTTACTTTTGGTTTGTTTTTTCCAACTTTGATGAAAAATCCTTAATATTTAATTTATTCCTATCCATCGGTTTAACCTGTTTGTTTGTTTTTTAATTTCTTACAGTTTTGTTACTATTATAGTTCCTTTTCCTAACAGCATTTCCAAATGAATGGGGAACCCATGTTTATAGAGTTGTTACATTAGAAAAAAAAATTTATAAAAGAAGCTGGAACTCAGTGTTTTATCCCCCTCCCCCCTGCTCCTGTTCAACCAGCTATCTTATTTATTGTATATCGTGAACAAAACTTATATATATAATATATTATCCTCATCTATCACTACACCACAACTTCATTTTTTTTTCTTATAATACTCCATACGCCATTTGCAGCCCCAGCAATTCTCAATACACCGGTTGCTGGTCCACAACCAGAAGAGCCTTTTTCTTTGCTTTTCCTTCAAAACGGGTGACTCTGATGGTCGGTGACTGATGGCACGAAATTGGTGACTTCACGAAAGGGAAAAATTACGACGAGGGTCCGTCTAAGTGACAGAACTGCCGGTCACCCAAATTCTTGTTATTTTAGACAAGTTCTATTCATAAAGTTGGATTTTGATAAGGGTGCTTGATCCACAAAAGCTTGCTTGGTGTACTCGTAAATCGGAAACTATACAGGAAATTATACAGGAAATTATACAGGAAATTATACATGGAATTATACATAAAACTCACGTAATTTGTAAAGTTGTCCCAAACTTAAGGGCCGAAGAATCTTCCCTCTAGTGGTTTGGCAATACTTAGATTGACATTTTGCTCCTTATCGACACATATCCTCGTGCTGGTTCACTGTGATGTTATCGGTTCAACGTGTCTTTTCTGGTTTATCCGTTAAGTCTGAACCCCCCGGTGATATACGTCAAACGGAAATAGACGGGACAAAAGGCCTCCCTGAAAGCAACACAAAACACAGTACAGACCACAGAAAAGAAAAGAAAATAAGAGGATAATAGGTGCCGTTAATCAATCTATAAGTATTTTGCAACCATTATGGTAAATGATCTTCATGTTGAAATACAAAGGACAAAAGTTTGTTGCAACAAGTCAATCGGATGGAGGGATGGGGTTCTAAGACAAGAGATTTGATAAACGAGATTGGCAAAATCTTGGTTGGGAAATGGAATTTGCAACTTTAAAACATATTACGCATTATCAGTGTAATTTTAATAACTAAACGTCATGGTGTTGTAAATGCATGGAAATTTATTATGATCTATGCCGTATTTCTTTCACCTCATAAACTTACTCGCGTCTACACCCAGCACAGATTATAATTGTTATTCCTTGCACTTTTATATAGAATTTATTATGATAAAATAAACTGTATTTCAATATACCAAATATAACGCATTGGTGGCTACTAAGAACTTGTATATGGGATCCACGTTCAACAAGAAGTACATGGTGTTACTCAGATGAGCGCATGTTTGAGCATTATCAACGAGTTATTGGTAAAGAAGTCTACGTTACCCTCAAAATGTTTCGTATAGACATAAATCACATTATGGGAGGTTGGCCGAGTGGTTTAAGGCGTCAGATTTAGGTGAGTTGAAACACTTAAAGCTTAAATTCTCTGATATCTTCGGATGCAAGGGTTCGAATCCCTTATCTCTCATTAATTTTTTTTTGATTTTTAAGATTCCCTGAATACCCACCCATTCAAGGGAAAATGGTAACAAAACTGAAAAACCCGATTCTCGGCTTTCCTGCTCCGGAATATTGTCAATCAAGAATGACTATACTTGGGTGATGGCTGAATTGAAGAAAGCTTTTGAATATAGAATATTGTGTAATATATAATACAATCTGGTACTACATTGGCTAAAGATAATTAGTTTTATAGTTTCAGAAGGGGTAAGTATCTTTTTTTTCTGGGAAAGGAAGCAAGTACATAGGAAAGATCAGATGTCCGAGGTTATACTTCCTGCAATTGAAGAAGAGAATCAATTGAAGAACTTCCTCAAGCAAGACACTAATGTTGCATTCTTAGCAGGTGGTATTGCGGGTGCTATCTCTAGGACAGTAGTGTCACCGTTTGAAAGGGTTAAGATCCTCTTGCAAGTCCAGAGCTCGACAACAGCATACAATAAAGGGTTGTTCGATGCCATCGGGCAAGTGTACAAAGAAGAGAATATAAAAGGTTTGTTCCGTGGTAATGGGCTTAACTGCATCAGAGTATTCCCGTATAGTGCTGTACAGTTCGTGGTCTTCGAAGGCTGTAAGAAACACATATTTCATGTCGATACGAAGGGTAAAGGTGAACAACTCAACAATTGGCAAAGACTGTTTAGTGGCGCTTTATGTGGTGGTTGTAGTGTAGTTGCCACATACCCGCTGGATCTTGTGAGAACAAGACTATCTGTGCAGACGGCAAACCTATCGAAACTTTCCAAGTCTAGGGCCTCTGATATTGCCAAGCCACCGGGTGTTTGGAAGTTGCTATCTAAGGCTTACGCTGAAGAAGGTGGCATAATGGGGCTATACAGAGGTGTATGGCCAACTAGTCTGGGAATCGTGCCATATGTGGCATTAAACTTTGCTGTATATGAACAATTGAAAGAGTTCATGCCCAGTGATGAAAACGGGAACAGTAGCATGCGTGACAGCTTATATAAGCTGAGCATGGGAGCTATTAGTGGTGGTGTTGCCCAGACAATAACATACCCATTTGATCTTCTAAGAAGGAGATTCCAAGTGCTGGCCATGGGTGGTAACGAGTTGGGATTCCATTATAATAGTGTCTGGGACGCACTTGTGACCATCGGCAAAACTGAAGGTTTCAAAGGTTACTACAAGGGCCTCACAGCCAACCTGTTTAAAGTGGTACCATCTACTGCAGTGAGCTGGTTGGTTTACGAACTGACGTGGGATTACATGAAACGCTGGTAAATCTACAATAATGAACACTTTATTTTTTTTTTTATTCAAACCTTGCATAAGACAGATGTAGCCATCAACATCTGCCATCTTAATACTAAACTGAATGACAAATCCACAAGTAAATAATCTGTATATAATCATACCTTTGTCGCAACTAATACGCATAATTCTTTAAGCACTTACAAAAACCACGCTATAAGTCACATGACCAATATCACTTTACCCAGCAACCCTGAACTCATGTAAGTCCCCTCCCCCCTCGAAGCAGGTCCTTTCCAGCCGAAAAATGCGGATTTTCCCTTCCTGTCCCGCATCCCCTTAACAATAAGGGAACTTGCGGAGAGTTCTCTCTCCCTAAGTGGGAAGCTGTTGCAGGGTGCAAATCTGACCAATCATTATCGACATCCAGCCAAGGAATAACCCTCTCCTCCAGTTCAAAATGGTGGTCTCTCTCCTTCAAGGTCTGCTTCAACAGATTGATCATTGCGAAGCTCATCTCATCCAATGACAACTCATAGTCTCGACATTTAGCAGCTCGCAGGAGGCTCTTGGAACTTCTTGAATGGTTTACTCTTTTTAAAGAAATTGAAACAATCGAGAGTTTTATATATAAAACTTTTGTTTTCGTTTTTACTTAGTACTTTTGAAGGCCGTTACAAAGACCTGATAACACCAGAATATAGACATACACATTAACGCACACAGACATATACATTAAAGATGAGACCAGCACAACTATTGATGAACGCGGCCAAGAAGTCCTCTGGTACCAAGGTGCCTATTGAATTAGCTCCATTGTTTGCTGCTATTGGTGTTGCTCTGTGCTCAGGTACATTTTTCACTTATAAGAAGTTGACATACGATGACAGTTTGAGACTAAAATCCAACCCTGACATGTCTGGTTTGGACGACGTCTTGAAGGAGGCCAAGGAATGAAGCTCCAGGTTGTGTAAAATGGAAAACCTACGTTATTACAAGTAATAGAGACTATTTCATTTTTATTTGGTTTTTGTTCCATTTAGTCTACTCTATCCCTGCCATGCATTTTTTTTAATTTACTAGCGACTTTCTCAACTGTTTTTATCATTATTAATATCCCTTTCACACCGACCAAAGACACTTTCTTTATTTTTTTTTCTTACCTATTTATTTATATTCTAGAGGAAATATATAACTTTTAATGAATTTTTATTTCAAATACTTTCCATAACATCATGCATTGTTGATTTGAAACATTGGAGATAAGCTTGTTTATATGTTTTGGATACCCATCAGAACGATGAAAACCACAACCTCTGTCCAAACATTGTACTTTTCAGAATAAATCCTATCCTGCAAAACCCAAAAAAATAAAATAAAATATGTATGTACTTATTAACATAAGTGGATCATATTAAAAGTCTGCAACTCCAATAGTTCCAATATACAACAATAGTAACTCCCAAGACACATAGAACCTTATTACAAACACATCATGTGGTAATTCGTAAATATTGATTTTGTTACAGAATTTTCCCAAAGAAAAAAATAGAAATAAGCCCTGTAGGGGGCTCGAACCCCTAACCTTATGATTAAGAGTCATACGCGCTACCGATTGCGCCAACAAGGCTTATTAATTGCGTTGTAATTATAATGAAAGATAGTTGTTTTGTCAGCTAGATTGCAAAAGGAAGGGATATAGTTTAGTACGATTATCATTTCATTTCCACACATGATTTCATCACACAACGCCTAGCACTAAAATCCTTGTAGTCAGCTCTAACTGGCCCTTAAATTCTAGCTGAGCGCGAGAGCTAAGCGCCTACCATAGCAGATATTGAATTATAAGCGATTTGAAGTGTAAAAGGGCGTTATAATTTCACGGAGTTTATTATATGTTTGAAGATATACCTTAAACAGACGATAAATACAATGAACTAGTGAGAGATATTCAAGTGCGGGAAACACTAAGCAGGAAAACAGCAGGAATACGTTTTATTATGAATTCTACACTGAGTATTCATTTAAAATTAAACAACTTTCCGATATATTGCTACAGATATGTGTTCCTATTTAAGAAGCGCTTTTGATTTTGAGACTTTGATTCTGGCTTTATTACGCGTTTGAGAACTAAAATAGAGAAAAGTGTAAGCGGGCGGCTGGTTGTCTTCCTTCGAGGTCAAATAAAGAGGATAATATTAAGTGAGATTAATAGCACAAAAAACAAATCATGAGCAGTTCATCAAATGAATAATAGAGCCGCTAGCACTGGCAACACCAACTCAATACCGTAAACGTGCAACATTACTGCACTACCACGGAAAGTAGAGCTAACCACGGTAGGTGCTCTAGAATTGACAACCCCAGAAGCACTATTTGAAGAGACCCTAACTTGCGAGACCGAGTTAACACCAGATGGAGCTCTAGAGGCCTGAGTACCACTCACAGTCTTGGTTGATGCGTTGGCTGCTGGTTGAGCAGAGCCTTGTCTTACAGAGCTTGGACTAGCGCTTGGTCTAACCGAATTTTGAACAGAACCTGGTCTTTGACTGGATACAACTAACCCACCACCATTACCCAATACAATAGAAGATGGACTGCGGCTCGAAATGACTCTACTTGCGGAGACGACAACAGAACCACTTGAAACGTATTTGTTAGAGCTCAAAACATCAGAAGCTGGCTTATTCGACACAGATGAGACCGAGACCGAGACAGTTGGCTTTGAACTGATATTAGAAGGATGAGCGCTGGATGGGCTAGCACTGGATGGTTTGACGCTAGTTGGATTAACGTTAGATGGCTTCTCACTTGAAGGTTTGACACTTGGGTGGACACTTGGTTTAACGCTAGATGGGTTGACACTAGATGGGTTTATACCAGATGAGTTGAAACTAGATGGGTTAACGTTGGATGGTTTAAGAATCGAAGGTTCGACACTTGGGTTGATACTAGATGGCTTGACACTAGATGGATTAGCGTTGGATGGCTTGTCACTTGAAGGTTTGACACTTGAAGGTTTGACACTAGATGGGTTGACACTAGATGGGCTCATACTAGATGGGTTCACGCTGGATGGGTTCACGCTGGATGGGTTCATACTAGATGAGTCGAAACTAGATGGGTTAACGTTGGATGGTTTAAGAATCGAAGGTTCGACACTTGGGTTGACACTAGATGGGTTGACACTAGATGGGTTCATGCTAGATGGGTTCATGCTAGATGGGTTTATGCTAGATGGGTTCATACTAGATGGGCTAGATGGGTTCATGCTAGATGGGTTCATGCTAGATGGGTTCATGCTAGATGGGTTCATGCTAGATGGGTTCATGCTAGATGGGTTCATGCTAGATGGGTTCATGCTAGATGGGTTCATGCTAGATGGGTTCATGCTAGATGGGTTCATGCTAGATGGGTTCATGCTAGATGGGTTCATGCTAGATGGGTTGACACTAGATGGGTTCATGCTAGATGAGTTAGCAAAAGGTGGGTTCATGCTAGATGGGCTAGATGGGTTCATGCTAGATGGGCTAGATGGGTTCATACTAGATGGGCTAGATGGGTTCATACTAGATGGGCTAGATGGGTTCATACTAGATGGGCTAGATGGGTTCATACTAGATGGGCTAGATGGGTTCATACTAGATGGGCTAGATGGGTTCATGCTAGATGGGTTCATGCTAGATGGGCTAGATGGGTTCATACTAGATGGGTTGACACTAGATGGGTTCATGCTAGATGGGTTCATGCTAGATGGGTTCATACTAGATGGGTTCATACTAGATGGGTTGACACTAGATGGGTTGACACTAGATGGGTTCATACTAGATGGGTTGACACTAGATGGGTTCATGCTAGATGGGTTCATGCTAGATGGGTTTATGCTAGATGGGTTCATGCTAGATGGGTTTATGCTAGATGGGTTCATACTAGATGGGCTAGATGGGTTCATGCTAGATGGGTTCATGCTAGATGGGTTCATGCTAGATGAGTTAGCAAAAGGTGGGTTCATGCTAGATGGGCTAGATGGGTTCATACTCGATGGGTTTATGCTAGATGGGCTGGATGGGTTCATACTAGATGGGTTCATACTAGATGGGTTCATACTAGATGGGTTCATACTAGATGGGTTCATACTAGATGGGTTCATACTAGATGGGTTGACACTAGATGGGTTCATGCTAGATGGTTTGACACTTGAAGGTTCAATAGGAGGTATATCTTCACATTTCGAGTCAGTTGGCGGAGCCTGCTGTATTTCAAAACTAAAAGTATCATACAAGGTATCTTGAAAATAAATTTTTATTTCCTGTGCTGATGCTAATTCGGGATTATATCCACATCCGATATTATATTTGTAGACACCTTCACTGGTGGTGATAGAAAGCAAACCTGTTTTTGAATCATATTCAAACTTACCATCTTTTCCGATAGAACTGATTGCAGTAGCAGTACCTAATCCAGACACATTAACTTCCTCAGCAGGAGGACGTCTCAGAGAGATAGCACCTCCAGGAGATAAATGGATAACATTATCAGTGAAGGAAGCAGAATCAATCTGTAAGA
The DNA here is from genome assembly GCF_010111755.1 of Nakaseomyces glabratus. Lineage (NCBI taxonomy): Eukaryota > Fungi > Ascomycota > Saccharomycetes > Saccharomycetales > Saccharomycetaceae > Nakaseomyces > Nakaseomyces glabratus. The sequence continues at coordinate 176,640 of NC_088960.1, forward strand.
CACCTTTTTCAACATTAATCTTGCCCCCTTTACCGGAGACCTTACCAAATAGATAGTAGCTGTTTGCTGCATTGAGGCTAATAGTACCAACGTTTTGAATTGAACCAGAAGGCGTACCAATTTGCAATACGTTTCCGAGCTCATTAGGGTCATGAATTTCACCCCCAGTTGAAATGTAGTTTATCTCTCCAGTATTGGTGATATCTGGGGAACCAATGATAATCTTTGAATTAGCGTCACTTGAAGTATGTGCTAAATTTAAAATAAACTTATTCGAATTTTTAAATACTGGTGGACTAATATTAATAGTTTGTACTGTGTCTGGACCTGTGTTAGGGTTATTGATTGTTACAGCGCAGCTGCTGTCAAATTCTTTTGCATTTGATCCAAACGTCAACGTGAACGGGGAGTCTTTATCTGCATTAATGTCCATGAAGCATTGCTGAGCGCCGCGGAAACCTCCATCGAAAATGTACTCAGAACCGTCGTTCAATGTTAAGGCGCTGCCATCGTTGATAACAACTTCATCACTGAACTTTTGATTGCCAGTTAGCACTGTAGGCGTGTTATACACATTTTGTGCATTTGCAAAAGAGAGAGCTAACAACTGTGCCAAAATTAGTGCTTTCATTATGATTTGCAGTTTTTATGCTATAACTATTAAGAAAGAATTACTAAACAAAAGTCAATTTAACACAGTATGAATAAAGCAACATTACAACATTTATACCCTATCCTTTATATATATTTCAAAGCATGGATCTGATGTTGCCTTTTCGAATTTAGTTGAGAACTTATCCACCAATTAGCTTGCTATTGGGACATATTCCTCATGAGGAGCTAGTAACCGGCTGTAGGTTCAACACATTGAGATAACTAAGGAACCTTTGCCAGTTAGAATTACCCCTATGCTTTTTTGTCATAAGGATTGCCCTCTTTTCAATTAGAATTATATGTGGAATCCACAGCCAGTCATTTAACTAGCGAATATCATTGACATAAAGCAAATTAATTCCCTATTGAATTTGTCTCATGAATTTACAACGTCGATACATTTGATTACGTATCGAGTATGCTTAACAGACAGTACGTGCAATACCTGTGTATAAAGTATAGATTATCAAACCAACTTTAAGACATCTCTGCTGCCTAGATGGGTATATTTTTCGCACAGTATTCCGTAGGATTGGCAAAAATGCCAGGGTTTAGTACGCAATACGACATTTCATTACTACTTGTGATGTTAATTATTCTATACACTAATAATTATATTAGCACTTAATAATTTTGTATGGTATATTGGGAGGCTGGACTTTTTTTAACCCTCTCTCCAACTTATCTAAGATATCAAGCCAACGACTTTCCCTACAGGTTTCACACTTGAAAAGGATATAGCACTGACATAAACCCGGCTTAATGACGGCTGCACTACCCACACACAGCATATACAAGTTAATCATAAATTGTGCCTGCTAAGCAATAAATTACATCACATCACTGTGGCAGCAGCTAGAATTATAATGGATTTACAACCGTTTGCACCAGTCTTCTATAGAAGGAAATATTGAACAACAGTATATCCACAGAAACACCAGCAGAGTTCGAGATTGTGGCTGTCCAAGACCCTTTTATCATTGACTTGCACTTCATTTTGATTTTCCTGTTTCGCGTCCGCCCCTGCGGAAACAAACGATTTACAGTGTTTTCTGGGATTAACTTCTTCGCGTGGCTTCCTCAGTTAATTTACTATGGTGTAGCACCACGGTAATAACCAAGATTTACCTTCTGTGCTCAGATGATTAATTCATGCACGATTTCACTAGCTACATCAACATGACTCCTTCTATATCACTTTGTGCACGGTTTCATCACTCCCTTCTCTTATGCAAGGAAAGCACCTGCCATGAGATATAGTACCTACAGCAAAGTGCAACTCAGTTCGACGGTTGCAGTTTTGCAAGGCGATCCTGTTATTCCTGATGGAATGACGTAAGTAAGAAGTACCTTTTGTCTCAATGCTGGTGAAATTGAAATGATGTCGAAGGGACAACTAAACTAACTTGTTGAACAACAAAAAAAAGAAATTAATAACTGAATACTCCTTCCCTTTCTTGGCAGCATATATCCTTGGTGAAATTAAACATGCCAGACCATTTATCGCTGGCTGTCATACTTCACTTACAATATCAATGATATGAATTTCTCTCTCATTTCAGGAAAGTAGACATGGCATAGGGATATCAATTTTAAAATAGGATATTTTTACTACTTGTAGACTATCGAATATGAATGGTCATTGGCTGGAGAAATAGTTACTACTGTATCGGGTTTTAATTAACTAATATAAAATTGCTAAGAAAAATAATATTGTAAATATTTTATCAACGGCAATATTATAAGCTTAGACCGTCATAAGTCATTGAAACCCTAGTAGAAGTTCAATCTAGTCAGGAATAATTACCCTTTCAAAGATCATACAAAAACATTGCAAGTAGTAAGAAATTTATAATGATTGATTGGAAAATTACTACTCAACAGAAAAAGGAGAATTAAATACACTTTATCAAGCCTTTTTTTTCTATTAGCCAATTCTGTTTGTTGTTTTAGTTTATTATTTTGTCCCAATTTTGGATATATTAATTAGCCAAATACAATAAGTATTTCCTTTCCTGGAAATCTACGCTCCCTTGTCATTTGCCATTTGTCATTGTCAAACACAAACACAAACACAAACACAAAAGATCTGCCAAGATGTAATAAGTAGGCAACAATTACAACGACAGGAACTAGATAAAGTAGTCGATTGGCATTTCTATGAAACAGAAATAATTCGAAATCGAGAAGGTAAACAACATTGACAATAATTAAATTTTAAGTTTTTACAGCCCATGATTACAGCTTTGGATATATTAATTAGCCAAATACAATAAGTATTTCCTTTCCTGGAAATCTACGCTCCCTTGTCATTTGCCATTTGTCATTGTCAAACACAAACACAAACACAAACACAAAAGATCTGCCAAGATGTAATAAGTAGGCAACAATTACAACGACAGGAACTAGATAAAGTAATCGATTGGCATTTCTATGAAACAGAAATAATTCGAAATCGAGAAGGTAAACAACATTGACAATAATTAAATTTTAAGTTTTTACAGCCCATGATTACAGCTTTGGATATATTAATTAGCCAAATACAATAAGTATTTCCTTTCCTGGAAATCTACGCTCCCTTGTCATTTGCCATTTGTCATTGTCAAACACAAACACAAACACAAACACAAAAGATCTGCCAAGATGTAATAAGTAGGCAACAATTACAACGACAGGAACTAGATAAAGTAATCGATTGGCATTTCTATGAAACAGAAATAATTCGAAATCGAGAAGGTAAACAACATTGACAATAATTAAATTTTGAGTTTTTACAGCCCATGATTACAGCTTTGAATATATCAATTAGCCAAATACAATAAGTATTTCCTTTCCTGGAAATCTACGCTCCCTTGTCATTTGCCATTTGTCATTGTCAAACACAAACACAAACACAAACACAAAAGATCTGCCAAGATGTAATAAGTAGGCAACAATTACAACGACAGGAACTAGATAAAGTAATCGATTGGCATTTCTATGAAACAGAAATAATTCGAAATCGAGAAGGTAAACAACATTGACAATAATTAAATTTTGAGTTTTTACAGCACCATTAGTAGAGTAGGAGGTGTAAGTATATGTAGCTCTAAAACCTTCAACTAAACTGAGGAGTTATATATCAGGAAGAAAAAAAAATAGAAATAAGCCCTGTAGGGGGCTCGAACCCCTAACCTTATGATTAAGAGTCATACGCGCTACCGATTGCGCCAACAAGGCTTATTAATTGCGTTGAAAATTACGGGATTATTGGACAGTTTTATTCTATGATGAAAAGTTTACTCATAGAGAGATATCATACGAATTTGTCACCTCAACACGGTGTAACCGTATAAACTATAGTGACAAAACCAAGATGGAAAATTCAAGTGCCAAGTAGTAAGGTGTAATATATAACCAGTATAATTTCCCTTGCATAACACAGAAAGGTCAAAGATGACCTTCACTATTTTATTCTTTAAGAGAAATACATATTGCATTTTTAACGCTTTTTTTACTTAAAATAGAGATATGTATATTATATTTTAAAATAAATTTGTTCCAAGTAACAATCTCGGTAGCAGTTTTATTATGTGCTATTGGGAAGGAAAATTATGATACTCTTGGTTATGGTCTATCAACTAAAAGATAGACACAGGTGGTATAAGGTACTGTCAAAACTGCAGAATAAGTTCTGAAACCTGAGATTTTTGTTTTTATAAGTAGCATTAGTTGCTGACAACACCAACCAAATTTTAGGGGTCTGCCAATATGCCTTGGCCTTGCAATTCTGAGCTAATTGATATAACAGTGTGTGCTTTATGTTATCTTGAGTGTGTATATTTATAACTACTTTTTGATATCTACCTCTTTGTCACTTGTTGAATTATTATCATAATGCTTATGCATTATTTGCACGTTACTTATTCAGAATTTCATATACTCCGGTGGCTAACATGTATTCTTTTTTTTTTATATACATTTGTTAATGTATTGAATCTTTTAAGTAATGAAATGTTCATCTCCTTAAATGCTTAGCAAATTACTTAACTATTTTCTGTAACGCTGCGGTAGTAATTTGCAAAGTTTAAGCTAAAAATCTTATAATATCTTTGACTGTGTGAAAATGTGTCGCAAAAGTAATGCAATAAATCAAGTGGCCGGTAATTAATACAAAAATACTGAAACTGAAAACAAATTTGTTCAGATTCTTAACTTGATAATTATTATAGACAATCTACAGATTTTAACATAGAACCCGCTTGTTGCTTAACTGTAGGGTAAAAGAATATTTACTTCATAGCATAGTGAACAACAAGGCAAACAGAATGATAACACCAAAGTTATTTTGCTTGAATGATGATGCCGCATTCTTGTTTATTTGAGGTATTGTTGGTGCAGCAGAGCCATGAGATGTGCTACTTGCACCAGATTGTTGCGGAACAGCAGCCGAGTTACTTGCAGGAGCCTTTGGTGCAACAGCCGATTCTGCATCAGCAGCAGCTGGGGAAGAACCGTTTGAGCCAGCATTAGGAGCTGGAGTAGTATCACTCAATCTAGCAGTAGAACCGGCATTGCCTGTTGGTTTGGTTTGTGGATTGTTAGTTCCTGCAGGACTAGTTCCTGCAGCATCATTTGGTCCAGCAGATGTGTGGACGTTATTGTTGGAGTGGGCCTCTGATCCAGTAAAAGTTAATGAGGTAATTATTTGTTGACCGAATTGATTAGTTGTAGTAACGCCGACTACTGTCTTGGTGTCAACACTGCCATTCTTGTTAGAAAAGGTTGTTGTGTGGGCGTTGTTGAACTTCGTAGTAGTTGTTACGATAGTAGTAGGATTTCCTTTGGTGTCTACAGTAGTGATGTGAGATACTACATTGGTTTCAATAACACCATTGCTGTGGGTTATTGTGGTTATCCTGTCCTTGCCTGCACCAACATCAAACGAACCAGTAGTTATGATAGTAGTTGGCTTACCATTAACGGTTGTAGTGATGTGTGATACTACATTGGTTTCAATTACACCGTTACTATGGGTAACAGTAGTAGTTCTGTCCTTCTCTGCACTAACATCACATGGAACAGTAGTTGTAATAGTAGTTGGCTTACCATTAACGGTTGTAGTGATGTGTGATACTACATTGGTTTCAATTTTGCCATCTGAACCTGTGGTAGTAATTGTGTAATCTTGGCCGGATGGTGTAGAAACGGAGGAAAAGATTGAACTGGAAATAATGCTAGACGATGAGGGCATGCTGGATGAAGAAGATGAGGACATGCTAGATGAAGAAGATGAGGACATGCTAGATGAAGAAGATGAGGACATGCTAGATGAAGAAGATGAGGACATGCTAGATGAAGAAGATGAAGACATGCTGGATGAAGAAGGTACGATTGGTACGGCATTTCCATTGTTATCTATGTTATAAGTGGTTGTAATAGTAGTTGTGTGACCTTCAGCATCAGTGGTTGTGATAGTTTGAGTAGTTTCGCTCACATATTGAGGTTCAGCATCAATTAATGTCTTGAACATTTCAGTGTAAGTACTTGTAATGGTATGTCCATCGCTGTCGGTATAAGTAGTAATATGCACAACTTCAATTATCTCTTCTCCATCAACGGTGATGGTCTTACTAGTACCATCTTGTGCAGCTGTTGGAGACTGGTATTGAGTCAAAATGACAGTTGGCTTACCATCTTTGTCAGTAGTAGTGATGTGGGAAATGATGTCGGTGTGTACATGGCCATCCTTGTCAGTGACAACTGTAGTCTTATCCTTACCATCATCAACTGGGTTGGAGCCACCAGAACCGCCTTCACCAGAACCGCCTTCAGAACCAGAACCACCTTCACCAGCACCTGGGTTAGAGCCAGAGCCACCTTCACCAGGAGATGGGGTTGGTGACTGGTATTGCGTCAAAATGACAGTTGGCTTACCATCTTTGTCAGTAGTAGTGATGTGGGAAATGATATCGGTGTGTACATGGCCATCCTTGTCAGTGACAACTGTAGTCTTATCCTTACCATCATCAACTGGGTTGGAGCCACCAGAACCGCCTTCACCAGAACCGCCTTCAGAACCAGAACCGCCTTCACCAGAACCGCCTTCAGAACCAGAACCACCTTCACCAGCACCTGGGTTAGAGCCAGAGCCACCTTCACCAGGAGATGGGGTTGGTGACTGGTATTGCGTCAAAATGACAGTTGGCTTACCATCTTTGTCAGTAGTAGTGATGTGGGAAATGATATCGGTGTGTACATGGCCATCCTTGTCAGTGACAACTGTAGTCTTATCCTTACCATCATCAACTGGGTTGGAGCCACCAGAACCGCCTTCACCAGAACCGCCTTCAGAACCAGAACCGCCTTCACCAGAACCGCCTTCAGAACCAGAACCGCCTTCACCAGTACCTGGGTTAGAGCCAGAGCCACCTTCAGAACCGGATCCAGAACCGGAACCAGATCCTGAACCACTGCCTGAACCAGAGCCAGAGCCAGAGCCACCTTCAGAACCGGATCCAGAACCGGAACCAGATCCTGAACCAGTGCCCGAACCAGAGCCAGAGCCAGAGCCAGAGCCTTCACCTGGGGTGGAACCACTGCCTGAACCAGAGCCCGAACCAGAGCCAGAGCCAGAGCCTTCACCTGGGGTGGAACCACTGCCTGAACCAGAGCCAGAGCCAGAGCCTTCACCTGGGGTGGAACCACTGCCTGAACCAGAGCCAGAGCCAGAGCCACCTTCAGAACCGGATCCAGAACCGGAACCAGATCCTGAACCAGTGCCCGAACCAGAGCCAGAGCCTTCACCTGGGGTGGAACCACTGCCTGAACCAGAGCCAGAGCCAGAGCCTTCACCTGGGGTGGAACCAGAACCGGAACCAGATCCTGAACCAGTGCCCGAACCAGAGCCAGAGCCTTCACCTGGGGTGGAACCAGATCCTGAACCAGTGCCCGAACCAGAGCCAGAGCCAGAGCCTTCACCTGGGGTGGAACCACTGCCTGAACCAGAGCCAGAGCCAGAGCCACCTTCAGAACCGGATCCAGAACCGGAACCAGATCCTGAACCAGTGCCCGAACCAGAGCCAGAGCCTTCACCTGGGGTGGAACCAGATCCTGAACCAGTGCCCGAACCAGAGCCAGAGCCTTCACCTGGGGTGGAACCACTGCCTGAACCAGAGCCAGAGCCAGAGCCTTCACCTGGGGTGGAACCAGAACCGGAACCAGATCCTGAACCAGTGCCCGAACCAGAGCCAGAGCCAGAGCCAGAGCCTTCACCTGGGGTGGAACCAGATCCTGAACCAGTGCCCGAACCAGAGCCAGAGCCAGAGCCTTCACCTGGGGTGGAACCACTGCCTGAACCAGAGCCCGAACCAGAGCCAGAGCCAGAGCCTTCACCTGGGGTGGAACCACTGCCTGAACCAGAGCCAGAGCCAGAGCCACCTTCAGAACCGGATCCAGAACCGGAACCAGATCCTGAACCAGTGCCCGAACCAGAGCCAGAGCCTTCACCTGGGGTGGAACCACTGCCTGAACCAGAGCCAGAGCCAGAGCCTTCACCTGGGGTGGAACCAGATCCTGAACCAGTGCCCGAACCAGAGCCAGAGCCTTCACCTGGGGTGGAACCACTGCCTGAACCAGAGCCAGAGCCAGAGCCTTCACCTGGGGTGGAACCACTGCCTGAACCAGAGCCAGAGCCAGAGCCTTCACCTGGGGTGGAACCAGAACCGGAACCAGATCCTGAACCAGTGCCCGAACCAGAGCCAGAGCCTTCACCTGGGGTGGAACCACTGCCTGAACCAGAGCCAGAGCCAGAGCCAGAGCCTTCACCTGGGGTGGAACCACTGCCTGAACCAGAGCCAGAGCCAGAGCCACCTTCAGAACCGGATCCAGAACCGGAACCAGATCCTGAACCAGTGCCCGAACCAGAGCCAGAGCCAGAGCCTTCACCTGGGGTGGAACCACTGCCTGAACCAGTGCCCGAACCAGAGCCAGAGCCAGAGCCTTCACCTGGGGTGGAACCACTGCCTGAACCAGAGCCAGAGCCAGAGCCACCTTCAGAACCGGATCCAGAACCGGAACCAGATCCTGAACCAGTGCCCGAACCAGAGCCAGAGCCTTCACCTGGGGTGGAACCACTGCCTGAACCAGAGCCAGAGCCAGAGCCAGAACCTTCACCTGGGGTGGAACCACTGCCTGAACCAGTGCCCGAACCAGAGCCAGAGCCAGAGCCTTCACCTGGGGTGGAACCACTGCCTGAACCAGAGCCCGAACCAGAGCCAGAGCCAGAGCCTTCGCCTGGGGTGGAACCACTGCCTGAACCAGAGCCAGAGCCAGAGCCAGAGCCTTCACCTGGGGTGGAACCACTGCCTGAACCAGAGCCAGAGCCAGAGCCACCTTCAGAACCGGATCCAGAACCGGAACCAGATCCTGAACCACTGCCTGAACCAGAGCCAGAGCCAGAGCCTTCACCTGGGGTGGAACCACTGCCTGAACCAGAGCCAGAGCCAGAGCCACCTTCAGAACCGGATCCAGAACCGGAACCAGATCCTGAACCAGTGCCCGAACCAGAGCCAGAGCCTTCACCTGGGGTGGAACCACTGCCTGAACCAGAGCCAGAGCCAGAGCCAGAGCCTTCACCTGGGGTGGAACCACTGCCTGAACCAGAGCCAGAGCCAGAGCCACCTTCAGAACCGGATCCAGAACCGGAACCAGATCCTGAACCAGTGCCCGAACCAGAGCCAGAGCCTTCACCTGGGGTGGAACCAGATCCTGAACCAGTGCCCGAACCAGAGCCAGAGCCAGAGCCTTCACCTGGGGTGGAACCACTGCCTGAACCAGAGCCAGAGCCAGAGCCTTCACCTGGGGTGGAACCAGATCCTGAACCAGTGCCCGAACCAGAGCCAGAGCCAGAGCCTTCACCTGGGGTGGAACCACTGCCTGAACCAGAGCCAGAGCCAGAGCCACCTTCAGAACCGGATCCAGAACCGGAACCAGATCCTGAACCAGTGCCCGAACCAGAGCCAGAGCCTTCACCTGGGGTGGAACCACTGCCTGAACCAGAGCCAGAGCCAGAGCCACCTTCAGAACCGGATCCAGAACCGGAACCAGATCCTGAACCAGTGCCCGAACCAGAGCCAGAGCCTTCACCTGGGGTGGAACCACTGCCTGAACCAGAGCCAGAGCCAGAGCCAGAGCCAGAGCCTTCACCTGGGGTGGAACCAGATCCTGAACCAGTGCCCGAACCAGAGCCAGAGCCTTCACCTGGGGTGGAACCAGATCCTGAACCAGTGCCCGAACCAGAGCCAGAGCCTTCACCTGGGGTGGAACCACTGCCTGAACCAGAGCCAGAGCCAGAGCCAGAGCCTTCACCTGGGGTGGAACCACTGCCTGAACCAGAGCCAGAGCCAGAGCCACCTTCAGAACCGGATCCAGAACCGGAACCAGATCCTGAACCAGTGCCCGAACCAGAGCCAGAGCCTTCACCTGGGGTGGAACCACTGCCTGAACCAGAGCCAGAGCCAGAGCCTTCACCTGGGGTGGAACCAGATCCTGAACCAGTGCCCGAACCAGAGCCAGAGCCTTCACCTGGGGTGGAACCACTGCCTGAACCAGTGCCCGAACCAGAGCCAGAGCCAGAGCCTTCACCTGGGGTGGAACCACTGCCTGAACCAGAGCCAGAGCCAGAGCCACCTTCAGAACCGGATCCAGAACCGGAACCAGATCCTGAACCAGTGCCCGAACCAGAGCCAGAGCCTTCACCTGGGGTGGAACCACTGCCTGAACCAGAGCCAGAGCCAGAGCCTTCACCTGGGGTGGAACCACTGCCTGAACCAGAGCCAGAGCCAGAGCCACCTTCAGAACCGGATCCAGAACCGGAACCAGATCCTGAACCAGTGCCCGAACCAGAGCCAGAGCCTTCACCTGGGGTGGAACCACTGCCTGAACCAGAGCCAAAGCCAGAGCCTTCACCTGGGGTGGAACCACTGCCTGAACCAGAGCCAGAGCCAGAGCCACCTTCAGAACCGGATCCAGAACCGGAACCAGATCCTGAACCAGTGCCCGAACCAGAGCCAGAGCCTTCACCTGGGGTGGAACCAGATCCTGAACCAGTGCCCGAACCAGAGCCAGAGCCAGAGCCTTCACCTGGGGTGGAACCACTGCCTGAACCAGAGCCAGAGCCAGAGCCACCTTCAGAACCGGATCCAGAACCGGAACCAGATCCTGAACCAGTGCCCGAACCAGAGCCAGAGCCTTCACCTGGGGTGGAACCAGATCCTGAACCAGTGCCCGAACCAGAGCCAGAGCCTTCACCTGGGGTGGAACCACTGCCTGAACCAGAGCCAGAGCCAGAGCCTTCACCTGGGGTGGAACCAGAACCGGAACCAGATCCTGAACCAGTGCCCGAACCAGAGCCAGAGCCAGAGCCAGAGCCTTCACCTGGGGTGGAACCAGATCCTGAACCAGTGCCCGAACCAGAGCCAGAGCCAGAGCCTTCACCTGGGGTGGAACCACTGCCTGAACCAGAGCCCGAACCAGAGCCAGAGCCAGAGCCTTCACCTGGGGTGGAACCACTGCCTGAACCAGAGCCAGAGCCAGAGCCACCTTCAGAACCGGATCCAGAACCGGAACCAGATCCTGAACCAGTGCCCGAACCAGAGCCAGAGCCTTCACCTGGGGTGGAACCACTGCCTGAACCAGAGCCAGAGCCAGAGCCTTCACCTGGGGTGGAACCAGATCCTGAACCAGTGCCCGAACCAGAGCCAGAGCCTTCACCTGGGGTGGAACCACTGCCTGAACCAGAGCCAGAGCCAGAGCCTTCACCTGGGGTGGAACCACTGCCTGAACCAGAGCCAGAGCCAGAGCCTTCACCTGGGGTGGAACCACTGCCTGAACCAGAGCCAGAGCCAGAGCCACCTTCAGAACCGGATCCAGAACCGGAACCAGATCCTGAACCAGTGCCCGAACCAGAGCCAGAGCCTTCACCTGGGGTGGAACCACTGCCTGAACCAGAGCCAGAGCCAGAGCCTTCACCTGGGGTGGAACCAGAACCGGAACCAGATCCTGAACCAGTGCCCGAACCAGAGCCAGAGCCTTCACCTGGGGTGGAACCACTGCCTGAACCAGAGCCAGAGCCAGAGCCAGAGCCTTCACCTGGGGTGGAACCACTGCCTGAACCAGAGCCAGAGCCAGAGCCACCTTCAGAACCGGATCCAGAACCGGAACCAGATCCTGAACCAGTGCCCGAACCAGAGCCAGAGCCTTCACCTGGGGTGGAACCAGATCCTGAACCAGTGCCCGAACCAGAGCCAGAGCCAGAGCCTTCACCTGGGGTGGAACCACTGCCTGAACCAGAGCCAGAGCCAGAGCCACCTTCAGAACCGGATCCAGAACCGGAACCAGATCCTGAACCAGTGCCCGAACCAGAGCCAGAGCCTTCACCTGGGGTGGAACCACTGCCTGAACCAGAGCCAGAGCCAGAGCCAGAACCTTCACCTGGGGTGGAACCACTGCCTGAACCAGAGCCAGAGCCAGAGCCTTCACCTGGGGTGGAACCAGAACCGGAACCAGAGCCAGAGCCAGAGCCACCTTCAGAACCGCATCCAGAACCGGAACCAGATCCTGAACCAGTGCCCGAACCAGAGCCAGAGCCTTCACCTGGGGTGGAACCAGATCCTGAACCAGTGCCCGAACCAGAGCCAGAGCCAGAGCCTTCACCTGGGGTGGAACCACTGCCTGAACCAGAGCCAGAGCCAGAGCCACCTTCAGAACCGGATCCAGAACCGGAACCAGATCCTGAACCAGTGCCCGAACCAGAGCCAGAGCCTTCACCTGGGGTGGAACCACTGCCTGAACCAGAGCCAGAGCCAGAGCCAGAACCTTCACCTGGGGTGGAACCACTGCCTGAACCAGAGCCAGAGCCAGAGCCTTCACCTGGGGTGGAACCAGAACCGGAACCAGATCCTGAACCAGTGCCCGAACCAGAGCCAGAGCCTTCACCTGGGGTGGAACCACTGCCTGAACCAGAGCCAGAGCCAGAGCCACCTTCAGAACCGGATCCAGAACCGGAACCAGATCCTGAACCAGTGCCCGAACCAGAGCCAGAGCCAGAGCCTTCACCTGGGGTGGAACCACTGCCTGAACCAGAGCCAGAGCCAGAGCCTTCACCTGGGGTGGAACCACTGCCTGAACCAGAGCCAGAGCCAGAGCCTTCACCTGGGGTGGAACCAGATCCTGAACCAGTGCCCGAACCAGAGCCAGAGCCAGAGCCTTCACCTGGGGTGGAACCACTGCCTGAACCAGAGCCAGAGCCAGAGCCACCTTCAGAACCGGATCCAGAACCGGAACCAGATCCTGAACCAGTGCCCGAACCAGAGCCAGAGCCTTCACCTGGGGTGGAACCACTGCCTGAACCAGAGCCAGAGCCAGAGCCAGAGCCTTCACCTGGGGTGGAACCAGATCCTGAACCAGTGCCCGAACCAGAGCCAGAGCCAGAGCCTTCACCTGGGGTGGAACCACTGCCTGAACCAGAGCCAGAGCCAGAGCCTTCACCTGGGGTGGAACCACTGCCTGAACCAGAGCCAGAGCCAGAGCCACCTTCAGAACCGGATCCAGAACCGGAACCAGATCCTGAACCAGTGCCCGAACCAGAGCCAGAGCCTTCACCTGGGGTGGAACCACTGCCTGAACCAGAGCCAGAGCCAGAGCCTTCACCTGGGGTGGAACCACTGCCTGAACCAGAGCCAGAGCCAGAGCCACCTTCAGAACCGGATCCAGAACCGGAACCAGATCCTGAACCAGTGCCCGAACCAGAGCCAGAGCCAGAGCCAGAGCCTTCACCTGGGGTGGAACCACTGCCTGAACCAGAGCCAGAGCCAGAGCCACCTTCAGAACCGGATCCAGAACCGGAACCAGATCCTGAACCAGTGCCCGAACCAGAGCCAGAGCCTTCACCTGGGGTGGAACCACTGCCTGAACCAGAGCCCGAACCAGAGCCAGAGCCAGAGCCTTCACCTGGGGTGGAACCACTGCCTGAACCAGAGCCAGAGCCAGAGCCAGAGCCTTCACCTGGGGTGGAACCACTGCGTGAACCAGAGCCAGAGCCAGAGCCACCTTCAGAACCGGATCCAGAACCGGAACCAGATCCTGAACCAGTGCCCGAACCAGAGCCAGAGCCAGAGCCTTCACCTGGGGTGGAACCACTGCCTGAACCAGAGCCAGAGCCAGAGCCACCTTCAGTACCGGAACCAGATCCTGAACCAGTGCCCGAACCAGAGCCAGAGCCTTCACCTGGGGTGGAACCACTGCCTGAACCAGAGCCAGAGCCAGAGCCACCTTCAGAACCGGATCCAGAACCGGAACCAGATCCTGAACCAGTGCCCGAACCAGAGCCAGAGCCTTCACCTGGGGTGGAACCACTGCCTGAACCAGAGCCAGAGCCAGAGCCAGAGCCTTCACCTGGGGTGGAACCACTGCCTGAATCATGATTTTCGTGTTGGCCAGGGATATAGCATTTTTGGTAATCTGGAGCGGTTTCTAAACTTGTAGCAATTACAAATGTTTTGAGACTTTCTCCATGATAGACGATGTATCCCGTAGTCGACCCCAGAGTAGTTTCATCGTAACCGCAGCCAATGTCATAAACATACCTACCTGAGTCTGTGTTAACTGTCACTATACCCGTTTGATTATTGTATGTGAATGAACCATTATCACCAATACTACTGATCAGATTACCACTAATCAGACCTCTTACCTTAATGATATTTGAAGAAGTAGATTTGACAGATATACCACTAATGCCCCCTAAGTTTATTGTATTTCCGACAAAAGATGTAGTCTCCATATGTAGGATACCTCTAGCAATATTAATATTACCGGTACCACTGACATCACCATATAAATAATACTTTACTCCTAAACTTAATTCAATAGTACCAGTATTTACTAGCCTACCACCTGGAGTACTTATTTGTAGAATGTTTCCCTCCCTAGAAGGATCATTTTGCTCAACAGCCGAATATGGCCTCACTGTTAATTTACCAGCATTGATGATTTCTGGTGATCCCAGAATAAGCTTGGAAACTGCATCAGATCTGGTATGCGCTAACTGTATATCAACTTGATAATAATTTTTAAAAACAGCTGGGCTGAAGTTTATTGTTTGTTTGAAGCCATCTAAATTTTTATTTATAAGCTCAAAATTACAATAGTTAACAAATTCCTTACCAACATTGAAGTCAAAGTCGGATTTATCATTAGCTACAGCACGGAAAGTACAGCCTTCTTGGCTGCTAACAATACCACCTCCAAAATTATACTCTGAACCATCAACGTAGCTGATTGTATCACCATTTTGAATGACAAGTTCATTCTTCAAGTCTTGATTACCTTCATAATTTTTTGCCTGGGCAAACACACCTTGTATGTAGAGAAAACTCGACAGAAATAGTGGTGTATAACAAAGCATTTTCACTTTGTTAGAACTGCTTAATTATGTCCCTTGATAAATAACTCCAAATTTGAGGGAACTAGGTGCGTCCTCAGAAATTGTAAAACGTCGTTTTACCATGTCTTTATATATTAACTGCCCTTACCGAGACCTGTTTGGAGATTCGCAAAAACAAAAAAAAGATATCTGCTAAAGAAGAATCCTCCCTTACTTGGCATATATTCTGAGAGTACAATTAAGTTTTACTTTCCGTAAGCAGGCGTGCATCCAGCTTGCAACAATTGACCGTCCCCTCCTTCACTACCTGACTTTGTTTATTATTATTATTACTTATCTCTCTCCTGTGTTTTTCTATCATCATTGTGACAATACCATGCAGATAAAGTGTGCTCGGCACCTTGTCCTGAAGCTGAATACCATCACATATGACCTATGCGAACACAAGTAAGAGGAGTGGGTATGTCTTCTTCACTGGGGTTCACAACCCTTTTGAAAGGATTTACCACAAAGATTATCCCTCCACTATTCCGAACTCCTTTGGGATCAAAAGATTTGCTTATCGGCAATACATGTCTTAACTAGTCTTTCCATTCGCAGAAGGTCCCTGTTTTCGTTACTCCCGCCCTGCTTTCACCAGTGAGGCGTGACTATTTCCATAAATTTTTCATTTTCCGCAAATCTCAGTACAACCTGCGTACAACCAAGTGCTATTACCACGCCCCACGAAAATTTCCTAATACCCACACCGCCACGAAACATTCTGTGGATTAAGTAAGGTTTCCAACTTTCGGTTCTGCTCTACATGATTTTCCCTTTCAATTGTTCTTATGTCAGTCACAATACTATGCTTTGTTTTCTAAGCAGCGCGATGCCAATACTAAATTTGTATGTTTCGAATTCTCCCCGCGTTTCTAAGAAGTCCGAGAAAAGAGAAAATCATTCTCCAGTTAGCCGACCTTCTCTGCACCTACCTATTTGGGAAAATATCATTTGAAATAGGGATAACCTGTTTCCCTCCCCCCTTTGGGCGTAATGCAATCGGGAAGCAACTTCTCTTGGAAGATCGGAGTGATTTCACTCCGTCCTTGGGAACCGCAAACATGCCTCAATGAAAAACCCACAGTTACCCACAGTTACCCACAGAACGCACCTGTTCTTTGCTGGCGATGTAGTACGCAAAACAAATATCACATAGCAACTCGATGCGGGGGAAGTTTGAGAGAGTCATATGTACTGCTCTGCAGGGGATGGGTATGCCTTCATGATAGGGATGAAGGAGATTGATTATTGGTATCTGGAGAGTCGCATCATTTGAATGCCAATATGTTAATATCCGAATACCCGGAAACATATTGCGAATTACCGAGCTGCTCCTTGGGTCGAAACGGCAAAAAATTTTCTTGAAAAGTATTTCCCAAGCACTAATCTGTCGATGACCCCCTACGCATTGCTCGACCAAGTGTAGAAATGTGTAATACACTTCTGAGTTTTAGTCAAATGCATTAAGGATAGAAGCCAAAGCTCAGAAGTTCGTGTTGGACATACTATTGTGCTTTTCTTAAGAAGAAGCTTTTTTTTTCCTTAAAGAGTAGCTAAGATTATTAACGAATTATAGACATTTTTTGTGTAGTGGAATACTTTTATGGTTTTTACTGTAGTGATGCAGTTAAAACAGAAGAATGACCGATAATAGAAAGACAGAATTTCGGTTTAATAATTAAAGCAATTTAATGTGGGTGTAACAAGACGTTTGCTACCCCGTTGAATTACTAATAGAAGCAACAAAAACAAAAGAAATTCACCAAAACAGCATAACTTTTCAAGTTATGATAGACCTTCAATTGTTTAGAGGAATAGTAGGGCAACTAATGCTGGCAGCACCAATTCAATACCTTGAATGCTTAGCATAGCTGCATTACCACGGAACGTAGAACTTAGGATTGTTGGGATTCTAGAGTTGATTGGTATAATGTTTGAACCAGACAATGAGCCTCCGTTCACCTGCTGTGCAGGATTTGATCCTGGAGAAGGACCTTTAGTAGGCTGTGTACCCCCAGGACCTTGATTGGCTTTTGGTTGTGATGCTGACCCACTTAATGTCTTTGTCGATGGTTTTTGAGCTTCCGATTTTCCAGTATTCGATTTCCCAGAGGTAGGCTTGACAGTATTTGACTTCCCAGAGTTTGATTTCACAGTGCTTGGTTTCTCATTTTCTTTGCTAACATTATTGGACGAATGCCCATTACCTGGCCCCGCCTTCCCGCCTTGAGAACTGTTAACATTAGGCTTGGGACTTGGCGTAGCTTTACTCGAAAGACCATTTCCTTTCTTTGAATTGATGGTAGATACACGATTATCACCACTTGGATTTGGCTTCGAAACATTAGAAGATGCAGACGATGGCTTACTAGATTTTGGAGAGGCAGATGCTGACTTTGAAGAATCATCTATGTTGTGACTGGATGGGTTTAGGTGTATTCCCGAGTTCACTTTGGAAGGTTTAGCATACCCATTATCGCTATTTCTATTATTACTAGTTTCGACTGAGGACTTCGAAGAGGAACTCACTGTACTCGATGAATTCATATAGGCTTGAGGGGAAGATGAAAGTTTAACTGACGAGGACAAAGCAGGATTTATTACTACACGCTGACTTATTGATGGCTCTTCAGTTGGAGACAAAACAGCCAATGGGCTACCAATTGCTATACTATTTTTTGAAGACAAGCCATTAGAAGAACCTGCAATATCTTGGCTACCAATGGAATTAATGTTGGATGGCTGGATACCAGGATGAACAACGCTTGAGGAGTTAGCAAAGCGGTTTATGACAGATGGTTTTGCAGTAGGAGAATAGACACTAGGTTGCTGAAAATTGACACTCGGAGTTGAGGTATCAACGTGTGGAGGCTTGCCCAAAGGTGAGTTTGGCTTAGGCTGTGGGTTATTTGAAGTGTCATTGTTTGCAGGCTGTACCACAGGAGGAGTATTACCTTGTGGCTGTGGGTTTGCTGGACCGGCAGCCGGAGAGTTTGCATTTGAGTTTGCATTTGAGTTTACATCTGGTTTAGGCTGTGGGTTACTTGAAGTGTCATTGTTTGCAGGCTGTACCACAGGAGGAGTATTACCTTGTGGCTGTGGGTTTGCTGGACCGGCAGCCGGAGAGTTTGCATTTGAGTTTGCATTTGAGTTTACATCTGGTTTAGGCTGTGGGTTACTTGAAGTGTCATTGTTTGCAGGCTGTACCACAGGAGGAGTATTACCTTGTGGCTGTGGGTTTGCTGGACCGGCAGCTGGAGAGTTTGCATTTGAGTTTGCATTTGAGTTTGCATTTGAGTTTGCATTTGAGTTTACATCTGGTTTAGGCTGTGGGTTACTTGAAGTGTCATTGTTTGCAGGCTGTACCACAGGAGGAGTATTACCTTGTGGCTGTGGGTTTGCTGGACCGGCAGCTGGAGAGTTTGCATTTGGTTCTTCTTGAGAAGGTTTGTTTGGCTTGGGTTGTGGACCGACATATGTGCCATTTTTAGCTGGTCCGTTTGGAGCAGCGTTCACAGGCGTATCTACGTCTGGTTGTGCGTTTGCCGGAGGATTAGCAGGCGCATTAGCAGGAGGATTAGCAGGAGGATTAGCAGGCGCATTTACATCTGGTTGTGCATTAGCAGGCGCATTAGCAGGAGCATTGGCAGGTGCGTTTGCAGGAGGATTAGCCGGCGCATTAGCAGGAGGATTTTCAGGAGGATTGGCAGGTGCGTTTGCAGGAGGATTAGCCGGTGCATTAGCAGGCGCATTGGCAGGCGCATTTACGTCTGGTTGTGCGTTTGCAGGAGGATTAGCAGGCGCATTAACAGGCGCATTAGCAGGAGGATTAGCAGGCGCATTAGCCGGCGCATTAGCAGGAGGATTAGCAGGTGCGTTTGCAGGAGGATTAGCAGGAGCATTGGCAAGCGCATTTACGTCTGGTTGTGCGTTTGCAGGAGGATTAGCAGGTGCGTTTGCAGGGGCATTAGCAGGAGAAACATTTTCACCATCTCTTTTAAATAGATTCATAATATCCCAGCCTTTGATATCACCATATTTATCTAGTAAGGTTGACTTTACTCTCCTAAATTCTTTTGATGATTCCACACAAATGGTGTTGGTTGGTGGCACCTGGTGAAATGTGACAGAAAAATAGTCATACAACTTGCCTTGGTACCATGTTTTGGTTTGTGACGTCAGAATCAACTCACTTTTGTATCCACAACCTATGTTGTATATAAAGGAGCCCTCGCTGGTAGTTACAACAAGAAGACCAGTCTTATCATTATAGTTGAACTTACCATCAGACCCTGCAGAACTTATTGCGGAAGATGTTTCCAAACCTCTGACGGTAATCGGGGCAGAAATCGAATTTTTAAATGCAACAGCTGTATTTGATCCCAAGTATATGATATTTGAAAATGACAGGGAATCAACATATAAAGTACCTCTATGAACACTAATAGATCCACCAAGACCAAATACTTTCCCAAATAGATAATACTTGCTGGCAGCATCAAAACTAATTTTACCAGTATTGTTTATAGAACCTGTTGGCCTACCAATTTTCAACAGGTTACCTTCATTGTTAGAATCGCCTATCTCAACCCCTGTCGAAATATAACTTATCTCTCCACTATTAACAATTTCTGGTGAACCCAAAATCAGTCGAGAGGAAGCATCTGAATTGGTATGACCTAGTTCCAAGATAAACTTGTTAGTATTTTTGAATTCAATTGGACTGAAGTTTATGGACTGTATTGTCTTAGCTCCAGTGTTAGCATTTCTAATTTTGAAAACACAACCATTCTCAAATAACTTTGCATCTGAAGAGGTTGTTAAGGTAAATGGTAAACCTTTAGCGGCATTAATGTCAATAGAACATTGCTTCCCGCCATGATATCCGCCATTGAAAATATATTCTGAACCATCATTTAGTACTAGCCCACCACCATTATCAATGATGACTTCATCTTCAAATATCTGATTACCCGTTAACACCGTTGGTCCGGGGTAAATGCTTTTCGTATTGACCAAAGTTAGCCACCACAATTGTATTAAAAGGATAAGTTTCATAATGTTGTCGTTTTTAATTGAGATCAAACTGGAGTCTTCATAGTACCCAAGAAAAATATGTATAAAAAATGCCACACATTAGATGGATACTAGAAAAGACAATAAAATACAATAAAATACACCCTTTTATATAGTTTGAAAATATTTTAGCAACCCGTTTTAGTCAATTAAGAATATCTCTTGTTGTTCTTCAACAAATAAAAAAAGACTTGAACGTAAACTTACTGACTAATTTAACCAGCATCGAAAAAAGTTGATCATTACTCTGAAATGAACCAAGAACATCCCTGCTACTGAATCCTCAATTTATCAACTCATAAAACAGCATGCCTGTGTTAATTCGCGTTTGGCAATAAAGCAACATCTTATCAAAAAGAGAGTGATACTATATTGAACAGTTCAATTTATTATGCTGGTGCAATCGGTATAATCGATAAACCAAAAAGGAATTTTGCTTATCAAAGCCAGTATCGAAGTAACTGCCCATATATTTCTGGATGGTGAAAATAAACTAACCCTGTGTTTACTTAAGCATTGACGTTATTTGACATTTATAGTGACCATGTAGTAACAGGTCTCATGGTGACTTTCAAGATCAGGTTACATGTAAACTACCAAATAGAAAGGCTGGTCACGAAAATAATCCAAATTCATTGCTTATATGATACATTGGAAAATAATCCATGCACTAATTTACTGCTGAACTGAGTTGTTTTGGGAGCCTTTATCGTGTATTTCTTTTCAAATACTGGTACAAAAATGATACCAAAGGAGAACTCATACACGATGTCTGGCTCTCACAATCGTTTATAGTTGATTTACAGCAACTCACTGAATATTTTACGGCATAAAGTATGGATGCACCATTCCACTTAGGATAGCAAAGAAATAGGCCTAACATATTTCCAATTTGTGAATTACCCTAGTTTATCGATTGCCACAGCTACCCAAATTTCAAGATTACCCCAACAACCATACTTGCAAGGCATTACTACAGTAATTGCCCGGGTACAATGCCATTGATTTTAAAGCAGTGAGATCATAATATTTGGGAGTGTTTGTTTGCTAACAGTATTACTGGCATTTCTTATCAGAAAGATTTACTTTGCATTCCGATAAGCTCCCACTCCACGACGTTTTCTGTGCATAAGAGCAACAATTCCGGAAGGAACAGAAATCAAACCGAAGCTATGTAGCATACAACTGCACAAAGTGACACAATATTCACATATCACAAGCCAAGTTTCACTCCATGATTTTACTACGGGTAGTCAGACTTTTGCGTTGCTTGTTAGTAGATAAATTATTGTGGTTTTTGTTAGTGACAGGAACATAAATAGCTAAACGAATAAATAAGGGATCAATCTGTAATACAATGACGTAGTTAGAGGTAATTAATAGTCGCTGGTTTATCAACAAACCTACCACCAACTGCCTGTCAGTTTGAATAATTTTGACTTCTTCAATTCAACTTGGCTGGTTCAATTTACCAGCAGTATCGCATAGATCCCAGTTGCATCTATGGAAACTAAAAATGGACACTGATCAAAAAAATGGAACAGGTATATTGAAATTCCTTACTTCTTCCTTAACCCCCATCTCATTTTAAAAGTGATAGTCTCAGTGCAGGTGATGTCATGTAAAAGGTTCTGAATAAACTAAGATATTTACTATAACTATAGATGGCAGCATTCCGATGTATTTGCCAGGTATGTAGAGATGTACTACTTGGAGGACTAAAACCTGAAAAGTAAGAATTATGAGTTAAAGCCATCTTGACTATTCCTTTTCTTTTAGCATATTTTAGAACAATTTATATTGAATCACCAGTATATTGGAATAATGATAGTCTCTGTAAATTGAAATAGCCTATTTTTGCACATGTGCACCGGCAAAATATTGACTAGTAGGGTCAAACAAAATATCATTGGGAATCTCAAATAAATTTAGTTTTTGCGACTATACGCATTTGACGCAAGAGTATCTTGGAACTATAATGTACTGAATTCGAGGCCATAGCTTCATTATGACTTCAGAATTGCCTATCTTTAATTGACAAGATCCAAAAAAACAAAAATAGAAATAAGCCCTGTAGGGGGCTCGAACCCCTAACCTTATGATTAAGAGTCATACGCGCTACCGATTGCGCCAACAAGGCTTATTAATTGCGTTGTAGTCTTCGTAAAACACAAACATTTTGTAGAGCCAGCCTCCATCACGTGACCATAATAAGATTTGGTGGTTTTATGCCATACATGGTTTATATCTATTACCTCAAGGACCAAACGCAAAAGGAACACCATCATTGCGCAAGTTAGATGAGGAGTGTGCACAGAAACATGACGATTTATTATGATTCCCTTACAATATATAGGCAAGTACTATAATGTCGGTCACATGACCTTCATTTCATTTTTTTTTTTTTTTTTTTTTTTCAGTGAAAATTTTTGAAAATTTTTCTGCTCATCTCATCGCAAAAAAGTGAAAAAAAAAATCGATGATTTCAATTAAAATAAGAGCATCGCCCTATCATTATAGTGATTATAGGTGTTATTTTGGTTTGTTTGTATTGGATTTTGTATTTAGTTGAGATTCAAATAATAGTACATTAAAGAGTTGCTTTTTCTATCTAGAGGTTGTTTTGTTTGCTTTACAACAGAAATTCTTAAGAATTCGAATAACTATAAACAAGCAAATATTCTGGACAGCCTTGACAGTTTCTCCCAAAATAATTTTGATTAGAATCTGAGAGCTGACGAGGATTAGATAATGTCTAAAGTAATCAAGCCTCCTAGCAATGCTAGGACAGCTCATTTTCGTACTTTGGAAAGGGAGAACAGATTCAAGAATCCACCAAAGGACAAGTCTGCCTACCCGCTCCTACAAGAAGCTGTGCAACCACATGTTGGATCATTTAATGCACTAACTGAAGGTCCAGATGGTGGTTTGTTGCAGAGAGCCGTTGAGGATATTGGTGAGAAAGTTATCTTTGATGGTAAGTCCGATGGGTCTGATGAGATCAGCGACTACTTAGGTAACAAGCTGTCTATCAGTGTTGAACAAGTTTCCATCGCCAAGCCAACAGCTAACGATGGTGTTATGGGTGCCGCAGAGAGACCAGTTTACCCATCTGAAGCCAGACAACGTCTTACTTCCTACAGAGGTAAGATTCTATTGAAGCTTAAATGGTCTGTCAATGATGGCGAGAATGTGTTTTCTGAAGTTAGAGACTGTGGTGGTTTGCCAATCATGCTTCAATCAAACAGATGTCATTTGAACAAGATGTCCCCACATGAGTTGGTTCAACACAAGGAAGAATCAGATGAATTAGGTGGTTATTTCATTATCAATGGTATCGAAAAGCTTATTAGAATGCTAATCGTTCAACGTAGAAATCACCCAATGGCCATCATCAGACCTTCTTTTGCTAACAGAGGTGCTTCTTACTCCCAATACGGTATCCAAATAAGATCTGTTAGACCAGACCAAACTTCTCAAACTAACGTTTTGCATTACTTGAATGATGGTCAAGTCACCTTCAGATTTTCATGGAGAAAGAACGAATATTTAATTCCAGTGGTGATGATTATGAAAGCATTAGTGGACACCAGTGATAGAGAGATTTTCGATGGTATAATCGGTTCGAACACCAACAACTCTTTCTTAACTGATCGTTTGGAATTGTTGCTTCGTGGTTTTAAGAAGAGATATCCACAATTGAAGAACCGTACCCAAGTTTTGCAATATTTGGGAGATAAATTCAGACTGGTTTTCCAAGCTTCTCCAGATAAGTCTGACTATGAAGTCGGTCAAGAAGTTCTAAACCGTATTGTTCTGGTACATCTAGGCAGCAATGGTAACATGGATAAATTCAGAATGTTGCTGTTCATGGTGAGAAAACTTTACTCTCTTGTGGCTGGTGAATGTTGTCCAGATAATCCAGATGCTACTCAGCATCAGGAAGTTTTATTAGGTGGTTTCCTATATGGTATGATTTTAAAAGAAAAAATTGATGAGTATTTACAAGGTATTGTAGCACAGGTTAGAACTGACATCAATCGTGGTGTAGCGATCAATTTTAATGAAAAAAAGTACATGTCCAGAGTTTTAATGAGAGTTAATGATAATATTGGTTCAAAAATGCAATACTTTTTGTCAACTGGTAACCTAGTCTCCCAATCTGGTCTTGACTTGCAACAAGTCTCTGGTTATACCGTTGTTGCCGAAAAAATTAATTTCTACCGTTTTATTTCTCATTTCAGAATGGTTCACAGAGGTTCATTCTTTGCTCAATTGAAAACAACCACAGTTAGAAAACTGTTACCAGAGTCATGGGGTTTCTTGTGTCCTGTCCACACACCTGATGGTTCTCCATGTGGTCTTTTGAACCATTTTGCTCACAAGTGTCGTATTTCTACCACACAATCAGATGTCTCTAAGGTACCCGAACTGTTGTACTCCTTGGGTGTTACTCCAGCTTCTCATACATTTGCAGCTGGTCCATCCTTGTGTTGTGTTCAGTTGGATGGTAAGATCATTGGTTGGACGTCGCATGAACAAGGTAGGGTTATTGCCGATACTCTAAGATTTTGGAAGGTCGAAGGAGAGACTCCAGGCTTGCCTAAAGATTTGGAAATTGGTTATGTCCCACCTTCCAGTAAGGGTCAATATCCAGGTTTGTACATATTTGGAGGTCATTCTAGAATGATGCGTCCAGTACGTTATTTGCCATTGGATAAGGAAGATATTGTTGGGCCATTTGAACAAGTTTATATGAACATTGCTGTTACACCACAAGAAATCCAAAACAACATTCACACCCATGTTGAGTTCAGTCCAACTAATATTCTATCCATCTTGGCCAACTTGACACCATTTTCTGATTTCAACCAGTCTCCAAGAAATATGTACCAATGTCAAATGGGTAAGCAAACTATGGGTACTCCTGGTGTTGCACTATGTCACCGTTCCGATAACAAACTTTATAGATTACAAACTGGTCAAACTCCAATTGTGAAGGCTAACTTGTACGATGATTATGGTATGGATAACTTCCCAAATGGTACTAACGCTGTGGTTGCGGTTATTTCATACACAGGTTACGATATGGATGATGCGATGATTATCAACAAATCTGCTGACGAGAGAGGTTTTGGTTACGGTACTATGTATAAAGTCGAGAAGGTTGATCTATCCCTCAACAGAAGTCGTGGTGACCCTGTTACACAACACTTCGGTTTTGGTACTGATGAATGGCCAAAGGAGTGGCTGGATAAGTTAGACGAGGATGGTTTGCCATACATTGGTACGTATGTCGAAGAAGGTGACCCTATCTGTGCGTACTTTGACGATACCATTGGTAAGACCAAGATAAAGACGTACCACTCTTCGGAGCCAGCTTACATTGAGGAAGTCAACTTGATTGGTGACGAATCCAACAAGTTCCAAGAGTTGCAAACTGTGTCTATCAAGTACCGTATTAGGAGAACACCACAGATTGGTGACAAGTTTTCGTCTAGACACGGTCAAAAGGGTGTTTGTTCCCGTAAGTGGCCAACTATTGACATGCCTTTCAGCGAAACGGGTATCCAGCCGGACGTCATCATCAACCCTCACGCTTTCCCATCTCGTATGACCATTGGTATGTTTGTCGAGTCTCTAGCTGGTAAGGCCGGTGCGTTGCATGGTATTGCTCAGGACTCCACGCCATGGATCTTCAACGAGCAGGACACCCCAGCTGACTACTTCGGTGAGCAACTGCTGAAGGCAGGTTACAACTACCACGGTAACGAGCCGATGTACTCTGGTGCCACTGGTGAGGAGTTGCGGTGCGATATCTACATAGGTGTGGTCTACTACCAGAGGCTGCGTCACATGGTTAACGATAAGTTCCAAGTGCGTTCCACTGGTCCGGTGAACAGCTTGACCATGCAGCCCGTGAAGGGTAGGAAGAGACACGGTGGTATCCGTGTCGGTGAGATGGAGAGAGACGCGCTGATCGGCCACGGTACCTCGTTCCTGCTGCAGGACCGTCTGCTGAACTCCTCAGACTACACACAGGCCGCTATATGTCGCGAGTGTGGCTCGATACTGACCACGCAGCAGACCGTGCCCCGTATCGGAGCGGTGTCGTCGGTGTGCTGCCGCCGTTGCGCAGTCAAGTTCGAAGACGCAAAGAAGACGCTGTTCGAGCACGAGGAGAAGACAGAGGAGAAGATATTCATCGACGACTCGCAGATATGGGAGGACGGCCAGGGCCAGAAGTTCGTGGGCGGTAACGACACCACCACGGTGGCCATCCCATTTGTGCTGAAGTACCTCGACTCCGAGCTGAGCGCCATGGGTATCAGGCTGCGCTACAACGTCGACCCAAAGTAATGCATAAGTGGCATCTCTGACAATCTGTATACTAAATATCCAAGAAGATAACCATATCTAGAAGGTCCATAAGCAATATATATCAATACACGGATCATCACACCATTCCCCGTGAGAAGCAACGAGGCTTAGCTATTGCAAAAAAGTGCCGATCAGTTCAGCGGTGGGGGGGGGGGTGGGTGGAAGTCGTACGCAGAGTACTGAGGACAGGGTCCATCTTACCGGCTCCGGTACTCAGACGGCACTGCACAGGTGGAGAAGCATGTTCAGAACGCATAAAAAGAGTAAATCAAGTGCAGAAATGCGTCTCTCCCACAGACTCCCCTGCACAACCACATCGTTTCTTTTTTTCTTCTCTGTCTGAAAGCTTTGATTAGAATCTTTGACAAGCCTGTATAATTCGGGATCTGTGTCCTCTGGCAGAGACAACGCCGCAGAAAGTTGAAAGCTGTGAAATTAGAGTTGGCTCTCTGGCTCTGCCTCTGCCTCTGGTGGGGGGGATGGGGGTGGGAGTTAATTTTACCCGGCACAGGCTAAATTAGCTGACTTGGAGGAGGGGGGGGGACTCTGCGCACGCATACACCAATGCTGAATCAAGGCTTATTACATATTTGATATATATCAATTATCTCTATTATAATTATATATTAAACGTACCTTCTATATGAGGATCAGGCAGTGTTTGAGGATAGGGCGCTAGGGTGAAAAATATTGAAATTGCTAGGAGTGAAAATAACTATGGTTGAGAGTTATGTGATGAAAGCTGTGGAAGAGAGTGTGGATGATTCTGTGGAGGAGACGCATGAGATGCTGCCGAGTGCCCCTGTGCTGGATGAGGAAGCGTATGAGCTGCTGAACAGGCCCAATCCGAGTCTCAAGTTTTGCACGCTTTCTGTCGGGGAGACCGTGGAGAATCTCGAGACGGATGTGGACAATGGGTTGTCGTCGGAGGAAGAAGTCGTGAAGCGGAGGGAGATACATGGGAGGAACGATTTCGAGGAGGATGACGACGAGAGCATGATCAAGAAGTTCCTGATGAGCTTTGTGGAGGACAGGCTGATCCTGCTGCTGATAGGGTCGGCGGTGCTGTCATTTGCGATAGGCCAGATTGACGATGCAGTGAGTATATCGCTCGCGATACTGATCGTGGTAACCGTTGGGTTCATACAGGAGTACAGATCAGAGAAGTCCCTTGAGGCTCTTAACAAGCTTGTGCCCACGAAGTGTCACCTGATCAGGTATGGTAGGGAGTCTAATACGCTGGCGTCGGAGTTGGTCCCCGGTGACCTGGTGCGGTTCAAGATCGGGGACAGGATTCCTGCGGACGTGAGAATTATCGAGGCTGTAGACCTGTCCATTGATGAAAGTAATCTCACGGGTGAAACAGAACCGCTGCATAAGGATGCGCAGACCATCGACCCAGAAGAATATGACAATCGTAATGTTCCAGTCTCTGAGAGATCTTGTATCGCTTATATGGGTACTCTGGTCAAAGAAGGTCACGGTAAAGGTATCGTTATTGGAACCGGAACAAATACTTCCTATGGTGCTATTTTCGAGATGGTCAATAGCATTGAAAAGCCTAAGACGCCATTACAGGAGACAATGGACAGATTGGGAACCGAACTGTCATACATTAGTTTCTTCATCATTGCTATTATTTCCATAGTCGGAATCATTAGAGGTAACTCTTTGCTGATGATGTTCCAAGTGTCTGTGTCCTTGGCTGTCGCTGCGATCCCAGAAGGTCTACCTATTATTGTGACTGTTACTTTGGCTCTTGGTGTGTTGAGAATGACCAAGCAGAACGCTATTGTCAGAAGGTTACCAAGTGTTGAGACTTTGGGATCAGTCAATGTTATTTGCACAGATAAAACTGGTACTCTTACTACTAACCATATGACAGTGTCTAAGTTGTTTTGTTTAGACAGTAGTGGAACATACGAAAACGCAATATCTCCTGAGGAAGATTCAGAATTCGATGTACATGACAACGATGTTAAGGAAACGTTAACAATTGCAAATATTTGCAACAACGCAAAATATTCCGAAGAACACAATTTGTATATTGGTAATCCTACTGATGTGGCTCTGATAGAAGTGTTGACAAAATTTGGTATTCCCGATCAAAGGGACAGTCATGAAAAGATGGAAGAACTGTCATTTAACTCAAAGAGAAAATACATGGCTATAAAGAGTTCCAAAGAATCAGGCGAGCATGTTTTATACATTAAAGGTGCCTTTGAAAGAATTTTAGATAAGTCTAGCTATTATCTCGACAAAGCTGGTGAAGTCAGGGAATTTGATGAACACTCTAAGGTAATGGTCCTCGAAGCAGCACATTCGTGTGCTTCTGATGGGTTGCGTACGATTGCATGCGCTTTCAAACCAACTGATTCTGATAATGTTATTAGTGAAGATGATATCAATGGTTTAACCTTCACAGGTCTCTTTGGTTTAGCTGATCCCCCAAGGCCAAACGTCAAGGCGTCGATTGAAAAACTGCATAGAGGTGGAGTTCATATCATCATGATTACTGGTGATTCTGTAAACACAGCAGTTAGTATTGCCGAAAAGATTGGTCTGTCCGTTCAAGACAGGGAGAGTTCAGTTATGACAGGTGATAAGGTAAGTGAGCTCACTGAAGATGAGCTTTCGAAAGTCATTGATAAAGTTAACATATTTGCTAGAGCAACACCTGAGAATAAGTTGAATATTGTCAAAGCTCTTAGAAAACGTGGTGATATAGTTGCAATGACAGGTGACGGTGTAAACGATGCGCCAGCTTTAAAGTTAGCAGACATCGGAATTGCTATGGGAATTAGTGGTACAGACGTTGCCAAAGAAGTGTCAGATATGATTTTGACTGATGATGATTTCAGTTCTATATTAACAGCTATTGAAGAAGGTAAGGGTATTTTTAATAATATCAGGAATTTCTTGACGTTCCAATTGTCCATATCAGTTGCTACACTTTCATTAATTGCAATTACTACTATTGCAAAATTACCTGCGCCCTTAAACCCAATGCAAATTTTGTGGATCAATATTATCATGGACGGTCCGCCAGCACAATCACTTGGTGTTGAACCTGTTGACTCTGATGTTATGGACAAGCCACCTAGAAGTAGAGAGGAAAGAATTTTGAACATGAACATACTTTTGAGATTATTATACCTGGCCATATGTATATTGGTAGGGACCTTTTACATATTTTTGAAAGGTATGGACGAAAATCAGCAAACCACTTCAAAGGACATTACCATGACATTTACTGGGTTTGTTTTCTTTGCTATTTTTAATGCTGTTGCATGTAGGCATACAACGAAGTCTATCTTCCAAATCGGCTTATTTAGCAACAGGATATTTAATATCGCTATTTTATTGTCTGTCTGTGGTCAAATGTGTGCTGTCTATATTCCATTTTTCCAGCATATCTTCAAGACTGAGAATTTGGGATTTTATGATTTATTAACACTTGTACTTGTTAGTAGTAGTGTTCTCATTGTTGATGAAATTAGAAAAGCTATTTACGCTCTAGCAAGAGTGAATGAGCCAGTATACTCCTCTGAAGTTTAACGGCAACCAAAAGATGACAATTAAAAAATAAACGCATAATGTTTTGGTTTCAAGTTACCACAACTTAATATTTTCCTTCCCGTAATTGTACCTTAGATGTAATATTATTCATATTTATAAATTTTTTAATAATTTTGTTGGTTTTTTTATTAAGTATTTTGTCGATGAAGCACTCATTCTTACCTGAATCAAGACCAAGTATCTCTATAAATATTTTTGTTGGGTCGATTTTTTACGTATATTCCTAATAAATGGTATTGTCCTCAACCTAATTTGTGAACTAATACTGTTACTTCAAGCTTATACAAGCCAAATGGTATATCATTTGTTACGTAATTACTTTGATCCTGACTGTCGATCCAGCTGATGATCCTGATTCCAAAAGCCCCTCTCTTGGCAAAGTTTAATATAATTCGAGGTCTGTGAAGTGGATTCAAGTATCTATTAGTGTCAATCAGCGAAGTTAAAGTATCCATTAGCAAGAACAATAAACCTTTGCTACCCATGTACCAGTATTCAAATCAAACTGGGAACGGGGTGTATGGGAATCCTCCCATGCAACCCTTGCAGAATTATGGTTCTAGTGGCTATCAGCAAACGGCACCAATGCAGCAACCGTTACAGACAGGGTATCAACAGCCAATGCAGCAAACAATGAACCAGAATCAGGGAATGCAATTGCCACAGCAACAATATCAGCAACAACAGCCCTTGCAGCAACAGCCTATGCAGCAACAGCCTATGCAACAGCAATCATTCCAACAGCCTCAATTGCAACAACCTTTGCAACAACAACCTACTCAAACTGGTATGCAGCAACAACCATTGCAGCAGCAACTTACTCAATCTGGTATGCTGCAACAACCTTTACAACCACAGATGCAACAATCTTCTCAAACAATTCAACCAAATCAACTGAATGTTCAAAACACCGTCCAGTCTCAACAGTCCGTTCAGCCTTTGCTACCACAGCAAACAGGTTTTTATAGGCAAGGCAACCAACCCGTATTGGAACCTTTAAAGCCAACTGCGACTGGGTTTGTTAACTCTTTTGCTAATAACGGTCTTGATAATAATTTGAAAATCCCTGCTATCAGATTATCATTCATAACAGCGCAAGATCAGGCTAAGTTTGAAACATTGTTTAGATCTATTGTCACCAAAGGTTCTAATACAGTTTCTGGTGAAAATTGTAGAGCTATTCTAATGAAATCAGGATTGCAGCCATCACAACTGGCTAGGATTTGGCAACTCAGTGATACAAATCGTGCAGGTGAGCTGCTGTTCCCTGAATTCGCTTTAGCTATGCACTTAATTAACAACGTGCTGCAAGGTGACTCAATTCCATATGAACTTGATTCCAAGACAAAGAATGAGGTTTCCAGTTTTATTGATGCAATTAACTTGAGTGTTGTTTCAACAGAGTCTGACTTTAAGACACCATTTGATGATTTATTTAAACCTCAGCAATCCTTGCAGCCACAGGGCACAGGATTTTTACCTCAAACCTCTTTCGGTTTGCCTGCACAACCTACAGGCGGATTTGGACAACCACAACCAACCACTTTTGGTCAACTTCAAGCTCAAGTGACTGGCGGTTTTGGACAGCCACAGCCCACAACGTTTGGTTTACAGCCTCAAACGACAGGGGGCTTCGTGCAAGCTCAACAGGTAACAGGTGGTATTGCTCAGCAACCTTCTATGAATCCATTGACACAACAAGGTACAGGTTTTGCTCAGAATCAACAAGGTACTGGCGGCTTCTTACAACAACAGGGTACAGGAAGTTTTAATAATGCTGGTTTTGTTCAACCTCAAAATACTGGAAGTTTTGTACCGCAACAACAGCAACAACCAGTTGTTCAATCACAGCCAATTGCGCCACAATCGACTGGGGGTTTTGGTCCACCAATGCCAACTACCTTTGGTATCCAACCTCAAAGTACTGGGGGCTTTGTGCAACCACAAGTTACTGGAGGTCTTCAACCTGCGTTAACTGGTAACATTCCTCAAACATCTTTTGGTGCACAACCATTTAATCAGCAATTGCAACCACAAGCTACTGGGTATCTTCCTCCTTCTCAATTCTCTGCCACTATGCCTTTAACTGCTCAAAAAACAGGTTTTGGAAATAATGAAATTTATGCCCAATCTAATTTTAATGGTCCTTCCTTTTCTACACAGGAATCGGATATTATTACTAGTGAAGAGAAATCATTGTTTTACAAGATATTTGAAACGTTTTCTCAAAACCGTGGCGTATTAGACTCAGCAACAGCTGTCGAAATCTTTAGAAAGTCTGGTCTGAACAGATCTGATCTTGAAAAGATTTGGAACCTATGTGATATCAATAATACTGGACAACTAAACAAGCAAGAGTTCGCTCTTGGTATGCATTTGGTTTATGGTAGACTAAATGGTCGCAGCATCCCTGACAGACTTCCACCCAGTCTCATTCCCTCAAGTACTAAAATCCTTGATAATGTCAAGAATCAATTGATATCTAGCTCCTCTGATGGGAATAGAAAATCTTTCACCAGAATGGATGCCCTAAGTTACAAGAATGATGATAATGACAAATTGCCAAATTTCAGAAACAGAAGAAAGAATTACCCAACAGATAATGATGCTGATAAGGAAAGACAGAGAAGACAGGAGAGAGAAAGAGAAGAAGCTGCCAAGAAGAAAGAACAAGAGAGAAAAACTAAGATGGATATCGAAAGAGCCCGCAAACAAGGTAGTTTTACCAACTCAGAACCAGAGTTTACAGATGTTTCTGTTTCTGAAATTGAGGATATAAAGCGCAGAATCACCGAAGCACAGCAAAAATTGGCTGTAAGAAATCAATCAATCCCCAACGATCTCAAAAAACGTTTCAACGAAGTTGTTGCTAGATTACCAACTCTGTTTGTGGAAATTTACAAAGTTGATACAGAAATCATGCAAGCTCGGATTGAGTTATGTAAAAGAAGAACTCCATCTTCGATTATAGGTACTGGACCAGGTGGTAGTATTACAGAGGATGACAGAAGAAAAGCAAAGAGTAAAGCCTTGTTAAGATCTCGCATGAATGCACTAACTGGTAAGGGAGACAACTCAGACGAACCTGATATTGAATCTGAATCGTTCACTAAAGAAATTGAGAAAATTCAATCAGAAAGTGCTCAAAATAAGAAGATCATTAAAGATATTAGAATATCAATTTCTGAATTATCAGCTCCTATTAGATCCATTATGACTGGCTCACTCCCTACATGTTCTTCTACAGATTTCGAAAAGTGGGAAATTGGTGTTGGCTTGGAGAACGATGTAAGGGAATTTGTCCTAACTTTGAAGAAAGGACTACTCTATGTTTCTGAACCGTCCCATATGAACTCTAATCAAACACTGTCTCATCCACCAGCTGCTGCTCTAAAGAAAGAAGCCACAGGTGAAGACCGTGCTGCTCAACTGAAGGAGCAAGCTCAAAAGAGAATGAAAGAGCGTTTAGCTAAATTCGGTATTAGCAGAAGAGAAACTAGGGATCTTGAATCCTCTAAACAACAGGAGTCAGGTTCCACTCCAGATGCTGTACCAGCTGCCCAAACTGCTAATGCATCTCAAACACCATTTGAGGAGGTTATTTCAAGTCCACAAAAAATGGAAGTAACTTCAACTGCTGGTGAAGACAATGAGGAAGAGGATGAAGAAGAGCGCAAACTGAAAGAACAATTAGAATTATTAAAACAAAAGAAAAATGCTGAAAAGGAGAAAAGACTAGCTGATTTGCGAAGACAGATTGAAGAAGCAGAGAAGGAAGAAGAGCACCCCAGTGTAGCACAAAGTAACAGTGGAAATGTACAATCTTCTTCAAATCAACCTGCCAGTGTTCCTGTTGCTAATAGTCAACCACAGAATTTGCAGAACACACATATCACCACTAAACCTCTTTCATTGAATCAAACTGGTAGTAGTTATGATATGGCTTCAAATACTTATTTTAAGCCAACTCAAACATCACAATCTGCATTTGATAGGGAGAAAGCTGAGCAGCAAAGAAAAATCCAGAGAGGTCTTGAAAGCGATGACGATGGATGGTCAGATGATGATGATGATTTATACAGCAAGCCAAACACTGCTCCTCAAACTGCCCCAGTACTAGATAGCTCTAATACACCACAACCAGGGATGAATGCATCTGTTCCAGCACCTATTGCTCCTCCGATCCCTACCCCACAGGCAAGTTCTCCAGCAGTTCCAGTCGCGCCTCCAATTCCTGCTGTTACTCCTTCAGAATCTTCGATTCCCATGACCTCAAACGCCGATGTAGCTGGAGCTGATCATTTGGATCAAGATACTGATATATCTGGTGCAGCAGCATCAGCAGATAAGCAAAACACTTCTCATGTTAGCCATATCCCTCCTGTTCCAGTTGCTCCACCGTTGCCTCAAGTGAGCTCAATAGCACCACCACCTCCTCTGCCAAATTTGTCCGTACCACAACCTCATGAAACTGTTGATAATGACGATGGTTCGGATGTTTTGTCCATACCAGACTCTGTTGAATCAGATAAGGAAGATCTGGCACCAGCTGGTCATACTCCTGCAGCTATGGGAATTCCACCTCCACCGCCTCTACCTAATTTTTGAAAGGCACATTGTCACAATAGTCACTTAGAGAGGTATTGTTTGTCCAATAATAAGGTATTGTTAGCACATGTTTGTATCATAGAGAAATATATATTGTTTACAAATCGACAAATTTATATTATTATCTTGAGTTTGAGTCAATATTGTAATCTCTTCATACTTGACATATATTTTTATCTTGAGTAGCTGGCCATAGGGTCATTTAACTCATCTTCTTCATTATTTGTGTATTTGGTTTCCTTTTGAATGTTATCGGTTGATAAATGGTCCTTATGGATATCTATTTTATCTTTCGATAAAAACTCTCTTACTGCTTCTGTGTATTCAGGTATGTCATCTCGAGGGGTGAAAAAGATGTGATCGACTTTAATTTGTCTACCAGCCACTGTTATGCCATTGAGATTATCAACGGCAAGGATTGTTGACCTCTGATCCTCATATTTCAGGAATGCAAAACCCTTTGATTCGTGAGTCTCCTTGTCACGGACAAGTAATACATCAACGGGGACGCCATACTGTGAAAATATGGTAAGTAAATCACCTTCTGTCAACTGTCTGTTCAATCCTCCAATGAATATGTATGCCTGATCCTTGTATTCCTGATGCCAGGAGTGTTCCGGCTTTAGTATACCAGCTTCTAGTTCCTTCTCATTGATTCTTTGGATAGCCTTGATCTGATTCATGAAATCTGATTCACGTGTTAGTGAATATATTATTATCTATCAACCATTCATGATATCAGCCGGTAGTGGATCAGATTGCCATATTTATTATTTACAAGTTTGTAGCGTAAATATCTCGAAACCAAGATATTTTACTGCTAGAGTGATATGAATGAATTGATGACCAAATTAGCATGGAGGTCGTACTCAAGCTCTAGGGCCATGCATTTGTAACACTGAGTAAGCTATTTTAATATTGTTTTGGTGTCATGCCTTGAATAATGCCAATGAGATAGTTATATGTACAAAAAAATACTTATGACAAAACAAATAAACATCGATTGATCTTCGTAGAATCATAGGTATACTTTGACTAAATTACACTAGGTATTCCTATGCTTCTTAGTGGCTTCTGCTACCAACTCTTCGAATATTTGCGCTTCTTCTTGTTCAGATTTAGTTCTGTAAGTCTTTTGGAAAACTTTGCCTAATAGTCTTAAGGCCTCTGCCCTCTTTATACGTGTATTGAGGTCTATCTTTTGATCATCAAGTACTTTATCGCACACACTCCTCAGTGTTGATGTCATTTCGAACTTAGTTCCATGCCATGCCGCCGATAAGACCTTACCCATAAGTAATTGTTCCTGTTGTGCTAATTCTTCAGCAGTTGGTTTCGGTTTAGGAGCTGTTGTTGTTTCTGTCTCTGTCTTCTGTTGATTCTTACTGTTTTCTTCAGTATCCTCAGTGGAGGCTTCCTTCATTTTTTCAAGCTCTTTCATAGTATTTTGAGCATCAATAGCAGCAGACACCGTCCTCAGTGTGTCCATAAGCACACCGCCTTTAGCTTTCACCGAATGAAATATGCCACCAAACCCAAATAGGTTTTGCGAGGCCAAAAAAATCTTTGCTTTCTCACAGTAAATATCACCTATAGTATGTAAAATATCAACACCAAAAGATTCCATCTTCAGCATATTTGCTTCTTCTTCAAACTTCTTTTGGAAAGAATTCTTGCATGCGTCGTCGTAAACACTCTCGGTCAGTATCGAAAGCCTTTCAATCAGTGTCTTACTCAACTCTTCAATTCTTTTCTCTCTTTCAATTTTCTGTTGTTCTTCAAATTCTTCTAGTTTTGTCTTCTTTTTCTGATTGACCGCATCATCCTTGGGCTTTGTGCCTTCAGGATCAGGATGTACCGTTATGTCTTGACCACTACCTTGTACATGGCCATTCTTCTTCATTTCTTCCTCTTTCTCTTTACGTTTCTGAGCCTCCTCTGCTTCTTTCTGCTTCTGTGCTTCATCCTCGGCGTTTAGTTCCTCTGTCTTTTGGAGATTCTTCAGCAACGTCAACTCACCAATGTAGGATGCAAATGCTTCACCACCAAATATGGCGCTAAATTGCTCCGCTGCATCTTCAAATCCACCCTTTGGTATAGCTTCTTGCTTACCAAACTTATCGTACTTGGCTCGCAGCTCCTCGCTACTTAGCACTTGGTAGGCTTCTGATATGGCCTGAAACCGCTCTGTCGCCGTGGGATCGTTGGGATTCTTGTCAGGGTGCTCCTGTATAGACTTCTTTCTGTACGCTTTCTTAATCTCAACGGCAGTAGCAGTGGGCCCAATACCCAACAAATCGTAGTACGTGGAATCTACAACCATCGCTAACTATGTTCTTTAATTATGTATCGTACTCACTCAAATAAAGTATCAATTTCAGCTTGTCCCACCGTATACTTGTAAAATTAGCCACCTAATCGTTTTCTGAGTATTCAATGGTTGAGTCCATCCATGTGTTTGCCAACAAGTCTGCGAAGTATGCTGTGTTGAAGTAGCTCTTAATTCTTCGATTCTGAGCTCTTAGAGCCTTGAACATGGGAGGGCATAGTATACGGTATAATTAAGGTTTATACCAGGACATAGTATCATTGAATTTGATGAATTGTTCACATATTTCTTAGAGTCGGTAGCTTTTGCTGCTTATACATTTACATAACTATTCATTGTCTAGCGGTTCGGCTTCAGTTGGGAGAGTTCCTGACTCTTCTCTGGCCTCAGTGTCTAGTTTCTGTTCAGGGGAAGGCTCTTGAACATCCAAAGTAGTTTTAGTAGGTTCATTGTCCAAGATGTCTGAAGATGTACCAGTTGGTACGTTGACTAGTACGGGTTCTGCAGATTTTGTTTGTTCTTCTTTAACTGTAAGTTCTTCTTTAACTGGTTTTTCTTCTTCAACTGTTTTTTCTTGTTCAACTGTTTCCTCTTCTTCAACAGTAGATTCAGACGCCATTAGTTCTTTCTCCATTTCACGTTCTTCCTGTTCTTCCATGTTTTGCTCCTCTGTTTCTACATAGTTGTCCTGATCACGGCAGTCAATGTCGTCATCCGCGTCGTGAACAACTTGCCCTTTGATACTCAGTTTCCATGCACTGAATATCTCGATGGTGTTTCCTGTCTCTGAAACTTTCACCTTCTCAGTGGTGGCCACTTTTGTTGGAAGTTTGCGCCCTCGAGGACCTCTTGCTCTACCATGACGAACATCTTTCAAATTTGTACCAGATCCAGTATCTTGGTCATTCGACGTCGAGGTTTTGTCATTAGCAGTATCTTGGGGATCTTTCAACACTTTTGCAAGTGCAGGTGGAGGCGGACCACCAGGAACCATACCTGGAAGGGCAAAAAGACCATTCAGGTTATTTGCAAACTTGGTCCTAGCATCACTATTCATTGCTCCATCATTTTGCTCACCTTTCTTTTGGCTCTTCTCAAACTGTGCTTCTTGTTGTTTCTGTAACATCTCTTGGAAAGCTGCTATCCGTGACGATGGCTTCTTCGGAACTGGGGGAGGTCCACGCTTCTTAGGCCTGCTTTCTGGAACATGCGGCTTCGTTTCTTCTCCATCAGCCGTTTCATTCTGGTCAGATCGGTCTTGTGATACTTTCTCCGATGGCTCAGTTGAATCTTTGGTAGACTTTTCAGATGTTTCCGAAGTTGTTTCTGTAGTTGGCTCCTGGGACTTCCTCTGAATTTCATTAGCAGATTCGGTACTGGTCTTAGGCGCATCGTTAGATTGGTCTGGAGAAGATGACACAGATTTCTCAGAAGGCTCTTCTGTTTGTCCTTTAACCAATATTTCGCTTGAATCTTCAACAGGCTCCTTTTCGGGTTCCTCAGTGGACTTCTTCATAGGCACTTCAATTGACTCTGGAATTGATTCTTCAATCGATTCAATCTTTTGCTCCTCAATTTGTTTGTCATCAGTTTCCTCGTCTGTCTTCGCAACTGATTTCTCAATTTCATCCCTCGACTCTTGTGGTGACACCATTTCGGCCGTCTTCTCAGCTGTCTTAGCAACAAAGTCGCTAGTTTTAACAGTTTCGTTTTCAGATGTGTTATCAGAAAGCTTTTCAGAAGCTCTATTTGATTTCGTCTCCTTCATTTCCTCATCCCGTTGCTCAGACGTTTTCATTAAAGTAGTTTCCTCCTTGTCATTAGAGATTGTATGCTCTATTGGCTTTTCCGTACCTGCAACTACTTCGTTCAGTTCATCAGAAATCTCCTTTATTGCTTCTGGATGAGAACCAGTTGTAGCTGGTAGTGGATCTTCTGTTGTGAAAGTCTCTTCTGTTCCACCAGGGACATTTAATTCTGTAGACTCCTTCGCTTTTGAAACATCAGCCGTGTTCTCGACCATATTGGTGTCTTTATCCTCCATTGGCGAATCAGTTGCTGTCATTTCTTCAGTAGCCTTCGACCCTTGTCCATCAGCAACTGACACTGATTCAAGACTCTCAGAAGTCTGCTTCCTTCTTGGGCGCTGTGGGATACTAGGCATTTCAGGAGTATCCACCACCTGCTTGTTCTCGTGCTCTTTAGCTTTCACTACTTTAGGCCTCCGCTGAGGAACCACCGGTTCCTCACCCTTGTGTCCATGCGAAATCAATTGCTCCATCTCTTCCAACTCCTTAGTTGTATTTGACACCAGATCAGCTATCTCTTCCGTGGTAGAGTGCCTCATGGGCCGCTGTGGCACCTCTGGCACGGGACTGTCCTCCGCGCTATCGCCCTTCTTACGCTGTGGTCTCGCTGGTATTGCTGGAATCATCGCTGATATAGCTTTCGCTGTAACACTAACCACCTAGCTGTCCCAATGCTTTAAAATCAGTCCTCTTGTTGTACCTTTCCCTTTTTGCCAATTTCCTGAAAAATGTGTGTTGATGGGCATCGATTTCTTGTAAACTCTGAGCTTGATAATGAGGCCTTTTAGAGCGATAGGAAGCCATTGGGAGTTGAAAGTAGTGCTTACATCGGTATTGGCGTGGTCTTAATTGGTGGCGAGCTCTTTTCTGCGATGGAATAAGCCCTTGTGGGTCACAAGATAGAACAACAAGAAGTGAACAAGAGAGTAAGAACTGATGGAGGACAGTGATTTCGACGATGCTGAGCTGGATGAGTTGTATGAGAAGGCTATCAATAGGCGTGTGAATGAGACATTGATTAGACGTTCGCTACCTGTGCAGCGCGACTTACAGAACGGTGTGGTGCCTGGACAGGACACGTATTATGAGGAGATACGCACTGAGGTGACGTTTGGCCCCACGCACCACCAATTGAATGAGGAGCTATTGCATAGTTACATCTACCCGACGAACTTTGAAGTACGGGACTATCAGTTTGATATAGTGCGGAAGGGCTTGCTGCAAAATATCCTATGTGCGATACCGACAGGTATGGGTAAGACATTCATAGCGAGCACGGTGATGCTGAACTTCTTTCGGTGGACTAAAACCGCCAAGATTATATTTACGGCACCTACTAGACCTCTTGTAGCGCAGCAGATCAAAGCCTGCCTTGGTATAACCGGTATACCTCACGACCAGACTGCGATTCTGCTGGACAAGACACGGAAGAACAGGGAAGAGATATGGGCAAACAAGCGTGTATTCTTTACTACACCGCAGGTGGTGGAGAACGACCTGAAAAGAGGTGTCTTGAATCCAAAGGATATTGTCTGCCTTGTTATTGATGAAGCTCATAGAGCTACAGGCTCTTATGCTTACGCAAACCTTGTGAAATTCATAAATAGGTTTAACTCTTCCTATAGGCTATTAGCATTAACAGCCACACCAGCTACAGACATTGAGGGTGTCCAAGAAGTAGTTAATAACTTGAACATTTCCAAGATTGAGATTAGGACGGAGGAGAGTATGGACATTGTCAAATACATGAAGAAGAAGATAAAGGATAGGGTAAACATACAAACAACAGTGGAGATTGAGAACATAGTAGAACAGTTGGGTATAGCTATTCTTCCAGTTCTGAATCAAGCCGTGGAACTTGGAATCTATGAGTCTTGTCCACCGTCTGCGATCAATGCATTTAAGGCTATGCAAAAGAGCCAGGCTATCATCATGAATCCATCAATCCCGGAAGGAATCAAATGGAGGAACTATTTTATTTTACAGTTACTTAACCATGTGGGACAAATGTTAAAGCGTATTAAGATTTATGGGATACGGACATTTTTCTCATACTTTCAAAATAAGGTTAAGGAATTTACAACAAAATACGATCTGGGCAAGTCAACTAATAAGATAGCCGCTGGGTTTTACTATCATCCAATGATTCAAGCCATCACAAAAGAGTGCGAAGAAAAAATAAAAGATCCAAACTTTTTGGGTCATGGTAAACTAGAGCACTTGAGAGATGAACTTACTCAGTTCTTCTACGAGAATCCATTTGAATCTCGAGTTATAATATTTACTGAGCTTCGAGAAAGTGCATTAGAGATAGTAAAATGTATTGATTCCATGGAGAACTCCGAAATTCGTCCTCATATATTTATTGGTCAAGCTAAAGGTAAGGAAGGCTTTGATGAGGTTAAATTTGTAAGGAAGCATGGGCCCAAAGGTAGAAAGAAAAGCGATAGGGAAAAACGGCTTGAGGAAGAACGTCGTATGGACGAGGAAAAGAAGCAAGCAGCGTTGCAAGAGAAGCTAGAAAGAACATCAAGAAGAACAGGAAGTTCTGAGGAAGCTCAATTGAGCGGCATGAATCAAAAACAACAAAAGGAGGTGATTAAAAAATTTAAGTCTGGACTTTATAACGTTCTTGTTTGTACTTCTATCGGGGAAGAAGGTCTTGACATCGGTGAAGTTGATTTAATTATCTGTTACGATACAACTAGCAGTCCCATCAAAAACATTCAAAGAATGGGCAGAACTGGGCGTAAAAGAGATGGTAGAATTGTGCTTATGTTTAGTAGCAACGAAGCCTCAAAGTTTGATCAAAGTATGAATGATTATTATAATCTGCAGAAACTAATTTCTCAGCACCTGGTACAATACAGGAAATCAGACCGAATTTTGCCGCCTGAAAACCAAGAGCCTGAATGTGAAAAGAAATTCATAGAGGTTAGTGAGGAAGATCAAGAGCTAAATAATATGGAAGATACAGATGATGTTATTAGGTTTGCAACTCAGTGTATGTTGGGCAAAATACCTAAGACAAAAAAGGGGAGGGATAAAGGAAAAGCCAAAAAAGGTAAGACATTCTTCATGCCTGACAATGTCATAACTGGGATCATTACCGCTAATAATCTGGTCCGTAAACGGAAATCAGCTCAGAATGGTAGCGGTGCAGCGCTACTGGACTCCATAGTCAATGATGATATTGATTTAGAGGATGAGGACGGGCAAGTAGAAATACTTGATGTTGATCAAGAGGTCAATAGAAGGTTAGCATCCAATGCTGTTCAGAAGACGAATGACATGGCTCTTCAGATTAGAAATGAGGAGACGCCTGAGATTGGAGATACCAGGAATAAGGCGAAAGCAAGCTCAAGCATGAAAGTTAAAAAGGAACCTACAATGGCCGTGGACCACAGTGACGATGAAGAGGACTTACCATTATCCAGACATGTTGAGCGAGCTAGTAGAGAGACCGCAAAGGAAGTACCTAATGCCACCAATGTAGCTGAGAAACCATTTCCACCACTAGAATTTGGAGTACAAAGACCTAGTAAAAGACAAAGATTGCAACCAGAAGTGCAACCAGAAGTGCAACCAGAAGTGCAACCAGAAGTGCAACCAGAAGTGCAACCAGAAGTGCAACCAGAAGTAACAGTGAAGCCCGAAGTCAAGATAAAGACTGAAGAGGGTTCCAAACTGTACAAGAACATATTTTTCAGCGACGAAGGGTTCTTACAACCACATGAGAAGGAGCTGTTTCTGTCCAAGTACAACCCTGAAGACGCCACGGTCACGATAGAGCCCGTACCGAGGTTTGTGCGAGCTCACGGGCGCGTGAAACACAGCAAGCGCACTGAGCAACTCATCACATTGTTCGAAGACATGAACCACAACAGAGTGGCGCGCACCATCGAAATGAACAAGCTGAGAGGCATCGCCCGGCGCTTGCACACCGTCAGCCAGTCGCAAGGCCAATCCAACTCCCAGTCACAAGCCCATTCCACCTCGCAAAAGTCCCAGCAAGCTTCACAGAAGGACAGATCAAGCCAGGACAAAGACCTCACGAACTCAGAACTAGAAGACCTCCTAGACTCAGACTTCTAGCCTACTATAAGCAACTCCGCAGCTTGTATATATGTGTTGTATATGTCTATGTAACCTGCCATGTGATATGTGCGTGTAATATTATCTGAAAATTTTTCAAAGGAAAATTGCAAGGAAAAAGTATAAAAAGCAGCTCATCGCGAAGCTTGTAGCTTTGTAGCTTTCTTGCAGTATTGTCTTTCTGCGACTTCTAGAGAACCATCCTTATGCTCGGGAAATACGCATATCAGTGAGGATTCGTTCCGAGATTGTGTTTTTGCTGGTTGAAATTTAATTAATTATAAACCAGACCGTACTCCTCATGGCTCGTCTGCGTCCCGTCTCCTTGTGAGTTGGGTAGTGGGCAGTGCTACACTTAATTCCGTGGCATTGTAGAGCGCATGCAGGGAATTTTTGGCATCATTTCACACATGGACAACATAGTTCTAGCGGTGGTCAATCACTGGAATGTTGTCCCTGTTCCTTTTTTTTTCTATTCCTAATAATAAGGAGGTCTCCTGTTTGTAATGAACTTACCTCTATAATGCTGTGCTCGATGAGTCCATTGGCTGGCAGTATAGAAGTTCTTTTATATATGTCAATATTCAGTTGTATATCATTGGACCCATCTTGTCATTTTGTCTTTAAGGGAAAATCCTGTGTGTAGCTTGCATCCTCGAGACTCACTAAAATGATTAGGATTCGATATATCCCGAACGCAGGGAGGTTAATAATTGTATGCGACTCCCCCGGACTTGAACATTCCATAGGGGAACTTTACTTTCTGTATACTAGAGGGGGGCCAAGTGGTGCTCAATCTAATTTTATTAATTTCAAGACCAGAACAAGCTATTATATTAGCTCGGATGTTTATAGGGCATGGGACAAGATGAGTTTTATCGAGAGAAATCTCATCCTGAAGAGATATGTTTCCCAGATAGTGCTTCTCCTTTGACATCTACTGATGTTATCGAGCCATTTAGAGGAGACACTATTGACAATAAGATGGAGGCTTACAAAGGGCTGGTACAAGAAGTACCGCGAGTGCGAAATACGCTGTTTGGTTTCACGCTTAATGATAACCGTATCAATGCTATATCTGGTGCCCTGGCGGGGTTGCTGTCAGGTATAGTAGTGTGTCCTCTTGATGTTGCCAAGACGAGGTTGCAAGCTCAAGGATTGCAAACGAGAACCACCGAGAATTTGTACTACAGGGGGTCCATAGGGACAATGACCACTATTGTGAGGGACGAAGGTGTACGTGGGTTGTATAAAGGTCTAGTGCCAATTATCATGGGTTATTTCCCAACATGGATGATATATTTTTCAGTTTACGAGTTTTGTAAGGATAATCTACGAACAAACTCTTCTAACTGGAGCTTTGTATCTCATTCATTCTCTGCTATTACTGCGGGTGCTGTATCGACTGTGGTAACCAACCCGATTTGGGTCGTGAAAACTAGACTAATGCTTCAGACTCATATAGGAAGCAACACCACTCACTACCAAGGTACCTACGACGCATTCAAGAAGATAATAAATCAGGAAGGGGTTAAAGCGTTGTATGCAGGATTGGTCCCATCACTATTGGGATTATTGCATGTAGCTATTCATTTCCCTGTTTATGAGAGGTTGAAGGTATCATTTAAGTGCTATCAAAGGGATGAGAGTTCTAATGAATCAAAAATTAACTTGAAACGATTGATTTTAGCATCATCAGTCTCAAAGATGGTTGCCTCGGTGCTTTCATACCCTCATGAAATACTTAGAACAAGGCTGCAATTAAAATCTGACCTCCCATCACATCAGAGAAGATTGATTCCATTGATAAAGATTACATACATTCAAGAAGGAATATTCGGATTCTATTCTGGTTTTGGAACTAATTTATTCAGAACTTTACCTGCATCGGCT
The DNA here is from genome assembly GCF_010111755.1 of Nakaseomyces glabratus. NCBI lineage: Eukaryota > Fungi > Ascomycota > Saccharomycetes > Saccharomycetales > Saccharomycetaceae > Nakaseomyces > Nakaseomyces glabratus. The sequence goes on from NC_088960.1 coordinate 221,530, forward strand.
ATTACTCTAGTTTCTTTCGAATACGTTAGGAACTTTCTCAACAAAATATAGCATCGATAAATGAGGTTGGTTTTTTTCATTGTTTTGTTTATTCATCGCATTACGGGTTAGTGGCCAATTAATAATATTCAGCATTACATTTTTCTTTATTTATTGCTCAGCAACAATCAACAAAATTTCTCTTATATATAGATGATGCATATTCACTCGGTGCAAAATAAATAATAATGGCCGATAATTAATACTTGCAAATATCAAAACTACTATTTATAAATATTCGGCTAACTAGTAGTATTTAACAAAAGTTTTTAAATTAATACGTTCAGTATAATATTCTGCTATATCTTCTTTTTTCAGCAATGTGAATCCATCCACAGAGTTTGCATCATATAGCTATATATATTTAATAAATATCTTCTTATACTGCTTTTAACTCGAACCTTGAACTGTCCAAAACAGAAAAATTTATTACTTTTATATCTTCTTGCGTAAAATAACCGCCAAAGTTCGCCCTTTTGCGACACTTAACATTGATTGTATGTAGTCATTATACAACTTAAGTTCAAAAATTGCAATGAGACACCCCTTATGGGTTATCTCTAGGTATGTAACTATTTACAGAATAAACTCACCAGTCCACATATGTCATATTATATCTCAGCTGGCCAAACTAAGATAATGTATGATACGTATGGTGGTTTATATATGTATATATGACTTTACTGAAACGCAGTTCACTACTGGTAGGTAATGTACTGGAACGGTCTAAATCTAGTGATCGATTTAGCCTCCATCAGCAAAACTTCACTGATCTTCACATACATTATCCATCAGGAACACAGTTAGAATTAATAATAAAAACTGGAACGGTCTTAATGGTTGAACAGGTAAGCCTCCACCGTCAGGATGAATGTATGTTGTCAGTAATCAACGCATATGATTGTTTTTGTTTTCATTAAGACACAGTACATTTGTTCCTATTTGAAATGAACTGGAACGGTCTATGGCATCTCATGTGAAATACCATAGCCTCCACTTAATGAAAATGGATGGTCGATTCAATTGACGAAACGATACGAATAATCTCAGACACAGCATAATCATTATAAAATTATGCTGGAACAGTTCAAGTTGGTTGAGCAACAAGACCTCAACTGAAAATAGTTTCGTAATTGAATGCAAAATCAAACAATGTCATATTCAATTAAAATTATTCTTCCATGAAACGCAAACTAAATTTAATTAGTTTGGAACGGTCCACAGGGTTTCAAAACAATAAAACCCATTCCATGGCCTCTATTCAGTGGTAATAATTTTAAAGTCTAACATTGTTTGGGTTAGTAATAGTAATAATAAAATAATAAAATAATAAAATAATAAAATACAATTTTTTTTTTTTTGTGTGCATAAAATGCACTTTTTTTATTTTTTTTTTTTTTTTTTTTAATTTTTTAATGTTTTTTTGTTTTTGTGTTTTTATAATACCAGTTCATCATAATTTACACTAATATACATTCACCTGGCTAAATTGTCTCTCGTTCATAGAGTCTATTGTACAGTCCATGCAGATTCACCGTCCTTATATTCTTCGTCCTGGAAATAAGCGTCAATTTGGTCGAAGATCATTTTTCTGTACTTGGCTGCTTCAGACATGATTGGGCTGGATTGGTCTAAGCTCTCGTTAGCCTTGTCGTCAGTGTTATCTTCTGGCAGGAATTCTAGGTGGTTTCTGCCATTGATTACAGCGGCTACAGACGTTGGGGAAGACATAGCGACTTTGGCCTCGAATTCTTCTACGGGCATTTTCATTCCCAAGGGCTTTTTGTTCTTATTCTTCTTAGACTTTGATTTTTTACCTTTCTTCTTCTTCTTGTTAATCACATGCCAGCCTCTTCTCAATTTACCTTTAGCCTTAGAGCAACAGGAGTTATTTGTCTCTTCAGCACTTTCTCTGCCTGCATCACTTTCTTCATTTTTGTGTTCGACTTTGTGTTCAACTTTGAGTTCAACTTTGTGTTCAACTTTGTGTTCCGGTTTCTCTTCCCTTATATCATCATGAATTTCAGTAATTCTTCCCTGGATATCCTTGGAGAAGGCCTCCTTCAGATTCTTGAACCCATGCTTCCTGGCTAGCTTCTTCATTCTCTTCATGCTGCCAGATGGGAACAAGGATGGATTATTGGGGACTGACTCATTGAAATCAGACACAGAGGAATTACTGTCAGAGTTAAGATCTAAATTCTTTGTGGCATAAGTAGAGATGTCAGACAACATAACAGAACTAAAGCATTCTTTTGGTAACTTGGTTCTGATAATAGTAACCATACTTACCGTTGAACTATTAATACTCTCACAATCAATCGCCTCTTGTTGAGTACGATCATGACCGTAAGCAATACTGCCCTCCCAGCAGCTTGAACCGTCGTAAATACTAGAGGTCTCGCATACTTGTGAGACCGAGTTGTCGTTAGTTTCATCAGATAGCTCCCCACTCTCATTTCCATCGGGCATGTAAGGGAGTATTGGGTACATCTGCTTGTATGCTTCAAATAGACTTCTCTGACCTCTTTCGCGAGCATCTTTGTAGACAGCTTGAGGTTCAAGAACAGTTTCAGCAGAGGATCCACTCCCATCTTCCCATGATGGAATTCTAGATGCAATATTATTCATAGAGCAAAAGGAGTTGCTAACAACTTCCATGTCAAATTCATAGTCTTCCAAAGTTGCGTTTGGGCCGTAGACTATTTCAATGACCTCAGAATAATCAACAGGTTTTTCGTAAATATTTCTGGTAACATCAATGGACTTACTGGAGAAGGCACCATTGTGGAACCAGTGTTTGAATTTGTTCAACTTATCAGAGCGTTTCCACTTAAATACTGAAAAGGAAGTAAGAGATTCCTTGACATTTCTGAACTTCTTGGTGAAGGAAGTCCATCTGGAGCCGGCAGAAAAGTTGAAGTTGTTGATCATTTTTTGAAGTTCTTTTTTTTACTTGAAGTTGTTTTTATTTGTCTAATAGTGAGTATTAGGCGCTTTTAGTTTATATGAGGAGGAGAATATACTCAAAATAAATATTATGAAGCTGAATTAAAATGTAAAACGGGAAAGAAATATTTAAGACTTAAAAAAAAGACGGCCTATTAATATACGTTTTTGGAATAAATCAAGGTATAGTTCAGGTACACAAACGTAACCATTTTGTTGGTTTTTGTACCATAAGAATCATATATTCACTAATAATTTCCGAGGTTTAATTCCGGACCAAACGCTAACCTCTCAGAAATACCCATACTGATAGTATTATGAATTTATATTTATAAATTAACCACAAACTTTTAACCTAAAATCCATCTTTTTTCCTGTTTGGGGACTTTATTTTACTCACTTTAGAATTATTGTGGACTAGCCGCTTGTGCAGATCCAAGGAAATTAAATACATGTGACCATTTCGTCCAGGCCGATTGTTTATCTATGGTTTGCAATTCTTAGAAGAAGGGTATATAGCGTGTAGACTAATAACAAGTATTTAGCTGTTACTAATACAGTTTTCAGTTCTTGATGGTTTTATTCATCTTTTTTTAACACAACCTCCCATGGAAGCCTGAAAATTTCCTGTTAATTAGGATAATTCTTACTGCATTGGATAATGTAAAGAAGTAGTTGTTGTAGCTTTCAAATATTTTATTTCATTGTTTTTTGGTACAGCTGGGTTGCAATAATAAGGCGAAATTTCGTGTTTTATTTCCGTTGCACAACAAAAATTCTATGCTGTATTCTAGAAGGAGGAATTGTACAGGCTCCAAAGATCTATGTTTCCATGCACAGTTGCAAGATTTGAGTGATATTGGTGCTTTGCTGTTCACTTTAGAATTTACTGGTAAGAGATACACATATTACATTTTCCTCCGACAAACTCTGCAGACAGTATGGCCATTATGGACCGGTAGTGTTCTTCCACATTGGATATATTCAATTGCTTCCGTTGGTGGTCCATCTTCACTTTGACCGACTGGTCCTATCCGATATTTCACATATCATGAGTGCTTACTTTCAATAAGTTCTCTAAAAGACCAGCAATTTGGCTATTTTATATCTTGGCTAACCTGAAATTTTTAAGAGTCTGATGCCCACGGGACTTTCTGTGAGCATGGTTAAAGTGATTTACCAATTTTTTCAAAAATGATTGACAGTTATTTCCTTTAATTGATGAATTTATAAGCCGCAGTGCAACACTCGTGGCAGTGTGGAGATGAATGGACAAGAAATTCGTTAGAAAGGTTCCTTCAAGACACGCTGCTGTTTCTTCTGTGTATTTGTTCTGTTGAATTTCGAAGTTGGATGTGCTGTCCTTTCAATTGTCGAGGGCTGCCATTTCATAATATTATGTAATTTTGTGCATATGATTTCTTAACAAGTGTTTTAGAGATTCAATTGCTGACTATGAACTACGACATAGTGAAGCAAGTGGTTTGTATGGATCATGAATTTCGTTAATCACAACACTAAACTAGGCTGCTTCAATTTCGGTTAGCATGAAGTACAGTAATGTTTCGTTAAGGCGTAATGAAGAGATCTGATCACACAAAACATTTGAGATGCAACAGCTACCTTTGATACAGTGATTTCTATGAAGGGTAGAAATGCATAAGAGCACTTGATATTTTTTTCAAACAGTGTCAATGCTGTGATCTTTAGGTATCTTATTAGCACCCACGCATTTTAATCTACTATCAATAATAGGATTACGAGAGATCGCGTGGCTTTTCTGATTTTTTAAAGTAGTGAGACAGAACTTACTGCTCTCTCATTGATAACAATAGCTAAATTGTTCTGGAGTGTAGAATTCAAGGGGGTTTAATAATTACTAGTTTTGCTGCTTTCATTCCACCACCCCAGAATATTTCTCAACTTTCTGCACAAAATTATAAACATATAAAAGATCAGACGTTGTTCTAATAGTAATACTATTATATTATACTATTAATATTCCATTTTTATCACTGAATTCTCGTATCTACTATTTAAGAAAATTAGTGGTAAGCGTTAGCAAAGATTAGGTGATTTAATAGAATTGGAGTTGCTTAAGACCTGTATTCATTCTACTGTACTATTTATACCTGTACAGCCACTGGTCTCTAGTCTCTGATTTAGTGTGTTTCAGTCAAATTCAATTTTCAGACAAAAATTAATTGAAAGTATCAAGGATCCACCCTATCGTGACTAAGAACCTCCGGAACACTTGCCTACACACAGGGACTGCTCGAAAGCTATAAATAACTGCACGGACAAGGTAGGTTTATCATTTTCCGGTACCACTACTTGCCAAATTTATGACAATTCAATTCCCATCAGTTCTCCAGATATAGCGACTCAAATTGTTATAACAAAGAACCTGATTAGACTTTTTCCAGTTTAATAGTAACGATCTATCAGAAAGGGTTCGCTCACTTAAGTTGTGAATATTCAACTGAAAGGGAAATTATTGGTGTTAAATAGCAGGTGAGAATCAAAATAGCAAATTGTTATAACTAATAAATACTCGGGAACATGTTGTATAGCTATTTGTGGTCATTTATGTGGCTGTTGGCCATAGCTTGTGCGAGACCACCTCCGAAAGTAGATGAAAGAAATGACAAGCCACCTCGAGGATTTCCTCTCCCTTTGAATAAGAAGAATTTTGAGGTTGAATTATCCAACGGTTTCCATCTAGTGGAATTCTACAGTCCTTACTGTAGTCATTGTAAGAATTTGGCCCCAATTTGGGAAGACACCTGGGTTTCATTTAGAGAGGAAGGGAAAAAACTAAACATGAAGCTATCTCAAGTAAATTGTGTTGAAAGTGGCGATATATGTCATAAAGAAGACATTAGAGCGTATCCAACCATCAGATTATATGGTCCAGATGGATTTTTAGAGGAGTATCACGGTAAGAGAACTAAGGAGGAATTCTTGAAGTTTGCCAGGAAGAGTATTATGGAGTATGGTGATACAGATGACCTGATTCTACCTTCATTAAGTAAGTTGTTGAGCGGAAAAGACTTTAGCCAGTTAATTTCTGGTAAGTCCACGAAGCCTATGCTAGTATCATTTTGGCCTACTTCTGATATGCAGGAAGACAGCTCTGTGGAAACTAAATTTAACAACTGTCCGAAATGCGAAATATATCAAAGGAAGTGGAATTTAATAAATAATGCTGTTGATGGTCTTGGAGTTGATTCAGGTCATTTAAATTGTGGTTCAGAACAAAATCTATGTGAAAGGTTAGGTTTTGCAGACCTTGCATCATCAGCAAAATCAGGAGGTAATGTAAAGCCAAGGTTAGCATTAATTATTCCAAAAAAAGTAACAAATAATTTGTTCATATATCCAGAAGGTCAGGATGTGAGTAACCAGGCCGATGTTCTGGACTTCATTAAAAGAATTTCAGTTAACAGTGAGGCGGCAGAAATTTCGGAAAGTGAAATCATTGACTATTCTAGAAATTCTATGCCGTTGTTTTCTGAATTTGTGCACACCAATGCAAAGAAAGTGCATTCGGGACAAAATATCTACATTATTTTTTGTTACAACCACAAGACTGTTGTACCTGAAGACTTTACTATACTAGAGCACTTAGTAGAACCATTAGCCAGTCGCCCAAATACATATTTACGCAAATTCAATGGTACTATTCCTGAGTTAACTAAAAAGGTTTATGATCCTTTTTACCAAGTAGTGAATTATAATGACTCAGAACCAAGAAAGGAATTGAATGAGGAGTTTCAAACTATGGCAGCTGTCACAGAATATCCAACATTCTTAATTATTAAGGAGGGTGAATTACAAACGCACGTATTTAATGGCTTCTCTACAACTGAGATGAGAAACTTAGATACTATATTAGATTGGATTGATGATACGATCGTGCCATCGTTGCCAAAATTGACATGGGATAACTTTGAAGAGATGTTGAATGTGAATCCATCGAAATACCGTACTATGGCTATTTTGTTAATGAGTACAAAATGGGAGTATGATGACAAAGTGAATGCTGCGCAAAAGTTTTTTACTTCTTTCCTAGATTATGAGCATGTTAGAATGCAAAAGATGTTTGAAATTGTTCAACAGGAAAGGTTAAAAAAAGCAAATGCTATAGAGAAAATGCGAGAGAAACAAGAAAATACAAAGAATATTCTAGCAAAAATGAGACAAGAAATCAGCCATCCTAACGATAGGAAGGTTCAGTATATGTACTTAGATTTGGCTAAAGATGAGCGACTACTGAAGAGGCTTGGAGTTCATAATGCTAACATTGCTCCTAACCAAGTTCTCCTGATAGATAAAGCACGCAAGACATTATATGCCGAAAACCATTTTGAGGAGAGATTAACTGGCAAAGATACATATGGGATAAGAGAAGCCTTATTATCTATTAATATTCCGGAAAAATGTCAACTATCTACTATCCTAAGGGCTCAACATCTTAAAATAAAACTACAGAAGAAAATCAAAATTCCTCATGTTAAAGTTTCCAATGGAAGTAATTCCAATATATTGTATTTCTTTGCTATTTTGTTATTATTGGTACTATTGAGGAAATCACCTGTTTATCGTATGGTAAGTAGAAAATGGCATTCGCATCGAGCATCATATCAGGCTAATACTTCTTATAGCAAACTTGAGGCCCAGGACTAAACTACAGCATAGACATTATATGATCAAATAAGAAATGTAATTCGTATAACAATGTGACAGTAATGATTGCCGGATACAAACTTCCCGAGTTTGTAAATATATATTTTTGTATGGTGCAATAGTCTAATGTTAGTCTATATTACATGTGCATAAATAAGTCAAAGCTTTTCGATTATAATTGAGGTTCATGGGACAGCTTTATAATCTGCTTTAAATGATGTAGAAACTGTTCAAGACCAAAATATTAAATGTAAGGCTGCCATGTACAAGACCTAGGAACATTTATTTGTGGACACTGCGCTGTGTGTTTCTATAGAAATTGGGACTTTCAAGTTATCCAAACGTAGAAGAATAGCAAGAATATAAAAAAGAATAACAATAACCACGTCTTTATGCTAATTCTCGATCTTTTTGCCATATCCATCATATTATTGAAAGTTTGTTTAAGTTTCACTGTTGTTCTTTGAAAAGTGTCGTCTAGCTGATCAAGTGTTTTGTTGCTTCCTCTTATCTCGTCCCCCATTCTCATTGACAATGACTTCAAAGCCCGTATCTTCTCAGTCATCACTCCCATCTGTTCCTCACTCTGGGACTCTAAATGAGCTAAAGTGCTCTGTGAGTAATCCAGCTTACCTTTATCATATGGGGAAGTTCTGTCATCAATCAATGTCGGATCAGCAGCACCAAATAATTGTGTCCTACTTGGATCTCTCTGATACAACGTACTTTCTGCATACTCTGAACTCATACCTAAAATTATCTAAATGAGTGTATAATCTTTAACTCAGTTCAATAGTACTAACAAGGAACTCTGCATAGTTTTATAAACATTGAGCTATTCATTTTAACTGTAAATTTGTTGAAATTTCACAATTTCACTGAAAAAAGTGCGGTCCTGCCAAAGAAAAAACAAAAAAAGGTGTGAAGAGCGATGAGCTTGACAAAATAGCAGTGACTTAGTAAGCACCATAGATGACTCTCCCAACAGTATATAATAGGAAGAGCTCCTTGACCAATTAGTTGCCACACATATTCGAACATTTTAGTTCTCTTGGTGAAGAAGACTTTAATAGACAACACGCAGTTTGAGAATGGATCCCGAAGAACAACTGGAATCTACTGAAGGAGTGCCAGCAAAGTCACTGAGCTTGATTAAGCATATTCTGTTGGTTCTATCTGGTAAGGGAGGTGTTGGAAAGAGTTCAGTTACTACACAAACTGCATTGACATTATGTGGTATGGGTTACAATGTTGGTGTTCTGGATATTGATTTGACTGGACCTTCATTACCTAGAATGTTTGGTATTGAAGACAGTAGTATATATCAATCAGCTGACGGTTGGATGCCTATTCCTGTTGAAACCAACGGTAAGGGTAAACTTTGCGTAGTCTCGCTAGGTTTTTTATTAGGTTCTAGGGGTACAAGTGTAGTATGGAGAGGTCCTAAAAAGACTTCTATGATTAGACAATTTATCAAGGATGTCACATGGGGGGAACTGGATTACTTGTTAATAGATACTCCACCAGGAACTTCAGATGAACATATTTCTATAGCTGAAGAACTTCGATTCACCAATCCAGATGGTGCCATTGTCGTAACCACTCCACAGGGCGTTGCCACCGCTGATGTCAAAAAAGAGATTAACTTCTGCAGGAAAGTAAACTTAAGAATTCTGGGTGTAATAGAAAATATGTCAGGTTTCGTCTGTCCATATTGTACAGAATGCACAAACATATTCTCAAAAGGTGGTGGTGAAAGTTTGGCGAAACAGTTTGATGTACCTTACCTTGGAAATATACCGATTGATCCAAAGTTCGTTGATCTCATTGAGAATCAAAAGAAGATGGAGGGTACTCTAGTAGAATTATATGAGAAGTCGTCTTTATATCCGATATACTTAGAAATAATGAAGAAAGTTCAAGAAGAAAGCTCAAAGCCACAAGAATAAATGCATAGTAAAGGGAATGAAATAAACCTAAAAGTCGCTTGCGTTTTATAATGTTTATTTACCATCAACAATATAATGACTTAATTACTAATGTCTTTTTAAACTGCAAACTAAAATATTCTCTTCTACCATAGTATGTCAATTTCTGATGTTAGTTCATTCAGCACGTAACTTGAAATTTATATTTTGGTGAAACTAACAACACTATAACCAAGGACTGGAAAAAACAAAGCCCTTCATATTTGACAAGTGTAAGATAAATGAAATGGCCAAGGAAGCTATTTGACAAAATAACTAGTATCGATAGACCAGTCAAGATAACTTTAAATATCATGACTATTGAAGACCATAACTTAACTAATTCTGAAGCTAAGAATCTACAGGATGCATTAAAGGATATACTGCAAGGTGAGAAGCAGGCAAGTGAGATGGAACAAAAACTGGATCAAGTTGAAAAGAACTTAGACATGCTATTAAAACAATTAGAGTCTTTTGAAGACGCTCGTTTGCAGAATGGGAAAAGTGAGAAGGACGAGCAAAAATAAGTTTTGAACAACACTAAGTAGAGCTGACAAAGTTAACAAAATCGCTTTCAAACCCCGTCTGCATTCTTTACCAACATAATCCAACTACCAAACGTAGGATATTAAAATTTAGAAGTACTACTACGAAAATTACATAGGAGGATAATTAACCCTTTAACTATGACCTAGGTACAAACAACGGACTTGTATCATTAGAATCAAATGGATTGGGAGTGTGTTCAGGATTCAACATAAACTCTTCAGGATCAGTATCTAGGAAAACCTTGACTTGTTTTCCGTTTCCTACCCACCATTTCCTAATCTCTGAACTTGGTGGTGGTAGCTTTCTTGCCCGTTTTTGTTCTGGTTTTGCATTCATATTGGTTATATTAGATATCTCATCATCAAGTTCATTGAGTTTGAAATTACCATCATTCAGAATTTCTATGCGTTCATCCTCATCACATCCTTCAAGCCGCTCCATTAACTTGGTATGTATAACTGACGATAACTCAGCTTTCTTTTTCTCATCCACCACAGTAACATTCGCAGAAAAGACAGCTGAGACTGGGCGATGATCAGAAAATAAAACATCTGGGGCATAAGTATAGGTTAGTTGTCTCAAGACATCACCCCTGCCTAAAATTCTATCAGTCCAAGCAGGAATTCTTAATTTTTCACTAGTATCGTATTGCCTTGTTCCTGGATCAAATTTATAGGTAGGAGGGAACTCAATTGGCATCTCGTGAAAGTAGGGAAATGATTCACCTGCTATCATTTGCTGGTTCAGCTGATCCTTTTCAAATAGACTCTTATAATCCTTTAAAGCAATAAGCTTACGTACTTCCTCATTAGACATCAATATCCTATAGTTAAAGTCACCCATCCATATAATTGCATCATGATCTTTGATTCTTAGACCTCGTGAGAATCTTATGTTTTTCGATATCATTTTATAGTCGTTATGTCTCTGTTCCACATTCTCCAGACCTGCTGCCAAATGCGAAACCAGGACACAGAACCTTGTTGCAGAGTAATTGAAACTAACAGCTACTGCGCCTTTATTAGATGTGATACCACCAAATCCTGTTTTCTTGACATCTCCCTCGACATGCTTAACCTTTAGTGATTCACTGGATTTCATCAATAAAATCAATAAAACACCACCCAACTGACTACTCCAAACTTTAGTATAGCTAGAATCTTTATCATAATAATTGATGGTATCCAATAATTTTTTTTCCCAGAATTGTTTAATATACGGATCGATTGCCAGCATATGTCCTGGAGTTAGCTCTACAACTTCTTCTAAACCAAATACATACACATCTGCAAAGTCTTCTTCTGTGGTTACACCATTAGGAAAGATCCATTGAGAAATATCATCCTTAGACAATTTGCCGCTGACATTAAAGGTCCCTGCAAATACTTTTATATCCTTCATATGTGTAAAACTGCTCCTAAATTGTCTCAAGTATTGGGAAATATAAAAATGAACTGGATCGAATAATTTTACATGTGATGAAAACAGTTTCAAATATATTTTTGCAGATTTATTATAATTTTTCTGATTTTTCGCATACACTCTTTCTAACCAGAAATGATTTTCTGACCACAATTTGTCATGCACTTCAAGCAATGGAGAAGTTATACTAAACCCATCTAGTTCCTTAGTAGCTAGTTCCAACACTTCTTTACTTATCAGTTTTTCTAAGAGAATAGGTTTTTCAATCGGGTCTGCTGCACTAATTCTTATTACACCGGTTTGTTTACCAAAATAAATTCCCTTTTTTATATTATATGCAAAAGCTCCACACTCATATATGTCTTGTTTCAGACTATATAAAACTTTATGAGGAGATTTATTTAGTGTTTGTGAACCACACGGAATATTGCTTATTTTTATTCCTCTGGTGTCCGAATATTGCTTGTAAATAGATGCCAAGGTTTCTTGTGAATCGCTCCTAGATTTAACCAAATTAACAACACTGACAATACCAAATTTTGATTCTAGTGTGTCAAAATGCTTGTTAAACTCGTTTTGCCCCTCACCAGGTTGTTTTAGAAGCTTCAGCTTTTTACCGGAAAGTAGTTGTCCATCAATAATTTCGTAAAATAGTGGAATATTCCCTGCAATTTGTGTGTATGATAGAATAAAACTATCAGTTGTTACAATAGTTTCAGTTTCGATAATGGTGGAAACTCTCGAGTCCTCGTGCATACCTTCTGAATCGGATATAGACTTGTGACCTTCTGTAGAAACTCTTGATAGAACAGTTACTGTAGCTGTTAAATCAGGGTCATTGACTATGGATGTTTTGCAAAAGCCCCTAATAACGAACATCAAAAAAGGAGCGTTATCAAAAGCCTGCTTCTCTTTCATCGATAGCCTTCCTCTCCAATTGATAATTTCACCAATTAAATTTGCATTCCATATGAAAGATGTATCAAAATTATCTATCGCATAATCCAAGTTATGGGTAAGACCAGGGGACTTCACAGCATTCGTCAAATCATAATCTTTGGTATAATAAAATGAACCGTCAGCGAAGAGTCTTTTGTAGACACCACAGGGATGTTCATGCAGTAGCTTGTCAAAATTCTGCTCTGACCGGTCAAAAAACAAATGATCATAAATCTCTGTATCTAAGCTGATGAAATCAACCTCCAATATTTTGTTAATTGATTGCTCTGGTGTGATTTTTGAGCTATCATCCAAGTGCCATCTAGGATACCCTATACTTTGTACCCCACCAACTACTACTACGTAGACATCACCATTGATTGTAAGTAAACCTAGTAGGCCATTCAAACGTAGTGCTCTCAATTCTCTATAGCCATCTTTGACCAATTCACTAGCACTGACGTTTTTAATCGAAACTGTGGGTGCTTTTATTTGATTTGGTTGGCCTTGTTGGGCTTGCACATTGCCTTGAGTTTGATTAGATCGATCATAGAGTCTTTCAAATTTTAGACTATAACTTTCAGAAGATAACACCACAGACCTGGGATTTCTCCCAACAAATATTCTCATACTTTCAGTATTAGTGTTAAGGTTCTTCGACGTAAACCACCACTATGATGACGCTGCTGCAGTTATTAATGATATTACGTCGCAATGTCGCCAAAGGACCACAACCAAGCAGCCAATTACTTATAGATATACTATGATTAACTGAAAGTTGGACCAGTGTTACTCCCCCCCAATAGTTTTATTCTGATTACTGTTTCAGTGTTCAACTCGCCAGTAATCGCAAAAAGTTTCTCGCCAATGTCTCTAATTTCAAGTATAGTATGATGTCGTATGCTCAATTGCCTAGTGATATCCCAGTATAGACCCCGACAAGAATCTAGCATTTACACAGTCCTAAATACAGACACACAGTCGGCTTCCCATCCATTATCTCATCTCGCAGTTCAATTAAGCCCTTTTTTCCAAATGTGCTCTTGCGTTTCCCATCTCAGTAGCTATTGGAATGTAGTCAAAAGCACTAAGAGAATTTGTACAGTACTTTCTGTGCAAAAATGTTCATCTGAGTAGCGAAATTCGACAATAACGGTTGATGGACCAACTTCTCATAATAATAAGTGCTGCGATGCCCAAAAGAGTTTTACATCATAGTAGGGCTGCTACATGCCAAATATATATCTGATCTGGAAGCCGCAGATTTGAAGGTTCATGGTGGAAGGAAGCGCTACAAGCATTGACCCACGGTTCGCAGAGCTGTGTATGGCTTGCAGAGTAGGTGACATCGAGAATGCCGACCGGCTAATATCTACTGGGATTAATATTAATAGCGTTGATGAGTACGACAACTCGCCGTTATTTTTGGCTAGTCTGTGTGGCCATGAGGAAGTCGTTAAGTTGTTGCTGGAGAGAGGGGCTGCATGTGACAGAGATAAATTTGAAGGTGCACGGTGCATCTATGGTGCTTTGACCGATTCTATAAGAGATATATTACTGAGCCATGATATATCTAAGGCTGTTGACTTAAACCAGCCGTTTGCCACTCATATATCTTCCTTAATCAGGGATTTTTGGTTCTTTATGACATTTGATCTAACTATTGATTTCTCGAAAGAAGATATCAACTTTAAAGCACACAAGTTTTTACTAAATATATTATGCCCCGAGTTTTTTGATTCAAACTGGCTTTGTGATAATGACTCCATAGATTTGAGCTCTGTAACAGATTCTGCTACTTTTGAATATTTTCTTGGTTATGCATACCTGTTACCAGCCGTACATAAACTGTCACACCGAGACTATGACGAACTAATAAAATTCTCTGAAGTTACAAAACTACATATATTAACTGAGTTTTTACACCAATCAAGAACCACATATGATGCAGCCGAAAAGTCAACATTAGTAATGGACTTTCAGTTCAAGTTTAGAGAATATCTTAGAGAAGCACTGAAGGTATTTGTAGAGGATAAGATTATTAATAATTATGAGGAGAATCTCAATAATATAACTAATAAATGTTTAGCATTTCATGACATATATTTGCGAGTTCAGAATCATGATACACAGGTCAGATATTATCCATGCCACTTGGCTATTTTAGAGAGAGCACCGTTATTTCAGCTAGTTTTTAACTCCAATTTTAGGGAAAAATCTGTTTATATATCAAAATCAGAATACAATGATTCGATAACTGTCAATTTTCCTAATTGCGACTTCAATGTAGTCGAGATCATACTAAGATACTTATACTACGATTGTCCAGAAATACCGATTGAATATGCTGCAGAAACGGTAGTCATGGCTGATATATTATTGGAGGACCGTCTTAAAGCGATAGCAACCGCAAATCTGGTAAAATCAAAATCTGTTTTCGACTACTATTCTGTTTTTGATATACTAAAGTTGGGATGGGAAATGAGATCAGAGAAATTAGAACACTTTGCAGCTAAGGAGATCGCAGAAAATTTGTTTAAATATGAGGAAGATCAAAACTTGAAACAAGCAATACTGGAGAGTTCACAAAGAATATCAGCTAGACAAGAGACCGATACTATTGAATTGGTAGATGATATCAGATATTATTTGGTTTCTTCATTCGTTACCAATGTAAATAGTGATATTGTCGAGGAAGAGGATTATGAGAATATTGAGTATCAGAAACGGATTGCTGTAGTGAACAAAATTTTACGACAATTAAATATAGACGCATAAATATATTATATAACTCAGGTTGTTAAAACTATCGTTTATTATGAATTAGACGCACATTCAAAGAGAATTGATATTTGAGTTATCATCAAAAAATTAAATAAAACTGTAATTTTAATCCCCAATATAATCAGGTGATTCAAAGTTTTTATTTTAAATTTTATTAATTTATTTTATTAATATAAAGTTTACTGATACAAAATATAAAAGTGGTAAGGTTTTGAGTTCCGAACGACAAACTTGGTTTTATAAAATTAATTTTTATACTGCAAACATATGTAGGTTTATAACTATTGACGTTATATTGGTGGAGACATACTCAAGGGTGCACGAAAATATGTTCGTTTCATAATATTATAATCTTAATGTAACATGTAAATGTCTAAAACCATGGGCATAATCCATGAGAAGTAGTGCTGATATAAGTGATTGAGGCATATGTTTGAAATAAGTCAAGTATTTTTATTTTCAGTACCACTATCTGTATTGTTTGATGTATTTTGCTTATAGTTAGGTATATTAGTTCTTTTCCGTTCTACAGAAATAACATGTTGTCGCAGATTTGTGCCATTAAAATCCAAGGCTTTATCACGAGAATCAATCGAATCAAATTCCACATATGCGTAACCTATTGAAGGCCCTGTGTTCTTATCATATAGCATAGTAATTCTCTTAATGACCCCACATGATTTGAAGTGCTCATCAATTTCCTCCGGTGTCGTATCCAAACTAATATTTCCTATATAAATTGAGCAGGCGTCAGCTTCTAGTTGTAGAGCATGCTTCTGCTCTCTTGTCAATCTAGAGTTTGACTGTGTTGTGACGTTATTGCTACTGACGTTGAGATTTTCAAATATCTCTGATATTTTCTGTGGAGAAATTGCCATGACAGTCTATTATAGGATCTCTTTATTTTTTATGCTATGTTTTAAGCGAGTTATAGCACTATATTCTCTAAGGTCCAAGAGATATTCGGAATGCTCTAGGTTTGTATCAATTGACCCAATATTCGTTTCGACAAACTAAATTGAAACCCAGGTAATATTTCTTTACAGTCGATAGGTACTGTTAAACAGATGGCGATAATTTTTGATATTTTACCTAGTTGGGATTGTAAGTTGTGGTAACAATTGAATACAGGAAGGGTTTATATCGTACTCATGCCACTGTTTTCCGTAGGTGATTTTGTTTATAGTAGGGACTACATTGCCAATGGATAGGGCAAGTCACAGTTTGCATGCTCAAAATCCCTTATCTGACGAAAATTCTGACAAAATATCGGATACTGACCATCGATCGATCAACTGATAGTGCAAGGAAGGTCCACATGGTAACATAGGAGAGGGGTGAAACTTTCTTGGCAGAAGTGCCACATCTGATACTAACTAATATGAGGAAAGAGTTACGTTTGCTATTCAAATCGATAGCTGATCTTCGGGGTACGGAAAATCAAAATCTATGAACGTCTATGGTAAACAAGAAAAGAAAACAGTTCCGAACATATAGATTTATTAAATGTCCAATTCCACTACCACTATCTCAACCCATATTTGCGATTGATAATAAAGTATGTCAAATATAGTATAGCTAAATTTCCTCCTCATCTTGTTGTAGTGTCATGCATTTCCGCTCAGATTTGGATACTGGGTTGATAAAAGGGAGAATAATATAAAAAAGTAATACATAAGATGGAATTGATAGTATAGCTTAACTGACAGAAAACAATTTATCTAATGAGCAATCTGTGTTGGTAGTGTTAAGGATTATTGATTTCCATCAAATAGGCAGCTGTGGCAGCTTACTATTAACCAGTCGTACCTGCAAATATTATTTAGGAAGACGCTACAGTTTCGGTTGAACCTCGGATGTAAAGTAGGTAGATATATCCTCCTTTGCAGTATTGCCTGTTAGATAATTGTAAATATAAATGCATTGGAATAATTCAGGACTAATCCTCTGTTATGCTGGGCAAGCGACTTCGTAGAATGGTACTGTAAATTTGTGATTTGACAAAAATTGTTCAGCGATGCTCATCGCAAATTTAATCGATGGCTAGGCATGATGCACTTTGCATTTCAGCACTATTATTATATATAAAACATATTATTGGATACTTTTTTAATAGTATTCGCTATAGTAGCTATTAGAGACATAAACAACTACAAGATAGACAGCAGTAGAGATGACGTCGGTAAGGAAGAGAAAGATGAACAGATCTTCTGTTAAGAAGGTTTCCAGAAGAAACAAAGACAAGCAAAAGAAGAAGCTTATAGCTTGCAACCCTATAATTGCTAAGAACTGGGATTATTCTTTGACTCTAGCACAGAACTACGAAAAGCTTGGTCTTAAAGCCAAGTTGCAGACACCTGCAGGTGGTCAGGAAGCCAAGTATGACACAGTCATCAAGAAGGAAGCTACCATCGACCCAGTAACACAATTTGGCGAAGACTCCGATTCTGATTCTGAAGAAGATAGTTCCAATAGCCAAGAAGATAATGAGGGACAAAATGTCGAGGATATCGACGAGAATGAGATACCTGAGGGTGAAGCCAGAATTATTCGCGATGCTGAAGGTAACGTAGTTAAGGTAGTATATGGTAAGAAGAAGGTGTTTGATATTGATGATGATATTGATACAATTAAGGCAAAACTAGCTGATCAACAGAAAGAGGAAACTGAGGTCGTCAAACAACTTGAAGCCTTTGCTTCCAGACCAATTGTGAAAAAGGAAAGAGTACAAAGTCCAAGAGAAGTCGAATGGTTAGAGAAGTTGTATAAGAAACACGGCGATAACTACAAAGCAATGTTCTTTGACAGAAAATTAAATATATATCAACAATCTGAAGGTGAAATAAAGAGGAAAATGAGGAAATGGAAATCAGAAAATAACATTGCTTAATTTTAAACCATGTCCAACAATAAGCAATGTCATCTTAATTCTCATTGTATGAGCCTAATTAAGTAAATGGACTTAGTTCCAACATTTATCGATATCCATATAGAATTTTCATGTACACTAGTATTAATCAATATCATTTTCATACGTCTTTTTATACTCATATCATTAGCTATTGTTATATACAAAATTGACTATGGACCAAATGAAGAAAATGCGGTTAATTACTTATTCGAGAATTTTTGAATTCACTAATACAAATATATAGATATATAAACCAGATATCTGGCATTAAATTAGAAGTTCATTATAATGTTTTTTTTGACCGACAGACATGTAATTTAGGTTCTCATTACGAGCTAAGCTTCAACAAAAGCTCTGTAAGTTGTAAAATCTTTGTCAGTGGTTTCTAATTCCACTGGAACATTTGCACCAATGAAGAAGACAAAACCTGGTTCAGCCTTTAACTTTTGGCCGTCTGCGCTTATGTAACCTTCACCAGCTGTTGTAATAACAATGCTTGGACCTTTTAGACCTTCAACAGTAGCCTTACCTGTTTTGTTCTTGAAAGTAGTTTCCAACACGGAGAATTCAGCAATTGGAGGGTTGTACATAATTGTAGCACCATCACCACCAGCTCTTGGAAATTCTTCAGCACTCATGACTTGCTTTTCAACTGGATCATATCTATAGGTCAGCATTTCAACCAAATTCTTAACATCCTTAAACTTTGGAGTGAAACCAGCTCTCACAACATTATCAGAAGCTGCCATACATTCAATGATATCACCACAAATATAAGCATGAGGGTCCTTAGCCTCTAGAAACAAAGCTTGACCTGGTTGTAATTTACAGTGGTTCAGCATTAGACAACCACAGAACAAACCAACGTCCTTTGGAAATTGTCTATTCAATCTAACAACTAACTCTGGCAAGTCAGATGATTTGAAGCTGGAAGGGTTTTCATTAGCTCTTTTAGCCATGCCATCAGCGTTCTTCTCTAGTATATCACATGGAGCAGTCATAACCTTTTCGAAAACTTTTTGCAATAGTTTCTTATTGTTAGCGCAAGCTGATGAACTGTTTTCAACACCAGTCTTGTAGTTTTGAATGAACTCATTGGCAACTTCATCACCTACAACATCTCTGAATTCTGGAATAGTTTCCAATTCATCAGCAATCTCTTCTAGTGGCTTGAAACCGCAGAAACCTTCAAACTCGGTAATTGCGACGGCCATTTCAGGCTTGTGGTTGTCATCAGGGTAGTTCTTTGGGTCCTCCATATGAAGCTTCTTACCTAATTCCTTATCAGGATGGGCTTGGATAGACAGCACCTTCTCAATAGATAGAACCTTGAACAAGAATGGCAACTCGTTAGTGCTCTTGAACTTGTTGATGACATCTTCACCAATCAACTCTTGAGAGTTCTTGGCTAGAATGTCATTCAGAGTAGCCTTGGTTTCGTGGTTTACAGATGGCAACTTGGAGTGAGTACCCATCCATAACTCAGCGTATGGTTTGGTTTCATCAATCTTGACAGAAGGGTCTGAGTGTGCAGCAAACTTAGCAACAGCACTGCTGGAACCGATCTTACCCCAGTCATACTGCTGGTAGCCGGCATCCAATCTAAAAAATCTATCACTAGTCATATTTTTTGGTTAAGGTTATCTATAGGAGTGTGTATGTATGGTTATCGAATATTGTCCTGACTTTATTTGCTAAGACAGAACAGCTAACTTATCTCCACAAAAATTATCGATTATAATTCTGTTATATATATTAATAACAAGATCAAAAAAGTATTATTTACGTCAAAATCCAACGTTCTTCTGTATCCTCTCTACTTTTGTTGTCACTTACCTCCCAGGGTCCTCCAATCCCAAGATGAAATCGCCTTCCCAGTTATTTAAGCTCAGGACACAGCAAAGTACATGCCAACTACGCGAATTTTCCAGCTTTACACAAGCTAAACCATTTAGTTTCCTAAAATTACGTGATTCTATTCAACTTCCAAAACTAAAAACACCAGCATTGAGACAGTGCTTCTTTCTTTTTTTATTTTATATTTTGTTTTTTTCCACTTTTTTTCATTGTTTTCCAGCTTTTCTTAGCTGATTTTTGGTAGCACTTTATGCCCAATTTTGTTGTTGATTAGTTTTTAAACAAGCTCTGTGTGAACTCTGCAAGCTCTTTCAACCCTGCAAGCTCTTTACCACTCCTGGGCTGTCTCTGCCATTTCTTTTTATAGAACAATGCTCAAATTATGGATTGTTGATGGGAAGTCGTCAACACCCCCACCACGTCTAAACACATTTATCGCCTTTCTGCCCCAGAATTTCCTATGCAGGTGCTCTTGCATTAAGTGTTGGGATTAAAGCCATGAATGCGTAGTTTTAGTGTCATTGTTATTGTTATTGTGGAGACAGATACATATGTTTAATGTAAGTGTAGACGTGAATGGTAATTGTAAATGTCGGAATGTCAGGTATGTCTATATGTCGACATGAACCTATTATGTAAGTTTTATAAGATGTTAAAAGGTACAGTATTTTGTTATTTCAGAAAGAAAAAAAAAATCGATGCTCTAAAGAAACATAGAAGGGGTATGCCGATATTAATAAGGTTTATTCTAATAGTCTTACAAAGTGAAATGCCATAGTGGGTCACCCAAGTGGTGGATTAGCTCAACACCGTGACCCTTGTTGATAGACTTGATTTCCTCAGTGCTCATCATAAGTTCACCAATGGCAAGAGCATTTTCCTTGTTCTCGGCATTGATCACTACAATGGTTCCTTTCTCCAAACCTGGGGCCTCTGGCAAGCTAGCACCAGCGGAAGTCAGACCGGGACACATAATATTGGCACCGGAAAGTACGAACTTGATGGCACCTCTATCCACTTGCACAGTTGGGAATGCCTCTGGGTATTTGTGTACTAGTTTCAAACTTGGAATTAAGTCGTTGAATTTCTGAAAGAACAACACTTCCTCGTCAACCGTATATAGCTGTATCTTGTCCTCACATTTGATAAGCTCGATTTGACTCTTCTTTGGAATCAATTCATCAATAACATCTTCTAGCTTAGGATATTGGGAAACCAGCTTGGTCTTCAAGGTTCTTTGAACCGAGGACTTCACTTTGGAACGTGAGTGCACATCTTCTTTAGAGAATCTACATTTTGTCTTCAAAACATTACCAACAATCACAATTAAAAAGATCACATAAAGGAACAGCTAGTGCGCAAATGATCACTGGAGATAGCTGTATGATCTTATAACCAAAAATGTTGCAAGCTCAAAAAATAGCTGGTTAGTATATTTGCTTTTTAAATTTAAACACACCTAGCCCACTCGGATAGTTCTTTTTAAACATATCAAAATAACATACTTCTTAAACATTGTAAATGATATACTGATATAATCTTGGTCGTCAGAGTCTCTTAGAAAGAATGGTCTTATAAATTGCTATTGCACCTAAATACTTGACTACTTGTTCTACTGTTAAATATTATAATTTGTTCGCAAGCTGTGAAAAATTGGACACCTTGCGATGATCTTCGTTTATTGAGAGACTTCACAATTGTGAACTAACGAGCAGAGTTTATAGACATTATATAACATAAGATAGTACAATTACTTGTCAATTATTTTTACTAGTTTCATTTAATTTGTAGCAATTAATAATTAGGAACAAATCATCAAATTTTAATTCTCTTCCTTCATTATATAGCATTTATGTCGCACATTGTAGGACTGTAAGTATTTTTGTGACTCTAATGGTAGTTGTAATGCTATCAGTTATTGTAGCAGTTACTGGCTTGTGGATTTCACTCGTAGATATGGTTGTTAATAATGCAGATAAATGTTCCTTCTGACTCAGGCTTGGGTATATCTCTTTTATACTACTGTCCGTGTTGAAAATAGATGGTGAAACACTTTCACTCGAATTCTGTTCTTCATCACTTGAAAAATTACTAGAATAAACAAGAGAAGAACTGTTCAATTTAGATGAATAGGAATGAATATCTTGCAACTCACCGTCACAATAATTCCTAAAACCGTACTCATTAACTGTTATATCATTAAAATGTGTCCATTTTTCTGATTTTGAGATTACAGCATTCTCAATCAACCCATTTGCTGGAATTTCAATCACTTTGCCAGGTAATGATGATTTTGCCATTGGAGCAAGTGATATCATATAATTATCCAGATCAAAGACAGTATAAACATGCGTTAGAAAACTGTCACCTAGAATTACGCGCCCTTTTGAAGACGTAATCCCCAATCCACAGAGCCCATTGCTTTCTTCATCGGGTAACAGAATAAATGATCGCAACGGAATCTTCATGTGCAATTCGCCAAATGTGAATGCCAAATCGGTTGTTGTGAGGAAATCATCCGATGGACATGCCAATACAAACAAGCCATGATCATCGCTCCATGTTGCATTCAGGTAACTGGCTATCGATTGAGTAATTGGATGAGGAAGTTCTATAAGAGTAGATCCAGTATCCAAAAGCGCAGGCAATTTGGTATTAGAAATTACCCACTGCTCACATGATCCATCAATACCTATACCATCTAGTGTTAAACTAAGTGTAGATGGTTCGTCGGCAATTCCAGGAAACTCATTGATCATAGGGAATGTGTACAATGGGCCAATAAACCGTGACGTATCAATTGAACCAAATAGAATTGATCCTTTCTTACTTTCATCATTATACTCTATTGAATAGGCCGCAATATTTGTGAAGCCTGCATTCTTAAGCGCTAGGGGAAAATTTGGATAGAATTTACCAGGTGCGAATTCATAGCCATTGACCGATTCCATCGCAGGGAAACCAATTCCTAAAACACCACTAAAAGTTGCATTTGTTGCAAATGCCATACCAAACTGTAAATCTTTTAAGTGTCCTTCTGGAAGTGTAATGATATCTACAATCCATATTCCACTTGTATATGTGGTGTCTGCATATCCAATCTTAAAGGTTACATTTTTTAGATAATCAAAAGTTTGAGATTTATCCATGTCATAGAACACCAACCCAGAGCAATCAATCAAACATTTGGGCGGTTTCCCAGAACCTTTGTTGTAACAAAGTGGATTCCCAATTAAAGTTACCCATAAATCAGAGGAACCAGTATCCAAAACTAATGGAATTGATTGAGGTGGTGTCCCAAACTCGAGAACACTCTCATAATAAAGATTATTAAAGCGTCTAAATTGCAAATCAACAGCACTACGCTTTGATAGAGATGCATGAGACGAAACAATTCTCTTTTCAATAGTGAGTCGTAAGCAATTAACAACAGTGACCAGATTAAATATAAAATAACAGTTAATGAATTGAATCATTTTATTATTTGGGTATTCCAACTGTCTTTGTAGCAACTTTATTTAAAGACCTAAATCATACCATATACTGTATTTGGAGTATAAAGCTTGAGAAAGCAAGTCTGGTAAAAATCAATAGGATTCCAGTTTATACTCATCATAAAAGTAGCATTTATACTTTTCTTATATTCCAAATGTATCATAGGATACAGCGATTATATTTTTTTAGGAGAGACCTTTTATTGAGGTGAGTAAATTGTATTTGCGGTCTTTGGAGGAAGTATAGTCTCCTCATAACCAGTAAACTTCCGAACACAACTTTAATCGAAATAAATAAAAAATTGACATGGTATCATTTTTTTTATTGACCTTATTAATTGAATAATTAGTATGTTAATAAGGTTATTACTATTGGTCTTTCTATATTGTTATTGTTAGTGTTATGTCCAAATATGCACAGATATCAAGATAGAAATAGATAGAACCATGTATATTACCCAAATCGGACATTACAAGGTGTTAAATGAGTTAAATAGTGAACAAAACTGAAAATCTGAAACTTAAATGAATACCATACCATAATTTTACGTATTTCATAGGCACCGTGGTTTTAACACTCATATGAATAATGAAGGATAGATCTGAAATATCAAACAATGAAACTGAAAAAAATGCAACAAGTGTCCATATTCATACTCGGTAGAAATAAAATGCCATTGAAGTCTATGATAATATTTTACTTTGACTAGCATTTGAGGTTAAACAAAAGAATGTCATGCAGGTGCTATATTGGGTTCTTGTACGAATGCTTCTCTAGTAAGATAACAAGTTCAATGTTTAGATATGAAACAAGCCAATTCAAAGCAAAGAAAAGTATTACTTTTGACCATATATGAACAAGCAGTGGTAAGGTAAGAATAGTAACAAGAATCTTCAAACTCAGACCAATGTATCCAACTTTTTCAATTGGGTTTGAATTTCCTTTATGACAGCTTTCCTCTTTGCTTTCAAGATTGCTTTCTTTTCGGGTTCTTCACTTACTAGATCAACACCATCCAACTCTATCAACAATTTTAATAGCATTTCATTACAGTATTTCTTTTCGTAAACTGATTTTTCGTCATCAGGATTATAAGCACCCAATATGTTGTTAACTCTATCTTCAAATTCATTCTTATACCTCAAGTGTATGTTCTCTATTTGCATTTCATGAGTTAAAGCTGCAACTTTCTCCTTCTTATTCTTCTTCTTATAGCTTTTGCTCTTGGATTTCTTACTGGAACCGCTCCCACTAGTGAACTTCCAAAGAAGTACTGCAAACACGGCTGCACTCACGGTGGCTACGCAAATGCCTTGTACATCAATATTTTGTTGTTTAACGTATTCAATTAATGAGTCCATTTTACTCACAAAAGATACTGGTTTGGTCTATAATCTACAGTAGCTATTCACCACCATAACTTTCACTGTAGTAATTACACTTAAATTGCTTCCCAATTTCTTGTTTTCTTAACGCACAATGCTAGTACCAGAAAAAGAAAAAAAAGGCCGATTAGAACAGGCGTTAATGTGCCGAACATGGGGAGACTCATTTTCCAGCATATCACTTGCATGGTGTTATAAAACAGCATGCTTACAAACTACTGCAACAACCTTAATTACACTAAGCGCTATATTTAAATTTACACTCCAAAGTTATTGCCCCCTCGCTACCTTTCAACGCCAGATTATAGAAGAATAGCAGCCTGGTTTTCCACCCCTTTTGTATTACTTTATACATCAAGACAAATACTTGTTATTAATGGTCAGTTTTGATTCAGTCAGTTCTTCCGAGCACTCCTTGGTTGCCTTGCGAAACAGGATAGTCGGCGATGCTACAGCTAAACTTGATGTTTATTTGGGCCAAAATAGTACGATATTCAAGGAGCTGACATCTATAAGTGCCAGCGATGATATTGATCTACAACATTTAAAGTTAGACATATTATTGATTTTGTTGAATGTGGACAAAAATACAATTGAATCCTTAGGGGAAAGCTATAATGATGTTGTTGTAAGTGTTCTACAGGATATTGAACTACCTAAGACATTTCTTACAAACAATACTTCAATCAACAGAAAATATATCAAACTGATTAACATGAGCAAAGGCTATACGGAATGCGATGAATTCCCTTTCCTCAAAGAAACAGAACAATATTTGTCTCATTTAATCGACAAGCTACTTTCTGATATAGCCAACTCAAGCGAGATAGCAAACACGATCGAATTACTCACATTACAACTACAAAATGGCAAAAATAGGTCATTTTTAATGACAAAATCACTCAAGGAGCAAATTGAGTCAATGCTGTTTAAATGTTACAGAAAATACGCAGAGCTAATTAACTACAAGTATATGATTCGCCTTAGAGTTCAAAAAGATAAGAAGAATAACAAATATAAACCGCTCAGCAATAAAGGTTTGAACTCTTGCATTTCATTACCGAATTCGATCACCATATCAAATCAACAAGACGAAAAGCTCCTCTATTTATGCTTGGTACTTTACACTTGGAGTCATAAAATAAATCAAACTGCATCACTTTGGGAAAGCAGCGAATTTCAATTTTTTATTTCCAGTTTTCTAAAAGGGGAGAATATACAACTAAAGTGTGCTGCGTTGGAGTTTTTAATAGCTCCCTATCTGAATACTGAAAACACTTGGAAAAAGAGAAAGATCATTATAAAATACCTCCCATATTTAGTCGATCTCCTCAATTATCAACCCCTACCAAAGTGGTTTGACATTTTTGAGACTTTAACAGATTTAATTGAATTATACAACAGGCACGAGCCCATGAACAATCCCATTATTATGTTTTTGTCAAAATCAAATATGCTATACGGGATTTTGGGGG
This sequence comes from Nakaseomyces glabratus, assembly GCF_010111755.1. Lineage (NCBI taxonomy): Eukaryota > Fungi > Ascomycota > Saccharomycetes > Saccharomycetales > Saccharomycetaceae > Nakaseomyces > Nakaseomyces glabratus. Next base: position 247,991 of record NC_088960.1, read on the forward strand.
TATTTTTTGAATGTATGTCATTAAAAACACAAAATAATGCTTCTATCAAAACATTGACTAAATGCGTTAAATTTTGTGCTGCGTTTGCTGCTAACGATGAAAAATATAGGGCCCTTCTATTGGAACATAAGTTTCTGTTGAATAACCTAGAGTTTGGATTAGAACTTCACCTTAGTTTACTTAATGAATTTATTGAATTTTTCAATACCTTTAAAAATGGAAATTTGATTTCTAGTACTGAACCTTTCCCATGTTTATATGATTCGGAACTTTGTTTTGAATGGTTATCTTTACTAAAGTCATTTTCAAGAAGCGTGACAGCGTTACGTACTTCTCTGAAAAGAAACAAATTACCAGAGTTGCTGCTAAGACTTTTGAGAAAAATACATCGTATTACAAAAGAATGTTTTGAGGTGGGCCCTGAATTCTTAGGCGCTGAATTAAAAGTAATGGGACAAACACTAGGTACGATCTGCAATTTTGTTGTAGAATTTTCCAATCTCCAGCCATACCTAGTAAAGAACGGCATAATTGAAATTATACAAGATCTGCTCAGTGATCCACTATTAAACGACAGTATCGAGTGGAATTTACAAAGCAGGAAGAATGCGTTACAGGGTTGCAACACAGAGGATGTTAAGACTAATTCGTTATGGGTATTGCGTCACTTAATGTATAATTGTCAAAATGAAGAAAAGCTAGAATTACTCGCGAAGATTCCAATGGAAACTATTCTGGAGTTTGTTAATGATCCTAGCTGGCCAGTGCAGGCACAAGCTTTCCAATTAATCAGAAATCTGACGTCGAATTCTAGAAAAGTGGTGAATATTTTACTGGAGAACTTTAAAGAAGTTGAATACAATCTTGACCCAGTAACAGGCAAAACCAAAGCAATTGGTAACACTTATCTGTTTGAGTTCCTTGTACATAAAATGACCAAATTAGATCCCCGTGATCCACCACAAAAGAAAACCCTAGAAGGGATTTTATATATAATAGTTAACCTAGCTGCTGTGAATGAAAACAAAAAACAACTCGTTGTGGAACAAGATGAAATATTAGAAATATTAAGTGAAATATTAGCAGCTTCTGCACAAAACCCAACAAGATATGGAAACGATAGTGACTTGAAACTTGCATCACTTTGGGTACTAAATAACTTACTATGGAATTCTGAATCAGCAAACCATTCCCAATTTGGTTTGGATGGATACCCACCAACGTCAAGAGACAGCAGTTCAGCACCAATAGATTACTCCGAACCGCCATCAGGTAGAGTGTCCAGAAATGAAATACATGGCATTACAAGCAACACCGATCATAACTCAGCTATTGATGAGGATATTGATGACAGTAGCGCTCTTCAAGACAATGAAGAACGGAACGACGAGTTTGTGAGACATATCCCAGAGGGTAGATCTCAGAATAATAATTCCACTGTTTTAAGATGCAAGAAATTGGTTGATCTAGGTATACATGAACTGGTGAAAAAGAATATTTTTGACGATTCACTTTCAGTAAGAGAGAAAGCAAGAACACTTTCCTTTCATATGGACTTACTTTTACGTGATAGCAACAGTAGCTGAATTCAAAAAGCATGCGGAGGCTATCTAAGAAAACAAAGAAAAATTGGTAACTAAATGAACTATTTTCACGAAGTTAATGAAATTTGTATAAAATCAACATATTCGTAAAGTTGGAGAATGATGATTCATGATCAGGATTATGTTGTTACGATTACGCAAGAAATAAGCAATCGCCTTACTGGACACTCTTCTGGCAATACAATCCGCAACGACATACTCAGTTAAGCAGAGAATGAATATCTGATTTACTAATAGACACAGTTATGTTAAATAGTTTTTGAAATGATTGATTAAATTTATATTCTAAACACCATAGTTACAAAATGACAGAGAAAACCAAAATTACGTAACTTAATCTTGAGTCTTTTGAGAACCACGTAGCAAACCAGTTCTTCTGGCAGCAATCAAACCAGCCTTTTGACCAGAAACAGCACCTCTAGAAATGGTAGAAGCCTTACCAATATGTTGATGGTTACCACCACCGTGAGGGTGATCAACAGGGTTCATGGCAACACCACGGGTCTTTGGCCAAGAGTTTCTCTTCAACTTGTACTTGTGGAAAGCACGACCAGCCTTCAACAATGGCTTGTCAGTTCTACCACCACCAGCAATAACACCGATGACACCTCTAGCGTCAGAAGAGATGATCTTCTTAGCACCAGAAGGAAGTCTAACTCTGGTCTTGTTTTCATCTGGGTTGTGACCAATGATGATAACGTAGTTACCAGAAGCTCTAGCCAAAGCACCTCTGTCACCTGGCTTTTCTTCAACGTTGGAAACAATAGTACCTTCTGGAACGGAACCCAATGGCAAGACGTTACCGACGTTCAAAGAGGCCTTCTTACCGGCGTAGATGAATTGACCAGTGTGAACACCTTCGTTAGCGATGAAGATTTCTTCACGCAACTTGTACTTGTATGGGTCACGGAAGACAACCTTAGCCAATGGGGCACCTCTACCGGCGTCGTGGACGATTTGCTTGACGACACCACGGATGTAACCGTGACGTTCAGCGTAGTCCAAGGTTCTCAACTTGGCAGCACCTTGTCTCAATCTGGTGTGAGAGGTGAAGATAGAACCAGCACCCTTTCTTTGGTTACGAATAACTCTACCTGTAAATAATAATCATAATATATTTTTTTCTCTCCTTTAAAAATTCCTCTAAAGGTCTGCAATTTGTACATCATTAGTTCACATAGCCATCCTAATTAACATTAGCATCTTCTAAAAACAAAAGTTCTCCCAGTATATGGTCAGGTGTTAGGAGACTTGATAACCACATGAATTGTAATACAAATTTTCAATCGAAAAAAATATATGTTAAAGACATACTGTTAGTAAAGTTGATCTCTTGAATAATTTTCATTTCTATTAATGCTAATCACTGCCAAAGACTTATGTATCACTCCATCGCATTCAAGCTTAATTCTCAAATATCAATTCCCATAAAGTATTCTGATCTATTTCTTTCAACAATAGGTGATATCCCACCAACATATCCTATATTGTTTACGCCAAAGGTATCTGATCGTTTCATGTTCTCATACTTCCAAGTTGTGTATTTTCGCTTGATATCCTATCGTTAATCCAGTTTCATAGCTCGGCAGCGTTTACGCCATATTCATTGTTTGCATTTCGCACTCTAGTTTTCACATACCCATTGTTCCTTGTTCTTGTTTGGTTTTCTTGTCCTCCTGAGAAAAAGAGAATACACAGAACCAATATTTATATATACTCGATGGCTACACTATTAATATTTAGCTATACTTTAGTCAATGAGAAGTTTGACAATTTTGCACTTTCCTTGCGCTACACTGGGCACTACCGACCCGAGGATGCCCATTCCGCAGTTTTGGCAAAAAGTGACGAAACCGAATTTTGCCAATGCGGGCACTGAGGTTCCGCAACTGCTAGGCAGGAGGATTTGCTTGTCCCATCAAGCCCCCCCTCCCGGTAGTAACATGCTCCTGCCTGGATGTCGAGTACCATCTGCCTAGCAGGGCCCCTCTGGGAGGAGCTGCTCTGTCTACCCATGCCTAAGCCAAGAACTACACTTGGCAGCCCGGTTGTTTCGCTCCTTTGGGAAGAACATTGCTGAACCAGGATGGCACTACCCGCTACAGCGGTGGCACTGTAGTGGCTGTGTGGGCAAAAGGGAGGGCTCCAGCCTAGTTTCAACTCTCGCCAGGGAGAGGCAGAGAGACAAGGAGAGCAATTTGGCAGTCCAGCCATCGCAAACATCCCTTGCAAGGTGAGCGAGAGGTTAGCTATCTCCAAGAGATAGCCCTGCGCAGTGTACATCGTGCGTACACTCCATTCTTGCTCCCGGCAACCCACTTCCTTATCAGGAAATTTTAGTTGCGATCACTTCCTGGGCTCAATTGACAAAAATGACTAAAAACGCAAAAGTAACTAAAAATTCCCAAAAACACTATCAGATTTCTTGGGTGTACGGATGTAGCAGTCACAAAACAACAAACTACTTTTCTCATGTGATATTAACGTACAATGTGTTATGTATGTGGTATGTAGCACTATACAACTCACACTGGTAAGCTATTGTGATGTAGAAAATTGTGATGATGTAGTAGGTATGCAATTATATTACATGCTTCTTTACAATATATATGACCTACTTATGCCCTTTATAATATGCAGCTGAGAAGAATGGTTATGAATTACCTTCTGCGCTTGCTCTTGCCAGAGCCGTTTATGCGAGCAATGTCTTCTGAGGAGATAACCAGACCGTTTCTTGTGGATCTACCAACTGACTGCACTTTAAGACCACGGGTTCTTTTCTTGCTCTTTTCTAGGTCCTTGGACTTGATACTGCTACCTATTCTTCTCTCTATATCTTTAACATATGTGGACTCTATCTTTCTGAAATTACCACTCTTGACCTTAGATAAAACGATACCGGCATCTGCGGCTTCTTCCTCGTATTTCTTTATCCTTTTTACGTGCTTGTCTATCATACCTTTCCTCACATGCATGGGTACTTTCTCCAATTTGGAGATCTTTCTACCATCACCGTTGACCTTCGATATGTTTTGTAACCTCATCTCCAGTGTCCTGGCCCTGGCTTTCCCCATCACTTCGTCATCCTGATATGAGACCGTGGTGTCCTTCAACCCGTCCAATGTCAGAGACGCACCGCTGGTAGCACTGTTAAACGCACTTAGTAAATGCGACTCCTTCAAAAATCGTTGAAGCTCTATATCGTTTTGCAAGTTCTCCATCTCCATGTCCTCACCTTCATCATCTCCTGGTTTAGTTTCAGTGCCCTCGCTCTCGAGAAGCTTCCGGTTCTTGTTTAAGGTCTTACCGCTTCTAAGCAATTTTTGCTCTTTTTTGCTAGGCGGTACGTAAGTGTCATTGGCCCCAGAGAATTTAATTACTTTAGGCTGTCTTATGTCTGCAGATTTGCTCACTGACTTATCTTCAACATCATCTTCTTCATCAAACCCACGGAATTGTTCCTCATCCTGCTCGCTCTCATCACTGCCCTCTTTGTCAGATAAGTCGGAATCACCACTAAAAGAGTCTACGTCACTAGATCCACTATCATCTCCCTCCTTGGTCTTGTCTTCATACCCCATAGACTCCAATGAGCCAAATTGTGCTTCAAAGGCTTGCCTTTGAAGCTCAAGCATTTTAAGGTACTCTGCATCGGTTTCACCCATACTTGATTTTTTTGTTCGTTCAAGTTAATGCAATATAATATATACCACTTATGTGACGGACTATTTAACAAATGGACCTCTAGTAGTCTCTCAACTAGTATGCTTTCTGTATAGCTCATCGCATCGCTTCAATTTTTAAATTTCATTTTGTCAAAATTGCACTTTTTCACAACAATTAAATCAGCTTCTGCGATGTTTTCTAAGCAAAACTATAGATCATTACGGTGACAAACACTCTGAAAAACTAACAACTTGAAGCTCATCGAGTAGTGGCAGTGATAATTATACAACACAGTTAAGAATTATGAGTTGTCGACATGTTGTCATGCTCTATTCTTGTTCTCACAATTGTGTGGATTGAAACTTCAAAATAACTGTAATTGAGTGATTAAGATGACCAAATTTGTTGGATGCATTGATTTGCATGATGGACAGGTGAAACAGATTGTAGGAGGGACGCTAAAGGACAACGATGACTCATTAGAGACTAACTTTGTTTCGAAGTATCCGCCATCATACTACGCTCAACTGTATTTGGAGAATAGAATTGAGGGCTGCCACGTTATCAAGTTGGGACCAAACAACGATGCAGCAGCTATGGAGGCTCTCAATGCTGCTCCAGGGTTTTTACAAGTTGGCGGTGGAATTAACGATGAGAACTGCTTGCAATGGCTAGAGAAGGCAAGCAAGATTATTGTAACAAGTTGGCTTTTCACTAAAGAGGGCACTTTTCTAATGGATAGGCTACAGTTATTAAGCAACAAGTGTGGACCTGATAGAATTGTTGTTGATTTGAGCTGTAGAAGGACACCAGATAGCAAATGGGTTGTCGCTATGAATAAATGGCAGACTTTGACCACATTGGAGCTAAATAAGGAAACATTTACCGAGCTTAGTAAATATACAGATGAATTTCTAATTCATGCTGCTGATGTGGAAGGACTGTGTAAAGGTATTGAAACAGATTTGGTAACAAAACTTTACGAATGGACTAAGGACATTAACAAAGAAGTGAAGATTGTTTATGCAGGGGGCGCAAAGAGTATTTCTGACCTAGAATTAGTTGATAAATTGAGTAATGGTACTGTAGATCTGACGTATGGTAGCTCCTTAGATATCTTTGGTGGGAAGTTGGTCAGATTTCAAGATTGTTGCGAATGGAACTCGAAGCATAATTAAGATCAATTATAAAATGTACAACGCGCTGGATAACAAATCACCAATCATTATCCTTGATGAAACATATTAATTGCATGCCATGAAACCTGTTGTATATAGATTTATTTAAATATGAATATACTACCGTTTATCTTTAGAATACAACTTGATCGAAAAAAAAAGGCTAATAACGAGAAAACTTGACGATATTTACTTAGGTCTCGTTTACCATGCACTTCCGTAAGTATCACTGGATCTTCCATTGTCGCCATAAGGTCCATCATGACCATTCATCATCATAGCATCGCCATCTTCTTCTATTCCATTGCCTTTAGCATCACCAGTGGCAAAGTTAACCTTCTCTTGATCCATTTGATTCAAAGCCAGCATAATAGATGCCACTTTCTTCTGTAGAGTATCGATACCTCTTAAAACAACTTGGTCTACTGCAATTGAACCAACTGCTTCAACATTCATGTAGAAGGTATCAGCCTTCGCCTTATAGTCAAATGGTTCATCATCGTTTGGTGGGTCTTCGTATTCACAGTTTTTAGATTGAGGCCATTCCTTTCTTATATCCTCTTCGTACCAGTAATCTGTATGTTGTAGTTTATTCCATGGGTCATATTCAAACTCTATAGCAGCAGCAGGTCCCCACTTCGCGTGTTCCTTTGCTATACCTTTCTTTGCTATGCATGTTAGTTTCAGTTCCTGACCTTTTCTCAACTTACATATCAGAACACCATTTCCTTCTTTATCCTGTATTATTGGGTGACCAATATTTCTGCCCATTAGATTAGACACAATCAACAGGTCTTTTGCGTAAACATTAGTTGTACTTTCACTTTCACCAACTGCTTGTAACGTTAGAACGACCGAACACTTGTCACAATGATCTTCACAGAAACAGTCACGACTGTACTCCAGTTGCTCAATGTCTGTACTCTGCAAAGGTATTAAACCCAATCTATGTGCCAAAAATTCATCTGCCAGAACAGTGGTGTTTGTCTCGACCTCAACAGAATCTATAGCTAAAGTAGGAATTTCCGCGATCATCACCCTACGTAGAGAATTTGCTAATGCTAAATCAACATTCGACAATATGAAATCAACATTATCACGGGTGGCTTCTCTAATCTTCACTTGAGGACCTTCTTCACTCATTTTCTGTATATTTTTGTTTGCTTCGCTTGCTTTCCAGATGCTAATTAGAATTACAACAGTGCCGACGTATCAAAATGCAAGCACACAGCTAAAATTTAACAATGATCCACAGGCGCTTATGCTATCAAATCCCAGCAGTTAGTGGAATAAAGACGCTATTGTTCGCTAGTGTTGACTGCCTTATATGACTTTCACGTAATTTCAACTCAATATTTTGTCAAATTTCAGCTTTGCTCACCAAGAATTTTTCAGTTACGTATCTTATGATAGATATAGCAGTTTATGATGAATGCAAATGTCTGCAATAACAACAAGTGTGAATTAGTTGATTAATTGTCTAGTTCTGAGACTTGATATAAAGATATTGTATTAGTGACTGTTTTAATTGGTCTATGCTTACATAACATAAATAGAAAAATAATAATAATAGAAGACAAGATAAAAAAAAAACAAAACAAAACGAATAGCTGTAATATTTACAGGAAACGGCATATACCATTGCATTGTTGACAGAAATTATTAATTTCAAGCCTTCAATTGATGCAACTAATATATCTAAAAATGCCGAATGCATGAGAGGAGAAAAACAAAGTTAGTATACTAACAGAAAGTACACTAGACATACAAGAAGTCCGTGTACGCTCAGTGAACCTATTCTTCCTTCCCCTCTAAAATTAATAAAAGAGTTGTTTTTATATTCAATGGGTCTATCATTTATTATATGATCAGTTGAAAGGTCTGGAGCTACCACGAATGAACTCTAGGATCTTCCAGCCTTCAGTTTCATCATCATCGATTTGTTCTGGGTCTCTGGTGAAAACCATCGCATAAGAAGACATCAAAATATTGGATTCATCACCAGCTGCAATTTCACCAGTTTTAGCCTTCCTGTACAAGTGAATTTCTTGAGCTCTGCAACCCACAACAAGAACAGGAATATCTTGTGGTTGCAATAGCTTTGCACTGACAACTTCCACACCTCTGATATCTAAAATTTTACCATCGGAGAAAAGCTCTTGCTTCTTGAAAATCTTCTGCTGGGCGTTGTAAACGTTAAATGGGGCCTCACTGAACCACTTCTTCAACACTTTTTCATCACCTTTGACATAGGCTTCAAGAACTTCTGGCACAATATAGTCTCTCAAGTGTTTTGTAAAGCCGATATTGGTGAATGTTGGGTCAACCATCTTGAATTGCTTGTAAACACGAGCGGATTCAGTTTCTGCAAAGAAACCGCCAATCTTACCGGTGATCTTTCTCAAGAAAACAATCAATGGGTTTTCACTTTCATCCCATAGGCTAACCTTAACACTCTTCAAAGTACGACCGACTGGCGTCTTCTCTTTGAAATCCTCGATTTTCTTGCCCAATGATTCCTTAGCTTCAATATCTGTAGCAACCAATGCAGATCCCGCTTCATCATTGCTCTTTACAGCACGAACTCTTTTACCCGAGGCTAGATCTTTCTCACGCTTCAACCTTCTCTGTTCTTTAGTAATGAAACCACCGTAACTGGAACTGTCACCATCATCGATGACCTCGCTGACATCCTTGTATATCTTTGTCTGTCTGACAGGCTCGAAGCTCTCGTCCAGTTTCTTGGCGGTCTTAGATGCGACAACTCTTGTAGTCTTTGCAATGTCGGAATCCCAGGCTTTAGTCGCCAGCTCCTCCACCGTTTCACCCGTCTTCTGCAAAGTTTTGCCGACAATGGTTTGACTGCCCTTCGACGCTTTCAAGTACGCCTCACGAGCTTTCTTGTATGCTTCAGACTCACCAAGTCTACCAGAGGCATCCTGTAAAGTCTTGATATTGTCCTGCAACTCCTGCGACTTCTCCCACTCTTTCTTAAATGTCTCTCTGAAGATCTGCAGAGGTGACCTTGGGTTACTCAGAAGAACCGAGCGGGTCCCAAAACATCTGCGAGCCACCAGCACCCCACTTGTCGAACGTACACTGATCATAGTTTGTTTTTACTACAAATAATCCTAACCACTTTGACTAGGCTGGGATAGTATCACACAGTCTGGTAGTAACTGGTCTCTTTCTGTTCTGTTTTATCTCTCTTAGTATCAAAATGATTCATTTTTCCAAGTTTCTTCCTCTCAAACTCCCAACGGTTCGGTTTTTCCTCTTTTCACAAAAGTGACATCTCACGTTGGTGCAATAGCCAACGCTCACTGAGCTGCCCATCAAGGCCATAAAACTCAAACAAGGACCACACAATAGACCTTAGAGATAATCTCATCCTCCCGCTCATCTTCAATTTTAATCACCATCAAGTACTAAACCCACAAAAGCGCCCTTTTGAGCTTGAAACACAACACCTTTTTGTAGCCCTTACATAGGGCACGTAAACTCCCACCAACAAACTCACCACAAACTCCCCATGCCACAGCCAAGGAATAGCCTGCCATCAGAAAAGTAGAACCGCTGTTATACAGTTCTGAATACTCTTGAAACCGGCGAACCGCCGAAATCCAACTTTTTAAACCCAAACTTCAACATGGCCGGGTAAACTTACGTTTTCAAGTTTCCCCCAGATGTCCTCTTCTCTTGGCATACCACCTTTCAGCGTTAAATTTAGCAGTATTGTTTAGTGTAATAGATCTTGGACTCGCTAGTAGCACCAAGAACAGGTGGTTTATACTTGAAGAGGAGGAGTGTACCAGCGTTAGTGTGTGAGTGAAACTCGGTGTCTTTCTGGGCTAGTAGATTTTTTTGTGGGGAGGGCTAGCCGCATGGTTGTAAGGTTTGAATAGCTGGTTTTTGGAATAGTATGTCGCGGAGGAGGGCATTTCAAGGCGGTATAATGCCTGTGGACACTCTTTCCTCATCGCCTGTTGCGGAGACGCAGGAGAGGCGGCCGGTGTCCCCGGTACGGTATAGGAGGAAGCGTGATCCGAAGGTCATCGCGGAGTTAAATCAGAAAGGCCATGAGATATTCAGTATAGGTGATGAAGATGGTTTACCAATGAGACACAAGGAGAAAGATGTACAGCGTGGTGAAGGTGAGGAAAGATCATCAAATAGGCCGACTTCAACATCAGATGGCAATTATGAGAGTCTTCGATACGTGGTAGTTGGGAAAATGAAGCTGATAACGCTTGATCAGAAGGAGGTGGATGTGGAGGAAGCTGTGCTAGAGTTCAGTAACAAGAAAGGTGAACTTAACCCTTCTATGAAGATTAGGCCTACAGACAGTAGAAGCAAAGTGAAAGATTTCAAAATCAAGATACTCCGAGATTGTTCTAAGATATGGTTCACAGAAAGGGTAGCAAAAGTGGGTATATTTCTGAAAGAGAAATTGGATGTTCCCATCGTTGATGGTAGCAATGAGGTTTTGCCTATTATCTGCATTGTCTGGGTTAGATCACTTCAGGATTCAACAATATTTCTCCGACTATCACGAATTCAGATAGTGCTTCATGAATTAGCCAAAAGTAGAAAAACACTACATACTACACTAACAGTACTCACGAATCTAACCGAACTTGAATTACAAAGATGCATAAAATCCAATATGATCACAGAACTTCAAAAATTGTCAAGGGCTAAAAGAAGACTAATTTCTTCTTCATCAGACGGTATTAACGACCAGGATGATGTACCGAACAAGGGTGTATCAAACACAAACAATGTATCACGTAAAAATGGGATCAGATCTCTGATTTCTAAGGCCAGTAAGGCCGCATATAATACGGGGAATGGTAAGTCAATACGAATACCTTTTAGCGTTAATGGCGCAAATAATCGCAAGATTTCTTCTACAAGTCAATCAGTAGACCCTATACCTTCTTCAAATTTTTACTCGAGCAGTAGCCCAAGTGGAAATACACGATCTAATTCGCTCAATAAGCGTGCAAATGAGCATAAACTCTCTGATCATTTACTGTCAAATGTTAAAAGGACTAGAAAGAGTATGATTAATGGGTCTAATAACAGTATCAAAGATCCAATGTCGATCGATGACGAAGAAATCGCTTTTGATGAGGACAAAAGCAATGCGGAAGACGAATTGTTTTACGAAACTCCAAAAATATTTGAACCAAATCTCGTGTATAAATTTACCGATGGTTCTTATTACACTATTACTAATCAGGATTTTAAATGTCTCTATAATAAAGACTGGATTAACGATAGTATTCTCGATTTTTTCACTAAATATTTCATTGAATCAGCTATAACAAACAATAAGGTGCGGAAAGAGGATGTACATATCATGTCATCTTTCTTTTATACAAAATTAACTAGTACTGAAGAAGAAGTATACTCAAATGTAAAGAAATGGGTCAATAATACGGATTTATTCAAGACAAAATATGTCGTTATTCCTATTAATAATAATTTTCACTGGTTTGGATGCATTATAACTAATTTAGATTCTTTCTTCATATATTACAATGAGAACAAAATGTCTAAGAATTCCAAGAATTTAGCAAACATGGATAGAGAAGAAGATGATATTACAGTTAGTCCACCAATAATTACGATACTCACGTTTGATTCATTAAAACAAACGCATAGCAGAGAAATTGATCCGATAAAAGAATTCCTAATTGGGTATGCTAAGGACAAGTACCAACTAGATATTGATAAAAGCCTTATAAAAATGAAAACATGTGCTGTACCACAACAGGCAAACTTTAGTGATTGTGGTGTCCATGTGATTTTCAATATAAAAGGATTTTTTGAAAATCCTCATCAAACGGTAGAACTTTGGTATTCTAAAAAAATGAAGAATAAGCATGATATGCGCTATATTAACGAGTATTTTAATAAATCTGGAAGGAATAACTCCAGAAAATTTCTCAGAGATATTCTTTTATCATTACAGAAGCAACAGGTGCTTCATAATGCTGGTATAGAAGCCAATGGACAAGCATTATCTAATGTAGATGAAGATGAGGATATTGAAATAATTGAAGATTTATATGATGCCAAAGACAGTAAACTGGCCCCCATAGATGTAAAAAAAAATGTCAATGATATAGATATTGGTAGGCAATCTTTATCTTCTCGCGTTGGTCTGCAATCAGAGCCGCCTTCGCCTACTCCAGAATTTCAAGAAGATCAATCAATTCCCAGTTCTTCAATCATGAACGTTAATTCGAAGGCCGAAGAACAAGGCCATATTATATCTAACTTATCACGGTCCTCACACATACTTGCCTCTTATAAGGATAGTGAGTCCAATCAGGTCTACACATCTCCGTACTTTGGGAAATCAATTTTGAAAGATAGAGTAGACAACTATACTGCATCGACTGAAAATGCTCATTCTAATTCTACATATTCAAATGGACATGAAAAATCAAATGCTAATAATTCTGGTTCTCCTACTATGGACATAGGCGTAGGCGAAAATTCAGAAATTAGTGCCGATGACTTTTCTGAACGATATAACGAAAGTGACGTAAATTTAATACCCGAAGGAGTAGCACCTAAATCAGAGCAAGACGAGGATGCTCTTGATCTGATTAGGGATAGCTTAGCAAGGGAATTAAATGAAAATATCGATACTCATTAGTTACTCATTGCCAATTATCATGAATTGATAATACACTTGTCCGAATATTTTCACTTTTCCATTTAAACCATGACTGTATAACTAACATCTTAAAAACAAATAACAATGTTTTAAATGCCATTGCTAAATAGTGAAATTAAATCAAATACAAATCTATCTATAATATTTAATTACATTAACTGCTCTGAGCTATCGTACTCATTGTCCATCTTTTTCTTCAGGTAAGTTTTCTAACTTTTTACCTTTGGTATAGATAGTATCTTTCACACCTTGTTCAAGGACATTCCAATACTTGCTGAATGTAACCATAAAATTGCTAATGAAATAACTGAAATATGCCAACAACAACGTCATCATATATGCATGTTCTGTACGACTCCAAGAATGACTAGGAACACTATTGAAAACTAATGGGATGAACTTTGCAGTTGATGACCAGGTCATATCCAAATATAAGGTTCCATTGATTACATTAAAAATGACGCATAGTACGGCAAGAACTAGTAAATTTGAACCATGGAATTTAAGGGTGTTGGTTAACACTGCTGATAGTAACCTTTTCAATAGTTCGGAAGTTCTTCTATTTTTGTTCTTAATAAATACACTACCGGTGCGTTTACCCTTTAGTAGCAATAATACTGAGTTTATTATTGTAAATATGGTCCTAATTTTATCGTTGGTGGAAGTGAATAAATCTCCTGAAGAGCTTGGTAAAAATGAGATGAAACGGGAACCACCGCATAAGGCAATGCAATAATTGTATGCAATTATTAAATGCACTAGCAGTGCAATGTTTGATATCAACGCTATCCAAAACTCTCCCATAGCTATCAACGTCGAAAGTATCAGTTTGAAAACAAATGACTCCTTGAAATCTTTAACAATATCCAGGAATGCAACCTCAGGCTCCATTGGCACTTCAACATCGTTTTCATCATCCTCATTTTCTGCTTCTACTTCCGTTTCGACTTGATGAGTTTTATTTAGTGTCCGTTTTTCAACAAGTTTGTAGACCTTTGGTAGCAGTTGAGATAATATTATTAGGCCTATGCAGACGTAATATGGGTTGATATGCTCTTCCTTGTTTTCATTCGAGTTTGTCATAATAAATACTTCAATTGGTAACATGAGTAATTTAGAAGTATAATGAGACATCAGGCAAATACTGATAAATAATAACGACGAAAAGAACCATATTAAACCAATCAATATCATATATCTCATTCTAAAGTTAGGTGGGACATAAACAACAAAATAATGATCAAATTCAGTATTTTGCTCATCTAAATAACCGAATTCACCAGCTGTACTTTTATTTCTCTCATTTATCTTCTTAAAGTCTAGGGGTTTTAAAATCTTGTCATCTGTAGTGACCGGCACAAACATGGTTTGTACATAACTTCTTGAAACAATATCAGACGATGGTACCCGCATCAAAACACCATCTGGTATAAAATATGCATGAACAGACTTGTTTTCCCTAAAAAGTTCTAAGGCTTCATCATAAGTCTTGGGGCTTGTAAATAGTTCAGTATTTGACCATTGTGCCTTTTGGGATGCAAATAGTTTGAAAAACCAATTACGGTATAATATGTGGCCTCTTTCGGTTGGAACATCCTTTCCGATGATGAATGAGGAAAGTCGTAAGTTTCTAGCACAAACATGAAATACGTACACCCAATAGTCTTTAACTGCTCTTTTTAATACGCTATTCTTTTCCAATATATTCCTAGTCACAGTGAATGCCAGAAGAATTGTTAGTGAAGTCTTATCAAAAAAGCTGTCTGGTTTGCATTTGTCAGAGAAAGTGGAAAATCCGGATTTCCATAACATTGGAAAGATTACACGTGTATGCAACCCAAATCCTGCAATAATAAATACAGCATAGATGAACATGGAAAGACATAATCTTGAAAGTTGAATACCCATAGGATGAATCAAACTATCATGCAATATTCTAATATTAGGATCTTCTGGAGATCTAATGAAAAATAAAACACCTGGACGAATGATATGCTTTCTAATCATTCCAATATACTTCGCAAACCAATACATATACAAAGTTCCAATAATCCAGTAAGCAAAAAAAGACAGTTTAGGCCAGATCCTGAAAAGTTGAGGAATAGACAACAATTTATTTGGTGATCCTAAGATAGGACAAAACAGAGCAATGTCTAACATCACACCAGCCAGTATTGGAAAACCGGCTAGCTCAATGAAGAATAATGTGAACACTTTTAGAGTACATCTGATTGCGAACGTAATTTGGAATATTTGCCTCTTCACGTTACTCGATAATCCATTGTGCCTACCGTATCCTTTGCTAATCATTTCTGAGACTACAGTATTAATTGCGATGGCCGTGAGGTAAGTTGTCAAACATGGTAGGGCTCTTAGTAGCATAGAATGTTTCATTGAGTTATCGAAGTATCCTTGATAGTATTCTAGATATTGATGAGTAGTGGCAACAACTAATTCCTGATGAACCACGGATATAAAAGGAATGTACTTTACGAGCCCGAAATAAACAACTGAGAGCTTTGAATAATGCATGAGCAAGTTAAATCCTCTGAATGCAATTTCTAAAATCTTAAGGTAAACTCTAATTAGGCCATAGCCTACCACAGTAGGTATCAAGTATGACAATAACAAATAAAGTGAGCAGACTACAGCACCAACAACGAAGTATATCAGAATGGAGCTGAGTTTTAACTTAACATTGATCAACACAGCATTCGCACCATCATTATCTTGCATAGCTTCATCTGGTTGGGCTTCCTGGACAGGTGGTATAAATATAGGAGCATTAGGTCTGTTCATGGCATTTTGAGCATTCCTTTCTTGTTGCTGCGCTAGTAAATTATCAAATTGGTTTTGAGCTCTTCGGTTCATCATTTCTTCAAACCTCTCTCTGAATGGATCATTCATCTCATCCTGTTGGCCAACACCCCAGTGATTAGCTTCATCGTCTGTGTCCGAGTCATGATCGTTTACAACAAAATCAGGATCGTTCTCATCGTCATCAGAATCTAGATGCATGTTGTTTATATTGTTTTGTGGGTTTACTTCCTCATCAGCGTTTACTTCATGTAGCGGTTCTCTTTCTTGGACTCTGTCTACCACAATAGGGCGTTGCGCTTCATCCTGAATACCTTGTCTGTTGTTCTCCCTTGCTCTGAGAGCAACAGCAAGGTGATCAATCATAGCCTCATCCATCATTGGAAATCTTTCCATCAAGCGGGCTTTCATATCGTTTATAGACAGCTTTGGGCCAATTTTATGCAAGATCATCTTTGAGAAGACTTCTTCTCTAACAATCATATCGTATTGGAAGTATAATGCAATGTGCAGAATAACGATAAGTGCGATTTGTAATGCTGTAAATTTATAATTCCATAGTAGTTGCTTCAGGACAGTTGATTTCGTCAGGACAATGTTTCTGTAATACTCTGGATTTTCCTGAAAACCAAACAGTATGCTTCTGATAGTGTCCTCCTCATACGGTATTGTGCCATCCAGGGCAAATGTATAAAGTCTCGCCCAGGTATTCCAGACTAAGGGCCATCCGAACAGGAAAAGCACCAATGCGAGCGAGATTTCAAGAGACTTCCTCATTTTGGAAAACGTCGCTTTCAGTGTGGATTTCAACAGTATTGGGAACGGTATCTTCTCTGGCATATCTTCCACATATGTGGTCTTGAAATTGAACGGGTGGTGGCAAATATCACAGTTCACCTCCGCACCAGTCTTCGAAATGTCTATGTTCTTCGATGATATCCACTCCAGCAGACAGGACTCATGAATGTACTTGATAGAACCCCGACACCGACATGGATGAAACAGCGGACTCTCCTCAGTGGCCTCACCACGGCATATACGACATGTAGCTCCCTGCGGTATATCCATCTCTCGTTTTTAGCCCTTTTTTTTTTCTTGTATATAATCTATTTTCCAATAAACCTTACTTTGTGCAATTATTCACTATTCTTTGTAGACTCTTTTTATTTTTTTACCTTTACCGTCAGCAACAAGTCTAAAACTTCCCCCCCAAGAATCTTTATATCCCAAAGCGTTTTCTCTTATTTTGTTTTAGCCTAATTGTTTCTCAGCTGCCTGGTGATATTATTGAATGGGCCCGGTCCTGAGTACAAGATGCGATGAATAATGATTTCAAGGAAAACTGGTGGTTTTTTCCATTCTGAAATTTTTTTTTTTTTTGTTTTGGCCAATTCGATTTTTTCAAATTTTACCCGGCTTATAATATGCATTAGCATCAAAGGATAGATAATGCTCTGTCACGTGATTCTTCTATTTTTGCTCTCTTTTTCACGGAGCCGTTCAGCTGATTTACGGTTTTTCTTTTTGGTGTCTTTCCCGTGTCGTGTCGCGTTTCTTTGCTTCCTGCAGGCACACGATAAACACGAAATTCTCAGGAAAGTTTAGATCTCCTTCTCTGCTCATTCTTTTAACCGCCCAGATCTCTAGAGATCTAGAGATCTCTAGATCTAAAGATCTTAAATGCAGCTGGTCGGCGGCTAATTTGTATATAGCTTACTAACGTTCTTCTGTGAGTTCCTCGGTCTGTGTCTGTGTCTGTGTCTGTGTCTGTGTCTGTGTCTGTGTCTGTGTCTGCCTAGCACTCCTCAACTATGTTGCTTATACAGTATAAACCCTTTAGATAACAATAAAAGTATACAAATTGTGAATAAATGATGGAATCTAATACAAACGAATGAACACACAAATGCTAGCGGTTTCCAATTCCTACAATAGAACCAACAAGGCCAAGGCTAGCAATATATTTATCATCCCCTTGTGATTCACAGTTCCACAGCCATGGAACGTTGTAACGACCGCGGTACCTGGAGCTGTGCCTGGAGCTATAACGCTGGTCTGGCGTGTTGTGCTGCGCGTTCTGGCATCTGCCGCTAAGCTGTGACTCTGTGAAGTCCGGGCCTCCGCTGCTAGGCTGTGACGCCCTGAACTTTGGTCTGTTCCTGAGCCGGGTTGTGCATCTCCGATTTGTCCTGGACTCTCGCCACTAGCTTGGTCTGCTCCAGTATCTGAGCCTGTACCCGAACCTGTGCCTTGCTGAGCGTTTGGTTGAAGTAGACTTCCACTATTGGACTGGCCACCTCTGCCGCTTTGGTCACCGTCCATAGCACTTGCTTGGCCTCCTTCCGATTGGCCAGAAGCAGTGTTATCAAGACCTGCTTGGCCTGCACCTGCTTGGCCTGATCCTGCTTGGCCTGCACCTGCTTGGCCTGATCCTGCTTGGCCTGCACCTGCTTGGCCTGATCCTACTTGTCCTGATCCTGCTTGGCCTGATCCTGCTTGGCCATTTCCCGTTCCACTACTTGTTCCAGATTGGTTACCATCTGCACTTCCTGATCCAGCTCCTGCTCCAGGAGTTGGTTGTTCTGAACCTCCTCCAGAGCCTGCACCAGGTTGTCCGGCAGCACCAGGTTGTCCAGCAGCACCAGGTTGTCCAGCAGCTCCGGGTTGTCCAGCAGCTCCGGGTTGTCCAGCAGCTCCGGGTTGTCCAGCAGCTCCAGGTTGTCCAGCAGCTCCGGGTTGTCCAGCAGCTCCGGGTTGTCCAGCAGCTCCAGGTTGTCCAGCAGCTCCGGGTTGTCCATCAGCTCCAGGTTGTCCATTATCGCCTCCGTTACCACCACCTGCAGATGATGTGGGAACAACCGCACTAGATGATGGTGCGGGCGGTGTACCACTGCTAACACATGTTGGGCAGAATGATGAGGGCGCTGCAGAAGAGCTTGGGGTAGAGAGTGTTGATGGTGATTCTGAAGATGTAGGGACAGTTGGAGATGATGGTGATACTGAAGATGTGGGGACAGTTGGAGATGATGGTGATACTGAAGACGTAGGGACAGTTGGAGATGATGGTAAAGTTGAAGAGGTATCAAAAACGGAGGCTGAGACAACCGAAGATGATGGAATTGGAGTTATTGGTGGTACTACTGAAGATGATGGTTCGGCTGAAGATGATGGAACAGCAGGTGATGATGGTTCCACTGAAGAAGATGGCTCAACTGATGAGGATGGCTCAACTGATGAGGATGGTTCCACTGATGAGGATGGCTCAACTGATGAGGATGGTTCCACTGAAGAAGATGGCTCAACTGATGAAGATGGTTCAACTGATGAAGATGGTTCAACTGATGAAGATGGTTCAACTGATGAAGATGGTTCAACTGATGAAGATGGTTCAACTGATGAGGATGGCTCAACTGATGAGGATGGCTCAACTGATGAGGATGGTTCAACTGATGAGGATGGTTCAACTGAAGAAGATGGCTCAACTGAAGAAGATGGCTCAACTGAAGAAGATGGCTCAACTGAAGAAGATGGTTCAACAGATGAGGAAGGTGTAATTGATGAAGACACAGCGGCACAGGTCAAATCACTTGGAATAGGCTGATTCACCAATACAAGGAAGGTATCGTAAAGATTTCCTTGAAAAGATAATGTTTCTTGTTGACCGGACATTAATGCCGGATTATAACCGCATCCAATGTCATATGAATACACACCATTGGTGGTAACAGTAAGTATACCTGTCTGTGTGTTGTAACTAAATGTTCCTGAGGACCCTACCGATGCAATTATATTCCCAAAAAAAACACCGCGAACTCTGACTACCTGGGAAACTGGGCTAATAAATGCTAATGCAGTGGTAGTTGATAGATTTATGGTATTACCAATAAAATCTAAGGCATTTACGTATAAAAATCCTTTCTGTACGTTAATTGATCCACTATTCTCAGTGATTGTACCAAGCAAGTAATAACTATTGGCGGCATTCAAATTTATTGTTCCTAGATTTTGTAGTGTGCGGCCACTACTGCCAATGCTGAGTATGTTACCTGTCAGGCTAGGGTCATTTGTTTCACTGCCTATACTTTCGTAATTGATTGTGCCTGTATTATAGAAGGTGACTGGATCTATTATTAAGGTGGAGCTACTATCAGTGTTGGTATGAGCCAAAGATAGTGTAATAGTACCAGTGTTCGCCATCACATTGGGTGTAATCACGATATGCTGTTCTGTTGATGGACCTGTGTTCGAATTCGATATTATTAGCGTGCCTGAATTAGATAGTGATGATGATGGAGGCAAAGAAAAGGTAAAAACAGAAACCGCTGCTAGCGCGTTTGCAGTAACACTGGCCGAAGATGGTGCAATCTGCAAAAGATTATTGAATAGATACTGTGAACCGTCGTTCAATGTCAACGAAGAAACAACGCTAACATCCTCATTAAATGTTTGGTCACCAGTTAAGGTAGTTGGTGTGAGAATATCTAATGATAACACGAGCGTTGCTTTAATAAAAAAAGCAAATATTGTTATTAGCGACATTTGTTGGTAATGTTATTGATGATTTGTGATAACATTTTATTTAAGAGAAAGATAATCTGAAATGAAACTAATCATCTGTTGAATATTTGATGAAGTCTTATATTAGATACTTTTTGAGACATTGCAATTGATAAACTCAGGACTGCGAAAATGCAATGAGTTACAGAGGTTTAATGTTACATAGGGCTGTTCCACAGTAAATATACCATATAAATCCCTAAATATTTCTTCTTAATAAGCAGAGAATGTGGGCTCACTATTAACACATAGTCATTAATTTAACAGAAGAAATAGACAGTAGCTGATGATATTCAGAGCTATATGGAACGATAAAAACAAAGAGGGGCTACAGGAGACTGATAACTTTGCTCAATCATAAGACTTGATTTATTAAGAGCTGGGAAAGAAATGCTTTCTTGCAATGTTATGAAAGTTATGCGGTAAAGATATTTCCCTATGGTTGTTTACATATTTGATTGCAATAAAAAGAAAAAGAAAAGAAAGGACGAACTGGATAGCACCTCCAATACGGCGTGTTAGAACAGCCGAATGGTTTGATCTTGTTTATTAGTCACATACATGGGATCGTAGCTATCATTACTGATCATGGTTCTTCAGAGACTTGCCTCTTGTCAAAATTGCTATGAGGCAATGCAAAACTATCATAGCATTTGAAAGAAGGGCCCCGCTAATTTATTAAGGTATGGGTTGACTGTTAGAAAAGCCATAATGCTTATGGTTGAGTTATGGAATTAAAACATCAAATATGTCTCCTAGCACGCATTTTACAATAACTCTGCAGTACTTTCCTCATATTAACTGCAGATGTTAAAACATCGTTTTTCTGTAAAAATACGTTTTTCTAATAAAACAATGTCGTAGTAATGACATTATCAAAGAAGCAACAAAGAAGGAAAGTGACACCAGTGTAAACGTACACAAAATCCCATGGATGACATGCAAGATCTAGACCATTGCCTGGTTCAATAAGAAAGGACCAATTGATGTAATGTCCTCCCTTTTATTAGGGTTCTCCATAGTATAAGTGTGTTTACGATACAACAGCAAGCATTACTTCCATTTTAACGAACTTTCCTTTTCCCTTGATGGGGATGCCTTGTTTTGCCATTTTCCAATTATTTTATGCATTTGAGTATCCCTGCATTTTGTGCTGCAACTCAAACCACACTACTTGGCTCTATCAGTGACGTCTTGGTGTGTTGTTTGGCTTTATTAATAGAAAATTGTAACTTGAAGCACTGACGGACTGATGCCTAAATATGATGCAAATGGCAATATGAGCATGAAATGTTTGCTGGTTTAGTTAGTCTCTTTTGTTTTCAATTTATGGAAACCTTTTAACTAAGATTTGTATGGCTTCTATCCACTCAGCGTCCTAGCAATAATACTAATCAAAATTGATTCTTATTTTTTATATGAATATAAAGGTATCGATCATAATAAATTAAGAAAATATACATCGATCCAAACCATGTTGCTGCTATGTCTCAGATTATCTACTGCTCAGACTTCTTGAAAGGCAGTGACCTACTAGAACATCTGAAGGATCCAACTTGAAGAAATCATTTATAACAAATAGAAACGAACTGAAAAGGTCAAACACCCTCCTAGAAATATATTGTTTACCCACGGAGCGAAGAAAACAATAATTCAATTAAAGAATTGTTTTATATTAATATAATAAAGGATAATCATTTGGTAGTAAAAGTGTTGGACTACCATTCACCACAAAATTATTTCCGTTTGATTGCATAATTTGTGTATCATCTGTGGCCGGGAAATCGATTACAGTAGCAGAACAGATATGATAAATGGTAACATAAAATTAAATAGTCCCACGTTTACATGTTCTACTCCACCATGGAATGTTGTAGCCAGATGAGATGGTGTCAAAATTGTTGTAGGCTGGGCTCTGCCACTTGTTGTGCCTGTTCTTCCAAGTGCTGCGAGACTATGGCTATGTTCTTGGTTTCCAGAGCCTGATCCTGCTTGACCTGATCCTGCTTGACCGGCTTGACCTGATCCTGCTTGACCTGATCCTGCTTGACCGGCTTGACCTGATCCTGCTTGACCGGCTTGACCTGATCCTGCTTGACCGGCTTGACCACTGCCTGCTTGACCAGCTTGACCACTGCCTGCTTGACCAGCTTGACCACTGCCTGCTTGACCGGCTTGACCTGATCCAGCTTGACCGGCTTGACCGGCTTGACCAGCTTGACCTGATCCAGCTTGACCGGCTTGACCGGCTTGGCCTGCTTGGCCTGCTTGGCCTGCTTGGCCTGCTTGGCCTGCTTGACCGGCTTGGCCTGCTTGACCGGCTTGGCCTGCTTGACCGGCTTGGCCTGCTTGACCGGCTTGGCCTGCTTGACCGGCTTGGCCTGCTTGACCGGCTTGGCCTTGTTCACCTTGTCCCGTTCCGGCTCCAATTGTAATTGTGGTGGTGATAATTACTGGAGGTACTCCAGGATCTTCTATTGTTGTGGTAATTGTAGTAACAACGGCAGAAGATGACGAAGACGAAGATGAGGATGATGAAGGTGATGAAGATGAGGATGAGGATGATGAGGATGAGGATGAGGATGAAGATGGTTCAACTGATGAGGATGGTTCCACTGAAGAAGAGGTATCAACTGATGAGGATGGCTCAACTGAAGAAGATGGTTCTACTGAAGAAGATGGTTCCACTGAAGAAGATGGTTCCACTGATGAGGATGGTTCCACTGATGAGGATGGCTCAACTGATGAGGATGGCTCAACTGATGAGGATGGCTCAACTGATGAGGATGGTTCAACTGATGAAGATGGTTCAACTGATGATGATGGCTCAACTGAAGAAGATGGTTCAACTGATGAAGATGGTTCCACTGAAGAAGAGGTATCAACTGATGAGGATGGCTCAACTGAAGAAGATGGTTCTACTGAAGAAGATGGTTCCACTGATGAGGATGGCTCAACTGATGAAGATGGTTCAACTGATGAAGATGGTTCCACTGAAGAAGATGGTTCCACTGATGAGGATGGTTCCACTGATGAGGATGGCTCAACTGATGATGAAGGTACAATTGATGATGATGCTGCAGCACAAGTCACATCTGCTGGAGCTGCGCCTGTATAGGCTACACCATAACCATCTACAAGATTACCTTCATAACCAATACTTGATTGAGTGCCTATAAGTAATGCGGGATCATAACCACATCCAATATCGTAAGTATATGTATTACCATCAGTTGTGACTGTTAAGATTCCAGTTTGTTCGTTATATGCGAATGCTCCATTTGTTCCAGCTGATGCAATGAAGTTTGGTGCAGCAAAGCCACGAACAACAACCGTTTCAGGTACTGGTCTTATCATCGCCAAAGCACCTTCTGGTCCTAAGTTAATAGTGTTACCAGCAAATGAGGTCGAATCGATGTGTAGTAACCCATAGTTTACATTAATTGAGCCACCTTCGCCTTGGATGTTTCCTTGTAAGTAATAGTTGTTTCCGGCAGCCAAATTTATTATTCCTGTGTTGTCTAAAGCGTGGCCAGCACTTCCAATATGTAAAATGTTGCCTTCTAAGCCGGGATCGTTGATTTCAGTTCCTGTACGTTCATAATTTATAGTTCCTGAGTTTGCAAAACTTGGGGAGTCTATGAGCATGGTAGAGCTGCTATCTGATTGATAATGAACCACTCTAATAGTCAAAGTGCCAGAGTTACTGAAGGTGCTAGGGTTAATGTTTATGTGCTGTTCAGATACTACGCCTGCGTTGTTATTGATGGTCAAAGTACCTAGATTTGAGAATGATGATGAAGGTGGCATAGAGAATGTAAAAACCGATCCAGATTGCGCATTAGCTTCAACACTAGCAGTGTCTAAGCTAATATCCAAAAGGTTGTTAAAAATATACTCAGAACCATCGTTCAATGTCAACGAAGATTGGACATCGATATCCTCATTGAAATTTTGATTACCAGTTAACGTGGTAGGAGTAGTAATTGTTTGCTGTGCTTTAACTAGCACATAACTAGCGAAAAATAATAAAATTCTTGAAAACATGAGCATGTTCGGAATTTTTGTATATGGTATTTTTTTTTTTTTTTTGAGAAAGAATTTAAAATGAATTAAAGAATAGTAAAAGTGAAAACTTGTGAAAGAAAAAGGCAAAACGAGAGTTTCTTATATATTATTTTTTTTTTTGTTTATTAGTTTGACAAAAATACATCCCGTAATTATATTACCCCATGTTTGTCGTCTCAACAATTAAATTGCCTAATATAATTTTGGCTACTGAAGTAGTCGTATAATTAATATGTTGTGATGAAATATTAGCGAAGGTTAGAATAGGTGAATTTAAAGGGATAATATTACTTGGACCACAGTGATGTTGTCCTCCAAATAAGGCACTAGTCTACAAGACAATTCGAGAGAATTATTAATTATTTTGATTAACTCTAATTAGTACCTTGATAGGGAAATTGAAACATATTCCCCGTTAATTTCAGTTAGTTGGTTTTTGCTAACCCCATCGTTCCTGGTTCGGAAGGTAAACAACACTATTTCAAAATATCCGTTAAAACAGTTAGTAAAGCAACATCTCTATTCAACATTTGCAGCTAGAAGCCCCCCCCCCCACTTACCCCTTCCCACTATTAAGACTACCTTCAGTATATTATGTATGTACACCGGCTATGTGTGGGTTACATGTTTGCGATGGCCGTAACCTAGTCAGCATACGCTTACAAGTTTTCTATACACCGAAAATGTAAATTGGCTCTGCGCAATTTACCCTTTATTAAAGGTGAATGGGTAAAACACACCCCATAGTAGTGTGCTTAATATGTGCAATATGTCCCTAATCTAATACTCATCATCGAAATTTACACTTTTAAGGCAATGTTACTACGGTAGCATGACTTATTAAGGGACCAAGATCTCAAATACAGGAAATCTAGACACTGGGCATTGGAAGCCTTCCCCCCCAATATTTCTATTGTTATCAGCTACAGAATTTATACACAGGCAATCATGCAGCACTGCCTTGTCTACCTTCTAACCCACTCATCTCATCTGTTGAAGTGTTATGTACAGCCCTAATACTGCGGCTCATAAGAAAAGAGTCACTCCTTGGCAATTGCTCCATAGCAATACCGACGGGCTTAGCCACCGAAGATAGCTGCGCACAAGATTATCTTCGGAGTCTCGCAATTTAAACTTCCTTCTCTCTCAAACAACTATTTATAGACTTTGGCCCCTACACGCTTTTATGTGGAAGACGGGATAATGGACCCGCTCCGACCACTCCCCCCCCCCCCCCTCACACATTCCCTGCTTTCCTTGCAGTCACCCCTGCGGCACCGATCTCTCAGAAATGAGATTCATTACGCTGCAATGACGTATTCTCTACCCTTAATTTATTAGGGCTCAGAAATAAATTAGGGATACCATGGGGGGAATGTGGGGTCCGACCCTTATTTTCGGGTACAATGATATCATGTGACTGGTATTTTTTGAACTGTGTTAGACTCGTAGAACTGCAAATTGGGAATGAGTTAGCATTACTCAGTTGCACATTACCAAAATAAGAGAGTTGATACACATAGGGACAGGATTTTATACTGTGACCTTCCCTGTTTTAACAATTTTAGAAAAGTGTAAATGAGAAAAGGAGTAATTTTTTTTTCTTATGTACTTTTTTAATATGTATTTGAGATTAAAATAAAAAAAAAAAGAACTAAAAAATTACTGTTCAAATAATATGGGGCCTGCCAATTTTTTATCTGACAGAGAAATGAATAAAAAATAGTTCAAACTGGTAAGTAATCATTAAAAATAAATTAAGACAAAAAAGAAAACGAACCAAGAAATGCTTCCATCAAGGAATGCATATGTTTTAAATAAAAAAAAAAAAGAGAATTGAAAAGGGGGGACATTAAAAATATTATGATCGATCAATCTCGAACGATTATTTGTGTAAGCCATTGCCTGCAATAGCTTACAGTCTTGAGCCTTAATTTATCTAGCTCGGTGTTATCATAACAATAGAACAGAGACAACAAATGGTAGCAACACTTGGAATAGTCCAACATTAATCTTCTCTACACCACCATGGAAGGTAGTAGCCAGTTGAGAAGGTGCTAATACTGTAGGTTGAGAACCACCTGTTGTAGTTCTGGCCTGAGCTGCAACACTATGTGGTTGAGGGCTTGCTTGACCTGACCCAGCTCCCGTACCACCAGAGCCCGCGCCACCAGCTCCTGCTCCTGATCCTGATCCAGATGCGCCAGCTCCTGATCCTGAACTACCAGCTCCTGATCCACCGGAACCTGATCCTGCACTACCAGCTCCTGATCCACCGGAACCTGATCCTGCACTACCAGCTCCTGATCCGCCAGCTCCTGATCCGCCAGCTCCTGATCCACCGGAACCTGATCCTGCACTACCAGCTCCTGATCCGCCAGCTCCTGATCCTGAACCACTAGTCCCTGCACCACCAGCACCTGACCCTGATCCTGATCCTGAGCTACCGGCTCCTGATCCGCCAGCACCTGCTTGGCCTGCACCTGCTTGGCCTGATCCTGCTTGTCCTGCACCTGCTTGGCCTGCACCTGCTTGGCCTGCACCTGCTTGGCCTGATCCTTGTTGGCCTGCACCTGCACCTGCTTGGCCTGCACCTGCTTGGCCTGATCCTTGTTGGCCTGCACCTGCTTGGCCTGATCCTGCTTGGCCTGATCCTTGTTGGCCACTTCCTGTTCCACTACCTGTTCCAGACTGGTTACCACTTGCACTTCCTGATCCATCTCCTGCTCCAGGAGTTGGCTGTTCTGAACCTCCTCCAGAGCCAGCTCCGGGTTGTCCAGCAGCTCCGGGTTGTCCAGCAGCACCAGGTTGTCCAGCAGCTCCAGGTTGTCCAGCAGCTCCGGGTTGTCCAGCAGCACCAGGTTGTCCAGCAGCTCCGGGTTGTCCAGCAGCACCAGGTTGTCCAGCGGCGCCAGGTTGTCCAGCAGCTCCGGGTTGTCCATCAGCTCCAGGTTGTCCATTATCGCCTCCGTTACCACCAACTGCAGATGATGTGGGAACAACCGCACTAGATGATGGTGCGGGCGGTGTACCACTGCTAACACATGTTGGGCAGAATGATGAGGGCGCTGCAGAAGAGCTTGGGGTAGAGATTGTTGATGGTGATACTGAAGATGTGGGGACAGTTGGAGATGATGGTGATACTGAAGACGTAGGGACAGTTGGAGATGATGGTAAAGTTGAAGAGGTATCAAAAACGGAGGCTGAGACAACCGAAGATGATGGAATTGGAGGTGTTGATGGCTCGACTGAAGATGATGGAACTGCAGGTGATGATGGTTCGACTGAAGATGATGGAACTGCAGGTGATGATGGTACCACTGAAGATGATGGTTCAACCGAAGATGATGGAATTGGAGGTGTTGATGGTTCGACTGAAGACGAAGGTACTACCGAAGACGAAGGTAATACTGAAGATGATGGTTCGACTGAAGACGAAGGTACTACCGAAGACGAAGGTAATACTGATGATGGTTCAACCGAAGATGATGGTACTACTGAAGACGAAGGTTCAACCGAAGATGATGGTACTACCGAAGATGATGGTTCAATCGAAGATGATGGTTCAATCGAAGATGATGGTTCAATCGAAGACGATGGTTCAACGGAAGACGAAGGTACTATCGAAGATGAAGGTATGATCGATGAGGAGGCGGCAGCACAGGTAGTATCAGAAGGTGCAACACCTAGGTAGACAACACTGTAGGCGTCAACATTGACACCCCCTACTTGAATTGTAATTTGTGCACCTAAAAATAACGCAGGATCAAATCCACAGCCGATATCATACAGAAACACACCTAAACTTGTTGTGACTGTTAGAATACCAGTTGTCGGATCATACACGAAACTACCATCAACTCCAAGTGATATAATTGCTGCTGCATCTAGAAGACCTGTTACAACTATTGCATTTGCCTGTGCATTAACAAATGCTGCTGCTGTGTTTGGGTGAAGAGCAATTGAGTTACCGGTGAATGTTTGGGAGCTGATGACCAATGTTCCTTGTTCGATGTCAATCACACCTCCATCGCCAATTATATTTCCCAGTAAATTATATCTTGGTGCTGCATTTAAATGAATAGTACCTGTGTTATCAATAGTGTTACCGACACTGCCAATCTGAAGGATATTACCCAGCAAATTTGGATCTGTACCTCCAGCTCCGCCTCCTATATAGCTAATGGTGCCAGAATTAACAAATACTCCAGCATCGATTACTAGTAGAGATGTCGCATCTGAGACTGTACGTGCTAAATCCAGCGTTATTGTGCCAGTGTTGGTAAGGGATGAGGGAATTATGTTTATTGATTGCGATCCTCCTAGACCCAAAAGATTGCCGTTAGATATAGTCATTGAACCGCTATTGGTTACAGATGAAGTGCTTGGGATGCTGAAAGAAAAAGGCAATAAGATATCCAGCAAAGCTGTTGCGGATAGGGAACCACCTCCATCAATAGTTAGAAGGTCATTGAAAGCATATGAATTACCTAATGTCAACGACAACGCACCTGTGGAAAATATATGAACTGGTTCAGTAAAAAGCTGGATACCAGTCAGAGATAAAATTGAATTAACATCCAGTGCAGATACCAGGCAAAAGCCGAGCATCAGCACGATAAACACTTTCATATTAGTCATAATTGAGTGTGTCTTTAATTGATTGATATTGTTGTATGATATAAAGAATTAATTACTATTAAGAATAAACGAAAGTATACTTGAGTCATGAAGGAAAGAAAGCATTTAACGGTGCCTTTTTATATAGCTCAATGAATGAATCTTTAGGTATATATTTTGGGATATATGAAAATGTTATTTCTTGTGGACACTCAATTGGAGATTGGTTGGAGAAGATGTTGCATTATAGACCTCTTTCCTTTTAAAAATTAACCCACTCACTCATTATTTGAACTTAGCTATCGCCTCTTTTCTGTAACTATGTATTGAGAATTGATCGAATCTATAATGCGAGTAATTATATTTAGTATGGCAGTATTCATTCAACAAAATCGATGAAGAACTGTAGATAGCGTTCGCCTGATTATTGTGCAAGTTATCTTCCTATAGTTAGAATCAACTCATTTATTTTGCTAGATGATAGTGGGGAATGTAATTTAAAAAGATGGTATTAATTGAAATTACTGTATTTTTTCTTTCATTATTTTATTACTGCTATCAAGCAACTTGTGTGCTCCTACAGATTGGAGGATAAAGCTGTATAGTTTGACATATTACATCAATAGTAATTAATTGAATTTAAAGAAAAGAGTCTTCTTTTATTTATTTTGTGGGGCAAATATGGTTATTCCCCCGCCAGCTGGATATTTACTACCACAGGTTCATTCTGGAAGTTCACGCAGGTTTACTTCTGTTATTGCAAAGCGATTTAAGCACAGTTTTGTACATCAAATTAAATTATGCCAAGAAAACTGCAAGATGACAGGAAATCAGTACATGAAGCAGAGGTGCTGCGCACACAATATAAGCCCTGGTTATGTTATATTCCATACTCTTTTTTAACATCAGATTATATCGGATAATTGAGAACTGCCAAGCATAATGCTACAACAAACTTATGAGAAGCTGGCATGTGGAAAGTGGAAGGAGACACTCCACTTTGGGAAACCTGACCACAGAATTTCCAAAGATTGAAAGTTAAAGTTTCAGATTGCCTGTGCAGATTGCTATTGACTATTAAGCTTTCTAATTAAATATGTCACCTATTGCAGTTTTTTCTTCTGAAATTAAATTATGAAAAAGTCCGATTTTCTTTGCATCTCACATGCATTACAGACGTGAGAGAAATGTTCTAGACCATAATGATTAACAGCTTTGTTTGTCCAACTCTTTGGTTGCATTTTCTCCAATAACCTGTTCCATCATAGAAATTTCATTTGACTGCGAAGCTTGTGAGTTGATAGGTTGGCATAGACAAAGCATGAAATGCAAAGTTTGATCTCCAAAAACTCTAACTAGCTGGTTTAACTACGATCTAATTGTGGGGTCTGCTTAAGAAAAAGTTTGTATACATTGATTACACCTCACTTTCTTGATTTTTGATTGATTATTAGAAGTTGAGTAACATACTTGTTACCACTACAGTTTCATGCTGTGTAATACTATATAGAAGAAAAGAGACAGAATGAATCACTGGTGAATCACACTTTCTGTTAAGCCGGATTCTCTAAGAAATAACAAGAAAACCATTTGTTCAAGATATTGGTAGCCAGAGTAAGGTGAAGGAAGTAAACAGATAAATCTTTACTGTAAACAGTTGACAATGATAAACACATGAAGATACTCTTTGCATGAAGACCTTAAGCACATTCTACAAATTTTCTACTAATCTACAGAAAGTTTCCTGTTTTATTATGTTTTCTGCTGATTTTCCATATTTTTGTTGGTTAAGTTGATTGAAATTGGTTGTATTAGTTTAATTAATAAGTATAATGCAGCTGTTGTAATAGTATAGCTTCCCTTATTTTCTCCTATATATAGTATGTATTTGGGGGCCAATCTTTACTACGCAAATTATTTGAGGATTCGCACAATTGTGGTGGAATAGTGACTACTTTCCGAATCCATATGTCACAGTATATGCTCAACTCCGATATTTTTCTCCAGTAATACGCCTTCTTGTAGAAAAGATAAGCAAGCCTAAAACAAGTTGGAGCTAGATTTGGGATAATATGAACACTATACAGACATTTTATTTTCTTGTAGAATAGTAAAAACATAGAAAGAAACACGTATCTTGTATACAAGGATATATCATTTGAGTCGGTTACTTTTGCTGTAAAATGCAAAGTCAACTGTAACCCAGTGTATTCTTCGGTAGTACTGATCAGTTTTTTTGTTTGATTAGCCATAAATCCATTGTCATTAACCCAATTAGTGAAACTTTTAATTAACCCTATCAGGTAATACCCGGTGTATTGGATATCGCTAACTTGCAATTTAAGAGCCCTGCGCCAACTTCTAGCTTATTACTATTATAAAGCACATTGCCTACTACGTCAAAGTATGTAAGACTTGGCTGAGAAAAACATAACACGCTAACATGCGTATAAAAGCCGTTTTTATTGAATTACGGAAACTCATTCAACTGTATTTCCAAAAAGGGTTAGATATATGTATTCTATCAAATGCAAATGCTATTGGAGGCACAGATACTTCTGTAGCTAGATTGCAACAGATTATTAATGTCTTTCAAGCAACAAGTAGCCATCCATCTAAGATGAGACTGCAGTCCACTAATACAATGCACTGCGAGCTATGCAGTTAAGATTTGTGTCAACAATATCGGAGATTGTAGGCTCATCGCCGACTTGACGTGATACAAACCCTAAAACAAGACTAATAAAAACCCTAAGACGACTATTGATATGACTTGTTAGAAGGAACCCATTAGATCACTATACTGTAGTATTGATATTTGTAGTTGAGACAAAAGGTATAACGAACTATTTGAAATGCGGGGGAAGAAAGTGTTCAGGCATATGATAGGAAGTAAGATGTGGGTGCTTAATGCAGTTCATATAATAATTGGTTGCCTTTCTCCATAAGCTTATTACATCGTCAATCACCGCGTGTGTAAGATGAAAAAGTTGATATCACTTGTTCAAAGGTGACGTACATCTACTGTAATTGGTATGGTATTTATTTGATGCCCTTTTTTTTCTTTTTTCTTTTTCCAGAAGAATTTATGCAATATTTCAAGATGTAATTGATTATTTTTCTAATGTTAAGACAACTCATTTGTGGGTTATTTTGTGGGTTGGTTCCTATCTTCTGCGGGTTGCATCAAATATTCTACAATAAAAGTAGTTTTTGTTAGTAGATTTGAGTTATAGCACGAAACCCTCTTCACTTGTGCACGAATATTGTTGTCTGGTGAACTTCAGATGGATGTTTTATGATCTGAGGCAGGCACTTCATCTTGCTATCTTTATCTAATAATAACAGATTTTTATTGAGATTCATGTCTTTCTTACTACATCTAGATTTAACCCGCACAACCAATATAGCTATAAACATTAATATTATTGTAGTTTCAAAAACGAAAAAAGGTGTGCAACCATAGAGCCATTTCAATGCAACCTTTTTGCGTTGGTCTTCTATGGTAAAATGCGCCTGTTAATGGAAATTTCCTGCAACTTTCCAGCAAAAAAATAGAAATAAGCCCTGTAGGGGGCTCGAACCCCTAACCTTATGATTAAGAGTCATACGCGCTACCGATTGCGCCAACAAGGCTTATTAATTGCGTTGATATTCTAAAATTTTCGTGTCACCATACATGAATGAAAACATTCTGGTGATCCCACGTATACTGTTATTATTTTCCAAATGTATAACATAAAGCTAAAATACTATGTACATTTATATCATCAAAATTGTTAGTTTGTAATTTAGGTGTACTACTCTTGCCATATAAACACTTAAGATTTCTTGTGAGCCTATAATAAACAAGATATCAACTGTCTATGAAATGATAAGGCGTGAAGCTACCACTTTGACTCTCTCACAAACTGATATTAATGATCTTGTTGATGAGTTAGAAGAGCGCAAGCTGCAAAGAATAATAAATAAACAGAGGGACAGAGTACTTCGAACATCAACGAAGTTAGAGAGTGGATCTGAAGATACCCGGTTGGCGAGCCGAGATAACAACGATGATGGCATAGCATTGCAGTATAATAACGGTGATGAGTCTCTAGAGGATGCTGTACCCATTGACTCTTTCATAAATGCAAGTCCACTAGACAATAAGACTATGCATCGCACAGTAAACTTTGATCAGGGACTCAATGTGTCGTTAGGAAGTTTTGCTCAAAACACCACTTCTAACTCTAACTGGCAAGGTAACAGTCAGAGCGGGACCTCTGAAACTGAAGCTGGTTCAACACAGTCAAATCCATTTTATCGAGGGTGAATTTAGTATCGAAGACGAGCAATAACCCTAACTGTTAGACGAGCTTTCTAGATCATCAAAATATTATGGTCTTAATTGAAATAATTTGCTAGACTTTAAGCCAAATGGAATAATTGCATTATATACTACATTACCATAACATTATATTTATATAGAATTACAACGACCAAATTTTGAATCTCTTTGGTTCAGTTAGCTTTGGGTCATCAAGATGCTGCGCTACTTCTTTTGCTAATTGCTGATTATCATTCTTTTCTTCTTCTTCTTCTTTGTCTACCAGGTCCATGTTAGAATCCATTTGCTCTGATGCTATCACAAGTTTCTTTGTGACATTTAAATCTGAGAGCTTTTGATTAATTTCACTCACTTGTTTACTCAAATTATTTTTCTGTTGAGATATTTTACTTACTTCATTCTCATATTTGGCAGTTTCTTCTGTTAGAGCCTTATCCAGGCTATCTAATTTAGACATTTTTATTTTAAGCTTTTTAGCACTCAATGTTATAAGTTCCTGTGCAATGATACGCATTTGGTATTGTGACTTCAACTGACAGTTGTGGGCAGCAGTAGGAAGCTTGCTATTCAATATGTCCTCATTTCCATTAGTGATTAATGCATTAATAAAATTCTCCATCACTTCAATGATGGTATCTGATGTAGTTTGGTTTGCAGAGCTCTTATACTTGTCTAATAGTTTTGAAACGTCATCATCTTCCAATGGAAGTGACATGTATTTATCAACACAGTCCGCAATTAGTTTGTTCCCGCCTACGTGTTTAGCAATGTGCTTCCAATCAGACCCAAACATTTCTAGACCTTCCAGTAATGAAACGACTTCCTGATCTGTCCATATCTTTCTTTGAGGGAAAGCATTTTCATCTGCTAATTTTATAAAGTCTGAGGATTGAAATTTCTCGCCAAATTGCTCTTTAGAGAAGCACTTATGGCACAAGCTCGAATGTTTATTGCGCAAATTGAAATACTTAACTGTCATCTTATCGTTTCCACATATGTGGCAGACAAATACCTTTTGCATATCTTTTGACTCTAATTTCTTTTCTTTCAGGGCATTGAAATTTTTAGATGCATCATAGACATTTTGCCTTAGAGAGACGTTAGTTGGGTATGAGTTCTCTTCCTCATTTATTGTTTGGTCATCTTCATTTGATTCCTTGGTAGTTGCATCATTCAATATTAGTACCTCGACCCTTTCCTCATCTTCATGTACTAGTTTCTTCTTCTGTGCCTCTATTTTGAGCTTCTTGTTAGCAATAATTTTCTTTTCCGGTAAAAATGGTTTCAAACCTTGTGGAGTATCTAAAGTAATTTGGAAATGCCCTGTGAAACTAGGACCTATTAAGGTCGGTTTTGATCTAGGGTCTACCTGGTAATTAATTAGTCCCCATTTCTCGAGAAATTCATGAATCCTTACGATAGAAGCGACATCCATAGCGATGTTCCTTCTTACCGCGGTAATTGTTAGGTATTCTGTAGGAGATAATCTGAATGTGTTTATTATAAAATTTCTAGTGTCCTTGTATGCTTTTTCTGACTTAAATCTGGAGGAGCCATCGAAGAAATCTGGAAGCGACCGCTTCTCGATTTCATGCACAGAATACATGTCAAACCACTTGGCAAAAGGAGGTATGGTCACTTCATTAGTCTGTTTGATCAAGAACTTCAATGTCTTGTCTTCCATGCTAGATGTATCATCATCACCGTTCGATTTATCGGTCACCTCTTCAACTTTGGCTACATTCTCGGAGTCAATCTCCATCTCGTTCTTCACTGTTTCGCTCATTATGTACAAATTTTGTCCTTTCTAAACTATATTTGAAGTTCAGTTCGAATGTTATGTGCTCGATGCACGCGTTACGTTCTAGTTTACCAAATCGAACCGTCCTTTTGACCCAGTTGTTATCCTCGGAACAACAATTAGAAGAAAAAATACAAATTCCTTATTACAGATGTTTTGGCCACAAATATAGCAGTATATTTCCACACACCCAATGAATACTAAAACCGATGTAATTGGCGCCAAATATAATTAATCGTGCTTTTCACTACGCAAGCCTTTATTATTGTCAGCTTATTATTCTTTTTTTTTTTTTCAAATTTCACCAAGTCTGTCTTTTGGTGGTTCAATGGGGTCTTACACTTTTACAAATGAAGCACAAGCTATCCGTCGGATATTATATTAAGTCATGTGATCTTAAAAATAATGTACTTATATACGTATATCACGTTATCGTATATGTTGATTATTGGTTTACGCGTGTTGATTTATATTTTCACACGTAAGAAGTATCTCGTGTATATTCCGTGTGAAAATATACTTTTGACGCGTTACCAATATCTCATGATTTTCAACCAGATTGCGCTCATCCAGCCGCGCCGCCTGCATACGGGCATACTTATAGGTTAGATCTGACTTCTTATACAGTAATTGGCGGTAATTTAAGTAGATGGCGGCTAAGTGAATAACTTCATATGTGTTAGCTCCAAAAAAGAATAAAAATTTAAAAGGAAGATAAGGAAATCTAGGCCCTGTTGATTTTTTCCATTGATCTCTTTTTTTTTTCGTTGCTATTGAATAATTTTGGGCTGGGAACCTTATTGATAGAGGTAAAGGTTCTTGTGATTAGTTGAAAAGCCGACTATACGGAATATGAATACAAGGAAGAGGTTTTTGAGGAGTGCCAGGAAGGCCGCTGCGGTTACTGTCAACTATGCGGAACCTGACGATAATGATCTGAGTGCTAATACTTTTGCGAGTGATGATGAGAATGCTGACGTCAGTGTAGACGCTGAGGATACGCCGCCTGTGTGGCTGCGAGATGATGTACGTCCGAATGAGGACGTTCAGCTCGACTCAGACGACGAAAACGGTGGTGATAAAGACGATGATAGGGATCTTGACGATCTTTTACTGAAGGAAAAGGAAAAACACAGGCTGGAAGCACAGACTAAAGAGGAAGATAGTGATGACGAAGTAAATGAGTTGGATAAAGCCAGTGTCACGTCCAAATTAAAGAAACTAGATGAGTTCGTAAAGCAAAGTCAGGTTTACTCAAGTATCATCGCTGATACACTGTTGAAGAGGACTTTAGAGAGAACAGAGGAATCTGATGCGTCAAATAATGACCCTGTGAAAGAACCTCCTGCGAAAAAGGCTAAAAAATCAAAATCTATACTAGATTTTTTTACTAGAAGACAAAATACAGATGACAATAGGGTTGAGGAAATGGCTGTTGATGTTAAGAAGGAAACGGAGGAAGAGCGTATAGCCAAAGAGCAACCATCTTACTTGAAGAATTGTGTCCTAAAGCCTTACCAAATGGAAGGGCTGAATTGGTTAATTACACTTTATGAAAATGGGCTAAACGGTATCCTAGCCGATGAGATGGGTTTGGGTAAGACTATTCAGAGTATCGCTTTATTGTCTTTCATTTATGAAATGGACACAAAAGGCCCCTTCTTAATTGCTGCACCATTAAGCACCGTCGATAATTGGATGAACGAATTCGCAAAATTCGCTCCAGAAATTCCGATTCTTAAATATTATAGTCAAAATGGACAAGATGCAAGACAGAAATTGTTGAAAAAATTCTTCAAAAATAATAATAGGGAAGGTGTTATTGTTACCTCATATGAGATGATAATTAGGGATGCAAATATAATAATGGGTGAACAATGGAAGTTTCTAATTGTAGATGAAGGTCATCGTTTGAAGAATATTAACTGTCGTTTGATACAGGAATTGAAGCGAATCAATACTTCTAACAGACTTTTACTAACAGGTACGCCCTTACAGAATAACTTGTCAGAGTTGTGGTCTCTATTGAACTTTATTCTGCCTGACATTTTTGCTGATTTTGAAATATTCAATAAATGGTTTGATTTCAAAGATCTTGATTTGCAAAGTAATTCTGCTAAATTAAATAAGTTGATTAACGATGAACTAGAAAAAAATTTGATATCCAACCTGCATACAATCTTAAAACCATTTTTGTTAAGAAGATTGAAAAGTGTGGTCTTAAAGGACGTTCTTCCGCCAAAGAGAGAGTACATAGTCAACTGCCCTTTATCACCAATCCAAACAAAGTTTTACAGAATGGCTTTATCTGGAAAGCTTAAGGTGACTGTTTTCAAAGAACTCGTCAAAGCATTTTTCACTCTGAATCAAGAGTACATAGGGACTGTTTCAAATAAATCCATTCGAGACTTCATTGATTATAAATTAAGTGAAGAGCCAGATGAAGACAAAGTAACCGCCGTTATCAAGCAAATGGATGACATATATATGGAACACCTAAACACGTTTACCAAGAATCAGAGACTACAAAATATGATGATGCAGCTACGTCAAGTTGTAGACTCTACTCTACTATTTTTCTTCCCATACATGGAACCTGAGGACATCACATTGGATTATCTGCTTGCATCATCTGGAAAACTACAAATGTTGCAGAAATTGGCAATACCTCTAATAAAAAAAGGTCACAAAATATTGATATTCTCTCAGTTTGTTGGTATGTTAGATTTATTGGAGGATTGGTCTGAACTAAACTCCTTCAATTCATTGAGAATTGATGGTGGTGTTGATAACGAATCAAGGAAAGAATATATCGATGAATTTAACAAAAAAGGTGACGACCATCAAATTTTCTTGCTTTCGACAAGAGCAGCTGGTCTTGGTATTAACCTTGTAGCTGCAGATACTGTGATTATTTTTGATAGTGATTGGAACCCTCAGGTTGATCTCCAAGCAATGGATAGATGTCACAGAATTGGCCAGACAAAACCAGTAATAGTATACAGATTTTGCTGTGACAATACTATTGAGCACGTCATACTAACCAGAGCTGTTAATAAGAGAAAGTTAGAACGAATGGTTATTCAAATGGGTAAGTTCAGTAATTTGAAGAAGTTAGCCTTGAATGAGAGATCTTTCCTCCAACAAAGCACTGGTATGAATCCAAACAAGACCAGCAATAAAGAACTTGTACAGGAACTATCACAGCTTCTAATGAGTAAAGAATCAAGTATTGGATTCGAGACGTCTAAAAAACCCAAACAAGATGATATACTCACTGAAGCTGAATTAAAGGAGTTATCAGATAGATCGCTCAAATTTTACTCACCAGATAGAGAAGTCGAGTTCCCTCATGTAAGGCTATTTGAGACAACATCTGGATTTTAAATATTCTTTTGCGCGTTCCGTCGCGACATATTCACTCACAGAAACGTATTCTGTTAGCGTTTGGCATATTCGTAGATTAATTAGAAACTCTTTATTTATATACATTTCTAATAATAGACACTTGGCATTTTCTATATGATTAATTCGTTAATAGAGCAAACTCTGTAGTCATTAATTTTTAGCTAGCTATAGATGGAGTGGTTTACCATGGTAAACCAGTGTAGTACTCCTTTTGGTTATACATCCAGATCAGAGAAGTCGAAGCAACGATTAATGGACCCATAAAACCCTTGCCCAGTTTACAAGTACGGAAAATCAACAATTCACTACCGAAATGGAACAAAGCAATGATGTAGGAGATAAAGGTCAATTGGTAAATGTGGGGTTCAGTGATGTACAATGCACCATAGAATCTGATAACACAAGAGACAAAGGTCCAAGTACCGAAAGTTCTAGCACTCAGAGATGTTGTCTCAGAAGGTTTGTTTTCGTAGACTCTACGAGTTAGTTCAAGACCAGAAATGTATGTTTGAACAGAGTTAAATACCGACACAATGGAAATAAATAATAACCATTTTGGCAAGTAGCCAGGAGCCATGTTGGTGACAGCACTATGTACACCACCGGTCAATTGTTGTAAACTTAGCATATTTTTTTTAATTGTATAACCTTACTGATATTTAACCACTTCTGTTAAATTAAGTCAATGGAGGCATTAGAAATGCTAACGAAAATTTGCAATTGTCCTCTATTTATACCAATTGCCATTGTTTCTGAAAACATTTCGCATTGCTGGTCCCCCTAAAAAACTTTTGAATCAGCTGATAAATTTTTCGGCTTCATCGTTTAATTTGTTACCAAAGAGAATTGTTGTTTCTAAGGAAATTTGACAGTTTGTTCATATAGCTCACTGTTGAACTAGAGCCACCTGATCTTTCTGTACTTTATAAGTAGTTCTCGTTTCCGTGCAGCTAATAGACCAGCTAGAATTTGTTTTCGTTTTTGTTGCATTATCGCTACAGTTGACTGTGACATGCGTTCCTGATCAGTTTTCTTATTAAATCTCAACTTTTTATATAAACACAATAAAAACATGACTGTCTTATCCACGCACTTTAGGAACAGTTTGTAAGAATGGTTGTATTTTCCGAAGTTCTTCTTATATAGAGCAGCATAGATCCTCTTATCCTTACATTCTCGAGTTTCAGAGCTAATTCTGGCATATGCAGTTTTGCTTTTGGTATTATGACATTTCAAAAGACTGACAAAGCTTTCTAGCAAAGTAACCAGGTTTATCATTAGAGCCTCCACATTTGTATTAGTTATAAAAACTGTTGTTCTAGTGGTTATCATTGTGTTGATGATTGTGGATACAGTTTGGATGAATGATTTCTGTAGTGAAGTGACACAAACATTTAAAAAAAGCATATTGTTCTGTACTCTAATAATTAGACTCTTGTTCAAATAGCCTGGACAATTGGTAATTAATGCAGTTAGTTCTTGCTTAATGAACTTGAAAATGAGTCCATCAATCAAATGCCTTTTGATCGGATTCGGAATACCTTTATTTGTAACGTGATAATTGGTAGCAAGTCCAAAATAACTTATAATAATCAGTTCATAACATCTAAACGATATGGTAGCTGCTTCCGTAGTGATAGTTGGCCTAGTGCATGGCTGTTGATTCAAATAAAACAATAAAAACCGGTAATTACCGTAGTAATGGAGTAATAATCGCTGGTGTGTACAATCTTCCAATAGGTGAATAAGTAGAGTTCGGTTGTTCAAAAGTATGTCACAGCAATAAAGACTGTTCTCCCAGTTTTTCCTTCTTGCCCACATAAGGTTGAATATATTAATCAACTCCTCTTGCTTGTCATTTTTCGATAATTCGCTTGGTAGATGGCGCCTAAGATCACAGTACTGAAGCTCATCTTCATTAAACGAAGATATATCAGTTAGAAGGGGAATGTACACTCTATTTTGCTTACTAATTGTTCTGAGTTTGTATTTTACCAAAGCTATGCATATGACCCAGTCGGCTTCAGAGAGATTCATGTCCAATTTCAGTAAAGAACTTGAGAGCAAAATGAGACTGTTTCTTAGTAGTATATTGTATAAAGTATTGAAAGTTATAGGTGATGCTTTTTATGTCCTTAATTACAGTTTAGTATAGACTTCAAATACGTAGTGAGTTGTAATTTTTTTTTGCCGCTGCAGTCCAAAAACAGATTCCCAACGACTACCTTTACTGACCAAAATATTAAATTCAGAGAATTCACATAAATAATCGTGATAATTACTAAATCAGATAAGATTTACTATGAATTTATATATAATAGACACATTTTATATTGTTACTTAATCAATTAGAATATTGAATTAGTAAATGCATGGAATAATTGATTTCGAAGAGTTAAGATCCTATGAAAAAAGAACCAATAACAATTCCTGGAATGTATACTGTGAAGGTCCAGCCTTCCTAATGAATGTATGAGATCAGCAGATAATTAGTTATCATTATTGTTTCAAACTCCTGAAGAACCAAACTTAGCGGCCCATTCTTCATATTTTTCCAAACCTTCTTGAGAGACAGAAGGCTTTATGTACTCCAAACTGTTTTTGAAATCTTTCACCTCCAAAGGTCTGATACTCTCC
Source organism: Nakaseomyces glabratus (assembly GCF_010111755.1). NCBI lineage: Eukaryota > Fungi > Ascomycota > Saccharomycetes > Saccharomycetales > Saccharomycetaceae > Nakaseomyces > Nakaseomyces glabratus. The sequence goes on from NC_088960.1 coordinate 289,371, forward strand.
CTTGTAGTTTCTAACAGCTTGTCACCAAGTTCACGAAGTGGTCCCATCGCAGCGTCTTTAGCCAATGAAGTAATATCACTACCAGAATAACCCTCAGTGAGATTTAATAGCTCAGCAAAAGCAGCGTCATCTAGATTATGTTTTTGATGAGATAAAAGCTTTTTCAATTGTACCATTCTGGTTTCTGGTTCGGGAAGGGGAATGTATTGTCTTCTAACAAATCTTCTTCTTGCTGCTTCATCAATACTCCAAGGAAGATTCGTTGCTGCAAGGACCAATACACGCCCATCATCTCCGTCTTCTCGATTGTTTCCAGCAGCAGCACTACTTAGCGAAGACCACTGAATTAAAAACTCGTTTTTTATTCTTCTGCTAGATTCATTTTCACCATCAGAATTTCTGCTACCCATGATAGAATCGATTTCATCAACAAATATAATTGATGGTGATAACTTCTTTGCAATGGCAAACAGAGCTCTAACCAATTTTTCACTCTCACCTAAATATTTGGATGTTAAACTCGAAGCACTAATGGAAAAAAAAGTAGAATGAGACTCCGTTGCAACTGCTCTTGCCAACATGGTTTTACCTGTACCTGGCGGACCAAAAAGCAGCATACCTCGGACTGGTTCACGTAATCCCAAAAATAAATCAGGTCTCAAGAAGGGGTAAACAACAGCTTCTTTTAATGAAAACTTTGCATTCTCTAAACCAGCAATGTCTTCCCAATGCACTTCATCCCCGTGTACAACAATTTCTGAAAAAATCTGCTTTGCAGCTGTTCTATCAACACCAGGCAGACTATTTATGATTTCATCTTCCAAAGCTTCCTTTAATTTTGCTTCATCAGCCTCCCCATCTGGTGCTTGTTTGATATTGGTATCAGGATCACCTTTTTTGTCCTCAAGGGCATCCACTTTTTTGACAACTTTCTTAGCTTGTGTGGGCTTGATTGGCTTTTTCGAAGTTACCACACCTTTAGTAGGTCTTGTGCTTCCGTTAATCTTCACGCTAGTAGGTTTTTGTTGTGCAGGCTTTTTTATTACCGTTTTCCGCAACACTGGTTTTACATTCTTGACTGCCTTCGATGATGTAGAAAGTTGAGTGTCTGATGTTTTCTTAATCACGGGAACAGACTTGGTAGGGTTTAAATTTGATGGCCTAGACATTGTTTTCTGGTCATTTACAGAACTTGAAAAATTAGCCTTAGTCCTATTCGGTTTAGGAATGCCAGTCGCACCTTTTTTGGCATAAACCATTTTGGCTGCAGCGGCAGCTGAAATTGGTTTAGTTGCAGGTATAACAATTTTTGCAGGAACTTCTTTTTTGGTGTTATTGCTAGATATCTTCTGAACTGGCTTACTTAATGAGGTCAATGATCCTGTCTTTCTACTCTTTTTTTCAGTTGGATTCGTTGCAGTTTTTTTCAAATTTATATCAGATAAATCCTTTCCCGTTTCATTACCCAGTAAAGTTGGTGCAGATTTGTTGATTTTGGATAATTCTGCTCTTTTTGTAGACCAAAATCTTTTATCATCCTGTATATCAAGAGGGGGAAGTGGTGGTAACGGTGGCGGCACTATCGGTACAGATATATCCTCGTCGCTCGCATTAGATTTGCAGGATGCACTTGATGTAGATATAGATGAATTTGTCTCGATCTTTTGCTCACCCATTAATTTGTCTAGTGCTTGTGATCTCGCTTGTTTCTCCTGTTCTGAGTCAACGGAAGAGTCATCATCAGTATTATCCGAGTAATCATCCGCAAAATAATCATCAACATCGAATTCGAAATCCTCATCACCATTAAAACTTGTAAAACGCTTTGAAATTCTATTTAAATCGGCTATGTTTTCACTGACAACCTTTTTAGACTTTTGAATTGCAACGGGGCTAGTAAATTTCTGGTCTTCGTCACTATTTAAGTCAATCAAATCTTCAATAGGATCGTCAAATTCATTATCCTGATAAGCAGTATCATCAAAGTCATCAAAGAAATCAGCTGTGGTACTCTTATGATCATTTAATTTAGGTTGTCCTAATGGTTTAGAAGTAGCAAAAAACACCTTAGGCTCTCTGTAGCCTGCATCTTTCAAAGAATTATTGTCGCCCCCAGAGAAAGCAAGTCTATTTGCTGTCCTATTGCTCTTCTTTGGTGCAGTATAATGTACATTATCTCGCAGTGTCGTATTCATCTTTCTGCCTTTATTATCACTTGAAAACGATATAATGGAGCCTGATGTATTATGAGTTTTGAGCGGTTTAACCGGTGAATTTATCCTAGTACCTTTTGATACCTGGGAATAAGATAGATTTCCCATATTGTCTTGTTGCGAACCATACTGCTCATTTAGTTCTTTTACTCTATCTAGATGCAACATGCTCTTCTGATATAGTTCGTTTATGCCAGTTTGGAGACTAATTTCCTCTGGGGTATATCTATCTGCATGTGGATACTGTCTCTCAATCATTGTCAATTGAAACATGACATTAGTAGTCATAGCTTTCCATCCCTGGACTGCCTGTTTGTACCTCCCCTTCTCCTCTAGCTTGAGAAACAAGATACTTTCATTGGCTATTTTGGAATAAAGCTCTGAGAGATCAGTTAAAGGTTGTTGCGGCCTCCTGCCAAGACTGGCAAGTTTACCAAACAATGATTTATTTGTAGTGCCTTCCATCTAGCAACATGAATATGAAGATAAAAAAATACTCTTTATTAATTATTAGGATTATAGGAATCTCTGTTTTCGAAATTCCAAATGCAAAATGATGTGGCTGTTATTCTATATGTAAAAGTGGCAACAAACAGAGTGTATATCAGATCTATTGGTAATGTCCTTGAAGTCACTGGTGTTAGTTATTTCTAGTTTTTGATCCTCCTTTGAAAAGCTCCCAAATGAAAAGAAGGAAAGAAAATTAGTGTGGGATCCAAATGCCTATTTTATTATGATTATTTGCCCAGTTTTTAAAGTGTTACTGAAGTCGTCTCTATGTGTAGATCAAGAAATATGAGACTATTTGCCATCTTTCTTGTGGATGCCGGTAGGGAGTTTCCGCAGTGAATTCGCGATGGCCCATCAAATTTTCAGACAAAGTAAGAAAACCGGTGATTTCGCAGTAGTAGGCGTTTTCTAATAATAAAACAATATAACAATCTGGCACAAAAAATGCACATCTAATAAAGTTTATCAGAACATTAACGTTATTAATACATTAGGCTATTTACTTAGTAGCTACTATACAGAACTTTTGAGCTTGGAAGAAAACGAATCGCTGAGTAAGTGCAAAAATGTGTTGACATGTCTCAAGGTTTGGAGCCGTGTTTTTGCTTCTCACCAAGGATAAATTCTTCAAATACCTTGGCTTCTTCTGCTTCTTCTGGAGATCTCTTTGCACTTGCAAATCTTGACGCAATGAACAATAGACCCTTAGCTCTTTCACGACGTTCGCTAGATGACACTGATTTATCCGATAGGACAGTGTTACATACATCTTTCAATTTTCTTTCCAATTCGAATTTGTTCATGGCCCACATGACACCCAAGGCCTTACCTGCCATCTCATTTTCGAACTTGGCTCTCTCATACTGATCAAGTTGATCCTCATCCACTTTACTCATCTGTTCCATGGCTTTTTGTGCTTCCATACCAGTTGACAATAAATTATAGGCCGACTTTACGGTACGTGCGTTATCCCTAGTACTTGTGAAAATCTTGGAGAAACCGAATGTCTTCTTAGCCATTAAGTAGTTATTGGCTTTCGTCTTGTACACCCTTGCAATCAAGTAGAGTAACTCAAGACCAAAACTTTCCAATTTCAATTCTTCTACTTCCTGATCCAGTTTCCTGTTGAAGTCATCAAGGTGTCCACCTTTGACAGCCAAATTGTATTGTAATAGTTTTTCCTTCAACTTACGAGCCAACTCCTCGACTTGCTTTGCGACTTCCTCCCGTCTCTTCTTCTCCATCTCCCACAACTTCTCCCTTTGTTCTTTGGTCATCTTCCCACTCTTGTCCTTGGCATCTGTCTTCCCATCATGCTTGACCATGCCGGCTTCAGAAGTTGTAGCGGCAGCAGTAGCGTCAGTAGTGGCATCCTCAGACATCATGTCAGTAGCCTCGTTCAGCTCCTTGAACAAAGAGAAATCACCAATCCAGTCCTTGAAACCATCACCACCAAAAATCGCGGTGAAATACTCCTCAGCGTCCTCGAAACCTTGCTGAGGCACTGCATTGTCTTTACCAAATTCATCATACTGCTTCCGCAATGCAGGATCGTTCAAAACCTGGTACGCTTCACCTACCGCCTGGAATTTAGCCTGCGCTTCAGGATCATCAGGGTGCTTATCCGGATGCGTCAACATCGCCATCTTACGGTACGCCTTCTTGATCTCAGAAGGCGTAGCCTCAGGGGATATCCCCAACACATCATAAAACTCAGTATCCTTGACCATGGCCGCTCTGGTGTTCTTTCACCTGAACTAGTAATCGAGTTTCAAATAGTTACTCTGTTCTATATATTGATTCCAGCTATTATTGGGCATCGGCTTAGCCTGCGGTGGTGTGGACAAGGCAAGATTCGCTTTTTTCCCCTTTTGGGACATGGATGTTCGTGCAGCTGTTTCTGAGTGACAAGCTCCAGAGTTAATTTTTTTTTTCAAGTTTTGATGTGTACAAAACTGCAGATTCTTTTCCCCGTCAACAAGAACTTCTTATGGTTCTATAGTGTAGTGGTTATCACTTTCGGTTTTGATCCGAACAACCCCGGTTCGAATCCGGGTAGGACCTATTATATTTTTTTTCAATTCACCATCTTTTCAAATATTGTTCTGCGTATGCTATACCTCTCTATAAACATGTGGCATATAGGTGAATACCGCTCCTTGAAGTATCTATACAACATTTTTATTTTTACTTTGATGGCAATGTATCGTTATGCAGTTGAAATGCTGTGCTTCTTTGAAATGTAGTCTACATGTTGTTACTGAACTGTGGATCACGAGGAATACGTCATAACGATTGGGGGTGTGTGTGTGTGTGCAGATGTTGACCCGGTTCTGGATTTTTTGGTTCTTGGTGATTACTAACATGACTTATATATAATGGAGATGTAGTCCTGTGTCAAGTCATCGGGTTCCCATTTTAGACTAGCGGAACAAGACACAACACACTATGGTAGCCAGACAGCAGGTATTGCAGCTTTACAAGCAGATAATCAAGAACGCCAACCAGTTCAGTAACTACAACTTCCGGGAGTACTTCCTGAGGAAGGCCAGGACAGAGTTCAAGGCGAACAAGGCTCTGACGGACGCAGCTAAGATAGAGTCCCTATTCCAAGGCGCGCAGCGCGACCTCGGCGTGTTGAAGAGACAGTCCATTATATCACAGATGTACACCTTTGACAAGCTGGTGGTGGAGCCAGTGGAGCCAGTGGAGCCAGTGGAGCCAGTGGAGCCAGTGGAGCCCGTGGAGCCAAAGCAGTAATCCACTGGAAAACGTCCACAGAAAATAACAAACCCTTTTGCATACTTATATATCTGTATATAAACCTCTAATATCTCTCCAATATAATGAAATGTTAAAATGAAGCAGGCTATATGCCCTGGATCAGTGTATGTCTATTATTCAGCAACTCTCTCAGAGGATTACCGCAGGGACGCTATGACTGGTGAAAAATTTTGATAAAAATGAAAAAAATAAAAAATTTTCTAGCTCATCGCACAGCTCATCGCTAGGAAATATAGTAGTTTACCATTTATAAATTGAATCATTGATTGATCTTAAGTTTCTTTCACCCAAGTTCCCTAACTACACAAGAACAGGAAAGATATTATAATCCCAGAATGAAGAGAAAGGCTGAAGCTCAAGAGAACGGTAACAAGCAACTTGACTTGGAAGAGGACAAAGTTAAAGGTCTTTTCAACCAAAAGCTATGGACTCCAGAGTTCAGAGAAGGTTTGAAGAACCAGATTGACTCCTCAGCTCCTTATAACTGGGGTAACATCAGTGGTTTGGTTAACGATGATCTGTTGCGTGCTGTGCGTAAGGAAATTGAAACTGAAATCCACTTCACCAAGAAGGAAACTGATATTTACAAAGTCAACCAAAGTGGTGACTTAGCTAACTTGTCAGGCCTAAACTGGGATGACTTGTCCAGATTGCCAAATATGTACAAGTTGCGTCAAATTCTATACTCGGATGTCTACAGAGACTTGATCGGTTACGTTACTGGTGCTGGTAAACTATCCGGTTCCAAGATGGATATGAGTGTCAACACTTACACTAAGGGTTGTCACTTGTTGACTCACGACGATGTCATCGGTTCCAGACGTATCAGTTTCATCTTGTACTTGCCAGACCCAGACAGAAAGTGGAAGCCACAATATGGTGGTGGTTTGAGATTGTTCTCAAGTATCTTGCCAAACATCCCAGAGACCGACCCATGTGCTAAGTTCGTTCCTCAATTCAACGAGATCGCTTTCTTCAAGGTCTTGCCTGGTTTCTCTTTCCACGATGTTGAAGAAGTCAAGGTTGACAAGCACAGATTGTCCATTCAAGGTTGGTACCATTTCCCACAACCAGGTGAGCCTGGTTACACTCCAGGTCAAGAGGAAGCATGGGTTAAGAACAATACCTCCACTTTGACTCAATTGGAAACTAACGTCCTACAAGATTTTGAATATCCAAAACAAGAGAGGGATATTCTACCATACCATCAAGTCAAGCACTTCGAGAAGGTATTATATGCCGCTGATGGTAAAAAGATTGATGAAGACGAAGTCAAGAGTGTCGTTCAAGATACTGACAGCTTGTCTGAGAAGGAATACAAGTACTTGTCTCAATACATCTCTGCAGAACACTTGACTAAGGAAGGTATCAAGAAATTACAAGAACAATTCTTGGAAAACTCTACTTTACAAATCAAGGACTTCTTGAATGAAGAAGTTTCTGAGCTACTGAAGAAGATGATCAAGACCGAGGAATTGGAAAAGGCTTGTCCATATATGGCCAAGGATGTCGAAACTCCATGGCAAACAGCTATGCCATCCCACAAGTGGAGATACATGTACATTGATGGTAAGAACCCACGTAAGCTATTGAAGGCCTCTGACATCATGGAAGCTTTGAACAACGAAGAACTACCAAACTTCGAGCTGCTAAGAGAAACCTTACCAAAGGACGGTTCTGTAGACGTTGAACTAAAATTGATTGACCTTGCTATCTTCTATAAGAGTACTATTTTCAAGAAGTATTTGGCTCTATTAACTGCTCTTTGTCCATTGAGTGAGCAAATCCTAATTAGAAGATTCAGACCTGGTAATGATTTCACCTTGGCTACCCAATGCCGTTTGAATGAGTTCCTACAAGACGTCGAAGGTATCCTACCATCTATCTTGGTAGGTAACCTATGTTTGACTCCAAGCAGTGGCTGGGAATCCGGTGAAGTTGGTGGTTATGAACTATACATGATGGATGACGAAAACACAGAAGAAGAAGAAAGAATGCACAAGGATGTTGAAGATGCCTCCGTCTACCGTACCGATGACAATGGTGATTCTGTTCTTGTGAACAACCCACCAAGCTGGAATACTTTCAACCTAGTTCTAAGAGACCAATCTGTTCTAGAATTTGTCAAGTACGTCAGTTGCGCTGCCAAGTCCAGCAGATGGGATGTTAAGATGGAATGGGATGTCAAATATGTTGGTGAAGACAACGAATAAATGCCTTAATTTCACATTTCCATTTGATGATCTTACATTTTTATTTGTTTTTATGACTATAAGCTCCAGTTTGTTACGACATGATTTATATTTTTATAGAGAGAGAAAACCTTATATATTTAGCCACAGACATTCTCGAACATAGATAGTCTTTATTTTAGAGTATAATCTCCATATTGCTAATTTATCGAATGCTACAACACATAAAGATAGTAATTAATAATGATTAAAGCCTTTGTATTATATTTACATGAACCATAGATTTTATTATAGAATATACATGACATGTTTTTAGTTCCAGTTCACTCCAAAAAGTTTGTAAACCTGTGAGTCTTAGACATCAGACCAATGGCTTGACATCTTCTAATGGCCTTTGCCATACGACGCTGGTTCTTCGCTGATAGACCAGTGACATCTCTGTGCAATATTTTACCTGTAGAACCGACATAGTATGATAAAATCTCGGGACGTGCATAAAAGTTCAATGGATTTAACCCGTACTTCTCAAACAAGTCATGATGCTGAATCTTGGGACGGTTCATCTTCCTATCCAGGTTTAGCCTTGACAGCGAGAAATCGAATGGATCGTAAACTGCAGACCTTTGAAACTGAGGCACAAAGTTGGCATTAATGGTCTTAATATTCTCCCTGCTGCCTTCAAAATCAACATCTATAACAGACTTTTTCTTAGGTCTCATATCAACTATACCACGCTTCTGCACCATACGCAACCCCATTGCAACATTAGCACTCTCAATACCACAAATTCTTCCAACCATGAACATCCCTGACACCGTTCTCTACCTAGTCACTTGCAACTCTTCACCTTCAAAACAACAATGCCAAATGTAAACCACCAACCGGTACACTAGCCTGATAGTTTAATATGTAACAATAGCAGTCTGAATGTCCTTCTTGTAGCTAATAAATTACTGTTTCTCGACCATCTTGCCGATTATTCATTTGGCTACAACTTCTTGGAATTTTTCAGCTTCGGGGCCAAAGTTTGCACTTAGCACCAAATGACAGGAAAAAGCGATGAGCTTTGCCTAGTAGTACGCAATGAATCATCACGACTAGGACTGAAGTTTTATGAAGAGGAATTGCTACATATTGAAGTTTGCCATATAGCTAGTCAAATAAATAAATTTGGGCCGATTACGAAGCTTTGAGTGATCAAATGGCGGTTAAAATTGAACAAGCTCTCGGTGAGAAAAGGTCATTGAATGACAATGACGAGGTTCCAAGGAAGAAACGGTATAACTTCAGGAAGAAGGTAGAGCTGGATTACTCTGCGTTGAATGAAGGTGAGGATAAGAAATCTAAGTTTTTCCACCCTCACATAGCCCTCTTTGAGAAGGAATTTGAGAAATGTTTATCGAATGTCACAGAGGACATGTCTATGACATGCTCAGAGTATTGCAAGAGGTTTGATGATATTGACTTCCCATTAAAGATATCTGATCCGGAGAACTCTGGAATGGTGGTTTCGACTAATAATAAGACTACGAGGGACCTAACAGTTGATGATATCACTCAAGCTGTTGGTGATGACTACTTCGTTAATGTGATGGATGTGCAATCACAAGAGAATGAACGGTGGAGTCTGAGGGAATGGTGCAATTATTTCAATAAACCAGCAGAGGAGAAGGATAGAATAAGAAATGTTATATCTTTAGAAGTTTCCCATGTTGAAGATTTACAATATGACAGGCCAGACATTGTAGATGATAAAGATTTGGTTGACATTGTATGGAATAATGTTGAGAATCTTGATACCGAGAATGACCCAAGACCAAAAGTGACCAAGTACTGTCTAATGTCAGTAAAAAACGCATTTACAGATTACCATCTAGACTTTGCTGGAACGTCGGTATATTATAATCTTGCCTTCGGAAAGAAGAAATTCATACTTTACCCACCTACTCCAGAGAATATCGAAAATTATATCGAATGGTCTACAAGCACTTATCAGAATATGCTGTTCCTGGGTGAAAAACTTACAGGTGGTGTGGCTATGGAATTGAATGGTGGTGATCTTTTCATGATACCATCAGGCTATATACATGTAGTGTATACCCCTGAGGATTCACTAATATTTGGTGGTAACTACCTTACTTTCCGAGATATATCACAGCAACTTAAAATTGTGGATGTGGAAAAACAAACCGGTGTGACGAAGAGATACACTTTCCCGATGTTTGATGAAGTCATGGGCAGGACCTGTGAATGGCTCTGCCAAAACCAAAAAAAGGGCAAGCAAATGCAAGTTAAGAAGGAAACTGTTAACGATTTAATCAGTTATATGAAGTCAGGTAAAACTAAATATAAGCCTACCAATTTTATAAATAAGAAGCAAATGCTTCAAGAGCTAAGTAACTTGTATCTATAATAATAACGAAGTACCAAATATCAACTTGAAGGCATTATTGTCATTAATATATCCTGAAAAAATATATACATTACCTAGTTGTATAAATTAAACATGCAGATTGTAGTTCTAGTTGTCTTTCAAAAAATAATTAGGCCATTGATGATAGCCTGAGAATATAAATGGCGGCAATATAGGTCATCTACAAGTTCAACCTCTTGATTTGTTCAAGTCTTTCATCGACCGCCTTCTCAAATTGTTCAGAGCCAGATCCATTTTCTGGGAGTTCGTCTAGTAGTTTCTTGTGAATGGATTGAAGGGCTTTTATGGAGTCCATTTCATCAATAACACAGGAGATGTTAATCTCGTTGGCACCTTGAGAAATCATTTCGATGTTGATACCTTGCTCTGCCAGAGTGGTAAACATGGTACCGGCGATACCAATGAATTGTTTCATTTGCTTACCGACCAAGGAAACGATGGACATCTTCTTGATGATATCGACTGAACCCAAGGGCTTCAATTTCTCAACTGCGGATCTCAGAGCCTTCATCGAGTCACTATCAGGGATTGGAAGAGCCATAGAGACGTGAACTTCTGAGGTGGAAATCAAATCGACAACTAGCTTGTACTTATCCAGAACGGTAAATATCTGAGCTAGGAAACCGTGAGACAGAGTCTTCTTGTTGGAGTGAACATTCAGCACGACGATATCGTTCTTAGTAGTGATAGCGGTAGCACCTCTTCTCTTCTTTTCGAAGAAAGTGGAGCTCAAGGCCTCAGGTGGATGTGGTGGAGTGGACTCACCTTTCTTGGCCACATTGTCTGGATAAATGATTGTACCGTTGCCCTTTGGATTCTGGACGTTCTTGATTCTGATAGGAATCTTAGCTCTTATGACTTGCTCCATGGTGAATGGGTGAATGACTTCGGAACCGTAGTAGGTCAATTCTGAGGCCTCTTCAGGCGTGACACTGTCCAGTAGACGAGCCTGAGGGACTTTACGTGGATCGGCGGTGAAGATACCATCGACTTCTTTCCATACTTGCAATTCGTCTGCGTTCAAGGCGACGGCGATCAAAGCCGCACACAAGTCAGTGTAACCACGACCGACACCATTCAGCAGACCCATTGGGATGAAACCGAAGAAACCGGTGAATACTGGCACGATTCTCTCCTTGGAGTTTACGAATGGTTCCAGTTTTTCCTTCAGGGCCTGGACCAGGAAAGTGTAGAAACTGGTATCTAGTGTAGTAGTTTGATAATCTGATGGGACCACGTTGGAAAGGTCGACATACTTGGCTTTGCACCCACGGTCGTTGCAAAGCGCGGTGATGAACAGACAACTCAACTTCTCACCACAGGACATCACCAGGTCGATGGTTCTATTGCTGACCTCACCCAACACCTTCGAGGCGGACAGGTACTTATCCACTAGGGCCAGCTCTTTGTTAGTGTCGTCGATCAACTTGGCGACTAAAGGAGAGTCCTCCAGAAACCTCTCGGCGTTGCTGACGTGATCCTGCCTTATGGTCTCGATAATGTCGCTGTACTCCTGGTCCTGAGATGCCAGATCACAACACTTCAGCAGCCTAGAAGTGGTACCTTCCTGCTTGGTATAGGAGGACCTCGCGGAACACACAACGGCGACATCGTTATCAAACCCACCGTCCTGTTTGGAAGAAGAGTAGTACTTGACTATCTCGTCCACGATCTGCACAGGGAATTTACCGACAGAAGTACCACCGAACTTCTGCACAACCCAATTAGATGTAGCACTTGTACTGTAAGCCATTTGTAGTTAACCTTGAAGTATGTTTTTTTTTTTTTTCACACAGTTTTTTTATCTATTAACTGACCTGTTTTGTGTGCTAATTGCGTGCTAATTGCGTGCTAATTGTGTGCTAACTGCGTGCCAGTATACTTCCTGCTTATATGAAACTGCAAGCGTCTGTTCACCTTACGCAATGTCGAAACTACCGAGACTCGATGAGCCCGTTTATATACTTCCCCAGTTGAAAGCTTCGAGAAGTTTTTTGAAAAATTGGCTTCCCACCACCGTTTTCACCAAAACCAAGGTTAAACCAGAAAAACCCACAGAAAGTGGCGTACAGATGAAAAGCCCTAAGTTTTTCATTCTTACCACCTCAGCCAAATAAGGAAAAGACCACCGGATGAGTCATTATCACTTTGTACTACATAGTAACCGCCATTTTGGGAGGGTAATAGTCTGTCTATAAGGCATAGTGTTGTGGTGTGTGTGCTGTTTATTGTAGTGTGCAGTAGAGATATTTGCCGATTTTGAATATTTACTTTATTTACTTTACTTGAGAGCGTTTGCGAAGGGGTTTCTGAAGCCGTCCATGACCAGGTCCACGCAGTAGTTCTTGCCGCAGTTGTTGTCCCAGAACTCTAGTCTCTGGGTGTCGTCTCTTGTGGTGTACTGTATGCAGAACTCGAGGCTGGCTTTGCCCTCCCACTTGGTGGCGTCGTCGATGACAAAGTGGAAGACGTCCATGGCGGCGCCGCCGGGCACCAGTCCCTGTGCGCTGCTGACCCACACGCCTTCCACGTCCTGGACGTTCCGCCAGCGGTCCCAGGTGTACCGTATCAGCACCCTCTTGTCGAAGAATATGTTCTTGACGAGCACACGCCCGCTCAGCAAACGTGTGTTTATCGGAGTGCCTATGTCCACACCACTGCCGGGGCTGTAGAATGCCCTCTCCCTGTGAATATGCAGCGACAACTCCTGCAAGAACACCTCCTTCCCTTGCGAGAGGTTGATGAAGATGTTCAACTTCAGGCTCTTCGGGTTCTTGTTACTCAGGATAGGGAAATTCTCGTTGTATAGCCCCACAACCCGTTGCTGCTGCTTCCCAGAGTACGACCCGTTGAACATGGAACCACCATTGGACACCGAGGCTCCGCTGTCCGTTCTATAGTTGCTGTATGGTGTGTTCCCTTGGTTTGCGGCCGTGCCCATGTCTCTGAGCGAGGTGCTACTGGAGTTCGCTGAAGATGGTGTGGAGTTCGGATTAGACACATTCTCCTTGTTGTTTTCGTTATCTTTATCTTTCTTCTTGATCGCATGAAACCGTTTACTCTTCCTTAGCTTCGGACCAGCGTTGCCTTGGCCACCTGCAGCAATGGTAGAGTCATACCCTTCGTCCACCCTCTTGGACTCGAGCTCGAGCGCACGCAGCCTCTCCTTGGTCTTGTCGTCTAGCGACATTTCCTGCATCATGGCCGACAATCCTCCTGCCCTACCGGCTTTTCTTCTATCTTCTATACCGTACTCATTCAGGTACGCGCCGTATTGCTGGTATATGTCCGCGTTTGAGACGTCGATGGGCCTCTCGTTCTCGTTGAAGTAGCGCACAGGCGCCGTCTGGTCGAAGTGCACACTCTTGCTTCTCATCAGCTTGTTCGGAGGACTGGCGCCGTGCATTGAGGTGTTGAGGCCCGGGGTACCCGGCAGCGACTTAGACCTCCTCTTCAGCACGCTCTTCACCGGCTCACCGGACTTCTTATACACAGGAGGTGAGAATGGTGCGAGGTCGTTGCTGCTGTTGTCGCTGTCCAGGGTGTTGTCGAGCATGTTCGTGTCCAGCTCGGGGAGCGTAGACTTCGGCGAGAGCGGTATGAGGTCGTCTCGCGCCTGCTGGCGCTCTGAGGCCCCGCCGTCGCCGGGCCCTTGGCTGTACTCCCTGTAGTTCGAGTCCACCTGGTGCAGGTTCTTGTTCAGCTGGGTGTTCCTGAGCAGCTCCTCCTCGGGGAACCTGTCCTTGTTGAGCTGCGAGACCCGCTGCGGCTTGTGCAGAAACTGCAAGGACGTGAGCTTCCCGGACCCGCCCACTATGGCACCGTTCATTTTCCCGGCGTACACGTTCGCGGTGTGCTTCTCCCTCGGGCTCTTCTCCTGCAGCGGCACAGCACCCGCCCTTATATAAGTCATCTGTCCAGTCGAAAGAAAATTGTATGTTCGAGATTTGTGGTCTTATGTGTTGGGGATGTCGTCAATGCCAAACAATGGGAGTGAGCGACTTTTTATATAATCCCAGCGGAGGTGCAGCGAAACCCCTTTCGGTTTAGAAGGTCCCCCCTTGCCATGATCAACGAACCCGGGGGTGAAGTGATAAAAGCTGGGGGTAGGGAAGGAGTAACCGCAATCCTAGCATCCATATATAACCAGGACCAGACAATGAGCCGAGCCAGTAAGATAACCTTTGGCGTTTCATGCGCGGTGACGCTAGCGACCATCATCGGCGTGCACTATGTGCAGGAGCTGGAGCGGGAGACGCTGCACCAGGGGCCCATCAAGGACGCGAAGCGTGTTGCTGAGAAGAAGAAGCTAATGCCTGCGGGCACGGACGAGAAGAAGCTGCTGAACAGGAGCGAGCACGAGCTGCAGCAGGAGCTCCGAAAGAAGTACGAGTCCATGCAGCCTCTGAGCGGCGAGGTCGTCACCCAGGATGGCGAGCGTGTCAAGTGAAGTTACACGTAAATAGTCAAAGAATAACCTGTATTTAGGGTGTGTAAATAGTGGCAATACATATATGAAGCAATCCCAGAAGTATTTCTGAGAGTTAGAGTGAGAGTGAGGATCAGAATGAGAATGGAATCATTGGCGTATAACTGTCACTATACACAAACGTGTCATATGACACGTTTGTGTATAGTGATAACATAAAATTCCCGCGGATCCGTACAACGGTACACGTTCCTAGTGATTTACGGTAATTCTTTGGGTTTTCCCTCCTCCTCCCCTTCGCAGATTTATAGTGGGGGGATGTGTGTGCGTGAGTTTCTTAGCAAATTTCTTATAAAAATTGCTTTTTTTTTATTAAATTGCTTTTTTTCTTCTCTTCTCTAAATTCTACACAGAAATAGATCTCTTCAGATCTCTCTATTTCTCTCGTCAGCAACTCAGAAACACGCGAACAATGGGGAGATGAATGCAGAAAAAAAGCAATGTGGGTTCTGCTGTAAGAACCGGCGCGGGGCTCCCGATGGTAAAGGGGTCTGCGGTGGTTTCAGTTGGTCATCACGTAGTAAGCAGAGAAGTCTGTGCAGAGTGGAAGCATGACAAGCATTGGTTGGCATTGGATGGCACTGGATAGCACTGGATGGCATCACAACTTCTCGAGACTTCTCCTTGTCTAACCCAATTTAAAATATAACTTGTAATTAAACTACTTAGACTCCTTCGTCGCGACTGGAATATATAAAGGAATGGGTTGTGGATTTGTTAACGTGCCCCCCCCAATTGAAAGAATGTTAAAAGTTGTAAATGTAGAAAATAGATATAACATCCCCATATACACATACACATACACATACACATACAGATATATACCAATATCACGATGTCTTACGAGGATAAGAAGGATCTCTATGATATGGAGATGCAGGTGGAGTCGTCAGCCAACAGCCATGTTGAGACTGACGGCTACAACGATGCCACTGTGCTGGAGACGAAGCTGTCTCTGCTGAACAGGCTGGCTGCGATGATCAGTGCCGAGACGAAAGGTATCGAGCCTATCACGGACGATGAGAAGAACGACGACTCGCTGATCAATGCTGCGTCGATGTGGTTCTCTGCCAACATGGTCTTGCCTGCGCTGGCCATCGGTGGTCTGGGTCCGCTGGTGTTCGGGCTGAACTTCGGTGTCTCTGTGCTCACAATCGTGTTCTTCAACATCCTGGGTCTGTTCGCCGTGGCGTTCTTCTCTGTGTTCGGTGCCAAGTTCGGCCTGAGACAGATGGTGCTGTCCCGTTACTTGGTCGGGAACATCACTGCCAGAATCTTCGCGTTGATCAACTCCGTTGCCTGTGTCGGCTGGGGTATTGTGAACACTGTCGCCGCATCCCAACTGCTGAACGAAATCAACCCGGGCTCCCACCAGCTGCCGCTGTGGGGTGGCTGTCTGGTCATCATCGGTGCCACCATCCTCGTCTCTTTCTTCGGTTACAAAGTAATCCACACTTATGAAAAGTACTCCTGGGTCCCAAACTTCGCTGTCTTCCTAGTGCTTATCGCTAGATTAAAGATCTCTGGTAAGTTCCACAACGGTGCTTGGGGGTCCGGCCCTACCACCGCCGGTAGCGTGCTGTCCTTCGGTTCTGCCGTGTTTGGTTTCGCCTCCGGCTGGACTACTTACGCCGCCGACTACACCGTCTACATGCCCAGAAACACCAACTCTTACAAGATCTTCTTCGCCCTTGTCGCAGGCTTGGCCTTCCCATTGTTCTTCACCATGATCCTAGGTAGCGCCTGCGCCCAGGCCGCCGTCGACTACACCCCATGGCAAGAGTTCTACAACAAGAACGGTATGGGTGGCCTGACATTCGCCATCCTGGTGCCTGACTCCCTACACGGTTTCGGACAGTTCTGCTGTGTGGTGCTGGCTATGTCCACTATCGCCAACAATGTTCCAAACATGTACACCATCGCCCTGTCCGCACAGTCCGTCTGGGACCCATTCGCCAAGATCCCAAGAGTCGTGTGGACCATGATCGGTAACTTGGCCGCCTTGGGTATCTCCATCCCAGCTTGTTACTACTTCTCCACCTTCATGCAATACTTCATGGACTCCATCGCCTACTACTTGTCCATCTACATCTCCATCGCTCTATGTGAGCATTTGATCTACAGACACAACAGCTTCAGCAACTACAATGTCGAGGACTGGAACAACTTCAAGAAGCTACCAATTGGTATCGCCGGTACCATCTCCTTGGTCGTCGGTGCTTTCGGTGTTGCGCTAGGTATGTCCCAATCCTACTGGGTTGGTGAAATCGCTAGACACATCGGTGAATACGGTGGTGACATTGCCATCGAATTGGGTGCCGGTTGGGCATTCATTGCATACAACATTTGCAGACCTCTAGAATTGAAATACTTTGGACGTTAAAAAAATATTCGTGTTTGTCAATTGAACAGTCCTAATCATACTCACTAATTAACCACTTTGCATCAATATTTCATACTAGCATATTTTGAAACGATCAGCTTAACCATTACCGCTCTGCATTATTCCAATCTAATAACGACCTTCCTTGCATTATCATTAAAATCATTATTTATTTCGCAACAAAATATAAAAAATCAGCTAATAGATATTCGTATTAATATTATAATATTATTGTTTTCAAATCTCAGCAGTTATTTACATAATTATTCATGCCATCTCCTGAAGAGTAGAGATGTATTAACACCCCCAAATCCGAAACTATTACATAAAGCATATTCCAAATCTGCTACTTTGTGTGGCTGGCTCTTGACAAAACGCATTGACGAGCTTTCAAAATTTCCCAAAACATTCTTCAGATTGTAAGTGTGCGGAATAGTCCTGTTATACAGTGACAATATCGTAAAAATACTCTCAGCTGCACCAGCTGCACCAAGCAAGTGCCCAATAGAGCCCTTATTACTCGATATGTATAGGGGCTTCTGTCTATTCACATTATCAATTAGAGTGTTCTGTATGGCACAGCATTCGGTATTATCGCCCAACTTTGTAGATGTTGCATGAGCGTTAACGTATTCAATATCCCTGGCATTCACATTCCCATGTGATAAATCTAGTGCCATCTTGATTGCACGGCTTGCACCTTCTCCGTCATTCGGTGGTGACGTTATGTGGTGTGCGTCACAACTTAGCCCATAACCGACTATCTCTGCAAGAATTGGCGCTCCTCTACGCTCAGCACTCTCGAGTGATTCCAACACCACAATACCGGCACCTTCACCCAGGACAAAACCGTTTCTCTCTTCATCGAAAGGTCTGGATATACCATCTGGTGATAGACTCTTAGCCCTCAGGAAACCAGCCAGACTTAACGGGTGAACACTTGCCTCTGACGCACCAGCGAGGCAGATATCTTGCATCCCCAACTTGATCATGTTATAGCCATCACCTATGGCGTTGTTTCCAGTAGCACATGCGGTGGATACACTATGCGTCGGACCTCTCAGGTTAAACTTTATCGCAATGTTACCTGCAGCCATGTTGGTCAGGATCCTCGGCACAAAGTATGGATTTATTCTGTTCTTCTTCGTGTTTGAGTCAAAGGTTACCGATGTCTCATATATGTCCTCGATTGATCCAATCCCTGATCCGATGAGACATCCTACTTTATCGGGGTCGATCCCTTGATTATGCTGGTCGATTGGTATCCTACCATCCTCCGACATCTTTGTTTCCTTATTCACTAGTCCACTACTCACTAGGGCCTCATAACTAGCAATTGTAGCCAGCTTGATGAACCGGGACATCCTTCTGTCGTCCTGCGAAGTGAACAGCTGCGAGTTTACTTCAAATGATTCAATTGGTGAAACAGCACCAACTCGCAGCTCTGGCGGGAATATACCACGCCACTTGGCGAAATCACCTTTGGTCAATTGATCCAACTTTACCAGACCATTGCTGTCCCGTTGCAACAGCCTATGCCATGATTCCTTCACGCTCTTCCCCAGCGGTGTCACGCAACCAAGCCCCGTAACTACCACCCTTCTAGACATTACACGTATCCACTTATAGATGTGCTACAAGTGTATGGACCATTTAAGTTCAGCTATGACTATTCTTTTGACTATGAGCAAAGTTCAGTCACTTTGACTATTTGTGCATGCAGCGCGACATGCTCCGATGAGGTTCGGAGGGAATCGTGGAAAAAAAAGCTGGCGAGCTTTCGCCGACAGAGAGCAACAACATATATAAGGAGAATACAGCAAAGTCAATTGAGTTTCGAGGACAACACAAGTCTTTAGGATAACTGTAACGAGCTAGACAATACTATTGATATATAAATAATGAGCAATTATTCTGCGTTGACTGTGGTGCAATTGAAGGAGCTGCTGACTGAGCGTAATCTGTCCGTCGCGGGCTTGAAGAACCAGTTGGTTGAGCGTTTAACTAACGATGACAAGGCCAAGGAGGCTGCTGGTGAGGCTGCTCCAGCTCCTGTGACCGAAGAGGCTGCACCAGCACCAGCTGCTGCACCAGTGGCTGCTGAAGTTGAGGAGGCCAAGCCAGAAGAGGCCAAGCCAGAAGAAGAAACAAAGGCTGAGCCGGCCAGCAATGAGGCTGCTCCAGCTGTTGCAAGCGAGCAGCCAGCGGAAGCTAGTGAGGACAAGCCTGCTGAGGTTCAAGAAAAGGCACCTGAGGTAAAAGAGCCAGAGAAGGAGCTTTTCGATATTCTAACAGCGGAAGAGATCAAGCAAAGAGCCACCGAATTGATAGACAAGAAACTTCACCGTGCGAAGAAGTTCGGTGCTGAACAAGACCAAATTGACTCATTGGAGAAGCTGAAGGTGAGAATCGATAGATTTGGTGTCGACCGTAATATGTCTATTGCTCTTGAACTTGGCTTGGTAAAGCCTAAGGAAGTGCGTCAACAAAACAGAAGCAACAAGAACAACAATAGAAACGGTCACAAAGGAGGTAATAACAAGAACAGAAAGGGTAGAGTGAACAAGAATAGAGGTTCTGGTAGAAGGTGGTAAACCTAACGAACTTTTGTGTTTAATACCCTTGTGTTTTATCTGATTTTATTTTACCATAATTTCCTTTTATTCTTAATACCATAACATGGTGTACGTTACTTTTATGCATAAACCATATTGTATGTTGATCTTTTGATAAGATTGCAAGGACAAACACCTTATTAGAATTGAGGGACGAATTTTGTAATGATAGCTAACTGGATTTTTATTTTTTTTGTTTTACTTAACCTCCATACCACGGTACAGGAAGAACAAACCATTGTATATGTATAAGAGATTTAAAAAAGTCTATCCGGTGTATATTCATGTTTTGAATATTGTAGTATTCTTTATTGTAATTAAGCCACAACTTGCGCGAAACGATAGACTTATATACATATTTGTGTGTGCGTATGCCTTTTGTAAGAAATTAGTTGTTATATCTTGTTGTGAGCGGTGTCGTCAATTCAGCATCAATTGTATGGTGTTTGGTTTTGAAGGGCTAACATCTCTCCATCTAAGTGTAGAAAAGACACGTAAAACAAATAAAGTATGATTGATTAAACATTAAACAGCGACTATACACACCACAATTAAAAAATAATATATCTAAAAACTAGCCAAATAGCATTCACAATTATTCTTTACAAGAATATTGGGGGAAATGCAGTTAAACGTATTTACTTTATGAAGCTTAAAATTAGTGCTTATAGAAAATTGGTTGTTAGTTTTTATGGGATATTACCCTTTTCACATGGTTGGGCATCATTAAAAGACTGTTCATTAGTTGATGGGTCCGTTGAGAGATCCAAATTGTCCCTAGGAGAACTATGATAGTGATTGGGCGATTGGATGTGGTAGGTTACCGTCTTTGAATAGATGTCTTTTCATACCATTGTTACTTTCGCTCACTTGTTGGTTTTGGGTTGTGTTTTTCTGGTGGATTCTGTTGATAATGTTGTCGATGACACTCAGGTCAGGTTTTGACTGAGTTGTCAAAGCGCTGACGGACCTTGGTGGGATCGATGCAGCTGGTGCTGGGATAGGCAGGGATAATGTGTTTGATGGTGTTTGTGATCTTCTCGGTATCTGTGGCAGCTTGATTGTTTGGGATCCATTGGATTGTGCGAATAGATTGTTTTGGTTGGATGTCATCTGGCTGTTATGCTGTTGAGATTCCTGGTCGATTTGCAAAGACACGGTACTCAATATGTCCAGTCCGACAGCAGATTTTGATCTTTGGTGTTGCTCCGGTGGAGCCACAGGTGTAGGTGTTGGAGCAGTGAACAGAGTGATTGTTAGGTCCTCGAGGAAAGGATTTAGCACAGCCAGGGTCTTTTCGAAACCGTGGTCTGTCACTAGAGCGCCGATGATGATGAACAGCAGTTTTACGATGAAAGGTGAGTCGTTCTGCTTGAAAGTGTTTGCGTTTATGTTGAACTTGTTGAACAAGTTCTTCGCGAAAGTGGTCAATGATTCCTGTTGGAAAGTCTTTAGAGTGATGTACTCCTTAGTTGATGCAAATTTTGAGAACTTGTCGTTGAAGTTCTTCTCTACAGAGAAGGACACCGACGACTTCAGTACCATTTCACCCAGAATTTCCATGTTAGCGAAGACAGCGAATATGGTGGAGACGTCGGGGCCCGAGTTGCCCGAGTTGCCCGAGTTGCCCGTGTTGGCTTGGGAGTCCTGTTTGTTGATTATAGTGTTACAAGTGTGCGACTCCTTGACCAGGTCGACGAACTCTTTGTTGTTGATGACTGGCAGCACTATCAGGTCGGACATGATGGACCTGGCGACGTCGTCGTCGGTCAGTGTTTTCTGTGTCTCCTGAGCAGGCGGCATGTTGTTGCTGTCGGTGTTGTTAGACAGCAAGGTCGACTTCTTCAAGGAGGTAGGCAGAGGCAGCAGTATGTTTTGCACAGCGGTTTGGAAGTTCTGGTTTGGTGGCGACAGGACCGACTGGTGGAAAGGCAGCGAGATGGTAGAAGGAGGCGACGCGATGGAGCTGGGGGTGTTTACCCTTGTGATGTGGGTGCCGTTGTTCGAGGCTGAAGTGGAGTGTGGAGACGCAGCGGCAGTCGAGGTGGTGGCAGAGCTTGCCCTGGAGTGGGACATCGAGGATGAGTCGCTGGCGTGCCCGTCGTCGCTGGAGTTGCTCGTGACGCTGTCGCTTCTGTTTCTCTTGGCCTGAGTCTTGGAAGGCGTTGGTGTGAGCGGTTTCCGTACTCTCTTAGAGGTGGAAGAGGAGGAGGAAGGGCTCTTCTTCTTTGAGCGTTTCCTGTTGCGTCTCACCGATTGCACAGCTGCGGTGACCAGTTTCTCGAAGCCCTGTGTGGCCTCGACGGGGAACTCGAACTCTATTCTCAGCATGTTAGCTATCTGCTTGATGTTGTCGTCCTGCTCGCTAGCTTTGTACTTGCTGAGCTCGAACTTGTCGATAAGCTCGAGGCGTCTGCTCGAGAACTGTTTCCACTTGATCTCATCAGTGAACCGCAATTGCTCGCGGATCTTGTGGGTGGTACCGTATCCAGACAATGAGAAAGGCATTGTGTATCTCTGCTGTTGTGGCAATAGTGTTTATGTAGTTGTAATATAAGTAATATATAAGTCTCAAATGGGGGGGATCATCGTTGATTCAGAAAGAAAAAATGAATGAAAAATAACAAGAAAAAAAGTTTCAAGACTCAGCAGGAATTGTAACTGCGCATGATCCATTGTGCAGATAGCATTATTGTAATCGATTGCTCAATCAATGTACTGTACTCGACTCGACTCGACTCGACTCGACTACTTCGACTACTTCGATGGCAAGATGGCAAGATGGCAAGATGGCAAGGCTTCGAGGAATTTTTCAGCTTTCACGATTTTCTCGAGAAAGGCTAAGAAAAAAAAAGCAATTTTCTTGATTAGGATTACATTAAGAAAGTGCCGCAGAGTGAAAGGAGGGAAAGGCAGATCTTTGTTGAGAAGAGGGGCCACGCAGTGTTCTGTGCGGGATGGGACGTTGGATGCAGAGATCCAGGTGAGGACACAAGTGCCCACACAGAAAGGTGCGTAGAACGGTGCATGGTAAATATACAAACCTGTCTTTACGTCATTGGGCCATCACTCGAAAAATGTGTCAAAACCTTGTCAGATGACTGAAGTGATGGCTGTGATAACACTGATACATTGCGATACACTGATACATTGATTGCGATATTGTTAAATATAAATTGGAATATATAAGATAAACGAGAGCTCGAAATTTACAAGTTGGATTTGAATTGGTCCTCTGTGACACCTTGGCCCATGGCCGCGGTGGCGCTGACACCACCTTGTGCTAGTTTCAGTAGGCCGTCGATGTACTCGGCACCGGACCACTTCTGGTGCTTTAGCACGTCGACGCCTTCGTCCATCTCTATCTGCTGGACGTTTTGGGCGTACGCCTTCATGCCTTCCCTGGCGAAGTCCTCGGAGAACTTGTGGATGGCCAGCGCGGTGGTGTGCAGGCCTGCCAAGGTGATGAACTGCCAGATGTAGCCCAGTTGGCCCAGTCTCTCGATGAAAGTGGCCTGCTCGTCCACGGACATGGCCTTAGGCCAGTTGAAGGATGGGGACAGGTTGTAGGCTAGCCACTGGTCTGGGTACTTGGCCTTGACGCCCTCGGCGAACTCGCGGGCTTGCTCGAAGTCTGGGTAGTTGGACTCCATCCAGACCAGGTCGGCGTATGGAGCGAAGGCACGGGCTCTCATCACGGAGCACTGGGTGCCACCGCGGTAGCGGTACAGGCCCTCTCTGACTCTTGGCAAGTCCCAGTCGAAGAAGATGTCCTTGCCGAGCAGTTCCTTGGCGAGCTTCTTGGCCTCGCGGTGGGAGGTCTCGGTCAGTGGGCCGACCTTGTCGTTGAACTTCTTGATGATCTCTTGCTTGTTGGAGACGGAGGACTTGTTGACCTCGTCGGCGAAGGCCTCGTGGAACAGCTTCAGGCCGGCCTTCTCGATCCAGGCGGCCTCCAGCTTCTGCAGCTCGTCACCGGAGACGCCGGCCATGATGGCCCTGTCCATGTACTCGGCGAAGGGCTCGATATCTGGGTTCGTGGCGCCGACGACGAAGTAGTGGTCGCGGGTGTCGATGGTGGAGCTGATCAGCGTGGCGGCCTCTGAGTCGGTTCTTGCGACGATCACCAGCTCGGAGTGCATTATGTCCGCGCACATTCTGATGGTGACCAGTCTGTTGATGTGCTCCTGGACTGGGATGACACACCTGCCGGCCATGTGGCCACACTTCTTGTTGGTGGACGTCTGGTCCTCCATGTGGATACCGGCTGCGCCGCGCTCGATGAACATCTTGGTCAGCTTGAAGACGGCTGTGAGGCCACCGTGGCCGGCGTCGGCGTCGGCGATGATGGGGGTCATGTAGTCGATGGCGGGTCCCATGGCGTCGAGCTCCTCCTGTGAGGTGGCCTTAGCGCGGTTCTCCCACTGCTTCCTGTCGTGGAACTGCTGTGCCTTGAACAAGTGTTCGACTTTGTTGGGCACGGTGTCCATAGGGTAGTCAGCCAAGTCCGGGCCTGGCTCGTTTGAAGTGGAAGCGGTGGAGGAGCACTGCCAGCCGGAGACGTAGATGGTGTCTAGGAACTTGGCCATCTGGGAGACTTGGACTGGGTCCAGGGCACCGAAGGTACGGGACACGGTACCTTCCTTGTGGTGTTTCTCTAGCACTTTGTAGACCTTCTTGGCCATTACGGAGGAAGGGTAAGTCAGAGGAGGGAAAGTCCCGCGTCTGATGGCGATCTCTCTTGCGGAGTAAGTTCTCTTGGTCTTGTTCCAGCGGGGCTCGGACCACCACTGTTCGATTTCTTTAGCATCGGCGTCGATGCGGGCTTGCAAAGCTTGGAATTCGTTAGCTTCTGAGTTAGGCACAGGCATATTTTCTGTTGTATGTTGTGTGTGTTTTGTGGTATTGGGATGGGCAAGAGAACGGTTTTTGGATTGCATAGTTGGACAGTTTATATATGAATTTTCTCGAGTCCCAGAACAATGAAATGATTGGCACCGGGGTGTCAAGAGCCTAAGACCGGACCAATACCCCGGACCAAAGGAGTTTACAGTTCAGGTACAGGTGTACAACTACAAGTACTTGCAGTACTAGTAGTGGTAGTAGTAGTACTTGTAGTAGTACTTGTAGTAGTACTTGTAGTAGTACTTGTAGTAGTACTTGTAGTAGTACTTGTAGTAGTACTTGTAGTAGTACTTGTAGTAATACTTGTAGTAGTACTTGTAGTAGTACTTGTAGTAGTACTTGTAGTAGTACTTGTAGTAGTACTTGTAGTAGTACTTGTAGTAGTACTTGTAGTAGTACTTGTAGTAGTACTTGTAGTAGTACTTGTAGTAGTGTAAGTAATTCAAGTAGTAATACAAGTAGTAATTCAAGTAGTAATACAAGTACTAGTACAACTACAACTACAATTACAACTACTGGTCGATGACTCTCCCCTATAAGACCCACTCATCCGGTACCCATCTGGCTCCCATCAGGCCACACAGAGTCATCCAACTGCCCTGCCCCAACGGACAGAGAGAGCCAAACACCGAGAACTCGGTGAACGCGGGCTAGAAGCACCATTGTACGTATGCGAGTATATGCACATGACACCCACGTACATCTGTACATCAGTATATACTTACACACGTACACGCACATGACCTCCACACGTACACACGCACATCTGTATATACCCCCACACGCACGCACACATGATCTACGGTCAGCATAAGGGCCATTCAGGGGGGGAAGAGACAATGGGGCTGTGCGACAATGGGGGGCCAGGGGGGGTGTTAAGTGTGTGGGGTCTGGGTGGTAGTGAAGGGGGTAGTGAAGGGGGTGATGGATCCCCCCCCCCTTCACCCCGGATTGTTGCATTGTGATTGGCTCAATGGGTTGAAATAGCCTGGTATAGCAGTGTATAACAAGAGCATAGCAGTGTATAGCAAGAGCATAACAGGGTATAACGTAGTACCACCTGGCAATAGCAGTTGCTTGTCCAATTGATGCCCCTCTTTCTAATATGGTGGGGCAAACGTATATAAGGGCTCGATTGTTCTCTGAACTTGTAACTTGTAACTTGTAACTTGTACTTCTAACTCTTGTCTGGATACAACTACAACTACAACTACAACTACAACTACAAATACAAATACAATCTATAATGGCTAAGAAGGATAAGAAACCAAAGGTTAACACTATTGTTACCAAGGACGGTGAGTCTCTGAAGGTGTTCGAGGACCTCAATGACTTCGAGATGTTCATCAAGAACGAGACCGAGGACGAGGAGTTCGACCACATCCACTGCAAGCTGACTTACTACCCGCCATTTGTGCTGCACGAGTCCCACGACGACCCCGAGAAGATCAAGGACACCAACAACTCCCACAACAAGAAGTTCGTGAGACACTTGCACCAGCACGTCGAGAAGCACTTGCTCAAGGACATCAAGGAGGCCCTCCACAAGCCAGAGCTGAAGTTCCACGACAAGTCCAAGGACGAGACCTTCGAGCACATTGTGTGGCACTACGGCGAAGAGACCGAGTACCACGACAGGAAGTTCAGGATCCAGGTCACCGTGACTTGCAACCACGACGACGCTATGGTCGACGTCGACTACAAGACCATCCCTTTGTAAGTTATATAAATGTGTAATGATGTTACGATTTAATAAATTCTTATATCTCAATTATGTACCACCTCTCTAATCCTGCAATCTGCTTTCAGATACATCTCTGTACACTTACCATCTATACAGATAAGCACTTGGAAATATATGCTCTAGTATGGCTATAATTAGATAACAAATAACAAGTTTTGTATACTATTTCAGTCGACTAAGAAAACCAATTGTATATGTAGGCCCTGAGTTGTACCCGTGCTTATGATATAACACTCGCTAGTGCTACATCAACTGCATCATATATATCTTACCCAGAAATTGCCTTGTCGCAATTATTTACATAATTCTTGCTGTCTGCCTTCCCAACTCACCACCAGAACATACTGACATTTCAAGTTTAGGTCCTGCAATGTCAACATGGCAGGGAAATCACAATAAAAAAAATCATATAATCGATATTAGAATAACAACTACCCATAAACCAGAACACATCCCCCTCCAACTTCAATTGACCACAGTATAACTCACAATACCCACAAATAAGTACCCACCCATGGCGCAAACTATATGAGCTGTATAGACTGCTTATACTGCTTATACTGCTTATACTGCAAGATCACGCCACATAACTATACACGATATGGGAAAATTTCTTTTGAAAGGCGAAAAGCTCAAAGTTCTGGCAATGCAAAGGCTATTAACGATAATAAGCTGGAAAGTTGGGAGCCTATGCACAGCTCGTAAGCAGACTCTTAGCCCATAAAAGAAGCTATACGGATATACACACGCACACCATGATAAACCCACACGTTCAGGAGAACTTACAAGCTATTCAGAACACGCTGAGCAACTACGACACATCGTTCTTGTCTGAGGATGAGGAGGATTACTGCCCGCTATGTATCGAGCCGATGGATATCACGGATAAGAACTTCTTCCCATGTCCCTGTGGCTACCAGATCTGCCAGTTCTGCTACAACAACATCAGACAGAACCCCGAGCTGAACGGTAGGTGTCCTGCGTGCCGTCGTAAGTTCGACGACGAGTCCGTACGATACGTGGTGCTCACACCGGAAGAGCTGAAGATGGAGAGGGCCAAGCTGGCCAGGAAGGAGAAAGAGAGGAAGCAGAGGGAGAAGGAGAAGAAGGAGTACGAGCAGAATAACAGGAAGCATCTAGCAGGCACCAGGGTGATCCAGAAGAACTTGGTGTATGTGATCGGTGTGAATCCACCAGTGCCACCCGAGGAAGTCGCCGCAACGTTGAAGTCCGACAAGTACTTTGGACAATACGGTAAGATCAACAAGATTGTGGTGAACAGGAAAGCTCCTCACGGTGGAAGCAACAACGACCATTACCACCACCATGCTCCAGGCTACGGTGTCTACATAACTTTCTCCTCCAAGGATGATGCTGCCAGATGTATCGCACAAGTTGACGGTACATACATGGATGGTCGCTTGATCAAAGCTGCATACGGTACTACAAAGTACTGCTCTTCATACTTGAAAGGTATGGTATGTCCAAATCCTAACTGTATGTTTTTGCATGAACCAGGTGAAGAAGTGGACGCTTCCAACAAAAGAGAACTATCCAAACCTCAATTACATACTCAGAACTCTATGAATTCTGGTAGTTTCAGAAACGGTAGTGAGTTTGGTTCTGCTGCTGCGTCCCCACTTCCACTGAAGGCTCACTTAAACAGTGCCACTTCATCCGTGGCTGCGAAC
The DNA here is from genome assembly GCF_010111755.1 of Nakaseomyces glabratus. Classification (NCBI taxonomy): domain Eukaryota; kingdom Fungi; phylum Ascomycota; class Saccharomycetes; order Saccharomycetales; family Saccharomycetaceae; genus Nakaseomyces; species Nakaseomyces glabratus. The sequence goes on from NC_088960.1 coordinate 317,331, forward strand.
AATGACTCCTCCGCCTCTACACCTGTCCTAACTCCAGCACCAGCTCCACCAAGTACTTCCAATCCTTGGGGTATTAGTCAAACAGCATCTGCAATTGCAAATATCAACTTATCAAAACCTAACAGCTCCATCAACCTACCAACATTAAACGATAACGTTACACAAGATAATGACAATAATAATGAAGTGCCAAGCAAACCAAAACCTGTAAGTAATACCAACACATCCAGCAGCAAGAAGAAGAACTCATCCAAGGAATACGTTGATCCATACGATGCATTGAATGGTTGTATTACTTTTATGAACGAGAGATTCAAGAGCTTGTCAAATTACCAAAACAAGACTTTCTCATTGAGGTCTGATGCCATTGACCAAGAAACACTGAAATCTTACCCACCTTTATTTACCGCAAGCAATATCAAGATCAGTGAAACCAGTGAGAACATCCTAACACAAAAGCTAGTGGAGATTTTGGCCATCAAGCCTACAGATTACTCTCAGTCTGTTATTCAATTCTTACAAAGTGTGAGTGCAAGCCAACCCGAACTGATTAATTTGCCTAGTGTCCAAAGTTTCACCAGTGCCAACAACGCCCAAGCTACACAAACACCAATCAACAACCCAATCAACCCTAACCTTGCCCAGCTAGGTAATGGTGGTGTTATGGGCCCAGGCACTCCTGGCCCACAGAACGTAATGCTACAGGCAATGCAGCCACCACAACAAATGCAAGCACAACCACCACAGCAAATGCAACAGATGCCAATGAACATGGGTGGTAACGCCAACGGTATGTTTGTGTCCCCACAAGAACTTGCCCAGAAACAAGCTCAACCGCAAATGGCACAGATGCAGTCTAATAACGTTGGCTCTAACGACCTCCTAAACCAACTAATCAGTGGTAAGAGGCTCGCCGCTGCCAATTAGACGTACATACAAAATTATTTAAACAAATACAATCCTTTACATAATTATAAATTATTTGATAAAAATAATGATCATTGCAATACTTGATCATCTTTTGCATTTAATGATCCACCAATGCAACGATGATACCCTAGCAACATCATTGGCATCTGATCTGGTATACGGTAAGACTACTCAATTATCAAACATTAGAACTGTAATGAGCATATAACTATATACACACTTCGCTTGCCACTACCCGTTACAGACTTTACTTCCGTATCTGTTCCCAATCCGAAAATTCATCTCACCGTTAATGGAAGCTGCAAGAGAGATACGGTGTTAGAGTAAAGCAGCCTCGCTCCTAGATGCCGTCTAAATGTATGAGTCAAATCGGGCTCTTCTGCCTTTCTCGCCATATGTTTCCATAAATTGTGACAGCCTGCTGGCCTCGAGGTCCGCATACCGGTGAAAGGTCACAACGATGCCGGTTTCAAAAAATGGAAACTACAGGCGACAATGGTGTTATGCCTTGGGAGTCCCCCATCAACCAGCAACCTTAACAAACATATATAAGTGGGAGCTCTCACAGGGCAACTGTGTTTCATTTGACTTGAAGAAACAATTGAGTTTCTCTAAGATTGCATTTGGGTATACCATAAATCACAATCACGATTACATTTGACACTTATTCCTGCTCTTGTGTATCAAATCAAAGGTCATCGATTTTTTTTTCACAGTTACAAGCAATCAGCTAACAAAAAAAAAAGCTGAGCAAATAAAGGTATTACTGGATTGTCCATTAGCCAATTGAATATCTGATACATAATACTCATACAAATATACAAACGATGGTGAGTGTCCTCGTTTCCACAAAGGGTTTTAACCCAGCTAAGTTCAAGCAGGCCTCTAAATTGCTGAATAAGAGCACAGTTGGGTTCTTGAGCACATCAGCCAAGAACAAGTACTCCTTACAGAGCAAAGTCCAAAACATAAAGAACAGTGAAGTACCCAAGACTTTTACTAGATCTAAAGTTGGTTTCTCAAAGAGAAGTCTGTCGTCCTCGAACGGCATTGGCACTTCAGGTACCAGGTCCACAGTGATTCAACTACTAAACAATATCAGCACAAAAAGAGAGGTTGAGCAGTACCTTAAATACTTCACCTCTGTATCGCAACAACAATTTGCCGTTATTAAGGTAGGTGGTGCTATTATCAGTGACAACTTACCTGAGCTAGCATCATGCCTGGCGTTCTTATACCATGTCGGACTCTACCCAATTGTTCTGCACGGTACAGGTCCACAGGTCAATGGCAGATTGGAAGCCCAGGGCATTGAACCAGACTATATAGACGGTATTAGAATTACAGATGAGCACACCATGGCAGTTGTCAGAGAATGTTTCCTAGAACAAAACTTGAAGCTAGTGACAGCTCTTGAACAATTGGGTGTCCGTGCCAGACCTATCACATCTGGTGTGTTCCAAGCCGAATACTTGGACAAGAGCAAATACCAACTAGTTGGTGATATTACAAAGGTCAACAAGGATGCCATCGAGGCCTCTATCAAAGCCGGTGCTCTACCGATCCTTACTTCACTAGCTGAAACTCCATCAGGCCAAATGCTGAACGTCAACGCAGATGTTGCTGCTGGTGAACTAGCTCGTGTGTTCGAGCCTTTAAAGATTGTCTACCTGAATGAAAAGGGTGGTATAATTAATGGTGAAACTGGGGAAAGAATATCAATGATCAACTTGGATGAGGAATACGAAGATTTATTGAAACAAAGTTGGGTTAAGTATGGTACCAAATTAAAGATTAAGGAAATTAAGGAATTACTAGATTACTTACCACGTTCTTCCTCGGTTGCAATTATCAACGTACAAGACTTGCAAAAAGAACTGTTTACCGACTCTGGTGCTGGTACTATGATCAGAAGAGGATACAAACTGTTGAAGAGATCAAGTCTATCTGAATTTCAATCGGCTGATGCTCTAAGAAATGTGCTTCAGAGAGATGCAGACATTGCTTCCAAAGCTCAATCAGCAGCTACATATTTAAGAGAGCTTGAAAAAGCTCAATTTGTATCATACTCTGATGAACCATTAGAAGCTTTAGCCATCGTCAGAACTGAACCTAAGATTCCAAAGTTAGAGAAGTTCCTATGCTCAAACTCTGCGTGGTTGAACAATGTTACGGATAATGTGTTTAGCACTCTGAAGCGCGATTTCCCTGCTTTGCAATGGATTGTTTCTGAAGATGATGCCAACATTGCTTGGCACTTTGACAAGTCCCAAGGTTCTTATTTGAAGGATGGCAAGGTTCTGTTCTGGTATGGTGTTAAGGATTTGAACACTGTCTCCGAGTTGATTGGGGAATTTACTAAAGGTGTAACCAACAGTGGGCACTCCAGCGGTGTCTTTGGCTCCCAACAAGCTAAGAGGGCGTACTCTACTGTCAGAAGAACACCACCCAAGCCAGAGGCAACTAACACTTCTCCAGCTCGAGTTGCATTGATTGGTGCCAGAGGTTACACCGGTAGAAATCTTGTTGCATTGATCGATAGCCACCCTTATTTTGAAATCTCGCATGTTTCCAGTCGTGAATTGAAGGGTCAAAAGCTGCCAGATTACAAGAAGGCTGAGATTATCTATGACAACTTACAAATCGAGGATATCAAGAAGTTAGAATCTGAGAATGCTGTAGACTTCTGGGTGATGGCTTTACCAAACAATGTCTCTGAGCCATTCATCGAAGCCATTGACAGCTGCAATGGTAAGTCCAAGATCATTGATCTATCTGCTGACCACAGATTTGTCTCTGAGGAAGAATGGGCTTATGGTCTACCTGAGATCAATGACAGAGAACACATCTACAAAGCCAAGAAGATATCAAACCCAGGCTGCTATGCCACTGGTTCCCAATTGTCTATTGCACCATTGTTGAAGTACGTTGATGGTCTACCAACTGTCTTTGGTGTCTCTGGTTACTCTGGTGCTGGCGCAAAACCTTCACCTAAGAATGATCCCGAGAATCTAAACAATAACATTATTCCATACGCTTTAACCAACCACATACACGAAAGAGAGATCTCCACTCGTTTGGGACATGAAGTGGCATTCATGCCCCATGTTGGCCAATGGTTCCAAGGCATTGCCCTGACTGTATCCATTCCAATCAAGAAAGGCAGTATCCAAAGCAACGAGGAAGCCATGAACATCTACAAAGATTTCTACAAAGGTGAAAATCTGGTACACATAATGGAAGACATCCCATCCGTGAAGGAGATAGCTGGCACCCACGGCGTGGTCATTGGTGGGTTCAAGCTGAACGACAACAAGGACAGAATAGTGGTCTGTGGCACAATCGACAACTTGCTAAAAGGTGCAGCCACCCAATGTTTACAAAACATGAACCTAGCCATGGGCTACGGGGAATACGACGGTATTCCAAAGGACAAGATAGTCTCTTAGAACATAGCATATAAATCTCTTCTGTACATTAATTAGCTTCTTAAATTCCAATCCCTTTCTAGATAGAAATAGCATTACCGCATTGGGAATCCTAAGCACTATCAACAATAAGATATACAATAAATATTTACAGCAGTCCAATCCCATCTACAGTAGAATATGCAGTGGCAAGAGTTGTTTTGGTTGGTGGGGGGAGGGAAGATCATAATAACCACAGACCGAGGCTTCTTCTTAGGCTTCTTCTCCTTTGTAAATAGTAAACACGAAACTTGTTTACGCGTTCCACTCGGGATTCCACTATTCACACACCCAGTCTACTTATTATTGTTTACATTTTCTGCCATTAATTTGTAATTTATGGCAAAAATTAATATTCCTTCACGCGTCATACGGTCTAACAAACCCACGTACAAACACACTTAAATATCCATAAAATAAAGTTAATTTCTTTTTCTCACGCGTCACCCCCCATCGCTCTCTTCTAAGCAACTTGGAAAACTTTTCAACTTCAATCCTGTTAGAGGATCATACACTTATAGCATCGAACTAGCTGTGTGCCAGTCGCCAACGAACCAGTACTACTATTTTCGTGTCCTCTTGCTTACTTTGCCATCCTGGGTCAAGGATTTATAGCAAAAAAAAAAAGATATATAAAGCAGAAGGGAAATCAGGATAGATTTTATAAAATTCTTTCTCTCCCTAAACTAGAACAGTAATAGAAAAAAACCCGGAAACCTTTTGATAAAGATCAAGGAGATATATATTACTGATATCTATACCTCTAAACCCACAGAAAATAGAACACACACACACAACAAAAGTTTTTCACTTTAAAGAATGTATGTGTATAAGAGAAGTGGCCGTAAAGAGCCTGTCAAGTTTGACAAGATCACAGCACGTATCTCCAGACTCTGTTATGGTCTAGATCCACGTATCGATGCTGTTAAGGTCACCCAGAGAATCATCTCTGGTGTCTACGAAGGTGTTACCACTGTCGAGCTGGATAATCTGGCTGCTGAGACATGTGCTTACATGACTACTATCCACCCAGATTACGCCACTCTGGCCGCTAGAGTCGCTATTTCTAACTTGCACAAGCAGACCACGAAACAGTTCTCCCAAGTTGTCTCTAACTTGTACCATTACATCAACCCTGCCACTGGCAAGCATGCTCCTATGATCAGCGATGAGGTTTACCAAATTGTCATGGACAACAAGGATGAGCTGGATTCCGCTATCGTTTACGACAGAGACTTCCAGTTCAACTACTTCGGTTTCAAGACTTTGGAACGTTCCTACTTGCTAAGAATAAATGGTGAAGTTGCTGAACGTCCTCAACATTTGATCATGAGAGTTGCCTTGGGTATCCACGGTAGAGATCTAGAAGCTGCATTGGAAACTTATAACCTGATGTCTCTAAGATACTTCACTCACGCTTCTCCAACATTATTTAATGCTGGTACTCCACACCCACAAATGTCCTCTTGTTTCTTGGTCGCCATGAAAGATGACTCCATTGAGGGTATTTACGACACTCTAAAGGAATGTGCTTTGATTTCCAAGACTGCTGGTGGTATTGGTCTACACATTCACAACATTCGTGCCACAGGTTCCTACATCGCCGGTACTAACGGTACTTCCAACGGTTTGATTCCTATGGTCCGTGTCTTCAACAACACTGCCCGTTACGTTGACCAAGGTGGTAACAAGAGACCAGGTGCTTTTGCCCTATACTTGGAACCATGGCATGCCGATATCTTCGACTTCATCGATATCAGAAAGAACCACGGTAAGGAAGAAATTCGTGCTAGAGATTTGTTCCCAGCTTTGTGGGTTCCTGATTTGTTCATGAAGCGTGTTGAACAAAACGGTAACTGGACTTTGTTCTCCCCAAGCTCCGCTCCAGGTCTAAGCGACTGCTACGGTAAGGAATTTGAAGAGCTTTACGAACGTTACGAAAGAGAAGGCCGTGGTAAGACTATCAAGGCTCAAAAGCTTTGGTACTCTATCCTGGAAGCTCAAACCGAAACTGGTACCCCATTTATGATCTACAAGGATGCCTGTAACGAAAAATCTAACCAAAGAAACTTGGGTGTTATCAAGTCTTCTAACTTGTGTTGTGAAATCGTCGAATACTCTTCTCCAGATGAAACCGCCGTTTGTAACTTGGCTTCTATTGCTTTGCCAGCTTTCATTGAAACAAGTGAAGATGGTAAGACCTCTACTTACAACTTCCAAAAGTTGCACGACATCGCCAAGGTTATTACCCGTAACTTGAACAAGGTTATTGACCGTAACTACTACCCAGTTCCAGAGGCCAAGAACTCTAACATGAGACACAGACCTATTGCTCTTGGTGTCCAAGGTTTAGCTGATACTTTCATGTTGTTGCGTTTGCCATTCGACTCTGAGGGTGCCGCTAAGCTAAACATCCAAATCTTCGAAACCATCTACCACGCCTCCTTGGAAGCTTCTTGTGAATTGGCCCAAAAGGATGGTCCATACCAATCTTACCAAGGCTCTCCAATCTCTAAGGGTGTCTTCCAATTCGACATGTGGAATGCTAAGCCATTCGGTATGTGGGACTGGGATGCTTTGAGAAAGGACATCTTGAAGCATGGTGTCAGAAACTCTTTGACTATGGCCCCAATGCCAACTGCTTCCACTTCCCAAATTTTGGGTTACAACGAATGTTTCGAGCCAGTTACTTCCAACATGTACTCTCGTCGTGTTCTATCTGGTGAGTTCCAAGTCGTTAACCCATACTTGTTGCGTGACTTGGTTGACTTGGGTATCTGGGATGAAGGTATGAAGCAACACATTATTACACAAAATGGTTCCATTCAAAACCTACCAAACATTCCTCAAGAATTGAAAGATCTTTACAAGACTGTTTGGGAAATCTCACAAAAGACCATTATCAACATGGCTGCTGACCGTTCTGTCTACATCGATCAATCTCATTCTTTGAACTTGTTCTTGCAAGCTCCAACCATGGGTAAGATCACCAGTATGCACTTCTACGGTTGGAAGAAGGGTTTGAAGACCGGTATGTACTACCTAAGAACTCAAGCTGCCTCTGCCGCCATTCAATTCACTATCGATCAATCTGTTGCTCAACAAGCTGCAAACAATATCGCCGACTTGTCCAACTTGAAGAGACCATCTTATGTTGAAAGTGAGCCATCCTATGTTCCAAGCGACTTTAAGGCTGACTGGGAAAACATCAAGCCATCCAAGATTACCTACTCCGAAACCGAAGATGAATCTAGAAACGTTTCTCTAACACCATCTGCTTCTTCTTCAAATGACGACTTGAGCAGCAGTGTCGGTTCATTGAAGATCTCTGAACACCCAGCTACTCCAGTTTCATCAACCACCACAAACATTCCAGTTAAGGAAGACAAGAAAGAAGTTGCCCCAGAAGCTGAAGATGCCGAATCCGAGTTTGACATCTACAACTCTAAGGTCATTGCCTGTGCCATCGACAAGCCAGAAGCTTGTGAAATGTGCTCTGGTTAATCTTTGCTCTTTCTAGTTTTTCTATTCTAATTTGTTGTTTTCTATTTGGGTTTCATTTATTTTCTAATAATTCGGTGTATTTTACTTTTGATACAATTTTTTTTTACTGGTTTTCTTTATCTTTCACATTATGAGTTAGTCATGTCCACCTTTCACATCTTTAATTTCATATTTTTTTATTAAAATAACGATATAAACATAAAAAATAATAATCTTCATTTAATATTAAAAAAGCATTATATTTCTCTTAAATTATATTAGTTTATATTATAGCGGTCTTGATACGCTACTCCATTGTAGTTCAATTTTCCTGATCCTTAGGCTGGAGACCGGGTAAGTAAATTTCTCAAGACGCTCCTGTCAACAATCAAGAAATCGAAAAAGGGTAATAGCAAGTAAGCCATAATAGCAGTACATTCTTTTGCAAAAGCTTTGTAATTGGTTTTACCACATCAAACACATTTGACCACATCAAACAGTGTTCAATTGCTTGAAAAACTGAAGGTATAACAGTCGTGGCGAAAGGTCGACAAAGAGCTGTAAAGAATAAGCCAAACAGGTTCACTGTGCTGAATTTTAGAGCAACTAACACATTTATTCGACAAATGGTGGCAAATAGTATGAACTTAGCAGATATACTCAAGGATGAAGTATCCCTTGAGAGAGTTAAGGAGTTAAAGGACCAGCTTCTTAAGGAGAAATCCACTATTGATTACCAACTAAGTAAAGAATCGAACAAGAATTACGAAGCTGTGCAAGAGAGTATAAAGCTACTAAACATATCACAAAAGGATGTTATTGAGGTGAAAGATCAGTTATCTAAAGTTAAGACGCTCAGTGATGAGAGCAAGTCATCAATATCCAGATATGACATTATCTTCGATGCAACTAGAATGTATGAAAAGGTAGACATGACCTCGGAGATATACGATAAGATTGTAGCATTTAGTGATACAGTAGAACAGGTCAACAGAATGCTTGATACGGAACTAGCACAAGATGGTTTAGAAACTGGCTGTCCCTATTTGATTCAAATCCATTACCTGCTAACAACGATAAGAAACTTTCAGGATCAAATGACAATTATGGCTAATGTATCCACAGATGATGTACAACGTACATGCCAAAAGCTTTTTTCTAAAGTTTCTGGTCTAGTGGATAAATTTGATCAGCTATTGGAATCACTTATATATGACATTGTCGAAATGATAAGAGCTGAAAATTATTCTTTAGTAGTGAGATTGTTCAAAATAATAGATTTTGAAGAACGAGAAGACCTGAGGATTGAGGCCATTAGAAACATTATCAAGAAGAAAGAGATAGAAGCAGAAAAGTCAACATTTAAAAAGCTACCTAGTTCTAAGAACATTGGTAGACTGGAACTTGAAAGTAATTCTAAGGCATTAGAATATCCAACAGATCAAGGGCTATATCAAGAAATTATAAATGGTACAATAACAACGAGAGTACAGTCGAGAGGCTACAAAAATTTGTTGTACAATAAAATCAAACAATCGATACAAGAAATGTTTATTGAAGTCCGCAAAGAGTACGATGGCGATAAAAAATTTGATGTACTTAACAATCTTGATTGGGTGTTCAACGAGTTACTTGTTGTTAAGGACTATGTGTCCAAGTATTCCCCTCCCTATTGGAATATATTTGACAAATACTACCAATTCTACTATGATGAGCTTCACATCTTAATCAATGAGTTAGTTGATGCTGAACCGGAAACAATCATTATATTAGATATTATAGATTTTGACAAAACATTCCAGAATACTTTGGTCAAGGACTTTGGCTTTAAGAGGAAAGAAACGAAGACAGTTATTGGTGACACACAGAAGGAAACACTATTCAAAGACTATTTGAATCTAATTGTGATCAAAATGACCGAATGGCTTGGGAACTTACAAAAGACGGAGTTCAAAACGTTCAAAGATCGTTCTATTCCTCCACAATCAGATGCCGAGAACTTGTTATTATTAGAAGGGACAAAGACATGCTTTCAAATGTTCAGTCAACAAGTTGAAGTGGCTGCCGGTTCAAGTCAGGCAAAGATTTTAGTTGGTGTTATTGAGAAGTTTTCCGAACTTATTGAAAATAGATTAAGCAATTGGATTTCTGTTGTAGACGAAGAAGTGAGAAGACTAATGAAATATAATGAACTTTATGACCTTGATCCTAATGCTATCGCCCCTGAAAACGAAGTTCCAGGTGGTCTACTAGAGTATGTTATTGCTCTTGCAAATGACCAGATGAGGGCTGCCGACTATGCAATGGCAATTGGTTCCAAATACGGAGCCATGGTGACCAAAGCATACGAGAAGGAAATTCAAACAAACATTGACAATATTCTTGACAGATTTGCAGATGTGAGTCAAGTATGTATATCAGCTCTGCTTACAATTATCTTTGATGACCTTAAGAAACCATACAGTGAGATATTTAGCAAGACATGGTATAAAGGTAGCCAGGCACAACAAATTTCAGATACAATTTCTGAATACCTTGAAGATATAAAGGTACTGATGAACCCAGTTTTGTATGGGCTGTTTATGGAAAGGCTAATTGAAAATACTATATTAGGTTATATTGGGGCATTGAAGTATGAACACAGTATAAAGAATAAGAACAACAAGTTCTTAGAGAGTGTCAAACGTGATTTCGAGATCTTTTATAAGCTCTTCGCTACATATATTGGTTCCTCAGACGAGACCATAGAAATAGTGAAGGAGAAATTTGAAGTCATGGACTACTTCATGGATCTATGCTGCGAACCTATAGATTCAGTGATGGGTATATGGGATAATTTCCTACAGAGGTACCCAGATGTTCCTGTGGTAATATTAGAATTTGTGTTGAAGAGCAGAAAGGATATCGATCGCTCTAGAAGAAAGAAGCTTGTCCAAAGGGCCATTGATCTTTCATTGAGACCTGAACATTTAGCATTCATCAGCAGCGAAGAATACGAACCATCGTACCTGTCCAACTTCACCATCAAATCAGCAAAGAAGTCTGAGGATGTAGGAGATGACTATTAAGTAGAAAAAAAATCATAGACTAGTATATTCGAATTGTAAGACAAACGAATGGTGTATTCTAGTGACAAATTATATATATACTCAGTATTCATAGTCATTTAGATAACCATGCCACTGAGACAACATGATTCTTCCCGGCATGCTTATCTTCCAATACATGTGTTAGGAAACCATCCTTTTTGGCGTTCCAAGAGGCACCAAACTTATTATCTATTTCACATGAGCTAGAACTTTCCGTGGGTATATCAATGCTAGTTACCGATACAATGTATTTGTACTGAGAGGAATGCTTATTCAAACTTTCCAGTATATGTTGGATCAAGGTGTCAGCACTCACCTGAGACTCGGAGAACTGACTCTCAATCAAGTCAATTAGTCTTGGGGCAGTCAATGGACTGTTCGAACTTTTGTCATCAATCTTTTCAATGACCATTTTTTTTTTTTAAATTGTGTCTGCTAAGTACTTGTCTACACTTTACACATTATTTAATAATAATATATTATGCATAGTGTTATTCATGATTTTTTGTTTTTGTATGGTGCCCTATTTTTTCATACTTATTTTTTTTTTTAGGGGAAGAAAAAAAGGATCCAACCAGGATTCGAACGGATCGATTTCGGCTAAATGGCAGTATGTGGTCAAAGTGTGACTACTCCATTAAGAGTATATTAATATCCTCCTATCAATGTCCCAAGAGAATAACTATGACGACATATGGTATAACGATCAAAAAAAAAAGAGGGTTAGATAGTCTCCTCTTTTACAGGCAGTTCGGCTCTTAAAATGTTTCTATAATAATCTGCATGGATAGCATTTTTGTCTCGTAGCTTCCCCTCACTTTTTGATTTGTGATTTGTGATTTGTGATTTGTGATTTGTAATTTGTGATTGCTAGCTCTTTTGTACCGACTCATACAACTCTCAAAGCTCCTCTTTTTTTTTCTTCACTAGAACTCTAACTTTGACCCATCTGCTTGTGTGGTTGTCCAACAAATGCATAGAGGGTCTCAATGAAGCTGATAGCTGTTCTTCCTCGAGGAAATGCTTTCCCACAACCAACATCTTGCACGTCATTTTCTAAGGACCCGTGTTTTCTTTCTTTCTTTTTTCTTTCTTTCCCAGAGTACTTCCGCGCAGACGCAATCTGCATTGTCTTTAGTTCGCAAACTAAGAGATTTCTCGAAGGGGGTCCTCTCTGCGAGTGGGTCTAAGGAATATCTGGAAAATAGCAAATCACAAGATCCTCTTTCTTTCTTTCTTTTTTTTCTCTTCTAGCTTTTCCGGGTTCAAATTCAAGATCCATTTTGTACGTGTATTTCTTATGCAATTTCTTAACGCAGTTTCTTAGGCAGTTTCTTAACGCAGTTTCTTGCATTCAATAATACCCTATAGCCCATTCACAAGCAAAGCTGTTGGGCTATAATGCTAGTACTATAGTTGTGTTGAAATCCAGTTTCTGATTCGAACAACCGTGGATGGTATCTTTTCCTTGTTGAAAAGGGACAATTGACTCACATTATTGAGAATTGTCCCCGAGGCTCCGGTACAGGACTTTTGTATTCCGATGTGCTTTAGGACAATTGTCTTTGTAATCGATGAGCCATAGAGATGAGAGCCACCCCTCTTCACCGAGTATACATATATAAGTGTGTGCTTTTTGTTGCTTTCTTCCCATTAAAGTATTCAATTTTGTAATTGTAGCTTGAGTTACAAGATACACACGCATCTCCAACGCATAGCTCCAATGTTCTCCCGTACTATTACCAGAACTCTACGTGCTCCTGCGGTGCTACGTTTGTACTCAACTAACGTTCCATTGGAAGTACCAGTTACTTTGCCAAATGGTATCAAGTATATGCAACCAACCGGTCTGTTCATCAACGGTGAGTTTGTGAAGTCACACGAGGGTAAGACCTTCGATGTGCTGAACCCATCTACCGAAGAAACGATCGCTACGCTATATGAAGCCCAGGCTGCCGACGTCGACATCGCCGTCAAGGCCGCTAAGGAGGCCTTCGAGAACCACTGGTCCAGAGAAGACCCTGAAGTGCGTGCCAGAGCTTTGTTCAACTTGGCCGACTTAGTCGAAGCTAACTTGGAAACTTTGGCCGGTATCGACTCTCTAGACAACGGTAAGTCCCTGCTGTGTTCCCGTGCCGATGTCGCGCTAGTGGCCAAGTACTTGCGTTCCTGTGGTGGTTGGGCTGATAAGATCTACGGTGACGTTATCGACACCGGTAAGTCCCACTTCACTTACTCCGTCAAGGAACCATTGGGTGTCTGTGGTCAAATTATCCCATGGAACTTCCCATTGTTGATGTGGTCCTGGAAGATCGGTCCAGCTTTGGCCACCGGTAACACCGTCGTTCTAAAACCTGCCGAATTGACTCCATTGTCCGCCCTTTTCGCTTCCAAACTTTGCCAAGAAGCTGGTATCCCAGCTGGTGTAGTTAACATTATCCCAGGTCCAGGTAAAACCGTCGGTGAAAGAATCTGTACCCACCCTGACATCAAGAAGGTTGCATTCACTGGTTCTACCGCTACTGGTTCCCGTATCATGAAGACCGCCGCTGACAGCATCAAGAAGGTTACTCTTGAACTGGGTGGTAAGTCTCCAAACATCGTCTTCGCTGATGCTGACTTGGAACAAGCTGTTGAAAACATTGCCCATGGTATTTTCTTCAACTCTGGTGAAGTCTGTTGTGCCGGTTCTAGAATCTACGTTCAAGATAAGTGTTATGACGAAGTCTTGGACAGATTAAAGAAGTACACTGAAAGCTTGAAGGTCGGTAACCCATTCGGTGACAACACTTACCAAGGTTCTCAAACTTCCCAACAACAATTAGACAAGATTTTGGAATACGTCGACATTGGTAAGCAAGAAGGTGCCAGAATTGTCACCGGTGGTGAAAGAATCGGTGAGAAGGGTTACTTCTTCAAGCCAACCGTCTTCGCCGATGTTAAGGAAAACATGCGTATTGTCAAGGATGAAATCTTTGGTCCAATCGTCACCGTCTCCCAGTTCTCCACTGTTGACGAGGTTATCGCCATGGCTAACGACTCCCAATACGGTCTAGCCGCCGGTATCCACACCAACGATGTCAACAAGGCCGTCGAAGTCTCCAGCAGATTGAAGGCCGGTACCATCTGGATCAACACTTACAACGCATTCCACCAAAACGTTCCATTCGGTGGTTTCGGTCAATCTGGTATTGGCCGTGAAATGGGTTCTGCCGCCTTGGACAACTACACTCAAGTCAAGTCTGTCAGAATGGCCATCACCAAGCCAAGAGTCTAAATTCCATCGAAAATAAACTTTGCATGATTTAGATAAACCAATAGTATGAAATCATTACCGAAAAATGTCACATTACTATGGTGGAAAGCACACAATGTGCTTCATTGAAAACATTACAATCCCTTCAAATATATAGAGACTTTTTTAATTTTGTACACTAGAACACAACAATCCAATATTCATTCTTCATTCGGAAATACTGCTCAATTTGTATTTAATTATATATCTATCCTTACAACCTCTCGCCAGTAAAGTGGCTATAGTATTGTGAGGGAACAAAACCATGTGTCAGTATTCTGTCACATGCAAATGTCTATATGTACGAATAATTAGCAGTCACAAATGTTTATTCATAACACCCAAACACCAACAACACCCAGACCCAACACATTTTGCTGACCGTTCTTTTTTTGCAGTTGTATTATCACTTTAGCACCCAACATCACTGGAAAAAATGTATTCCAGACTCACACGGAAGGTGGTCTGGCTTGCGTCCCAACTGGCAAATCAGCTCCGCCTGCGCTCCTGCGACATCGTGGTATCAGCCCACTCCAGCCCAGCTCATGCCGTAAAGATCGTAGCACCACCCAGCCCACCCAGCAAAGCTCTGTCCTGCTGGTACCGCAACTGCCTAGGGTCACTCACCGGACTAGTCCATACTGAGGGACCGCTTACCAAGTCCGTTCCTGAGCTTCCAGTGGGAACACACACTTCCCCCCCTACTGCCCACCAACTTGCCACTTGGAACCTAGGTTCACGGCTAGGCTGAGCTTCGCTTGCTTAGCTCAGTCTCCAGTCTCAAGTCCCACAGAGCCTTGAGCCTAGCTCTTGGCCCGGTGATCGGTGAGGCTGGTACTACTGCTAGCCGGTGGGGGGTGTTCTGTTCAGTGAGGATGGGACCACATTGGCACGCTTGATACTCACCGCAAGCTGAGCAGGTCACATTTTGTCAAATGTCTCCATTGAGCAAAAGTTGCAAAAATGAATCGCTGAAGAGCAATATACGTGATATTCTTTAAGCGGTATATTATATATTACGTGTGTTTTTTTTGGGTGTCGTTTATTAGCTGAACACAACGAAATAACCAAGGAATAACACAGCCGAAATGGTATGTTTTATAGTATATGCGAAACAAGCGCTGGAAGGGCCTGGATGAGGAACTAAGAGAGGCAATGAGCACGATAGGAGAATGAGTATACTGGAAGTCGGGAAGAAAGCAGGACTTATGATGATATAGAAACAACGTGAACAATACTTTATTAGAAACCGGACATAGTGGCTAAAATTGAGGTGACTGGATAGATGCGATTTGCCTGGATACGTCACAATGTAAGCAACAGACGCTCGAAATGAAAAAATAGATACAAAGAAGCTCATGAATCATTGCCAATACCATTGACCGAACTCACACATGGATATCTCTCATATGGCACCAGTTGTGAAAAACAATATTATTGAACTTTTTGAATACTAACAGTACATTTTCTCTTTTATTTCAATCTAATCCTGTATATTTTATTGGTTACTCTACTGTGTGTCTGAGTTTGTGAAGAAGAAATCTCGAATATGGTGAATCAATTGTGAAAAATGGGAGAAGAAGTTCCAATGACAATAACTGCAAAAGACACAGCGTGGAGAGGCTAAGACAAAGAATATAAATGGGGGTTATTGCTATGAATCAAATTCAAGAGATTATAAAATTATTACAGTCTGACTCTGTCACTATCCGTACTAGAAAGGTTATCACTAACCCATTGTTGGCTAGAAAGCAATTCGTCGTCGACGTCTTGCACCCAAACAGAGCTAATGTCTCCAAGGATGAACTACGTGAAAAGTTGGCCGAAGCTTACAAGGCTGAAAAGGACGCTGTTTCCGTCTTCGGTTTCAGAACCCAATTCGGTGGTGGTAAGTCCACTGGTTTCGGTTTGGTCTACAACTCTGTTGCTGACGCCAAGAAGTTCGAACCAACCTACAGATTGGTCAGATACGGTCTAGCTGAAAAGGTTGAAAAGGCTTCCAGACAACAAAGAAAGCAAAAGAAGAACAGAGACAAGAAGATCTTCGGTACTGGTAGAAGATTGGCCAAGAAGGTTGCTCGTCGTAACGCTGATTAAGAGAAGTTCATTTCATTATGTTTTCTTTCAATATCTTTTCTATATCCTTCAACTATTAAACCTGTCTATTTCTTTTTTTTTTAAAATCTAAAAAGAAAAAAAACATAAAACGTATAATAATAAAATCGTTTCCAAGTAGCATACAATTACTATTTTTTGCTTTTTTCAAACCTCCATCCATAAACAATCTATATAATCAAGTCTCAAGAACGTATTTGTATAAATATTAATACATGCTGACTATAACACATCTACCTTGAAACCGTGGGCAAAAGTAGTAACGATGGGAATTATATGAAGATCGATTAGATCAACTGGATTTGTAGACAACCCAGTGGGTAACGAAGTGCTTTGATACCAAATATTCTACTCTTTTTGAAGATATAAATCATTCAATATTTAGTTATTAGCTTTGCGTAATACATCATACATAACGACTAGCATTATTTGCCGTTCTTTCAGTGAAATTTAAAGGTTTTAAATTTGAAGCCAATATTAGAACTAATCACGTAGTAATCATACCAATCAACCAGATTTTAACTATTACATCTACTCTCATCAAAGTTATAGTAACATTTTTGCGAGGATGATTTTTGGGCTTGGAAGACTATTCTACGTGACACTATTATTGATCAATGCTGTTGCTGTTCTAAGTGAAGAGAGGTTTTTATCGAGGAGTATGTTGAACAACTTTACATTAACATATACATAGGTTATGGAGCAATTGAATTATATTACTAACACGTCACTTTCCTCTAACATACCCAATTACTTAAATTTAAACCGGAATCATATAAGGAAACCAAAATTGGGTTCGTGTATTAGGGAAGATGTATCATTATAGTCGGTTTAGGAAGATCCGGTTCGGAAGCACCTGCGTTTGGGCAGAATGCTAATTCTACAAAATCGAAAGTTGTACAGCTGATAGGCGCTGTTCAAACGCTATTAAGAAGTATGTCATTGAAAAACTCTACACGGTTTTGTGTTTTTTTAGAAAGTACACGGGATACGTTTTACTAACAAATTTATTATTCTGGCATAGACTCTTTTAAAAGACAGAACTATGCAAGAACTAACACACTCAGTTCCTCTTATTGGTATAAACATACTAGTTATTGTTTACGAGCTATTATTGGGTTGAATCATAGTTATTTGAGATATTGATTATCACTGACGTTCACGTTTTCCTTCATATCATCACAGATTTATTTATAGATCAAAGGGAAAGGCAACTCTACTGTATATTATTAATAAAGAAAAAATATAAATTCATTTTTTGAGAATATTTGTTTCAAGTTTAATATTTATCATAAAATTGTTAAAAATTTAGTTACAATAATAACCTAGTTACATACTAAATGAAAATAGGCTCAACCTCTTTCATTTTCTTATCCACGAATTCGTTTAGCGATTTGATATGTCTAGACTGGTCATAAATGGCCGATAAGGGCTTTGTGAGTATATCCTTTTTTCCATGGTTCTCAAGACACAGTGAAAAATAGCATACGAGACTGTCATAAATAAACAAGAACTGGTTGACATTTTGTACCATTGAAATTCTCTGCTTACGGAAGGTGTTAATAGTCCATGAAATTGGATCGTAAACCTTTCCCTTCATCTCAACTTGTAGCTCATTCCGCAGTACCTCAAACACATCAAGATTCGAGATCACACTATCGATTGTACACCAAGTACCAGTACGCCCGCATCCAGCAGAGCAATGGACCAGCACTGTTGGTCGTGTCCCAGGCTGGTACATCTTTCTTTCAAAGAGGCTATCAATAATGCTATTTTTCAAGTGAATTATTTGAATAATATTGGTGGGATCGGTAAGAACCCCCAAATCAGGCCAGTTCCTTATTTGAATCTGAATCACTTCATAGTTGCAACCTGCCTCATCATATTCTATATTGATTCTTCTTAGTACAATATCATTTTTGTTATCCTTATCAGCAGGCTCACTTTCTGTGCCATAGGATTTGGGAACTTCAATTTCTTCTAATAATTTAACCTTGAAACCTTCGTAATCTCCATCTTCCCAGTACTGCACACATTTTTCAATGCCATTCTCGAATGTGTCCGTTAAGGATAGGATAATCGGCACTTTATTGTTTAACAAACAAGTATAAAAATCATGCACAGTAGTTTTCATTGGAGCTTGCGTAGCAATGTACCGACAGTTTCTACCCTTGCCAGCTGATAGATTCTTTAACAGTTCTTTTTTCTGATCAGAGAGCGTATTTGGTAATGATGGGAGTTCTATATAATTCGCATTGATATAATTATCAACTGGCTGAGTTAAGGTAAGGTCATTCAGTTTATTAACAAGTGAATTATCCCTACTATGATTCGGTGTCTGTTCTTGAGAGCTTGAAAGGGAGGACACAGACCTTCTCTTTAATTTAACTCTTGTGTTCTCAAATGGAAAGATATCTTTGTACCTATTCTTTACACCAAGTTCAACTCCTGAGGATATCTCAATATCATGCTCATCTTCCATATCATCTACATCAATACAACATTTCCAATCAGATTTCAAATACGAACAGTTAGGCTGAGAATATGAACGCTTCTGAGATTTTTTACGCTTTATTTGCGTAGACATTGAACCCTTATTGGAATTAAAATCAAAACTTTTTTCATCAATTGGCGTCATCTTTGACAACTCAGGCCTGCTGATAGTAGTCAAAGCAGATTTTGTGCTTTTATGTTTCGAAATAGACTTATTAAGTCTTCTTCTCTCCAGATAATCCAATTTTTGAAATTGTGAAATTATCTCAACTTTAGATTTTGTGACTAATTCTTGAAACCATTGAGGTATAACCTCATTAATAAGATCATCATTGTATTCTGTGCACAATTTGGCATACTTTCGTTGGAAATTTAATTTATCCTCATTTGGAGAGCGAGTAGAATATTCTGCACTTTGATGCTTCTTTGGGAATTCAAAAGATTGAAATTTAAATTCCTTTGTTCTATTTTCCTGATTTTCCCTAGCATTAACTGCACTAATATAATCCTCCAGACTCAATGCCTCTTCATTCTGAGGAAGTTTAAATACAGGAGATGCAAGTTGTTGTCTATTTGGTAATTGGAATTTAAACAATGCCGAAATTGGTGACGATGTGGATACTGGTGATTCTAAAGAGAAGTCATTAGAGTTTGTCATGGAGTTATTTATACTTGATCCTGATATCGAAGGCGATTTCGTAGCCGTCGAAGCCAGAGATGGAGAAAATGATAGCCCATTTACAGTCTGTCGTATGTATTCTTCACCTGAGGTATTAATATTATGAGGCATAGGAATAAATAAGTCTGGGTGCTCTACCATCGGGCTGTTCATCGCAGAGCATTCTGTAATATTTTTTAAGCAAGTCTCGGTGGACTCTATAACGTCATCTGGAAAGAGGAGCTTAAAGACACTGTAACCCACATTCAAGATGTATAAGCCACAATTTTCCATTCTTTCATCTTGATTCCTGTACTCTGATATCTTTGTTGCTACCCCATAACACGGTAGCGACAGCGACGTATCGGTTTGGTTTGGTGTATTATCATATATCAAGAAACTAAGCTTCTTTGCCTCCAGGGCCATTGCATTCATCTTGTTCTCCAATCTAACTCTATCATCCACGGGCAGATTCTGCACCAGTTTGTTGAAATCGAAGTTCTTTCGCCTCAGCAACGTCGATGGCAACCCGACGTGTATCGAATCGCGTATCGACGACTTGGAATACTCTGAGTACGTCCTCAGATCAAGCACAATGATGTCTTTGTTCTCTAATATCCTGTTACACTCCAACGCGCTGACCAAAGCACACCCACTGGGCTTCTTGAAAGTACTTGCCTGCTTAATACTAGGTGCAAATACTGGGCTCGTCACTGACTTCACCAGCGGCGATCTCACAATACTAGAGCCATTAGAATGCGGTATATCCAACGAGGGTGGCGCCATCTGCCTGATCGCACACTTAAAATCACTATCACCTGTCGGTGATGAGCTATCCATGCTTATCAATGCTATTTCTCACTGGAGGCTTTTCAAATGCTTTATATTATATCTTCCAAAGCCCAGTCTGTTCCTCCCTCTCAAACTTCCTCCTATTTGCCAAAAAAAATTATTGCCTTCTGATGCAACTGATCAATCGAATCAAAGTTTTTCCTTGCTAATAATTTTTTTTTATCTTGTTGTGCTCTGGATATGAATTTTTTGGTTATTTTTTGATATTTTTTTTTGCCAGTTATTATTGCTAATTCTTCTTTCTTTCTTTCTTTTTTTTGAGCAGTACTTTATCTATATTTAAACGTAAGGTCCCTGCATAGCTCTCTCAGGAAGAGTATGACGTAGTGCCATCGCCACTCAGCTTCTGCCGAAGTTCATCTTCCATCTTCTTGTTGACACTATACCATGAAGAAACCTCTTGATTATTGCTAACAAACCACCGCACAACATTTCCCAAAAACGAGCAGAAAAGTGATTTCCAGAACCGGGGTTCTATGCTCCTTCGCAGAAGAATGAGATTCCCTTCGATGCATTATTGCTATTCTAAAAAATTTATGCCCCATCCGTGCGGTAATTTCTAAGTGAAATCCAATTTTTTCTCTTGCCCACTCTAACGATAAATTAATCGAAGGACCCTTCCCATTCAGTTGATTCCTTCTATCCTCGAGGATATCCTCGAGGATTTGAGCATTTCCTTTGAGGATTCCTGGAAGAGACTGGTAGGTATTCACTCCCCCCCATGGGTTCTTCTGTGCTTTGTAAGTAACCAGAAGGCAATAAAATAGATAAAATGTATTTTTAGAATTTGGGCCTTTTACCGTTTATGTAATCCCAGCTGCGAGATCAATTGGCTGAGGTCGTCCGGCAATTGTGGGGTGTTCTTGTCTATGGAGTCTACGATATGTACCAGTCTTGTCTTCACTCTGAGGAGCAGTCTCCTATACAGGAACTTGTCTCTGAGTTCCAATGGTATGTCTTCGAGGTCTACCGTGGGTGGCAGTCTGAGTTGCTCGCCCAGGGAGTTTATAACGCGGATACCGGCCAGTAAAGTAGACTTGGCCTCTTTGTTTAGGGGTAACCTCAAGGCGCTGATTGTGCTGAGGAAGCTTTGCGTTAGGTGGACCTGGGGCTCCTCGCTTAGTTGTGATCCCTGTTGCAACTTCTCCGCGATGGGTAGCACAAACTTCCACGCTGCCAGAGGTACGACGTTGTCCTTGGTGGGTTCTACGTGCTTGACAAATTCGTTTACTCTTTGCAATAGTGCGTTGGCTCTCGTAGCGTCACAGTATACAGATTGTTTATTGCCTTGCCGTTGAACAGCGGTATATACATGTCTCAACAGAACCTTCATCGGTAACTGCTTCAACGATGGCGTGCTATTGATGGTCTCAAAGAGATCCATGCTGCGAGAACCACATACACTGGTCCTATGACGTACCAGCAGATCAATATAGTTCTTGAACAGTTGGTATGTCAATTGCGGGCCTTCCAGTAACGCTTGCTCTCCCCCTGTTTCATTTTCATATGGAAACCCAGTGATTTTTGCAAAAAACTTGATCCCTATCTGTGGCAAGTCTGAATAATTACATGCCTGTATAATGGAGGGGTAAAGCTTGTCCTGACGTAACCCATCCCCACGCGAACGCATGGACTCTTTGATTACATCATAATGAATACGTCTTTCCACTCCTGAATCGGAAATGCCAAGATCTAATGTAAATACCTCACTGGCCAGTAACAACGCCTCCCTATTTAATCGCTTACTTCTGTCAGACCCGCTCAATGCACTAACAAGCTGGTTTACTAGCATTGGATCAATCGATCTATGCGTCATTTTCGCGATGATCTCATTCAGCATCGAAATCAGTAAGTCCTCATCTTTGATTTTATTGCATGCTTTGATCATCGTGGTGAAGGTAATGGCATCAAATTTACGTGAGTAGCGCTGAGATCGGCTGTCAAATAATTGGAACGCCAGCGAATAGTCAGTACAGTTGGTAAGTGCTCCAAGAGCCGCATTGAATTCCCTGATATTGAACTCTTCATCTTCTCCTTTAGAATCCAGGATCTTCAAAACCATCTCTCCGTACTTAGTCGATATTGGTTCTGGTTGCTTTGCTAAACCATCAAAAAGCGTCACATCTGTATATTCATTAATCGGGATCCCATTTTTCTTCCTCCAATTGTACATATCCACTGCAGATTTAGGCGAGTGCAACTCATTCAAATAATAGTCCATGATTAAGTTTGCACCGCTAGATCCTTTGGCCTTGGCTAACTTCACTAACATGACCGCCTTCTCAACTTGCCCTCTTTTCAAGAACTTCTCAACATCTTTAGTCACCAAGATAGCATCCCGTAGTTGAAAACCATTAACTCCCAGAATGGTATATAGTAACCTATTATCCTTGATCTTAGACAGGAATTTAATATCATTCTCACTCGTAGGACCCAATTGGTCCCTTGATATATCAGATATGCCGTATTTACTTTTCAAAATGTGAACAGCTCTGTCCTTATGGTAAGACGCCTTCTGAGCCTTGTTCCTCTTAATCTTCTGCTTCTCAGCAAGCCGTTGAAGCTCCTTAGATGATTTTCTAATTACAGTAGATTTCTTCTTCAAAACATGAAGCTTTTCTTTCAAGTTCGTATTGCCAAAATTAACCAACGATCCATGGTAGAAACGCACAGTAACTCTGCTCACTTTTACAGCTATCATACTCATGGCCACTGATCCTGCCTGTTTATAGATAGCTTATTAAAGTATCCACAAACACTTGCTCTATCACTACTCTTTATACTATGCAATATTCGAAGACTTTTCTTTGCTCATCGCGGAAATACCGATGACTTGGCTAAATGACAAAATACAAAAGATGATACAGTAAAATATTAAATTTATTTGAAAGAAATCAATTGACAGGGTCATGGCATTTCTAAATTTATTATCATAACATTATATATATTTACATGAATTTTGGCTTCGATGCTATCACTTAACCTATCCTTGCAATGGACTAACAACGTCGTCTTCAAAGTCTGTAGTTGTACCATTCTGCATCACATTCTCAATGTCCTTGATCTCCTTAACAGCCTCAACTGTTAGATTGATATAGCCATCTTTCTTCAGAACAACATCGTCTTCGATTCTAATACCAATGTTCCTGAACTCTGCAGGATACTCGGGGCTGTCAGGTATATACAAACCAGGCTCGATTGTGATGACCTGTCCCTCTACAAGTGGGTTGAACCTTGAGACTTCTGGAACATCATGTACATCCAGACCCAAATTGTGGCCAATGTAATGTGGATACAACTTTTCTGCGATTTCAGTAGCCTTTGAGAAGTTTAAGTTCTTCAATTCTTGTTTGGTAAGTTTCACCGAAGCTTCATGGAGATCATGTAAAGACATATTATTTTCCAGCGCCTTTTTACAATTTTTTAACGATTCTCTTTGCACATTCAAGACTGCCTCGTAAAGATCTTTATGAGCACTAGAAGGCCATTTGCCAGCAACAGGCCAGGTTCGTGAAATGTCTGAACAATACCCTCCGAGTGCACCAGCAGCATCCACTAAAACCATTTCATCATCATACATAACATCGTCGTTACTTGTGTAGTGAATACACAGAGCATTTGGTCCTGTTGCAACAACTGGAATGTAGGCACTCTTGTCACAGCCACCGGAGATGAATTTATGCTCCAAGAATGTATGCAAAGTTCTTTCATTCCTGAATCTCTGTGCCATGGCCATGTTATAACTTCTACCCGAGATCTGCCCAGCTCTCCTCATAAGTCTTATCTCGCTCTCAGACTTTACCTTTCTTAGATCAGCTACCAGAGATTTCAATTTCTTTGGTGTACCTTTATTAGTCTCCTTTATCAAGTTTAAAATATTAGAATTAATCTTGGAGTTCTTGTTGCTGTCGGGATCAAAATAAATACCCTTGTTCCGTTTTATAATCTTAGCCAACTCATTTACCATGCTCATTGAATTATCCACACTGTATGAATGGTCAGCGTTGAAGAATTCCTTAACTGCATCCACACCAGTTCTAAAACCTTCCCACTTCTCCTTAAATTCATTCTTAGGCGGTACAAACATCGTCAACTCATGGTCTTCTATGTTCTCACTGGGCTTTTCCAGCACCATTATACTATCTGGCTCATTCCAACCTGTGAGATAGAACAGATCGTTGTCCTGTTGGAAGGGGTAGAAGACCGCACCAGAGGCAAACTTTATTTGATTAGCCAGAATAATTAAACAACTACCAACAGGAAGATTACGCACAAGCTCTGCACGTCTCTGATAATACTCAGCAGCAGTGATACCTGGAGTCAACTCCCCTGGTTGCAACAGAAACGGTCTATTTTCATGTAATCTCTGACCCAAATTCCACTGGACTTTCGGCCTGTTCACAAACTTGGCACCATTACTCAAATACCGTCTCAGCATCATTGTCATGGTCACTATCCTTGATCCAACTAGCAATCAATTCGTGCCGTCGTTGGGCAAGTGTTGCTTATATATACCAAGCTCATCGCGATGATTCAGCGAATTGTCATGAATTTTTCAGCCCGAAATTTCAGCTCGTTGAGACTTTTCACATTCTATAAAAGGGAAAAGTTAGTCAATGCTTTCAAATTTCAATCACTGGTTGGTAATTGCATAAACTGACCAAATTGTTAGTGAATAAGAAACAATGCTACGTATTCCTTCGAGAATTGGAAGCAGGCAGGTGTTGGCTTGTGCCGGTCGCAATCTGAAATGTGGTTCGGTGATGAGACATATTTCCAGGAGAAATATTTCTAAGGAGCCGGAGAAAGTGTACACCAATTTGGCTGATGTGAATGATCCCAAGCGGGATCAGTTCTTCAAGTATACCTGGGGTACTTGGTTGCAAAATGACAAGCTTGAGAAGGACAAAAGGACTACAAAGTTTTCTCTGAATGGACTGAACTCTGTCCTAGATGATATCTATAGACAAGCCACTAAAAATACTAAGGATAATTTCAAATCTGAAACTGAAATTGTACCACAACCTTTGACGAACAAGAATAGAACTGTATCCATGCCAAATAATATCGCTATCACTAAGTTAGGTACCTTGAACCCCAACGAGAAATCGGTCACTATCAAGACTATTGCCAGTGTCCACGAAGGTAAGCACCACAGGATATATAAAGTTCAAACTAACTTATCAGACGAAAAATCCTTTGTTCTAAGGATTCCCTATCAACTAGACGATGATAAGGCAACAATTTCTCACCGTATTAGAAGTGAAGTTGCTACTCTAGATTTCCTAGATCTCCAATTGAAAATGAAGGTTCCAAAAGTTATCTGCTATGCAGCTGACGATGGTAATCCGCTTGGGGTTCCATTTATATTGCAAGAATACATAGATGGCTCGTTGCTGATGAAAGATTGGAACCCTCTAATGGACGATAAGGCTTTGATGGTCGAAACCGGCGAGGGGTCAACCGAGAATCCTGAGTTGGCTTCTTTGAATAAAGTTGTCAAGAGTATGGCAGATTTCCATGCTAAACTTAACAGCATCTCATTCAACGCCGCGGGTTCTATATATTTCAAGAATGACTCAAATTTGAATTCTGAGACAGTCATTGATAACATTAGTAATGATCTGGCTTCTAACTTGAAGGACAGGTGGGTTCTAGGACCTTCTGTCGAGAGGCGTCTATGGAAAAAGAAGAGCGACTTAGCTATTGAAGAAAGATTGAAATATCTTGGTCCATGGAAGGAGGATAAAGAGACATCTATATCTGCCCAAATTCTAAGAGACACTGCCATTCTGGAGTTGAAAAATGCTGAGGCCAGATTAGCAAAATCCGAACAAAATGGTAGCAAGGATAAAAACACAGAAACATTA
This sequence comes from Nakaseomyces glabratus, assembly GCF_010111755.1. Lineage (NCBI taxonomy): Eukaryota > Fungi > Ascomycota > Saccharomycetes > Saccharomycetales > Saccharomycetaceae > Nakaseomyces > Nakaseomyces glabratus. Next base: position 343,583 of record NC_088960.1, read on the forward strand.
ATAAAAAAGCAAATAGAAACATTCCAAAATGTGGAAAAAATATCGGGCGATTTGATCTCTTCTGAAATGAAGGCTATTCCAAACATAAAGGATCTCTTAAAGCCAACCATCTTTCATCCTGATTTAGATCCAATGAATGTTCTAATAGAGAACAAAACAGAAACTCCGTTTATGCTAGATTTGGAAGGTGCTGTAGTAAAACCTTTCATTCTGCAAAGTTCACCTCAATTTGTTGCTTACGATGGCCCTAAGATTTACAACATGAAGAGTGACATACCTGAATTTGAAAAGCTGTCAGAAGAGGAAAGAAAACACTACGAATTTATGTATAAACGTACTAGAAACCAATTTCTATGGGAAAAGGCAGTCAACGAGCGTTTACCAAATTTGATTATGACTGTTGCTCCACCAGTTAAAGTACTAAGAAGACCTTATACTGCTGTTCTGGAACAAAAGACTGATAATGACTACATTCTGGTTGATGACTCCTTCTTCCAATTGAGAGAAGCCTGGGCTTTCTTTTTTAAAAACGGTCTTGTTACCAAAGAGGAATTCCCACTAACTTTCACTGATGAGCAAGTCAAACAGCATGCAGATGACTTGAATTCCCTACATGAGAAATTAGTGTCCACTCCGTTCGCTGCTACCCAAGGTTGGGTTCCTCAGGATATGTTTGATAACCTTGTCAGAGCAGGTGTAATCATCAAAGACAGTACTGGAAACTTCACAGTTAACGATATCAACCCATCTGCTTAGCTTTCCCTTTTTTTTATGAATCAATACCATGTATATAGCAAAAATACAGAAAGAATCGTTTCATGCAATTCTTTTTACCTGGTTCCTAGCCAGCGGTCTGATAATGCATGCATCCAGAGTTATTCAATTACTCTATTAACTTTATATAATAGGGTCTTATTTAAATCTACCCAATGCAGAATCCACTACGTCAGTATAATTTTCATCAAGTTCACCTTTGGATATTTTGTGCTTTCTATCACGTAATTGCTTTTCCTTTTCTATCAATTTTTGTACTCTGACCTTTCTTTCATCTATAACATTTTTAGTCTTCTTACGCATAAATGCACGTAAACCAGAGTTTTTCCCCTTTGTATCAACTTTCACTTGGGGAATATCTGAATTGTCATTCTTGACATTGTCTTGTTGCAAAGTAACTTGCTCTAGGTCCTTAGCGGTAAGTCTTGTGGCAGCGGCCTTACTAGACACTGTACCAATAACATTTGGATCCAAAGAAATTGAATCTGCTGGTAATTTGTTTAATAATGTTCTCACTTCTTGTTCTTGTCTTTGCTTTGCAGTTTCGAATGGGTTGATCTCCAAAGCATCGTAGTTTGCTTCACCAGCACCAGGAATTATCAGATTTGTAACACCACTTTCATGACCAACAGATAATAAATCTTCAAATGGGACAAATTTCATATTTCTCACTTTATTGCCAGGGAACAGTTGTGTCATATAAGGTGTATTTCTATTTGGATCGCCATTAATAGATCCGAAGCATGGACGTGCAGATTTACTACTCTTGAGCGCATCCTTCCAAAGTGTGACATGGGGACCCCTGCTAACAGCTAAAACTCCTGTATCTGAAATTGTGACATTTGTGCCGGGTGTAGGTAGGTTTTCCACACTATGAAGTTCTTTAAAGTTTCTTATATCCCAGATCTTCAAAGATTTATCCTGACTCACTGTTGCCATATAGTAACCACTTCTGTCAACAGCAACACTATTTATTGGTCCTCTACCTGACAGCAATTTAACTAGAGGCTCTGGCATTGATGGAGACCACAGAGTAACAGTACCGTTACTATGACCCAAGTGCATCACAGCGTTCCATGGATTGTGCGTCATTGACGTTGTAGGACCCAATTTTGTTCTAAGTTCGGATACCATCTGACCAGTAGAAACATCATGGTATTTCAACCACCCAGTTTGACCAGCTGTTGCTAATAGATAATGGTAAGGTAAGAATTCCAAGTGTCTAGCCTCGATATGTTGTTTCAGCCTATGTAATTCAACACCTTCATGGTCATAAATAAATGTGTATTTCTTTTGTGCAACAGCAAAAAATTGCTCATTTTGTAAATAACAAGCAGCGTTACATGTCTCATTCAGGTTTAATTCTGCCCTTAATTCACCTTTTCTCCAATCCATGGAGGCCACATGACCTTTCAAACCAGTAATCAACATATGTGTACCGTTCCTGTTAAAATTAACATGGTAAGGACCAAAATCATTTAGTTTCAGATCAATACCCTTGGATGCAGTTAAAACATCGACACTATCTCTAATTTCATCCTGTTTCACTCTAAATGTCTTTTCCATCTCAGTTTCAGCTTCCATAAAACCGCTGGATTCGGGCAGCAAGAACTCCGTGGCAGAGGCACTCTCCACAGCTTCCTTATACCTCTTGTCCTGCTTCCGCAGGTTAGCCTTCAGCTTCTTATCCTTGGTCTTATACACATCCTTGGTCTTCTTCACTCCTTTTCTCTGCACATTGGCATTCCTCCTGTACTTTTCAGTAGACATCTTGGCTCAGCTACTTATACTATGCTAATTTGAACACTAGATAAACGATCAGTTAATCAATCAATACTATTATCTCCAACCAATGTAGCTGTTTTGTATGTAAATACTGGGCATCTCATCGCAAAGCTCATCGCAAATTTTTTTTTCACTTTTGGGCTTCTGCGCACAGCATACTCGCAGACGATGATTCCAGTGGACCATCATAGTCTCTAATGGAAGGTATTAAGCTCGTTATCTACATAATATATACATTTATATCTGTGACACTAGTCCGATGGCCACCAGAACGAAGCAGACGTCCCCTATCATCATGGCTATGATGTTCCAGTACTTCATGGCGAGTATCACTTTCCCGCGTAAGTCAGCGATGGGTAAAATACCTTCTGGAACCATGGATACCAGGCTGACTATCTTACTAGTGTCCTGCAAAGTCTTCACACCCGTCTCTCTCTCCACACCGACGCTCAACTGGTAGTAGATTGAGGTTGCGAGAATCTCGAATGTCAAGAAGATTGAAAAGAAGCTCGATTGAGAAGTGAACACTTCTGGCAAGTACGACCTGACAACAAAAGGAAAGTATGTATCATCTGTTCTTGTTAACAAAAAAATGTAAGCAAGTAGAACTATCCACTTCACGAGCGTTGTCTTCGCGGTCAACGTATTGACCCTGTATTTGTGGTACTCAACAAGTTCGGGGTCAATGGCCTCTACCTGTTGCTCTGCCATGGGGAATGGAGAGTCACCTGTAGCACCCAAGTTCTTCATCATTGAAAAGAGATCTGGAGTAGATTCAGTGGCACCTTGGCCTTGCATCTCCGCCAATTGCCTGAACAATTCGACCTGCGGATCTTCCGCCTTTGCCTGAGCCGTACTCTCCTTCTTGGCCTGTACACTGGAATTCATCTCAGGCTTCACAGCCTCACGAGGGATCTCCTCAACCACTTCAGGCTTCTCATCCAAAGCAGATTTGGTATCCAGCTGGCTGCCTTGACCACCAACTATCTTGTTCAACCTCTCACTAGCACCCCCACGGCTAAACTTCTGCTGCCTTCTCTCCCGCAGTATCTTACGCTTCTCAGCTTCACTTAACGACATATGGCCCACTTTTCACTCTACTTCTGTCCTGAACAGATCAGTGTACTTGTCCCAAGTTAGTGCTCTTTTTAACCATCTTGCTTTATTTTGACGGATTTGCTGCAAAATTTGGAAAACTTGACAAATTTCAAGAACTTCGAAATGGGCATCGCAAGTTAAGTAGAGTCATTAGATTTAGGACACAAGTGCAGTACCGTATTGACATCTTCTAATCCAAGTGTCTTTGTACTTGAGACGAAACATAACTAAGATTAGTAATAACTGTAATGGCGACGTTTGTGGAGGATACCAAAGGTGAGAAAATGCTGGCACCTTCTATTGAGGATGTCAACGAGGATCCCGATGAGTTACGTAGTATTCGAGGCCAAAGTAGATACTTTGGTGAGACTGAGGATGATACGATAAAGGAGCCTGAGGCCAAATGCAGTAACTGTTCAGAGACGGGCCATTTTAAGCGTGATTGCCCCCATGTAATATGCTCTTACTGCGGTGTGATGGACGACCATTACTCCCAACAGTGTCCAACCACCATGAGATGTGCTCTGTGTAATGAAAGTGGGCACTATAGGATGCACTGTCCCTTGAAGTGGAAGAAACTTAACTGTACGCTTTGTAATAGTCCAAAACATCTGCGTAATAGATGTCCAAGTGTATGGCGAGTCTACCTATTGAAGAACGAGGATAACAAAAGGAAAGTGCTGCCGATGCACCAGATCTATTGCTATAACTGTGGTGACAAGGGTCATTACGGTGACGAATGTGACAAGGCCAGGTCTTCTCGTGTGCCCAACGATGACGGCAGTGCCTTCTCAGGAAAGAATCTATCCTCGGAACTCAGAGGTCAGTATACACATAACATAGATAGACAGAGGTCAAGTCAGGACATGGTCTCGTCAGTGTACGATAACCTACGCTCTTCGCAACCTATTGCATACCAGGTTGGATCAGACCGCGGATCTTTATTGGAGGATTCCGATAAACAAACTGATAGTAATCGACCATCCAGGTTCTCCAACACTAAAATAGATACCGCTAGATTATCAAAGACGCCCGCTAGGTATGTACAAGACCGTAGTTCGAAGAATAAAAGGAAGTTTAAGGACTCGTTATATGACGACGGAGAGGATGACGAGGATGAAGAGGATCAACTCTACAAAGAGAACTCAAGGCATGATAATCACAAAAGATCAGACCGCCGGTCTAGATACGGTAATAAGAAAACGAACGGAAACTCAGGATATAACCAACAGCAAAGCCATTTCTACAGACCACCATACCAGGGATACCAGTCTGCCTCTTACGAACAATACCCATCACAGAATTCCGGTTACGAACATCACAGTGGAATACTGCCAACTAGATCCGGAGTGAATGTAGGAGCTACAAACACTGGCCATTACCAGCAACAGTATTACCAAAATAACAGCAGCACGTACCCACCACAGAATATGATCTACAACCAGCAGGTACCTATGAGTGCATATGCTCCACCAGCACCCACACCTGTGAAACCCAGTAGGAGTGGTGTAATTAAGCGTTACGATGAGTAAATAACGAATACATATTTTATAGATCAGAATTTTGTATTGGAAGCCCAGTGCGGGCAAGTATAAGATTCAACTCTCTCTTATTAGAAACGCCAACATACCAAGCACATCACCACTTTTGGAAGCTATTTGTATTGATACAGAAATGGACCAAAACCTTGTTGTGATTATACATTGACTGACAAATATAAGAGATAAACTAGTAAAAAAAAGTAAATGGTCTCTAGCGGGATCGAACCGCTGATCCCCGCGTTATTAGCACGGTGCCTTAACCAACTGGGCCAAGAGACCATTGTGATTTGTTATGTCCGGAAAAATAAAATGGTCAGTTTCATAGTGTGGATAACATGAAAAAAAAATATCTGAGTCTCGAGTGGTATAGGCTACAATAGTATTCCATAGCGTTTGGGAAACGGCAAGATTGGAGCTAATATTGGTGATTCCTCCCTAATATATGTGGGGCTCAGACTGTGGTACTATATTGCACACTAAAATCAATTTTTGTACATTAAGGGGAATCAAAGCAGTTCATTCTCACGTACTGTTAAGAGGCTTTGAACAGTCAAGATAACGAGATCGATCTGCAGCAAGGTTTTAAGTTTGCAATAATTTCTTTTTAAGGATTTTATGAGCAAGTTTAGAATCTTTACACTCTTCTTAAGTGAGTCCCCACCTAACGTGGAAAGTCCTCCCCAGAGCAAATCCTTGTGGTTGGTGATATTCCTGTAGGTAGCACTCAAGATCACCCCATAGTGATGATGAGGGCCCTTGGAGGAGAAGATCGCAAGGGCACTTTCTCAGCGTGCAGCACTTGCAAATTGGGAAGATCAGTGTACCATCATATTCTATATAAGAGTAATACCTATTTGTACTTTCGCTACCTAATGTATTGATTTAAACGTAACCGACCAACACACATGGCAAAAAGATGAACACGCCGCATATACCAAAGTATGAGCCTGGCACCACAGTGACAGTTGGATCACATAGCGTGCATATTTTGAAGTATTTGACTAGTGGTGGATATGCTCAGATCTACAGTGCACAGATCATGCCTGCAGACCAGTTTTTGGGAACCAACATGGCCGTCTTGAAGAGGGTCATTGTACCAGACAAGTCACACTTGAATACCCTCAGAGCTGAAGTGGACGCAATGAAAAGGTTAAAACATCACAAATACATTGTCTCCTATATTGATTCGCATGCGGCTAAGTCTCAGTACATGGATGGTACTTATGAGGTGTTCCTGATCATGGAATACTGCAGTCGAGGTGGATTAATCGACTTTATGAATACTAGATTACAGAACAGACTTACCGAGACAGAGATATTAACAATTCAGCTTCATATATCTCAAGGTGTGGCTGCTATGCATACTCTACAGCCTCCCTTAATCCACAGAGATATAAAGATTGAAAACGTCTTGATATCTAACGATCACAAGTATAAACTATGTGATTTTGGTTCAGTTTCAGGCTATATAAGGCCTCCAAAGACACCAGAAGAGTTAGCCTATGTGAGACACGACATAATGATGAGTACCACAGCCCAATACAGAGCACCGGAAATGTTGGACTTAACCAAAGGTTTCTCCGTGAATGACAAATCAGATATCTGGGCCCTGGGTGTATTTTTATACAAACTTTGTTATTACACTACACCATTTGAACAAACCGGAGAAGCAGGTATTCTAAACGGTGGTGTAGAATTCCCACCATACCCTCATTATAGCGATGCGGTGAAGCAGCTGATAATGTCTATGTTAGCAAAGAATCCACTACATAGACCCAACATATTCCAAATTATACAAACAGTTTCCAAACTACTGAATGTTAACTGCCCAATTCCAAATATTCATGTACCCACAGATATCAGTATTGCTGTATCCAATAATAACACAGGAAATATGTCAATTAACGGCTACTACAAACCTATGAACCAGAACTCTGGAATTTCTACTCCACACTCTGCTGGCAAGATGTTAGCAGGATTCCAGAATGATATGCCTAAACCTAGCACAAAGTTAGGAAAGCAAGAGCTATTCAGCCGCTCAAAGACAGTGCCAAATGACATAGGTGGTCTAAACGAAAGATCCGATATTTCGGCATTCTTACTAAGAAAGAAAGCAGAATTAGAGGCTACACCCAATCCTCTAGAGTCTTCAAAATATATTGATGACGATTCATCATCAACAACCTCCGAGGATAGCTTTGATGACCATGCATCATTCATATCCAAAACACAATCTGCACACAGCGTTTCGACAGTTGATAGATTCAATGCATACCTAAAAGCAAATGATAGTATCTCAGAAGAGGATAGTGATGAGTCATTCATGCCAGGTGCATCGCATTTAAATAGATTCAGAAGTGATACACAAGAAACCAGTAATAAAAGGCAAACAAAAGATGAAATTCTGCTGAAGAGAAGAAGTCTACCATTCACCAATAATGAAGCCCGGAGAAACCAAAGTACTGACTCCGAATTAGATACCTTGTCCAAAGCAGAGAAGAAGGAGCAATTGAGACAGAGGATGATGAGTGCACTGAATGCATCTGAGGATGTTATAAAGAAAACTAAGTCTAGAGATGGTTCTGTTAGCAATGACAACAATTATCTGTTAAAATCGAAACTTCACGGAAGAAGAGATAATGAACAGAGGTTTTCTAGTGTCGTGGTTAACCCTCTTGACAATTCAAATAATCTTCCTACAAAGAAAACTCCACCTGTTAAGCCTCCGAAACCCGACCATCTTAAACCAAAAGTACCACCAAAGCCAGCATTTTTAAAGACATAAGAATGATTTTTTTTCTCTCTCATAAACCAGTATTAATTTTCAGTTTAGCTTATATAATAGTAATCTTCATCATATAGTTATAAAACATAATTTAACATTGCATAGTTGACATTGCATAGGAAAAACCCGTTTTCCAGTTATATAAGTACTAGGAGACTTTAAGATGGCGTTAATTTAATGCCTGCGCAAATCATTCACTGTCACTCCATTCTTCGAAAGAATCTAAGATGAAATCTGTAGATTCCTCAAGTCTTTCTTCTATGATGTTATTCATTCCTTCGGCGTCACACCTTAACACACGTCCAAACTTCTTTCTAGGCTTCCTATTTTCATTGTCTCCCCAACAGCTGTGGCTATGATCTGTAAAAACTAAAGAATTCTTAAAGTACCAATCTCCCAGTGATTCGTTCACTAATGGGACTAAAGGTTTCAATGATTTTTTACCAATGAAACTAACGACCGATTTGACAACACTTCTTGTATCTCTGTGACCAAGTAAATGAACGATTCCTGCTGAAGCATCACCAATACCAATAAAGGCCACCTTAGTTAAAGAAGGAAAAAACTTCAGATAATTGTCCCATATATATATCAATATCTCTTGCGATGTCAACACAGCAGTATAATTTTCTTGTTCAAATAGAGATTGAGGGATATTGATATCCATAATACCATACTTTCTTTCTAATCCCCATTTAATAAATTCGGCTCCTGAATCAACAACCAGAGATGTTGATGGGTCAATTGTACCAGTAATAACATTTCTCTTGGCCCATATTTCTGGTGTATCATGTACAACAACCAAAATAGTAGTTTCATTAAATAAATTAGGTGAACAGATGACGCTATCTTGTGGAACTTCCATATTAAGGAGTGGTAGTGTTACAAATCCAAAATCTTCAGAAAGCTGATGGAATTGCTCTTGGCGAATAGCAGTCTGTAAAGGAAAACTCTTTGACATCATCAGAGCTTTGACGACATTTTCGGATGGAAGTCCTAAATTACCATATCTTTTTCCAAAACATTTCCAATACTTAGATTGTAAGCTGATAACTTTATCTATTATTTCCAAAGCTTCAGCTTTAGGTTCTCTCAGAGGATCTGGTAACTCATCTGGTGGTTCTCCTATTAATATCTTTGCTACAGAGAGGGCACTGATGGCAATTGCATCTAGGTTATAACCACCTTCCAAGACAACACATAAATTACCTCTTGCCAGAGATTTCAACATATGTGTCATATGCCCATAACAGCTAGGAGTAACGTGGCATTGGCCGATTGTATCACCATCTGCTGCATCAAAACCAGACGATATGATCACCAAATCTGGTTGGAATTCTCTTCCCATTGGCATGACTACTTGTTCAAAAGCCCACATGTATTCCGCGTCACCAACACCTCCAACTGGCCATGTAATATTACAATTAAAACCTTTACCTTTACCTTCACCTATCTGATCATACTGCCCTTGAATTGTACCTGGATAATACTTGCCCAGCTCGAATCTGTGAAGTGATATATATAAAACTCTATCATCGTCATAAAATGCCTTCTGAGTACCATTACCATGATGAACGTCCCAATCCAGAATCAGTATTCTGCGTACACTCTCAGGGTAATTTTTTAAAATGTTTTTAGCGGCCACCGCTACATTAGAGAACAAACAAAACCCACCTGCAGCTTCAGGCTCAGCATGATGACCAGGTGGTCTAACCACAGCCAGTGAGTTCTTAACCCTACCTTCCACCACAGCTTTACATGCCTCAATTGCACCTCCACATGGTAACCTCGAAGTAGCATACGAGTCGTTATTAAAATATACAGAATCTCCTTTCTCCGTTTCCTTCAGCAACTCCTCACGATTCATCTTTTCCGTCTTTTCTATAAATTCCAAGTGCTCCTTCGAGTGCACTTCTAGGATCTCTTCAGCTGTAGCTGCTCTAATAGGTATCTTCAACATTAAATCACCAATATCGTTAACACCGCTAAGGGTAGGATCATTTATCAACCCATTCTCCGCCAGAATTTTGTAAATACGGTATATTCTCCTGGGATCCTCTGGATGTGGATCAATGTACTCGAAATATGAAGTGAAGATTTTCGCATGGTAACGCATCCTCACGTCATAACATATACCAGTCTTCAATGGAGTATAATGTATTTGAGCCTTGCGGGTAGGCACAATCACTGGCCTTTTAACATCCTGACTTGCAACATCATCCTCTAACTTACGCTTTGATTCCCCAGGCTCCTGCTTCAATTCAACACCCATTGTTGATATTCCTGTTGACAACACTTATCTTGGCCTCCAGCAACAGTGAACGCTCGCAGAAAAAAACTCACCAGATAATCACTAACCCAATTGCAACAATAATTTAGCGCTAGCCAACGTAACAATGGTTTTCTAGATATATATTGACCGATTTGAACTTTAACCTTTTTCATTGTTGATCATTCGAACGCTTGCTGATTTCCAGTTTTTTCAGGTTTTCAGCTGAAAAATTTTGAAAAAAAAAAAAATTTGCGATGAGCTCATCGCAAAGGCATAAAGAATGGTAGCTATCAGAATAGCATTTGATCATTATTAGAGCTTGATATTGGCATTCTAACATTTGAAGAACAACAAGCAGAGCACAATGTCTACACAGCTACCACCGCCATCGAAGAAGCAGAAGAAGGAGGCTCAGAATGCCAGAGAAGTGGTAGGGTTGGTCCCCGAGGATGTTCCTCATGTATCTATTAAATTTAAAGCGGAAGACACTGGTGAGTTTGTTGGAGGTACTCTACGTGTCCCAGGTGGCATTACTGAGAAGCAGCTAGAGGAACTATTGAATCAGTTGAATGGTAATGGTGAAGATCCGGTACCGTACACTTTCAGTTGTACTGTCAAGAACACTAAGAATGCAGTTACTACTACGCATACTGTTGATATTGTTGATAACATATACAGTTCGCTGTTGAAGCCCGGTCATAACAGTACGGAAGATATAATAACTTTGGATTTCCAGCCTAGGGCTGTTTTCAAGGTGAAGCCCATCACTCGTAGTTCATCAGCCATTGCGGGCCACGGTGCAACTATTCTGTGTTCTGCTTTTGCTCCACATACAAGCTCAAGAGTTGTCACAGGTGGTGGTGATAACACCGCCAGAATATGGGACTGTGATACACAAACTCCAAAGGTCACCCTCAATGGACACAGAAACTGGGTTCTATGTGTATCGTGGTCCGCGGACGGTGAAGTTATAGCTACTGGATCCATGGACAACACTATAAGATTATGGGATGCTGAGAGTGGTAAGCCATTAGGTGATGCATTGAGAGGGCATTCTAAATGGATTACTTCTTTGACCTGGGAACCTATTCACTTGGTTGAGCCAGGCTCTAAGCCTAGACTGGCATCTGCTTCGAAGGATGGTACCATCAGAATTTGGGACTCAAGCAGGAGAGTTTGTTTGATGACACTGGGTGGTCACACAAACTCGGTATCCTGTGTGAAATGGGGTGGTGAAGGTATATTATACAGTGGTTCTCACGACAAGACCGTCAGGGCTTGGGATATGAAGCAGAACGGTAAATGTATCAATATTCTCAAATCACACGCACATTGGGTAAATCACTTGTCTCTATCCACAGATTATGCGCTACGTGTAGGTGCATTCGACTACACTGGAGTAAAACCTGCCAATGCAAAGGAGGCTAGAGACAAAGCACTACAGAACTACGAGAAAGTCGCCAGGAAGAACGGCAAGCATGAAGAGCTGATGGTCACAGCAAGTGACGATTTCACCATGTTCTTGTGGAACCCATTGAAGGGCACAAAACCAATCTCCAGAATGACAGGACACCAGAAACTGGTAAACCATGTAGCATTCAGCCCCGATGGGAAGTACATTGTCTCAGCATCGTTCGATAACTCCATAAAGCTGTGGGATGGTAAAGAGGGTACTTTCCTATCCACGTTCAGAGGCCATGTAGCCAGTGTTTACCAAGTAGCATGGTCCTCTGACTGCAGACTGCTAGTTTCTTGCTCTAAGGATACTACTTTAAAAGTCTGGGATGTCAAGACCAGAAAGCTGTCTGTGGACTTGCCAGGCCACCAGGACGAAGTATACACCGTCGACTGGAGTGTCGATGGTAAGCGTGTATGCAGCGGAGGTAAGGACAAGATGATGAGACTGTGGACACATTGAGCTCATATATACGAATAGCCTATAGATATCCCTTGCCATATAGCAAACACAAATACAAATACCAAGTAAACCTCTATGCATTATATCGTACTAATCTCTATATTTATCACTATCCACGCCATAGTTTAGATGGCTTTTCCTTCGAAGCACTTGAACATCAGCTGGAAGGGCCCTGTAGGATACTAGCAATAGCCACATCTCATGCTGGAGGATATAAATGGCATATTGTAGTTTGGAGGTCTTAGAGTTCGTGGTCAGGATAGCCACTGTCGAGGAATAGGGTCTGGTATAGGTATGTTGTCGCGTGTGGCCCGGAGGAACGGTGTATTTGTGAGGTTTCAGTCGAGTGCGGTCTTCCCATCAGTTAGCGAAGTGCGTAACGATGAGCTGGTTGGGCATGGCAGTTATACTAGCAAGAGTTATTTTGTGGAGAGGAGTCGAGTAGGCAATCTTCCCGTTTATTCTGACTATCGTGGTGGCGGTAACAAAGTGGTCACTGAGATACGCAGAATTAGAGGTAACGCAGTGCAATTGAAGAAGGACTTGCAAGCGGTGCTGCCACATATCCCTGAGAAGGATTGGCGTGTGATCTCGCAATCTAATAAGATAGAGATCAAAGGTAACTACATCTCCGAACTGAAGAGTGTGCTGTCAGAAACATTCTGAAAGATACAATATTCCCAAGTGAATTAATATTCAAGTGCGTCACGAAGCATATAACTCACCAAATTGTAATTTGGACTAGTAATAATATTGGCAAAAATAGTCTAATAATGTTGCGCTCCGTTTTTTACATCCACATGTACATAGAAACTGATAACTTTCCATCGAATCATTTCAAATAATCATATTATATTTTCATATATAAAAAAAACAAGATTTTATACAAAGTTATTCATGAACTAAGCCTTAGTTTCTGGGACGGATCTCCACTGCTTCAATGACACGATATTAGTTCTCTTCAAGAATTCAGCTCTGTGCTTGAATACATAGAAGCAAACAGCCAAAGAGACTAGGATAAAGAAGACCTTGAATAATGGGAATCCAGAGTGTCTGACATAACCGTTGTACAAGGCATTTGCTGGCATTTTCTTTGGAATAGCAGCAGTTTCCTCAGCCTTGAAATATCTGGCAATTGAAACACCCTTGGTCTTGTCACCATTGTTATACTCTTCCAATCTCTTCAGCCATTTAGCGTGCAACTCATCTGGCTTGGCGAGACGCAAGTCTTCCTTGACCATGTACTTCAAGATCATGTCCTTGGTGGAAGAGACTTCGGCGTGTTGAACTTCATTCAAGATGACATCTAGACCAGAGACAACTTGGCCAAAAATACTGTATCTGCCGTCTAGTTCGGTATCAGGCTTGGGGTTGGTAGAGATAAAGAATTGAGACTCTTGCTTACCTTGACCGTGGTTCCACATAGCAATTCTACCTGGTCTGTCAAACTTCAAGTCAAAGTTTTCCTCAGGCCATTTGTCACCATAGATAGAGTATGGTGAGATACCAGGCAAGATTTCACCACCAAGAATGTACTTATTTGGAAGAACATTGGTGAACTTAGTACCTGGATATCTCAAGGTCATGACACCACTACCACGACCTTCAATAACAGCTTTAATACCTCTAATCAAGGTAATAAAGTTGTCTCTGGCCTTAGGGCACACAGTACCGTACACGTCAATACTGAAGTCCACTTCTTTCTTGACATCGCTACCCTTTGGGAAATAGCTAATGGTCATGGAAATACGGTTGGTAGCAGGTGGGTCTGGCGCATACATTGATCTCAAATCCACATCAGCACTGTCGGCCAATGTGGATTGCATGCTAAATAGCATGGTGAATAAAAACAACAAAATATTGGCAAGCATCCTTATAGTATTGAAAACAATTCCACGTTTGGCCTATCTTTCGAACTGGAGGTGAATTGATATTAACAGTTGCAGCAGCTTTTGAAAAGAGAAGATGGCGTTATGTGTGTACTTGCAATTGGTCTTTATTTGGTTTAACTTACAGTAAGAACAAGTTTCTCAGAAATGCTCTCTTTATTTTTTATATAATGCAGAATGGCGAAATGTTGTACAAAAGATTAGTTAGTTGCAAATCATTTACAGAATATAAAAAGTAGCAAAGAAAACCCAGGACGACAGTAACTAAGAAGGGCAAAAGACTGAGTTCTTTGGGACACTTGAAACGCAATTCTTCTGCGAAGGGGTTCTTCCTCCTTTGGGTTTGGGAAAGGGATTCGCAAGAGAGCTTTGAAGGAAGCAACCTGCAAGTGTTGCCTTAGGTTGGGAGAAGACAAACGATGCAAGAGTTGTGAGAGGGCAACACTGAGGAGCAGCAATAATGGGAAAAACTCAGCTGACAAAAGGACATTTCTCATGAATAAGTACGCGATTTTTCAAAGCGAAGAAAACAATTCGTTAAGATGAATGGATATCGTGTACTGCAATAATATTATTTTGATGACTCCTCACATGACGGCATGAATGATATGTCAATGGTGATTGAAGAAAAATGCATGGCCTGACTATATCGACGCCGGTAGTCATACATCTCTCTCGCTCTCATTGTCGCTATGCAAGTTGTTTTCAGTGGTAAAAATTATTGCTAATGTGGCCATATTTTGTAGTTTATCCTTATATTATTGGCAACAGTTTAAATCACACACCGTAATCTGTACATATTCCCAGCCAGTTTCTTCCTATGCATGTTTTTTCTGGTGCGTCTGTAGAGGTCAAGGTCTCAGATTCTGAATGAGAGGATGTTAATTGTGAAGAAGATGCAATAGAGCTTGATGATTCCTCCCTTCTGTTCCTCCGTTTGTTAACAAACTTCCAATTGTAGCAATCTATACAAGTAGGAGCTCTCTGACACTTTGCTGGTCTGCCATATTCCAAGATAACCTCATCTATAACTCTATGGATTCTATGATTCAACAGGTTCACTCTCCAGCCTTTGTCGTTTACAACATCGTACATGCAGTATTGGCCAGAGTGGCATGCAGTTTCCATCGCATATCCACCGATGGAACAAGAAGAGCTGGCCCCATTACAGGTTCCCATGAAAATGGGATCGGCGTTGTGTCCAAAATGCCATATAGCCTCCTCATAGTCTGGTAGTCCCGGTGGTAAAGGCAGGTGTAATCTCTTTGCTGGTAATAACTCACCCGGTGCTTCAAAGGTCACTGCAGGGACACCATATGTCCTTCCCAGAAGTGCGGCCAGCGCACCACCAAGAGAGTGGCCTGTCAGCCAAATTGCCGAATCTGGATACATCTCAGTAACTTGTTTATAAAGCTTTAGTGTTGCCGCATAGTATCTGTCTTTCCTCTTCAGCTCAGCCTCCACACAGTTCTCATCACATGTATACGATTTCATGTAACAATCGCAAACAGTTGTCCATAGATAGCTAATCCTTGCACAACAACATGAGAAAAGTAGATTATCGTTAATTTTATCGTTTGTGATGGTATCTTCTTCACCAGATCCGAACAGCCCCTGTGAGCTTGTACCCTTTATTGCTATAACCACAACTTTTGTAATTTTATTAACAAATATGTGCCCTCGCAGTCCGTCCTTGTCCCATCCGAACTTCTCCTCGCCAGTGTGGCCCCAGGAAGATGATAAGTTCCGCCAATCACCGGTATACGGTGTTCTCACATACGCATTTGAAGACATCAGCGCCAGCGCCAACACGGTGTTTCTATTGCGCACATCCGGCACCTGTATCTTTGCCGTTTCCCACTCTAGCTCAATGGTGCGCGCCAATTCGGGGTTCTCTAAGCTAAAATCGATGTACTTCTCCATCGATACGGGATCTCGATCTTGCAACCTCTGAATATCCATGCTTCGGGACCGTAGATCAAACACATGGCTAAACGGCCTCGCACCAGTCTTAGCCCACCAACTCTCGACAAACTCAGAACCTGACTCCATACTAACATACTCGTCCGCACTCACACGCATCTCCTCGCTAACATCTACACAACTGCTTACTACATCCTCAGGATCATACGCCCAGATGTGCTCTAACCGGAACCCATTGCCACTGCTATCACTAAGGCCATCACCATTGCTACCGTCACCGCGTGAAGAATCCCGGCTCCTGTGCCATACAAACAGCACTGCTACAGCTACTATAACCTTCAAAAGCATCGTAACCTGACGCCCTAGCATGGACTCATATGTGGCTCTGATAAACGCCCAGCAAGAGAGGAATGCCCTTTTTATGATATTGCACAAACTGAAATTCTAGAGATTTCCCGTGATAATAAATGGTTCATCGGAGATTCGAATGGCCATCCAGTTTGCGTATGGAGTGATACTTTGTTCCTCTTGGCTTCGATGTGAATTTGGCAAAGTGAATAGGACTAATAGTAATGAAATAAGCATATTGATAGTTGTTTGATTGGGCGTGTGGATTTCTAGGATGTGTCACCGGCAGGTGAATTAAGTACAATTGGTTGTGGCTTACTGCTAGCTTTTTTTTTTTTTACTCCATTCTGGTGTTTCTGTCGAGATACGAGTGCCAAGCACAAAGGAAGCACAAAAGATGGTGTTTGATAGCGAGTATGATCTCGGGTATCCTGTATATGGGGCCCAGTTTTTGAGTGATGGGATGCTGCTGGTTGCCGGTGGTGGTGGTGTTGGGGTTATGATCCCGAACAAACTGACTGCGCTGCGTGTGAACTTCGAGAAGAAGAAAGTGCTGAAACGGTACAGGGAGATCACATTAGACTCCCAGGATGACTCGCCTTCTAACCTTGGTGTCGCACAGAACATGATCCTGATGGGCTGTAACGAAGGATATGATAAGATCAGCTCTACAGGGGAGAATCACCACATTCGGAAGTTTGTATTTGAGAATGATCATTTGAAGTTTATCGGGGCCATTGACTTCGATGGCTCTACGGATCCCGAAGTATACACAAAACTAATTTGCATGTCAAAGGACGGCACTATTGCTGCAATTGCGTCTTCAAAGCTGCCAACTGTGATTCGGATCATCGACCCGATCGATCTGACTGAAAAGTATGAGATCGAGACCGGTAGAGATGTCAGGGACATTCACTTCTCTCCAGATGGGAAACTCCTTGTTTATATCACAGCTACGTCACTAGAAGTAGTTTCTGTGGTCACTGGCAGGTTTCTGTTCAGAAAGACCGATTTCAATAAAGCCACTGACCTGGCGCGTGTCAAATTTATTAACGATGACGATTTTGTCTTGGCTTCGGGATTTAAAGACAAGGCCGGTATCGCACTAACGACATTCAGAATTCGGAACACAAATCCAACTATACTATCCTCTAAGAAGGTTTTCAAGGACTATAAGAAGATTACGGCGATGGATGTGGATCCAAAGGGACAATTGATAGCATTGACTACAGATGATAATTCCTTAGCTTTATTGTCAGTCAAAAAACTCAATGTTATCAAATTGTTTAAGCAAGTACATAAGGACACGATCACTAGAGTGACTGTTTCTCCTGGGGGTCAATACGTTGCAACTGGGTCTACAGATAAGACTGTTCATATATTTAAAATCTCCCCTGACGCAATGGGCGGCTCCAACTTATGGAAATCACTATTACGCTTTTTATTTAATGTGATGAAGCTCGCAGTGGTGGTTATCTGGGCGCATCTATTTTATAAATATGATCTACACCACAAATTATACGATGTTACCAAGGTTCAGTTGGAAAAGAGATCAATTGAATTTCCATCGTTCTTGGATGGCATTCTCGGTACTACTACCACTAGATCAACTATTATTGAGGGCGATATTGTAAGTGTTGTAACTGATACAGCACCAGCCTTGACGTCATCTGTCTTCAGCGAGGATAATAAGGAATACGCCAAAGTAGAAGAAACTACACCTAGTAATAGCTGGAGTTCTGTTTCTGAAAGTTATTGGCCTTCTGAGGTTTCCAATGATATTGAAAGTGTGCAAGAAAATTTTGATGATATAGAGAATAAAATCCTAGAAAATGAGGATGTGGTAATGAAAAATGATGCGATAGAGACTGAAGATGAAAGTGTTGGTTTTGACATAGATGATACAATTAAGCCAATTGCACCTATTGACATAGATTTGGAACTAGATGATCCACTAGCTTCAACCTCTGTTGATACTTCAGAGGTTTTGTCCAGTCAGGTCCCAGTTCAATTGGAGACCCTTTCTGGGCAAAGTGAAATTATTGATGATAAGCCCGAACACCTAGATGAAGAAGTGAGCGAGGGATTTCTAGGTGATCATTCGAAGGCGAACCTCGAAACGGAAATTGAAAATGCAAGCACTTCTATCAGCATTGAGGAAAGTACTAATAGCCATAGCACTTTTATTGAGTCAAGCTCGTCTTTAGAAGAAGGCAGAAACACAACAAGCGAGAGCTCTAGGGAAATTAGTAGCGAAACCTCTATAATCAAAGAAGATATGCTCTACCCAACTGAAAATGTTTCTGAGCAAAGCGCCACTGATAAAGTTAACAAGAATCAAAGTATTGACAAGATTGATGTATCTTCAAGTTCTTCAATCCCAACATCTTCTGAAGGGTCCTCTAATAGCATTGTGGGAGATGAAGCTCAAATGCATATAAGTTCCCTTTCTAGTATAGAAACAGAATTATCGAGCTCATCTATTATGATCAATGAAGAAAGTACCATTAGAAATGCTGATTCGGTAGTCGATGAGAATCATAGTGAAAGTAAGTTGCCAACCGAAGCAAAAACAAGCATTGTTGGGTCTATCGACAACGAAAATATTGATTCCACAGAGCTGAACAATTTGGAAGAAGCTGTAAAGACATCATCTAATGAATCATCACTGAGTCAAGTAACTGAAGAATTAGTAAAGAATAATGAAAGAGTCTCCAATCAGTCACTGTCAACTGTATCAACTGAGCACACTGAAATGAAGGAGTCCTCAAATTTGACAGAAAAGAAACCTGAAAGCAACTCACCAGAGTCTAATTTGTCAGAATCCAGCTTACAAACACATGATTTCTCTCAAATCAGTGATACCGAGAGGAATATTGTCAGTAGTAGCGCATTTGTTACTGATCTCCCATCCGAAGAGGCTAGTGTTAATCCTGGTAATACTGAGGGGACTATCGTAAACGCTTCTCTTGTTGACTCTCAATCGAGTAATTCAAGTGTTAAGACAGTCGAAACTAATGTATCTCAGGATGAACAAACTTCACAAAATGAAACTCTATCTGTTGGAGCAGCAACAATAGATGTTATTCAGGGATCATATACATCTGTTTCCGATTCTCTCGACGGTATGAACAATGAAGAAGTGGGCAATAAAGTACATATTGAAGACGTATCGAATACCCTTGAGATAGACTCATCTGCATCTGCGTTATCTGAGCAGGGTGATAATCAATTTTCAGATTCAACCCCTGAGGTCGTTAATGTTATAAATGAATTCACTACAACACCAGAAAACGAGACTTCTTCTCCCTTAGCTTCTTCTTCGACAACGTTTATGACCGAATCACCATCTCCTATTGCTGTGGCTAATGAAGTAATTGAAAATATTCAACAGGATGAGCAAGTTGCCCAGCAAATGGAAGATACTAACTCTGGTTCAAGTAATTTTCAGGATACACAACATAATGTGATAAACGATGAATTGTAGATTCTCGCATAATGAATTGACTACAGTGGAATGTAACTACAACAGTTATTTGTTTTGTGAAATATATGGATATTTGTAAATTACCTTCTGTATTTCATTTATGCACTTGTTCTATAGGTCAATAAATAGAGAATTATATGATAATCGTATAGTATTTTATGTTGCAGATAGCTCTGTTTGAGTTGAGCTTTCTCTGGGAGATTGTGATGTCATTAAGGTTTCGTTCTCAGTCTTTCTCCTTGTCTTTTTTGCATCACATAGCAATCTGTTAAAGGAGTTTTTGTGTAGCAGCATCCATCCTTTCTTATCAAATGAGTCTTTCTTGAAATCTTTCAAGAGTTTTTCGTATTCCTTTCCTTTATTTTTACTGTTCATTTTCATTAATTGTGATATAGTATTTGTTCCCCCGTTGCTACTGTTATTGTTACCATTGTGACTGGCGTCCCAGCTCATAAGTTGCCTTCGTAATTCGGATTCAGAAACTGGATTGATGGAGTCTATGAAATTGCTATTCCATAGCATTTCGTAATAGTTATATCTAGCTACCATGTTGGCTCTAGTTCCACTAACTGGTAAAGACAATGATGCTAATTTCTGTTTTAGCTGACTCGTCGTCATTTTGGCAAAATTAAGCTTCGGCAGCCTTTGTTGAGTAGATGTATTTGTAGAGTTTAAGTATCTTTTTACATGCGAAACAGACTCACTGGGTTTTGGCGACAATCTTGATTGTTTAATTGGTGGTGAACTTGTTGGTGGTTTGGTCAAACACTCATCTAAATGTGTTCTCTCTAAATAACGTATGGGGAACAGCTGTGAGCATATTGGGCATGGTGCCTTCTCTTCTGTTTTAGCTTTTCTAGTTGTGAACATGTCGCTGATTTTTGCAGCTTTGGTCGGTCTACTCCCATTCAAAATAGTTCTGGCAGTTCTCTTTGTACCAGTAATTTGTATCTCATTATCCTCATCTATGATATCACTAGTATCATTAACAGTTATATGATTACTATTTTCATTAACGTCGTCATCTATTTGTAACAAAGACGGTTCTTTATCAGAGACAACCTCTATAACAGAATTATCCTGATTGGTCTCTAAACTGTTTAGTTCATCTAACAGTCGCTGTCTGGCTGCCTTGTAGGTCTCTGTTATTTCATTCACCAAATATTCGCTCCTTAGCATTGATTCTCGTAACTCATGCAGGCATAACGGGCACTTTGGTTCATTACTGAGGTAACCCCGAATGCAGAGTGAGCAGAAGGTATGCCCACATGGAGTTAACACTGGGTTCTTGAGGAAATCCTTGCAAATGTGGCAGCGAAGAAGATCATCAAGCTCTTGCAGCTGCGGCACTTTACTCTTCTTGAAGTCAGCAGCACTAGTTAGCACATCCATGACCAGCACAGTTCCAAAAGATTATGTATACTAGCTATTCCTTTCTTGGGATCAATAACATTGAGTCTCCCACTAGTAATAAATTACAGCTCATCGACTTTTATTATATGTTTTTTGTCAAATTAATGATTTTTGTCACTTTTCGGTGGTTAAAGGCCAGTGATAATATGCATAGACATCACCGATAAAAGAAGTATAATGACTTTACAGTTTTATCGGGCTGGATAATCCTACAGCATTAAGAAAGCATAAAAGAACAAGAATTCTTTTCAACTCTAATCCTAGCCGCGTTATTGTTGTTAACCTCGCTTCAATAGAATATATATATTGAAGCAAGTATTATAATATAAAAGTTAAAAAATGAAGTAGAAAATTAATTAAACCCAATATCCTGTTAATCCTGTCCTTGGATAAATAATATAAAAAAGTAAAAATTATAGAAAAAAATGTTCAAAGTACAAAAATTGATACGCGTCCACTAGTCATCAACAAGTGGAGGCACCTTCTTATCATAACCAGCTGATAAGTTTGTCATGGCAGTTTCCTATCATAAGAAAAAAAAGAATATTTTAATGATAATGACCTTATTAAGCAGTTTCGTAAATTGAATTAAGAGGCAGTTCTCATTTAGAGCCATCGTTGCTTTCATCTTTCTTGTCCTGAGCATTCGATGAAGTTGACCCAGCTCTTTTCAAAACGGAAAAGATATCCACACCAAATAAACCACTTGATGGGAACTTTGTGGCCTTGTGGAACCCAGGTATCTGTTGTGACCTTGGTGACAAATTATTGTGTTTCGTGTCACATGGGGTAGCTGAGAACTTCAACGGTGTACCCATGGCTCTAAACATTGGGGAAAGATAGGTATCCTCGAACAAATGAGAAGGTGTTTGCAACTTGCGTAGTATAGAATTGCTATCCTTTGGTGTCTCCGTGAACCTAGCCGGTGTCTTTACATTAGTTATGCTATTGACTTCTGGTGTCTTTAGCACATTTACTTGAATCGGCGGTAGCTTTAGATGCGTAGTATCCTCAGAGTACCTATTCACATATGGGGTAGTAATCTGTGGTAAAGTGGTTGGAGAAGAAGACATGGGTACCGGCCCAAGAAGCGTGCTAGGTTCGTGTCTTGCGTGAGAAGGGGAGTCAGTGTCAAAACTTGAGTTAAACGAGCACATGTACCTTCTCATGTTAGGTGGAGAGTTTAAAGGATTCAAGGTCGTAATGGGATCTTGAATATCACCTATAGTTGGCAACCTTTCGGTCTTGCTCTTACTTAATGGAGTTGCTATCTCTGGCAATTCAGTCTTTTTCATAGGATATGGTGAATCCAGTAAGTTGTGATCGTTCTGCCTTATTACCATGCCAAAATTGAATACTTCCTCCTTCCCTTGTGATATGCTGCCATCCTTGGGCTTGTCTTCTGGAGGTGACACTTTTATCGAAAAAGTCGAATTTAGGTCTGTGAAAGAGCTGTCAGCGTTTGGTGTAGAGCTTATGCTACTTGATTCACTAGCTGATGTTTGAGCGTTAGATGTGTTCTTCTTTTCGTTAGTGCTTTCGCGGTTCAGATAAGTTGGTTTTTCGTTGTCAAATTCTTCTAGCATAGCGGGATCGATGTCGAAGTACTTTTCAATCGTCTGTACTTGTTTGCGTAAGTTTTCGTAATCTCCATAGTCACCTTTGAAAAATTTCGACTCTGATCCCACTTTCACCTGCCAGAAATGTCCTTTACCATCGCTCGACTTCTCAGTCTTGGTGAAAGCGCTGTTCAGAGACAGGTTGTGTCTGATCGAGTTCTGCCAGCTGGCGTCTTTTGGTCTATAATATGGGAAGTGCACTGATATCCAGCAGTATATCTGCGACAGTGTGAGCTTACCCTCAGGCGACTGCAAAATGGCGAGACATATCAGCACCGCGTAGGAGTACTGCGGCTTGGAGTTCTTGTCACCGGATTCTTTACGCTTGGCCAGGGACTCGAACAGTTCTTCCAGAGTCAAAGTACCATTAGACCGCGCACTGCCAACAGTCTTCTGCCTCTTCGCCTTCGTTGTAGTTATAGGCGACGACCGTGCCGGCGACAGCGGCCTACTATCACTAGAGTCACCCATGGGCGGGTTCTTCACCAGCCGCGACTTCGCAGGAGTCGACTTAGGTGGCGTGATGAGCGCCTCGTCCATCGCCCTCTTCTTCATATTTGACGTGTCAATGAATATGTTCGCGGGCGACGTACTGTGCAAATTGTACATGCTAATAAACTCAGGTTCCATCTATCAAACGTCGTCTAAAAAAGTTTTGCTCCTATTGTATAAGTGTTTCCTCTGTGTCTTGTAGTTATTCTCTCCGTGTAGTCCGTATTATTCAATCCTCCCTACCACTTAGCGGTATCGTTCTATGGTGTTGCGGTTTGCTAAAGAATGCGGGAAAAGGGTAATGAACATGCCACTTATAAATAAGACAATCGAAAGGGATTTGCTAAAAAAATTTTCTCCTCTATTAGACCTCTTTTGCTTTTTTTTTACTTCTAATTATTAAGGATGATTGAGCTGCCTCGCATGGCACAAATTCCTTGCACAAGAGAACACGTATTACTCAGGAGTCAGCCATCCACACGCGACTGTATCCCAATCGCCAATAACCCAGTGAGCCACTATCCCAAGAACCAGTGTCCTGTGCCAGGACTGTCCCCCCACTCCCATCCAGGGCACTTTACCCAAGGAGCTATAACCCAACAGCCCAATCGCTTTTCGCGTCACAAAACACTTTTATGTCCCAAATAGGAAATACCGTCCTGCCCGAAACGCGAAAAAATCTTTTTTTGGCGGAAAAGCCGCGACTTTCGTGTTTTCGTTCATAGTTATTATATCACATGACTTATACAAACCTGCTTCTCACTTCACTTCCTTCTCCCCCCCCCGTCACCCAGACGTCTCACACGTCCCACAAAAGTGTATGGCAAAGCTGTATAGCTCCTAGGTACAAGTCCGCGTGTATGTATGGTTGGCAAAAAGCTGTATACAGCTTTTTGCAAAGGTTCGTGATGACTCATAGTGTCTTCCATTGTTCCGGGCCACTGCGAATGCGAATGCGAATGCGGATTCGTATTCGGATGCAGATGCAGAGGAGAAATGAAGACGAAGTGTCATATCCATAAACAAACTGTCCTTCTATACTGTTGGGTATCAAGCAGGTACGGTCTTGATTTCAGCCAATTTTTTTTGCATTACTTCTTAACTACTCCATCATTATTTTCAGTTAGTTTCATTGTTACAAACATTAAATATGGGCGCAAATAGCATTGGCAATATCCCAAAATTACCCATTAAATTTTCTATGGGCCTAAATTTCAATACAGCAACTCTTTATCTTGTATAATTCTGTGCATGTCGTCAGTCTGTGCTGGCGCAGCCGTGGCAGCCGCAGTTCACACACTCCTTGAAGCTGACCGGGACGCCTTTCTTCTCGGCCTCGGCCTCGAGCTGCAGCCTGGGCACACGGCAGATGCAGGTGCTCCCGTGGTTTGTCTCGCTCTGCTGTACACACTGCAGGCAGCACAGCTTCTCGTAGCCGCGCTTCCGCCACTTCGCAATCAGCCGCCGGTCGGCTACCTTCTTCTTCAGCAGCCACTCGTAAAGCTCCCGCGAGATCGCACGCCGCTTGTAGTACATGGTATACACATACCGCGACCGCTCGCTGTGGATCTGCACTATCCGCCACAGATCTTCCTTGCCTTGGCCCTTGCCTAGGCTCTTGCTCTTGTCCTTACCGATCTCCTTCAGCCGCCGCTCAAACTCTGCAAGAACAGGCTCGACCCGCTCATACCCTTTCACCTTCATGTCCGCCTGTTTGCTAGTATTTGTCACAAGAGCTGCAACTACAACTACAACTACAACTGCAACTGCAACTTCCACTACAATTATATAAGCTCTTCTTACGTTTGCAACCCGGTAACGGTCATCGCTCGCTGGGAAGAAAAAATTTTGAAAAAAAATTGGCTGGAAAAGTATATAAGAGCAATAGTGGTCGGATCAGCGGTTCCTGGAGCTGGTTTGGATTGCTAGGACACTGGTTAAGACTAGCAGCAGAAGATGAGTGACGAGAAGAAAGGTCTGGTGTTAGAGAACACCGGGCGTAGAGACGCGCTAATTGCGATTGAGAAGAAGTACCAGCAAGTTTGGGCGGAGGAGCACCAGTTCGAGCTGGATGCGCCCTCGATTGACGACGAGCCTATCACTATGAGCACTGAGGAGCTGCACAAGAAGTACCCCAAGTTCATGAGCTCCATGGCGTACCCATACATGAACGGTGTGTTGCACGCGGGCCACTGTTTCACCTTGTCCAAGGTTGAGTTCTCCATTGGTTTCGAGCGTATGAACGGTAAGCGTGCGCTTTTCCCATTGGGTTTCCACTGTACCGGTATGCCTATTCTTGCGTGTGCTGACAAGCTGAAGCGTGAGGCCGAGATGTTCGGTACTGACTTCAGCAAAGCGCCAGCTGAGGACGAAGAGGAGCCACAGGTCGAGGAAAAGAAGGCTGAGTCCGAGGACGTCACTAAGTTCAAGGCCAAGAAGTCCAAGGCTGCTGCCAAGAAGGGCCGTGGTAAGTACCAGTTCGAGATTATGTTGCAATTGGGTATCCCAAGAGACGAGGTCTACAAGTTCGCTGATGCCAGCTACTGGTTGACTTACTTCCCACCTCTGTGTCAAAGAGACTGTAGTTCCTTAGGTTCTCGTATTGACTGGAGACGTTCTTACATCACCACCGATGAAAACCCATACTACGACGCCTTTATCAGATGGCAAATGAACAAACTGAAAGCCCTAGGTAAGATCAAGTTCGGTGAGCGTTACACTATCTACTCCGTCAAGGATGGCCAACCATGTATGGACCACGATAGACAATCCGGTGAAGGTGTCACTCCACAGGAATACGTCGGCATCAAAATCGAAGCCACCGAGTTCGCTCCAGAGGCCAAGAAGTTGATCGACGAGAACGACAAGATTGACAAGAGCAAGAAGATCTACTTCGTCGCTGCCACTCTAAGACCAGAAACCATGTACGGTCAAACATGTTGTTTCGTCTCTCCAAAGATTGACTACGGTATCTTCGATGCTGGTGACTCTTACTACATCACCACTGAGCGTGCTTTCAAGAACATGTCCTACCAAAAGTTGACTCCAGTTAGAGGTGAATACTCACCAGTTGCTGTCATCAACGGTAAGGCCTTCATTGGTACCAAGATTCACGCTCCATTGACCCCATACAAGGAATTAAGAATCTTACCAATGGAAACTGTCATCGCCACCAAGGGTACCGGTGTGGTGACTTGTGTTCCAACAAACTCCCCAGATGATTACATGACCGTCAAGGATTTGATTAAGAAATCCGAATACTACGGTATCGACCCAACTTGGATCGACATGGAATTAATCCCTGTTATTAAGACTGACAAGTACGGTGATTTGACCGCTAAGGCACTATGTGAAGAGCTGAAAATCCAATCTCCAAATGACACTACCAAGCTTGCAGAAGCCAAGAAGATTGCTTACAAGGAGGATTACTACAGCGGTGTTATGATCTACGGTGACTACAAGGGTGAGAAGGTCGAAATTGCCAAGGCTAAGGTTAAGGCTGACATGATTGCCAAGGGTGAAGCTTTTGTTTACAACGAACCAGAAGGTTTGGTCATGTCTCGTTCCGGTGACGAATGTATTGTTTCCCTAGAGGACCAATGGTACTTGGATTATGGTGAGGAAGAATGGAGAAAGCAAGCTGAAGAATGTTTGAGTCAAATGGAAGTCTTCGCTCCAGAAGTCAACCACGCCTTTAAGGGTGTCCTTGGTTGGTTAAGAAACTGGGCCGTCAGTCGTACCTATGGTCTAGGTACTAAGCTACCATGGGACGATAAGTACTTGGTTGAATCTTTGTCTGACTCCACTATTTACCAAGCTTTCTATACCGTTGCCCACTTGTTGTTCAAAGATTACTATGGTAAGGAAATTGGTCCATTGAACATCAAGCCTGAACAAATGACAGACGATGTTTTCGATTACATTTTCCAACACGTTGATGATGTCAAGTCTGATATTCCATTGAGATCTTTGCAAATCTTAAGAAGAGAATTTGAGTACTTCTATCCATTAGATGTCTCTATCTCCGGTAAGGATTTGATTCCAAACCATTTGACTTTCTTTATCTACACACATGTTGCTTTGTTCCCTAAGAAGTTCTGGCCTAAGGGTATCAGAGCTAACGGTCACTTAATGTTGAACAACGCTAAGATGTCCAAGTCTACCGGTAACTTTATGACCTTGGAACAAATTGTTGAGAAGTTCGGTGCTGATGCATCCCGTATTGCTTTGGCCGATGCTGGTGACACTGTTGAAGATGCTAACTTGGACGAATCCAATGCCAATGCAGCTATCTTGAGATTGTTCAACCTAAAGGAATGGTCTGAGGAAATCGTGAAGGACATTGACACTCTAAGATCTGGTGAAATTACTGAGATCTTTGATGTTGCTTTCGAGCACGAAATGAACTCTTTGATTGAAGAGACTTACAAGCAATACGAATTGACCAATTACAAGAACGCCTTGAAGACTGGTCTATTTGACTTCCAAACAGCTAGAGATTACTACCGTGAAGCTACTGGTACCATGCACAAAGACTTGGTTCTACGTTACATAGAAACTCAAGCATTGATGTTGGCTCCGATTGCTCCTCATTTTGCCGAATATGTCTACCGTGATGTCCTTGGTAAGAAGGGTTCTGTGCAGACTGCCAACTTCCCTCGTGCTTCTAAGCCAATTGACAGATCCATTCTAGCCGGTTTGGAATATGTCAGAGCTCTACAAAGAAGCATCAGAGAAGCTGAAGGTCAAGCTTTGAAGAAGAAGAAGGGTAAGGGTGCTGAAGTTGACCAATCTAAGCCAGTCAAGTTGACTTTGTTAGTCTCCAAGACATTCCCAGAATGGCAAGCCGGCTGCATTGAAATTGTACGTGAAATGTTTGCTAACCAAACTTTGAACGACAATAAAATGATTAAGGAGAAGGTTAATCCAAAGGAAATGAAGAGAGCTATGCCTTTCATTTCTTTGCTAAAACAGCGTTTAGCCACTGAATCACCAGAAGCTGTCTTCAACAGAGAATTACAATTCAACGAGACTGAAACCATCAAGGCAACCATTGACAACATCAAGAAGGCTGCACAACAATTGAAGGTGGAAGAGATTGAAGTTCTAGCATTCCCACATGGTTCTAACGTTGCTACTAACATCTTCACAGGTCAAGAAGTGGAGCTACCATCTGCTCCAAAGGCTATCGAGTCAGCCTTACCAGGTAACCCATCCATCCTTTTCAACAACATATAAACAACTTTATTCTGTTAAAATAAATTGTATGATAGAAACGATATGATATACCTTCTGTAATTCAAATAGATTAATACATTTCTCAATTATTATTAATTTCATAAAGAAAACAGCGATGAGCTTGTTCGGCTTTAAGCTGTGAAAAAGCGAGGCATCATAATTGCAAATAGACACCTCTATTTTATAAACAAGAGTCATAGACTAGTCATATCATAATCAAGACGATATATTACTTAGCAATTGAAATAAGGCTTTAAGATTTCTGCAAAGTTTTAAAGGCAAGAGGACTCTGAATTAAATTGAGAGCGCAAGGAGGATATTTGTAAGGATAGCGAAGCGTTTGACAAAGCAAGGAGGTATACAACTAACTCAGATTTAGTGGTTGTTGTACACACGGCTATCCAGATGTTTGGTAACGCATTTCACTTACGTAATAGGATCCATAAAAGGTCCAGTTCCTCTGATAGACTCGATCAAGATGAGTCCAGTGATGATGGGGATAATGCCCCTAATATTGTGGAACAGAAGACCAAGGATATTAAGTTAGTGAAGCCGCTAAAGAGGCCAAGATTGAGCAATTGCTGCTCACCCACAACACCCATGGCTAATAGGTTACAGACAATGGCGGTTGCTTGGCATATTTCCTCATTTGTGCTGTTTAGCATTTTCTCCCTGTTGATTATTTCCAATCCATTCACATGGATAGTTGTAATTCCTTATCTCATTTATTTCTTCAATGACAGGTCTCCAGCTAATGGGGATGTAGTCTACCGATACTCACCTTGGGTACGTTCTTTAAAGATTTGGAAATACTATTGTGATTATTTCCCTATTGAACTGGTTAAGACGGTTGATTTGGAACCTACGTTTACACCATGTAATGAAGAAGAGGAGAAGGAAAACAAAAAGCTTCAAGAATATTATACTTTACGTCTCTGGCCATCAGACTACGAGATAAGATTGTTCAAGAAGAACACCGTGTATTCGCACGGCTATAAGCGCACGGGGCCAAAGTATATCTTCGGATATCATCCACATGGTATTGGTGCTTTAGGATCGTTTGGTGCTTTTGCAACAGAAGGACGTGGCTGGTCTAATAAATTTCCGGGCATTCCGGTATCTCTATTGACTTTAGTTACACAATTCCATATTCCTTTCTATCGTGATTATCTGCTTTCGGTTGGGATATCATCAGTTTCCAGGAAGAATGCTTTGAAAGTTCTTGATAATAACCAATCGATATGTATTGTTGTTGGTGGGGCTAGAGAATCTTTAATAAGCATTCCTGGTACATCTGGATTAATTCTAAATAAAAGGAAGGGGTTTATTAAGTTAGCTATTCAAGCCGGTAATGTTAGTCTTGTCCCAGTGTATACTTTTGGCGAAAATGACTGTTATAATATATTAGCTACAGATGAGACATCCATCATTAGGAAATTACAGCTCTGGGTTAAGGAAAATTTTGGATTTACTATACCAATTTTCTACGCAAGAGGATTATTCAACTATGATTTTGGGCTATTGCCATTCAGAGCACCTTTACATGTGGTTGTTGGTAGGCCCATACATGTCAAAGAACAGCAAGAAAATCCTGAACAAAGCCTTGTTGACCACTACCATGAACTGTATGTGGAAGAATTAAAAAGAATATATTTAGAAAACAGAGACAGGTATGGCTATGGTGCAGCAGACTTTGAAATATTGGGATAAGCAGTAGGTTTGCTAGTAACGAAAAATGCAAAAAGTTCTATTTAATAATACAAACTGTTTCTTGTTGAAGAAACATAACGACATATAGACTAAACTATTTAGAAACATTTATTTTGCCTTAAAATTAATCATATGGCTTGGACTGCTTGGATAGTAAAAACAACTACCAGGCAAATCTCAATTGCGATGCAGTAAATACAGGAGGTTTCCATAGTAACTTCTCTGCATCGATATGTCTTCTCTTTTTGGTTTTTAACTGGTTGTACCTTTCTAATATATCGTCATTTAAAAATATAATATGCTGTCCCTTGTAGTATCGTAGAATGTTTAATGTTTTTAAAGTGTGAAGGATATCAGTTGTTGTCATTGATGTCATTGAACTTATTTCATCAATGGTAACTTCTTTTCCATGCTCCACTAGAAGTGTGATTAAAACGTCCGACCAATAAGCTCTATAAGATAGCAAACCCAAATCCGACAATGGCTTTTCCGGCGAACCTACTTTTCCTTCCTTTTTGGATAGTTCATAAGAAAATTCGATTAATAATCTACCATAACCCATACGCTGATATTGTGGTAATGTTAGGATACATGCAACATTATAACCATCAGCAGATTCCTTTTCCTTAGAAAAGTAGCCAACAAAATGATGGCCCATCTCATCTCTTCTAGTCATACAATAAAATAAAAATGGATCAACATCGTAATATAACGTCTTATGGTCTAAAAAGAGTTTAGATAACAAACACAGATTTCTACACCACGTTCTCTGCTTTCGACCATCTATCTCAAAGAATGAAACATAATCGTCTCTGTAAATTTCATTTCCAGGTGGATGCCGTAGTGTACACTTCTTTCTATAACGTTCGTATTGTTTTCTGGAACCAAAGTATTGCAGCGTGAAGTCATCGATGTATACCACATCAAGATCTGTGAGCTCAATTGGATATGGAGAAAAATACCAAGGCTCGATTTCAAATTTCCCCATAATGATCTTGGACAAATTTCTAACGTGAGCCACTTCATGTGGATTTTGAATCATGGAACCGGAAGTCCTTAACTTTTTGATCTCATCTTCCCTAGATATCTCTTCGTCTTTCAGACCTCGCACATTTAAGTTATCCAGATCCATAACATCACTACCTTCACCCATCTCTGAGCTCTTCGCATCAGACTCCACCACTGCAGCTTTCTGTGGAAACTTCTTCTTTTTCTTTTGCTTCTTGTTCGTGTCCTCTTCCAACTGTCTCTTGGGTCTCGGAAATATAACTTCCTTATCCAGGTTTATACGATCCCCAGTAACCCATTCATCCAAACGCTTGTTGAAATTGACATAGTGCACATAGAATTTCGATGGGCTCACGCGCGCGTTTATCGACAGTATCTCAGCCAGCCGCTCCTCCTCATCCTTACGCACCCAGCACTGACACTTAATCAGTACTTCCTCAGTGCTCTCAATCTTCTTAGGAATACCAGCTTCCTCTTCAACTTCTGCACCAGCCATTACAAATATCTAGAGACGTGACAAAAAAAACCCTTCAAATCAACATCCAATAGCCCAAAGTTCTCGCGGAAAAAAGAACACCCAACAATCCAATACCGCCCAGTTCCGCACAAAAGCAATCACAAGGCCTCTGATAAACCTTCCTGGCCTTTTTAGCCTCTGAAAGCATGAATAAATTCACCTGTTTATAACGTCGCCAGGCTCAAACTCTGAAAAATTTCAGGCGTTACGCCCACAAACATCAAAATCGCAGAGCACGACTAAATGAAAATTTGTTCATCGAGCATAAGCTCATCGCATCAGCTCATCGCATAAAAGCACTTAGTCAAAGTCAAACTGGGTAGTAAACTTTGGAGTTGTGGACTTTAGCAGCTGATAAGCGGTTCTGTAGTTGACGGTGAAATTGGAATTGTAACAGGGTCCCTTTTAATCTG
The DNA here is from genome assembly GCF_010111755.1 of Nakaseomyces glabratus. Lineage (NCBI taxonomy): Eukaryota > Fungi > Ascomycota > Saccharomycetes > Saccharomycetales > Saccharomycetaceae > Nakaseomyces > Nakaseomyces glabratus. The sequence goes on from NC_088960.1 coordinate 375,813, forward strand.
TTTGCTAGGGTGTAATATGACTGCTGAGAAGAGAAGTGCCGAGGTTGCTGATGATGAAGTGTTGAAGCGTGTGAAGTTGGAAGTCACCGGGGATATCAAGGAGCGGGATGCTGGTATTACTTTGTACTTGTCTGATTTGCCTGGTTTTACTGGTCAGATCAAGCAAAGGTACACTGATTTCTTGGTGAATGAGATCACGATGGAGGGTGAAGTTGTGCATTTGGTCGACAAGGGATTCAAAGTACCAAAGAGGAACGCCGAGCCCAAGATGAGTGACGAGGAGAGGAAAGCTCAGAAACAGGCGGAGTATGCCAAGCGTGAGGCCTTCGAAGTTGAAGAGGAGTTGAAAGCTAGTCTGATTGACATTTTTGGAGAGGAGGATTTTAACAAGATAGTTGATGTATACAAGAATGCACAAAAGATGGAATCTCAGAAATCATTTGACGATAAAGCTACAAGGACAAAGATTCATCAATTGATCCGCCAAGCTTTCAACAACGAGTTGGAGTCTGTCACCACTGCTGAAAACACTTTTAAGATAGCCAGAAACAATAGAAACTCGAGAGTCAACAAGCAAACGCTGGTCGAATCTACCAAGGACGAGAATGGTGTAGAAAACTATGGTTATGGTCCAGCAAAGGAGTTTATTCACTTCACTCTTCACAAGGAGAATAAAGATACCATGGAAGCTGTGAATGTCCTGACAAAATTGATGAGAGTGCCAAACAAGCTGGTCAGATATGCCGGTACAAAGGACAGAAGAGCTGTTACTTGTCAAAGACTGTCCATTTCTGGTGTCAACTTGGAAAGACTAAATGCATTGAATAGAACTTTGAAAGGGATGATTATCGGTGGTTACAAATACTCTGATGTTTCCATGAATTTAGGTGAACTAAATGGTAATGAATTCCACATTGTCATCCGTGATGCCAAGGTCGATCCTGCTTGTGGTAAATCATTAAAGGAAGTTCTAGAGGCAGGTTCTAAATCTTTGGTGGATAACGGTTTTGTCAACTATTATGGTTTACAGCGATTTGGTACTTTCAGTATATCAACCCACACAATTGGTAAAGAACTTCTTCTAGGAAATTGGAGAGCCGCCATAGAAATGATATTATCTGATCAAGAGAACATATTGCCAGCATCTAAGGAAGCCAGACAACTTTGGGCACAGAACAGAGATCCTTATGAGGCAATGAAAAAAATGCCCAAGCAATGTATTGCTGAAAATGCCATCTTGCATACTCTTTCCAACCATAGAAAAGAAGAGAGTGGAGATTTTGGTACCGGTGCTTACCATGATGCTATTATGAAGATTCCAAGAAACTTGAGAACCATGTATGTTCATGCTTATCAAAGTTATGTGTGGAACAAAGTAGCAAGTAAAAGAATTGAACTTTTTGGTACCGATATCAGAGTAGGAGACTTGGTAATCATTGAAAAGGATGAAGATAAACAAACTGACAAGGCAGACGGTTCTACAAGCGATGATGATTTTGATGAAGATCTCCGTTCTGCTGATTTTATTAGAGCAAAGGCATTGACAGAAGAAGAGGTCAAAAGTGGCAAGTATACCATTGAAGACGTGGTTCTTCCAACTCCAGGTTTTGATATTCTATATCCATCATCTGATGAATTGAAACAACTATATGTCGATATCATGGGAGCAGATGGTATGGATCCTTTTGACATGAGACGTAAAGTTAGAGATTTCTCCCTTGCTGGATCATATAGAAATATTATTCAGAAACCTAAAAATTTTGAATATAAAATTATTCAGTATGAAGATCCTGTTCAGCAAATTGTCAACACTGACCTTGAGATCCTAAATAATCAAAGGGCTAAGGAAAACCATCAGAAATACATGAAGGCAAAGCTAGAAAGATATGTTCCAGACAAGCCGGGCAGTAGGACTGCTGTTGTTTTGAAATTTCAACTTGGAACATCTGCTTATGCTACTATGGCTTTGAGAGAGCTAATGAAACTTGAGACTTCAAGACGTGGTGACATGTGCGCTGTTACTTCTTCAACATGAGTTGGTCGATTAATGGTGATATTTATGTTTATAAAAGGCATTGCATTATTATTCCTAGCATTATTCATTTATATTCCAAGTTCATACAGAGATTGTTATGGCATCGGTAAATTACTTTATTATTGTTGTTTTCGCATTTCACTCCAATTGGCGCAATAACGTTATTTGTGTCATCACTGAATTCTTGTGAGTGTAAAATATATAAAAGCAATGAAAAGAATGCTATAACATTTAGCATAGTGTTGTTCTGTGTTATTTGTCATTGAATTTATTGTTGACAGACTTATAGTAGTCAAAGAACAATAAAACCATATAACAAAACATAATCCTTAATTAAAAATAACAATTACATCTATCAAATAGTACCCTGAAATGGATTTGAGTAACCACTGGGCTAGAAACTTCTCAGGCAAATTACACAATATCCATAACGGTCCGACATTGTCATCTATTTTTGGTCTGGATGCTAACTATAAGCAAGATGTTAATATTTCCAATGTTCATGTAGCTGAAGTTAAGCCGTTTAGTATTCGCAGATTAGCGAAAACTTTAATTCTAGGTTCCCCCATTGAATCGGTTGCTTTAAATAAAGATAACACTGGCAAAATAAAGAAGAGAGGTGCTATTGTTCTAAGTAGTTACGGAAGTTGCGCTGATTTGAAACGTCCCAAAATAAATTCGGCGGATAAAATCTGCAGAAGTAGAACTGATGATAACTTACAGAAAGCACTTCTTGGTCTAATACAAGATATGTCCTCAGAGGATGCGATAGAACTCTGTCGAAATGTGTCTCTTTTTCAAAAATGTAATAAGTTTGGCAATTCCAGTATTCTTTCATTAGGGTCCGATACCAAAGATATAACTGATATTGTCTTTGATAATATCCCTGCAAATATTGGACTCGAAAGCATAGTATACCAATTACAAGGAGGTCCGATTGCTAAAATACAGGCAGTTCCACATGAGTCAAATGTAGATCAATTAAAAAAACTTCATGTTAAATTTACTACTTCAAAGGCTGCAAGTGACTTCATGAAACTTGGTACAAGAAATATGTTTAAAGTTAATGGTGTCTATTTGCGACCTAAATGGGTACAATTCTGTGAAACTAAAACTGATAAATGGTATCAAGACCTCATAAAACAAAATACTTCAAAAAACGTTTGCAGATGTATTATTTTAAAGAGGTATCCCACAAAGAATAATATGAGATATATTCAATCTACTAAGCAGCCTCCTTTAGAAAACATAGACGTTAATGCAATAAGAAGGGATTTCGAAAATTACGGTAACATACTTGATATAACACCAGTTATATCAAGAAAACTATGTATATCAATTGTTTACTATGATATTTTCAGTGCTATGAAGGCAATGATGTCTTATGAAGATAACACTTCGTTTCTACATGAAAATTACTACGGTAAATGGGCCATTTGGTATGGAAAGGATATATCAGATCGACCGGTAATCCCAGTTTGATTATTCTTTCTTCTGTATTGTTTACAATGAGGATTTGTACTACACTGCAGCAGAGTGTCCCCAAGAAGTTCTAAATGTATTACATAAAAAACCACTACTCTATAATATAATAAAAACTGCTTATCGAAAATTCAATAATTCCTTAGTTTCAATTCTGTTTCAATTTTATAGTCCTGTATTACTTCCTATAGTCCTTATTGGTTGTTATATTTATCCAGTACTACAAGAAATCCTCCAACGAGATGTAATGATCCTGTTACAAAAACATCAACTTCATCTATATCATAATCTTCGATTATATTTATTGCACTTTCTATATTGGCACAAATGTTTGATTTAGTTTCACTTGACAAGTCTTTCCATACACTTGCTAGCTCCTTTTGGACTTCCAATTTATCGACTTGTTCTTGTGAGACATTTATAGATACAAGGTCAGCATTGTAGGAGCCTGTTTTCCATGTAACATTAGTGGTAAATAAGGCTTCACTGAAATTTAGCCTATTATTAGTTACACTATGTAGGACTTTCAATAATAATGCAGCATCTCTAGTTTGCTGATTGAATAAAAGTATTTTTTTGTTATTGTTGGAAGCGACTTCTTGGGCAAACCAACGAGAAGCGGCTTCGATACTTTCTTTGGTGTGAGCACCGTCGATGTACCAATTTATCTTCCCAGTCTTGATATATTGACAACGACCTTCCCATATGGTTTTCTTTAAGCCAGTAATAAATTTTTCCGGTAGAATAGAATCTGAGTTGATTGGTGTATCTTCCTTTATAATGGATAATGAATTCAGTGCTTGTGAAGCCAATACTACTGCCAATGAAGCATTCGTTTTCTGAAAATCGCCAGCAATCCCAAGTTTGATATTGTCTAATTGTTTAAATGTTGGGACCTCGGTCAATGATGTTTCCCTTTCCTTGGCTCTTTCTTGTAGAACTTTAAGTCCCGCTGGTTCTTGGCCCATAATTGTGTATGCAGGGGCATCCTTTTTGAATATTCCACCTTTATTCCATGCAATTTCTTCTATTGTATCGCCTAGCATGAATGTATGATCAATACCCAACAAGGAAACACCACATGTGACCGGTTTTTCAATTATATTTGTGCTATCAAGTTCACCTCCAACGCCGACTTCATACACACAGCAACTACACTCTTCTTTCATGAAAGCATGGAAGGATAACAATGTAAGAAATTTGAAATAGCCAGGCTTACTACCTGGGACCATATGTGGAAACTCATTTAGAGGTGAAGTGGTCTTATCAAGCTTATCCCACACTTGAAAGAAGTATTCAGTGAACTTGGACTCTGAGATTGGTTCGCCATTAATCCTGATCCTCTCCCTGACAGACCTCAGATGAGGTGAAGTGTAAAGACCAATCTTGGTCAGTTTGTCCTGGTACTGTTGAAGAATTGAGCTCGTAAATGCAGCAGTTGAGCCTTTCCCCTTCGTTCCCGTAATGTGCACAATGTTCAATTTATTGAAATCAGATACTTTGTAGCCCAGGCGTCGACTCCACTCGTACATCTCTAATATACTCATCCGATTCTTACGGTCTCCAGACTGGCGGACTGCCATGATATTGGCATAATTGGACTGTAATGAGTTTAATGCAGTCAATGCATCCTGGTACGTTCTCTTAGAAGCCATCCTCAGCGTAGGTGTAATCAGCATGAAGCAGACTTTGGTAAATTATCAAGCAAATGTACCAGTACAAATTTCAGACACCTAGTATATAATGCTGCCTTTTATATAATTCTCGAAGTGACTGGTTGACTTATAACTAGGTGAAAGCTGTGTGTGTCATTTGATTCAAGAGAGCTCATCGAGTAAACTGTGTAAAAATAGTGAGTGACGAATATGATGCCTCCTATGGCTCACTATGACTATTAATAGTTGGCCATACATAGCATAGATGGTTCAGAATTTTCTTATTAGAATAACTTCTATACTACATATGTTCTAATATCTTGGTCTAGCTTACACAGCTATCGAAATTGCATTCAAACAGCAAGTTTCACTTGGATGGGAGATGCACTGTTTTTGGCAATTCGGACCGAAAGGTTAGAAAAGTTATATGATTACTGTTTATTAAATAAAGTAGCAATGCTAATGTGGAGAGAAAACGTATGGTATCTAATGCACATGTTACTTTTATTAGTAAATGTAAACTCCCTTCATTACTTTGCTTCTATAACTATGGAATGTTGTGGTGAACAACGACATCAGATTGTAATGATTCAGTTTGGTACATCGAAGACAGCTTGCAGCCAGCAACGGTACATCTTCAACTGTCTCTTTCTGTTGACCAATAATCTTCTATCTGTTCCGATCTTGTTCTCTTTGAAATACTTCTTTGTGAAGATGTCTCTTAGTTCTTCTTCGGTGAAGAAGTAAACTCTCGTACCGTCACCTCTTACATAGAAGTTATCATCCAATAATCTGTTCTTCTTAAATCTCACTTGAACTTGGTCGTAACGGCCATAGTCTCTGAACAAGATCTTACCACCTGGTTTTAATATGTTATGCAAGTTGTCCATAGCATGGTCCCATTGTGATGGGGATAATGCACTAAAGACAAAGATCATCACAGCAATGTCCACTGAATGTGGTTCAACACCGTCGGGCAATTGACCATCTGGGTTGGCTAAATCCCAAACAGTGGCATGGCCATACTTAGGATTGAAGTTCTCAGACTCCTTGACCAACTCAACAGCCCTTGGTGCAAAATCGGCAGCGATAATTCTCAAGTTTTCATTCTCATTTTCATTCAAGATAGGGAAGAAAGTGTTACCTGCACCGCAACCAATTTCGAAGATGGTAACTGGGCCTGCGTCTTTCTTTGTAGATTGGTATAAAATTGGAAATTCAATTTGTAACCATTTTCTATCCTTGAAGAAGTTCTCTTTGTTATTCTTGTAAAAAATGTCCCAGTATCTTGATGGGTTACTGTTGTACAACTCCTTGTCGAACTCTGAGACAGGGCAATCGTATTGGAGTTTGATCTTTTCTTCAGCTTGTTGGATCTGTTCTTCACCCCACTCGACGTTATCCCAAGCGTTGTGGTTCCAAACGTCAGAGTCCTCAGTTAGGTTTCTTTTACCAAACTCAAATGGATTATCACGACCCAGTCTTGAAGTACCCTCTACCTCATTAGGAGCAGATTCATGAGCAATACCTTCGAAGGTCTCTTCGTGTAGGTCCTGTGTAATTGCTTTGATTTCTTCTTTATTCTCTGATTGATCAAGGCCTAAGCGAATCAGATGGGGTTTCCTCCTCATTGGAACCGTTTTCACCCTCAGTAGCAGCCTTTGCGGCAGCCTTCTTGGCCTTCTTCTTGTTCTTCTTCTTCTTGTTCTTCTTGCTTTTAGAAGATTGCTCAGAATTCTCCTGTGTGTTGTCACCTTCAGCAGAAGCCTCTTGGTCGTCTTCAGTCTTTTCACTCTCGGCCTCTTGAGCTGGAGTTTCTTCTGGTGCAGTTTCTGAATCAGTTGCAGGAGTATTTTCAGCAGTTTCAGCTGGAGTTTCCTCTGTATTAGCTTCAGCTTCTTGAGCAGTTTCAGCTGGAGTTTCTTCGGTGGTAGCTTCAGCTTCTTGAGCAGCTTCAGCTGGAGTTTCCTCTGTAGTAGTTTCAACTGGAGTTTCTTCTGAAGCTTCAACTGGGGTTGGTTCAGCTGGTTCAGCACTTTCGTCAGTCAAAGCTTCAGTAGCTTCAGTAGCTTCAGTAGCTTCAGTAGCTTCAGTGGCATCAGAAGGTTCAGCAACAGCAGGCGTGGGCTTCTTCACCTCAGTCTTGGGAGACTCTTGAGAAATTTGCTCAAACTTCTTAATCAAATCAGCAACACCCATCGTTACAGCTATGTGGTCCTTGGTCCTGGCTTCGATAATTACTCGAACTATTTTTATTTATATTTTTATACTTCGATGTCCACTTTTCAAGCCTTTTGGCAACCTCATCGCACCAAAACAATAAATCCTAGTGATCCATGACCTGCAAGAACAATGGGAGGGAGACGGGGACCCTTAGTCTTAGTAATACATAAACCGGTCTTGTTGTATTAGGACTGGGGTATTCTGGGCGAAGAGCAAGCAGACCCACAGATATTCGATGACTTGGAACAAGACTGCTACTTACGAACACATCTCGAGCATCAAGCCGAGGTTTATCTCGAGGGCCTTTGCTGCTGAGAACCAATTGAAGTCCCTAGCGTTCAGCAATGAGCTGGTTCCGGACACGGATGCGCATGAGTTGAAGACGAAGCTGCTGTACTCGCAAGGGTCAGAGATATATGAGCTGGAGTGTGCTTACCCACTGATCACGGAGGACAAGGAGCCCGTGAGCGACTATGGGGATGCGTTTAAGGCCATGGAAAATGTGCCATTGCAGCCCAAGTGGGTGTACCAAGGTGAGACTGTGGCCAAGATGGAGTTTCTGGGCGAGGAGGAGGACACCAATGTGATTGCGATGTCCAAGAACGGTTCTTTGGCGTGGTTCACAGAAGGTGTTAAAGTGCCAGTGCACATTGTGCAGGAGATGATGGGCCCTTCTACCAAGTTCTCCAGCATCCACTCGCTGACCAGACCGGACAACCTGGCCGTTGCTGATTTCTCCTTGTCCTTGGACCAGGAGACCATTGTGAAGTCTCAGAGCAACGGTGACGAGGAAGACAGTATCCTTAAGTTGATTGACAATGCAGGCAAACCCAGCGAAGTGTTGCGTGTGATCCGTGTCCCAGGCACCACTGTGACACACTCTGTGAGGTTCCTAGACAACCACGTCTTCGCCTCTTGCTCCGACGACAACGTTATCAGATTCTGGGACACCAGAACCGCTGACAAGCCATTGTGGTCGCTGAGCGACCCACAGAACGGCAGCCTGACCGCATTCGATGTCTCCCAGCTGTCTGGCAACCTGTTTGCAACCGGTTTCAGTACCGGTGTGGTCAAGCTGTGGGATGCCCGTGCTGTCGAGGACGCCACGTTGGACCTATCAAACAGACAGAACGGTGAGGAGCCTATCCAGAAGGAGATTGCCAACTGGTACCACCGCGGCGGCGACTCCGTGGTCGACCTGAAGTTCTCCTCGACCAGCCCAACGGAGTTCCTCACAGTCGGAGGCTCTGGCAACGTATACCACTGGGACGCAGACTACGCCCTCTCCAACTACGACCCTGAGAACCACGCCCCACAAGAAGCCTCCGAGCAGCTACAGAACGAGTCCCTAACTTTCCTACACACCGGTGGCTCCAGAAGAAGCACCACCGCCTACGGACTAAGAAACACTGTCGCTTGGCACCCAGTGATCGAGGGTCTGGTCGCCCACGTCGACCCAGACACCTTGATCACCACTTACCTGCCATACAACAACTAGTTATATTTATTTAAAGCCAAACACAAGGCAAACTGAAACGACTCCCAATAACTTATTGTAACGTACTTACCATATATATCCAGGTATTTAATCGAAACTTCGAAGCCTTCACTATGCCACTCGCTATTATCATCACTTTGTCCGCAAAAATTTGGGCCTCGAAAGCTTTGAAAAGTTGGGCATCGCTGATCTGGATCCATTAACTGGATCCATTAACTAGGTTATCTGGCCAGGTTCTTCCAGTGGTTTCCATAGAGCTTTAAGTGAAGCAAGGACAGGTATAAGATGGCCTCATTGTTCCGCCCACCTGAGTCTACGAGGCAGAATGCGCGGTCTCCGCGGTTGAAGCTGCCTCCGTTGAGCAACGTCAGTCTTGCGGTGCCTGGGGAGAGTCCCACTGGGAAGCTCAGTGCTACGTCGTCGCGTGGGTCGAGTGCCACGTCTGCGAACATGAAGAGGCCCATGCCGCCGCCGCTGCCGAAGCTGGACGTTCCGCTGAGTGCGGCGAGCTCCACGGAAGGGCTTGTGCGTAAGATGAAGCAGCTCTCGGTGGAGGATGAGAGTCCTCAGAGCGGAAGTTCGCGCGGTGTGGAACGGGATGACACCACAGCTGTCAACCAGTCTGTTGACTCCTTCTTCTCTAATCTGATATCTGTCTATGACCAGAGCTCGAGTGCTATCACGAGCCCCAAAATCGATGAACCAGAGGATTCGGCGGTGAAGGATGCCCTGGCAACTCGGGTGCCCAGGTCATTGACGCAGGGTAAGGACATTGATGAGTTGAGTGAAGAGGTGTGGCACAGCAAGAATTTACTCGCGGAGATAGAGACACAAGGTGTGCTAGGAGAAGGCGCCGGAGGTTCGGTGGCCAAGTGTAAGCTAAGGACAGGAAAGAAAGTGTTTGCATTGAAGACGATAAATATACTGAACGGCGACCCTGAGTTCCAGAAACAGTTGCTCAGAGAGTTGCAATTTAACAAGAGTTTTAAGTCCGAGTACATAGTGCGGTATTTCGGTATGTTCACCGATGAGCAGAATTCTAGTATATACATAGCCATGGAATACATGGGAGGGAAGTCCCTGGAGGCCATATACAAGGAGCTGCTTAGTCGAGGTGGGAGGATAAGTGAGAAAGTGTTAGGTAAAATCTCAGAAGCAGTGCTGCGAGGCCTATCGTATCTGCATGAGAAGAAAGTTATCCACAGAGACATCAAACCTCAAAATATCCTTCTCAATGAAGACGGTCAAGTTAAACTGTGCGACTTTGGTGTAAGTGGTGAAGCAGTAAACTCATTAGCTACCACCTTCACAGGAACGTCTTACTACATGGCGCCAGAGAGAATTCAAGGCCAGCCCTACAGTGTCACCTGCGATGTGTGGTCATTAGGGCTGACGATATTAGAAGTAGCACAAGGCCACTTCCCGTTTGGACCTGATAAGATGGCTACAACGATCGCACCCATCGAGCTACTAACACTTATCCTCACATTCACACCACACTTAGACGACGAGCCCGACAAGAACATTAAGTGGAGCAGGGCCTTCAAGTCCTTCATCGAGTACTGTCTCAGAAAGGAGGCCCGTGCTAGACCATCTCCAAGACAGATGATCCAGCACCCATGGATACAGGGCCAGATGAAGAAACAAGTGGATATGAGGAAGTTTATCACTAAATGCTGGCAGAAGTGATCAAGAAAACAGACACCTTAATTTCTTATACTAAAAACCAATTAAATACCCTTTAACACAAAAATGGAGGCCTCAAACATCTCCTCCGAGACTATATAAGTACATAGCAAGATCATTTATCATCGCTCACTCTCTTATCCCTCGTTCCTCTTATTACGGTGACTCAACGAAATCATGCATAACGACTCAAATTTTTTGTCAAATGGACGACTTCCACTTTGCCAGTAAAGGTGTTTCCTTCATATTTCAAATCATAAAATGGCGTAGCTGTTGTTATTGATTGTAACCACATCAACAGGGCAACGAGTCAAGTGATACGCCAGGATGAGAGCTTTCAGTAACGTTTCCAGAATTTCCAGAGTTTCCAGAGTTTCTAGAGTGGCCTTGGCTGCTCCTGCTAGGACTGTTCCATTGATGAACAGAAACGCCATGTCCATGATGCGTTTTTACTCTGAGGATGCCAAGGCTAGTGAGAAAGCCGGCGAGAAGGCCGAGGAGAAGGCTGAGGAGCAGAACCTCAGTGCTGAGGAGCAGAAGCTCAAGGATTTGCAAGAGCAATTGGACAAGAAGACTAAAGAGGCTGCTGAGTTGAAGGACAGGCTATTGAGGTCTGTTGCTGATTTCAGAAACTTGCAAGAAGTTACCAAGAAGGACGTTGAGAAGGCCAAGAGTTACGCTTTGCAGAAATTCGCAAAGGATCTATTGGAATCCGTGGATAACTTTGGACATGCGTTGGGTGCCTTCAAAGAGGAAGATCTAGAGAAATCTAAGGAGATCAGTGACCTATACACTGGTGTCAAGATGACCAGAGACGTCTTCGAGAAGACTTTGAAGAAGTACGGTATCGAGAAGCTGGACCCACTAGGTGAGCGTTTTGATCCAAACAAGCATGAGGCCACTTTCGAACTTGCACAACCAGACAAAGAGCCAGGTACCGTCTTCCACGTCCAACAACTAGGTTACACCCTGAACGAGAGAGTCATTAGACCAGCTAAGGTTGGTGTTGTCAAGGAGGACTGAATGCCATTTGCATAAGTTGCATTTTCACATGTTTTGTTCTATTTTTATTTTTCTTTTTTGTATTGAAAACCATCCCCCACCCAATTGTAATGTTTGATGATCCAACGAAATGCCATGTTTTCTCTTTTAATGCTCCATATTGCAATTCTGTGTTAGTAACATATTAGAAAAAGACCCCCAAAGACTATTTTTACTTCCTTCTCATTCACTGGAGGGAAATAGAGAGAACCTAATTTTTTAACCATGTACATATCTCATGTCAAAAAGACCAGTTTCAAATATATAATACTAATGATATATATAATACTAGTAATACAAAGCCCTAGGAGGCTAATATCATCCCTTCCCCTCCCCCCCGACCGCAAAATGATACCATAATCGACACACCATCTTAGCAGCAGTCCATAGTCTTTATAGCAGTCTCAAGTAACATCACCAAGAACGTACACATAATGGCCATTGGGACTTCTCAAAGATCCCGAGACGCCAGAAAAATCAGAAATAGGCGTTTCAACAGGCAATGACAGCAACATAGCTTGATAAAGCAGTTTTGCTGGATAGTTCTATCTTGGAAACCATCAAATATTCGAGTTACGAGAGTAAGACGCGTAAACCTGGAAGTTTAGCAACCGAGAAATTCTGGAAGTTCGGGAGTCTAGTTATTTTTAGAAACTGAGATCTGGCGTGCAGCAACATAGAAATTTAATTCAGAACTGGACAGCCATGGCGACAATACCGAAGAGGCATACTTATGGTGGAGGACCCGAGGTGCACTACACGCGGAACCCATATTCAGCCGCTCCTAGGAATTCCATGAGTAGTAGGGGTAAGAAGCACGTGACTTTTGGTCCATATATTGTTGGTTCTACTCTAGGCGAAGGTGAGTTTGGGAAAGTGAAGCTAGGTTGGACGAGAACGCCATCTACGGGTCCTGAGCAACGTCCTGCGGTCTCCAAGCAGGTGGCCATCAAGCTTATCAGGAGAGACACCATAGTCAAGAACTCAGAGAAGGAGATTAAAATATACAGGGAGATCAATGCTTTGAAACACTTGACACACCCTAATGTAGTGAGACTCGAAGAAGTGCTACAGAATTCAAAGTATATCGGAATAGTACTGGAATATGCTTCTGGTGGTGAATTCTACAAATATATTCAACGGAAGAGAAGATTGAAAGAGTCAACTGCATGCAGACTTTTTGCTCAATTAATAAGTGGTGTTACATACATGCACTCGAAGAATCTAGTACATAGGGATTTGAAGTTAGAAAACTTGCTTCTGGATAAAAATGAGAATTTAGTGATAACGGATTTTGGTTTTGTCAACGAGTTTTTACCGGACAACGAATACATGAAGACATCGTGTGGTTCTCCCTGCTACGCGGCACCTGAATTGGTGATAAGTACCAGACCTTATGTTGCTAGAAAAGCAGACGTCTGGTCCTGCGGTATCATTTTGTATGCAATGTTGGCCGGATATCTACCGTGGGATGACGATTCTACAAATCCTGAAGGAGATGACATCGGCAAACTTTACCAATACATAACGAGAACTCCACTAAAGTTTCCAGAGTATATCACACCGATACCCAGAGATTTACTAAGGAAGATACTGGTTCCAGACCCTAATAAGAGAGTGAATATGCAGTATATCCACAGACATGAATGGCTAAAACCACATAGGCCGTTTTTGGCAGTTAGCACATCGCAGTGGGATAAACTTATAAAGAATAGTGCAAATGTACAATTGGATCATACAAAGAGAGTTAGCAGAACATCACAACATTTTGAAACAGAGCAGGAAAATTCATCCGTTAACCAACCAGTCAGGTCTGATATGGTGAATAAAGCAATGGACACGTCAAATACCACCGATGATGCACAACACAGTATACCGAACAGGCAACCTTTAGCTAACGTATTCATCAATTCTAGGACCTACTCTGCAAGATCTGCATCATATGCTCCAAGACATTCTATGTCAGATGATCCAAATGCCATCGAATCAGCGAGACATGCTGTTCAAAATAAACATGAAAGTAATTTGGCAACTGTGATGGGATCGCCCAATAAGGATAAGGATGACACAACAGAAGATAATAACCTAGAGACTGTGGCACGTACCAGTTCACATCACAGGAAACCCCGCCCCACGTCTTACTACCCTGTAGATATCAACAGATCTGCAAACAACTTCTCTCCAATCGTCCTAAACTTAACTAACTCAGATGAGAATGATAACTCAAAGCATCCATACTCCACAAGCACAAGCAACAACCCAGTGGCACCAACACCACAGCGAGACCAGAGCCAAGTGGTCACTGACGAGCATGGTTTGCAATTGGAGAAAAACAGAGTTCGAGAACAACCGCTGACATCAGACAAATCACGCATGTCGAGTCTGCGCAGCAACGCTACTGCTAAGTCTAGCGATTCCAAGAAGAACAAGAGATTCAGTCTTCTCTCCTTTTACACAAATAACGGGTCCAAGACATCCCTCCATAATGACTCCAAGGTGTCCGTGACTCCATCCTCGAAAGAAGAATCAGCCACGGTGCCACCTTCTATACCTTCAGTAGTCCACCATACGGACACTACGGAGAACAAGAGAAATCACAGAGCCTCAATGATGGGCCCTTCAGCGGGCGGAGATAAGTCCACTGCTAGAAGAGTCATCGACTTCTTCAAACGGAGAAGCATGAGAATGTGAAACCTATATATTCATATAACATATCCTTAATTGATACCCCCACTTTATCCTCATTAAAAGTAATATAAAAGCGTAAACGTACTGCAATTGAGATTAGTAGAAAACCCAACAATACTAGATACCTACATAACACAATACAGAACAAACTATGGAAGAACAGAGCAACAGAGCAAACTATACCGCCAAACAGTCCAAAAAATGCCCTAACTGTATGGCTGAAACCCTAACTGTCCCAATGGTATCCACATATGTTACCCGCAACTGTAGGGCTCACTGCATTTTCTGAAAAATTTTCACCGTACAGCACGATTATGAAAACATATATAAAGGCCAGCTTGATTCATGGTTTATAGTTTCTGTCATTGTTCTTCTATTCTAGTTTTACTTCTTGTTTCTTTCATAAAAAAAGTGTCGACGTACTTCAGTATGTAACTTACCCATAAGTTTCCAATTCCCAATAGCATTCCAGTGATAAATATTGTTACTTTCCAGACAAATGTGACTTTGGATTCACACATTGCAGTGGTTTTATGCTATTTTCAATTTAAATTTGAGCACCATTTGACTAACACATTCTATAGTAGGATCATTTCTATAGGAATCGTCACTCTTTGACTCTTCAAAAGAGCCACTGAATCCAACTTGGTTGATGAGCCACAGAACCTTTGTACCCCAGAGTGAGAAACAAACCCAATGGAGGTGACATCTCTTCCGAAAGGAAGATGCAGTTTGGTTCCGTAATCCTAAGCGGTTCGGTCATCTGTACTGTCCCTTCGCCCAACCCTTACGTTTTGCTGTTTGCGTATAGAATTGGTTTGATGCCCACAGGACTTCGGTCTTGCGGGTGGACGACCTCTTCGACCCCTTCAAAATGGCGCGATGATCTTTACCCATCTTGTGTACTTCTCTTCGTGGAAGGGACAAGTTTTTATGGCCTAGGAGTTGATATCTTTCGGGACATCTTCTCTGTTTGGGTCTTGGGTGGGTACAAATGGCAGTCTGACAAGTTGTTTTTATTTCTTTCCTAGGTTGTAATTGTAATCAAAGGCTTGATTACCAACACTAGCATGAAATAAGAAAAAATTGTATATTGATGTAATATTTAATTTTGACTCTGTATTGCAATTTTGCTATGAGCACTGCCGGAGATGCGATGTGCAAGATAAGAACAACGATGCCCACGATTTATATATAAGAACAAGAACCCTTTGATAAGAAACGGGAAAGAACCTTTTTAAGTACATCACTTAAGTACCCACCAACACAATGTCGAAAGTTCCAGTGGTAGGGATAGTAGCAGCGCTGCTGCCAGAGATGGGCATCGGTTTCCAAGGTAATTTGCCTTGGAGACTAGCCAAGGAGATGAAATATTTTAGAGAAGTCACTACATTGACCAACGATAACAGCAAACAAAATGTAGTTATCATGGGCAGAAAGACATGGGAATCAATTCCTCAGAAATTCAGACCATTGCCCAAGAGAATCAACGTCGTAGTGTCAAGAAGCTTCGATGGCGAACTACGCAAAGTGGAGGACGGTATTTACCACTCCAATTCGCTGCGCAACTGCTTAACAGCATTGCAATCGTCCCTAGCTAACGAGAACAAGATTGAACGCATATATATCATTGGTGGTGGAGAAATCTACCGTCAATCAATGGATCTGGCTGACCACTGGCTCATCACAAAGATTATGCCGCTGCCAGAGACCACCATCCCACAAATGGACACTTTCCTACAAAAACAAGAATTGGAACAGAGATTCTACGACAACTCTGATAAATTAGTAGACTTCTTACCATCTTCAATACAATTGGAAGGAAGACTTACTTCCCAGGAATGGAATGGTGAACTGGTCAAAGGCCTTCCTGTCCAGGAAAAGGGCTATCAATTCTACTTTACACTGTACACTAAAAAATAGATAGTGCAAACTGCTGCATTTTACACATCAAATCTAAGTAATAAGAAGGAATAGCATTGGCCTTAGTTGATCCCAAGGTTCTCGCTTTGTATAAGGTTTTTAGAAGCAAAAAACAGTCAAATGTGGTAAATATACAAATAATAGTAAGGAAGCAATTCGACATATTATTGATACATAAATGGCAAAATTTCAGCGAAGAGGTGTGTCGTCGTTCCGGTACATGATCTGTTGAATTACTCTTCCAGGGACAGATCCATCGTTTAGTTACAATGGCTCGTTTGATCATCCATTGTTTTAAAAGGATTCTGTGATCAACATTTCGAGACCCCTCACGGATATGTGATAACTAAACGGAGTTGATATGCTGTATACCTCCCTGAGCTCTACAATCATTAATGCCATTGGGATACAAAATTACTTTTAACTTCGTGACTTCGTTTGAGTACGTTGGTCGTAAACATTATTTCGGGTCGGCACTATACAACTCATACTGTAAATTAATGTTGAACAACATTGCTAAGCCCTATTCGAACAAGGAACTCGCTCCAATTAATAAATATTTGGATATTATTGAATTAACTATTTTTGAATCCTAGTATATATACCAACAACAATTATAAGGGCCACCATTAATGTAATGCTTTCATCAACCTCTTCTACCATACATTCTTGGCTATACATTGTTAAGAATAACGATTTATTTGCCAACTACTCACAAGCATCACCAAATAATTTATAATGACACAAGACAGAGCTAGCTCTTCCACTTGGACAACCTTTTTGAAGTCTTTGGCATCATTTAATGGTGATCTTTCCGCCTTATCAGCACCGCCTTTTATTCTTTCACCAGTTTCTCTAGTAGAATTCTGTCAATATTGGGCAGAGCACCCAGACTTATTTTTAGAACCATCATTCATCAATGAGACTAACTATAAGGAAAGAATGGGACAATGCGACCCGGACATCGATTCTCCAGAAGCTGCTCGCATGCTGGCTGTGATAAAATGGTTTCTCTCTACTTTAAGATCACAATACAGCTCACGTAGTGAGAAGTCTGGGTCTGAAAAGAAACCATTAAACCCCTTCCTAGGTGAATTGTTTGTTGGTAAATGGGAAAGCAAGACATATCCTCATTTCGGTGAAACTATATTGCTGAGTGAACAGGTATCCCACCATCCTCCAATGTCTGCTTACAGTATATATAATGAAAAGAACAATGTCAAAATTGAGGGTTACAATAACATCAAGTCTAGCATATCTAAGACTCTTACACTAAATGTGAAACAATATGGGCACAACTTATTGACAATTGGAGACAAAGAGACTTATTTAGTCATCCCACCGCCTTTGCATATTGAAGGTATACTAATGGCTTCTCCATTTGTTGAACTGGAAGGTAAATCATATATACAATCCACAACTGGTATGTGTTGTCAGTTCGAGTACTCCGGTAGAGGTTATTTCAGTGGACAAAAGAACTCTTTCAAAGCCAAAGTCTACAAATCTGGTGCTGATTTGAAGAACAATGGTACTCCTCTTTATGTTATATCAGGTCAATGGTCAGGTAGCTCAAAAATTGTAAAGAATCTACCTAATGGTAAGCAATCCGCACCAGTTTTGTTCCATGACACAAACATTACCGCAACTGAAAGTCTACAAGTGAAAACCATTGACAAACAGCATCCATTAGAAAGTAGAAGAGCATGGAAGGATGTTGCAGATGCTATTAGACTAGGTGACTACGGTTTGATCAACAAAACTAAATCTGCTCTAGAGAACAAACAAAGAGAAATGAGAAAGGAGGAAGCTGCAAATGGCACTACATGGAAGAGAAGATGGTTTAATGAGGTTGATTACTCTCAAAACATGAAGGATAAAGATTTGTTCTTGACCTTAGCTAACGAGTTGGGATTATCGATAAAGAATGTACCAAGTGGTACTTTGGTTAATGATCGAGAGGACCAGAAGGCCAATTCTTCAGCTAAACATTGGAGATTTGACCATAGCAAGTGGGTGGCAGATGATGAAATTACAGTTTAATATTCGATGTCATCGGGACATTGTTTTAAGTTTTAATAGTATACTAATAGAAGAGAATGGGAATAATTAGATTCAGGTTCCTAATATATATATACATATATGTATCTTGACATTGAGATCATTTAATAATTTTTATAAATTAACTGGATGTAGTTAGCCTTACTTTCTTTCAATGTTGTTCTAAAGTTATCAATATTTGAAGCGATGATCTAAGACACAGAAAAAGAGTCGGAATAGTTTAGACAACAAATCAATCTCTGGCAACACCTGGTCAAGCACTAAGCTATCCAAGTTCAAAGGCCAAATGAGTTCACTTCGAAAGGATCATGCCATAATGGTCCCATGCCATTCTATTTGGAATTACTTCACCAGTTGCAGTGATTATATTCATTTAGGACAAGATCCAGAACAATGGTTTCTTGCACCATTTCAGTACGAGGGAAGAGACCATTTAAGCTTTATAAAGCATGGACTGGCAGGTTTGGATACTTTACTAAGTGATTTTGCAAATTCAACACTTATCTTTAGTGGTTCACAAACGAAGGCAGAGGCTGGTCCAGTCTCAGAAGCACAAAGCTATCAATTGTTGATGTATAGGATAATAAAGCAATCCATTGACGACATTAATGTAGTGAATGGCATTTTTGGCAACATTGATAGTGAGATATTGAAGCTTATTCAATCAATCATAAGTAAAATGAGAGATCAGGAAATTACATTAGATCAACTCTTCGAATCCCATCGGATTACTCTTGAAGAATACGCGTTAGACTCATTTGATAACCTTCTTTATTCATTAGGACAATTCCAAGCTGTGAATGGAAATTATCCTAAAAAGATGACCATTGTAGGATTTGGCTTCAAACAATCAAGATACCTGGACTTACACGCTAAGGCTATTGACTTTAAGAATATAAACTATATTTCAATAGAGCCATCACCAACAGGATATAATTCAGAACAACTAGAGGTATATTTTAGTACTCTATCTGCTATGGAAAAAAAGAATGCAGCAGCATTATTTCAAAATGATTATTATGGAAGAAGATCACCTTTGCTGGATAAGAAACAATCTAGGAATCCGTTCAACAAACAGCCAAAATATGAAATACTCAATATCCTAAAAGGACTGGAAAATTATAGCGATGAAGAATTTTTACAGAAACATATTGTTGGACATACACCATGGTAAAAGATTGTACAGCATAATAAATAACGTTCAATAACAATTTTTAGATATAAATACCGATAGACATAAATATTTAACATATTATAATAGATAGTAATGCAAAATTTAGTGCTAAAACGTAATGATAGATAAACGTCAACACAAAGAATAAATGTTTTCAGATTGAGGATAATTCAGTCGTTCTTACTGAATTCAGTTCCATCAAAGGGCTTGTAAACAGTAATGGAGTTCTTGGATGAAATAGTAGCGCTCAGGTCGTGCACCATAGGATGCAAAGCTACAGTGTTTCTGGAGCCGCTCTTAACACGGCTTGGTTGGCAGAACTTCAAACAGTGACTTTGTAATTCTTCTGGTTCCAAGCTTGGCAGATAATCCTCGTTGTCATCATCATTTCTAGAGAATAGATATTCCATATCCCAGTGATAAATGTTACCGGAACCACCCACAGTGACAAATTCACTAGAAGAAGTTTCGGAAAACTTGATATCAACGACCGAATCACCACCAGAATGAAACACCTTTGCCATCTCAACTTGAATTGGGTCTTCACCATTTTGTCTGTAGGATAAATCTTGAGTTGCTTCATATGTAGCACGGGCATCCCATAATTTAATCAAACCCGTGCTGAAACCAGTTGCAAACAGGTTTTCAGTTATTGGCGAGACATCGAAAGTTGTCAATCTACCATTTTGTGGTTCACTCAAAATCCAGATTGGCTTATCATCTGTTCTAGTATCCCAAAATCTGATAACGTTATCGTCAGAGCAGGATGCAAATAGATGATTATCGAAGAATCTGACCGTGTGTGTAACTACAGTTCCAGGGACTTTCATTGTGCGTAAGATTTCACCAGGTTTGCCCGAGTTATCAATAATCTTCAAGATACTTTCTTCTTCGTAGCCGTTGCTTTGCGATTTTACAATGGTTTCACTGTCCATTGATAGAGAGAAATCAGAAACAGCCAATTCTGCTGGTTTCTGTCCAGAATGCATACTAGCAAAGCTAGTAGATGGTCCCATCATCTCCTGGACGATATGAACTGGCACTTTGCAATCGTCCTTGAACCAAGCCAAAGAACCATTCTTGGACATCGCAATCAATGCGTTGTCGTTTAAATCATCAAGGTAAGTCATCTTGGCGACAGTCTCACCTTGATATACCCACTTGGCACTGTTCACAACATCTGCATCCTGCACAATACCGTATTTACCTTCTTCAACCTTGGCACTTTCGTCAGAGGCTTGCTCTTCAACAGGAGTGTATGGCAGGATGTCCAAAGGGAAAACACCTTTGAACTCGTATATGTCACTGCCTTGAGAGTATATCAAAGTAGTAGAGAAGTTCTTGTTGCTCTTGTCTGGAATAACATCGTGTCTCCAAGCCAGCGTTCTGTCAGCATGCCCAGCACTGAGCTTGTTCACAAACTTTGGCGTGAACTCAGAAATGTGCTGGTAAAGGTTAGGCCTTCTGTTATGTAGCATCTTACTTACAGTCTAGTATCTGTATTACCCACTGGTTTCACTCGTTATGTCCCAAGTCCAAGTGCTCCTCCACTAGAGAACCTCTAAAAGCCCAGATAAATACTATATAAATATAACTAAAATTTTACCATCCACCAGACGTCCCCACACCCCCTCTCTCTCCTCCTGGCAAGGGCCTTGGGTGTCTGATTCAGAATCAATCGATGTACCAATACTGATTCTCTTCGCAAATGGGAACAATGGGTACTCAGTTCCTCGATACCGAAGTTTCTTTCTTTTTTTTTCTTGTGCTTTCCTTCCAAGAATTTTTAAAGTTGCACAGCGTCTTCTAAGCCGAAGAAAGAAGCTTTCTCCAAGGGTGTACGAACCTCTCTGTGCCTAATTTAGCTATTAATACTTTTCGTTTCTTTTTTTTCCTGCTGAGAAGCCGATCTCGATGAGTAAGCATGTTCTATGCAGCTTACAGAGCTAATATCAGTCAGCCGGGGCCAGTTCAGTGGAATAAGTATTGTCGGAAGTGGTACAAGAATGGAGTATGGTCTCTTATGGTTGTAGTGAATAGTTGGACTGATCGTAATACAAGTACGTTTGAAGGATATAGTATACAACGCTTACCCGAGGGTATTATTGCCGGGTACAGTAGTCTTGAAGAAGGAGTTGGTACAAGTAGAGCAATAGTGTATGAGCCACATATACAATACAGTTACAAACAGCTTGTTGGGACTATCTCAAACAGTATATATCCGCCAAAATTCGGAATCACATGCCTAAGTTTTGACACACGACTACCCTAATTTAACTCCCCTTTGCTCATCACTTCCCCCCTCGACAAAGAGAACACTCATCCTCAAGTCTGGTAAATGTCAAAGTACCATTGTAATTTCTCCATCCCACTCGGATTTCGAGTTCCATTCTATCAACTTATATTATATTTCTTGAACGGGTTTCATTTATCGGTTTTAAGGGGGGGTGAAGCGGTCCCAGTTGTTAAATTGATCATTGCCAAAGCTGTCCAATTATATTAGATACATGTATCCCCTTATTAAATTCCATATTGTTGCATAGTATATAAATACAAGTATAATTTCATAGTTATTTGGTATATAGATGATCCTTTGTACCACACCAAGACTAAAACATAAAAACAACTATAAAAAATGTCTAAGAATCTTAAAGAAGTATCACCTACACCACTAAAACCAGACGAGAGGCCTATCTCTTACAACCCTAGAAAGATCCTGGGTATTGAGGTCTCCACTACTACTGTGGTTCATGCTTTGTTCAAGCTACAAAGACTATCGATTGTGCCAATGGCACTATATTTCCCGGTCCATGCGGTTAATACGATGATTACACCATTGGTTAACCCAGAGACTGCCCCAGACTCGTTCCTGACCGCAGTACACAAGTGGGTTCCTCAGGCTGCGTCCAAGATACTGATCGCTTCATTGCTAACCCACATTGCAAGCGGCGTCTTGCTACGTGGCTGGAAGCTTTACAAGAGTCATGTGCTGAAGGAGAAATACCATCTCCACCACCAGCACAAACATACCACATCTCAAGATGACATTGGATTGACTGGTGGTATTTCTGGCTACTTGTTTGGAATTTACAAACAGTTCACTCTTTCACCTTTGTCAATGTCCGGATATGTTCTAACACCATTAGTGCTATATCACTTGCTGATAATGAAATGGGTTCCAGAGAGTTTGGGTGAGCCTGCCACAGGGTTCGACTTTGTCAAACAGCTGTTGAGAGCTAGTGAGTGGTGGATTCGTTGGTTTGCCGGTATAATTCCGCTATCCGCGTTAATTTCTGCCGCTTCTTATCATATTGTTGCTGGAGCTTGTAGATTGCTCGATGTCAAAGACATGAAGAAGAGAAAGAACGCTTCCAGGATTATCTCTGGTTTGAGTATTGCCGGATTTTTATCGATTCTAAGACTATCAAATGCCAAGTCATTCTCATCTGACTGGTCTCAATTTAATGATATTTTCACTAAATTAAATTTCTTGAGAACTTGAGTTTACAATAGAAATGAATTGAAAACAACATTAAAAAAGCTCTCTATTATACTACTGTATATTGTGGTCTCCCATATAGTGGCTCTAAATATCGTATGCGAATTATATAAAATTTTTTAAATGCAGGGCATTAAATTATATATTATTGACTGATTCTAATGAACATGATTAATTAAATGAATTTTGAATATTAACATAGTTATTCCATACAACTGGGACTAAAGCGGCTCTAAATACTCCACTCATGCTTAATAAATGTACTTCGTGAACGTTTATCAACATAATAATATAAACTGATGTCTCATGAACACATAACAGTAAACAATATAAATAAAGTAGAATGGATGCAGCATAAAGAAGAAAATTGAAAAAAAAACAAAATAAAATAAATCATTGCTTGCTAGTTCTCTTTTGTGATATAGAGTTTAATAGCTCATCATACTTCTCTGTCACCAATTCATCCGTTTTAGAATCGGTAGAAGTTGATCTTCCAGAAGCTTCGGTATTACCCTCAGATGCGTTGCGTGAAGTATAGTCCACATCTTGAGCTCCCAAAATGGGGAACGGTTTCAAGGACTCACCATAGATTTTCTTCAAACCATGATCATCCTTACTAACTTTCTTTATTAGATCCTCGATACTATCAATACCTTTAGCCTTGATAATAGCTTCTCTTAATTCATTACCTGAAGGCACAGTTTGTATTTTTGGCACAGTAACTCTTTCTGGTGCATTAGTGTTTTCCGATACATTAGGAGTTTTTTCAGGTCCACTTTTCTTATCATCGGTATCAGGATTAGTAGTCCCCTTCTGGTGAACAAAAAAACCCCACTTATGGAATTCACCTTCTTCATGCTCCTGCTTCTTAACTAACAAGGAAGTACTTGATGAGGTTTTATAAAGTAGCGCTTTACCAGTTGTCGCATCCACAACCTTTCCTGATTCGGTAGCCATAGAATGTGGTATTTGACTAGCATCCACATCTGGGGACTTAGGTGAATGGTGACTAGCAAACCCAAATATCCTATCAGAATCCAAGTGTTTTAGGAATGGACGGATGTGACTCGTATTAGTGGAGTTATTTTTTTCATCAGCGCTGTCGTTACTGTCATCGGCAAAATTGGCCTTTCCAATCAATTCGGCTTCAGGGGTCTCCATAATTTTCATTGACGAAGTTGATGCAAATAGTTGCATTATGTTGGATAAATTTTTTTCTAGCAAAACTAATCTTAACAAGTTTTCCTTCTCTTTTAATGGTAATGTACCAGTTTCTCGTTTCTCAAACATAATATCGATCTTCTTTTGGACTTCATAATGTAAACTTTCAATCTTCTCAACAAATTTCTTTAGTAAATACATTTTTGTTGGATCTGATTGGTCTCCCAAATTACTAGTCAAACGATGCAATATTCCTTCTGCGTTTTCAGAAATGACTTTACCATCAAACAACAAATCATCTTGTGATGTTACTTCATCCTGAGAAAAGTTTGAATCAATAGTTTTTTTCATGTTAATCATCAATGTTACTGCTATTCTAGATTGAATTTCATCTGATATATCACCATAATCAACGTCCAAACCCAATAAGGTTGATCTATCTCTACAAAATCCATACAATGTTGCTCCTAAAGTCCGGGCTGCAAATTCTTTCGTTGATTTATCATCCGATCCATCTTCCTTCTCTTGATCCTTGATAGCTTCAGGGTATGTGAGTTCGTTTTTCATTGAAACATGTGCCAGTTTGGGACATTTTTGCAGTATCTCACAAAGCATGATACATTGTTTATATGTCAAACAATTTGAATCAAAGTGTATTCTCTGAAGAGATGGAAATAAAGGCAAATACTTGTAGAGATATGCAAATACCGAAGGAAACATCTCTGGTATGTTACTCATATCCAAAAATCTTAAATTAGGAAGCCTAGACAGGTACTTCAACAACGATCCAATATTTTGAGTACATGAAAACGAAGAGCTGTTTAGTGTGAAATATTCCAAGTTATTGTAAGGTAACGTTGAAAGTTTGTCAATGATAATATGGATATAAGGCTCCAATTCATTAAATCCCAAGTCAACACCTTGAACACTGAATTGAGAAATAACATCAAATAGAAATGACATACATTTTTCTGAGAAAGATGCAGCTGCCATACCAAGTCTTTTATTTGGACTTGAATTTTTACTAGCAAAAGTTAGCAACAAATCTTGATAGTCATCAAAACTCATTTCATCAAAATGGACACCATTCAACAACAACTCTTCTAAAGGTCTCCCAGTGCGTTCACGTAATACATTGCAGAACAATTTCCAGTTCATATTATGGCGATAACATTCTGCGGGTAGATCAGGCTTAATCTTTGTCTGGGAAAGATCGAGGCGAATAATGGACTTGTTAACCAATAAAAATTTACAAAGCATCTCCCAGTCCTTGGAACTTAAAACAACATTACGAATGCCCAGCTTTTCTATGGATTTTGAGTTAATTAAAGAGGACAATACAATTTGGATCATATCTGAATTTAGTGCAACATTATCAAAAACAACAACTTGAATAGGCGTAATTGAAATAAAATCACAGAAAGAAAGAATATCAATGAGTGTAGGTTTAGGATTCAAAAACTTAAGAGTTTGTAAGGGAGCAGTCTTACCTTTTACTTGCCTTAAAGTTGATGGAATAGGCAATATTTCTCTTAGATGACAACATCTTGTGTATACAACATCCAAAGGTAGCTCATGATGATGTTGATGTAGATCAGGGTTTGAGTTTACCTGAGACGTCGAAGAGTCATAACCTTCTGTCTCAAAAAAAGTTTCGTGAGCATGTATAGGTTTATCAATTGTCAGTTCAGCTACACGCGAGTCAAGAGCAACAGTGGGATCAGAGTCGATCACAGACGCTTCAGTTGGACTTGAAGGGCTCAAAACTTTGTTAACAACAGCGTTATGTGCCGCTTCAAAAAGGGAGCCAGATCTAATTCTATAACCAGTCACCTCGTTGGCAATTCTCTCAGCTACTCGATGAGCTTCTAGTTGCTGCCTCTCTGACTCTTTCTGCAACCTCTTGTAGTTTTCCAAAACCATTTTGTACTCCTGTGAATCCTTGCTATATTTACGTTTTGGGGCAGAAGAGGCTTTATTATCTGAAGTCGTAGTAATACCTACAGATATCTTAGGTTCTTCGCTGATCATGTCTTCAGGCACCACGATATCTCCCATCTTGGGTTTCCTGGAAGGAAGCTGTTGTGCTGGTTCATGATGGAATTTGTCCAAGGCAAAAGAGACTCTCTTCAAGTCAATTTTATTCAATTTTTCAATCGATTCTTTGTCTCTGCTTTGCCCTTGGTCATGATGACTATGGTGATGTTTTGAGCTTTCAATTCTTTCATCGAGTGGATCCATGGAGGGAGAAGGCGAGCCCCTTGAGATTGGAGCCGCGTGACTCTCAGAATTGGACTGTCCAAAATGAAATAATCTAAGTGGTGAGCTAGGAGACTTCGGTTCGTGGGATTTAGGCTTTTCACGGTTGACGTTGATGTTAATTGGTACAGAAGCGGTTGGGGACGCAGAGGAAGTACTGGTTTTCACCGACACGGGTGACTTCGCACTCGACTGTGGGGGTTTCTTATCAGTACTGTCGCTCTTCTTACCGAATAGTGACCCAAATATGGATTTCTTCTTCTCCTTCTCGCTGTGGGACACGCTGTGCCTCCTTGAGTAATCCGTAGCGGGCGCCTCCCGTTGCGCACTTTTGTCATTCGAGAGGTCACCGTTTGAGATTGAGCTAGACCTGGGTCGCCTCCTCGCCACGCCCTCTGGCATGGTCTCCCGCACAGAGATCGTAGCCCTCCTCCCGAGCCTGTTCCCGTCCATGGGATCGCTGCGCATGGGATCCACACTCCCTGCCTTGGGCAGCTTGCGCTTCTTCCCCTTGTACAGCCACTCTATCTGCACATCTACCTGGTTCTTGAGCACTTCAATCGAAGCCATCGTTGGTGCTTTCCTTTACCCAGTATGCCTAGTAACAAATTAAACTAACCTATGTATATATATATTTAAACTTGAAGGCTGTAGCCACGGACGTCCAGATCACCCCTTTTATCATGCAGTAGAAATAACGCAAGAATCAGCAATAATAGCCAATGCTCATGATCGTCACAGGGACTGAACAACTGACCAACTGACCCAGCTGAAGTGAGCAATAGAGCAATTGAGAATAGAGCAATTGAGCAATAGAACAAAAGCAAGAACAGTTGACAGTTGACACATCTGCTGACAGTTGCGATGAGCAATTGTATGACGGGGGGAACACCACAATGGGGACCCAGAGAGTAAAAGCTTGGACCAATCAAAACAGAGAGTGGGTGGGATGACTCTATCAGGAAAGTGAAAGCGTGGGATGTAGGTGTCTATCCTATCTTATTGCACGTATATCATATGATATTACACTATAAAGTGATGTATGACGCATATTACAGACACCCAGACACCGCACACATACACACACTTTGCTATCTGTATTTCAGTTTTTGCTCACTTGT
The DNA here is from genome assembly GCF_010111755.1 of Nakaseomyces glabratus. Classification (NCBI taxonomy): domain Eukaryota; kingdom Fungi; phylum Ascomycota; class Saccharomycetes; order Saccharomycetales; family Saccharomycetaceae; genus Nakaseomyces; species Nakaseomyces glabratus. Next base: position 403,316 of record NC_088960.1, read on the forward strand.
ACGGGTGTTTGAATACCCCACCTAGTGTGTTGTGCGTGTATCTCTGAGGCCCCATTACTGGCTTCCCATTGTTCTGTCTCGAGGGCAGCGAGATCCAGGATTTGTCAGCAGAGCAGTGGGGGGGGGGGTGTCTGGTGTGTGGCCGATGCCGGGAAGCTGTGGTATATATAAGCGTGTTAAATAGAGTAGATATACAAATGACTACAACTTGAAATACACTTACACATACACACTCATACACACATACACACACATACACACATACATATACAACTACGAAATGTTTTTGAGAAGTACTAGATTGATGCGTCCGTTTACCAGGATGTACCATCCGAAGGTGATAGAGCACTACACCAACCCTAGGAATGTGGGGTCTATGGACAAGACTCTGCGGAACGTCGGCACGGGTGTGGTCGGTGCGCCAGCGTGTGGTGACGTGATCAAGCTGCAGATACAAGTGAACGACAACACTGGGGTGATAGAGGAGGCCAAGTTCAAGACATTCGGCTGCGGGTCCGCCATCGCATCGAGTTCGTACCTGACAGAGCTGGTCCAAGGAATAACCATCGAGGACGCCGAAAAGATCAAGAACATAGAGATCGCAAAGGAGCTGAGTCTCCCTCCCGTCAAACTGCATTGTTCGATGCTCGCAGAGGACGCCATCAAGGCCGCGGTGAGAGACTACAAGACCAAGAGAAGCTCAACAACCCTCCACTAATCCAACTCTCACTTCAGAACTCAATATTCACAAAAAATATATCATACATACCTGTGTAACTCTAATAGAAACTCCTTCTTAATATCACACTGCATACAAACCCAGTATTATCATCACGTCACACTAAGTGTCACAGGTTTTTTCAACTTCGCTCTTCTCTGCACTTCCTCCCCTCCCATCGAATTCTCAAAAAATTTTCAGTCACAAGCATAATAAAGCCCATTGAAAACACTAGGCCATCGCTTTCAAAATAGTTGTGTTACATGCGTTTACAGCGTTTAAACACACTGGTAATATAGTGTACGAGCTCTTCATCTCTTCGCTGAAAATCACTCTCAACCGCATAGAGCTATGTCCACTACACTGTTCGACGATATATTCACCATCTCCGAGGTGGATCCAGGCCGTTACAACAATGTCTGCCGTATAGAAGCCGGCTCTACTACACAGGAGCAATGCAAGCTGACCCTAGATATAAATACCAACTTGTTCCCAGTGCAAGTCAACGAACAACTGACAGTGACAGTGGCCTCCTCCTTGGATGTTGATGACGACGACAAGGCCAAAGTTAACGACTCTACCGGTGCATCCAGAAGTTGGAGACCACCACAACCTGGCGACAGATCATTGGCAGACGACTACGACTATGTGATGCACGGTACTGCATACAAGTTCGAGGAAGTAAGCAAGGATGTCATCGCTGTGTACTACTCCTTCGGAGGTCTACTGATGAGATTGGAAGGTAACTACAGAAACTTGAACAACTTGAAGCAAGAGACCGCCTACTTGTTGATCCGTCGTTAATTTTACTGAATCACAAGACCATACAGCTTATTACATGGTATTTTAATAAACAACTTCGCACCCTCCCCACATTGTAAATTAGTCAATTTCGAAGCTTATCTTTCGTCATTCCCCTTTCCACATATCCATAGTGCTAAATCGATAAATACATTGTATAAAATCAAACTATTCATATTGGAAGATAAGAAATAATAATAAAGGAATACTTTATCTATTTATTCATGTAATAGTCATTACTTATTGATATTTGATTTAAAATCCCCTAACTAGACAGAACAGCACGTTGGTAGCTACTCCGACTATGATCGACATCCTCTGTCTCTTATTGAACAAACCCTCGTTCTTCATTAGTAACAGTGCAAATATTCCAAGACAGAATCCTGTTGTTATACCTATTAACAGATCTTTGTTGTGCCGTATATCCGTAACTGGAATTGAATTGAAACGATCTTCCACCTCTCCATTTCTGTCTCTCCCTGGTTGTAACCCATCTCCGGCGGTGGCCATAGGATCATTACCACTCTCCATCCACATCTCTTCTAATTGCCTTATGTCTCTCCTTGCGTTACCACCACGGCTTCCTATGTTGCTTTGGGATTCGTCGCCGTTCAGGAGGTCGTCTTCCTCCTCTGGGTCGCCATAGGTAGATCTGAACTGCTGTCTCAACAACTCAATTTCTTCCTCACTGAAACCCACAGAGGCTAATCTATCGAAACCTATGGCCTGAGTGGTCACTGAGTCCGCACTTGGTCCCATTGTATCCATTACATCCTCGCTCGCGAGTTGCTCATCGGTCAAATCCTCTGTACCTATTATACAATGCACATAGAACAGAAGCTCATTTAACGTACCTTCTGTATTCTCTGCTTGCAACCGTTCAAAATACTGTAGAATCTCAGAGCCAAGGTTCGCCCTAGAATTCAATATGTTACCATTCCTAATAAACCGCAGCCTTCTCCTATGTGTCTGCTCTCCTCTCAGTTCCCTACACAGGCGACGTAACCATTGCGTGTTAATAGTATCCATCGATACATGTGTAATATTTAGCTTAAGATCAGGAATGGTGTCGTCATTGAAACGAACCACTATGAATCTTGATATCCCACCATTATCGCCAGGCATCCCATCTAAGGATCCCGTTCCAAGCCCAGAAGACATCTCTATTATATTTGCTGTATTGTTGTCAATTTAATAATACTTAGAGTAGCTGTAACACCGCTCATATGGTCCTGATTACTGGCTCGCCAAAGATATCTTTAGAGTGACCACCAGCCTGGTCTATTATCCTTGTCATTAAGGGACCAAAATCTTGTCACTACCCACAATAATAGTCATGTGTGGTGCTCCAATGCTCAAGTAATGGCATAGATGATGGTATGCTGCAACTGATTCATGATTGTATGGTTTACATCGAGGTTAATTAAAATATATTTCTCGCTATTTACTTTTAATATGCTCTTCTTTTATATAACTTCATGGGGGTTTAGAGGGGGATCATTCTTGCCATCCAAAATATTTGGATCCGATCACTGGTTCCCTAACACTATGACAATAATACGAATATTTACAATAAAAGAGGTCCCTTTCCCCATTGGAATGTAATGGTTAGATGTATCCACGGTGCACTGGTTTAAAATATGTTTTTCTTGTAAAGGAATGGTTTTTTTTGTTTTGGAAATCAAGGAGATGATAATGTAGCGAAAGAGCCTGTAAATATGGCGGTAATGAATGTTTACAGAACAGTTAAAACGCTCACTTACCGTATTTCATCTCTTGGAAGAATGCCATCATACCGTTAAAGACCACCAACATGATACCACCACCTGGACCCAGTCTCAGGATCTTTGGAATGAATCCCTTGTAAAGGGCGGTGAAACCTTCCTCGGAGTAGATCTTGAACAAAGATGGCCATGTCCAATTGTATTTTGGTACCACAGTACCATCGGCCAATGTAGTTGTAGCACCACTTTGGATTCTAGATTTTACAACATCAAATGGTGTGTTCAGTAGAGTACCTACAGTACCACCGATGGTACCAGCGATCAAATCGTTGGTGGTCTTCTCAGTGTTGGTCTTAGCCTTTGGCAATAGGGCTCTAATCTGGAAGATGACACCAAAGTAACCACCGTTCCAGAAGGCGTTTCTCCACATGGTAGACTCCAGCCCATTGTACAGCGAGAGAATACCAGTCTCTCTAATGGTTTTGAAGACGACCTCCATTGGTCCGTTAAATTTGGAGTTGACATCCTGTAGACGAATCTTCACCAATTCAAATGGCACAATGACACAGGCTTCCGTGACACCCGCCAAAGAACCACTCAGAATAGAGATCTGCTGAGTCAGCTTGTCCACACCATACAGATCCTTGAACATCTTCTGGTAAGAGTCATTACAAGCGAACTTTGTGGCTCTCTTTGGTGCTTCCATCAGCATCGGAGAAGAAATACCCTTATACAGACGGCTAAACCCTTCACGCTTGACAATCTGCCCTAAACAGTCGATAACACCATTGTAGGCGACACCGGAACCTGTCCCCGAGCCAACTTGCAATTGCATCCGTGTCTTAACAACATCCAACGGATACATAACAAGCAGCTCGGAAACACCAGCAGCAGCACCAGAAACAAACTGGTAGATAAATGGCAAAGGCTTCTCAGACATAGTAAGCAATTATATTCTGTGTTTGTCGGCCCTACTACCCCAGTAACACCATAACTCTCATGAAATATATATCGTCCAGCTTACTTTATACTTTGAAATCAAGATTTTTGTCAAAAGAATTTCGGTTTGACTCAATCCTCGGGATTGGTCGTCCCACTACGAAATCACTATGCAACTTAAAACTATCTCGCACCAATGGGTAGTATCCCCTTCTCCCAAGTATAGCAATATTAATCATCCTCCCCGCATTCAATAACTTTAAGACAGTTAGCTCTGGACTTCTGAAGTAGGGCTTGAATTCGGAACTCTGGAGACCCTCCCCTCTAGCTTACTGGATCCTACTCAAAACTTGTCGGAAGTTAACTAACGCATCGTGGTTTATACACCGACACAAGAATTCCCAGTTTTAAATTCAAACTTTTGAGCTGAATCGAACTAGAACTCGATCATCTAAACAATTAGTTTTAGATATATAATATTTCGCTCCTCCAAATAGCATTTAACTCTATTTGACAGCCAAACAGGACACAATCCGCTAAATGAAGTTGGTTACATTCCCTGGACAAGGCACTCCGATCCCTGTTGCTGTACTGAAGGCCTTGATTCGGAACAAAGATGCGCAGTTCAACACTATCTTGAATCGTGGACTGCACAGACGGGACTTACTAGAGTACATATTCAGAAACCCATCTAGCCCCGGTAGCATCGCAGTGTGTTCCAATTTCCTATATGAAATGTATGGTCTGATCTCCGAGGACTTGCGGCCCCACCATCGGGACTCGCTTATACTGCTTGGGCACTCGCTAGGTGAGCTGACCTGCTTGAAGGTGAATGAGCTGTTCACTACAAAGGAGCTGTTTGAGATTGCCAACTACAGAAATGACCTAATGGTCAAGTACACGGAACAGTACCTGAGGGCTTACAACAGAAGAGGATCGAAGTTTGAGATGTGGGCGCTGTCGTCTCCAAAGGCTACTGACTTACCATATGAGATACATAAATTGCTCACGGAGTCACCTACGTTCCCGGGATCCCACACAATATCGGTCGCCAATGCAAATTCAGTTAAGCAGTGCGTGGTAACGGGTCTAGTCGAGGACTTAGAAGCATTGAGAACAGAATTACACTTGAATATACCAAGACTAAGAATTTCAGAACTAACCAATCCACATAACTTGCCATTCCACAACAACACAGTACTAAGACCAATTCAGGAACCACTATACGATTTCATATGGAAGATAATGAAGAATAACGGCACACATACATGGACTACGCTAAACCACCCAATAGTTTCCAACCTCGACGGTAAAGAAACCAAATTTATACACCACGCACTGGATAAGTTTGTAAAGTGTAGCTCAACCACTGTACAGTTCACAAAATGCTACGATACCATTAACAGAATAGCGGAAGCCACAAAAGATCAAGAGGACCCCTTGGATGCAGCTATCTGTATCGGGCCGGGAAATGTCATCTACAACTTAATCAGAAGGAATGTCCCTAGCCTGAAATGCGTGGAATACTCTTCAATGGCCACCATAGACTCCTACCATGGTACACACGACTTATAAAGGAAAGTGCTTTAAACAAATATAAACACTGTTATCAATTTCCCTAATACCTGTACATATAATGTCATTTGTCACTCAATTTTGCTAATTCAGTTCTGCATGCAAGTTTAATGTTTCCGTTCAGTTCAATTCAGTTCAATTCAGTTATATCTTTTCACTATTCACTATTGCTATACATTATCTTTTTCTCAATTTGAATTTCATAATAATCTGGGGTAGCGTTGCAAGCGCTATTTTATAGACTTTGATGAATTATTGCTTTGTTATATTTTTATTAACACTTCTATTATGTGTATTCGAGGACCTATTTAAATATATGAGACCGTGTGCGTATATATAATTATGCATTCTAGCAACTGCTAACGTTTTTCCAATATGAGGTTCAAAAAAGACTATAACTAGCTTCATAGAAGCAATCCCCTAACTAGTTAAAGAACTCATCGACAGTTATACTGGGGCTTAAAGGTGGTGGAGTATTTGAAGCCATCTTGTTTACAGCGTCTGTCGATACTGTCAGCTTCTGAGACTTATGAAGCTCCGTGGTACCGGGACTAGATTCCTTTGAGCTATCACTCTTTGTAGGGAGAGGCTCTCTGTAAAGGTGGGCCTTCTCATCATTTGCAAACTTCAATAACGTTGGCGATTCAAGAGACGTTCTTCTATCTGGGGATAGAGAGGGACTCCCCATTGCTAACGATTGGACGTTAATACCCGTGCTGACTGGGTTTGTATCTAGTGAAAGTATAGGTTTGTCACCAATTGCACTGTTGCTGTCAGCACTCCCGTTGCTTGCAGCATTAGAATCCTCTGGCGAAGACTCTCCCATCGACCTCGACCTGAACCTGTTCGATAACAGGGACTCCGTCAAGTACAGTTTTATGCTCTTATCATTGACCACACTGGGCTCCTCCTTCTGCAAATACTCGTATATCTCCATCGTGGCGGCCTCATCATCAAGTATAATTATAACTCTATCCAGGAACGGAAGCGGCGTGAAGTACTGCAGGTGCTTCCTATACTGTGGATACTTCTCCTTGAACAACTTCTTCTCCAGCGTATCTGGCCACTTCGAGTCAAACTTATTCTTGGGAACATCCGTAATCAATACCTGTGTCTTCATCTTGTGCTGCTATATCTGCGTGTCTGTGTCTATGTCTGTGTGTGATGTCTGTGTACTGGACGTATTATCTACTTCTGTATGTATATGCACGTATACCTTATACGCCTTCTATAGAAATAAAAACTCTATTAGAAACTATAAGCAACTCCGTTTAGAGTCAAGAGTAAGTATCAATTATATATATCGTACTTACAAAGAGAAAAAAGGCTAGGGTACCTAGATTTTATCCATTTGGAGGCTTGAAATCAATCAGAAATTGCCCAAATTCGCCTCTTAGGCCAAAGGGTCCCTTAACCCCCTTCTCTAAATGGCTGCTCCTCCCATGGGCCACTATCTCCCCCGTCCCATTCCTCCGTTTCCCATTAAGGACTTCTAAATGGTAAATGGGAATCCCATTCAGAGCTTCTCGTCCGTGCAGACCCCCTCACCTCTGGCTCATCTCAATCAACTTTTGCCCAACGAGCAATCAGCCCAATTGTAACCCACAAAGGCATTGGGACGTAACACCGATGATCAGCACTTATCAAACTTTATGGCGGGGGAAACTAGTCATTATAGAAACCAATAAGCCTCCAATTTAATTCGCATCCGCCTTGATCCATATTTTGAAAAACAGTGTATTTGCGCTGCCCTGATTAGATTACTGATAACACATCCACAAATGGCGAAGCGGATATACGATCCTATCCATGATGTGTTCCAGGACACCGGCGACAACGAACCCAAGAGGTCGAAAGTGCTGTCCGTTAGCGAGTTAAACTCGAGCGAGACTTCGAGGAGGAATGTATCGAGCATTAGCAGCCTCTTGACGTCTGATGATCAGACTGCGGAGAAGGCCATACCTGAGCGAGCTCACAGGAACTCGATCTCCAATCTATTGAGCAATGATCCCGAGGAAGATAACAATGCTGAAAAGGAGAAAGTTGTGCCCGTGCCCCATATGACCAATACCAAGTATACAAGGCATTTAAAGAAGCCCGACGGCGATTTCTTCTCGAGAAAGGATATACAATATGATATGTTGAAGGCTTTGCTCACCGACGATCGATGTTTATTTACTAATCATTTGAAAGCCCAGTACACTAATTCGTTGGCTCCTATGTCTTTGCCAAATAACAAGATACCTATTATCACTGATAAGGAATACGATGCCAGAACATTTGTGTTTAACGACAAATTGACTTTCGCCCAGATGTATGCTTTAACTATGGCGACTTCGTCCAAATGCTCGAAGATACTGAGAGACAAGTTGCTACTGGACGGTCAAGTGGCTTTTTCTACTTGTGTGCTGGGCTTTCTTGTCAATATTGGTAGGCTTAACACAACAATCAACTTCTACTTGGAGATGACCTCGCAACTGAGAACGTACCACAGTGTTCCTTGTTTGCAGGCTCACACTTTGGATATCAAGTCTTTACAAGATACGCCACGTATCAAATCGATACTACGAAACTTGCCAACGGGTAACAACCCGATACATCTGTCGTTGATATACAAGCTACTGGGCGTGATATCAGAGGAGAAGTTTAACGAAATCGGAGACAGCGCATCCCAGAAACTAGATAAACAAGTATCGTCTGCCGAGAAGTTCGGCTTGAATGGTAAATTCAACTGCATAAATATGCTGTTTGCATTATGTGATAACGCTACTATAGTGAGGACCCAATTTTTATCCAAGTACATCCAACTTATAGACCCCCAGGATAATAATCACCGATTCGATCTCGACAAAGATTTGACATTGTTTAACATACTGGACAATTCCAAATTCGATGTAATCGATAGAGTGAACGTTGTATTATGGCTGCTCTACATCCACACAGAAACAGATCTAACAGAAGCAGAAGTTGTAGAATCTTTGAAACTATTCATACCGCCAACGAGCGTTCCAGATTTACAACATAATAAGATACCATTAAGATTGACTACAAACAATTATGATGTAGACACAGAAGAGGAATTGAAATATGGCAAGGAGCAAAAGGAGAAAAGACTACTGTTCTTACAGAAATTAGACAAATCTGATACTAGAAAAGAAGAAAAGACATCAACTGCTGATAGTAAAGATGACGACTCTATTACAGAAAGGGCAACAAGGCGAAAGCGGAAGAAAACTTTGGAGAAAGAAATACTCCTGGAATCTAGCAAACCTAATAAAAAGATCAAGAAAGAGGAAGAAACTGAGGACCGCGTAAAGGTTGAACCTGAGCAGGATCAGGAAGCACTAAAGACAGCAAAAGAGAAGCCCGAGGCTCCTTTACTGGCCGCAGAAAGAACCCCCGATGTTAAAAAGAGCAAAGAATCAATTCATCAAGACCGTGCTGACAGATTAATTAACTTCGATCAGAATAAAGAAGTTGGTATTCTTGAAAAATCGAGGGAAAGAAAGACGCAACGAGAACTACTGCAAGATCTGTCAGATGCTCAAGAAATTGTGAAAAGAAAAAGGAAGCAAATTGGCATGTTACGTTTATTTAATAAATACGATGACATACCCATGGGCTCTGTTATAGGTGTTAGGGGGAAGAAAAGACGGAAATATAAGGATGACGTATTGGGATATGAGACAAGTTTCTTGAAAACCCTTTCTATAGCAAAACAGAAATTTATTAAGGCATTGAGAAGTGCAGATACGAAACCCCAACAAAGCGAGAACAATATCTTTCATCTTTAAAATAGCTTATATTTAATGATGTTCTATTACTAATCACAATATTTCATTTGCATTTTTTAGACAAAACTATAAACTTATTTATTAATTAATGCATGGGTAAAAATCACGAAGGAATAATGATAGATAGTATTTATAATATTACTTGTATCAACGTGTGGCTGCCTGTATAATATAATACAGCGACAGCCTCGAATAGAGAGTAAGAATTTTTTAATAATCAAATATTTTATTATTATATAGTATATTCGACCAATTTATAGCATATTACCAGAATAGCTTCAATTGGTCGGAGAACTAAATAATCTCATGCTATACTTATACTAAATATTATCAATCTGTTTTTTTAAAAGTTTTTTTGAAAGTTGGAACAGTATAAAAAATAACTGAACATCAGATGTTATTCAAGTTTATTTTTCACCACCGTGAACAGACTTGGAGACGTATTCGACGGCATCGTTCAACTTGGACTTAGCAGCATCCATGTATTCTCTAGCAGTGTCTGCGTAGGATTCAGCGTTAGCTTCATCGGCACCCTTTTGAGCGGAGTCATGCATACCTTGGGCAACACCCTTGTTTTCCTCACCTTGGAACTTACCAGCAAGCTTGTCGGTTTCGTCAGTGACGAATTCCTTACCCTTGTCCCAAGTAGACTTTTGAGAGTCTGGGGTCAAACCTTCGTTTAGCTTGTCAGAGAAGTTCTTTCTACCAGCGTCAGACATTGTTAAATTAATATGTGTGTGTTGTTGTTGTTCGGTTGTAAGAAAAAATTATTATATTGAATAAAATAATCTCTTTCTTGTTGATGGTTTCTTATTATTTGTTATAAAAAAAATAAATTGGAAGAAGAAAGAATTGATCTATCTGAATAATTTTACCACCCTTATATACCTTTTTTTCTGTTGGGCTTGATCTCCCCCCCTACTCGAATTCCTAATTTAATTTCTATAAAGCATAGTAATGAGGGGGGTGGTGGCTTTACTAATTAATCCTTTTTTTCTTCTTTTAACTTCGAAATCGAAAATTAATTTAGTTTTCGAATTGTTCAATGACATCAATTGTACTGTACTCTGCAATGGGATCAATAGCACCCCTCCCTTTACAATACCATATTGGTAATTCAATACATTTTATTTTTTTCAATATCATGCGTTATACCTTTTCTTATCATTACCCTTATTTTTTTCTTTTAATGGTGCTCGGCTCCTTGAGCTTCCTTAATGCCGAGTGAGGCACTATACCTAATGGTTCTAATGATAATTTTAATGATACGTTATGATACGTTATGATACATCATGATACGTTATGATTTGTTTATACTCAGTACAATACAATGTTTCCCAGCACACCATGTCCATATTATGTGTCGTTATGCCTATAACCAGTATGCCTTATGCCAATTTGGTGCCAATTTGGTGCCAATACGCTTTGAGTGCCCAACCCGCAAGTACAAAGTCCGCACCACAAAACAATCCTACAGGCATACTCTGCTTCTTTCTTTTTCTCATTTTAATTAATTTGGATCCATTTTCTTCCACTTCCACTTCCACTTTTACTTCCACTTCCACGGAATATGTCTGTGTGTGGGGACGGCAGCTCATCGCCTTCTTCTCTTCTCCGTTTCTTAATCTCCGAGAGACATCTTCGTACCGTCTGGTGCAACTCTGTAGAACCCAGTACAACCCACTGCAACCCTGCACAAGGGTTAAATTTAAATAGTGCCAAGAGTTGCTTGTTTCTAATCATTTTCCCAAAATCCCAGTGTATTCCCGCACCACCCGCATTCCCAAAGTTCTACTCTTGCCACACCCCTTCTAATATCACTGTGCGAGCTTGCATCTTAAATTCTATCTGCACAGAATTCTCAGTACCAAAAATTGTATGTAATTAATTTTAGGGGATGGACCCTTTGATAATTAAATGAGTCCTGTGCGCTGTTAACAGACATCCCCCCTACAACTTCCCCTACAACCCCCCCTGCACCCCACCTAGTTCCAGATTTCCTTAAAATTAATTATTTTCTTGATTTTAATTTTTTAGAGTTGCGCGCTGCGGATCCGCTCTCAGGTACGCCGTGAGTTTTTTCGATGACGTTTTTTTGTCCCTTGCTCTGTGCAGAAATAAGGGCGTGTATAATCCACAGTAAACACCTGCAGAACACAGGAACAACACATGAAGGATGCTGGCAGAACGCTTGCAAGACGTTCCAGACCTTAATACAAAGGGGGATGCTCCCAAGGCTCGGAGAAAATGCCTTGCACTCAGCACAGAGTATAATAAGAAAGCCTCGTTTAAAACGAGCATGGACCTATTAACAAGAATGAGAAATAGCATCATAACCCTAAAATCGGGAACCATTTAACCCTAACCCTAATGCCCAACGATATTTTTCATTTGGAGCGTACATGATTATGAGAATTCACATGTCTTACCGTATTCTACAACATGATTTGATAATGCTCTATAGTGACTGGAAATTTCTGGAAAACCCATCAGTAATAGACAAATAGTCGGTGATTTGATATAGTATTAACCGCCCAAGAACTGGAAGTAATACTATTATATAAGTCTCTCACTCTTTTTCTTTGAGTTCCTCCTTATAGACCAAGAAATATTTCACTAGGAAGCGGGAGGGCAACAGTGTTTTGAAGAGAAATGAAGAGTACACGATCATTACTGCTGCAAAGACGGTACTTGTCGCTGACACACAGGCGGGTGCTGAGCTCTAGTGTGAGACAGCCGTTGCTACGGAGAGGATTCCACTCTACATCGTCTGTGAAGCAAGAGTTTAAGGACCCTTATGAGACACTGGGTGTCAAGAAGTCATCGTCCCAGTCGGACATCAAGAAAGCGTATTATAAGCTGGCCAAGAAGTACCACCCGGATATTAACAAAGAGGCTGGCGCAGAGAAGAAGTTCCACGACTTGCAGAACGCGTACGAGATCTTATCCGATGAAAGCAAGAGGAAACAGTACGATCAGTTCGGCGCAGCTGCGTTCTCTGGTGGCGCGGGTGCTGGCCCCGGCGGGCCAGGTGCTGGTCCCGGTGGGTTTAATCCCTTTGGCAACGGGTTTGGCTTCGATTTCTCGGGAGGCCAGGCCGGTGGCGCTGGTGGTTTCGGAGGCATCAACTTCGAGGACTTGTTCGGAACTGCTTTCGGAGGCGGGCCATTCGGTTCCTCGTCAAACAGCGGGCGCAGGTCTTCCTCAATGTTCAGAGAGTACAAAGGTGATACCATCGAAGTCATACAGAACCTGGATTTCAAAGATGCAGTCTTCGGTAAGAAAAACGTATCGATTAAGTTCAGAGCGCTCGACCCTTGCGGAACTTGCAACGGTTCTGGTCTCAAGTCCGGCGCATCAAAGACCACTTGTCCGTCTTGCCACGGATCAGGTACAACTGTTCACGTAAGAGCCGGGTTCCAGATGATGTCCACTTGCCAGACGTGTGGCGGTGAAGGAACCACGGTGAACGCCTCCGATTTCTGCAAATCCTGCCACGGTGAAGGTGTCAATGTAAATACCCAAAAGACCATCACTGTTGACTTACCACACGGACTACAGGACGGAGATGTAGTCAGAATACCCGGCCAGGGTTCATACCCAGATATCGCTGTGGACAAGGAAATGGCAAAATCTGTCAAACTGTCCCGTGGTGATATCCTGGTGAGAATACGCGTCAACAAGGACCCGCATTTCAGCATAAAGAACAAGTACGACATCTGGTACACCAAAGAAATACCTATCACAACAGCAGCCCTGGGTGGTACTGTATCGATCCCCACCATCGAAGGCACAAAGATCAGAATCAAAGTCCCTGCTGGAACAGCCCCTGAGCAGGTCATCTCTATACCAAACATGGGTGTGCCTAAATCCAGCCCATACAGAAACTCTGCCGTCCAGGCTAGAGGCGATATGAAGATTCAGTACAAAGTCGTGATCAGAAAGCCGCAATCCAAAGCCGAACAGTGCTTATGGGAAGCCCTGGCTGATGTGACGAACGACACTAACGCCAAGAGAACTATGGAAAGTTTTGCCTCCTCGGTCGAGAAGTCTGTAGAAGACAAGCTCAGCGATAATGACAACAAGACTTCCAATAACTCTAAGGAGACGTATAACACAACCGAAGACAACTCTATGAACCCAGACGCCCCAAGCACCTTGGGTAGATTGGAGAAGTTCATCAGTAACACTTTTAAGAAGATCAAAGGTGACAAGAACTAAAGTTTATGATCCACGAAGAGAGTTAGAAATGAGGTGACATTTCATTTACTATATCTATATCTATATCTCTTTCACTATTATTTTTGGGCCTTTGGTTTGCTTGCTTTTTGATTCAGAAATTCATGTACATACACTCGAACAATGAGACTGCTTATATCAGGATCAAGCCAATTGTAATCCCTTTTCTAAATTAAAGATTGTAAATACTTATCTTATTTCCTTATCTATACATATCTACAACCGAGTAAATAATTCTGAACAGGTGCATTGTTAACAGCTACTTATCCATAATCGTTGACGTAGATGGAGAGCCTCACCCATTTCTGGGTAAATTGCGAGTGATAAGCACAAATTCGATGGGGTGTTAGGATAACACCTCAACTACCTGCAAAGAAGTGTACCAGATACTTGAAACAAAATAATATGCTGGAGTGATCAATATTCACACTGACATTCTTGTAACAGATAAGGGCATATGCCGAACTACTGAAACATACGTTAGGAATCTTGAAATATATTACAAAATTTCAATATAAAATCATTGTTACATCTCATTGTGAGTCGACTGGGGCGACTTTTGCCTAATTGCCAACTTAACAATACACTCTACTCAAAGGTAGCGTTTCCAGTTGCTAGCATCACAAAGAACTTGACAAGAATGGCTAAGAAGAAAGGAGGATTCTATGCTGTTCAGAACGGTAGGAGCACAGGCGTCTTCACCGACTGGAACCAATGCAGCAGCCAGGTGAAGGGCTACCAAGGTGCTGTATATAAAAAGTTCGATACATATCAAGAGGCCCAAGCATTCTCGGAATCCTCAAGTGGTTATGGAGCTTCCCATTCCTCTAGTGGTAGTGGATCTGGGAACAGAGTTAGAGGTACGGGAGGGTATAGAGGTACGGGAGGGTATAGAGATACGGGAGGGTATAGAGACTCTAGTTCTTCAAACCATGAGCCAGTTCATGCCTACTTTTTTGGCTCTGGCCTAACCATTGATTCAACTCCAAATTCTAGCCAATCAAGATCAGAATCATATAAATCTGACAATTACAAGAGCAGTTCTAGTAATACGTACAAGTCACCCCACTCGAGCAATGGTAAAATCAAGAAAAAAACCTATAATACCAGATCAGATAAGTACTACGCTGTGAAAAATAGTAATCACCCTTGGCAAAATCAAGTATTTACCAATTGGAGCGAATGCCAGGACTACGTTAAAGGTAGGAAAGGTGTTAGTTTTAAGAAATTTGAGAGTGAACAAGGGGCATATGATTTCTTGGATGGCAATACTGAAAGTACTGACTCAAGAATCTTAGGAATGTCAAGAGAAGATTTCAAACAGCAATATCGTGCTAGTGATGATCACAAACCTGTGCAAAAGGTTACTACTTACTGTGATGGTTCATCATTAGGAAATGGTACTCATGCTTCAAAAGCTGGATATGGTGTGTACTTTCCTCACAATCCATCATATAACATTTCTAAACCATTACTGATAGGCCCCCAGACTAATAATAGGGCTGAAATAATGGCAGTTTCTGAGGCGCTTGATACAATTTGGAACGATCTAACATGTCACGGAAACAAAGTCGAATATACTATCAAAACTGATTCTGAATACGTTTCTAAGCTTTTGAACGATCGTTATTCTAGTTATACGGAGAAGGAGATGGAAACTTTACCCAACAAAGATCTAGTAAAGCCTCTGATTGAGAAATACGTAAAAGTTAAGACATATTATGATGTCAACAAGGACAAATTCTCTAATGATAAAGGTTTAAAAATTGAATGGGTCAAAGGTCATGCTGGCGAACCAGGGAATGAGATGGCTGATCTGTTGGCGAGGAGAGGTGCCGATCAACGGAACTGATCTGGTAGGCTATGTGCGTATATTCTATTAGCTCCCTAAACTCGACATAAACACTTTATTATATCTGCTTTCTTCAAACCCTTATGCTATCTATAATATGCACTTTATTTTCTCGGCGCGATCTAATTAGCTATAGCATGACCATCAATCGTTAAGAGCAATATGCAAGATCAATACAATAACAATTCGCATTTAACTAAACTTTTTAATACAATAAAGACAAGAATATATATTCATTTATTTTACTCACTTACCTACTATAGAGATCTTGATAATATCTCTAAGTTTTATGAAATACTTATATACCGAGAAGCTATCTGGAACTATTACATGATATTTTTTCCTTTTATGTGATCATTACTCATTACAAGAATCGTCCATCTGGCTAGTGCTTATTAATCTAACAACCTATTCAACAGGGTCCCAAGACTCAACTTTCATGGTACCCTTTTCAGCTAAGTTGGTATGGAACTTGAAAGCATTCTTCAACATATGAGGTTCATGTAGACAACCATGCTTAGTAGCATAATGTTCAGCTCTGTCCAAGTAGTCTTGTAGCAATGGCTTGTAGTCTGGATGAGCACATTTGTTGATAATCTCACGGGCTCTCTCTCTTGGTGATAGACCTCTCAAATCTGCTAGACCTTGGTCAGTGACCAAGACATCCAAGTCGTGTTCTGTTTGATCAACATGGGAAACCATAGGAACAATACTGGAAATACCAGTTGGGTCAACCTTAGTTGGTCTGGCTGCTGGACAATGCATAATGGACAGCTTAGCATTTCTCAAGAAGTCAGCAGAGCCACCTAAACCATTTAGCATACGGGAACCATTCACGTTTGTGGAGTTAGCGTGTGCGTAAATGTCAGCCTCAACAGGAGTGTTCATAGCAATCACACCCAATCTACGAATTAATTCTGGGTTATTTGATACAACTTGAGATCTCAAACATAATCTAGACTTGTAGAAATCCCAGTTCTTGAAAACTCTTTCAAAGCCTGGCTCAGTCAATCTAATGGATGTAGCAGTTGCGTAGTCAAGGGAACCATTTTCAAATAGATCCAAGAATGAGTCTTGCAAGACTTCGGTCCAGACATTCAGGTGCTTAAAGTTAGCGTCGGTCAAACCCTCAATGACTGCATTAGCAATATTACCAATACCACTTTGTAGAGGTAGCAAGTTTTCTGGTAATCTACCATGCTTAACTTCATTTCTAAAGAATTCAATTAGGTTACCAGCAATAGCCTTAGACATATCGTCGGATGGAGTGTTTGGACCAACTTGGTCACGGGTCTTAGATTCAACGATAGCAATGACTCTCTCTGGGTCAACAGGGATGGAGTCTACACCAATCTTTTGGTCAACCTTGGTGTATGGGTATGGAACTCTGTGAGGAGGATTTACGGGCATGTCAATGTCATGAACACCTTCGAATGATGGAGTAGCCGTGTTCACTTCAATGATAACTTTATCACTGACAGAGATGAATTCTGGAGAACCACCAACAGATGGACCCGGAACGATGGAACCATCTTCCTTAATGGCGGTGGCTTCAATAATCATGTAGTCAAGAATCTTACCATCGGTTCTGTCCCTCGTGTAGTAACCGTATGTTAGATCTTGTGGGAACATAGACAAGTGCTTGTCGAAGAACTGAATCTTACCGTTGTTAATGGCCTTTGCAATTGGCTTACCAACTTGATGAGGAGCTCTTCTGATGATCATGTCATGTTCAGCCCATTTGTTTTCTTCTGGACCAGCAGATGCACCAACAAATAAGTTAAATCTTAGCTTGCCTTGCAGATTATTGTCCTCAACATGCTTAATCAAAGCATCAGGCACAGCCTTTGGTGTACCAACACCAGTGAAACCAGACCAACCCAAGTACTGACCATTCTTAAACAATGGAATCAGCTCTTCTGGGGTCTTGACCTTAGCCAAATATGGAGCGTATCTAACTCTCTCTTTTAAAAGTTTAGAGACAGTCATTTTTTTGTGTATATCCGTGGGTGTTTTTCTTTTTAGAAAACTTTTGAATTAGGATTATCAGATGCTAATGCCTTTTAAGAAATAAAAAAAATTGGTACTATGAAAAGCAAAGAGTTGTTAGCTGGATGCTTGAAAGAATATTATGAGTATGACTTGTTTTTCCAAAAAATTATCAGTTGAAAAAAAGTTTATTATGCGTTCTTCGGTGTGCAAGTCCTTATCGCAAAATCCTTTTTTTTCTCTTTCTGTATTTCCTTTATTTACAGCTTTTGATTTTGTGTTTCTGATGTTAGAGACAACAGATAACTTTTTACATTACATTTATATATCTAATCCTAGGTGTAGTTAGCATGGAGACATCATAGAGATTGTGGACGTGACTTCAGTGATCCGCATCACACCTCTCTCCTACCCCCTCCTCCTCCACCTTCTCTAACTCCTACATTAGCCATTCAAAACATTCAAGGCTTGCCCAATCAAGTTCAGAATTTAGGCTCTTTTCCCACTTTCTCATTCCAACAGCCTTTGTTCTGAAAAAAGGACTTCAACGAGGACTCTATAACTTTTAGTCCACACATAAGCCAATGAGCTATTATTTGCGGGACCAATGACTTTTTCTTGTTCCTTCCCCCCCTTCCCCTTCTCTCGAGAAATTTTGAAATTAAAACTCGGCAGGTTCTACGCTAGTTTCTTCGAAACATGAATCCTGACCAATCATATCAATGAAAACCTCGAAGTTTTTTTATTTTTTATTTTTGTTTTTCAATGGCCCCCCACCGGTCTCCCATGCTCTCATTCTCAGTTTTTCTTCTTACAAGTCAGAAGAGCCTCCCACGTAGAGAGGGAACCCCTACGGGTTCCTGAAATCCTCGAGGAATTGGTGCAGAGGGGAGTTTTGGGATGAGTTGCACAGAAGCTGCTGTACCATGTCTGTGAAATTTAACAAGTTGTACAATTATTTTTTTGTGTTAAGTGTAAATCTCAACCTATTTCTACGTCTGCACGTTCGTTTCAGAGCGCAGTATCACGGATCACCAACCACTGCTTCCTGCAGGGGTTCTTAGTAACATTCCATGCAGAAAAAAAAAAAAAAATAAATAGAAGTGGTATGTGCGATTTCTCGGCGTGATTCCGTTTGCTGGTACGTGTTTTTGTTGGAAAAGATTGCTCAGGGAGTCATGCATACACAATAACAAAAAAAACTGCTTCTACTGGCTTCACTGACAACCAAACCGAAATCGGGAATTTATACTGTAATGACCAAGTTTCATCTCTGTCGGATGAATGGGGACACAAATAAAAACAGTAAATTCTGACGCTACTGATTTTTCATAGAATAAACAATTTGTTCGTTTACTAGTGTCACGGATATGAATGGTGTAAGGCTGTCACATCCTAATGTGTAAAAACACCCAGACACAATCTATGTGTGCCAGATCCTTACATTTTTAACCGCGGAAGGTTGAGATAAACCCCAGAAATATATGTGCAAAAACAAATGATGCAACATTTTCTAAGTAGAAAAAACAACGAAATAAGGCATACTATTTCTAATTATAGTAACACCCCCATACCACCTTTTCTCTCCTCCAAAGTTGCAGTTGGAAGAAGTATTTGTAGCACAACTTCCTAATTAGGTAATCATAAGACTAAATACTGGATCGTGGTGATTGGCGGCTATTTTTTTTCCTTTACCTACGAGATCTATCTGGAAAGAAATCTTGCGAAATGTTCTACGCACTTGTGTTGGAAAACCTTTGAGCGCAGTTCCACCCCCCCTTAAAATTTGATTATTAATTCAATTTCTTTCAATATTTGACAGATCTCCCACCAAAAAAAAAAGTATAAATAGCCGACCAAAATCCTCTTTTCCCCTTCTTCAGTTTCCTTTCCCTTTTCATTTGAGTTTCAGCGGTTCCAATTCACTTTGATTTTTTGTTTACCTAACTAGAATTTCCTTTATTCAATTTTTATTGCACTTTTAATTTTTTTTTCAACCTATCTTGTGATTACCCAAATCTAATTGATATTTCGTGAATTTGTTGTTGAAAGTCATCCGCGCCAAGTTAATGATACAATTAAAGACTACTATGGAAATACTGTAATCTCAAAAAAAATAAAATAAAATAAAATAAATAAAACAGGTGTCCAAAAGGAGAAGATACAAAACCAATACTGAGAAGATAAAGATGGCAATTAGGCAAAGTAATATTTTTTCTTATTTTGTCTAGTTATTTTTTAAAAAGAAAAAAAAAAATTTAAGTTGCTTGTTCATGAAAGATTTCGTTCCACAACAATTTCTTTAGATCCTTTGTGGTAAGAACTTCCTTGTACTGATCAAACTGAAAGAAATCAGGAGGTATAGGTTCACCGGCAGGCTCATCCTCTGGAACATGATAAGTAGACAGATAAGGATGTGCCAAAGCGTCATCAGCTGATATTCGCTCTCTAGGGTCAAATACTAGCATGCGAGATAAAAGATCCACACCCACGGGATTAACTCCCGGAAATGCTTTCTGCAATGGCCGAACAGGCGGATATTTTTGCAGAGATGCAATATATTGTCTCGCTCTTCTCGACTCTATGCATTCCATGCTTTTGTCAGATGAGTCTGGCGTACCAATTAATCCAAAAATTAGCAACAATTGGTGTCTGTAATCCTTCCCAGGAAATAGTGGTCGTTTCAAAAATAACTCCCCAAGTATGCATCCACAAGACCATATGTCCATCGCTCTTGAATACTTGGCATTTGTTAACATCACTTCTGGTGCTCGATACCATCGAGTTGCAACATATTCCGTCATTCCGATCTTGTCGACCTCATTATCACCATTCTCCCCGCTATCTATTATCCTAGCTAATCCAAAGTCACAAACCTTTAAATCACAATTTGAGTTGATCAATATATTACTAGGTTTAAGGTCACGGTGTATAACATTTGATCCATGCAATGTTTTGATTGCCCTTAAAGTTTGATAGATAAAATATTGGATGTGATCATCAGTTAGTGTTTGTGTGGCAATGACTCGATGTAAATCAGTTTGCATTAACTCTTGAATAATGTAGACCTCGTTAAATTTCTCAAAACTTTCTGGTTTCTGTATATCAAAGATTGAAATTATATTTTCATGTTGAAACCTTCTTAGTATCTTTATTTCCCTTAATGTCCGCAATGCAAACAACGGCTTATCAAATGGAACAATTTTCTTTATAGCTACAATTTCACCCGTAGGCTTATGAACCGCAGAACAAACAACTCCATAAGCGCCTTCTCCCAACAGTGATTTAAGTTGGAAGTCGCTGGAAATGTTGAAGACAATTTTCTTGCCCATTTTTTTATATTCAGTTTGCAATCCTAATAAAGATGTCGGTCGCGGTATAATGGTGTAAACTTTTCCATATATTTTTGCCAACACAAACCACTTCTCCTATAACAGATATTCAATAGGGAATTCTCAGTACGACAAAAATTAGGTTGAGAGAGACAAAAATATTCTGAATAAGCTGTTCACATTAAAATTTCATTCATAATACGCTGGGAGTATACAAGTTTTTAAATCATAAGATGTATTTATATATGATCTTTTCCATTTCCTTTGAATTGTGGTGTTTTTTTGAATTATAGAATCATCATATTATCAAATTCAACAAATTATTACGTGGAGTAGAAGCCCACTAATAGTGATATGGTAGGAAAGCTAGTTTATCCGTCGGAAAGTTGAACTCTAGTGAAAGGTTGCTTGTTTCAAGATAATACATCTAGCTGACTCTAAATGTTTCCGTCATCAATTGTTTCAGTTTACCTCAATAATCGTTTTCCCAATATTCAATTAGAACAATTACACCCCTAATGTCCCCACTCTAAATACGGTATCAAGAAAACTAACAATGCTAATTATGAGGCATACAAGTATTGGTACTATTAATATTATCCATTATTAATTGTGAAAAATAAACTACACAATTATACAAGCTCAAAGAAGTTTCTAATTTCAAACATAATAACCTTATATGCTGGGTTTGAAGTGGTCTTCATTAGCATATTCAGCACCTATGGTGTACAATGTCTTGTAACTTAGTGCACTCATAGTGACAAACACAGTTTCGAACCAAAACCGTTGTCACAGTTAGCCAGGATATCAGAACGTTGAAATGCATTTGTACGGAAATATGAATGTGCAGTCGGCTTCATAATCTGACTATTATCGCCCCTGCTTTTTTGCGAGCTTCAAAGAACAATCTGCAACCGTTGCAATTTATACTAGAGTTTGCTTGAAACGGCCATGATAGAGTTTATCTATACATTGATAAAACGCCAACAGACGAGCTATTACTAATTCAATTGACCTTTTGGTTCTCAATTTTTCCTGGCGACCATTTTATAATCTTCTTGGGCATAAACTCCGTTGAGTGAAGAAAGTTTACATCAATTTTGATCTCATATTTATTCAATACTGAATTAAACAGACATACTCATTTGTCTTTGTTTGAAGCCATTGAAGCATTATCCCAGTTGAGGACTGTTTTCAACTAACATAGTAGAGTTGAAGTTTGGAATATATTATAGCTAACTTCACCAATCTAGAGCATCAGAACTAGAAGACCTGAACAAGTGCGTAATAATTGTCAATTGAATTGACTTTTTCTCATTTGAAAGCATCCAAATAAAAAACTTTATCTGGTGCTCAATTCATACTAGAAGTGTACTTGGAGAATTAAATTTGTTAGAAACGAGCTCCAGAAAACCAACTAGGTCCAGTTTATTATAGAAGGAATGCGATTACCCAGTATCTTTTTAGTATTTTTTTACCTCTTTGCGAGGACCTTGTGCTGGTCTCCTGAAGTAAGCTTACTCCATGGAGTCGACTCGCTTGCGAGTATTATACCGTTCGATGATTCGTCTACCATATTATCTGTGGGGCGAAAAGGCGTTAATGTCAGTCATGACTACGGAAGAACTTGGGAAACAAAATTGAGAAATAAGGGTGAATATCCGGTAAGTGTAACACTGAATACTTTTAGACCAAATAGCAGAGCTTTTGTTTTCTTGAATGGTAAACTTTACGGAACACATAACGAAGGTTCTGACTGGTTTGAAAGTAAATTCCCGAGTGACAGACAACTCACAAAAGCATTAACAATTGATTTTTCACCTTTTGCGAAAGATGTTATAATAGCAAGTTTTGTTGCTAAAGACAATCAAAATGATGAAAAAGAGTTTAATTATGTTTCAACCGATGATGGTAAGTCTTTCAGAGTTCTAGATGTAGGCC
This sequence comes from Nakaseomyces glabratus, assembly GCF_010111755.1. Lineage (NCBI taxonomy): Eukaryota > Fungi > Ascomycota > Saccharomycetes > Saccharomycetales > Saccharomycetaceae > Nakaseomyces > Nakaseomyces glabratus. Next base: position 426,220 of record NC_088960.1, read on the forward strand.
AAGAATATGAAAGCATGCGATGCCGGTTTCTGTCGATATCGCATGAAAGTAATTTTCCTCATAATGACAACATTATTTGTATGACGAAAACAAGTAGTCCTGATCAAAATAAGTTATTACTATCGGAAAACAGAGGAAAGTCATTCAAAGAGTTGTCAATTGGTGAAGATATTGCCTTTGATAATTTTTATTTGACTAATTCATACCTGGTAATAAGATCCATTAGAGACATACATAACAAAGCTGCCGAAGTTGATCTTTATGTATCCAGCGATGCCAAGGACTTCAAGAAGGCTTACCTCCCAACTACCTTGAGAAGATCTGACATACGTAGGATTATTGAACTACTAGGACGAAAAATGTTCATTACTCTTACCCGTAGTAGTGAGTCAAATGTTCAAGATGACAATGGCAATACATTATTTACGGATGGATTGGTGTCAAATTCAGATGGTTTGAAATTTACAAGTTTCTCAACATCCGCCAGTAAATCTAGAACAACAATAACGCCAGTGGAATTTTTGAACGGTACATTTATTCAAAAACAGGTTGGACGTAATTCTGGTGGATACTCAATTTCAATAGATAACGGTAACACATGGAGAAAGTTGAAGTATTCTGATAAGGGGAATAAAAATCCTATCAAATGTCAAGATGAAAATGATTGCAACTTAGAACTTTTAATCCCACAGATATTTCATGGTCCTACTGCTGGTATCCTTGTAATGCTTGGTCATATCAATGATAATTTTTCTGACCAACAGACTTTTATATCAAGAGACGGAGGTCTTAATTGGGAAATGGGACTTGAGTTTCCAGGGATTTATGCTACAGGTGATCTCGGTAACGTTATAGTTGCATGTCCAGTTGACCCATCTAGTGACAATGACCCGCAAAGCGAAATATATTATTCTTTAGATCAAGGTATGACCTGGAGTGAATACCAGCTCGATGAAATGTTTATTCCTATCGATGTCATAAACATTACCCCTGATGGTTCAGGGTTATCATTTATATTAACTGGGTTTTCTTTAGATAAACCTGATGACCAAAGACCCAATATTGACAACAGGGTCACATACCTAATCGATTTTAACAACGTTCACGACGGTAAGAAGTGTAAAGCAAAAGATTATGAGAAGTTTGAATTAGCAGAAGGTTCTTGCATTAATGGCGCGAAATACACTTTCAACAGAAGAAAGCAATCAGCAAAATGTATTGGTGGGGAAGTTTTTAAGGATTTACTATTTGATATGGAAGTTTGTACAGAGTGTCAGGAGCAAGATTATGAATGTTCATCGGAGTTTATTAAGGATTCAAAGGGTGTATGTGTTGTTGATGAAAAATGGCTTAGTGCTACTGGTAACTGTCCGTCTACTGATATTAAGAAGCCAGCAATGAGATTGATTGCAGATAATATGTGTAAAAAGGAATTACCAATTCAATCTAAATCAGTATCATGTAAAAATAAGAATCCAAGTGATCCAAAGGACATTCCAAAGAAGCCGAAGGAAGGTGACAGACCGACATTTGGTACCGGTGATATTCAAGCTACATTTAACACATTCAAAGGAAAAGTTAGATTTTATCAATACTTCGACACAGATGAGGACGAATCCTTAATCTTGGCAACATCCGAGGGAGAAGCGTATATATCTCATGATAGCGGTCAAACATACACCCATTTTAATTACAACAAGCCTAAAGTTCATGAAATTGTGTTCAATGAGTACTTCAATTCTTCTGCATACATATTTGATATCGATGGAAACTTGCACGTTACACATGATCGTGGGTATACATTTGATACAATTAGATTACCAGCAAGTCTACAATTAGGATTGCCATTAAACTTCCACTCAAAGGACCCTAATACTTTTATATATTATGGCGGTAAAAATTGTAAGTCAATTTTTGATACAAATTGCCATATTGTGGCTTTTATAACTAGAGATGGGGGTAAATCATTCTCTGAACTTCTACCAAACGCAATACACTGTGAATTTGTTGGCTCGTCTCTAAAACTGTCTGATAGCGATGATTTATTATTCTGTCAAGTTAAGGATGAAACAAGTTCAAAAACACGTCAAAGATCCTTAGTGTCTACCACCGACTATTTTGAAACCGAGCCAAAGGTTGTATTTCAAAAAATTCTAGGTTACATGACGAATGGTGAGTATGTGATCATTGCAGTACCCGGAGAAAATCATGAAATAACGGCTTATGTTACAATGGATGGTGATGAATTTGCCGAAACTTTGCTACCATATGACTTAGATATTGAACAACCTGAAGCTTTCACTGTCTTAGGATCAAGTACTGGTTCGGTGTTCTTGCATTTTACCTCATTTCAAGAAAATAGTGTTGCTTTTGGTAGCTTGTTGAAATCCAATACAAATGGTACATCATATGTAAAATTGCAGTCCAATGTTAATAGAAATGAAGCAGGTTATGTTGACTTTGAAAAGGTTCAAGGTCTAGATGGTATTATTCTAACAAATGTGGTTACTAACGCTGACGAAATAAAGGATGGTAGTAGCCAGAAACATCTACGAACTAAGATTACATTCAACGATGGGGTTGATTGGGAGTATATTAAACCCCCAAAGAAAGACAGCTCTGGTGACAGTTACCACTGCAAATCTAATAAGCTGGAGCATTGTTCTTTGAACCTACACAGCTATACTGAAAGAAAAGATTTTAGGGACACGTTTTCATCTGGTTCGGCATTAGGTATGATGATTGGTGTAGGTAATGTGGGAGATAAACTGCTACCATTTGAAGAATGCTCCACTTTCTTGACTATTGATGGGGGCAAGTCTTGGACTGAAATAAAGAAGGGCGCGTACCAATGGGAGTTTGGTGATCACGGAGGTATATTGATACTTTCGCGTGACGGAGAAATGACTAACAGCATATCATATTCTACAGATTTTGGGAAAAGTTGGTATGATTACCAATTCAGTGATGAAAAGGTATTAGTTTCGGACATAGTTACTGTTCCTCAAGATTCAGCATTGCGTTTCTTACTTATTACTGCAGATAGAATAGGAAGAGGGTTTGAATCAGGAACAGTAACTGTCGACTTTTCAGGATTATTCAAGAGACAATGTGTTTTGGATTTCAATAATGAAAATCACGATGATTTTGATTATTTCTCTATAGGAAATTCTGAGAATGAATGCATTTTTGGACACAAAGTTAAATATTTGAGGAAGAATTCGGAAGAGTGTTACGTTGGTGCTGTAAGTTTATCTCAGTTTACCAGAGTCATGAAAAATTGTACTTGTACGAGAGCTGACTTTGAATGTGATTATAATTTTGTTAGACAATACGATGGAACTTGTAAACTGGTTGATGGCCTACAACCAGGGAATGAGGCAGCTATATGTAAGAAGGACCCCGATCTTGTAGAATACTTCCAATCAACAGGATATAGGAAAATACCGCTATCTACTTGCCAAGGTGGATTGAAATTGGATGGCCGTACTGAGCCACTACCTTGTCCTGGCAAAGAAAAGGAGTTCAAGCAAAAGTATGGTATTAGTGGATCATCATTTTTTTTGCTCTTCTTTGTTCCATTTCTCTTTTTTGTTTCTGCTGGTTGGTTTGTGTATGACCGAGGTATTAGAAGAAATGGCGGATTTGCAAGATTTGGGGAAATACGTCTTGGAGATGACCAATTGATAGAAGAGAACACAACCGATAAAGTTGTGAATACGATTATAAGATTTGGTGTTGCTTCATTTGAAGTTATGGCAGGGGGATTTGGTATAATACGTCGCATTGCTAACAATAGTTTTAACAGAATTACTGGCCGAATGAATGGACGGTACAGACCATCTTATTCGAACTTAATGCATGATGATTTCCTTGACGAAGCTGATGATTTGTTAGCCGGCCATGACGATGACGCTAACGACTTAGCAAGTTTCATGGATGACGACAGCAACTTTGACATCGAAGATGAGACTACTTCAGTAAATGACTCTGGGTATAGAGACCAATCACCTGAAACAGAAAATGTAGTTGACTCGAATAACTGAGAACCATGTCATCTATTTAGTTAATCTCTATATAGCATCCGCATCAGATAGCTGTATTTTCTACATACGATTACCATACCATACCTCTTATATACATAATTCATTGGTTAATAGTAAATAGCGAAAATCAGGTAAACAATTATCCGTACTTTCTTATTTAATATAATACAGTCAATGAAACATTGATACTCTTTTAAAAGTTCAATATAACCACTGGAAGTGTATATTTCTCTGTAACTCTACGGTTGTTTTATACTTTGGGTTTCTGAGATTGCCTTAAGGTCCTTTTTTGAATCAGTGGTTTTCGAAAATTTGCGATGACATTGATCTACTTCAGAGCGAACAAAATAAAATGAAATGCAATATCTACTAGAGTAGAGCAAACGCTATTTTTTGTAGTAACGTATTAAAAAGGGGTCAATATAGCATCAATTGGGTACTTTAGGAATGGGATCCACAAAATACAAAGAATGGCAATATTTTTTGCTTTCAATAAGAGCAGAGAGTGATGTTGATCATATCGATGAAGTTACATGGAAACAGGCAGTATCAAATGCTCTAAGAAAGTCACATGGATTATTTGGTGAGCAAATTGAGTTGTATTGGTTGAAAATTGATAATAAGAGAGCTATTATCAAATGTGGTTTTGCAGACAAAGATATATTAAAGACTGCACTGGCTACATATATATCCAGTACTGAGCTAGTTGGATCTCCATTAGTTATCACAATGGAACAAGAAGCGTCTCAATTGAATAATTTATTTCTACCTGAGGATGATAAATTATGGTTTAACAAAATAGTTGAAATAGAGAATGGGGACTGATGTAAAAAATAGAGGTCGAAAAACTAACAAGTATACAATACGAAACTGATTGGATATTTCAGAAAAGTGTCAATATCATGATGAAAGATTGAATTTGATTCATTAATTACTTGTTAAGCTATGTATATACAGGATCAGGCCCATTCAAAAAAACCACATGAGGAGTTTTCATCATTTTGATGACCTCTTGGCTTTGAACATGTCCAAAACTTTTTTCCTGGATTATTTGATGTCTTGGAAGTTTTAAGTATAGCATGCTGCTTATGCTTACAAAGTGGAGGCGGGCCAAAGGAACCTTGAAAAAATAAGGCAATTTTATCTTTCGGCGTTTGATTAGGAGTGGTGCCCATCTTATCGGTAATTGCTTCTGCGGATCTCTTATGAATAGGTTTTGAAACTTTATCTTTGATAGGTTCAGATTTTAATTTATTACCAATTGAAGAAGAGCTCTTTCCACTTTTCTTGGCAAACATATCAAATATATTTCGATTTGTCATATTGTATCTGTATCTCGCTTCAAATTTTGGTATTTTCTCCTCTACTGATATATTCGATGTTAATGTTAAATTGTTAAGATTTATATCACAGAAGACAGGACAATGATCGGATCCATTTATGTCTGGTAGTATGTCGGCCTTTTCAATGTTATTACCGAGATCCTTACTTACTAAGATAAAATCTATTCGAGATCCAAAATTGCTGGGCCGCGTATTTTTCAATGTATTCCACACAGTATACATTTTTAGTCTATCTCTGCCTTGCACTTTCCTGGTTGTATCTATTAGACAAAATTCGTTATCTGTATTAGGAACCATAGAATCGTCTAATATTTGATTTAAAAGTAACCTGTGAGGAACCTCAGGGTTGACAATGAATTTGATAGCAAAATCTCTGTACTCTTCGTCGATCTGGGTCCCAGTTGATTCGTTACCAATTGATATATGATATTCTTCTAAAGACACCGCATGATCTATCAGATCTCTGCATATATTTAAATCACCCATAAGAACCACCATTTTACCCATCATTTGTAAATTTCTAATCCTTGCAAACAATAGTTTCAAATATCTCATTCTAAATACTTCTCCTTCGTCAGTACATGTTGAATTGGCGGGGCAATAAACAGATATAACCACAATTCCGCATTTAAGTTCCACTATGACACATCTACCTTCCGAATCAAGCTGTAATGCATCAGATGTTGATATATGATCTGGAAGACTATCGTCAGGGATATAACCACCTATGCCGATTTCTGAATCATCTCTATACGATACTGATTGTTTGCCGTTCTTGACTTCAAGGTAACCCGTTATTCCTTCCTCAGCTCTCAAAACTTGTAAAGCATTATATTTTGGACTGTCCCTTGGCGGTATTCTTACCCAACATCCAACGCCTGAATAACCCTTTCTTTTCTGTGGTATTGATATGAATGAATAGAACCCATCAACCTTACCCCATTTATTGAGTGACAATGGCTCTGTTTTCAGTTCCTGGAAGGTAATAACATCAGATTCAAACCAGTCAAAGACACTCCTCAGTGATTGTCTCATCTCTGAGAAAGGTGCATAGTGGAAGAATGTCCTAACTCCATTGACATTAAATGTAACAAATCGAATATTATCAGGCAGCAGCGGATCTATAGCTCCCATGTTAGTGGTATTAGTCGACGCAAATTTCTTGCCAGTGTCTCCACTATGTAAAACTACTTTCCAACCTTGAGATGAAATCTTTCCGTATGTGTATTATTTGTAACTGTGACAATAAATCGTATCCATTGTTTGCGATGAGCCCATAAGTTGCAAAACTCGCGATTTTGGCATTCATATGACAAATCACTCAGAAAGGTACGCAGTCGGTCGTGCTTGGTATATATTTTTGACTTCAGTGATGATCTATGAACATGTATTATATATTAAACTTCTAATTGAGGAAACGAAACGATTATAAGTGCTACCTGCAGAATCAAACCGACTTCATATTTGCAGCTCTTCTGTTAATAATTAGCTCATTCAAAGTTGCGCGCTCCTTGATTAAGATTACAGACAACAAGATTAATGCTAGTGTTGCACTTGTTATAAACCCGTTGAAACTGGAGACGTAGCCTACCATTTGCCAGTTTAGTATAGCTACTAGTGCAGCCGCACCTAATGTAGCTTTGAAGTTAGTGAAGTTCATAAAAATTGAAGATTCTGTGTGTAATTCCCGGTAAAATTTCACAATAAAACTGAAACTGTAAATAATTCTCAGCGACATATTGATTATGTTAGAGATAATCAGGCCGTTCACGGATAAATCTAGGTATTCTATAAATATCCAACTGTTAATTAGGAAAGCAAACGAACACATCATCATAAAGTAGGAGTGGCGTAGAATTTGATCACCTGTGGCAACACTAGCAAGGAAAGCTTCAAATATACCATTGAAAGAAAGGAATGGAATATATACACAGTATACACGGATAGCGTGTAGAACTGAGTTTGTGGACCACTTAGATCCAATCAAAAACTGCAATAGATAAGAAGAATTGTTTGGACCAAAAATCATAACTAGTAACGAGAGGTAAAGATAGAACTTAGTTAAATTCACTAACACTTTCATTGATAATTGAAGATTTTTAGAGTCTTTTTTAGAGAGCAAAACGGCTAGAAGTAGACGTAAGGATTCTTCAATTGGAGCAAATAATAATCTTGTTATCAACGACCCATAGTTGGATAATAAGGAATAAATGCCTTGTTCCTCCACTGTACAGAATGTGTTAATAATTAATTTGTCACCTTCAGTCAGTAAATGCTTGAAACACAGTTGGAAATAGACCTTTTTAAAATGCTCCAGTATATCAGAGCGGAAGTAGTACGTTTGTTTTTCATTTACCTTGGATTTGATTTTCTGTAATGATAATTTAAATGGCTTGTTTGATTTGAAGTTCATCAAGTAGTTGTAGTAGTAGCACATCAATAGGGTCGCGGCGTATGCAAGCTTACCGAGAGCGAACGCTAAAATAGCAATACCTTCTCTGAATCTTTCAGAGTCGTCAAAATAAGATGTAAGAATGAGTTTTTTCTCATATGAATATACCACAGTAAAATTTACGAGGCAGTTAGCTGTTACTGCTATACTCTCGTATCTTGATCTAGCTCCATAGTTTAAAAAATGTTGGTTCAATACGAATAAAGGCTCATTCACAAGTTCTAATATGATACCTACCCAAATCGCAAAGACAGACCATTGGAAAAATGGTAAAGTAACAAAATAGCCATTAATGTTATGATATTGCCACGCTATTAGCCCAATTGACAGCGGTATACCAATGAATAGAGGAATCATAGCGAAATTGACACAAACTTGAAGAGCAGAGTCATCACGATCATGATCATGATCATTGTCAGCATCATTACCATCCGCAATTCTTTGCGTAGATAGTCTGATAGCCTCTCTACTGAAAAACAGCACAGTCCCAACAATAAACTCTAGAAAGGCAGTAATTCCGAATATTCTAGGCGATAAGTACCTCACTAGAGTATTATTCAGCAAAAATGTAACAATCTTACTGAATAACTGGCCCATCATCAGGAAAGTAGCGCCACGAGTGGTTTTCTCCAAGATGTCAGCACCGCTCATTGTTCAACAGTATATTGTGCACTTTCAAGCCACCTATAGAAACAATTCGGCCAGCGGTAACGGAATACACTCCTTTGTAGTTATAGACAACGTTATATTACCAGCTATAGGTGCTCGGCAGTTGCTGTATCAGTACTTATAGTCCGACTTTTGTTAAACCATAACTATATTACTTGAACTCATCGTAGTTTAACCAATTTTGGCCTCGAGACAATCGTAATTTCACGAATTTCAGCGACTTTGCCATAGAGATGACAACTTTCGACTATCAGAGCAACGAGGTGGGTGTTATTATTTAAAGGTACCCCATTGTATTGGTGTATAGCTGGTATTTCAAGGTGTGTAAGACACAAGTTACAGGGAAATTGTAACGAAGCTAGCTCATCAAGAGGCTGTTTTAGTTGAGAGTATTCACCTGCAGAACAAATATAATATGGGGAACACTACAGAGGACGATATCGACAAGCAGATAGAATTGAGGGAGCAAGACAGGTGGTTACCCATCAATAATGTTGCGCGTTTGATGAAGAACACACTACCAGAGACTGCGAAAGTTTCCAAGAGTGCGAAGGAGTGTATGCAAGAATGTGTGAGCGAGTTCATTTCATTTGTAACAAGTGAGGCCAGTGATAGGTGTGCGCAGGATCGCAGGAAGACCATCAATGGTGAGGATATTCTTATATCCTTGCATGCATTAGGATTTGAAAACTATGCTGAAGTGCTTAAGATATACTTGGCTAAATACAGGCAGCAGCAAGCTCTAAAGAACAACTACGAAGAGGACTCATAAATTGTGCAACCTCTATAGAACTGGTAATATGAGCGGTATCAAGAACTGCTGTATATCTCCATCCTAAATTGACCCTCAAGGCCATCTATAGTGCTGGTTATGCTTGTAAATAATAATCATGTTTATTCTAATACTATTGGCTGATAACGCTGAAATTTTTCTGGAGCGAACAAGAAAATAAAATGAGTATGGACTCGAATTTATTATAAGCCAACTTCTGACAACGCGTGTGGTATAGATGAACTCAGAAGTTACTCACATATGGCAGTTTGTATAGCTGGAACTATATTACTTAAGAACATATATCATACATAACGACATAGTTAAGGGTTTCTTCACACCTTTTTCCCCCGCCGCCAATTTTCGGTGGGATTTCAAGCAATGAGTCCTGCCAAAAGCATAAATAGCAAATAAAGGTTTCTGCCTGGCAGTTTCATTGCACCCAGAGTCCTAAAACTAGTCTAAAACAGTTCAAACGTTAGATTACTGAAATAGTTTGCTTTACACACCTTTTCTTTGCTGTGAAAAGTGTTAAATTTTGGGTAAAATAGAGGGTTAAATTGGGTTCCCGCCACTTAAGTCGACGTACATATAGGCATAGACCCGATTACTGATAGCGAAGGTATTTGAACTTTGCATTGCGGCTCAACACATTTGTAGCTTCAAGGACAGAAATATGCTGGGCACTCGGGTTACTAGAGCGGTCTATACCCGTGCGCCTCTCAAATTACAACTGAGGGCGCTGGGCTTACATCGAAGGTATGTGCATAATGGCAGCAAGAATGATGAGGGGAGCTCTACAAGCACGACTACAAATAAAGAAGAGAACGATAAAAAACTGCCAGATGTCTATCCACAAATGCTAGCCCTACCTATATCGAGAAGGCCCTTGTTTCCCGGTTTTTATAAAGCTGTAGTGATTTCAGAGCCAAGAGTAATGAAGGCAATCACTGATATGGTTGAGAGACAGCAACCATACATTGGTGCGTTTATGCTTAAGGATAGTAATAATGACACAGACATTATACACGATATAAGTGAGGTGCATGAATTGGGTGTGCTAGCTCAAGTTACCTCAGCATTTCCCAGCAAGGATGAGAAAACTGGTAAGGAAACCATGACCGCATTACTATATCCTCATAAGCGTATAAAGATTGATCAGTTAATCCCACCAAAAGATGTGAAAATAGAAGATATTGTAGTCGAAAAAGTAGTGGATAATGAAGTAGCATCTGAAGAGACAAAGGACGAAGAAACAGTTGATAAAACTGAATCAGCGACTGATAAAGTAAGTGAAGAAATTACTGAAGAGATTGCTAAAGCACCTTCTACAGAAGTAACAGAAGATCCAGATAATTATGAGAATCCGACGGATTTCTTGAAAGATTATAATGTCACTTTAGTGAATGTTTCTAATCTGGAAGATGAACCATTTGATATCAAATCACCAATCATTAATGCATTAACATCAGAAATCCTTAAAGTATTCAAGGAAATTTCACAACTGAACTCCATGTTCAGAGAGCAAATTGCGACTTTCTCTGCATCTATTCAATCTGCAACCACTAATATATTTGAGGAGCCTGCTAAATTGGCAGATTTTGCAGCGGCTGTATCTGCGGGTGAAGAAGAAGAATTACAAGAGGTCCTGGAGTCTTTGAATATAGAGCAAAGATTGGAAAAATCTTTGTTGGTACTTAAGAAGGAATTGATGAATGCTGAACTTCAAAACAAAATATCGAAAGATGTAGAGACAAAAATACAAAAGAGACAGAAAGAATATTACTTGATGGAACAGTTAAAAGGTATTAAGAGAGAACTTGGAATTGATGATGGCCGTGATAAACTTGTTGATACTTATAAAAAAAGAGTAGAAAAGCTAAATCTTCCAGAAAATGTTCAGAAAACTTTTGATGAGGAAATAACAAAACTAGCAACCCTAGAAACATCTATGTCCGAATTTGGTGTTATCAGAAACTATTTAGATTGGCTTACATCGCTTCCATGGGGAATTAACTCCAAAGAACAATACTCTATTCCAAGAGCTCGTAAGATCTTAGATGAAGATCATTATGGTATGAAAGATGTTAAGGACCGTATTCTAGAATTTATTGCCGTAGGAAAGCTTCTTGGAAAAGTTGATGGTAAAATCATATGTTTTGTGGGTCCACCGGGTGTGGGTAAAACGTCCATCGGTAAATCGATCTCAAGAGCTTTGAACCGTCAATTCTTCAGATTTTCTGTCGGTGGTATGACTGATGTTGCTGAAATCAAAGGTCATAGAAGAACGTACATTGGTGCTCTACCAGGTAGAATTATTCAAGCACTGAAGAAATGTCAAACTCAAAATCCTTTGATTTTAATTGATGAGATAGACAAAATTGGTCATGGTGGTATTCATGGTGATCCTTCTGCTGCACTTCTCGAAGTTCTTGATCCTGAACAAAACAACAGTTTCTTGGATAATTACTTAGACATCCCAATTGACTTATCTAAGGTTTTGTTTGTTTGTACCGCTAACTCTTTAGATACTATACCAAGACCATTACTTGATCGTATGGAGGTTATTGAACTTACTGGTTATGTGGCCGAAGATAAAATTAAAATTGCCGAGCAGTATTTAGTTCCAAGCGCTAAAAAAACTGCAGGTTTGCAAAATGCTACTGTATCCATGGATGAAGAAGCAATCAATGCGCTAATGAAATATTATTGTAGAGAGAGTGGTGTTAGAAACTTAAAAAAGCATATTGAGAAAATCTATCGTAAGGCAGCTTTAGAAGTTGTTAAAAAGATGAGCATCGAGGATACAGAACCTCTAGTCTCAACTTCTGAGGAACCACAATTATCTCAAACAAATCAAAATATATCGTCAAGTTCTGCTGAGGATTCTACTACGGATCTTGAAGATAGTGTCAATCCAGATACTGCCAAGGAAGCATCAAAGCCCAATAATTCGCAAGAAGGTGCATCAGTAGAAGAAACCAAGAAGGCTGTGAAAACAGAAGAGGAAGAAGACACTTCTATGATTGTTCCAGAAGATATTAAAGTTGAAATTACTCCAGAAGATTTGAAAAAGTATGTTGGGCCACCAATCTACACTACTGACAGATTATATGAAACTACTCCTCCTGGTGTGATCATGGGATTGGCTTGGACTAATATGGGAGGCTGTTCCCTATATGTTGAATCTGTACTGGAACAGCCATTACACAACTGTAAACATGCGAATTTAGAGAGAACAGGTCAGCTTGGTGATGTCATGAAAGAGTCATCGCGTCTAGCCTACTCTTTCTCAAAGATGTACCTGTCAAAGAAGTTCCCTGAAAATAGATTCTTTGAAAAGGCAGCTATTCACTTGCACTGTCCTGAAGGTGCAACACCAAAGGACGGTCCATCTGCTGGTGTCACAATGGCAACTTCATTCCTATCACTTGCATTAAACAAGCCTGTTGATCCAACTGTAGCAATGACTGGTGAATTAACATTAACCGGAAAAGTATTGCGTATTGGTGGTTTAAGAGAAAAGGTTGTGGCTGCTAAGAGATCTGGTGCCAAGACTGTAATTTTCCCTAAGGATAACTTAAACGACTGGGAAGAGCTTCCAGAGAATGTGAAAGAAGGCATGGAGCCACTGGCTGCTGATTGGTATGATGACATTTACAAAAGACTGTTTTCTGGTGTCAAGAAATCAGAAGGTAATAACGTCTGGAAATCAGAATTTGAGCTAATCGATAAGAAGAAGAAAGAAAACGATTAGAAAACTGACTCTCAAAAGCCTGTACTTTTGTACACCCCCATTGAATGTAATACAAATGCTCAGATGTTATGCTTGCCATAGTCACACTGTTGCATTATCAGCATTGTTCTGTAAATAGTATATATCACACTAAAATAATGGGTATGTTTGAAAGAATAGCATATTTAAGGAAAGTGGCAGGATAATAATCTAGTCCCTGATTACATCATTGATTAGTGTTGATAATAGGTGTTTTTTATATTATATAAAACAAATTGCACAATACTAAATCTATATTAAGTTCGGTTTGACAATAGTGTTATAAGTGCAGAAGGTTGCTATTTGGGTAAAGTTAATTATGTTTCCCGATTAGGAAATATCTTCAATTTTGTCGTTTTTCCACCAATTTTTTCCTGCCTTGGCAAAAGTTAGCCATCGAGACTACAAAATACATAGTATTCTTAGTCTAGTAGAATTCTCAAACAGTGTCCAAGAGACAACAGATAGGCTTTCAACTACATTATTGTATATCATAATACTAATTGCCCTCGTTGCCATCTTTCTCTGGTGTTTGAAGTATAAAAATTGGTTAATTGGCTGTCCGGTTTGAATAATTAGCGACTCATAGACTTGAAATTGTGGTACAGTGGTTTGGGAAAGCAGATAAAATAATACACATATACTATGTCTGATAACAGGAGGCGTAGAAGAGATCCAGAAGATGACGAGCATGACTCTGACAATGAAAATGTCGGTATGCCGCCATCCTCGCCACAACATCATGGTTCAAGAAACCTGTTTGGTCCTGGGTCATCACCCATTGGTTCCCCTGTTAGAGATGAGGATCAGGAGAACGATGATGAGTTGGGCATGTTGAATCCAGAAGGTGATGATAACGAGATTGATGATGCACCTGATATTGATGAAGTGGAAGAACAAATGAACGAAGTTGATCTTATGGATGACGACATGTACGGCGATTACAGGTCTGATCCAACCAAGGATAGATATGAAGGGTTAGGTGTTGATGATACTGAACAGAAAGAACTGAGTCTGAGCGACAGAAGAAGAATTGATGCACAATTAAATGAAAGAGATAGACTTTTGAAGAATGTGGCCTATTTAGATGATGATGATGAAGCCATGGGAAACGAACAATTGGATGAAATGGGTTTGCCAAAACAAAGAAGAAGGCGTAGAAGGCAATACGAGGATTTTGAACATAGTGATGATGATCTACTAAGTGATTTGGATGCTGATCCATTAAGAGAAGAATTGACATTAGAGTCACTAAGTAATGTTAAGGCCAACAGTTATTCTGAATGGGTTGTTCAACCTAATGTCTCCAGGACAATCGCAAGAGAACTAAAATCATTTTTGCTTGAATACACAGATGAAACTGGTAGATCGGTCTATGGTGCACGTATTAGAGTGTTAGGTGAAATGAATTCTGAATCTCTAGAAGTAAATTTTAGACATCTTGCTGAATCAAAGGCTATATTAGCGCTGTTTTTGGCAAAGTGTCCGGAAGAAATGCTTAAGATTTTTGATTTGGTCGCAATGGAGGCAACTGAATTGCACTATCCGGATTATTCACGTATCCATTCAGAAATTCATGTTAGAATATCAGATTTCCCAACAATTCACAACTTAAGAGAATTACGTCAGTCTAATTTATCTACATTGGTCCGTGTGACTGGTGTTGTGACAAGAAGAACAGGTGTCTTCCCACAACTAAAATATGTGAAATTCAACTGTCTCAAGTGTGGCTCTATCTTGGGGCCGTTTTTCCAAGATTCAAATGAAGAAATAAAAATTTCATTCTGTACTAATTGTAAATCTAAAGGCCCTTTTAGTATTAACGGTGAAAAGACAGTTTATCGTAATTACCAAAGAATCACGCTACAAGAAGCACCAGGTACAGTACCTGCAGGTCGTTTGCCAAGGCACAGAGAAGTTATTCTATTAGCTGATCTTGTTGATGTATCAAAGCCCGGTGAGGAAATTGAAGTGACTGGTATCTATAAGAATAACTATGATGGTAATTTGAATGCTAAAAATGGTTTCCCAGTTTTTGCAACTATAATTGAAGCAAATGCAGTAAGAAGAAGAGAAGGAAATCTTGCTAATGAGAATGAAGAAGGTTTAAATGTATTTAGTTGGACAGAAGAAGAAGAGAGAGAGTTCAGAAAATTATCCAAGGATAGAGGAATTGTTGATAAGATTATTGCTTCCATGGCGCCTTCCATCTATGGTCACAAAGATATTAAAACCGCTGTAGCATGCTCGCTTTTTAGTGGTGTACCAAAAAATATCAATGGTAAGCACGCCATTCGTGGTGATATAAATGTTCTAGTCCTCGGTGACCCAGGTACTGCAAAATCTCAGATATTGAAATATGTTGAGAAAACTGCCCACAGAGCTGTGTTTGCAACAGGTCAAGGTGCGTCTGCTGTTGGTTTGACCGCTTCAGTACGTAAAGATCCCATCACAAAAGAATGGACACTAGAAGGTGGTGCTCTTGTGCTTGCTGATAAGGGTGTCTGTTTGATTGATGAATTCGATAAAATGAATGATCAAGACAGAACATCTATTCACGAAGCTATGGAACAACAAAGTATTTCTATTTCTAAAGCTGGTATTGTTACAACATTGCAAGCCCGTTGTTCTATCATTGCTGCAGCAAATCCAAATGGTGGTAGATATAACTCAACTCTTCCGTTGTCTCAAAATGTGAGTCTAACTGAGCCCATTTTATCAAGATTTGATATTTTATGTGTTGTTAGAGATGTAGTAGATGAAGAATCGGATGAAAGGTTGGCATCATTCGTTGTTGATTCTCACGTACGTTCTCATCCGGGTTATGATTCTATTGATGACGAAGAAGGAAAGGACGGTGAGCAGAAAAATGATGATGATATACAGTTATCAAATAGACAAAAGAGAGCAGAGCGTCAAAGGAAAAAAGAGGAGGAGATCTCCCCAATACCACAAGAATTACTAATAAAATACATTCATTATGCCAGAACCAAGGTGTATCCTAGACTTCATCAAATGGATATGGACAAAGTAAGCAAGGTGTATGCTGATTTAAGAAGAGAAAGTATCACAACTGGTTCTTTCCCTATTACAGTGCGTCACTTGGAATCTATTCTAAGAATAGCAGAATCTTTCGCTAAGATGAGGCTATCAGAATTTGTATCGTCATGGGATTTGGATAGAGCTATTAAAGTGGTGGTTGATTCTTTTGTGGATGCTCAAAAGATCAGTGTTCGCCGCCAATTGCGGAGATCATTTGCTATCTATACATTAGGACAAAATTAAAATTGATAGAAAACCTTATATAAAGGCTTGACATTGTACTATAGTCATTATTTAAATATTGGCGCACCTTGTATTAATACACTATTATTATATTAGTAAATGTAACACTTTATTAATTGAGAAAAATCAATACATACTAACTAGAATCCAAAACTTAAAGAAACTGGAAATAACTTTAATTGAAACGTTCTATAGAGGTATAAAAAATGCATATAATATAACCTTTTATAATACTAACAATTCTCAAAAATATCACAATAACCTATCATAATACTTTTATCTATACTATCAAAGCATAAGTATTATAATCCATTGGGACATTCTTATGGGTGTGCCGACCGTAATATCTAATATTTTTAGGATATATAAATTTGTTGAGATGGAGCACGATGTCTACCATTAATATTTATCGTTGTATGGTTGGTGAACATACACAACCTTTTTTCTTTGCCTCACAGTCATCCAACAGAAGAGGTTAAGAAGTGCTGCTACCACTGCGGCCCATAACAGTGCTAAAAATTTCCTTCCCAGGCTTAAATGAATACCATAGTCGCTATAGTTTTTGTTTAGGATATGGCGAATGTAGATGTAGGTACCCATATTAGTGCCAACACTGATCAGCAAACTTGCAAATGATAGGAAACAAACAAATCCACCGACGAAGTTAACGAAACTGAAATGTAGAAACCACCGCAATACGTTAATAACTAAGTTCAGGAATGTCAATACTATACCAATGATCAATGTGATGAACATACACTTTACCAGGTTATTGTAATAGACAAGTTTGTCCTGTAATTGCTGTGGTAGAACGATCTTGGCAACATCATCGACTAATTGTAAGACTTGATTGTTCTCAATATTATCTTTCAGTAGGTTCTTTAGGTTGAAAGTTTGTATACCGTTTGGAGATGTGCAGCTAGTAACATCGGTTGAAGAACTAGCCACACAGTATGACCACAGACCTATGTTTATGAATTTAGGCAAACCCAGGTCTGATATACTGAATGAACTAGCTGCGGGTATCACTGTAGCTATATCAAGGTTTGAAAGGTCCAATTGTGCACAAAATATTTGATTTATCGGGTAATAGTTCTTAGTTGATCCAGCACATGCAATGCAAGCTAGCACTAGCGAAGCAAGTGCAAAAAACAGTGCTAATATAAGAGCGACGAAATTCCTCATGGTTATCTCTTATTCCAGTGTAATGTTTATAAGTTTGATGAAATTGAAAGGTTTGGCGTTTGTTAGCTGTGTATATCAAAATTTGTTCAAATATTTAGTTGATGGAATGTGCTTTTTAGATATTCCAAGACAAAGGTCGGTGTGCGAATTAGAGAACCAGATTCAGAGTCTACGGAAGAGATCGTTATATATATGTGGAGAGCTGCTCAAATTACGCTGTCGCCGAATTGGTATGCATGATGATTCCGATAAAGTGTGCATCGACATGTAAATTATAAACCAAGCCATTCTAAAAATAGGAACCCATCTAGAGGGCATCGCAAGTTATCTCAGTAAAAACCTCTACAGGAGAACCACTGGCTGAAGAAGAAAAATTGTAATTCTGAAGATAGTAATCCAGGGTTCGATATTTCACTACGCATTGTAACGGGGCTTGCACGAAACCACCCTCCACGTCACGAAAGCTCAAAATGGCAAGAAGTGACAATAAGAATCAACCCTACAAAGAGATGCAACTCTTGAAAATTGCTGGATAATAAATATTGCTGTGTTCAGTTGATCTTATCCATGAAGAGACACATGAGAGTATCCTCTACATCAGAATTTGATCAAAGTCTTCCACCACACAATCAATATCAACAGAATAAAATAGCTCGGGATCAGCAATTTCTGCTATTCTTCATATCGCCTTAGAAACACTCGTACGGGACTGGTTGGAATGCTGTACAAAAAAATTCGATGGGCTTGGTTCCCAGTGCTTAGCTATTAAGTTGGGGGCGAAGGTAGATGGGGGAGACAAATAATGAGGCTAGAGAGACACACTAGGCTTTTACATGTCAGTCATAATTCCCTTAAGAGGGCAAATCCACATACTCAGCTCAAAATCAGGTAAGTTTTCTTGGGGGGGGGCTCACAATATGGTGGCTCTGTGAGCAGGTAAGGGAGTGGTAACAAGAATCAAAGTATGGGATGGCTCAAAGCATTGATCTCTAAGGAAGCCCAGGTACTTAACTTGCGAAACATGTGATACATGTCATGTATTAAGAGATCTCAGTGCTTTATTGAAATGTAATAGTTAATGACTACAAAGCTGAGTCAAGAATCGCAATCAATCAATCAATCCATCAATCATGTGTTTTATACTCTATAACAGCAGCTCGGTCTATAGTGACTCGTAGAAAACTACCTAAGTTGCATCTTGGCGCGTATGGAAAATTTCAAAAAACTTCTTTTCTTAAATTGTGAAGTTGATAACGTAAGATCAGACTTCCTGCGCACTAATCATAAGGAGTAATTTTTTTTAATTGACTGTATCTGAAATGAGTAAATCAATTTGCCTTAGTTTATTTTATCTGTTGAATTGACGCATTTACTCCACAAGTTTTGCGTAGCGCAGACGAAATTAAGTCATTTTAAAAAAAAAATAAGGTTGCTATTTACTTGTGATTATGTAAGTTTTTTTTTGTTGTAATTTCATTAATTCTATTTTTCTACAGTGTATTGCATTCGCAGGTAGTATTTCGAATTTTTTGCTGCAATATAGTTCGGTTTTGGGAATTGGGAGTATTCATATTATTTCATGTTTTTGTCAGGAATCATGAATGTTCTGAGGTTCGGTATGTGTATTAATGCCTAGCTTTTGAGCTTACAGTTTCTAGTCTCTATAGTATACCAAAAACCAAAGTGAAAGTTTGATACTGCTTTTTGAATACAGGATCCTGTGCCATTGAATTGGCCTAAATAGAGCGATAACAACATTAAAAATATGATATTATTACAACAAGAATTTGTATCAAATAGATGGATTCTTGAGACACTAATTAATTTTTAAATTACAGAAGTGAACGCATTACTAGAATTTACACCAAGTTCAGAACGCAAAAAGGCTATTGCGATACTAGTTATAAATATTTCATGTGTAACTATATCGACTCCGGTGACATCACCAAAAACGTCCGATTTTCCCTTTATATGGCCAGCCAAACCCACATTTTTGTATACAATAGTCATGAAGAACTATATTGAACCACTGAGTGAGTTACGTTTTCTTAGATTATAATAACTCGAAGGAATAAAATTTATTGAATAAGCAGATGGAATACTGGCACTATGTTGAAACTACGGAATCCGGACAACCATTACTACGTGAAAGTGAAAAGGATATATTGATCGATCATAACGTTGGTTTATACCAAGGTAAAGAACGAATTAGGAATAGACAGAATGGTAGGATTTTTCTTACCTCTCAGCGTATAATCTATGTCGATTCTAAGGAACCTACAAAATATTCTCTTGGGATTGAACTCGATGATATAGACCATCTGGACTATTCTTCAAGCTTTCTTAGGAGGTCAGCGAGATTAATAATATTCATGGATGTTCATTCAGCTTCTAGTGGCCTACATAACATCAATAACAAACTTACTGAAGAGGTACATACAACCACTTGGGTTTGCCCGATATGTATGGTGACTAATGAGACAGAAGGTGAATTTAAGGCAAATACACAACCTCCACCGGTATGTGTCAACTGTGGTGTACCAGCTGATTACGAATTGACTAAAAACTCTATTACAATTCAAGGCAATTCAACCGATAGTAATAGTCATTCTGATAAAAAAGAGAACAAAAATAGTTGTCCGGCATGTACTTTCATTAATCATCCTCAAGTAAGAAATTGTGAAATATGTGGAACAAGACTGAACAATACAAAGATAAGAAACAGATTAGCGCTTTCAAGGAGAAAACAGGACTCCAGGTTGACCATTGAGCTAGATTCAATTTCAAGTGTCAAATCATCCCGAAGCGCAGAGGAGTGTTTCATACAGGTAAGTTTCAGGAAATCAGATGGGATTTTATTCTCAGATGCTGTTGAGAAGACAATAACCGATTTGAAAGCTAGCACAAAATTCAATCGGAACACTATTGAAAAGACTAACAAGTCTGAAGAAAATGGTGAACTAAACTTGCTAGAGACTAAGCTGTCAAAAATTGGAATTACCAGTCTTGAACATAGCAGAGAAAATCAAATCTTGAACAATGACATAATATTTACCAGTGCTCTGACTGACTTGGATAAGCTCATTTCTTTAGCTGACTCAATTGAAAGATTATACAGAAAGGAAAGTATAGACAATCAGAGTGTTAAAAAGCCTAACCTAATATTAGACAGAGATACATTCTATAATAAGGAGCAGTTCCTATCCGAAGTTTCAAGGGAGATATACGATTTTGTTAAAAACGGATTTAAGAATAATTATGTAATGATTACGCTTGTGGATCTCTATGCCCTTTATAATAAATCCATGCGAATCGGCACAGGCCTAATATCTCCCGCTGAAATGCGAGAAGCATGTGAAAAGTTCGGTAGCTTTGGCTTAAGTGATCTCTATCTGAAAAAAATTAATGGATGTGTCTTATGTGTCTGCACAGATGATGCTTTCGATTACATACGCCAGAAGATAATAGACATTATTGATCGCTCACCGGGAGCAGATCTCCTAACTTTAACGCAAAAGTTTAACGATGAGCCCAACAATAATTGGGGAATTGGTGTCATTCAGGAGGTCCTGAAAAGTTGTATTGATGAAGGACAACTATTAATTGACAAGCAAATTAGTGGTATTTACTACTATTGTAACAATGCTTGGAAACTCTGAGTTATCTACCGTACCTCATTCGAAGTAAGACAATAAATTGTCCATAGAATAAATTCATGACCTATTTTATAATACATTAATTCCTTATTTATCTGATATAGAGGATAGTAAATGGCTAAAAAAATTTACAGCATATTATTTATCGGAATCCTCTAGCCATTAGTTCTTTTTCAATTGTATTCCAGAAATAACGTACAACCTCCACATCTTTAAATCTCTTCGTTTTATCTAGTTCGACTTTATCTACATTCCATTGCTGGACATTTTGTGGAACTGAGTCCCCAGTAAAGTGGAAGTAGTATCCCTTACAGTGTTGAAATAGTTCTTGAGGTGTGTTCCACTGATAGTTGTTAAACTGCCATGTGTGTCCTGTAGTAAATACTGCTACCACTCTATCCCAATACTCAGGCTTAGTAAACATTCTAGTATTGTTGACTACAATAAATTTAATCGGTCTTGAAATACGGTCAAATTTCTTTTCCACAGTTATCACGTCTGAGCCTGTATTTGCTGTTGCATCTCTAGGGTTGATGTATTGAGAGGATTCTAAAAATTGTTTAATATTCGAAATAGCAAACAATGAAGATGCCGCAGATGGTATCAAAATAATTGGATCTTTCTTTTGAGTCTTTTGATTTTGTGAACCGTGCTTTGACACAGCACCTGGCTTACCGCTACCTTGCTTCGAGCGTAATGTTGCCTTGATGGAGTGAACTAATTTCAGTTCTGCATCTTTGATTAGATAGCCGAAATCAACTGGCTTACTACCGTGCAGCATAGAGTTATGATCAATCAAGATACGCTCTTTTTGAGTGGCCTCCTGTAATACTGGATCATCTATAATCTTCTGACTTTCACTTACATCCGTTTTAGTATTTACATCCGCTTCACTATTATCAGTCTTTATGTTCTTGACATCTAGATACTCAGAAGTTTCCGATTCACCTGATAACCATTTTAAAAGATCATTTCTTTGCAGAAATGAAATGTTGGTAATCTTCTTTTCTTGGCAATCTGCAAGATATTCAGCAGCACTGTCATCCTTATGCAACCAGCATTGAATGATAACCCGTAGCTTTGCTGGCTGCTCATCAACAATAAATTCTGTTGCTTCATCCAATGGTAATTTATCCTCTTTAAACTGTATGAACTCAGCATTAGTTATATCGGCCGTCGTACTACCAGTGCCGTCCACAAGAGTGAACTCCGAGGCACTGCTGAGCTGCTTCTTTAACTGAACTAAAACAGACATCGCCTAATTCAATTGCTATATTTTCTGAGCCCACGTTCAAACAGAAGAAGCACTAGTATTGTACTCTTGACTACCTCTGAATAGTTTATAGTCTTTGTTTTCGATAATTTTTCAATTTTTTGCCAGCTCGTCCTGGAAAAAAAAGCTGCTTGAATTTTAATTTTGACAAAAAAATCGATGAGCTTAGTATTTATATTAATATGAGCTACCAATTGTTTGACAAACGAGTGCCCTGGCTAACAATTAGATCAATCATACAGACTCACGCAACTTTATTGAGTTATGGCCAAGAAAAAAGGGAAAAATGAAACTCCAGCGTTGGAGAAGGCTGCAAATAAAAGTAACTCCGGGCCTACTGGTGGGAAGAGAGGCAAGAGGGTGTTAACTGAGGAGCAGAAGGCTCAACAACAGAGTAATAGAGCCAAGGTAACCTCGACATCTAGTTGGACCGGTAAGCTTCCGCATACATTGCTTCATGAGTTCTGTCAAAAGAGAAAATGGGGTAAAGTGGAATATGACATGAAGAAAATTGGCTCAAAGGGCTTCATTGGTATAGCCATTATATCATCTGTTGATCCGAAGACTCGCGAAACGTTATTAGTAAGACTTAATGACCCTACTTATGATAAAGCTGTGGGCCAGGGTGCTCTAGAACCCCAGGAAACTACCATGGAGGCTCGCCATTACGCTGCCACTGTGGCACTTTACAGGCTAGCTTATAACACTAACACACATATGATGCTGCCACCTAATCATAAATCCATATGGTATAAGTTGGACGATTTTAGAAAATCACTGAAAAAGGACGATAGAGCTCAAAGATATTTTTGTGATGATCCTTTTAAACAGTTAATTGAAGAAAGGAAAGAGAAAGCCATTAAAGATAAACAAAACGAATCTAGAATGCAACAGGCTGCCAAAAATGAGAGCACACCTGTAATTATAAACTCTGTCAACAACAATATGAAAGACAATGACGGCTCTTTGACCAAAAAAGTTAACAAGCCGGTGAGGAAATCCACAAAAGAAGTGACCTTTTCAAGAAACGTTTGGGAGTCGGCAAATTTTATTGATTTAAATGAATCTTCTAGGCAACAGATTGAAAACTGTATAAAGAGAAATGCTGATTGGGAATCTGAAATGCTAAAGTCAAGTAATAACACACCGGAGCGTCAAGAATTAAAATCCAAACTGATTAATCTTGGATTTCGAGAAGCACATGTGAACGAAGCCATGTTGTATAAGGACCCATTATCATTTTTACTTTTTAATCTTCCTGAAGATGACTTTCCGAGATACTTCCAAAAGCGCAAAGAGGACTCTAAAAACATCATTGAAATATCTACACTACCTTTGCAGAAGCAAATAACTCTGGAAAGATTGCAAGAGTTTCCAGTTTCAAAAGACGAAGCGTTATTCGCTTTGGATCTATACAATGGAAGCGAAGCATTGGCTGCCGGATACTTAACACAAAGCATGATACCTGATTTACCAATTTTAGGAACCGAAGAAATTGACAACCCGGAAAGTAAAGAAATGTGGATACAGGAACTTGAAAGTTTAAAGTGTATTTTTGAAGATAAAATAGAAGTTATTGACGAGCCGAACTGCTATGTAATATCTCTGATGGAAAAATACTCACTAAAATTGAAAGTGTATAGGACTCCAAACTACCCACAACATATTCCCGGTATTGTAGTTTCAACCTTTTCAAAAAAAATCAAACTGCCTAACTATATTAAAAAACAAGTGATGATCAAGCTTTTACATCACGTCAAAGAATCTGGTATTATTGGTGGTGAAATGATCTATGAAATATATCAATGGCTATTAGACAATATAAAATCGATCATAGATAATCCTGGAAAGTTACTAAATATAGATGATATGAAAAGCTCCAGCAATTTCGAAATCATAGAGGCTCGCAAGAGTAAAATGA
This sequence comes from Nakaseomyces glabratus, assembly GCF_010111755.1. NCBI lineage: Eukaryota > Fungi > Ascomycota > Saccharomycetes > Saccharomycetales > Saccharomycetaceae > Nakaseomyces > Nakaseomyces glabratus. The sequence continues at coordinate 450,597 of NC_088960.1, forward strand.
AATTGAATAAAAAAAACCAAGAGGCATCATTGACCAAAGACGAACTATCGGCGTTATTGGATGAATACAAGAAAAGGATCTTAACCAATAACTATAAACTGATGCAAGATCAAAGAATGCAATTACCTGCTTGGAAAAAGAAAGATCATATTGTTGATTTGATAATGAAAAACCAAATTGTACTAATAACTGGTGAAACGGGTTCTGGTAAGTCGACACAGGTATGTCAGTTTGTATTGGATGCGCTGTTTACATCTAATAACTCTAATGAACTTCAAAAAAAAATTCTAGTAACACAGCCAAGAAGAATATCTGCCATTGGTCTAGCGGAGCGTGTGGCTGCAGAGAGGTGTGTTCCATGTGGAGAGGAAGTTGGCTACACTATTAGAGGTGTTAACAAGAGCTCCAAATTCTCAAAAATTCGTTTTATGACTACTGGTGTTCTGGTAAGGATACTTCAAAGTTCTATGAAAAGTCTTGAAAACTGTATTATCATCATAGATGAAGTCCATGAGAGATCCATCGATACAGACTTGTTGGTGGCTTTACTTAAGCAAATAATGGAAAAAGTTAAAACACTAAAGATTGTGCTAATGAGTGCCACAGTAAATGTAAATCTATTCCATAATTACTTTCCTGGTCTTGTATCATCTCATATTGAAGGTCGTACATTTCCAATCAAAGACTACTTTTTGGAGGATATACTGGATCAACTTGATTTTAAAATTAAAAGAAACAAATACCATGAATATGATGACGATGACGATGACGATTCTATATCATCTCATGATAACCAGTTTTTACGACCTACTGCGGACTCCAAATTTTTTAGAACTGGACAAATCAACTATGATCTATTATGCCAACTAGTGCTACACGTTAACGATAAATTAACTTCTGAGAACAACTCTGGCTCCATAATCGTATTTCTTCCTGGTGTAGCTGAAATAAACAGACTCTGCAGAATGCTTGAGAATAATAATTTGGTTGTATTGCCTTTACACTCTGCATTATCAGCTGAAGATCAGAAACAAGTTTTCAAGAAGTTCTCCAAGAGGAAAGTAGTGGTTTCCACAAATATTGCTGAGACATCTATAACAATTGATGACTGTGTTGCTACCATAGATACTGGTAAAGCTAAAATTATGATGTATAATGCTAAGGATAATAGCACACGTCTTATCGAACGCTTCATTTCTCGGGCAGAATCAAAACAAAGAAGAGGCCGTGCAGGTAGAGTTCGTGAAGGTCTTTCATATAAATTGTACTCCAAACGGCTTTACGAAGAGGATATGGTCGAAATGCCAACATCAGAAATAAATAGAGTTGCATTAGATTCTCTTTACCTTTCAGTAAAAGCGATGGGAATCAGGAATGTGAAATCTTTCTTAGCTAAGGGTTTGGAACCTCCTCCATTAAACGCATTGGAAATGGCCGAAATTCAGCTTTCTATGATAGGTCTTCTTGACAGGAAAAATGAAGAACTAACTCAACTTGGAAAATATGTAAGTATGATGCCATTAGTAGATCCAAAGTATGGTAAGCTTTTATTATTTGGTATTATTTTTGGCTGTGTGTCAAAATGTGTTCTGATTGCATCAATATTAAGCTTATCAAATTCACCATTCATAGGTGGTACTGAAAACAGAGATAATATTAAGCAGATGTTAAAGGAACATGGTGACGATGGAGATATTCTTGCCATCGTGGACATAGTAGAAAAATGCTTATCCAAAACCAATAGTAGTGATCGTGGTAAGTATATGAAGCAACATTACCTCTCCTTTAATAAACTAAGAGAGATCGAATCAAGCATATCCCAGTACTATTCAATACTGAGTGATTTAGGATTTTTACCCATTAAGTACCGTCAATCAGAAGGTTCAGAACTGGAAAGAAATGGGAAGAGTAAATCTATTCTTAAGGCCATATTAGCGGGAACTCTATATCCAAACATTGCCCGTGTTCAATTACCGGATATGAAATATTTATCAACTAGCATGGGTTCAATTGAAAAGGACCTTGAAGCAAAGCAAATTAAATACTGGATTAGAAATGAAGAGTTGCAAACCGAACTTCAAAAATTGAAGGATGAAGGGAAAGAAATTAATTGGAGGAACAATGACTTACCACCTTCTACCAAGAGAGCCTTTTTACATCCATCATCTGTACTATTTCAAGGAAATGAAATGAGTGTTGTTGAGTTGCAAGCGTTACAGGATGACCTTCATAGAATCTCGAAGAAAACATCCCCCACATCACTAACTAGCCCATTTGTCGCCTACGTTTCAACGCAGTTAACATCTAAACAATTCATAAATGGATTAACTCCTGTGTCAACTTTAGTTTTACTTTTGTTTGGTGGTGTTCTAAGATATGATATTGATAGTGAATCACTTTCTCCTGGTATCATCATGGATGATTGGATACCAATAAGAACATGGTGTAAGAACGGCATCCTCCTCAATGAACTCCGGTTAACATTAGACAAAGCTATACAAACGGTTTTAGAAAAGCCTCAGTACGTTAGTGGCACCCAAAATACTAGCAAGAATTTAGAGCATGTTTTTCAACTGGTACATAATCTGATAGAAATTGAATCTTGAACACTCTCACTTGCATTATGCCTTAGTAAACCGGCGCGCCACGTATTTATTTCTGGCATATTTAGTTGTTCAATAATATACTATTTAATCCATTGCATATTTATATCGTTATAGATAATTATACTGAAACTATTGTTGAAATGAAAATGAATTTTAATTGAATAGAAATGGAAACGTAGCTAATCTTTCATAAAGTGATTAACCACTTCATTTATAGCCTTAGCAACATGTTGTACATTCCCAGTATTTAGGCCTGCAACAGATGCCCTACCAGTAGGCACCATATAAACTGCATGTTCAGTTTCCAATCGCTTGGTCATCTCAGGAGTTAGTCCTGTAAATGAGAACATACCACACTGCTGAACAATATGATCCCAGTTTCCAGGTGTATTGTACTCAGCTAATAGGTCACGTAAACGTGTCCTAACCGATATGATTCTACTTGACATGGTCACCAAATCTTGATACCATTGCTCCTTCAGTTCTGGTGTAGTAAATATTTTTGATACAACCTTAGCACCGTATGCTGGTGGAGTTGAAATTTCACTTCTGATAATTCTCGAAAGTTGGGAGGTTATAGCATCCTTTATTGGTACAATATCCTCCTTCTGCGCCGGTAGAACTAAGTGCAGACAACCAACTCTCTCACCATACATTCCAACATTTTTAGCAAATGATTGTGCTACAAATATAGGTGCACAGTCTCTTAATTGATTTATGGTGTAGCGTATAGCATATGCATCTCTTTCAAGATCGCCGGACGCAAAGCCTTGATAAGCAGAGTCAAATAGTGGGATGTGATCACCTTTCTGAATGGATTCAATAATTTGATGCCATTGCTCTTGCGTTGGATCAAGTCCCGTTGGGTTGTGTGCACAAGCATGCAGAACAAATATGGATCCTCTTGGGGCATGATCAATTGCCTTTATGAAACCCTCAAAATCCAAGCTTTTATTGGTAGCATCCCAATATGGGTAGGAATCAGTCTCTAAATCCACATTTTCAAATATTGACTGATGAATAGGCCAAGTTGGGTTTGACAAGTAAATTTTCTTTTCAGGTGTGTACTTTTTAATAAATTTAGCAGCCACATGTAAGGCACCTGCACCTGACAGAGATTGTACAGAGATAACCCTACTTTCTCTCAATGCTGGACAATCCTCCCCAAGTATAACTTTAGCAGCGCTGTTTGTTAAACTGTCAAGACCACAAATATTTAGATATTCGTGGTCATAATCATCTTCCTCTTGTACCAACCTTTCAGCCTTACGTACCGAGGGAAGAATCCATGGCTTACCATTGTCAGCGCGATATGCTCCAACACCCAAATCAACTTTGAAACCTCTGGTATCCTTCAAGTACCTTTGCTTTGTTGCAAATAATATGTCGGTCTTGATCGGTTCGACATCGTTGTACACCGTAGCTGAAATTTTTACCATTGTTGATTATGTGTTTTTTGTTCACCTTCACTCGACGGAACTAATTGATATATCTATTGGAATGTTACAAACTTATCTATTTAAATACATTCCCAAGAGAACAGAAACCAGTTCTCTGGTCTTCTATTCCTACATAAAATTATCGTTATCATCCAGATATTTTTCAGTTTTCGCTACTTTTTTTGCTGTATGCCTAGGACACCCACTTTCATTGGGGCTTATTGTCTTATCATTGTTAAGTTTCTTAGTAGCATGGCCAAAACTACCCTATTAAAGGGTAGTTTCTCGAGAGGAGATGGCTTACTCGGGATGCTGACACGAATGTGTCAAAAACATCTCTTGCATTTTTTGACTCAGTCGCCAAGAATAAAATGCACTATTAAACAGTTATCTTCCATCAAACATAAACATTCCTTATCCATTCAAAAGCTTTTTCTTTCTTTCTTTTTTGCCATTTGTGATGCAAGATATAACCCCGTTGCAAGAAAAACATAATTGTCTGCGCAGAGTTCTGTGGATATAGCTGTTGTATTAGATAATGAAAAAAGAAATTAACTAATTAAACTAATTTATAAATAACAATTACGATAACAGTTGTGGGTAACCGGAAGCACAGATTCAAGGAGAAATTCTGTTGCTATATAAAAATAGAAGAGTCAGTGCTGTCAGGTGGTGTGTGGGGTGGTGGTGTGGGGTAACAGCCGTTCTGTCTTATACAATTCATTGACTCTGATTTTGACTCTTTCTGGCAGCGTCCTCTTGGTCGAATTCGTATCCCCTGGCGATACCTGAGATACCTTCTTCTACTGTAGCACCATCTTCTTCGTAACCCTCATCATCTTTATAATCTGAACCCAATCCGGTCCATGCTCTGTTGGCCAGGTGCTCCACGGCTGTAGATACTGTACCCTTGATGACAGTACCACCGTTGACTCTTGCCATCACTTGTTTATCCTCATTACTTGGCGCATCCAATTGCAAGTGATTCAGTGCTCTTAGAGGCCTCGAACTGCTGACGTATTTACCAGTGACCGCATCAAATTCTGGAGCATCGAGGTCGTGGTCTGAGTCATTGCCATGTTTACTATCGTCAATTCCTAACTCTGCCAAACTGTTATCAATCTCTGTGATGGCCTTCTGGAAATCAATAATCCACTTACCAGTCCAAGTCACCTCAAAGTTTAATGCTAACGTCAATTCATAAGGTGTAATGATAGGCTTGTAAAATTCACCAAACTCATCTACGATAATACCACTTTGACCACAACCCAGAATACACCATATGTCGACGGGTTCAAAATTGGCTAATTTTGGAACATTTGGTTTACCAACCACAAATAAATAATGCTTCTTTCCATTCTCTCGTATAAGCTTGATTAACTTGTTTACTGTTTCCCTAGTGCCCCTAATAGACAACGTATTCACCAAGATACCGATACACCCAGCGGTTCTTGCTTTATGCATATTCTTATATCTTCTGGTTAGAGAAGGGTAAGGTCCATTCGAAATAACCTGGTCTGCGACATCATATGTGTGAATGGACTCAAATACCGTCGTTAGGTAAAGCAAATGAGGATCATGAGGCATAGTTATATGGAATAATGCATACTCATTTCTCAGGGTTTCTTCATCAATATCTTCTTCTTGTCTTGCACCCATTAATACTCTATTTCCAAGAGTAAAAAGCTCATCGGTATCCGAAAGAGGGGTAGTGTTATCAATGATCTCTGCAGTTTCAGTCAGTAGGCCAGTATTTACAACAGAGTAGACAACATTTGTGTATCCATTAGATTTTAATCTGGAGTATAGGTCTGGGATATGGTGTGTATAACTTGCATTAGACATCAAACAAATTTTTTGATCTTTGTCTTTGAATTCTTCAGTGAAGCAAGCCAATAGTACATCTGTATCAAGGAAAGGCTTACCAAAATCGTAAACTACTGGAAGTTTTTGAATCGCATTCAGACAAGCATCACCAAAATGTATCACAAGATCACCCTTAACATGCTCTGCAGCAACTTCGTCGACACAGCACGCACTATAAGCGGTATCAGCCAAAGCCCAAAACTTCCTACCAGCTCCATCACCATCTAGTTTATCTTGCAATGCACGTATAATAAAACTACTGTCCTTCACAAGTGTATCAGGGAATTGTAATGTAATTTGAACGTATTCTGGATTTCTCTGTAGATATGCTATCAGTTTGTCAATAGAGTAATACTGCATCAGTTTGTCCCATAGTTCGTCCTGACTACTCAAAGGGCCTAAATAGAATGATCTCTCCATAGAATCGCTGTCGAACTTCTGGAATGTAAAATCACTCTCATCCTGATGAGTGGATAATGCTGCCGGTACAAGTATATCCTCATTAGACATCCTTTCAAAATTTATTTGCTATGGAACTAGCGGCTCTTTTTAATATGCAATAAATCTAATAAAATAAATATCCTTCAGGCTGATCATATGAGTGTATACACTGTGATTTTAAATACCAATCCATAAAAACCACCAGTCAGTAGAGTAATATTTCTATATTTGTAAGCAGTATTAGGATCAAAATCTTTGCGATGAGCTTGAAATTTTTCAGTTGAAAAAATGAAAAATTTCAGCGATGAGCTGGAAACGGAGATGTTAATCATTGATGATTAAAGGAATTGAACTGTCTCGCTAGGAGGACTCTACATCACATAAAATATCTGGATTGTATATTTTGTGAAAAATAGATCAGGTCAATAAAGTAAGGTTTAGATAATGAGTGAAATTGATTTGGGTATTACTTGCGACATGCATGTGCATGTCCGTGAAGGGGATATGTGTGAGTTGGTGACTCCTTCTATCCGTGATGGCGGTGTCTCTGTCTGCTATGTGATGCCTAACTTACAACCACCTATTACCACTTTGGATAGAGTGGTTGCGTATAAGAAGAAATTGCAAGAACTTGCTCCCGAGACCACCTTCTTAATGAGTTTCTACTTGTCCCGTGATTTGACTCCGGAATTGATCCATGAAGCTGCCAGAGCCAAGGCTATTCAAGGTGTGAAATGCTATCCTGCTGGTGTAACTACAAACTCAAGTGCTGGTGTTGATCCAAACGATTTTACTGCCTTCTATCCTATATTCAAGGCTATGGAAGAAGAACATCTGGTCTTGAATCTTCATGGTGAGAAACCCTCAGTGGCCAAGGAAGATATCCATGTTCTAAATGCAGAAGAATCATTTCTACCGGCTCTGAAGAAATTACACACAGATTTCCCAAACTTGAAAATTATATTGGAACATTGCACAACTGAGGCTGCAGTAAATGCCATCGAGGAGATTAACAAGAATGTGACAAACATATCTGATGTTAAAGTGGCCGCCACCTTAACAGCTCATCACTTGTACTTAACAATAGATGACTGGGCCGGTAATCCAATTAATTTCTGTAAACCAGTGGCAAAGTTGCCTAGAGACAGAAGAGCGCTAGTTGCTGCAGCAACCTCTGGCAAGCCATACTTTTTCTTTGGCTCTGATTCAGCACCTCATCCTCTGGAGATGAAAGGACGTCACATTGGTGTCTGTGCTGGTGTATACACTCAGTCACTAGCTATCCCGTACGTTGCTCAAGTGTTCCATGAAGCCAATGCCATGGATAAATTGAAGGGTTTTGTATCCGATTTTGGCTTGGCATTCTACGATGTACCACAAAGTGAAATTAGATCGACCCAGCACGCAATCTTGTACAAACAAGAACAAACAGTTCAAGACACCATTCAAGGAAAGAACAATTTGAAGGTTGCTTTATTTAAACCAGGTGAGAAATTGGATTTTTCTGTTAAGTGGCAATAAGAGACTAAAACAATACTGCCATGGCATAGCATATATCCACATGATAGATCCAAGTGCGCAACTCCTGGACGCATGCATGATATATCTCGTTATATATATTAGTATCAATATTATTACGAAATTTGACTTTTTATATTTATCAAGTTATAACATTCAATATGTAGTTAGAGACATTTTCATATTCTAATCTTTCATTTCGACATCTTCATGTTTCAGTTTCTCTGTCAAATCTTCAGCTTCTTCTTCTTCTTCTTCCTCAGGGCCCTTCAGTATACTATCCAGCTTCTCCAAGAACTTCAAATCGTTTTCACTAAACTGATCTAGCTTCAGACTACCCGCATTCTTCTCTTGCAACCAGAAGAAGTATTTCTGATCAGAGGAAAACACTAGAGAAAACACTCTACCGTTCTTGCTACTTAACCGCACACACTTCGTTTCACCAGGAATCAAAATGAGCGAAATTGGCTCCATAGGCTTGGCTGTCTTCTCCACAGGAGACCATTCAAACGACCAAAACCCTAGCTCTATACCTTCCTCGTGTGGCGCCATCTTGATGCTCCCTTGCACTGGCAAAGGATCACACAACTTGCTGCTCTCATCAAACTCACAAATACCTGCACGTACTACTACTTCACTCATTTCAATAACCTTATTTACTTTGCTTTCACCCCAATTCTTAAGTCTATAATTGCTTTCTAAAATTTACTTCTCTCTTTATATTTTAACCTTTTCATGATCCTGAAATTTGTCCCCGGCGACCGATGAGTTTCAAAACTTATAGAAATAAAACAATAGAGAGACAATAAGTCAGAAGGAATTCTTAATCATAGCACCCAGAAAGTACCAAGTGAAATTAACTAGGATATATAGCAATGGTAGAGGTTAAGAGGCGATGGGTGCCGCTGAATGGATTGCAGTTCGGTGTCATGGTGCGGTCTTACTTGCCGTTGAAGAGACACCCAAGCTTGTTCTACCACAACCACCAGTTCATGAACGTGTATGCTGGTGCGGAAGTCTATGTATTTGAAGAAAGTGAAGATGGCAAATGGTGCAGGGCTTATTTCTGTTGTAGACCTTTTCCCGAGGAGTTTATTGCCAGCTCTTCCTCCACTAACGAGAAACTACCCGACGTGAAACCAGTGGTATGTGTGTTTCCGAAATGCTATGTTGCATTGGATCCCAATAGGTTTGTTCACATCATATCGTTCTTTAAGGCCCCAGATAGATCTGATTTTGAGAACGAACAGCTTGCGGAATGCAAGTCACCAAGTCTATATGATACCTTAAGTGAATCACAAGATCATGAAGTAGCCAAATTAGCAAATTCAAAGCCAACAAGACCACCATTTCCGTACTTTAGATACCAGAAAAGGCCCTTTGTTGATGAGATGGGGCCCGTGCTATCCCTACTGTGTTCACATATTTACTGGATGTACTCTCTTGGTGAGTTTGAGATACATACAAAGCTTGTTGGCCTTTATTATGAGTTGGATAATATAAGACTACGATTGAGATTGCAATTGACTACTGAAATTGAAAGGATAAAACTAATCAGAGCTGCTAACTCGTTACTTGCCAAGATTTCCAAGTTTATTTCTTCAAAGGGAAGAACAAATAGGTTTTTGATTCAATCGAAATCATCCAACCCTGATCCTTACGGATTTGAAGGTATTTTTGCTAGGGATATAATTACAGGTGAGTTACTATCCTACCACGACACCGAATTGAGAACATTGATGTTAAGCTCGATGTTGTATGGGCTAACAAATAATTTTCCGAACACCGAATCTAGTATATTACAATTCGAGGCTCCCAAATGCGAAGTTTATGATAGAGCAAAATCACATATCTTAATAGATTTTAAATCTATCACAAGTGACCCATCAGTTCTGAACCCAAATTTGGAAAATGCAACGGCAATCACCTATTTAATGACCCCAAATGAACGCTTAACAGATCCTATAGAATTTCAGATCCCTAATGGCAAAAGAGACACTAGTTTTGTAACACTACTTTTTGAGAGTTTATTTCATTCCGTAATAAAAAAAAACAAAATATACCTTGTTCTGATTATTACGGAGACGGTGGATATAAATACGAACACTATGAAAAGCAAAGCTGCCTTGTCTTCCTTCAAGGAACCTTTCATACCATTTAAAGAAAACGATGAATCGTTGTTACATAAACTTAAAAGAGGTATTGTTGCTGGTGTTATAGATATATCTCCTGTGTTTTCAAAACAGAAAGGTATTGCCCATGCAGATACACCACATAGATTTGTCATCAATTTGTTTGGTTCACGGTTTAAATCTGGCTTCTGTCCTTCATCTGCATCTCAAAATAGTTATGATGATCAAGAAACTTTACTGGGATGGGGTGCTCTAGTGAATAACATTTTGAGTGACTCGACTATGGGTATTGCTATCAACCCAAGAGCTTTATCCGTGCCAGTTACAGTCAAAGAAATACTTGATGAACCTTTTGCAGATAAGGTAAGAAGCTCAAATATTATTTCGGTGTTAAGCGTTCCTATGAAAGTAAATCGCAATAAAATAGAAAAGAAAGAAAGCTTGTATCTGACGCTAGGTTGTGTCTGTCTTTGTGATATTGGTCAAAAAGAAACTAACATTAAAAATATCGCGGTACAAGTAAATTCAAAGAACGACAAAGTTAAATTCTCTTACAGTGACCTAGGGGTTAAACGTAATAACTGGAATTTTATATCAGTCAGACCAGGTGAATCTATTGGCGAAACAGTAAGAATAGATGGTTTGGAGCATATGGCAGAAGATGAGTCCATTAGAGTTTTGGTATTTTTGAATGGCTTTTTAATGGCAAAATCAAATATTTGCATAAAAAAGAATGGAGTTTTCCTTGAGTACAAGAAATTCACTGGTTTTCATCTAATGTCTTCTATCGGTCAGAAACTAGTTAATTTACAACTGAAACTCAAATATAATGGTGCCAATTATAATATTCATCCTTCAATTTCAAAATTCTTAGTATTTAGAGATTACTCTGATATGTTGGCTGAATGCAAAAAGCAATCAGTCGACTGCATCATATCTGGCTTACAAGATGCTCCATTGCCACAACTAATTGTTCATTTCCATTCACTTTTGCGCAAGCTACTTCAATATTTCAAGGATGTCAAAGAACTAAATCATGATAAAGAAGGAAAAAAAAATAGGCTAACTGTGTTTGCTAATTTAGTAGGATTATTAAACTCCCTTGTTGTCGATGACGTAAATGATATATGCTTTTTTGAAGAATTTTATGAAAACTTACCTCTGCATGAACCCGAATTATCAATGACAGGTATAGAGATTGTTAATTGTATGTCCGATGTTTTTGAGCCTGGTTTCGAGTGCTGGCATAAAATTGGAAGACAAGCTTGCAAGGCTTTTGTTCATCTTTTGTTACTGTCTACTATTTCATGTCTTGATTATATGAATGAATGGAAACAAGCGGTAAAAAGTCTGTTTGTGAATATCACAAAATTCTTATCTTTAACTGAGGAGTCAATATACTATGATCAAATATTGATTCTTAGAGCTTACCCACTCTGTATTTCAGCATTACATCAATATTTTGAACCATACGAACTTCTGATTGTTACAGATCGTTTGTTTGGTAGTTGCCAGGAGAAGGATAATAAATTAAACTTTACCCAAAAATGCATATCACCAGAAGAAGAGAAATACCTGGGAGAGAAATTCTCTTCTTTATTGAGTGTCATCACACACAAATCTCTTCAAACATATCTATTTGACTGTAACGATAACTCAAATATGAAACTAGAGTTTTTCTCAAGATGTATAGAATGGGTTCAACAGCCATACTTCTATTACTCAGATAATAACGATGTGATTTCGTATACGCGGGTTGCAAATACAGTAATGATGACACTTCTAGAAAATATTACTAATGTCCAAATTCTAAGAAATTTAATTAGATTAATACCTAGATATTGTGAATACTTTATTCTCATAAGAAAGTATTGTAAAAAGGCGAACTTTTTCAGAACGAGAAGAATATTCACCAAGCTGTTTCCCACACAGACTGCGCCATTCAGTATACCAATGGACTCTATTGTAAATGATGAGGTGGTTATTGAAATCCTTCTAGAAATTGCAACAATAATATGTAAAATCACCAAAATGGCTACAACACTTTATGGGAAGAACCCTTCTTTTCTAGAAATCATTAATGAATGCAAGAATGATACTCACTTTCAGTCATCCGCTTATATTAAACATTGTTCGAAGGAAACTGTGTTACTAATAACTAAAACTCAGAAATACTTTTTAAAAGGTGATTTCTTTCCATGCAAAAAGTGGTTAGGTGTGACTGCATTATTTGCTCGTTCATGTTTAATCATGCTTACTATGTGTAAACAGTTTATGATTAAAGAATTTTCGCCATATCCAATAACAAGAGGGAATGATATGCATTTCGATGAACAATTATGGGCAGACTATTTTTCAGCATTATTTATGATAGCCAATCACAAGGTTAGTACGTTAACCAGGTTGGCAATTATACCAAGAAAGGCTGTATACTTGATATCTGGCAACTTAAAAAAGCAAGTATCTTCTGTTTTGAGTGAATGTTGGACTGGGTTAGCCAATGAAAGCTTTGACCATGATTTCCTATGTAAATATGGTACTGGCGACGTTTCATCATATCAACTACAACTACTGACAAACCACCCAAATATAGTACGTGAAATTTTCAGATTTGGTTTAAACAGACATCTACAAGCAGTCAAAACCAGTACCAACATAATATGGACAATGGTTCTTTTATTTTGGAATCACTATGAGTCTCTACAACCGGCAATCAACCTTTGTATTCCAGAATTGTTTAATGCTTACCAAAGTGGAAAATTCTACATGTATGACGATGAATTAGAAAGATTCATGATTTGCTTGTTTTACCGAATCCATATTGATGAACATGATGTTATGTATAATCCTCTAATTGACTTTTTAGAAAAGATAATGGGATTTTTCCATATTGTTAGCGAAACTTATAAAATTCCTACACAGCAAGAATTTGATGACGATAGAACGGCTCATCGAATTGAAATGTTTAGCTACTTATTAGAAGCTGATAGACCAGAATTATTTCATAAAATGGTGTATGATTTGTTCATACATTTCATACAGAAGAGGGACAATGTTCAGGCCGGATTATGTTTGGAACTGTTGGCTAATACCTACGAATGGGATCCTAACGACTTTTTGTCAGCCATAGCTTATCCTCCTTTACCAGAGCAATCGAGCTTTGAAAGGAAGGAATATTTATTCAAGGAAGCTGCTAGAAATTTTGCCAAAGGTCTAAAACTTGAAAAAGCATTATCAATTTATAAAGATCTAACGAAAGCATACGATGAAATTAATTATGATTTGAATGGTTTGGCTTTTGTCCATGACCAGATTGCTGCAATCTACACAGAATTACAGTCTGTGGATAGACTAGTTCCAACATACTTCCGTGTTGCATTGCTAGGTTTTGGTTTCCCAAATTCTTTAAGGAACCGTATGTTCATATTTGAAGGTTTACCATTTGAGCATATAACGTCAATGCATGATAGACTGTTAAAAATATATCACGGTTCTAGTATAGTCCAAACGTTAGATGAGGTGGATGAATTATTAATGCATCCACCAATGGGCAAATTCATCCATGTTTGTACAGTAGAACCGAGGTTTGCGTTATCGGAACAATACTCAACTAGTAGAAAGAGTGAATTAAATAACAAGATCAGGATGTACATTGAAAACAGAAACTTGCGGACTTTTAGCCATTTCAGGAGATTGGCTGGTTCCAAGTCTGTAACTGATCTATGGGTTGAAGAATACACATATGGTACAGTTAATACATTCCCAACACTGATGAACAGATCGGAGATAATTGAAGTATCACGAAGGAAATTATCACCACTAGAAAATGCTTTGAGGACACTACAGATGAAAATCCAGGAACTATATGGTTTGGAAAACATGTGTTATAAAGTTATCAAAGAACAAAGCGACTACATTAATGTATTGAACGAACTTTCAAGAAGTATAACTGGTACCATTTCAGCCCCAATAAATGGAGGCATCTCTCAATATAAAGTATTCCTTGAGGAGGCGAACCGTGATAAGTTTGATAAAAACGACTTGAAACTATTAATGTCTAGTTTTGATGAACTGGTGCATGCGTTGAGCAAGTGCTTAGTTTTACAAAGTGAGCTATCTGGAACAGGTAGCACCAACAAGTCGGGACACAATCTACTGGTAGAGTTATTTGAAGAGAATTTTGCGGAAGAGATCAAGAGAAACCGTATTGATATCAGCACCATGAGTGTGGACTCCATCATGAAGGACTCTAACAAGCCCGTGCATAACAAATCAGTGGTACACAAGTGGCATATCAATTCACATTGGGACAGACCTAACTTTGGGAAGTCACAGCGGGTCAAGAGCGATACAAATGATAATGGCGTGCCTTTTGGCACATCTATGTTGGGGAGATACCTGTCTAGCACTAGATCACAATCAAGAAATGCAAGTGAGAGAAACACAGCTGCATCCAGCCCTATGCCATACGCTATACCAGACTTCTAAATTTCTTGTTAGCTTATTTATTCAAGTTTTGAATTTTTGTAAATATCGTAATTAAAAGAATCATAGACTGATTTGAACAAATACTGATATATATATGCTTTATTGAACTGATGTAACAACGGAACATTGACGGACACCTCCGATGATAGGACTCTTTTATATGTTCACGTGATCTATATATACCTGTCACCTCCGAAAGCTCTGCGAAATCATAAAGCGATGAGGGCCGTCGACTTTCTTGAAGGCTGACTGCTGATTAATTTCAGAAGTATAAGTTAGTCATAGTCTGGATTTGGAGAACACTTTTTGGAATTTCCATACTGGACTGATTGAAAATAGACGGCACTGAACTTCCTAACAATATACCAGATGTTTTCTCGACTAGTACCACGCTTAGCCACCCGTGCTTTAATACCAAGTACAGTTATTGCCAGACCAATGCTCGTGACTCCCATGCTGATGAGACAATACAGTGTTAAGAGTAAAGATGAGATTTCTCAGAAATTGATTGAAGTTGTGAAGAACTTTGTCAAGGGTGAGTCATCACAGAATGTTACTGCTGATTCAAAGTTTCACAAAGACCTAGGTCTTGACTCACTGGACACCGTTGAGTTGATTGTGTCAATTGAGGAAGAGTTTGATACTGAAATCCCAGATGATGTTGCAGACAGATTGACTAGTATCCGTGAAACCATTGATTATTTAGCATCTCAAAAGAATTAATTGTAAATATAGCTTCACTTACTGTCTGATTACGGCTTGGGGAATCAAGTCTTAATTTACATACAAGGATGCATAATTTACCCGCAATGATAATTTTTGGACACCGTGTAAATACCAGTTGTATATATTTAATATTATAAGCATTTACAATACAATTTCTTCATCATTATATTGTCATTTCTAGTGATCTGCCTCAGTGTTCAAATTTCTTTGATATGGTAATCGAGTGCATATAACGGTGATAGGTCGTCTATTTCTCCTGGCCATATTGTCTCTGGCAGGAATGCACCGTTCTCACTCAGGAAATGCGTTCGCAGCTTTTGGTCTTCATCATGAAGTGTTTTTAATTCGTTTTCACAGTTTTTTATAATTCCTAACATCTTTTGACTCAAAGCTCGCCTTCTTTGAACTTCCTGTAGTAATTTATTGTAACTATTCTCGAATTCGTCGTAAAACTTATACAACTCTTTCGTAAGTTGAATGTCCTGCATACAACCTTCCTTAAACTTCTCAATTGAAGTGGCAATGCCTTTGAAAATGGCCAAATACTCGCTATACTTGGTGCAGTTGGCTATTAGCTCATTGATCTTTCCATGCAAAATTGTCTTTTGCTTGGTCTTGATATCTAATATCTCATATACTTTGTCTATTTGATGATTGGTACTATCAATTGTATTGAGTAGGTGTTTCATTATGTCATCCAATTGACTATCATCTGCCGATACAATTTTAAGTAGCTCATCATATTCATTCGAATCGTTGAACAGGCCTTTCTCTAGTGCTTGACACTTATCAAAGTGATCGGTTAAAGAATTGATGTAATCCACTAATTCCAATTCTATACTATCAAGATCTCGAGGCTTTACTTCAGTAAGTTCTGCCGTCTCGGTCAATTCATCACCAAACTGAGAGTCAAAGATAGTTTTTATCTCAGTCAGTCTTTTATTAATCAACTTTTGTCGTACTCGTTTGCACATAGTGTCATATTGTGTTTGTATATTCTCTATTTGTGGTCTTATTATAGGTACTTCGTCTAGCCTCTTTTTCAATACTAACGCTTGCTCCTGTGATATATAATGACTTAAATGTTTATTATCCGCCACAAGAATATTTTCAACCTGGTCTAGCCTTTCTAATCTAAGCTGTATCTTATCATACCATAACTTCATCTCATTGACCAAATCAACTAAAACCACTTGACTCCATTCAGTCTCGATCAAAGCCCGGCCTATACCTTGTCTCAAGGCACACTGTTCCAAAAAGCCTAACTGGTGCTCCAAACAGCTAACCAAAAACCTCAATGTGTGTCTATTCTTCTCCCATTGTGACAGCCGGTCCTTTACTTCAGCTATCCGGGACTCCACTTCTCGACATAACACCTGAGCCTTTAAAAGTGTGCTTCTCGCCCGCTCAGCCAACGACTCCGGCATTGTATATGTGCTTGTTACGCCCACGTATTATTTTCAGAAGTCAAACTGATACCCTGGTTCATTCCTTTATGCTGTTGCTTATCCTGCCCATTGTTCCCTCTTTTTGATAATCGCGATGAGCTTTAAATTTTAGAAATCTTGCAAACAGTGGTTGAACAATAGAAATATTGTAAAATGTGGTGTGTAGGTCCTTGAGATTGAGATTGATAGCTGAACAGTCTGCATAAGAAAGAAGGCTTTGGTGTGTTTCAACGCAGGTATGGGCTTAGAAGAGCAGTATGGGTTTGGTGCCCGGCTGTTAAAAAAGCTTGGCTATGTGGAAGGACAAGGTTTAGGCAGCGATGGGCGTGGACGAGCCTCTCCAATCGAGGTTAACGCTGAGCAGCATGGGACACATGCAGGGCTTGGTATGTTATCCAAGAGAGCAACTGCTGAGGATATTGATATGCATATCACTTCGTCTAGCGATGAGGGCCGCGAGGTGAATGAGAATGCAAGAGCTAGACCGTTGCAGTTCAAGAAAACCGATGCTACAAAACCATCTAGTGACATCATATATCAGATAGAGGCGTTAGGTCTTCCAGTAGACGCCAATGTACTGGCTAGACATCCTAACGCATCGACAATTGTTGAAGAATTGGTTACTAAACAAAGAACTTTGGATGCTATAGTTAGGAAAGTTGAAGTGGTGAAGCAAGAACTAGATGATGTAGAAACCCAATTGAATACTTTGAGAAATCTGCAACATTCCGAAATGTCTTTGTTGGATAAGATTTCTGAGGTTTTAAAGCTTAATAATGAAACCATAATTGATGAACTGGCAGCTAAAATCTTGAAGGATGAATTACAGAAATACAATAACCTTTCCTTAAAAGATGATCGGATAACAAATACCCTAGAACCAGTTGTAGAATTATTGCAGTACGCTTTAGAGAGTGATCCCGGCGCTCTCAATAAGAACCAAACTCAATTATACCAATGGCTTTGTCCCCGAATTGAAGCGGCTATTACAGAAATTGATTTCAAAAACTCAGATTCAGTTGACAGTATCATTTATATCCTTGTGGAATACGAACTGATATTAAAATATATTATGATGTATGATAAGTTGATAGACAAGTTTTTAATGCCGAGACTCCTGGGCCTAATCAAAGAGTGGGCTCCCGAAAGAAATGGTATCGATCATCATTTCTACGATTTTTATATTCTATTGAATCAGGAACAAAGGAAAAAGTTGCAAGACGCTCTCAAAGTTATCTTTAGTGACTATTGTTCAGGGTGGTACCACAAAGATGCATTTCATTTTGATTGCCATTATTTCAAATTGATTTTCGGTGAAACTGTATTTTACAGTATAACAGAAAAAAAATTACTCCCAATCATGGTGAAGCAGCTATATGAAGAACATTTTACTTTAGTAGATGACTTGGAAGATTGGTCTGATATAAATCATGACAGAGAAGGGCCTGCATACTGCTTTAAGAAAGTCAAGGAATTTGCCAATTTTTTAACCAACACTCAAATTACTACCATAATGAAGGGGATGTTCAATGATATAAGAAAGTTAGTGTTCCAATGGTATCTGTTCAGTGAACCAAATGATTGGCAAAATTGCCAAAATCTGATACATGATTTTTTTAACATTGTCTACGCAGAAGAGTCTAAAATCTCAGATTTTGAGATAACTGAGTTAAGAGAAATTTTAAGAATGGGTACTGAAGTAGGGAAATTATCTACTGTCTGTTATGATAGGGAGTTTGATATCTTAAAGGAATTGCATTTGAAAAAAAGGGAATTTATAGATCTCGAACGAGATGAAAATGACCATCCCAACGTAATACAGATTGATGATTCTGATGAGGATATGAGGGATTCTGATGGATATACTGTACAAGACATTCCTATCAGAAGGGTAGATGCTACTTTCAAAGAAATTCTTCAGCGTTACTGTGAAGAGAATGGTTATGAAATGATAAGGGACACTACAAATTACACGCAACTTCCATATGGTATCAATGGCACTTCTTTGGTACCAATTATTACTATTCGTAAAGGTACCAAAGCCAGGAAAGTTGCCATTAAGGATGACATTTTATGGATTGAAGGACTATCCGGATATAGACCAGAATTTTTATATAATTTAACCTTATAGACCTACGCAACATTATTGAATTATAACTCTGAGAAAAAAAAAAAAAAGAAAAATAGTTAATATCATCAAGCTAAGTCATAATCATAACCAAATAGGATGTCAGAAAGAGTATATATATTCCTATTAGTTCATGGAACTACAACGGTAGCTTAGATCATATTATAGTTCATTCGATTTTGGAAAACATTTATTGCAAGAGCAATAAAAAATAATCGACCCCGGTGAGGATTGAACTCACGATCTTGCGATTAACAGTCGCACGCCTTAACCAGCTTGGCCACGGAGTCTTATTAAATTCGTGATAACCGAAAATGTTGTCAATCACCAAATTATAGAAAAATATAATTTGTAAAAATTATATATATATATAAATACATAGCTATAATAACATATAAAACCTTCTAGTGATTTATACTTTATATACATGGAACTATTACTAAATTGTTGCTGTGGTTATTTAGTTTGCTGATGTCTTCAATGATACCAAACCCAAATCTTTAATAGTCTATGGTTGATCTCATCGGAGATCAATGTCCTTATACGATGTTTTCTCTCGACCACCACAAAAGCCCTCAGTGAAATGGATGATCAAACCACAGTATCAATCGGTAAACTGGAATAGCCATTCGAAACCTGGGTCAATTACCCATGTTCTAGTGACTTGAGTTTCTTGATTGTTAGAATACTGAGTAACTGTTTTGTACAATAAAGAGAAAACACAGGAGGTTTGGAAGGAAAGTATTCAATTGTAACGAATCCACCAATAGGTTTAGAATCAACAACAATAAACTTCATGTTCTAGGGACGCTCGATTGATTTGAGACATTGCAAACATGTATAGATACAATACACCCAACACTCCTGAGAGGTCGAAGGGTGGAAATACCCGGAGTCGAGACTCCCCTGGTGTGCAAGGAGATGTGATATTACCGAAGCTACCACCGCTCAATACACGCAGCTCGTTTCTTGAGTCTGACATGATGCAGAGTGATGTGTCCATTGGATGGACTCCCTTGACAGAGAACACGATATCGACTAGTGGACAATTTGCAGATGAACATATTGGTTATGGGAATTCTCCACAGTTGAGAAGTCCGAAATCACCCGCTAATCGTCGTAATAGCTTGATTTATGAAAATTTCAATGGCGATTCTCCCATGTCAGTTAAATCGGTGGGAAATGGTAAGTCACGTAGGCGACCACCTCCGCCATCTTTACAGCATTCAATTTCACAATTAGACTCGTATCAGAGCTCCCCGGGTTCTCCCGCAACTCCTTTTATCACAAAGAGAAGAACTAATGATTTTATTACACCTACTAAAACAAAGCCATATAAATCACCTTTTGTTGGGGAACAAGATATTGAAGACTCAATGTTACAGCAGTCTACTCATTTTGCCGGTAAGGTGTATAAATCGCCTTTCGTTGGTGATCTGGATTCTGACATTATAATTTCTCCATCAAACGCAAATGAAACTACAAAGACAAGAAAGGAATCTAGTAGAGTACAATCAAAAACAATTAGTAATACAGAATTGAACTTCTACTCTAAGCCTCAAATTCCATTGACATCTTCTAGAAATATAACTGGAATTAGCAGGTTTTCAGATCAAGTTGAGAGCTTTTATTCGGATTCAAATTATACTTTTAACAATTCTAGTGCTAGAAATAGTAGCTTCAACTCTTTCTTGGGAGCAAAACCTTTACAATATGCCCCAAGTGTGACTGCTCCCACACAAGCTTTTTCGATTGATCTAATAGATGAGCATAAACTATACCAATGTTATAGTATATACAGACTTTCAGATATTTACGAGTGGCTTTTGAAAGTATACTTTGAATGGTTTAATGAATATATTTTTGAGAAGCTGGATCTTTTCCAAATTGTACAGTTGTTGTTAGAATTTCAATCTCCAAAGACGTATGAACAAGAAGTTATTGACTCAAATGTTGATAGAATAATGTCCTCTCTTATTAATCAAGGAGCAATAAAGTTTGAGGTAGACAATGAACAAGAAATAGCCGTAATTGTAGCTGGTCTCACAATTTCTAGTATATTTACTGATCTTTTACCATGTTATTCATTTATTGATTCAACATTCAATGAGTTTGATCATTCCACTATTTGTTACTCTACCACCTGTTGTAATAGATTATCCAATGAATCAAGACAAGAAATAAAGGTTTCAGAAATAATCAATAAGTCTGTGGGGTTATGGACGGACTATTGGCAACTATCCGCTGAAGAACTGTCAGAAATAAATCCAAAAGAGATTCAAAGACAAAGTTTTATATTTGATCTAATTATCTTGGAAGAGAGATCTTTGAGTATGGCCAATGCTGCTGTCGAAATATATGGAAAGCGCTTTGACCCAGATCTCCTGCCAGATGAAACTAATTTTGCATCTCTTGCTTTTGATATATTTTTGCCAATTATCGAAATTCATAAGGAATTTATTCTAAAGCCACTATTTTGGAAAATTAAAACTCGGGGTAAATTTATTGATGGGATTGGAAAAATATATTTGAAATGGTGTCATGAGGTTCGAGATGCTTATTTAAATTACGCAAATGCAATGGCTACTGTACATGAGGTAATATCATGGGAAAAGACACATCATACAAAATTTGCAGAATGGCTCTTAGAGACCGATAATCTGCCTGAAATAACAAGATCGAAAATGTACCATGATGTTATCTTCTTTGGGGGCTATTTTAAATCCCTTCAAAATATGCCAGTAACTCTCAGCTCAATATTAAAAAATACCAGCCCATCAAGCGAAGATTATGGAGCATTGCAATTGGTTATCAAAGAAGTAACACAACTAAGTGCAGATGTAGATAAAGTCCATGGTATGGCAATTGATAGGAGAAAACTGATTCGTTTTTCCAAACAACTTGTTTATAGTAGCGGCAACAAAGGTAGCACCACGGGTTATATAAATATTGGAAACCCTGAGAAGATGGTTAAAGGGGATAAATTATCATTAGGTTTAGCTGATCCAAAAAGAGTAATGATTAACTGTGATACAGTACTAAAAAAAAGTGATCACTGGTTAGAACCTTATCCTGTATTCCTGGCCCTACTAGATAATTTTTTATTAATTACAGAGTTAGTTTCAAAAGGCTTGGAGAAGAAATACAAATTGATTGACAGACCAATTCCTATAGAGTATCTAAATCTGGAAATAAAAAGGGCACCAGAAGAATTTAATAAGGATTTACCATTAGGAGATTCGAGACCAACATCACAAATAGTCTCGGATTTGGACAACAAAAGTAGTTTAAACAGCCGCAGCTCGGTAGTTGGTGATTTGAATTACGGGCACACAGGAATTTCAAATAATCTACCAAGTTCAACTGAGTTTGCATTCAAAGTGCGTAATACAGCCACTAATGATTCTTACACATTTTATGTTCCTAATAGCATCGAATGGAATAATTGGATGAATGCCTTCAAGTGCTGTTTCAAGAATAGGAATAATGATGATAATAGACATCCGATAAACTTGAGCATCATAACAGCAGAATTTTCATATCAGGATAGAAATGCTCCAGTCAACTTACCTGTGGCTCCAGAAGGTTCAGAAATTGATAGTGCATTAAAGACTTACAAGCGTTATCTTAAAGACGAATTTGAGAATATAGCAACGACGGTTTTTTGTTCTACAGAATTTGATAATGAAGATACTAAATTTAATCTCATTGCAACCAATAGTGGTGTATTTTTGAGAAGGAAAAACGATTATACTACCAAATTTGTGAAAGTATTACAAAATATATCTGTTAGCAGACTTCAGGCTGTACCTAAATTAGGTTTACTGTTTGTTCTTGATGGTCAAAAATTGTGTTATTTCAGCATTAGCAGTATCCTAGCAGTCTACTATAATCCTGAACGTTTCCTCAATGCCAATTTTGTTGTTGGAATAGTCCTCAAAGACAAGGTTTCATTTTTCAAGTTTGCAGATGATTTTGGGAACTCTAAGCAATTATTTTATGAACGGAAGGGTAAAATTGTTGTTTCGACACCTGAGTTTCATTCAATCATGAATAATTTCAATTGTTTCAAGATTTACAAGAAATATTATCTACCATCTTCAAGTAAGATGCTTGCATCACATAGCATAAGTGATATCGTGATATTCAAGAAGAGCTTTATGGTGTTCACAAAGAAGAATGTCTTTTTATTCAATGATGCCTTTAATGAATTAGGAGCTTCATTACCAGGATTTTATAATGATAAAGAGATGATAGCATATATCAAACATCCACATCTAAATTCAGGTAGGTTTTCATCATCCTCTAGTAAATTAGACGCAAACCTAAGTATGGTCACAGATGTAAAGAAGGACATCGCTTCAGGTAAAACTAAACCAATAACTGCTTTCCGACTACAAAGTGGTGATGGATTTCTCATGGTATATGATGAAGCAATTGTTAAGATCAATAGCTCTGGTATGATCCCCAACTGGAAGAACGATATATTGATCCTCGATTTTTACTGTACAGGTGCTTCATATCATAATGGTTATCTGTTCTTAATTGGTGAGAATTTAATATTAGTTTATCAATTGTCATATGAAGGTACTCCAATTTCAGAGCTGACTCCGGTTCAAATAATTAATAGTAAAAAGATAGAACTATTAAACTCGGGTGGAATGGATTACCCAACTGTCACATCGAGTCATCCAAAGATTCCAAACAGACAACTCCTATTTAGCTGCATACCTGCAAATTATCAGGTAAAATAGTAACAATTTATAGATTTAATATGTTATGTTCTTTTTGCAATATAAAGTTATTTTTGATATAGCTGATCTTAGTAGCATTCCATTGTTATCACTATTTTGTTCCAACACAGTGAGCTCATTGACGTCAGCTCTATTTTAAGCAATTTTCGATGAGTAGGTTAAAATGTATTGAGCAAGGATGTAGGAACAAGTCATCAAGATAACAAAGAATTTATCAATGGGTTTCGATATAGATTTTATATTATCTTATGTCGTATTTCCATTGTTGAGGTTTCCTGTTCCCATTGCCTTTGCATGCTCTAAGTATGTTTGATATTTACATCACAACAGCAGTATAGATTATTGATTACTAACATGGGAACATTATTACTAGAGATTACAGGCTGTATGCGATTGTAGTGTTCAGTATTTGGACACTTATCATCAACGGATTTTATTGGCTAGAGTTATGGTTCAGAAGTAGAGGTGAGCAAACCTGGAAGTCACTTAATGAACTTCATGATCCAATTGTGCTAATCACTGGTGGCTCTAATGGTCTGGGTCGGTGTATTATACATAAACTCTTGAGGAGCTATAATAATATCAAAGTAATTAATCTCGATTTAGATGTGCAATATTGGTCTGAAGAAGCCCGTGTCATTAACATTGAATGTGATTTAGTGAATGCTGACGGTCTTGAACTAGCATTGAAGAAGATCAAGTTGGAGTATGAGGATAAGATCAACTTATTAATATGTAACGCAGGTGTGAGATCCAGGTTCAATTGGTTTGAAGATACCCCAATTGATGAAATGCAAAGAATAATGAATATCAATACTTGGTCTACTGCTCGAATTCTACAGGCAATCATTCCTCGTGATAATCAGAGGCAGTTGTACATAGTAACGATTTCGAGTGTCTTGGGGATCCTTGCACCATCCAAGGTAGCTAGTTATGCAGCGAGCAAAGCAGCAATTACAGCGTTGCATAATTCTATGACCAATGACTTTTTGGTGCGAGGTATTGGCAATATTAGAACGCTGTTGGTGCTTCCGGGTCAAATTGACACCCAAATGTTCGATGGTTTCCCACCACCAAGGAAATTCTGGGCACCAATAGTATGTCCAGCTGCGTTGGCAGAAGCTATAATAGACCACTGCGAAAATGGTTTAAGAGGAACCTTGAGAACACCTCTGTACTCATATTTCCCAGAATTTCTGATGGGAATACCTTATTTACTCCAGCGCTTCGCAAGAAACTTCTCCAAGATGGACAACTGCTTACCTATAGAGACTATTAGCAGCAAAAGGTCACTCGCATCCGTAGATTTATAGACTATTTGATAGAGACACTACATATAAGCATTCCGAATAATATGTAATATAAGTAACTTCTCAGCACAACGTACGGAGTTACACTCTTTTAAAGGTTCAAAAGCCTAAGAGGTAGGCCAACGTTAAGAATAATGAGATTTAAACACTGTTACTGATACCTAAGTAGTCAGCGCTTATTTCATCAAAGCAATACAGCACCTCAATTTGCCATTAATTGGCAGAACTCTACCTCTACTTAAAAGAGTTATCTTTTCAGGCATTTCTATTGCAAGCAGGGGTCAAACGCCATCGCCCTAAATTCCACGTGTGCAAATCTACCAACAATACTAAGTGCAACACACAAATCACTGCTGTTACATTTTAGTGTCTGTTGCATATTATTGCTGCTGTATGATCTTTTTCATCCTGTGTTTGAGGAAAGAGTCTGTTAATCGAAGAAGGAAAAGTGTGAGCTAGCTGCCGTATATTTAAAATTGCTAAAGCTTGGTATTGATCTGTTGAGATAAAATGAGTTCATCTACAAACTCTAATTCTTCCACTAGGAAGTCACGGAATCAAGGAAATGGTAAAACCGACACTGGACGCCCTCGTAGAAGACAAAACAATGGTGGTTCGAAGTTCACAAAGTATGACCTCGACAAACAGGAAAGGTTTGATGCGTCTATAGAGCAAGAACTGAACCAAGGCAATTTTAAGATGAGAGGGCGGAAAACAAAAGTCTCAATTGATCATCTACTTGACTTTCAACTTCCGGAAGTGCAGCGGGAGAACCATACGCATCGGAAAGTAAATAAACGGAGAATTGACAGCCATACTTATCTCCATGGAGAATCCT
The DNA here is from genome assembly GCF_010111755.1 of Nakaseomyces glabratus. Lineage (NCBI taxonomy): Eukaryota > Fungi > Ascomycota > Saccharomycetes > Saccharomycetales > Saccharomycetaceae > Nakaseomyces > Nakaseomyces glabratus. The sequence continues at coordinate 476,291 of NC_088960.1, forward strand.
TCATTAATGTAAACTATAGACTCTTAGTATCGGATCGTTACGATTATAAAGATCAAGAAAATGATCCCAATAAATTTGTTGATAAGGAGAAAATTGTGAGGGTCATCGTTCCGCGTGGACAAAACTGTCCTATTTGTCTTAATGAAATACCTGTGGCTCCTAGGATGGTTACATGTGGTCACATATTTTGTATGAGCTGCTTAGAGAATTTTTTTGAGATTGAAGAAGTAGTTAAGAACCCAGAAACTGGAATTAAACAGAAGAAAAAATTCAAGGAGTGCCCACTTTGTGGTAGCATTGTTAAGCCAAATAATGTGAAGGAGGTCCTATTTGAAGAAGACTACAGTTTTAATAAACAAGCATTCCAAGAAGGGTCTGATCACCGACCTGAGCCTGGACACGAGGCATCTCTGGTTTTAATGTGTAAACCACATGGATCAATACTGGCATTGCCAATATCTTTAGATATTGATCCAAAGAAAGTTGGTGACATTCCTCCTGCAAACATTGAAGAGATTTCGGAATACTCCCACATTATGAAATGTGGAGATGATTATGCATTAAAGTACTATCAACTTGATATGGATGCGATTGAGAATCAGTACGAGATAGACAAAGCATTGTATAGTGACAGTGGTAAGTATGTGAAAGTTGCACTTGATAAGATACGTCAAAATATCTCCACGATATTGTCTAAGGATGATTTTAATTCATCAATAAATCATATAACCGAAGACTTTATGAACAAACTGCATTTTGATGGTAATCAAAGTTATGATGACACATCAGCATATTTCTTTTATCAGACAAATTTTCAATCTCCAATAAAATACTATTTAAGTCCACTGGACATCAAGATCTTATTAACTATTTTTGGTCATTACAGTAAATTTCCTGAGCTACTAGAGGTGAAAATAGAGAATATCCATTATGGTAATATCGTAACAGAGGCATTGATAAAAAGATACAAGTACCTAGGCCATTTGCCATATGGTACGGAGATTGCACTTCTGGATTTAGATTGGAGGTCTGTGCCCTTTATTGAGAAAGATGTCTACAATAGATTTGCATCTGAGCTGAAGCAACGCAGAAGGAAGCTAATTATTAGAAAGCAACGGGAAGACCAAGAGAAAAAGAAGTACGAGGAACGGTTGGAGCAGGAACAAAGGGAGTTTTATCAACGTGAAAATAGCAATTTCACTGGATGGGAACCACAGATCAATAAGAAAGATATTCAATTGACTTCACTTCCAGCACCTGTTAAGCCGCCACAGAATACCGAAGCAAAACTGAGTAAATATAATGAAAAGACAATATGGGGAACATCGATAGAGATCACAGAGGATGAGAAAACCACAAAGGAAAATAAAGAGTTTGAAGACATGCTGTTGCAGAAAATGAGACAAGAGAAATCCAACAAGAAAAAGAAAGGCAAGATTATGCTGTTCAGTAACACTCAGCAGCATCTGTAATGTAAATAATTGGTGCTTAATAACCGTAAACATAACAGAGAAGCTATTTAGCTACTATATAACGTTCAGGGACATGTTAATGGACAATAAATTGCATATTTAACAGTCTATATCAGATATTCTACTCATGACATACTCAAAATTGGCAATATTATCGTAATATACGGCACATAGCTAGTCTTGAATCGAAGTTGCAGAAATATCGCAGATCAGCCAACTTGCGGATCATAATAGGTATAGTTGCTGGTTATTTTCTTAAGAGGATAACTTCCCAGAGCTCTCCAATTGGGTAACCACATAAGCTTGGAAGTAGTTATAGTTAGGACTGGGGGTATAAATCGAGGAAAAAATGAGTGGAAAGTTTGTTCGTGCGTCCAAGTATAGGCATGTCTTCGGTCAGGCAGCCAAGAAGGAGTTGCAATATGAAAATGTTCGGGTTACAAACAACGCTTGGGACTCTAACTTGATAAAGAGTAATGGTAAGTATCTCTCAGTTAATTGGAACTCCTCTGGTGGTGGTGCATTTGCCATTGTACCAGTTAGTGAGCCAGGCAAGCTTCCAGATCAAGTGCCACTGTTTAGGGGTCATACCGCGCAAGTCCTAGATACCGACTTTGATCCATTTGATGACAACAGGGTTGCCTCTTCTTCTGACGATGGTAAGATTGGTATCTGGGATATCCCACAGGACTATTCAATTTTGAAATCTGGTGATAATGAAGAAATAAAGGACATTGAACCAACTAAATTTTTGACCGGCCACAGCAGGAAAGTTGGTCATATTTTGTATCACCCAACTGCTAAGGATGTGCTTGCATCCTCTTCATTGGATTATACTGTCAGAATCTGGAATGTAGAGACTGGTGAGGACATTTACAAGTTGAAGCATCCGGATATGGTTACTTCAATGTCCTTCTCCTATGATGGTACACATCTAGCCACTGTTGCCCGTGATAAAAAGTTGAGAGTTTGGAATGTTAGAGAAGAGAAGGTCGTTAGCGAAGGTGCTGCTCATGCTGGTGCTAAAAACCAAAGAGTTGTCTGGTTAGGTAATTCTGAAAGATTAGCCACAACTGGTTTTTCCAAGCTAAGTGATCGTCAAATCGGTATTTGGGATGCTTTTAACTTAGAAAAGGGTGACTTGGGTGGATTCTATACAGTTGATCAATCTTCTGGTATTTTGATGCCTTTCTATGATGACGGAAACAAGATACTGTACCTAGCTGGTAAAGGTGACGGTAATATTCGTTATTATGAATTTCAAAATGATGAGTTATTTGAGTTATCTGAATTTCAATCCATTGAAGCACAAAGAGGATTTGCTGTCACTCCAAAGCGTTTAGTTAACATTAGGGAAAATGAAGTGATGAAATGCTATAAGACTGTAGGTGATCAACGTATAGAACCAGTATCTTTCTATGTGCCAAGAAGATCGGAAGAATTTCAAGAAGATATTTATCCAGATGCACCTTCTAATAAGCCTGCTCTATCTGCTGATGAGTGGTTTTCTGGTAAAACCACCGAAGGCCCAATATTGGTTAGTATGAAATCTCTTTATGACGGTGCTGAGCCTGAACTACATCAATCTCACAAGGCAGAGGCAACAGTTAAAGTGGTGCCAGAACCTGCAATTAAGATTGAGAAGAAAAAACCAGCCGAGAAACCAGTTGAAAAGGAGCCTACACCTGAGCCAGAGAAACCTAAAACAGTAGGTAATGCTAATGAAGTATTGAAATCTGATAACTCCATCGATAAGTTGTTACAAAAGTCTTCAGATTTGGACATGACAAATAATGTGGAAGATCCATCTAAGGATACATCTGGTTGGGACGAAGAAGATGATAAACCAATTTCAGTTAACGTTGACTCTACTGCGTCAAGTACCGTTGACAAAGTCGATGTAAACATTCAAAAAGAACAAGAACCAAAGAAGAGCGAAGAATCATCAAAAGTCCCAACACCTGTAAAGTCATCGACTCCCGAACCAGTTAAAACTGAGATGCCAGTTTCTAAGATCACACCTACCAAGGAAAATAAAACTATGGAACCTGTCAGAGAGTCTACACCTGTTACTGAAAAGGCCTCTACTGAGAAAGAATCTGTATCTACACCTAGGTCCACAAGCAGTAAGGATGAAGCAGCAACACCAGGAAAATCAGCTAAGTCTCTTGGATTGAAGCAGTCTGTAGAGAAGCTCTCAGAATTAGTTTTGAAATTGCAACAAACCGTTGATGATTTGAGAGAATCCAATTTACAAAAGGATGATCGCTTGAAGGCTCTTGAAGAAAAGATCGACTCACTACTAAAGAAATAGAAGAAATGATGTATCATCATACATGTTAATGCTTTATCATCAAGATGGTAGCAAAATAGTTATTATTCCAGTTGACTTTGGTATTTAAACTTGTGATATATCTGTATAATATTGGACTTTCATTTGATATGAATGACAATCCCATCTAACATAATGTAATTAATAATCATCATATTTTATTTGTTGAACTCAGTTCATGAGCAAATACTGGTATTTTGTTCATTTAGTGTTATTAGTATATTTACAAGATATTTGCCTTATTTACAGTTATATATTTATCTACATTGTGCAAGAAATTATTGAAATCCTGAGCTTCAACGCCTTTCAATGTCGAGTCAACGATAAATCCCTTTTCAACAGCAATAGAATGCTCTTTGCCAGTTTTTGAGTCTCTAATGTGTACTTTAAACTTTGGGCCACTGTGGTACTTCCAATCATTCGATTGAAGCTTTTGCATGGTCTCTTTTATATCGTCATTATTTTCCATAACTGATTCATTACAAACATAACTATTATTGTTCAAATGAAACATTTTGTTGAATTGGGATGTGCATAGATCTATGAAAGTATCAGGAGATGGGAGAGGTAAATTTTCAATCGGTGATCTAACACTTACAACACTATTTGTTTCCCAGTTTATTCCCTCAATGATATCAGGTTTCAAAAGTCCTTTGAAATCGGATAGGTTTGATTTAATTAGCATGGTACCATGATGATATGCCTTACCAAGAGCAACCTTATAAGCACTTCCACTGATCTTGAAACCGTTACTCAAGATATCACCCCGTTGGTTTAAGCTAACTGGTAGTGCATGGTTGTACTGTTTCAACCAAGATACTATTCTGCCATTAAAGTACTTTGTATCAAATTCATCTCGAGAGCAAATGTAAGAGTAGTTCACATTACCTAAATCGTGCAGTACTGCACCACCACCAGAGAGTCTTCTCAAAACTTCATAACCTTTTTCCTTTAGCTTCTGTAGATGCAACTCTTCCCATATGTTCTGATTTTTGCCGATTACTGCACATTTGTTGTTGATATAGAACACCAGTCTGTGGCTATCGAAGCTTTTGCTATTCTTGTCTATCGGAGTGTTACGAAATAGGTAATCCTCTAATGCTAAGTTGAAGTATGGGTTATGTGATATACTTCGAAGTACAAAAGGACCTTCTCCCTTTATTAGCTTATTCAGTTCAGTACTAGTGTTGATTTTAATGTGTCTCGGGTTATTCATACCAACATTGTACAAAGAATCTATTTCCTCATTCAGCAAATCTACTTCAGAAACTTCATCTGTCGCATCATTTGACATATATGGAACTGTCTCACCGCTGAACATCTCTTCATACATTGTATTCAGCTCCTTATATTTGGGATCACTCTCATCCAAATCAAACGGGGTGTTCGTAGCCATATATCTGACCATGGAGGTCCTCCTAGCCGGTAGAGCCGGCAGCAGTCGAGTACCTAACTTCAACATCTCTCCTTAGTCAATCTTCTGAGTTGGTCAGGGCACTTTATCTTTCTATCATCAATATTTAATTATATATAGGACTCGTAATACTGATAAGACAGTTGCAAGCTCATCGCAAATCCGGGACCTTATTTTTGACAGAAAAAATCGAAGCAAATTTTGGTATTCAAAAGGTTCATTTGACAGACAGTTTTGGGAATCTAACATATATTATTTGACCTGATCTATCAATTGCTATTAACACTTTCAACTTTAGTACCGTTGATGCTAGAAAGATGAACGTTGAAGCGTCTCTTCGGGAGCTTGGTGAGCTATTTGACACTGCAGGCAGTATAGCGCAGAGTAATATTCATTTGGTTAGCATACCCGATAAGGATCGTGATTTCCTTGTGTGGAGGGCAAATATGTTGAGGTTTCAATGCCAATATTTGACACAGCGTCGAGACTTTGACATCAATGAGCTTGACAACGGTGATAGCCACTCTTCAGGTAGGAAAAGACTGAAGACAGATAGTTCTGCGAGGCTATATACTGCAATAAGCGAATTCTGGAAATTTATTAGTAGTCGTATTGAGACGCTGGCGGATCAATATGCGTTGATGGTAGTAGATCATTATAACCTGAATCAAGATTTGGACTGGTATGCCGAACAGCATAATGGAGTATTTAGATATTTCAACGTGAGTATGGAGATGTTGTTAGATACATTTGAGAGGTTTATTTCTCTATTAGCACCCATAACTGAGTACAGTTTCCTGAACTATACCAAGATCATGCGTGATTTATGTTGTTTTCATAGTGCTTTTGATTTTGCTTTTGTATCTCTCATAAAGAAGTTGAAATTATACATGGGTAGTAACTTTAAACTGATTCTCAAGGACTCCTTTGAAGTGCTGAAGGACAAAAACTATCAGCAAGAAGGTAAAGTACAATACTCCCTGATCTCATTGTTCCATTATTACAAGATTGAAGTAGATGAGAATGTTACTGTCAGTGAATTTGTGAATGAATTAATAAACCATGATATTAGTGAACTAACCTCAAGAGACATTAGTGATGATTACTTTGAAAGGATAAGCAGTGGCGCCACAGCAGAAATGCTTCTAATCAAATGTTGTGGATTCCCTGAGCAAACCGAAAGTAGGTATGTTTCCTTAGTACTAGACAAGCAGGTATTCTTCAAAATACTGGCATGCCAACTCGATAAACTTGACAAGATCTTAAAGTCTGGCAATTGTAATATAAAACTGAGAAAGAATGATGTTCAATATAGTCTGTGTGCCTATTATACACGGCATGGGAAGAAAGATGATTACTATAGATTGGTATCAGTATTTTTCAATGACCGATTCAAAAATTGCCCTCTAGAGAGAAATATAAGTGAGGTTATATTCATTGAGTGCACAAAATTGATGTTACTTTTTTACTTTGATAACCAGATTCTACAGATATTGATGTCTTCTCTATGTGAGAAATTTGGAGGTGTATTGAAGATGTATGAAAATTACGAGAAGTTACTGGAATACAAGATCAGAAAGTACAATCGAAGTCATGAACTTTGGAACAAGAATAACAGCGATATCGAAAAGCCGTACAGACTCTCCGATGATATAAAAAAACACCAATACTATGAAAGGTTCCTAATCATGCTTCCCTCTAGGCTAAAATTTGACTCTTCGTTTCTGCGGCTACATCAACAAAAGTTATTTAGAAGAGCAGTTTTACAAGGACCCAGCATTTATGAGAGTATAAGTGATTTCAGTTATCTGGAGATGAATATTTTATTCTCCCTGATTTCAGAGTACGAGACCTCTGATGAATTCCACTACTTATATGATCTATACACGTCATTGCGGAAAAGCTACGTATTTTATCAACAATATTCGAAAGACCATGGAGACCAAGTGGTACCGCTTGTCATAGATAAGAAAAGTGTACCTACAGCATTTCAAAAAGAAGAAAATGAAAATGTTATCCTACCCGAAATCTTACAGAGGCAGTGGGGTAAGTTAGTGGAGTACTATAACAGCACATTGAAGACATCGGCTAGTCGGACCTTGGTACCTGCATACGCTTTACAACATTGTGATGTTGAAACTGAATTTTTAGTTGAAGGTACTAGGGATAAGTATGTGACATTTAATATCTCGGTGTATCAAACTTGTGTTCTGAACTTGTTTAATGACCACGATAAGTTGGACATAGCAAAGATCATGCAACTCACAGGGCTGTCTGAACGGATGAGCAAAGCAGTTATTACATCTTATTTGTCGGCAGGAATATTCAAAGAGGACAAAGGCACATACACAATCGATTCAAGTTTCAAGGCTGATCCCAGAAAATTAAAAGATGGCAAGCTCAGAATACCTATGGCACCGGGGCCACCATCAAGACTTAGAAGGGACACTTCATCTAGCTCATCAACAGCATCTGCTACTGTGTCTACGTCAGCATCTCATAATGAGGGCTACAGTTCCCTGTGGATACAGGAAGTTATCAAGGCTGCCATCGTCCGTACATTGAAAGCCAACGGCAAACCTATGAATTTCGACACTCTTTTCGAACAGATCAAAACAGGAATAAATGGTGTAAGTGTAGGGGAGTGTAAGGAGTCAATCAATCGTCTAGTCTCTGAAAAAATAATCAGCCAGACTGCAGAAGGCTACACGTATTAGTTCAAATATAGCCCTAATCACAATTACCACAGTATAACGTTAACCATGACTTGAATGATATTTTTTTCACTTTTTTTGTCGAATTTTTCAGCTTCTTAGCAGTTCATAAATACATATATAAAGCTTTACAAGGTCCATCTTGAGAAGTTTCTGTTCTAATATTAGTTTGTACTACGGTTCTAAGAAAGGATACTTATCTCTTGAACTATGGAGCTTGTAATGCTCTACAATCTGGTGAGCGAAAGGAACACTGACTTTTCAGAATAGGAAAGTATTCAGTTGAATGCTATCTCTGTTCAGAAGTTGGTTTTCCTGGACACCAGGGAAGAGGAAAGGAATTAACAAAGGTTTCTTTTAATATGATGATAAAACAATCTCTTAGTGCATAGTTCAACTGAGAAGATTATATTCTAATCTATTATGAAGATAAAAATTTCCATCGAATTTAGTCTTTCGCTCCTATCTGACTCTATTTAAGAAAGAAAAGCCTTTGTTAAAGACCCTTTCATAGCATATCTCGATACTTGTGGGACTACGTAATACCATTTAAGTAGGACATTTGTTGTAAATGACCATTATCTTGTAGATGAGATGGGTGGTGTGGACTTTTCGGTTCTAATCAGCCATGGTGTTCCTTAAAATGTCGGGATTTGCAATGGGACAGTAGGGGAGACCCTATCAGAGGTTGAGATGCTCTTGCAAATATGCTCTTGCAAATATGCTCTTGCAGTTACGCATTGTATTTAAACTCCACTTATACAGTGAAAGGGGGGGCATTATGATGACCACATTTGAGACATTTTTATTTACTTACAGTCCTAGAAATCGGTAAACTATTTTATCATTATTGGATTACTAGAGCTATATATATGGAAGTACCAGTACCCCACATCACCAGACAGGATAGTAATGTTTGGTTTAGCTCTCTTGAATAGTAGGATCGAACTAAAAATATCTATGTAGAAGAAGATGGATGTTGAGAGTCTGCTGTGGCTATCCATTAGGGACAGCAGAAGAATTATAGTAACTGTAACTGACGAACCTATGGGTGAGTTGGCTGATGAGTGTCAGATAGTCAGGCTTTCGAGGGATTCAGGTAGTTTCCAGCGGTTTGTTAGTGTTTTTAATAGTAGTAAGACTGCTTTATACTATTATATTGAAGGTCCAACTGTGGTGGAGGCCCGCAGTCTGGATGAGTTGAAAGCTCGATTCCCTAATAAGAACAGCACAAGACCCTATGAAAGTGAGAGACAAAGGATTATAGACTTGATAAATGCAGATAAACTAGAGCGAAACTCAAGAAGCAGGCAGTTATCTGGATATACTGCCCTGTCTTCTGAAGTTGTACTCAAAGATAATATCAAAAACAACAAGAGCGACATATGTACATTGAAGATTAGGATGACTAACGGTGACTATGTACAATATGATTTTGACTCCAATACTTCCTTAGGAAGTGTGAGAAGGTGGCTGAAAGACTACCGTACTGATGGGGACTTTCCCTACTTGTTCCACCAAAATATCTCTAGGAAAAGCATAAGGATAACTGAAGAATATAAAACTTTGGCCGAGCTAGATTTGACCCCAAGGTCTATTCTAATGTTGAAACAATATGACCTACGGCCTAGGACTCGAGTCCCAAAGCCCAGAAAGAGATCGTGGTATTGGCAGTTCTTGACCGTAAGGATTAAGAGACAACTTCTCGAAGGATTATCAGAAATTCTAGCGAGCCACAGGACCACTAGTAATATTATGAGAAGCTCGTCGATGAGTTATTTGCAGGCAGATGATTCTAATATGACCAAGATTACTAATAGTCTCCCTCCTAATGATGACAATTCAGAAGATATTGTCAAAATCAAACAAAAATACAATCAAAATACGGGATCAATTATGAACACTCCTCTGGAAATAGCAAGACCAGACTCACCTAGCGTTTTGCAGATAAATACATGAAGTTGTGTGTCAAATTGTTTTTAAGGTCGAGAGTTATGGCCACTATCTTGATAATATCATGATTGCTATCTATAATAAGCAAGATAAATTGAGTGACTTTTATTAGATTATTTATTTTGTAGAGGTTTAGATACCACTTACTTTTAAGTCAGAATATATATTCATTATCGTTTTTAATCCAGAAATAATGGTTTATAGGTTGAGTATAGTTATGGTGACAACATGAAGCATTAGTTTGGGTGGAATAAATGTTAATAACATTATTACGCTGCTTCTTCCCGTAACATAAATTTCTCATTATGTTTCTTATTTGAATTATTGTTAACTACGTTTAATGATTGTTCATCTTTGATGTTCAAATTCTCTAATTGTTCGAGAATCTTACTTTCATCATCTTCTTTGTTCTTTTCGCTCTGAGTTTTAGATATCTCTTGACCTGCAAGCTCCTTTTCCATTTCTTTTAGCTCCTCATCCAACTCATCATCGTCAAATTTCGATATTTCCATTGATAGAACTTTTGTGATCTCTTCATTATCTGTTGACCTCTCTCTGATTTCTTCAAGCAAATCATGTACTTTTTCTGCGGGACCTATCTTGCCATTTATCGTTGTAATTATTTTATTTGAAGATTGTAATGTCTTGTATAGTACCAAGTTTGAGACACTCATATCCAATTGATACTTCACTTCTACCAGATTGTTTCTAAACTTGAACAATTTCAGTAGCATTTTCTGAGCTAAAAAGTATCCTCGTTTATACTCCGTCTGAGCTATTTTCGTTAGTTTCTTAAAGTCATCTCCTTTTAGTTTCATCTTATATTCATAAACCTCTATCTCATATTTCTCTATTGCGTTTTCGATGTTAGTAAAGCATTGTTTAATTTCTGCTATACTCTGGTCAGTTTCTGTGATTTCCACACCAAATTGTTTATATATACTTTCTACTAGAGGGTCAATAATCTTTACTATATTTTCTTTCCTGGTTATCGTATTTTTGTGATACTCTAGATAATTTAACATTACCTCCCATTCGATAAGTGAATCACTTGGCAAAGTGTAAGATATACCTGAAAAATCGATAAAATCTTCTAGAGGAAATATCAAATCACATACTGTGGTAGCTTTGGCAAGAATATTATTTCTGATGATGTCGTAGATTTTAGTAAATTTCTCCTCTAGGAGAGGCCTAATCACAAATGTGTCCTGTTTCAAATAATTTGTAGCGTTGTCATTCTTTCGGGATTGATATCTATTCAGCTTACCTATTGAAGAAGCATGAATCCATGAAAATATCCTTGTTATTGTCTTTTCATCCCTTTTTGTAGCACTGTTTTTGAATTCATCTAATTTAATTAAAATGTTTTCCTGAATCAGGTTATCGATTACAACATCTATACTCGCGGGAGCTCCATATTTCTTGTCACTAATATCCTGAAGGAATCTCGTACCAATAGTGACACAGATCTTATCCTGCTTAGGGAAATATTTTTTCAGTAAATAGTTTTGCCAATCATTGACATTAGCAACATAACCGTCGAAGTTTAGTTCCTTCAAGGGTCTGAAATCTTTGTATAGGGAATTTAACCTGCTCTGAGATACAAGCTTGTCCATTTAAACAGTCTCAGTAGAGTATCAATAGTATATTAAAAAGCGATCTTTTAGTGTGTATGATTAATATACTTTCTTATTTTTTATTCTTTTGTATAAGTTCTTTTTTTAATTTGACAAGAGATAGAATAGATTTTGTTGACTGGAGCAGAAATCAGAAATACCGAATACCCTTGTAGAAAAACACTTTTCATATACTTGCTCTATATATTGACATTATAACTATTAATGTATATCTATATCAATCACTATATAATAAGTGACTATAGTATGGTGTTTTAAAGTTATTGAAGTTTTGCGATGAGCTCCCTCTCGTGTTAATAAAATTTTGGAATTTCGGCCCTTAAAAATTTCTGCGGTGAAACCTTAGTCCAATACAAAGATATCTATATGAAATAAATAAAGTCTACTTGATCAAAGAAATACAAACCGTACTTTCTAGATAATATATTAATATCGGAGTTATCAATGGTTGTAACAGAGTAATGTACATAATATTCTTTATTTTCTGTTCAAAAATCCCGTGCTTGTCCGTAATGAGTACAAAGCATACATATATATATATATATATATATTGGTAGAAGGAAAATAACTAATAAAGCTTCCATTCTAACTGCAATAGAATAATCTCGAATTTACCTATAGATACAAAGAGCCAGCAGAAACAATATCTCTATGTATTAGTTTCAGGACTGCTTCCATTTTCTCCCTTAATGCTTGGTTACCAATTGTGTTTGCAACATCGACCAGTTCCTTTACAAGTTCTTCCAATCTCTTGAACATTCTGATTAAAGAACCTTCGTAGACGTCAGTCATCTTACAAATTTGAGTAAAAGAGGCACCTCTACACCACTCGTAGACAACTTCCATCAATTCGTGGCGGAAACTCTCTACATAATCCTTTTCTACTACCTCAATCTTAGAGTCTTTCATGATTTTTGCTATTTTGGCTGCTAGTTCCCTCAAATCTTTCAATGGCTCGGATAGCTCTGGTTTTAGTTTAGGTGCTTCTTTGCAACGTTCTTGGAATGCAAAACATGAAAGTAATGCAGCAGCTTGTTCTGGTTTCAGTTCAGTAAAGTTACCATTGAAAATCAACTCTGTTAAAAGCAATTCATCACCACTTGAAATTTCACACGCAACTCTACCTTTTAGCTCAATAATGTCATTTGGTGTACAGAATTCTAGTCTACGTAAAACTCTCTTACGTTTCCTTAGGTCATCTAGCTGGATAACAGCTTGTGAATCAGTAATTTTTGCTCGTAGTTTCTTCATTGCATCGGATAACTCATGCTTAGAGTTGTAGGCTTCATAGAGTTCATTTAACTTGACAGAACCGTGTAATGGGTTAGTTTTTAGTTTTTCTTCTAGGACTTGAATTTTCTTTTGCAGTTTCATGAAATCATCATCAGTAATTTTCATATGCTTGACTGGATCTATCAATGGGATTCCATCCGGGAATCTTCTTCCAACTTCCTTCAATGATTTACCAACAATATCGACTTGACCGGAAGCTTTGACATCCTTTGGCATAAATAGCCTTAGGTTACCGACATTTGTGATTGATGATATAGTAATTGGAATAATAGCACATAGTGATTTTTCTCCTTCCTGGGCTGGACGAATACCTTCAGGGAATGCAGGATTGAATGGTTTAATTAAGTTAATAGGTGAGTCGACATACATTGAGCTAACAACCACATTTACAATATAAGAGTCATAGTCGGAATATACAGCTGTAGGGTTCCTCTTGTTTACTCTCTTTGCAAAGTCAACGACAGCACCCCAACCATATCTTTGATTTCCATCAACTACAACCTCGATTAATCTGCCTGGTTGTAAGAAACTCAATAAATGTGCTGGATGAGTCATTACTTTCCTTACATCTTCGTAATAACCTTTCAAGGTCTGCTTGACTTCATAGTATTCTTTAATTCCTGACTCATCTTCAATATGGATATTATCATATTGTTGCTGATATTCAATTAGTTTTTTCTCCATTACTGGAACTGCAATGACATTTTGGAATTGAAAGAAAGAGTTCTCCAACATAAACTCAGGGGAGATACCTTCAACTCTCATCAAATTCAAAATCATGTTATAGCCCAAATGGAACGCAGAGTCCAGCCTGTCAGCTTGACCTTTAACCATACCCTTGGCGACCTGAGGTTCCATCTTTTCATCAATCATCATAATGACAATACCACGATCATCCAGACCACGACGACCGGCACGACCAGACATTTGAATATATTCACCACCAGATACCCATCTAAATTGTTGACCGTCCCATTTTCTAACAGATGTAAAAACAACGGTTTTAGCAGGCATATTCAAACCGATGGAAAAAGTTTCTGTAGCAAATAGCACCTTGAGGAAACCCTCTTGGAACAGGATTTCGATAACTTCCTTTAATATAGGTAATAACCCCGAATGATGGATACCAATACCTCTCCTTAGCAATGGTAGAATGTGTTTGATTTGTGGTAATTCTCTGTCGTTTTCAGGCAGTAATGCAATTGCATTGTTGAATATTTTAGTCAATGCATCCTTTTCATCATCAGAATTGAAGTCCAGCTTAGACATTTTTAGAGCCAGTTCTTCACAATCACGTTTACTAAAAGAGAAGACAATTACTGGATTATATTTTTTTTTCCAAATCATCTTGACAATTTTATATATATCACCTTTTGCGTCACCTTTTGCTGCTCCACCTTTAAATGTTTGACCCTTCTTACCTCTTGATTCGGTTGAGTTAGGGTCATCACCAGCTTGGTTCCCAATTGAAGTCATAGCTTTCTGAAAATTCTCTTCTCTAAAAGTACTCTTTTCATCTACAACTAAATAAATACCATCACCATGTGCGGGGAACAGATAATGCTGAAGTGGAGTAGGTCTAAAATTTGTATAGACAATATGACATGGTTGGGAATGGATTTTACATATCCATTCAGCAAACTCCATTGCATTTGGGATGGTGGCAGATAAGAAGACATAACGCACCTTATCTGGGAGTAGAATGATAGTTTCTTCCCAAACAACACCACGTTCCTTGTCTCTCATATAATGGACCTCATCAAAGATAACCCATGCCACTTCTCTCATAACCTCACTACCTCTGTAAAGCATACTTCTCAAAATTTCGGTGGTCATAACCAAACAACCTGCATCGGGATTAATAGTAATATCACCGGTCATTAAGCCAACATCACCAAATTCAGCCAACAGTTCTCTATATTTCTGATTCGAAAGAGCCTTGATTGGTGATGTGTAAATAACTCTTTGCTTCTCTCTCAAAGATTGGGCAATGGCATATTCAGCCACCACTGTCTTACCTGCAGATGTGTGAGCTGAAACTAAAACAGATTCACCTCTATCTATACAAGAGATAGCAGTATCTTGGAAAGGGTCTAACGTAAAAGGGTAAGTACGGGCTTCATTGGTTCTCTTATGCTGACCAATAGGTTTATAATCGTAGAATGGAGGTAGTGCGACTTGATGACGGACTTGATGTGAAAGTTTGACTTTACCATCCTCTTCAACCTCAGTAGTAGCTTGAGTAGATAATCCTGCGGATGCATCCACTTCTCTCGAGGCTTCCTGTTCGAAGTCATCTGCTACAATTGGAATAATCTTTGAAGTTTCCTTCTTTGAACCACTTGTTTTGTTAGGTTTCACCTTCTTATTAGACTCGCCATCTTCTTCATCTGAAGTTAGCGTATGCTTTTCATTTGATTTCGGTACCTTGGCAGAGTCATTCTCAATCTCTTCATCTGATACATCAGGTACTTCTTCAGGCACAGCCGAGAAGACATCAAACAAATCGTTCGAATCCATAGTTTCACTATTTGTGCGTTTCTAGACCAGCCTGTCTGAAACGTATTTTAGAAGCAATAGTCTTCAATTACACCGGTAGGTATGTTTGTAATTTTAACTATGTTCTTGCGATGAGCTTTGCTTTTGCAGCTCATCGCACAGAAAAACTGAAGATCGAAGTAAACTTAAAAAAATTTTCAAAACTTACCCGGAAGTTAAATACTGCCATTCATAATAGTGATATAAATGACAAGCAATGGAATATAAACTTACACAAGTATACTTATACTGATTGAATTAGTAACATGGATAGATATTTGCTTCTAATATTTAATCTCATAATGGTATTTATTGTGTTGAAATTCTTTTCTTAATGTGTGTTCTCATAAATGAATAGTAATACTATTATGTCAAATGCTAAAAGATGTACATAAGATATGCTTTACAAGTGGAAAAGTTAATCATTAAATATTGGGAACAGGTTCATTTAATGTATTCCATTTTTCTTTATCATATTCACTCATTGCCTGTTCTGGGTATCTTTCGGTTTCGTCTGAAAGCGAAGTCTCAATTGTACCTCCGCTAACCTCACGGAGCTCGGGATTAGGAATATTCACTTCAAATCTTGTTGTGTTGATGTTGTGAACTTGAAAGCTTGATTTACTGTTTTGGTTTGAAGGAAAGTCATACATAACATCAGTGGCTACACTATGGCGTCGTTGGTCCTGAGTCATTTGATCCCAGATAGTGCTATGTCTCCTGATATTGTTTTTAGTTGGTGAATTTCCATCGTTACCTTGTAAGGAGTGGATGTAACTGAAATCTATACTCTTATTCAGCTTATGCCCAATACTATTGTTATACTTCTGGTTAGAGTTCTTATTTTCCCATTTGGTTGGTGATCCGAAATCTGATAGATTAGAAAATGATAATTTTTGGCTTAGTCTCTGTCTTCTTTCTGATTTAGTTGGTGATGAGTGAATTGAGTTGTTGGGTAGTCTTGTTTGTGTAACCAAAGAATTCCCCCTCGAATGTCCCAGGAAACTTGCAATTTTACTGTAAGAGCGCTTGTGATTTAGGCTAGTATTGCCGCTCATGATAGATATGACTGATTTAGTTGGTGAATGTCTGGCTAGAACTTCATTGTTACCATAGGAGTCCAGAATGAATGATGATGAAAGATTCTGGTTCAAACTTTCTTCCATAATGCTATCATCAATGTTTTCTTGATGCTCTTCTTCTTTTAGGTATTCATCAAGGGCACTAATGGCATCGTCATTATTGTAAAACTCATTACTTACCTTGTTGGGACTGATAGGTGTTTCCACTATTGACTCCTCGTTAGATCCACTAATAGGTGCCATATATAACTTATCTTCAGACTCGACTGTATCCTTAGATGGGAAACTAAATCCTGATGATGTATTTATTCCTAGACCTACAAGCTGACTATTATTTTCGCTTTCTTGTAATGTTTCCAACTTTTTCAAATTTATATTGGATGAGTCCATGAAACTGTCCTGTGTAAATATTGGCAGTAGTAAACTCTTTGACTTTGTTCGCGAGGTATTTAGATAATCTTCTTTATTTTTTTCCCACATCTCCAGAGAAATATGACTAGGATAATTGACATGTTCGGTAGTTGGATAGTCATCATGAGCAAAAACATTATCATTTGGCCCTTCGATTGTATGGAGATCAAATTCGTCCAGGACATTAGAATGATTCGATGAAGTCTTCATTAGCATCTCTTCTTGTGGATGAGGAATGTCTAAAAGATTTACATGATCTGAGTTGACTTCAGGAGTTTTTGGAGCACTTGGGTTGATCCGTAGGTAAGGCGGCAGTAGCATATTATCAAATCTTCCAATTGCACTTCTTTCCACTTCCATCTGTGGTGAATTTTGGATTGATAGTTGCTCATTCCGATTATGAGCAAGATCCAGTATTAATGAGTATGAGCTATTTTCATGCTTGGACTCCTTGTCCGAATTATTACCTACAAAGGGTATGAGTCCCTTGGAAAGACCAGATATGTCGGAGAGGATTGTTCCTCTTTTATTTGTGGTATGCAAATCTGTTTGTGAGTCATTTTCTACTTGGAGTGGTAATGCTTTGGGTACTGTTTTCCTGCCTTTAAATCTCACATGCAAAGTCTTGAATTGTCGTAGCAATCTCTTCCGTCTTCTCTTTGTCATTTGTGTCTCGGATGTATTGTTTAAGTTGGCTATATTCACTAAAGGATGTCTTATCACAGACCCGCCAGAAAGTGCGCTTGAGTCGTACCTTGTCCGAGTTACATTCGGGTCCGTCACTACAGTGACGCTATTAAGTGCATTTCTGCCATCCAAGTTTTGGTTTGCGTCTCTCGTAGGGACATTTGTGGTTATCTCCATGCCCGGTGTCAAAGTCTGTGCAGAGTTTTTCATCGGTATAAATTTTTCTGGGTCGCTGACCAATTTAGTACTGTCTTCCAGCGGTAAGTTTTCTTGATCACCAATTGGTGGTTGCTGCTTATTGATTTGCGCGCCGATGCTCAGCCCGCTCACTAGCAATTTCAATACCAATAACGACTGGAAAGAGGTCAGCACCCGCTGAGAGCTGTGGTTGATAGCGGCCATGAAACTCGCCTGGTTAGTCCTGTGAAACACATACACCGACGCCCACAGCGTTATCATCTCCAAGGAGAACGACACCAGTAGCCCAGAACCATTCAGCGCCGCGAGCTTCGCACCGCACACTGCACTCAAAAAAGCGGCTATACCATACAAGTACGTCGCACACACAATAACGGTCAGGGCACCTGTAATCGACCTGATCTGTGCGAGCAGCGCAATCACCATAGACCCGCATGCGAATGACACCGCACTGGCCAGCATGAGTAGCATCCGCGATCCTTGCATTGCTTGGCCCCCTTCCAAAAGAAACTATACAATACACAATAATTTAATCTAGCTCGTTATATACAGAAGCCACTTGAACCTCTTGAAGCTGCCTTCTCTAACACTAGCTCATCGACATTATTTATATTTACCCATTACCCTTTTAGGAAAAATCTTTAAATTTCACAATGGTTGTCCCTTAGACCCAACTCCCAGTGAAATTTCTGAAATTTCTAACATCTTTGAAATCTTCATGAAGTCTGTGAAGTTCTCTGATACTTATGAGCAAGGTCTCTCTCATGGCTTCACCCCCAGGACTTGTATCCCCAGGCTAGTGATACTTCCCAGAGACTAGCTCTCTCCCGTTTTTACGTTTAGGTCGCTGTCTTGCACTACCGGATCAGACAGAAAGCATATTAAGCTACTGTGTATGGTGTGTGTGGGGGGAGGGCGATGATGGGATGGATAAAACAAAACTACACCATAGACGCAAAGCCACTCTCGGTTCAAATTTTTGTTGCCATGCATCACATATCTTTCGCAATATATCTGCTTCTAACGGAATATAGCTGTGATGCAGCAATATTGCGTAAGAGTGTTAAAGCAAAAAAAGGAATGTGCTGTCTAGGCAACGAACGGATCCTTAGTGGAGATTATGAAAAAAAAATTAATCAGAATTAATTACGATTTACACTATATAATGGCAAGATGGCGATGAGCTTCTCATATATTTTCTGTATAGAAGAGGTTGAGCCTGGTAACGATGGTGATAGCTGTTGCAGATCAGAGGCCTCGCGGGTTCAGAAGTGCCTTCTCGGGGATTTTCTCTAAGACCGACAAGAGGGCCACTGGTAAGAAACTGGCAGCCGATGCCCTCAGTTTGAACTCGAAGGCTATCAAGTTTGCCAAGGGTACCACTTGCGATGTCGTGGTCTCTCTGGACAAGAAGACTGGCCAGACGGTTGCGAAGAAAGTTTACAATACCGATCGGGATCCGTCAAAGGATTATAGGGACTACATGGTCACAGTTTTGAGAAATGAGTATGATATCCTTGTGACTCTGCGTAAATCCAAGTACGTGGTGAACGTGTATGACCTGGATATATCGAAACGCACCATCAAGATGGAATTCCTGCCGTTCAGTCTCAGCAGGGTACTGTCAATGGACTTGTCGCCGAGCCTCCAGGAGAAGAAATGCTACTTTCTCCAAATTTGCGAAGCTGTACAGTATTTGCACTCTAGAGGCATAGTCCACAGAGACCTGAAACTGGAAAATATAATGCTGTGTGCAGATGCCTGTCAGATAAAGCTCATCGATTTCGGTGTCGCGGTGAACAGGCAAGACCCACAATCACTGACTACAGCATGTAAAGGCATGTGCGGTACAGAAGCATTAATGGCACCTGAAGTGTTAGGCAGCATATCCTATGTCGGCGAGTATGCTGACTGTTGGTCCGTCGGGATAATAATGTTCCAGATCTTCAACATTTCTAATGACTCAGTTAGATGGAAACCTCGTTACCCTTGGGAATCAGCAAGGTTTTCAAATAGCATTTACAAGATTTATTCAGAAGAAGCAGACACTAGTGTTGTACTAACCAATCTAGAAGACGACGAAGATTTGAAAGAGCTTATCTTGCTGTTTTTACACATCGATTCCTTGAAGCGACTGACTATGAAGAAAGCACTAGAGAGTAAATTTTTGGCATCAATTAAAGGTGTTAAACATAGCCACGACAGAACTCTCAGAGTTTGCAATAAAGTTTTTCAGCTAAAACATTAATTAGCATGATATCACACTCATCCAGCTAGGTGGTTAACTGTAATGAATTCGCATACTCTTCTAATAGTCTTCTTTATACATATTTGAGACGTTAAGTATTTTATATTCCTTATTTTAAAAAATTGCATTAAATTTTGAAAGCATCTTTAGTAGCTACTATTGTCTTGTCCTGTACAATATGATTTCCGATTGCTTAAAGTATCTTCTCCCATCCTCATCAATTATTACCAAGCTTAAATAGTTCTTGACATTGAATTGATTATTGGACATTGTAGGCGTTAGGCTATATCCGCCTAAAAATAGTCTTATCGGAATAGTCTCTCCTTTTACTGGAGAACCATCCATTATTTCATATCGTACTGCTGTAGTATCGGTCAGTGTATTTCCGGTATGAATACCAGCAGACTCTCTAGTTATTAGACTTATTTCCATATGCTTTATTTTAAGTCTTGTTAACAAAAAGTATATTCTACCAACTATTACATCTTTCAAACTAAACTCAGCTTTCGAGTACTCGAATTCAATATGTAAACAGTTTTCAATACCAATATCAAGCTTAACTGGTTTTTTGAACGCTTCAACTTTGTTTTTGTCACTGTTCTCTCCTTCTGAAGTATCTGTATTAATCAGATTGGTGTTTTCAATAATGGGCTTCGAAAGGTCGTTATATAGATAAACCCAAAGCCTTTTCATTTTTGACACATCTGCGGACTTCCTAATTACTGTGACTTTCACAGCGTATGTCACGTCAACATTTTTGCCGGTATAGGACTCATACTGTTTGTTTATGTCTTTGAACAGAAAAGGGAATGTCTTTGTATGTTGTAGTTCACCAGGTGGACAAAGGTCGTAACTCAGTGTTAAAAATTGGTCAACACATTTCTTATTAACATCCGTACTCGTACCAAAAGAAGACTGTGAATTAGATTTCCCAGATCCAACACCATTGACCATATCAATTGACCCTATCACTGACACTTTCACCCCCAAATGCTCAACTCTCCTACCATCTCGAACTCTCATGGTAATATTACCACTAATAGATTCCCCATCTTCGAACAACGGATAACTCTCCTTAAGAGTCTTGGAGTTGCTAGTATTTGTCACATCCACATGCTTCCTGGTTTCTTCACCATCTAACTGTATTTCAATATCCACAGGTGACTTGAAGAACATCGTACAAGTTGGAGGTGTATTTGGTTCGATGGCAATCTTATCTGTGCAACTTCCGGATGACTATTTATAAATTAGCAAATGAAAAACAAGTAAAGTTGATTTAAACTTTTACCTTTATTGCCTGCTTCAGCTATCGACAATGAATAGCTTGGAACTCACACCGGTCATCCACTGCTATTTCATCCAGTACTTATTGCTGTCCAAGAAGCCTTACGCCCTTTATAATTGAGCGATTCACTGTGCATGAACCTTGTTCTGAAGAAGCCGGGTAAATTCTAGTTATTTCGCCATCAGATCGCAGGAATAGCGATATTAGTATAATCTATCTGAAAGCAAAAAAGCCTTCCTACCCGGGATGCCACGTATTGCAACTAATTTCTATTGATGCTAACAATGATTAAGTAACTATGCTATTATACTATCTTTTATTTGTTTAGATGAGAGATGGTTTTATATACAGAAAAATGCATTACCCCAGCAATAAAAAAAAAAGTGAGTGCAATACATTGAAAAAGCCCAAAGTACTAATCTACTCTTTAGTATCTTTGGTGGTATGTTTTGGTAGTTCAAAGACATGCATCTTCGAGACCACTCTTTGATCCTGTACTAATTCCTGAGTCCATTCACTGTTTTTCTCAATTCCGGTTTTCACCCATTGCTTAGGCCAGTCCGATTCTTCTTCTAGTGCCAAGTTTATATGTTTATCAGGTTCATATTTGACAATATGTTCCTGCTTCACCAAGTTGGAGGCTTCACGGCATACTTCATCAACAAAGAATCTTCTTTGGTAGAATCTGTAGATTCTTTCTGGGATTGTGAGGAAACCGATCAAGTTTGGTACTGGGATAACTAGCACAGGTTGGTGCAGCAGTGATGGAACGTTAGTCTTCGGATCTTTCAGTAAAGCATCTTTTTCAAGCACTGGCTCGACCTCTGGCGGTATTGGCGTGTCATGGAACGCTGTTCTCAGTAAATACGGTTTCAGCACTCTTGATTTTTCTTCATCAGGTTCATCTTTTCCTTCCTCATTTTCTGTATCTTTTCCTTCTACTTCCACTTTATCAGCGCTTTCCAGTGTTGTTTCGACCATTGTTTCCACGGCAGTTTCTACGGTAGTTTCTACATTATCTCCGTCATTCATGGACTTCAATTTAGAGCCCATTTCGACCTCCTGTGTTGTCTCCTCAGGTGGATCCAGAGGACCCAATAAACCTTCATGTAAGCCAGTGATATACTCCTTGTATGCACCTCTTCCGACACAGACAACGCCACCTGCCAGGACTGGATCAGCTACTAAAGAATCAGTCTGCACAATAGTGTCCAGTTTCGGAACTTTAGTATAAATGCCCATGACATTACGGAAATCGAAATCTGCCTTAAACTGTCTCGCTTGCTCTGGGTCAAATTTTTGTTCTTCTTCAGGGTCCTTTGCGTGTGGTTTCTTGAAGATCGACAACAAGGAGTCCCCACTATTTCCTTGTTGCTCATTATCAGCTTCCAGCAACTCTCTTCGCAGTTGCCTTATCCTTGACGCAACTTCTGACCTGATAATTCCTTGTCTATCCTCCTCTATGACTTCGTAATCCAAGCCCGCATAGTACAACACCGGCTTGATGTACCTTCTCCAGATCTTCAGCGATGTCTCGAGGTAATCGTTCGGTGGTGGTGCGATGAACACGGTGATCTTTCTTGGCGACTTGTTCACGTCGCAATGCTGCAACGACAAAGGCTTCACCTCGTCACAGTACCTGCTGATAATCTGCCTCTGCTGGTACTTGTCGTAACCCACACCACCCAGCGAGCCGGCCAGCACCGTCCAGAAGATTGTCCAGTTCCGCGAGGGCAACTTGAAGTTGCCCAACCCAAGAGCCTTCAAAGCGGGATTCATTCAAGTTATGTGTGTGTGTGTGTCTCTCTCTCGCTATCTCGCTCTATCTCTACAGCATCCATCCACTGTGTCCCCACTTATTGCCATAAGCAATGTCTTTTCTGCATGAATTTCTATCTTAAGCAAGTTTTTTTTTGGTTTGAATTGTTGGGACGCCAGGGTAAACACATAATACGGGTAGGGGCTCCTCTATTCCTAGTGCGAGTTCCATATTACATAGGCTATTTATTTTACATACAGGTTTACAACCCTTCGTCGGACCACTTCAAGTTGAACCGCCCTTCTGGGACTTTGTAGTTGACGATGAGGTCGATAGCCTCCTGCGGCGTGGAGGCCACTTGCAAGATGCTGCCGTTGGCCTCGCTGATGAACCCCGCCGCGATGGCGTCCCGGAAGAACCGCAGCAGCGCGTCGAAGTAGCCGTTGGTGTTCAGCACCACCACCGGCTTGTTGTGGATCCCCAGCTGCGACCAAGTGACGCACTCCAGCAGCTCCTCCAGCGTGCCGAACCCGCCGGGCAGCGCCACGAACGCATCGCTCATAGACGCCATCAGCCGCTTCCTGGTGTGCATGTCCGGCACCACCGTGGTCTCACCGTAGTCGCTCGACACCACCGTGGTACCATTGACAGGCTCGCTGTACTCCTCCTGCTCCTGCTCCTGCTCTTGCCCAGCGCCACCACCATCGCTACGTTCCTTGGCCACCAGCGCATCCGGGATGATCCCATGCACCGAGCCGTCCTTGCTGGGGCCCATGGCACCGCGGGCCACCCCGCCCATCAGCCCAGTGGTGCCCCCGCCGTACACCAGCGACCACCGTCTCGCGTGGATCAGCGCGCCCAGCTCCTCCGCAGCAGCTACGAAGCTCTTGTCCCCGCTAGCCGAACCGCAATAAACACAAACGCTCTTCATTCTTCCTCTGTGCCCTGACGCCTTCCCACCTTCCAACTACAACTTACAAGTTACAAGTATTACACGTCCTGCAAATTTATTTTTCTTCGACTGGAAGGACCGCACCACGGGAGGGACAACAGGGAACAGAAGGGGACAGGAGAGTACAGGGGACAACAGGAGAGGGACAAATGCAAGAGGGACAAATCGTCGGTGTTATAAAGTTTAACAAAATGCGTACAAAAACTTGCACAAAGCAGTTGCACAAGCCGCGCAAGAAGTATCCCCCCCCCCACACACACACACACACGGGAAGGCACCAACGTCCCAAAAGAAATTAGATCTCGGAGATACCCGGAATGACCCCCCCAGATCTCAACCCCCAGATCTCAACCCCCAACCCTCAGCGGCTAAACCCACAAAAAAGAAATAAAAATTTCTGGGGTTTCTACAAATCACTTCACACTAACACATGGTACCGTACATGATAACACTGTTTCTTCTCACTTTTTTTGATAACCCTTAGGGTGGATGTATAATGCTGTTGATTGTGGTGGGAGATGCTTTTGGGCTCATCGCTTCGCTAACTCTTACCAAATAGCTGGATAAAAAGTGTGTGATCCATAATTGAGTATAAAAAGGACTACAAAAGCTAAGAAACTACAGACCGGCTTGGGTACAAGAGGATAACGATGGTGGAAGGAGTAGTGCACGGGCATATACACAACAGCGAGCGGTACACGTATGTGCATGGGCATGTGCATCATGACTCGGAGGAGTGTGAAGGGTTCGAGGACTGCCGGGTGCCGGGTATGAACATGCTGAACTTGAACATGGGTATGAATATGGGGATGAATATGAGCACGAATATGGATTTGCAAGCGATGCAGGTGCAAGCTAATCCACACGCACATCCACATGCACATGCACAAGCGCAGATGTTCCACGAGTACAACAGCGCGAGCAGCAGCGGTGCGAGTTCTCCCGTGCAGTGTTGTAACCCGAATATCCTGGAGATATGTTGTGACTTGGATCACCCTGTGTCGAACCAGATTGGTGCCACGGGTGGCTCTGCAGGCTCTGCGGGTTCTACAGGTTCTACAGGTTCTACAGGCTCTGCTGGCTCGGCGGGCTCGGCGGGCCACTCGGGGCCAGGGTCGGCCTCGATGACGAACAACGCTATGTCTCTGAACACAGCCAGCTCTGTCTTCACTAATGACTTCAGCAAGGACATGATGATATTCACGGATAACGCACTCACGCAGCTGGCGAACACAGGCACCGCTACAGCGACGAACACCACAACAACCGCATCCACTTCGCCGATAGGGACGAGGAACGACACCGCAGCGGGAAACGAGGACGAAGACATGAAAATACTGCAGGACCTCTGCAACATATCCCAGCTTTACGAACTCCCCATGGCCAAACACATCAACCACCACCACCACAACCATGGAAACGTTGTGAACTTGCTTGAGGACACACACCTCTGTGGTGGCGGAGACGCAAACCAAAACGCAAACAGTGGTGACGGCCACGCCTGCGACGGATCACACCAAACAGATGCGCCTTGCACTGGCAATTGCACTTCCGGTAAACCACACCACCACCACAGGATACAGGTTCACCCACACGACATGAAGGAGTATAAACCACATAGAAAGAGGCGGAAGCTTGTGGAGTCGCCGATGTTCGGCTCACGGAAACTGGTGATGTCGCCACAGCCGTTGACATCCCACGATAGGCATATCCCTGCCGACTTCAACGACCTGAACACCAACACAATCAACTTCAACTGGAACTTCAGGGACGACGACGACATCCACTGTCAATGGGACGATTGTGGTGAAACGTACACAACATTGTTTGACCTACAGAGACATATGCTCAAGGACCACATCACTAACGAGGATAAACACAACATTTTCAATGGAGAGAGCGAACACCTCTCGCATTGTCAATGGAAGGACTGTGAGTTCAAAGGTGGTGACATTTGCTCCTTGGTGAACCACATCAATGATGAACACGGTATCCACTTTGAGATAAATGTTCTAGAGAACGACACATCGGTATCTAACAGCTCTGCTCCATCATGTGCATCCTCAATAAAATCATCTCTGCACTTCGACTCTCCTCACCCTGATATCAGATCAATGAGTAGTCCCGTGATGATCAAAGCTGAGCAAGAGAACGACCTAAATAACTCGAATAGCACAAGGACTAGAGCTAGGCAAAGGGTGAGTAGGAGCAAAAAACTGCCAGAGCCCACAAAGCCTGACGAGACAGAATTCTGCTGTAAATGGGCCGGTTGTAACGAAAGGTTCAAATCCGCTGGTGATCTAAATGATCACTTGGAAGAAATGCATTTAACAAAGGGGAAATCACAATACACTTGTGAATGGGAAGGTTGCAACAAGACCTTCAGCCAGAGACAAAAGCTGGTGCGGCATTTGAAAGTACATTCAAAGTACAAACCATACCAATGCCCACAGTGCCAAAAATGCTTCTCAACAGAAGATACACTAAACCAACATAAGAGAGTTCACTCTGGCGAGAAGCCTTACGAGTGCCATATATGCCACAAACGATTTGCCATCTCAAATTCATTGAAAATACATATCAGAACTCACACGGGTGAGAAACCACTGAAGTGCAAAGTGTGCGGCAGGTGCTTCAACGAGTCCTCAAACCTCAGTAAGCACATGAAAACCCACATGAAGAAATACTTTTGTAGCCAATGTTCCCGAAGTTTTGATACATTGGAAAAATATAAAGCTCATGAGCTGAGGTCTCACCCGAAAACAATAAAGGACCAGCAGATTGCCACCTAGATGTGTTTAAAACGGACACCTACTGCACCTCTGTTTGTCCTTTTTTTTTTTTTACCATAGCATTGCCCATTCACTATACTGTACATAGTCCAATAAATATATAGACATAACTCCAACTCGTCCCAAAAGAAATATCCATCTTATGCATCTTCTCGTGTATTGAATGCCATTATCCCAACCCATTGTTGTTCACTATCAGGTCCAGTTAATGGCAACCGATGCTCTGCTTCTCGCTGTGATCAACGCTCAGAACGACTCAAGAAAAGGCCGATGCCCTTTACCAATCTAGGAACAATGGAGGGGGGATGCTTACTACATAAACGGATTTAATGGATTGCACCGGGTGAGAGCACCAGGTTAGACAAGACACCATTAAGCTATGGAAGTATGAGTTTAGTTCCATACAAGGAAGGTTCCATTATTTTGAATGATCCAAGCTCGCGGTCACTGGCCATTGTTGATCCTAAAATAGGGTCTGTTGCGATATATAAGCAGATCAATGCGAGAGTAGAGCATCTAAGGAGTGATCGGAGGTCGTCGGTGGAGTCTATAGCTTCGTATATGTGCCCGCACTGTGGCACTGAGGTGCATTTGAGTAATGATGAGGGTTATGGCTCTTCAGCGAGGAAGGCGAGGAAGGAGAATACGAATAGACGGAATGTATCCCCGGATTTTGACCCCGATGATTTGAGTAATTATAATATGCTATCGACCACCACGGGATCGAGTGCATACTTTAGGCTGTTGCAGAGGAATCATCAGTTTTACGCAATACAAGATGGTGAACAAACTGAGAACAGCCACATACCGGATGACATGTTCATACCTGGATATTTCCATAAGTTCTTTGACATTTTAGAACCCCTAGGAAATGGTGCCCGCGGATCAGTCTACAAAGTTGTTCATAAGTTGGGATCTACACCTCTAGGCACATATGCGCTGAAGAAAATACCCATTGGTAACGACGATGAATGGTTTAAGAAATGTATTCGTGAAGTAAAGATTTTGAGCTCTTTGAAACATACTTCTGAGAATTTGATAACATATAACCATGTCTGGATGGAGATGGATGCTTCTGTTGGGCACGTTCAGAGTCTTGATGGTAGTAGCACAGGTATGGTAGGTGACGTGCCATGTATGTTTATTCTTCAGCAATATTGTGCTGGAGGTAACTTGGAGGATTGCATAAACAATGTCGTTTTTGAAAAGAACCCTGAACTGATATCTATTGAAGAAAGAAAAAAAAGATTTAGAGAAAGGCATGGGCAGAAATCCTCAGGTAGTGCAAAAGCTGGTCTTTCTACATTACAAATTCTATCGATATTGCATGATATAGCCAGTGGACTAAAGGAATTGCATAATTCTGGGCTTATTCATAGAGATTTGAAACCTTCTAATTGTTTACTTCTGTCCCCTTACAAGCATAACGATGAAGAGAGAGTATTTCCTACCGTTGTGATCGGTGATTTTGGAGAGAGCCAGATGAAAGGTGAATATAGAACAGCAACTGGCTGTACAGGTACCATGGAATTTACAGCTCCGGAATTGATCATTGAAAATTGTGATTCCAATTCGAATAGTCAATACCATGAGTTCTCTTTTCAATCTGACATGTACTCCCTTGGTATGATTGGTTACTTCGTGATATTTGGAGAATTGCCATTTGGTAGTGAGTTAGATATTCCGGAAATTAAAAATTGTATAAAAGCTCTCAATATTGACAAAACTTATATGGTGAAGAAGCATAGAGAGATGAGATTGAAAGATATAGATTACCGAATATTTGATGTTTTGCAACTACTTCTCAGTTCTAAGGAATCGATTAGGCCATCTGCAATTGAAGTCGAAAGTATCTTTGAAAAGTTAATTGGACTGAATATTAAACATGATGATAACGAAAAATTGGCATATGATTATTCCTCTAAAGACAAACTGGAAAAATCAGATGTTCTATATGAACAACCAGATGGTATTAATATTGGTAAACTGGAAGAATTCCAAAGTAGTGATAAGGGTTCGGCTTCCACGAACGAAGCTTATTTCCAAATTGCCTCTCTACCCGCAACTCCAAGGCTAGCTTTGCCTAATCTTATTGATAGACAACAAGTGTCAGATTCAACTAAGATAAATTTAACGAATATCACATTGAGAGGGTTGATCTTTGTCTTTGCTGCATTAGCGTATTATAGATATGCATTAACTGTAAATGCTATAAACCCTCAAGTTATGCATAGTTTCTTTTGGTCATCCACTTTTATGGCATTGAGCTTTGTTGATAATCAGAGGTTTTTATTCTGTATTTTTATTATTCAATTTATCATCTCATTGAGAGCAATGTTTTTATATTGATGAATAAGTAGTATATATGGCTAGAAAGTATATCTGCGTCTATATATAAATATATGCAATCATTTAATAGAAACTAAGAAATTAATAACACTATATAACTAGAATTTCTCAGTTGCTTTTTATTCCATCCTGCACCATGGTCTACCAGTGCTAACTTGATGGTTACAAATAGTAGGCTCTAAACCTAATCCTACCAAAGCTGCAATAAAGACGCCTAATGAATCTGCAATGGACACCGCACCCAGTGAGAACTCTCTTTTGTCCATATCGACCTCCTCCAGCACATTCAAGAAGGTATTCACATAAGAGCTCCCTCCAAGGAGGCCTTCATAGAATATTAGTATCATTATTGGCCACGGTGTGTGCACAATATATATCCAAGCCTGTAAAATAGTTAGGACTAAATTGAGTCCTTGAAGTGCACTGAGAAAGTACAAATTGTGCATTCGGAATTTGTGTGCTAATGATCTTGAAATGAAAACACCTAACTGATAAAGTGTTCCATAAGTGACATACATGTCTCTATATTTGTTGAAGAATGGAGGTAAGCCACGACTATCAAGAGGAAACAACAGAGTAGGACTTACGGCCTGGTTGATAAGATATTCAAACAGATACACTGAACTCAATGGTAACATATAAGGGACCACAAGAGCCTTCAAGTTAACACAAGTACTCTTAAAGTGGTCAATTGAACTTACAAAAATATTCTGCTCTTCGGTCTTGGATAGCCTGATACTTTCATTAAATGTATCTGTTTGTAGTGCATTTGAATTGCTGTTTCGAATCAAAGTTTCTTCACCTGAACTTGAGATGCTATCATACTCAATTTGAGTGGTATCTAACTTAAAATACAAGAGAAATGCAAATGGTAATATTGTGAAGCTTAATAAGGACAATCTGATGGGAAGTTTGAATATCGATGTTAACAGCATATAAACGCTACTTCCAACTATTCCTGCACCACCGGTACCCGATGACCATCCATTTAGTGCATTTTCCTCAAAAAAATGGGATAATTGTAAAAAGGAAACCTCACCAAAACCTGAAGATACAGAAGCCATAGCAATCCCTATCATGCACAGCAGTAGAGATTTTCCAGAAACAAATATCATTCCAATACAACTTAAGGCGATCAACGCGTATATTCTCATAGTATAAGGGATGGACTTTATAAAGAATGGTGCGGTGACTTTTATCAATAGCGATGGTGTTATGTCCATTAATAATACCAGAGTCTTGGGCACCTTCGGACCCACAATGTCTACCGCAGCGGAAAGAATAACAACATACAAGACATTGTTCACTAAACCAAATATCCAAAAGAACGCATAGACCCTTTGCTTGCTATTCATTGTTCAAGAACACATCAGATTTTATACTAGCAGCTCCTTCTCATCAAGTCAAACTGGTTATTCTACTGACTCAATGTATACACTCTTGTTGGAACTTTTATTCTAAGTGACTAATATGGTGAGCTCATCGATGTCATTTTTCAGCTTTTAAGCAGCCCATATTCGCGATAATGAAAATTTAAGGCTAAATGAGTTTATAGTTGCAAGTAACTACTATAATGAAATGTCGATATTGTATTTGTTCTATCTATTATCTCTAGTATTTAAGGTCTATAATACTATTAGCTAGGGATGTGATATTGGCCTCACCCAAGTTGTGTGGTTTTAGGTATCTATATCTATACTTTCTTGGTTCATAAATAATCTTTTAGGAGTTGGAATCTCTCAGCAGCTTTAGCTAAATATTCATCTTCTTTGCATACAGCAAACCTCAGCAAAGTTTCGGCATCTTTCTCGTGTTCTTTAATGTAGAATTCTGTGGGTGGGATAGCTACAATTCCAATTTCATTGATTAGCCAGTATGAAATTCTGAAGTCCTTTGCCTTCTCCAACAATTCTTCTGGGTAGACGTAGTCCTCTGGTATCTTAACCTTTGAGAAATCTACAAGAATGAAATAAGTACCTTCTGGCTGTGTATAGTTAAGACCCAATTTATCAAATGCAGTGGTTAAAATTTCGAATTTCTTCCTATACTCTTCTCTCATCTTAGGAAAGTAATCGATCTTCAAAGCGTGTTCAATAGAGCCAGCACAAGCCTCCTGTAATGGCGATGGTGACGCAAAGCAAATTCTGGTATGAGCTTTTGAAACATAGTTCAGCAGTTGGTCGTTTTTTGAAATAATCCAACCAATTCTCCAGCCTGTAGCGGCAAAAGATTTGCCTGCAGATCCCACAGTTAAGGTCAAGTTAGCGATGTCCTCATTAATATTTGCAATCCTTGGGAAACTCTCAGTGAAGTATAAATGCTCATAAACTTCATCCGAAATTACCACAGTGTTATGTTCAACACAAAGCTGGGCTAATTTAGTCAATTCTTGCTCTGTGAACACTTTACCGATCGGGTTATGAGGAGTGTTGATAATCACAGCTTTAGTCTTGTTATTAAAGGTCTTCTCTAATGCATCCCAATCAATTTGCCATTCATCACCAGTAGTGTTGCGTGTCTTCATTTCCTTAGGAGGATGAATAGGCACATAGCGCACGACACCACCACATAGTTCTATGTTTGGGATGTACTGGTCAAAGAAAGGTTCAAAAACAATAACCTCATCGCCGGCATTCAAAATACCCATGAGACACGAAAGTATACCTTCGTTGGCACCTGTTGTGACCAGCACATTCTGGTTGTCTATGAAGTCTCCAAAAACAGGCTTGTACAACTCGACCAAAGACTTAATCAAGGATGGTCTACCTCTTGTAGGGGAGTACTGGTTCACCAAGGGCACGTCTAGGGCAGACTTGGCTGCATTAATGGCAAATTGCGGTGGTGAGTACGAGAAGAAACCCTGTCCTAAATTGATCAACTCTCGTCCCTCGCTCTTCCCTACTGCAGAAGCAGCAAATTCATTGGTGAGCGTCCACACATCCTTCGAAGTGTTCTTCTGGAAATACTTATTTGGTGTTATCTTAGTCATTCTGTTCAAAGTCCTTTTCATATGTGGCTCTCTCTACCTTGAAAACAACTAACGCAATGAAAGTAACTTAGAAAATTGAATGTAGTATTACAATACAGCATCAATTGATAGCTTTATATGATCAAAGAATTCAGGATCCTCTTGAAATCTAAAGTGTAATTGAAGTGAAATTATTGCGTCGAAATCATCCTCCGATAGAAATCAAGAACCATCCCAACAGCCACCACACCTTTCAGTGTAGTGATGTTGAAGCATTTATAAAACTGTGTGAATTATCATCAATAAGAACAGGAGTGACAGAGACACTTAGTGACACTCAGTGACACTCAGTGACACTCAACGAGATGTGGATAAAGTAATCATCTGGAAAGTCATATGAAGACTGGTATTTGAATGCCAACATATAATTGCTTAAGATAGTCGACTATCTACAAGCTGGTGCAGGGCATAAGCTTATAGCCATTCGATATTAATTAGAGCTTTGGCTATGATTGTGTATCATTGAAGGATAAATAGATATATAATATTTCTGATGTTCTTGTAAGCTCACTAGCTGAATTTATTCAAGTTGTGGAACCATTTGACCAAAACATAAAATTTGAAGAATAATATATAGTAAAAAATGGAAAATTGTAAGCATATTGTAGTATGCAGATTTAAGGTTGGCCAATAGCCCATAATTACTTTCTTCCATAGAGATTTAAAAACAGAAAACACAAATAGGAATTAATATAGATATAAAGTGTCTTAATTCTTATTGAAAATACGAAAAAAAATATATATTGATATTGAGATGCCCAGTATTGAAATAATATTAAATCATAGGCCCTTTCGAATAAAAGATAGATACAAAAACGTTCATAATAAAATCATAATGAAATAGAAAATAGAAAATGGAAGACAAAAAAAGAGAAGAAGGGCTGCTCATTATTGAGCAACCTCAAGAAAGTTTTGCTGTTGACTCACTTCTTTGATGATAGCAAAGCAATGAACTAAGCGACAAAATCATCTCAATTAAACGATAATACAAAGTACAATACCGGATAATACAACAGCCGCATATAACTTACTAACATTCAATTTCTCTCCTGCACCAGTGAATGTTGCTGAAGACACGGATGATGGTGATACAGTTGGAACAGTGTGTGTACCTTGCAATGTTGTCCGCGAAGACTTATTGGTAGGAGAGGAAATATTGGCTTGTGAATTTATAGGTGTATTTGAGATAATATTTTGGGATAAGAATTCAGAAGACGATGGTATCAATGTTCTTATTGTGGTTGGGCTACCATTGCCGTCAGTGGTGGTGATGTGGGATACAAATACAGATGTTGGTGTACCATTCGATGTGATGACAGTGGTATGGTCGCTTTCCCCAGCATTGTTGCCGGCTGAGTTACCGTTGTTGTTGCCGCTGTTGTTGCCGCTGTTGTTGCCGCTGTTGTTACCACTGTTGTTACCACTAGATGGCAATGCAAGTGTGGTAGCTATGGTGGATGGGTTACCATTGCTGTCAGTTGTAGTGATGTGGGATACAAATACAGATGTTGGTGTACCATTCGATGTGATGACAGTGGTATGGTCGCTTTCCCCAGCATTGTTGCCGGCTGAGTTACCGTTGTTGTTGCCGCTGTTGTTGCCGCTGTTGTTGCCGCTGTTGTTACCACTGTTGTTACCACTAGATGGCAATGCAAGTGTGGTAGCTATGGTGGATGGGTTACCATTGCTGTCAGTTGTAGTGATGTGGGATACAAATACAGATGTTGGTGTACCATTCGATGTGATGACAGTGGTATGGTCGCTTTCCCCAGCATTGTTGCCGGCTGAGTTACCGTTGTTGTCGCCGCTGTTGTTGCCGCTGTTGTTGCCGCTGTTGTTGCCGCTGTTGTTGCCGCTGTTGTTACCACTGTTGTTACCACTAGATGGCAATGCAAGTGTGGTAGCTATGGTGGATGGGTTACCATTGCTGTCAGTTGTAGTGATGTGGGATACAAATACAGATGTTGGTGTACCATTCGATGTGATGACAGTGGTATGGTCGCTTTCCCCAGCATTGTTGCCGGCTGAGTTACCGTTGTTGTCGCCGCTGTTGTTGACGCTGTTGTTGCCGCTGTTGTTGCCGCTGTTGTTACCACTGTTGTTACCACTAGATGGCAATGCAAGTGTAGTAGCTACTGTGGTTGGATTACCATTGCTATCAGTGGTGGTGATGTGCGAGATAATGTCTGTGTGAACAACACCTTCCTTGTCAGTGGTGACTGTGGTCTTGTCCTTACCATCGTCGCTTGGAGATGGGTAGGTGGTCAAGATAGTCGTTGGCTTACCGTCAGAGTCAGTGGTGGTGATGTGCGAGATAATGTCTGTGTGAACAACACCATCCTTGTCAGTGGTGACTGTGGTCTTGTCCTTACCATCGTCGCTTGGAGATGGGTAGGTGGTCAAGATAGTCGTTGGCTTACCGTCAGAGTCAGTGGTGGTGATGTGCGAGATAATGTCTGTGTGAACAACACCATCCTTGTCAGTGGTGACTGTGGTCTTGTCCTTACCATCGTCGCTTGGAGATGGGTAGGTGGTCAAGATAGTCGTTGGCTTACCGTCAGAGTCAGTGGTGGTGATGTGCGAGATAATGTCTGTGTGAACAACACCATCCTTGTCAGTGGTGACTGTGGTCTTGTCCTTACCATCGTCGCTTGGAGATGGGTAGGTGGTCAAGATAGTCGTTGGCTTACCGTCAGAGTCAGTGGTGGTGATGTGCGAGATAATGTCTGTGTGAACAACACCATCCTTGTCAGTGGTGACTGTGGTCTTGTCCTTACCATCGTCGCTTGGAGATGGGTAGGTGGTCAAGATAGTCGTTGGCTTACCGTCAGAGTCAGTGGTGGTGATGTGCGAGATAATGTCTGTGTGAACAACACCATCCTTGTCAGTGGTGACTGTGGTCTTGTCCTTACCATCGTCGCTTGCAGATGGGTAGGTGGTCAAGATAGTCGTTGGCTTACCGTCAGAGTCAGTGGTGGTGATGTGCGAGATAATGTCTGTGTGAACAACACCATCCTTGTCAGTGGTGACTGTGGTCTTGTCCTTACCATCGTCGCTTGGAGATGGGTAGGTGGTCAAGATAGTCGTTGGCTTACCGTCAGAGTCAGTGGTGGTGATGTGCGAGATAATGTCTGTGTGAACAACACCATCCTTGTCAGTGGTGACTGTGGTCTTGTCCTTACCATCGTCGCTTGGAGATGGGTAGGTGGTCAAGATAGTCGTTGGCTTACCGTCAGAGTCAGTGGTGGTGATGTGCGAGATAATGTCTGTGTGAACAACACCATCCTTGTCAGTGGTGACTGTGGTCTTGTCCTTACCATCGTCGCTTGGAGATGGGTAGGTGGTCAAGATAGTCGTTGGCTTACCGTCAGAGTCAGTGGTGGTGATGTGCGAGATAATGTCTGTGTGAACAACACCATCCTTGTCAGTGGTGACTGTGGTCTTGTCCTTACCATCGTCGCTTGCAGATGGGTAGGTGGTCAAGATAGTCGTTGGCTTACCGTCAGAGTCAGTGGTGGTGATGTGCGAGATAATGTCTGTGTGAACAACACCATCCTTGTCAGTGGTGACTGTGGTCTTGTCCTTACCATCGTCGCTTGGAGATGGGTAGGTGGTCAAGATAGTCGTTGGCTTACCGTCAGAGTCAGTGGTGGTGATGTGCGAGATAATGTCTGTGTGAACAACACCATCCTTGTCAGTGGTGACTGTGGTCTTGTCCTTACCATCGTCGCTTGCAGATGGGTAGGTGGTCAAGATAGTCGTTGGCTTACCGTCAGAGTCAGTGGTGGTGATGTGCGAGATAATGTCTGTGTGAACAACACCATCCTTGTCAGTGGTGACTGTGGTCTTGTCCTTACCATCGTCGCTTGGAGATGGGTAGGTGGTCAAGATAGTCGTTGGCTTACCGTCAGAGTCAGTGGTGGTGATGTGCGAGATAATGTCTGTGTGAACAACACCATCCTTGTCAGTGGTGACTGTGGTCTTGTCCTTACCATCATCGCTTGGAGATGGGTAGGTGGTCAAGATAGTCGTTGGCTTACCGTCAGAGTCAGTGGTGGTGATGTGCGAGATAATGTCTGTGTGAACAACACCATCCTTGTCAGTGGTGACTGTGGTCTTGTCCTTACCATCGTCGCTTGGAGATGGGTAGGTGGTCAAGATAGTCGTTGGCTTACCGTCAGAGTCAGTGGTGGTGATGTGCGAGATAATGTCTGTGTGAGCAACACCATCCTTGTCAGTGGTGACTGTGGTCTTGTCCTTACCATCGTCGCTTGGAGATGGGTAGGTGGTCAAGATAGTCGTTGGCTTACCGTCAGAGTCAGTGGTGGTGATGTGCGAGATAATGTCTGTGTGAACAACACCATCCTTGTCAGTGGTGACTGTGGTCTTGTCCTTACCATCGTCGCTTGGAGATGGGTAGGTGGTCAAGATAGTCGTTGGCTTACCGTCAGAGTCAGTGGTGGTGATGTGCGAGATAATGTCTGTGTGAACAACACCATCCTTGTCAGTGGTGACTGTGGTCTTGTCCTTACCATCGTCGCTTGGAGATGGGTAGGTGGTCAAGATAGTCGTTGGCTTACCGTCAGAGTCAGTGGTGGTGATGTGCGAGATAATGTCTGTGTGAACAACACCATCCTTGTCAGTGGTGACTGTGGTCTTGTCCTTACCATCGTCGCTTGCAGATGGGTAGGTGGTCAAGATAGTCGTTGGCTTACCGTCAGAGTCAGTGGTGGTGATGTGCGAGATAATGTCTGTGTGAACAACACCATCCTTGTCAGTGGTGACTGTGGTCTTGTCCTTACCATCGTCGCTTGGAGATGGGTAGGTGGTCAAGATAGTCGTTGGCTTACCGTCAGAGTCAGTGGTGGTGATGTGCGAGATAATGTCTGTGTGAACAACACCATCCTTGTCAGTGGTGACTGTGGTCTTGTCCTTACCATCATCGCTTGGAGATGGGTAGGTGGTCAAGATAGTCGTTGGCTTACCGTCAGAGTCAGTGGTGGTGATGTGCGAGATAATGTCTGTGTGAACAACACCATCCTTGTCAGTGGTGACTGTGGTCTTGTCCTTACCATCGTCGCTTGGAGATGGGTAGGTGGTCAAGATAGTCGTTGGCTTACCGTCAGAGTCAGTGGTGGTGATGTGCGAGATAATGTCTGTGTGAGCAACACCATCCTTGTCAGTGGTGACTGTGGTCTTGTCCTTACCATCGTCGCTTGGAGATGGGTAGGTGGTCAAGATAGTCGTTGGCTTACCGTCAGAGTCAGTGGTGGTGATGTGCGAGATAATGTCTGTGTGAACAACACCATCCTTGTCAGTGGTGACTGTGGTCTTGTCCTTACCATCGTCGCTTGGAGATGGGTAGGTGGTCAAGATAGTCGTTGGCTTACCGTCAGAGTCAGTGGTGGTGATGTGCGAGATAATGTCTGTGTGAACAACACCATCCTTGTCAGTGGTGACTGTGGTCTTGTCCTTACCATCGTCGCTTGGAGATGGGTAGGTGGTCAAGATAGTCGTTGGCTTACCGTCAGAGTCAGTGGTGGTGATGTGCGAGATAATGTCTGTGTGAACAACACCATCCTTGTCAGTGGTGACTGTGGTCTTGTCCTTACCATCGTCGCTTGGAGATGGGTAGGTGGTCAAGATAGTCGTTGGCTTACCGTCAGAGTCAGTGGTGGTGATGTGCGAGATAATGTCTGTGTGAACAACACCATCCTTGTCAGTGGTGACTGTGGTCTTGTCCTTACCATCGTCGCTTGGAGATGGGTAGGTGGTCAAGATAGTCGTTGGCTTACCGTCAGAGTCAGTGGTGGTGATGTGCGAGATAATGTCTGTGTGAGCAACACCATCCTTGTCAGTGGTGACTGTGGTCTTGTCCTTACCATCGTCGCTTGGAGATGGGTAGGTGGTCAAGATAGTCGTTGGCTTACCGTCAGAGTCAGTGGTGGTGATGTGCGAGATAATGTCTGTGTGAACAACACCATCCTTGTCAGTGGTGACTGTGGTCTTGTCCTTACCATCGTCGCTTGGAGATGGGTAGGTGGTCAAGATAGTCGTTGGCTTACCGTCAGAGTCAGTGGTGGTGATGTGCGAGATAATGTCTGTGTGAACAACACCATCCTTGTCAGTGGTGACTGTGGTCTTGTCCTTACCATCGTCGCTTGGAGATGGGTAGGTGGTCAAGATAGTCGTTGGCTTACCGTCAGAGTCAGTGGTGGTGATGTGCGAGATAATGTCTGTGTGAACAACACCATCCTTGTCAGTGGTGACTGTGGTCTTGTCCTTACCATCGTCGCTTGGAGATGGGTAGGTGGTCAAGATAGTCGTTGGCTTACCGTCAGAGTCAGTGGTGGTGATGTGCGAGATAATGTCTGTGTGAACAACACCATCCTTGTCAGTGGTGACTGTGGTCTTGTCCTTACCATCGTCGCTTGGAGATGGGTAGGTGGTCAAGATAGTCGTTGGCTTACCGTCAGAGTCAGTGGTGGTGATGTGCGAGATAATGTCTGTGTGAACAACACCATCCTTGTCAGTGGTGACTGTGGTCTTGTCCATACCATCGTCGCTTGGAGATGGGTAGGTGGTCAAGATAGTCGTTGGCTTACCGTCAGAGTCAGTGGTGGTGATGTGCGAGATAATGTCTGTGTGAACAACACCATCCTTGTCAGTGGTGACTGTGGTCTTGTCCTTACCATCGTCGCTTGGAGATGGGTAGGTGGTCAAGATAGTCGTTGGCTTACCGTCAGAGTCAGTGGTGGTGATGTGCGAGATAATGTCTGTGTGAACAACACCATCCTTGTCAGTGGTGACTGTGGTCTTGTCCTTACCATCATCGCTTGGAGATGGGTAGGTGGTCAAGATAGTCGTTGGCTTACCGTCAGAGTCAGTGGTGGTGATGTGCGAGATAATGTCTGTGTGAACAACACCATCCTTGTCAGTGGTGACTGTGGTCTTGTCCTTACCATCGTCGCTTGGAGATGGGTAGGTGGTCAAGATAGTCGTTGGCTTACCGTCAGAGTCAGTGGTGGTGATGTGCGAGATAATGTCTGTGTGAACAACACCATCCTTGTCAGTGGTGACTGTGGTCTTGTCCTTACCATCATCGCTTGGAGATGGGTAGGTGGTCAAGATAGTCGTTGGCTTACCGTCAGAGTCAGTGGTGGTGATGTGCGAGATAATGTCTGTGTGAACAACACCATCCTTGTCAGTGGTGACTGTGGTCTTGTCCTTACCATCGTCGCTTGGAGATGGGTAGGTGGTCAAGATAGTCGTTGGCTTACCGTCAGAGTCAGTGGTGGTGATGTGCGAGATAATGTCTGTGTGAGCAACACCATCCTTGTCAGTGGTGACTGTGGTCTTGTCCTTACCATCGTCGCTTGGAGATGGGTAGGTGGTCAAGATAGTCGTTGGCTTACCGTCAGAGTCAGTGGTGGTGATGTGCGAGATAATGTCTGTGTGAACAACACCATCCTTGTCAGTGGTGACTGTGGTCTTGTCCTTACCATCGTCGCTTGGAGATGGGTAGGTGGTCAAGATAGTCGTTGGCTTACCGTCAGAGTCAGTGGTGGTGATGTGCGAGATAATGTCTGTGTGAACAACACCATCCTTGTCAGTGGTGACTGTGGTCTTGTCCTTACCATCGTCGCTTGGAGATGGGTAGGTGGTCAAGATAGTCGTTGGCTTACCGTCAGAGTCAGTGGTGGTGATGTGCGAGATAATGTCTGTGTGAACAACACCATCCTTGTCAGTGGTGACTGTGGTCTTGTCCTTACCATCGTCGCTTGCAGATGGGTAGGTGGTCAAGATAGTCGTTGGCTTACCGTCAGAGTCAGTGGTGGTGATGTGCGAGATAATGTCTGTGTGAACAACACCATCCTTGTCAGTGGTGACTGTGGTCTTGTCCTTACCATCGTCGCTTGGAGATGGGTAGGTGGTCAAGATAGTCGTTGGCTTACCGTCAGAGTCAGTGGTGGTGATGTGCGAGATAATGTCTGTGTGAACAACACCATCCTTGTCAGTGGTGACTGTGGTCTTGTCCTTACCATCATCGCTTGGAGATGGGTAGGTGGTCAAGATAGTCGTTGGCTTACCGTCAGAGTCAGTGGTGGTGATGTGCGAGATAATGTCTGTGTGAACAACACCATCCTTGTCAGTGGTGACTGTGGTCTTGTCCTTACCATCGTCGCTTGGAGATGGGTAGGTGGTCAAGATAGTCGTTGGCTTACCGTCAGAGTCAGTGGTGGTGATGTGCGAGATAATGTCTGTGTGAGCAACACCATCCTTGTCAGTGGTGACTGTGGTCTTGTCCTTACCATCGTCGCTTGGAGATGGGTAGGTGGTCAAGATAGTCGTTGGCTTACCGTCAGAGTCAGTGGTGGTGATGTGCGAGATAATGTCTGTGTGAACAACACCATCCTTGTCAGTGGTGACTGTGGTCTTGTCCTTACCATCGTCGCTTGGAGATGGGTAGGTGGTCAAGATAGTCGTTGGCTTACCGTCAGAGTCAGTGGTGGTGATGTGCGAGATAATGTCTGTGTGAACAACACCATCCTTGTCAGTGGTGACTGTGGTCTTGTCCTTACCATCGTCGCTTGGAGATGGGTAGGTGGTCAAGATAGTCGTTGGCTTACCGTCAGAGTCAGTGGTGGTGATGTGCGAGATAATGTCTGTGTGAACAACACCATCCTTGTCAGTGGTGACTGTGGTCTTGTCCTTACCATCGTCGCTTGGAGATGGGTAGGTGGTCAAGATAGTCGTTGGCTTACCGTCAGAGTCAGTGGTGGTGATGTGCGAGATAATGTCTGTGTGAACAACACCATCCTTGTCAGTGGTGACTGTGGTCTTGTCCTTACCATCGTCGCTTGGAGATGGGTAGGTGGTCAAGATAGTCGTTGGCTTACCGTCAGAGTCAGTGGTGGTGATGTGCGAGATAATGTCTGTGTGAGCAACACCATCCTTGTCAGTGGTGACTGTGGTCTTGTCCTTACCATCGTCGCTTGGAGATGGGTAGGTGGTCAAGATAGTCGTTGGCTTACCGTCAGAGTCAGTGGTGGTGATGTGCGAGATAATGTCTGTGTGAACAACACCATCCTTGTCAGTGGTGACTGTGGTCTTGTCCTTACCATCGTCGCTTGGAGATGGGTAGGTGGTCAAGATAGTCGTTGGCTTACCGTCAGAGTCAGTGGTGGTGATGTGCGAGATAATGTCTGTGTGAACAACACCATCCTTGTCAGTGGTGACTGTGGTCTTGTCCTTACCATCGTCGCTTGGAGATGGGTAGGTGGTCAAGATAGTCGTTGGCTTACCGTCAGAGTCAGTGGTGGTGATGTGCGAGATAATGTCTGTGTGAACAACACCATCCTTGTCAGTGGTGACTGTGGTCTTGTCCTTACCATCGTCGCTTGGAGATGGGTAGGTGGTCAAGATAGTCGTTGGCTTACCGTCAGAGTCAGTGGTGGTGATGTGCGAGATAATGTCTGTGTGAACAACACCATCCTTGTCAGTGGTGACTGTGGTCTTGTCCTTACCATCGTCGCTTGGAGATGGGTAGGTGGTCAAGATAGTCGTTGGCTTACCGTCAGAGTCAGTGGTGGTGATGTGCGAGATAATGTCTGTGTGAACAACACCATCCTTGTCAGTGGTGACTGTGGTCTTGTCCATACCATCGTCGCTTGGAGATGGGTAGGTGGTCAAGATAGTCGTTGGCTTACCGTCAGAGTCAGTGGTGGTGATGTGCGAGATAATG
Source organism: Nakaseomyces glabratus (assembly GCF_010111755.1). Lineage (NCBI taxonomy): Eukaryota > Fungi > Ascomycota > Saccharomycetes > Saccharomycetales > Saccharomycetaceae > Nakaseomyces > Nakaseomyces glabratus. Next base: position 518,180 of record NC_088960.1, read on the forward strand.
TCTGTGTGAACAACACCATCCTTGTCAGTGGTGACTGTGGTCTTGTCCTTACCATCGTCGCTTGGAGATGGGTAGGTGGTCAAGATAGTCGTTGGCTTACCGTCAGAGTCAGTGGTGGTGATGTGCGAGATAATGTCTGTGTGAACAACACCATCCTTGTCAGTGGTGACTGTGGTCTTGTCCTTACCATCGTCGCTTGCAGATGGGTAGGTGGTCAAGATAGTCGTTGGCTTACCGTCAGAGTCAGTGGTGGTGATGTGCGAGATAATGTCTGTGTGAACAACACCATCCTTGTCAGTGGTGACTGTGGTCTTGTCCTTACCATCGTCGCTTGGAGATGGGTAGGTGGTCAAGATAGTCGTTGGCTTACCGTCAGAGTCAGTGGTGGTGATGTGCGAGATAATGTCTGTGTGAACAACACCATCCTTGTCAGTGGTGACTGTGGTCTTGTCCTTACCATCGTCGCTTGGAGATGGGTAGGTGGTCAAGATAGTCGTTGGCTTACCGTCAGAGTCAGTGGTGGTGATGTGCGAGATAATGTCTGTGTGAACAACACCATCCTTGTCAGTGGTGACTGTGGTCTTGTCCTTACCATCGTCGCTTGGAGATGGGTAGGTGGTCAAGATAGTCGTTGGCTTACCGTCAGAGTCAGTGGTGGTGATGTGCGAGATAATGTCTGTGTGAACAACACCATCCTTGTCAGTGGTGACTGTGGTCTTGTCCTTACCATCGTCGCTTGGAGATGGGTAGGTGGTCAAGATAGTCGTTGGCTTACCGTCAGAGTCAGTGGTGGTGATGTGCGAGATAATGTCTGTGTGAACAACACCATCCTTGTCAGTGGTGACTGTGGTCTTGTCCTTACCATCGTCGCTTGGAGATGGGTAGGTGGTCAAGATAGTCGTTGGCTTACCGTCAGAGTCAGTGGTGGTGATGTGCGAGATAATGTCTGTGTGAACAACACCATCCTTGTCAGTGGTGACTGTGGTCTTGTCCTTACCATCGTCGCTTGGAGATGGGTAGGTGGTCAAGATAGTCGTTGGCTTACCGTCAGAGTCAGTGGTGGTGATGTGCGAGATAATGTCTGTGTGAACAACACCATCCTTGTCAGTGGTGACTGTGGTCTTGTCCTTACCATCGTCGCTAGGTGACATGGATGAGGATGCCTCGTTTGGAATAGGTTCAGTGTTGCCGTTGTTATCTATCAAGTAGGATGTGGTAATTGTGATACTATGGCCATCACTATCGGTTGTTGTTATCGTACTCGTGGTTGGGCTGACCCATGCTGGTTGAGCGTCAATCGCCTCCTTGGACAACTCTGTAACCGTAGTTATTATGACATCACCATTTGATGCAGTGTATGTAGTCTTGTGTACAACTTCGACAACCGGAGTACCATCTTCTGTGTATGTGGTGGTCCAGGCATCTGGAGCAGAGCTACCATTTTCAGGGGATGGGTAGGTGGTCAAGATAGTCGTTGGCTTACCGTCAGAGTCAGTGGTGGTGATGTGCGAGATAATGTCTGTGTGAACAACACCATCCTTGTCAGTGGTGACTGTGGTCTTGTCCTTACCATCGTCGCTTGGAGATGGGTAGGTGGTCAAGATAGTCGTTGGCTTACCGTCAGAGTCAGTGGTGGTGATGTGCGAGATAACGTCTGTGTGAACAACACCATCCTTGTCAGTGGTGACTGTGGTCTTGTCCTTACCATCGTCGCTTGGAGATGGGTAGGTGGTCAAGATAGTCGTTGGCTTACCGTCAGAGTCAGTGGTGGTGATGTGCGAGATAATGTCTGTGTGAACAACACCATCCTTGTCAGTGGTGACTGTGGTCTTGTCCTTACCATCGTCGCTTGGAGATGGGTAGGTGGTCAAGATAGTCGTTGGCTTACCGTCAGAGTCAGTGGTGGTGATGTGCGAGATAATGTCTGTGTGAACAACACCATCCTTGTCAGTGGTGACTGTGGTCTTGTCCTTACCATCGTCGCTTGGAGATGGGTAGGTGGTCAAGATAGTCGTTGGCTTACCGTCAGAGTCAGTGGTGGTGATGTGCGAGATAATGTCTGTGTGAACAACACCATCCTTGTCAGTGGTGACTGTGGTCTTGTCCTTACCATCGTCGCTTGGAGATGGGTAGGTGGTCAAGATAGTCGTTGGCTTACCGTCAGAGTCAGTGGTGGTGATGTGCGAGATAATGTCTGTGTGAACAACACCATCCTTGTCAGTGGTGACTGTGGTCTTGTCCTTACCATCGTCGCTTGGAGATGGGTAGGTGGTCAAGATAGTCGTTGGCTTACCGTCAGAGTCAGTGGTGGTGATGTGCGAGATAATGTCTGTGTGAACAACACCATCCTTGTCAGTGGTGACTGTGGTCTTGTCCTTACCATCGTCGCTTGGAGATGGGTAGGTGGTCAAGATAGTCGTTGGCTTACCGTCAGAGTCAGTGGTGGTGATGTGCGAGATAATGTCTGTGTGAGCAACACCATCCTTGTCAGTGGTGACTGTGGTCTTGTCCTTACCATCGTCGCTTGGAGATGGGTAGGTGGTCAAGATAGTCGTTGGCTTACCGTCAGAGTCAGTGGTGGTGATGTGCGAGATAATGTCTGTGTGAACAACACCATCCTTGTCAGTGGTGACTGTGGTCTTGTCCTTACCATCGTCGCTAGGTGACATGGATGAGGATGCCTCGTTTGGAATAGGTTCAGTGTTGCCGTTGTTATCTATCAAGTAGGATGTGGTAATTGTGATACTATGGCCATCACTATCGGTTGTTGTTATCGTACTCGTGGTTGGGCTGACCCATGCTGGTTGAGCGTCAATCGCCTCCTTGGACAACTCTGTAACCGTAGTTATTATGACATCACCATTTGATGCAGTGTATGTAGTCTTGTGTACAACTTCGACAACCGGAGTACCATCTTCTGTGTATGTGGTGGTCCAGGCATCTGGAGCAGAGCTACCATTTTCAGGGGATGGGTAGGTGGTCAAGATAGTCGTTGGCTTACCGTCAGAGTCAGTGGTGGTGATGTGCGAGATAATGTCTGTGTGAACAACACCATCCTTGTCAGTGGTGACTGTGGTCTTGTCCTTACCATCGTCGCTTGGAGATGGGTAGGTGGTCAAGATAGTCGTTGGCTTACCGTCAGAGTCAGTGGTGGTGATGTGCGAGATAATGTCTGTGTGAACAACACCATCCTTGTCAGTGGTGACTGTGGTCTTGTCCTTACCATCGTCGCTTGGAGATGGGTAGGTGGTCAAGATAGTCGTTGGCTTACCGTCAGAGTCAGTGGTGGTGATGTGCGAGATAATGTCTGTGTGAACAACACCATCCTTGTCAGTGGTGACTGTGGTCTTGTCCTTACCATCATCGCTTGGAGATGGGTAGGTGGTCAAGATAGTCGTTGGCTTACCGTCAGAGTCAGTGGTGGTGATGTGCGAGATAATGTCTGTGTGAACAACACCATCCTTGTCAGTGGTGACTGTGGTCTTGTCCTTACCATCGTCGCTTGGAGATGGGTAGGTGGTCAAGATAGTCGTTGGCTTACCGTCAGAGTCAGTGGTGGTGATGTGCGAGATAACGTCTGTGTGAACAACACCATCCTTGTCAGTGGTGACTGTGGTCTTGTCCTTACCATCGTCGCTTGGAGATGGGTAGGTGGTCAAGATAGTCGTTGGCTTACCGTCAGAGTCAGTGGTGGTGATGTGCGAGATAATGTCTGTGTGAACAACACCATCCTTGTCAGTGGTGACTGTGGTCTTGTCCTTACCATCGTCGCTTGGAGATGGGTAGGTGGTCAAGATAGTCGTTGGCTTACCATCAGAGTCAGTGGTGGTGATGTGCGAGATAATGTCTGTGTGAACAACACCATCCTTGTCAGTGGTGACTGTGGTCTTGTCCTTACCATCATCGCTTGGAGATGGGTAGGTGGTCAAGATAGTCGTTGGCTTACCGTCAGAGTCAGTGGTGGTGATGTGCGAGATAATGTCTGTGTGAACAACACCATCCTTGTCAGTGGTGACTGTGGTCTTGTCCTTACCATCGTCGCTTGGAGATGGGTAGGTGGTCAAGATAGTCGTTGGCTTACCGTCAGAGTCAGTGGTGGTGATGTGCGAGATAATGTCTGTGTGAACAACACCATCCTTGTCAGTGGTGACTGTGGTCTTGTCCTTACCATCGTCGCTAGGTGACATGGATGAGGATGCCTCGTTTGGAATAGGTTCAGTGTTGCCGTTGTTATCTATCAAGTAGGATGTGGTAATTGTGATACTATGGCCATCACTATCGGTTGTTGTTATCGTACTCGTGGTTGGGCTGACCCATGCTGGTTGAGCGTCAATCGCCTCCTTGGACAACTCTGTAACCGTAGTTATTATGACATCACCATTTGATGCAGTGTATGTAGTCTTGTGTACAACTTCGACAACCGGAGTACCATCTTCTGTGTATGTGGTGGTCCAGGCATCTGGAGCAGAGCTACCATTTTCAGGGGATGGGTAGGTGGTCAAGATAGTCGTTGGCTTACCGTCAGAGTCAGTGGTGGTGATGTGCGAGATAATGTCTGTGTGAACAACACCATCCTTGTCAGTGGTGACTGTGGTCTTGTCCTTACCATCGTCGCTTGGAGATGGGTAGGTGGTCAAGATAGTCGTTGGCTTACCGTCAGAGTCAGTGGTGGTGATGTGCGAGATAATGTCTGTGTGAACAACACCATCCTTGTCAGTGGTGACTGTGGTCTTGTCCTTACCATCGTCGCTTGGAGATGGGTAGGTGGTCAAGATAGTCGTTGGCTTACCGTCAGAGTCAGTGGTGGTGATGTGCGAGATAATGTCTGTGTGAACAACACCATCCTTGTCAGTGGTGACTGTGGTCTTGTCCTTACCATCGTCGCTTGGAGATGGGTAGGTGGTCAAGATAGTCGTTGGCTTACCGTCAGAGTCAGTGGTGGTGATGTGCGAGATAATGTCTGTGTGAACAACACCATCCTTGTCAGTGGTGACTGTGGTCTTGTCCTTACCATCGTCGCTTGGAGATGGGTAGGTGGTCAAGATAGTCGTTGGCTTACCGTCAGAGTCAGTGGTGGTGATGTGCGAGATAATGTCTGTGTGAACAACACCATCCTTGTCAGTGGTGACTGTGGTCTTGTCCTTACCATCGTCGCTTGGAGATGGGTAGGTGGTCAAGATAGTCGTTGGCTTACCGTCAGAGTCAGTGGTGGTGATGTGCGAGATAATGTCTGTGTGAACAACACCATCCTTGTCAGTGGTGACTGTGGTCTTGTCCTTACCATCGTCGCTTGGAGATGGGTAGGTGGTCAAGATAGTCGTTGGCTTACCGTCAGAGTCAGTGGTGGTGATGTGCGAGATAATGTCTGTGTGAACAACACCATCCTTGTCAGTGGTGACTGTGGTCTTGTCCTTACCATCGTCGCTTGGAGATGGGTAGGTGGTCAAGATAGTCGTTGGCTTACCGTCAGAGTCAGTGGTGGTGATGTGCGAGATAATGTCTGTGTGAACAACACCATCCTTGTCAGTGGTGACTGTGGTCTTGTCCTTACCATCGTCGCTTGGAGATGGGTAGGTGGTCAAGATAGTCGTTGGCTTACCGTCAGAGTCAGTGGTGGTGATGTGCGAGATAATGTCTGTGTGAACAACACCATCCTTGTCAGTGGTGACTGTGGTCTTGTCCTTACCATCGTCGCTTGGAGATGGGTAGGTGGTCAAGATAGTCGTTGGCTTACCGTCAGAGTCAGTGGTGGTGATGTGCGAGATAATGTCTGTGTGAACAACACCATCCTTGTCAGTGGTGACTGTGGTCTTGTCCTTACCATCGTCGCTTGGAGATGGGTAGGTGGTCAAGATAGTCGTTGGCTTACCGTCAGAGTCAGTGGTGGTGATGTGCGAGATAATGTCTGTGTGAACAACACCATCCTTGTCAGTGGTGACTGTGGTCTTGTCCTTACCATCGTCGCTTGGAGATGGGTAGGTGGTCAAGATAGTCGTTGGCTTACCGTCAGAGTCAGTGGTGGTGATGTGCGAGATAATGTCTGTGTGAACAACACCATCCTTGTCAGTGGTGACTGTGGTCTTGTCCTTACCATCGTCGCTTGGAGATGGGTAGGTGGTCAAGATAGTCGTTGGCTTACCGTCAGAGTCAGTGGTGGTGATGTGCGAGATAATGTCTGTGTGAACAACACCATCCTTGTCAGTGGTGACTGTGGTCTTGTCCTTACCATCGTCGCTTGGAGATGGGTAGGTGGTCAAGATAGTCGTTGGCTTACCGTCAGAGTCAGTGGTGGTGATGTGCGAGATAATGTCTGTGTGAACAACACCATCCTTGTCAGTGGTGACTGTGGTCTTGTCCTTACCATCGTCGCTTGGAGATGGGTAGGTGGTCAAGATAGTCGTTGGCTTACCGTCAGAGTCAGTGGTGGTGATGTGCGAGATAATGTCTGTGTGAACAACACCATCCTTGTCAGTGGTGACTGTGGTCTTGTCCTTACCATCGTCGCTTGGAGATGGGTAGGTGGTCAAGATAGTCGTTGGCTTACCGTCAGAGTCAGTGGTGGTGATGTGCGAGATAATGTCTGTGTGAACAACACCATCCTTGTCAGTGGTGACTGTGGTCTTGTCCTTACCATCGTCGCTTGGAGATGGGTAGGTGGTCAAGATAGTCGTTGGCTTACCGTCAGAGTCAGTGGTGGTGATGTGCGAGATAATGTCTGTGTGAACAACACCATCCTTGTCAGTGGTGACTGTGGTCTTGTCCTTACCATCGTCGCTTGGAGATGGGTAGGTGGTCAAGATAGTCGTTGGCTTACCGTCAGAGTCAGTGGTGGTGATGTGCGAGATAATGTCTGTGTGAACAACACCATCCTTGTCAGTGGTGACTGTGGTCTTGTCCTTACCATCGTCGCTTGGAGATGGGTAGGTGGTCAAGATAGTCGTTGGCTTACCGTCAGAGTCAGTGGTGGTGATGTGCGAGATAATGTCTGTGTGAACAACACCATCCTTGTCAGTGGTGACTGTGGTCTTGTCCTTACCATCGTCGCTTGGAGATGGGTAGGTGGTCAAGATAGTCGTTGGCTTACCGTCAGAGTCAGTGGTGGTGATGTGCGAGATAATGTCTGTGTGAACAACACCATCCTTGTCAGTGGTGACTGTGGTCTTGTCCTTACCATCGTCGCTTGGAGATGGGTAGGTGGTCAAGATAGTCGTTGGCTTACCGTCAGAGTCAGTGGTGGTGATGTGCGAGATAATGTCTGTGTGAACAACACCATCCTTGTCAGTGGTGACTGTGGTCTTGTCCTTACCATCGTCGCTTGGAGATGGGTAGGTGGTCAAGATAGTCGTTGGCTTACCGTCAGAGTCAGTGGTGGTGATGTGCGAGATAATGTCTGTGTGAACAACACCATCCTTGTCAGTGGTGACTGTGGTCTTGTCCTTACCATCGTCGCTTGGAGATGGGTAGGTGGTCAAGATAGTCGTTGGCTTACCGTCAGAGTCAGTGGTGGTGATGTGCGAGATAATGTCTGTGTGAACAACACCATCCTTGTCAGTGGTGACTGTGGTCTTGTCCTTACCATCGTCGCTTGGAGATGGGTAGGTGGTCAAGATAGTCGTTGGCTTACCGTCAGAGTCAGTGGTGGTGATGTGCGAGATAATGTCTGTGTGAACAACACCATCCTTGTCAGTGGTGACTGTGGTCTTGTCCTTACCATCGTCGCTTGGAGATGGGTAGGTGGTCAAGATAGTCGTTGGCTTACCGTCAGAGTCAGTGGTGGTGATGTGCGAGATAATGTCTGTGTGAACAACACCATCCTTGTCAGTGGTGACTGTGGTCTTGTCCTTACCATCGTCGCTTGGAGATGGGTAGGTGGTCAAGATAGTCGTTGGCTTACCGTCAGAGTCAGTGGTGGTGATGTGCGAGATAATGTCTGTGTGAACAACACCATCCTTGTCAGTGGTGACTGTGGTCTTGTCCTTACCATCGTCGCTTGGAGATGGGTAGGTGGTCAAGATAGTCGTTGGCTTACCGTCAGAGTCAGTGGTGGTGATGTGCGAGATAATGTCTGTGTGAACAACACCATCCTTGTCAGTGGTGACTGTGGTCTTGTCCTTACCATCGTCGCTTGGAGATGGGTAGGTGGTCAAGATAGTCGTTGGCTTACCGTCAGAGTCAGTGGTGGTGATGTGCGAGATAATGTCTGTGTGAACAACACCATCCTTGTCAGTGGTGACTGTGGTCTTGTCCTTACCATCGTCGCTTGGAGATGGGTAGGTGGTCAAGATAGTCGTTGGCTTACCGTCAGAGTCAGTGGTGGTGATGTGCGAGATAATGTCTGTGTGAACAACACCATCCTTGTCAGTGGTGACTGTGGTCTTGTCCTTACCATCGTCGCTTGGAGATGGGTAGGTGGTCAAGATAGTCGTTGGCTTACCGTCAGAGTCAGTGGTGGTGATGTGCGAGATAATGTCTGTGTGAACAACACCATCCTTGTCAGTGGTGACTGTGGTCTTGTCCTTACCATCGTCGCTTGGAGATGGGTAGGTGGTCAAGATAGTCGTTGGCTTACCGTCAGAGTCAGTGGTGGTGATGTGCGAGATAATGTCTGTGTGAACAACACCATCCTTGTCAGTGGTGACTGTGGTCTTGTCCTTACCATCGTCGCTTGGAGATGGGTAGGTGGTCAAGATAGTCGTTGGCTTACCGTCAGAGTCAGTGGTGGTGATGTGCGAGATAATGTCTGTGTGAACAACACCATCCTTGTCAGTGGTGACTGTGGTCTTGTCCTTACCATCGTCGCTTGGAGATGGGTAGGTGGTCAAGATAGTCGTTGGCTTACCGTCAGAGTCAGTGGTGGTGATGTGCGAGATAATGTCTGTGTGAACAACACCATCCTTGTCAGTGGTGACTGTGGTCTTGTCCTTACCATCGTCGCTTGGAGATGGGTAGGTGGTCAAGATAGTCGTTGGCTTACCGTCAGAGTCAGTGGTGGTGATGTGCGAGATAATGTCTGTGTGAACAACACCATCCTTGTCAGTGGTGACTGTGGTCTTGTCCTTACCATCGTCGCTTGGAGATGGGTAGGTGGTCAAGATAGTCGTTGGCTTACCGTCAGAGTCAGTGGTGGTGATGTGCGAGATAATGTCTGTGTGAACAACACCATCCTTGTCAGTGGTGACTGTGGTCTTGTCCTTACCATCGTCGCTTGGAGATGGGTAGGTGGTCAAGATAGTCGTTGGCTTACCGTCAGAGTCAGTGGTGGTGATGTGCGAGATAATGTCTGTGTGAACAACACCATCCTTGTCAGTGGTGACTGTGGTCTTGTCCTTACCATCGTCGCTTGGAGATGGGTAGGTGGTCAAGATAGTCGTTGGCTTACCGTCAGAGTCAGTGGTGGTGATGTGCGAGATAATGTCTGTGTGAACAACACCATCCTTGTCAGTGGTGACTGTGGTCTTGTCCTTACCATCGTCGCTTGGAGATGGGTAGGTGGTCAAGATAGTCGTTGGCTTACCGTCAGAGTCAGTGGTGGTGATGTGCGAGATAATGTCTGTGTGAACAACACCATCCTTGTCAGTGGTGACTGTGGTCTTGTCCTTACCATCGTCGCTTGGAGATGGGTAGGTGGTCAAGATAGTCGTTGGCTTACCGTCAGAGTCAGTGGTGGTGATGTGCGAGATAATGTCTGTGTGAACAACACCATCCTTGTCAGTGGTGACTGTGGTCTTGTCCTTACCATCGTCGCTTGGAGATGGGTAGGTGGTCAAGATAGTCGTTGGCTTACCGTCAGAGTCAGTGGTGGTGATGTGCGAGATAATGTCTGTGTGAACAACACCATCCTTGTCAGTGGTGACTGTGGTCTTGTCCTTACCATCGTCGCTTGGAGATGGGTAGGTGGTCAAGATAGTCGTTGGCTTACCGTCAGAGTCAGTGGTGGTGATGTGCGAGATAATGTCTGTGTGAACAACACCATCCTTGTCAGTGGTGACTGTGGTCTTGTCCTTACCATCGTCGCTTGGAGATGGGTAGGTGGTCAAGATAGTCGTTGGCTTACCGTCAGAGTCAGTGGTGGTGATGTGCGAGATAATGTCTGTGTGAACAACACCATCCTTGTCAGTGGTGACTGTGGTCTTGTCCTTACCATCGTCGCTTGGAGATGGGTAGGTGGTCAAGATAGTCGTTGGCTTACCGTCAGAGTCAGTGGTGGTGATGTGCGAGATAATGTCTGTGTGAACAACACCATCCTTGTCAGTGGTGACTGTGGTCTTGTCCTTACCATCGTCGCTTGGAGATGGGTAGGTGGTCAAGATAGTCGTTGGCTTACCGTCAGAGTCAGTGGTGGTGATGTGCGAGATAATGTCTGTGTGAACAACACCATCCTTGTCAGTGGTGACTGTGGTCTTGTCCTTACCATCGTCGCTTGGAGATGGGTAGGTGGTCAAGATAGTCGTTGGCTTACCGTCAGAGTCAGTGGTGGTGATGTGCGAGATAATGTCTGTGTGAACAACACCATCCTTGTCAGTGGTGACTGTGGTCTTGTCCTTACCATCGTCGCTTGGAGATGGGTAGGTGGTCAAGATAGTCGTTGGCTTACCGTCAGAGTCAGTGGTGGTGATGTGCGAGATAATGTCTGTGTGAACAACACCATCCTTGTCAGTGGTGACTGTGGTCTTGTCCTTACCATCGTCGCTTGGAGATGGGTAGGTGGTCAAGATAGTCGTTGGCTTACCGTCAGAGTCAGTGGTGGTGATGTGCGAGATAATGTCTGTGTGAACAACACCATCCTTGTCAGTGGTGACTGTGGTCTTGTCCTTACCATCGTCGCTTGGAGATGGGTAGGTGGTCAAGATAGTCGTTGGCTTACCGTCAGAGTCAGTGGTGGTGATGTGCGAGATAATGTCTGTGTGAACAACACCATCCTTGTCAGTGGTGACTGTGGTCTTGTCCTTACCATCGTCGCTTGGAGATGGGTAGGTGGTCAAGATAGTCGTTGGCTTACCGTCAGAGTCAGTGGTGGTGATGTGCGAGATAATGTCTGTGTGAACAACACCATCCTTGTCAGTGGTGACTGTGGTCTTGTCCTTACCATCGTCGCTTGGAGATGGGTAGGTGGTCAAGATAGTCGTTGGCTTACCGTCAGAGTCAGTGGTGGTGATGTGCGAGATAATGTCTGTGTGAACAACACCATCCTTGTCAGTGGTGACTGTGGTCTTGTCCTTACCATCGTCGCTTGGAGATGGGTAGGTGGTCAAGATAGTCGTTGGCTTACCGTCAGAGTCAGTGGTGGTGATGTGCGAGATAATGTCTGTGTGAACAACACCATCCTTGTCAGTGGTGACTGTGGTCTTGTCCTTACCATCGTCGCTTGGAGATGGGTAGGTGGTCAAGATAGTCGTTGGCTTACCGTCAGAGTCAGTGGTGGTGATGTGCGAGATAATGTCTGTGTGAACAACACCATCCTTGTCAGTGGTGACTGTGGTCTTGTCCTTACCATCGTCGCTTGGAGATGGGTAGGTGGTCAAGATAGTCGTTGGCTTACCGTCAGAGTCAGTGGTGGTGATGTGCGAGATAATGTCTGTGTGAACAACACCATCCTTGTCAGTGGTGACTGTGGTCTTGTCCTTACCATCGTCGCTTGGAGATGGGTAGGTGGTCAAGATAGTCGTTGGCTTACCGTCAGAGTCAGTGGTGGTGATGTGCGAGATAATGTCTGTGTGAACAACACCATCCTTGTCAGTGGTGACTGTGGTCTTGTCCTTACCATCGTCGCTTGGAGATGGGTAGGTGGTCAAGATAGTCGTTGGCTTACCGTCAGAGTCAGTGGTGGTGATGTGCGAGATAATGTCTGTGTGAACAACACCATCCTTGTCAGTGGTGACTGTGGTCTTGTCCTTACCATCGTCGCTTGGAGATGGGTAGGTGGTCAAGATAGTCGTTGGCTTACCGTCAGAGTCAGTGGTGGTGATGTGCGAGATAATGTCTGTGTGAACAACACCATCCTTGTCAGTGGTGACTGTGGTCTTGTCCTTACCATCGTCGCTTGGAGATGGGTAGGTGGTCAAGATAGTCGTTGGCTTACCGTCAGAGTCAGTGGTGGTGATGTGCGAGATAATGTCTGTGTGAACAACACCATCCTTGTCAGTGGTGACTGTGGTCTTGTCCTTACCATCGTCGCTTGGAGATGGGTAGGTGGTCAAGATAGTCGTTGGCTTACCGTCAGAGTCAGTGGTGGTGATGTGCGAGATAATGTCTGTGTGAACAACACCATCCTTGTCAGTGGTGACTGTGGTCTTGTCCTTACCATCGTCGCTTGGAGATGGGTAGGTGGTCAAGATAGTCGTTGGCTTACCGTCAGAGTCAGTGGTGGTGATGTGCGAGATAATGTCTGTGTGAACAACACCATCCTTGTCAGTGGTGACTGTGGTCTTGTCCTTACCATCGTCGCTTGGAGATGGGTAGGTGGTCAAGATAGTCGTTGGCTTACCGTCAGAGTCAGTGGTGGTGATGTGCGAGATAATGTCTGTGTGAACAACACCATCCTTGTCAGTGGTGACTGTGGTCTTGTCCTTACCATCGTCGCTTGGAGATGGGTAGGTGGTCAAGATAGTCGTTGGCTTACCGTCAGAGTCAGTGGTGGTGATGTGCGAGATAATGTCTGTGTGAACAACACCATCCTTGTCAGTGGTGACTGTGGTCTTGTCCTTACCATCGTCGCTTGGAGATGGGTAGGTGGTCAAGATAGTCGTTGGCTTACCGTCAGAGTCAGTGGTGGTGATGTGCGAGATAATGTCTGTGTGAACAACACCATCCTTGTCAGTGGTGACTGTGGTCTTGTCCTTACCATCGTCGCTTGGAGATGGGTAGGTGGTCAAGATAGTCGTTGGCTTACCGTCAGAGTCAGTGGTGGTGATGTGCGAGATAATGTCTGTGTGAACAACACCATCCTTGTCAGTGGTGACTGTGGTCTTGTCCTTACCATCGTCGCTTGGAGATGGGTAGGTGGTCAAGATAGTCGTTGGCTTACCGTCAGAGTCAGTGGTGGTGATGTGCGAGATAATGTCTGTGTGAACAGGTGAACAACACCATCCTTGTCAGTGGTGACTGTGGTCTTGTCCTTACCATCGTCGCTTGGAGATGGGTAGGTGGTCAAGATAGTCGTTGGCTTACCGTCAGAGTCAGTGGTGGTGATGTGCGAGATAATGTCTGTGTGAACAACACCATCCTTGTCAGTGGTGACTGTGGTCTTGTCCTTACCATCGTCGCTTGGAGATGGGTAGGTGGTCAAGATAGTCGTTGGCTTACCGTCAGAGTCAGTGGTGGTGATGTGCGAGATAATGTCTGTGTGAACAACACCATCCTTGTCAGTGGTGACTGTGGTCTTGTCCTTACCATCGTCGCTTGGAGATGGGTAGGTGGTCAAGATAGTCGTTGGCTTACCGTCAGAGTCAGTGGTGGTGATGTGCGAGATAATGTCTGTGTGAACAACACCTTCCTTGTCAGTGGTGACTGTGGTCTTGTCCTTACCATCGTCGCTTGGAGATGGGTAGGTGGTCAAGATAGTCGTTGGCTTACCGTCAGAGTCAGTGGTGGTGATGTGCGAGATAATGTCTGTGTGAACAACACCTTCCTTGTCAGTGGTGACTGTGGTCTTGTCCTTACCATCGTCGCTTGGAGATGGGTAGGTGGTCAAGATAGTCGTTGGCTTACCGTCAGAGTCAGTGGTGGTGATGTGCGAGATAATGTCTGTGTGAACAACACCATCCTTGTCAGTGGTGACTGTGGTCTTGTCCTTACCATCGTCGCTTGGAGATGGGTAGGTGGTCAAGATAGTCGTTGGCTTACCGTCAGAGTCAGTGGTGGTGATGTGCGAGATAATGTCTGTGTGAACAACACCATCCTTGTCAGTGGTGACTGTGGTCTTGTCCTTACCATCGTCGCTTGGAGATGGGTAGGTGGTCAAGATAGTCGTTGGCTTACCGTCAGAGTCAGTGGTGGTGATGTGCGAGATAATGTCTGTGTGAACAACACCATCCTTGTCAGTGGTGACTGTGGTCTTGTCCTTACCATCGTCGCTTGGAGATGGGTAGGTGGTCAAGATAGTCGTTGGCTTACCGTCAGAGTCAGTGGTGGTGATGTGCGAGATAATGTCTGTGTGAACAACACCATCCTTGTCAGTGGTGACTGTGGTCTTGTCCTTACCATCGTCGCTTGGAGATGGGTAGGTGGTCAAGATAGTCGTTGGCTTACCGTCAGAGTCAGTGGTGGTGATGTGCGAGATAATGTCTGTGTGAACAACACCATCCTTGTCAGTGGTGACTGTGGTCTTGTCCTTACCATCGTCGCTTGGAGATGGGTAGGTGGTCAAGATAGTCGTTGGCTTACCGTCAGAGTCAGTGGTGGTGATGTGCGAGATAATGTCTGTGTGAACAACACCATCCTTGTCAGTGGTGACTGTGGTCTTGTCCTTACCATCGTCGCTTGGAGATGGGTAGGTGGTCAAGATAGTCGTTGGCTTACCGTCAGAGTCAGTGGTGGTGATGTGCGAGATAATGTCTGTGTGAACAACACCATCCTTGTCAGTGGTGACTGTGGTCTTGTCCTTACCATCGTCGCTTGCAGATGGGTAGGTGGTCAAGATAGTCGTTGGCTTACCGTCAGAGTCAGTGGTGGTGATGTGCGAGATAATGTCTGTGTGAACAACACCATCCTTGTCAGTGGTGACTGTGGTCTTGTCCTTACCATCGTCGCTTGGAGATGGGTAGGTGGTCAAGATAGTCGTTGGCTTACCGTCAGAGTCAGTGGTGGTGATGTGCGAGATAATGTCTGTGTGAACAACACCATCCTTGTCAGTGGTGACTGTGGTCTTGTCCTTACCATCGTCGCTTGGAGATGGGTAGGTGGTCAAGATAGTCGTTGGCTTACCGTCAGAGTCAGTGGTGGTGATGTGCGAGATAATGTCTGTGTGAACAACACCATCCTTGTCAGTGGTGACTGTGGTCTTGTCCTTACCATCGTCGCTTGGAGATGGGTAGGTGGTCAAGATAGTCGTTGGCTTACCGTCAGAGTCAGTGGTGGTGATGTGCGAGATAATGTCTGTGTGAACAACACCATCCTTGTCAGTGGTGACTGTGGTCTTGTCCTTACCATCGTCGCTTGGAGATGGGTAGGTGGTCAAGATAGTCGTTGGCTTACCGTCAGAGTCAGTGGTGGTGATGTGCGAGATAATGTCTGTGTGAACAACACCATCCTTGTCAGTGGTGACTGTGGTCTTGTCCTTACCATCGTCGCTTGGAGATGGGTAGGTGGTCAAGATAGTCGTTGGCTTACCGTCAGAGTCAGTGGTGGTGATGTGCGAGATAATGTCTGTGTGAACAACACCATCCTTGTCAGTGGTGACTGTGGTCTTGTCCTTACCATCGTCGCTTGGAGATGGGTAGGTGGTCAAGATAGTCGTTGGCTTACCGTCAGAGTCAGTGGTGGTGATGTGCGAGATAATGTCTGTGTGAACAACACCATCCTTGTCAGTGGTGACTGTGGTCTTGTCCTTACCATCGTCGCTTGGAGATGGGTAGGTGGTCAAGATAGTCGTTGGCTTACCGTCAGAGTCAGTGGTGGTGATGTGCGAGATAATGTCTGTGTGAACAACACCATCCTTGTCAGTGGTGACTGTGGTCTTGTCCTTACCATCGTCGCTTGGAGATGGGTAGGTGGTCAAGATAGTCGTTGGCTTACCGTCAGAGTCAGTGGTGGTGATGTGCGAGATAATGTCTGTGTGAACAACACCATCCTTGTCAGTGGTGACTGTGGTCTTGTCCTTACCATCGTCGCTTGGAGATGGGTAGGTGGTCAAGATAGTCGTTGGCTTACCGTCAGAGTCAGTGGTGGTGATGTGCGAGATAATGTCTGTGTGAACAACACCATCCTTGTCAGTGGTGACTGTGGTCTTGTCCTTACCATCGTCGCTTGGAGATGGGTAGGTGGTCAAGATAGTCGTTGGCTTACCGTCAGAGTCAGTGGTGGTGATGTGCGAGATAATGTCTGTGTGAACAACACCATCCTTGTCAGTGGTGACTGTGGTCTTGTCCTTACCATCGTCGCTTGGAGATGGGTAGGTGGTCAAGATAGTCGTTGGCTTACCGTCAGAGTCAGTGGTGGTGATGTGCGAGATAATGTCTGTGTGAACAACACCATCCTTGTCAGTGGTGACTGTGGTCTTGTCCTTACCATCGTCGCTTGGAGATGGGTAGGTGGTCAAGATAGTCGTTGGCTTACCGTCAGAGTCAGTGGTGGTGATGTGCGAGATAATGTCTGTGTGAACAACACCATCCTTGTCAGTGGTGACTGTGGTCTTGTCCTTACCATCGTCGCTTGGAGATGGGTAGGTGGTCAAGATAGTCGTTGGCTTACCGTCAGAGTCAGTGGTGGTGATGTGCGAGATAATGTCTGTGTGAACAACACCATCCTTGTCAGTGGTGACTGTGGTCTTGTCCTTACCATCGTCGCTTGGAGATGGGTAGGTGGTCAAGATAGTCGTTGGCTTACCGTCAGAGTCAGTGGTGGTGATGTGCGAGATAATGTCTGTGTGAACAACACCATCCTTGTCAGTGGTGACTGTGGTCTTGTCCTTACCATCGTCGCTTGGAGATGGGTAGGTGGTCAAGATAGTCGTTGGCTTACCGTCAGAGTCAGTGGTGGTGATGTGCGAGATAATGTCTGTGTGAACAACACCATCCTTGTCAGTGGTGACTGTGGTCTTGTCCTTACCATCGTCGCTTGGAGATGGGTAGGTGGTCAAGATAGTCGTTGGCTTACCGTCAGAGTCAGTGGTGGTGATGTGCGAGATAATGTCTGTGTGAACAACACCATCCTTGTCAGTGGTGACTGTGGTCTTGTCCTTACCATCGTCGCTTGGAGATGGGTAGGTGGTCAAGATAGTCGTTGGCTTACCGTCAGAGTCAGTGGTGGTGATGTGCGAGATAATGTCTGTGTGAACAACACCATCCTTGTCAGTGGTGACTGTGGTCTTGTCCTTACCATCGTCGCTTGGAGATGGGTAGGTGGTCAAGATAGTCGTTGGCTTACCGTCAGAGTCAGTGGTGGTGATGTGCGAGATAATGTCTGTGTGAACAACACCATCCTTGTCAGTGGTGACTGTGGTCTTGTCCTTACCATCGTCGCTTGGAGATGGGTAGGTGGTCAAGATAGTCGTTGGCTTACCGTCAGAGTCAGTGGTGGTGATGTGCGAGATAATGTCTGTGTGAACAACACCATCCTTGTCAGTGGTGACTGTGGTCTTGTCCTTACCATCGTCGCTTGGAGATGGGTAGGTGGTCAAGATAGTCGTTGGCTTACCGTCAGAGTCAGTGGTGGTGATGTGCGAGATAATGTCTGTGTGAACAACACCATCCTTGTCAGTGGTGACTGTGGTCTTGTCCTTACCATCGTCGCTTGGAGATGGGTAGGTGGTCAAGATAGTCGTTGGCTTACCGTCAGAGTCAGTGGTGGTGATGTGCGAGATAATGTCTGTGTGAACAACACCATCCTTGTCAGTGGTGACTGTGGTCTTGTCCTTACCATCATCAATGATACTGGAGCTAATGACTCTACTGTCAGTGATAATGTTACCTTCAGAGTCAACAGTAATAAAGTACGAGTACACATCCTCCTCCTCGTAGTGATCACTCTTGATAGTGACGGTAGAAATGGGTGGAGGAGAGTAGACTGCAACAGAACTGGTAGTGATGAACTTGCCGTTCTCATCAACAGTCGTCCAGTAACTCACAACATCATACTCTGTTATACCATTACCAAGATCCTTGGTGATCGTACTGCCAGAAGGTGCTGGGTCATGAGACACACTGGAGCTGATCAGTTTACTGTCAGTGATAATGTTACCTTCAGAGTCAACAGTAATAAAGTACGAGTACACATCCTCCTCCTCGTAGTGATCACTCTTGATAGTGACGGTAGAAATGGGTGGAGGAGAGTAGACTGCAACAGAACTGGTAGTGATGAACTTGCCGTTCTCATCAACAGTCGTCCAGTAACTCACAACATCATACTCTGTTATACCATTACCAAGATCCTTGGTGATCGTACTGCCAGAAGGTGCTGGGTCATGAGACACACTGGAGCTGATCAGTTTACTGTCAGTGATAATGTTACCTTCAGAGTCAACAGTAATAAAGTACGAGTACACATCCTCCTCCTCGTAGTGATCACTCTTGATAGTGACGGTAGAAATGGGTGGAGGAGAGTAGACTGCAACAGAACTGGTAGTGATGAACTTGCCGTTCTCATCAACAGTCGTCCAGTAACTCACAACATCATACTCTGTTATACCATTACCAAGATCCTTGGTGATCGTACTGCCAGAAGGTGCTGGGTCATGAGACACACTGGAGCTGATCAGTTTACTGTCAGTGATAATGTTACCTTCAGAGTCAACAGTAATAAAGTACGAGTACACATCCTCCTCCTCGTAGTGATCACTCTTGATAGTGACGGTAGAAATGGGTGGAGGAGAGTAGACTGCAACAGAACTGGTAGTGATGAACTTGCCGTTCTCATCAACAGTCGTCCAGTAACTCACAACATCATACTCTGTTATACCATTACCAAGATCCTTGGTGATCGTACTGCCAGAAGGTGCTGGGTCATGAGACACACTGGAGCTGATCAGTTTACTGTCAGTGATAATGTTACCTTCAGAGTCAACAGTAATAAAGTACGAGTACACATCCTCCTCCTCGTAGTGATCACTCTTGATAGTGACGGTAGAAATGGGTGGAGGAGAGTAGACTGCAACAGAACTGGTAGTGATGAACTTGCCGTTCTCATCAACAGTCGTCCAGTAACTCACAACATCATACTCTGTTATACCATTACCAAGATCCTTGGTGATCGTACTGCCAGAAGGTGCTGGGTCGTGAGACACACTGGAGCTGATCTCTGTACTGTCAGTTATTATTTGACCTTGCCCATTAACTGTAATAAAATAAGAGTACACATCTTCTTCAACATAGTGATCCCCAAGTACTGTAATTGTCTTTAATGGTGGTGGTGAATAGACGCTACTTCCACTCGTAAAAATAATTTGTCCATCTTTTGCACTCGTATAATAGGAAATAATAGCCCAAATAGTGACTCCATTGGAATCAACAGTTTTGCTTGTCAGTGGAGGTGGAGTAATATAGGCTCTAGATGAAGAGATAGTAGTACTCGCGGTAAAGACCTTCCTGTTGGAGTCTTGGGTTAGGTAGTAAGAAATAACATCCACCTCAGAGTATTGCGAATTGCTAATAGTAACTGTGGTAACTGGTGGGACCTTATACTGGGTTAATGTGATTGTTGAGATTGTTTTAGTTGATGAAGCCGTGTAAGTGCCACCTTGAGCATTCACGGTGCTGTAGTAGGTGACTACACCAATATATTCATAGTTGCCAGAAAAGGATGTAAAAGTTGTTGGTTTTGGGAAAGGTGGGATAATGGTAGAAATAAATGTAGAAGTGGAATGGGAGTTACCTTTGAGTATATCAGTAAAAGAGTAATATACTTCGTGTGTGACACCTTTCTCTGTTATTGTAGTAGTGTAAGGGGCGTGCAAAACAGGGTAGGTTGTTGAACTAATTAGTGGGCCACCCTTTGCGTTTACAGTTGAGAAGTAAGATACCACATATGATTCAGTAGTGGAGTCATGAATGGTGAACGTTGTATAAGGTGAAGAGATTGGTGTACTCCATGGTATTGAGGTCCTTATAGTTGTAGGAAATCCTCCTTTATCACTGGTCGCAATGTATGAAACAGTAAATTCCTCAGTGACATCAAGAGTGTATATTGTAGTGTTGTATGGTGATGGAAGAGGTTGAAATGTCCTCGTTGTAGGGGGCTGAGCACCATAATATATTGCTGAAATGATATAGTTAGTACCAAGGTATTCTTGTTGTGTACTATCCAGTTTGATAAAACTGTTAATATCATAGCCTGGGCCAATGTAAACCTTAACTGTAACTTGGTTAGAGACTAGGTTTAATACATTTCCATCATAAGTATAAGTAAAGTTTGGATCAGTGAAACCCAAAAAATTGTTGGGATCAAAAGATGCCAAGTTGATAGTAACTAAACGAGGTGTTGTGTTGCCTCTAGTATCAAAAAGCATAAGAGAGCCGAAACCTATAGTAATGTTTTGTAGAATATTACTTTCCGTCTGATCAAAACCTAAAATAAGAAAGCCACTAAACAAATTAATATTACCGTTGCCTACAATAGGTTGATGAATTCTCAACGCAGTACCATACACGTTTAGAACACCATTATTCGTAATGTCACCAGTAGTGATATCAACACCACCCGCTTGGTATAAGGTCAAAGTACCAGTATTAAGGATAGAATCCTTTGGCGATAAAACTATAGAAAGGTCGTGGTTGACAATAGCAGCGGCGTCGTTATTTTGCAATAACAATGTACCTGTATTCAGGATACTGTCACCAGTAATTTTAATTCTGGCGTTAGTAGTTCCATCATTAAGCACAGAAACTTGTCCATTGTTGATCGTATCACCTGTTATACTTATGTTCAACAGACTACCACTTTGAGGATTATGAATCGTTAGCTTACCATTTTTCATGATATAGACCTTGTCGTTAAAAGTGTAAGGACCTGATCCTTCAAACGTAACATCACCCCCGGTACCAACCGCCACAGGTGTAGGGAACGTTACTGCTTGTGGTATCGGAATTGTCGTAGTTACTACAAGCTGTGCAGTAACCCTGGACAATAGCAATGTCCACAATAAGGTTATGGTCCAGTTGAGCAACATTTTTTTTCTCCTTAGTTGGACCACAAAAATTATTGTTAATCAATAAATAATCACTTCTTTATAGTGTTACAAAAACTAAGTGGTTTATCAAATGATAAATTGTAGATTACTTTTGTATTTTCTTTTAGCTATCAGGAAAACTTCTAAGTGAAAACTTGAATAAAATGAAAACTTTAATGATTGTAATGTCCAAAGACCACTTCTGAAATTGAAAAACTTCTTAGTTCACACTTTTATATCAAATCCTTATGATATGTGGAATTGGCCAGTCTTTCGAACCTTATATTCAGTCACTAAAATTTATTCACCTTATAAAAATAGGATATTTCTATTAGTTTGTTTTTCAGTTTTTATTGAACCAAATACCAAAGTAAAGGGTAAGAAATATGTAAAGATAGTTCTTTTCAACCTTTATATCGTATTTATGTTTGGTGTATTCTAAAGCTGATACTTTTACCAGAAAATAAAAAACGTTGGATTTTTATAAATACTTGTCAATTCAAAAGTAGAGTTTTTGAAGAAAGAAATAAAGGATTGATTAGAGGTTTTTATTTTAAAAGAGAGAGCAAAAACTCATTCCAATGAACTTTGTTCTAAAGAGTGGGTAAGAGAATTTCTATCTCTATTTGAATGGTTATATATTAGAATCAGACGTGTTGTAGGGGAATTTCATATGCTTCTTCCACAGTGAAAATTAGATGGAAAAAAAAAATCGATGGTAAAGCAATGCAGCCAGGGATCAAAAAAACCAAAAATGAAGAGTAGAAATAATACAAGATGAGCATCTTCTGAACTTTCTTGTCCTCCTTAATTCTTACCTCATTTATTCAGTGCGATAGTGGAGGTTAAGCTTCGTCCAGATAAAACAACAAAATTGAACCACTATTTACCCAATCTCTTCCTTATTTGTCAGTAGTAGAAATTTTTTTTTAGAATCTTCTAAGCTTTACAGTAATGTTCATCTACATTAAGAATATAGTAGAATCCTGATTGAATAAAATAATCGTTTTATCATGGTAACAGAAATTTTTTCGTGAATCGCTGAGTATAATTTTTTTTTCTTTTCTATTATTCATATCAATTTTTCTAAAAGAAAAAAAAAGAAATACCTTATAATATCTAATACAGAAAGAAATAATTGAACATGAAAATTGGTGTTTAATTAATCCCACTTGACTGTAAAAAAATAATTATCACAAGGGTGTATTGATTTTCTTCTATCTTGAAAGTTTTGAGACTATGAGTGAATTTTGTTTTGTTTTGTAATTCATTTTGTAAAATCCCTAAAATCCTATCGGGCACAACATTACCGATCGGATTATAGAACGCTGAAGAACCTGGCAAAATAGTGGTATTCCTCTCCTTGGGAGGAAGAAAAAGAAAGAAATGAGAGGAGCTACTATGTCTGAGTAGAACGGCTATACAAGTAACTCGAAGAAAACTCAGGCAGTATGTTTGCAGAATATGAATTCTGTGAAAAAAATAAAAGGCTAGTGAAAAATGCAAGTCATAGATCTATGAAGGTGTAGAATCTGATGCAGAAAGAAGTTCTATACTAACTGGTCCTACAATTTAGGGGGACCACAAATGAATGTATATGGAATATCCTTCGTATCTGGGTTGAAGGGACCCATAGACACTAACGCCTGACGCATACGAGATCTCGTTCGAGCTTCGGGATGGGTTGTACAGGGGTGTATTAGATCCGGAACATACTTCGGGATCCGTTTTCAGAAAATGATTATTTCATCATTTCCTATCAGCAGTGTGCGAGTTTCTCACTGACATAATGTATTTTTCTTCCTAGTCTTCTCTGGCCACAACCAGAAAACGCTAAATAAAAATGAAAAAGCAATTTCAAACCAAAATAGTTTTTCCGTGGTTTTCATGTTGTTCACAGAAACGTTCGTTACAGAGAGTGGACTTGTAAGCTTACCACATCTGGGGTCAAAGTTTCGACGATTTTCTATTTTTTCCTCATAATTTACAGAAACTTGATCAATTACACAGAAATGTCCGCGAGGAATATTTGCAAGAAATGAAACACTTTGTTTCTCTGCGTTGGTTTCACTGTCGGAATTTACACATACAGTGGAGAATTATTTCCGGCCTCGGTGCTCTTACTCTCTGCTTCATATACTTCCGAGGGCCAAAGCTAAGACAAGCCTATCGCGATGGGAAATTTTTGGGTTAACTGTCGTCTAATTCGAAAAGATGTAAGACCCTCGAATCATGAATGGAAATGGGCATGGCATTTCTTTTTGCATATTTACTTCTCGAATGTGTCATGTTGTGCAAAACTTTCTCAATTAGGAAGGGGAGCTGCGCGATGGTATCCGTATTATTGCTGACGGATGGAGAAAAGATGGGGGGGGGGCTACTCGATAAAAAGAAGATGTAGTAATGAGGGTTGCATGCAAAGCTCTACGATTTTGCTTATTCGGTTACATGTATTTTATATTTTTAGCTTTTGTTACTTATATGATGTCATATGTTTATTATATGATGCTCTAAAGTGTCCATAGCCCTTATACATAGTGCTTTTAGAGAACCTCAAAAACAAGATAAATTTTATTGTTGGAATGCGATCGAGACCTTGATTGGATTACAGAGTTTACATCACTGGAGTAATAGATCTCTGCGAAATAATTTAGAGTGTTTCAATCTCAAGTTTTGTTTTGTGACTTACATCCATGTGGTTCATACCTGTAGAAGCCTGTAATTTTCAATGGCTACATATCTATCTAGTGAGTTTAATGGACAGACGTAAAGCACCATAAAAAGATGCCTTTCTTATGTTCCAGAATGTATTAAAATAACTTCAAGGATTTTAATAATGTTATTATGGTAACATGCGACATTTAGAATTTGTACTCATAATAATTGTAAATTGAAGCAAACCTCACATTTCAAACGCCATAAAGATTGAGACCAATAGAACAACAGTTCTGTAATCAGCAAACGATTTTCTGAACTAGTGAAAGAGTGTTTATTGCTTAGCCAGCGTTATTATATCGATAGAACCATTTATTTTACATCTGAGTAGTACTGGCTTCTTGAGTTAGCTATTCTTTTTGATCACATAAAAGAGAGAAAGGAAATGTGAACTATACCTGTGATTGTATTTCTTATGCCTTGTTGATATGCTAATTACTTCTTCTGGTCTGAATGTAAATATAAACTAACAAAAACTGAGTTCTAAAAATAAAACATTATTATAAGATCTCAATGATTGCTTTCTTAATATGTGGATAGCATTGTGTGATTCTCTCTGTACACTAATATTGAACTGCGGCGAATCCCTATAGCTTTCCCCTTTTGAGTTACCTTTTTCATGTTCTACAATTAATCATTGTCGTTACAATAAAGAATTTTGTGGGGGATATACCCAGAAAAAGAAACACACGAAACTAGAATTGAAGTTCAATATGAGAACATTAGCTAGAAAAAAAGGTCGGTGGAAAAAAAATGAAATAGCTGGTTTCAGTAATGTAAAACTAACTAAGAAACTTATGTAGTTCTTATTTACCAATCAAACAAATACAGATAAAAAGTCTGTCTATGCTACGTAGTAGTTTAAAATGGCTCGGCCATAGTGTACTGATTGGTGGGGACCTTTGATTGTATTTACACACAAACGTTCAACCTCCATAAATTGAACAAATTTTTTCTGTACTTCATGTTCTTTTTTTCTGGATTGTTATGATAGAAAGAAAAAAGAAACAAAACATTAAAAATGGTATAACGCTGGTTAGTACGAAACCATATTCTAATGCTTATCAGTGTTTATTGTATTCCAATTCAATAACTTAACAGTTTGATTGATTAGAATACAATATATCCCACGGATCAAGGTATGGTTATGTGGGATTTATCTAAAATAGGTTGCTAATACATCTTCCTCAGTGTATGGTAACTCTTGCGTACACCTGATAAGATACGCGCTTGAAGGATTGAAAGAGAAATGAGAGATAGTATACAAAAAAAGAAATGGCTTAAGCAATTTCTCGTACACATACAACAGATAAAACACATGAGTGATTTATTCAATGTATTTAGTTTTTTAGACTGACTTGGCTAAGGGGTTTGATATAGATATTGGTATTCTGATGATAGAACATGTATAAATTACTATTCTACTTTGGTTTTATTACTCGCACTGGATTAGTGATTTTTGCTCTATTATCTTACACATGTAAATGCCTATTACGTACTACTTGACCAGAAAATTGTAATTCTCTAGCTCGTTTTGAAGATGCATTGATCCAAGGTAATTAGTTTGCATAGTATGTGGGTGGTCATATTTGTGGGTACTATGTAAGCATAATTCAGAATGTGCCGATTTTCAGTAACGAGAATATTTTAATTTTGGTAGTAAAAGAACTCAGAGGTTTTTGCCTCAAAAAAATAACTTACATGTTACTAGAAAATTGTCAAATTAATTTAAGAGGTGCCACCATTAAGAAAAATGGCAGTTCTCGTATATAGAAAATCTTCTATCCTTCAGATCATAAAATTACTTTTCTAGCGATTCATATGCTTAGGAAGGGTATAATTCAACTTTATAATATCGAAATATTACCACCCACTTATTTTTTTTGGTGCTTTGCAATAATAAATATATGATATCTTGACCAATCTAAATCAAAAAATTGATCTAAAATGAATTGAACCCAACACACTAGTGTGTTAATGTAAATTACATCTATTGCATTTATCAGGTATTTTGATAAACTAGTAAATTTTCAAAAAAAAAATGATTTATACTTTCTACCTTTTCTTGCGTAATAAAACTACAGTGAACTACCTCGATTTCTATGTCTCCCCATCCTGATGAACTATTATATTGCTGTTTAATGGTCATCCCACATATTCACAAGATTTAACCGTTAATGCCATATCAAATTTCACCTTCTATTTTTAGGATGTTTGTAATATGTTATGAAAAGTTATCTAAGCTATATTTGGAGTATTAAAGTGGGATAATATTCTTGCAAGGTGGCTTTTCAGTCGAAGTTTTTATTGAAGGTTATGTTTCATTGGGGGGGAGTAGAGAAGATATGTAGAAGCTCTCCAGTTATCCATCAACTGGAGCTTGAGCTCTTAAAAATAAAGAAGTGTAGAGCTATACGGTTTATTTTTTACTTCCGTTTACGTAACGTAAGGGATAGTTGATTTATTAATATCGATCTTGCATACTCAGTGAATAATCAAACGTAGTAAGATTGTATGTGTATCTCCTATTTCAACACACTCCCCCCTCCCCATTGTAATAAGAGGTTATGTGAGATCGAGTAAGTACTAAGTACTTGGCTAGAAAAAGAAACCAAAGAGCTTATCAACACAAACAGCTCTCTCAGTTTAATGCACGCACTGGCTTCCCTCTCCTAATAGAACAGATAAGTCTATGGACAAACATTCGGTAATTGAAATTATCGCCGAGAGAATATGATTATTAATAGATTTACGGTTTTTGGGTAAAAGTGCCAGTCAGTGTATTCCCAGCAGAGTCCCCCCTGAATGTTCTACACAGACGTACTCGGAAGAGAAGCGGCAGTATTCCTTGCAAGCCAGAACACCACGCAGAAGCAAAGATCTTCAGTAGAACTACTCGCCTCGAGACAAAAAGCGAATAGAGACTTCTCTGCGTTATTGTCTGTGATAAAAAATCGGGTAGGGGAGTTGCGGAAAAAGAAATAATATGCCAAGTTGTTTCTCGAGCCATTGTCTTATACACTTCGTATGCTGGCCATCTCCTGTAAATAGGGTCTTCTGCAAGATATTGCATCAAGATAGAACAATACTGAGAGAATGGAGGAAGAAGCGAACGCATTGGAAGATGGTAGGAAAGAAGAAAAGGGCAAGTAGCTGGTGGAAGATACTCAGTTGTTACTTTTGCTTGGTACAATACTTTCTGTTTGATCATACCATTTACATCACTGTGGATCAAGTGAAGCTTCGCACCTTACCTAAATCGCAGAAAAATAGGGAAGGACTTCTCTCTAACCAATGATCGTTAATGTGTTGTGGATGTTATTCCCTCTTTGGAAGGAATTATCCATCATTCTATATCTGGGGATTGTTGATAGCAATTACGTTCATTCTCAAAATACCGCATCTTCTACAGATAACATTCTATTGGGGTGTTCCAATTAAAATATCGGTATACATGTGTGAATATGAATCAAAGAAAAACAGATGCTGCTGTTTTCTTCCACTTGTTATTGAATTACTGATATGTAATTTTTTAGTAAGGCTCTCCTTTTCGTGCTCATTTGATCATCTGCATGGGTTTCGTTGTCTGTTCAGATAATTACTAGTGTTGTGGTTGTTATTGTTGAAAAATAGGATATCTTAGCTTTAGGGATTAAATTCCTCTTCGGTTTTCAAAATTATTGCCGAAAACGTAGTATCAATATTTCTTCTACATAGTCCCAATAATAATTCGAAAAATTGAAAAGAACAGGTAATCATTCCGATTATGACTTCATAGTGATATCAGAACGGCATAAATGGGAATGCCAATGAAAACTTTACTTACTATATCCTTATGATTGCTCTAGCAACGCCTAACTACATTGTGTAAGCTGAGGAATAAAAATTCTAAAAACAAAGTAAACTGTTTTTCCTTGCAATTCATACCTTGTATGTGTTTGGTTTTGGCCGCATTCTTGAATTCACCCATATACTCAAAAACTCTTTGTCAAATCTCAATATCAGATAGCAAAATTCTTACATTATTTTTGATATGAATGACACTCTATAAATGATGAAATATATAAATAAAAGTATGAATTCTTGAATATGACTTCGATTCCTGTTCATAATGAATTCGTACTAAAAAGTATGAAAACTCCAATTAAATGAATAAAATTCTCCTATATTTGAACATGACTATTGCTGAAAGCAGATTACTTAAGAAGGATGGATTTGGTGATGGAATCAAATTTGCTGTTTCAAAATTAAAGTTCAAGACTTTTATGAATTGAAAGCTATGTACATAAAAGGCATAATTTTCATGATAGGAAGTGTCTTCTGATAGAGACTGTTAAAAATTAATAAAAGTTGAAGAAGAACAGTACCTTGCTAGTTTATTTTCTTGGTAATAGTACTACTATTATTTATAAATCGCTATTCGCTTAATCAATAAAACCCAGTAATCTTGTTTTCTATAAAAAATATTCTTAATACTTATTAGGAGAAAAACGCGATAACTATTAGTTATAGACATACTAGTTTTCTGACAGTTACTATATTCCACGACTATTTTATTATTCTAAGGGTGATTTATATCTGAACATAATCATTCTACATGATAAAGTTAAACATTATACTATAAGCCTAAAAACAATAGTAGGAAGTGACACAATTGCTCATAACAGTTTGAACATTAGTCGACTACCAAAATATAAAATTTCGATAAGCACATATATACATATTTTAGATATTCCAATAAAAAAGATAATGAAGACTTTTACTATTTAAAATGTCACATAAACGTATCTTTACTAATTTTTTTTGTAACATTGAGCTATGTAAGTTTTAGTAAGTTCGACTCTTAGCCAGCATTGCTTATGCACGATTATATTTTAAGTTGGTTAATACCGTTTACCGCAGTGTCGCATTTTTTCTCAAATTCAGAAATTATTTTCAAGTCTGTTCGCAGAAGCTGTTGAAGATCATTCCATTCTTTGCCATTTTCCGAGCTTATGTCTGGTTTTTGATTAGCTATTTGAGCCTGTTGCTCTTTTATGAATTCCAACTCTTGATGATTAGTCGAGGCCTTCCTAACATAACTGTTAAACTCGATAACCGACCTTTTAATCTCAGCAAACCACTCACTTTCAGCAGCTGAAATATTAGAGTTATTCATCGATCCCATTTCCTTTTGCCCTTCAACCTTATCGTATAATGATGATAGTCTTTCCATTAGTTTTTGTTGTTTTTCTTTTACCTTATCGATCTTAGTATTTTGGACCTCTCTTATTTGTTCAAAATTATCCCAAAACTTATTTATTTGATAGGTCGTCTCGATTTGCCTGCTGAATTCCTCAATAGAGTCAATCATTCTTTTCCTATATATGTAACCGAGCGTCTGAGCCATTGATATCATTTTCATATAACTTTCAGAAATTTTGGTCAATGATTCTAATTGATTTTCGTTACTTGAGTTTTTCAGTGGTGCACTTCTTATTTCAAGCGGTATTTTTGTAAAATTTTGATTTTGAAGATTCTTATAGTATATTTGCTCATAATGTTGTATTTCTGTCAATGGTCTTGCAAATTTAACTTCATAAAGACCGTTTTTTAATTCCGGTAAGTCAAGTTTACTTTCCACCTGACTATTGGATTGATCAATTAATTTGTGTTTCGTTGTACTTGAAATTCCATCAAGCATGTCCAACTCCTCAATTTTTTTATCACTAATAATATAATTGCATGAGATGTTTTCATTTTTCCAGTATATTATGCTTTTAAAGGTAGTAGCTAATTGTTGAAGGTTTTCAATATTTGATTTAACCTTTAAGTTTGCTAATAGTTTAATATCAGAATCATCAATTATTTGAGCCAGAATTGTAGACCAATCACAAGTGTTAACAAAGAAATTCGACTTAACATTGTCAGTGACCACAAATTTACCATAGGTTCCTGGAATCGATAAAAACTTTGCATTATCTGTTATTTCGAGCTTTATCTGTTCCAAAAGTGCCAATGAGTTGCTTCCGGGAAATCTAGAAATATCCCAACTCATAATAGGTTCTAAATCTGAAAGAAATAAAAGAACAGTTCCATTACTAAACGCAATTGCTAGTAAGGATATGTTTTGTGTAATTTGAATGATATTGATATCTGTTGCCATGAAATCATATAGTTCATTAGGATAAGGTGTCATAGAAAATGGCCCTTGGGGTTGTGCATTAAGGTAAGCATCCTCAAGTATTAAAGGTTTTTTATCATTCCTGAAGGCAGTCTTTTGACCTCTGATTTTCTCCATGAAATTAAGCTGCTTGACAATATTTCTTTTTTCCTGCGGTGTTGTGTTTACATTCATGTTGTTATAAAGAAGCAATGATTTCGCAAATAATGTGTCTACTTCATGTAGAGAGATATCCCACCGTCTTGGAAGGCACGGATAAATGGTAAATATATCACAACCTTCCTCAGCACTAAGTATGAGCAAAGACAAGCCATCCTGTGAGAAAATAATCTTTTGGATATCGTTGATTCGATCGTATAGCCCGAGGGCAGAGTTCTTGCTATTAAGATTAATCATATTCTTGTCAGATCTATTATCGTCTGTGTTTATCATGAAAATACTATCGTCATTCGTCAGAACAAGTATAGTAGAATCCAGATAGCTCTTAGGGTGAAATAAAACTTGTTTAATACTATGATTTTCATCAAATTTGTGGCTGTAAATGTGGCAAAGATGTTTTAGGCCATTCTCCTCTCCAGAATACATCCATGGAACTTCCAACACATGCAGCTCATCTCGATTGTAGATACATACGTAATCGGCTGTTGTACTTGAAACCGCACCCTCCACTTTACCTTCAAATTGCAAATCAAAATCTAAGCTTTTATAAGTTGTAGAAGTGCTATGGCACCAACGGAGATGCCCACGGTCAGCGATTGATACAATCTTTGTGCCGTCAGAAGATGAAAAAAGGAACCTCTGAGCTGCATTTCCAGTAAACGCTTCGGAGTTTTTGAGTATATTGGGGATCGACATTATTTGCCTGTAATTCAAAGTCACGACACAGTTAAACTTCTTGGAATGAGGTCGTTTCAGTGCTTTTTTTTCTTTCCACTATCCTTACCTAACAGGATAATTCTGACTAAATTGGGGACTCGCTAGTAAGTTCTAGTCTATGCAAATATATTGGCTTCCAAATAGAATTAGGACTTATACTGCTGATCAATTGATCCTGTCACTTGATTCCAAAGATCAGTTCTTGATCTTGGATGCTGTCTTTAAAACTTCTAAATGCCTGAAACTCATCGAATTGCCCATTTTTTTCCGGTTCTCTACTTCGTGTACAAGCACAATAATACGGTATATGTTCATCCAAGTTGTGATTCTCTGGCCACTGTCTAAAGTGAGTGTCTATAACATTTCAATCTACAATATTTGATATATAATTAGTTCTATGAGTTAATTGCAAATCCATGGAGTTCAAGAAAAGAGCATTTACAAACCTATTTTTCAGGTCAATAGTAAAAGGATTTCCGGTATCCAATGCACGATGATACCAACAAATATGGTCCACACCATATAATAGCACAGTTTTGGAGAAAACACACTCCATATGAACAAGTGATATCTAAGTATGATACATGCCAGCAGTAGACAACATCCAATGGTCGATTGAATGATAATAAATGGATACTTGGCGGCGACCAAGGTCTGCCATCTACTGGAGTTTGCGTTTGCGTAAGTGATCCGCCAATTATAGAACGACCAATATATCGTTGGTGCAAAGTTAGAGATGCACATCATCAATCCAACAACATAAATATTGTAGTTCTCAGAGACACCATTGTACGCATTTGAAAGGTCAACTGTAGCTATGGAGTTCGTGCCTCCACTTTGAAAGAAAGTAAAAAACTGCAAGATAATACCAAATATAACAGCCAGCAGATAGTCACTTTGGTATCTTTCCCTTATAATATGTACAGTTATCTCATTTATTATTTCAAAGAACAAAAATAAACCAATGTTGTGACTAGGTGTCTGAAATACAAGGAAAATAGTAACATAACGGCTCACCACTGCCAAAGATTTAGAGATATCGGATACTTGGAAGAATTTTTGTATCATTAACCTGGAGACAAGTACAGCAAAGAATAGTTTAAAAAATATCCTTGCCAAAGGAATCAATGCAGTGTGTATTAGATCTTCCTCTCGGTATAATGTTGCATCTTCAACTATTAATGAGGCTGTTTCAAGAACCCATTTATAAAACAAATCTGGAACTCTTTCACCATTGACAATGGACCAGTTTACCTTGTACAGAAAAGTTATCATAGATAATAAACCCATAGAAAGTAGATCTGAAAATCCAAGAAGAGAAACAGTGTGATTACCAAAACGTAAAGACTTTAAATTTAAGCCTACTACTGTAACTGTTATCAGGTTTAACCACCATAGGGCATCGATATTTCCCTTTAGCAAGTTTGCAATCACGTTATCATAAGTATACTTCTGGCCACTGTTATTCCAGCCTCTAATCAAACGTAAACAAAACAGAACTATGATATGTGATTTCCAACTACTAAAGTTTAAATTAACCATTGATAGTAGCACTAGACCAGTAATAATCCACCACCAAAATTGATGTTCTTCTTCGATAAAACTACTTCCAAATACTGAGATGCCCATAAGCGCAGCAATTGCTATCAGGATGGAGGTGTTGATGTTAATTGCGACATGCCTAGCATATCTATAATATATAGTACCGGTAATAACAATAGAAAGGAAACAACCAATGAATAGTAATGGGTAATTGTAGTCCGTAGCAGTTTTGGCTAGATTCTCTTGCACATCCTTCATGTTCTTGATTACATCCTCAATTACAAAATTCTTTGTTTCTTCCATGATTTGCGTTTTACCCTTTGTTAAACCAGAAAGTTGGTTCCAATTCTCCTTGACTATAGCCTTCTGCAATGAGACATCTTTGAACAATTGCAAGAACTCAGGTATTATAACTCCCACATTGTTTTTCGGTATGGCTACATTGAATAGTGAGCTTATTGTGGGTACAACATCGATTTGCTGGATCTTCTTCAAGTAGTGAAATGTTTTCTCTTCACCAGCGTTTAGACTTGGAATTTTCATGGGGAATTCCTTAGCGCTGCTTTGTTCCTTAGAAGGCTTATATGCTGCCAATTTATCAGATAAGAAGACCATCCCAGCGGAGGTCTCACCAGCTGAGGAACCACCGTGATTGCCGAGGTCGTTCATACCGTGGTCACCCATCAGCACGAGCAAAGTAGACTGCATATCTAGCTCGTCGTAAAGCTTCCTAATGATGCTGTCCATCTCTTCGTGTTTGGGCCCCATAAACCTGGAGTAAGGCCCGTCTTTGTGCCCGATGTGGTCCAAACCGAGGTAGTGCAGGATCAGCACGTCCCACTCGCTTGTCTCACGCAGTTGCCTGTCGATATGTCTTGTTACATTGAGGTCCACCTGGGTGAAGTCGCTCACGAAGAAAGAGTTGGTTCCTTCGTATTCATCGAACATGGTCTGGGAGTCCTCATTGGCCTCTACAGGTGGGAACAGCTTCAACCACGTATCGTCACCGAAGAACCTGATGCGCTTGCCGGCGTTGTTTCTGAACTGCCACAGCCAGGAGTCCTGTGCCAGCAGACTCGAGGAAGTATCGTCCTCGGCCACGTTCAGGATAGCGTCCAGGAAGTTCGGTGTGGAGCCAGTGGTGATGCCTTTCAGCCGCGGCAGCGTCACAGTGGGCGGATTTGAGTGCGCAGTGAAGCCCCAGGCGCTGCCGTCCGCGAGCTTCTCATGTATGAAGTGGAACTTGGAGATGGACGCATCGAAGAGGAAGTCGCTGCGCATGGCGTCGACGACCACGACCACGAGCTTGTCGAACACAGGGTCTCTGGCGTGTGTACCATCCAACGCGGCGTGGCCATCGAGCACTTTCTTCTGCGGGAAGAACCCACAGCCAAATATAAGCACCGCAATTGCGTGTGCTACCACCAGCAGAAACAGCATTGTCGATAGTTAAGTGCCCTCTTGTTTGCTGCTTGCACAGGCCAATTGCATTGCATCGACAGCTTCCCAATTTGTATCATTCGAAGTGGAAAAAAGAGAGCTATTGAATTTTGATTAGAGATAGATAGATTATACAACCAGGGTCATATATACTTTCGCGTAGTGTAATGTGTAGCATGTGTAGCATGTGTCTAGTGCGAATGGGGTGGGGGGGATATATACAGGGATGGCTTTGGCGGGAGCTCACTTCTTCTTGTGCTCCTCGTACTCTTTCTTCAATTGCTCGAGCTCCTTCGGGTCGATAGGAGGCACAGGCACGTCCTCGAAGTCGTTGTCCTTGTGCAGGAACTTGTATGTGTAGACGTAAATGCCGCCCGTGACGGCCAGCAGACCGGCCAGCCCAACCATGTTGCCCTTGAAGAACGGCTGTCTCGCACGGATCATCGCAGGCGTCATCTTCCATGTCCGCGGATCCTGGTAACGTGAAGGCTCCAATACCATATCGAAGTACTTGTGCTTATGTGGTTATGTGGCTATGTAGCTATGTGATTGTGTGGACTATGTGCTTGCAAATACATATGTCCCCAGTTATGTTCCCAGTTATACTGCCCCCTTCGCTCCCAGTCCAAGTCATGCCGCACGCCACCTCGAACTTCGAGTCCAACTACTTCAGCAGTTGCAAGTTGCAAGTTGGAATGAGCTAAAGGTACTTGAACTGCAGCTTGAACTGCAGCTTGCATAGGCTAATACAACTTGAAATTGCACAGATACCAACCATGACTGCTGGTATAGCTAGGCGGTTGAGTCGGGACAAGCCGCACCGGGAGATGATGCTGCGGAACCTTGTGACGTCGTTGCTGGAGCACGGGAGTGTGGTCAGTACGCATGAGAAGTGCATGGAGGCGTCGCGGCTGGCGGACCGGGTGATCCACTGGTCGAAGAGCGCTGGCCACAGCTCTAAGTACGTGTCGCTGATCCAGTCGAAGCTGTTTCTGAGCGGGAACAACTCGGGCCTGTTGCGGAAGCTGTGCGGCGAGATTGCGCCGCGGTACGTGGAGAGGCCAGGCGGGTACACCCGTGTGATGAAGCTGGAGCCCCGGCTGGGCGACAGGGCGCGCCAGAGCGTGCTGGAGCTCGTGGACACGCCCGTGGTCACCGCGGGGGACGTAGCGCACCCGCAGCCTTCCATCCAGCGCGGGAACATGAAGCTGTGGCTGCTTGCGAGGGCTACGTTGACAGACGAGTCGCTGGCCAGGGCCCACAACCCTCAAACTCTGCTGAACTTGAAGAAGATGCTCAAGTTCAGGGATGCCGGGGATGTCGCGAGGGACCTGCTGGTCGTGAGATCGCTGCTGAGAGAGGATATGGGGCTCGAGCCAGTCGACAAAGAGCAGGACCACGCTGCGGTGACCACACTGATCCAGGCAGCACAGGCAGCTACACCAGTGTCCAAGAAGAAGGTCAGAAACGACTACAAGTTCGAGACCGCGAGACCCAACGGCCCCCAGTAGAAAAGTTGAAATGAAGGGCCTCTATGGAACTTGTGAAGTTCAAAAGAAACGGGCAAACCTTGTACATATCTATATAGCGAAGACGTAATCAATATAGCCCTACAGAAATTCTATATTCCTATCATTGTGTTATGCTTGTCACTGCCACTGGCTCATCATATGCCTCGCGCAAAACAAATTGGTGAAATGCGAAATTATAAAAAGGCAGACGGCAGAGCCAATTGGGACTTGATTTGTTAGTAGCTCACGCTGGGGCCAAACAGACAGGAGTCGACGATGGAGCAGCCAGCGGACAAGCCAGTTGAGATGGAGACAAGAAACGAAGGAGCAGAAGCGGTAGAGCCGGCGGTTGAAGCGGTTGAAGCGGTTGAAGTTGAAGCAGCTGAAGCAGCTGAAGCAGCTGAGCAGAAGGACGCGGAAGCCATGAATGAGACGGTGGATGGCGACACGGATCAAGGCGATGAGAGCAGGTCGAATGCGCAAGTGATTGAGATCGAGGACAGTGACTCGTCGCCTGAAGGTGACACTGAAATGGATATCGATGAGGACCAGGAGATGAAGCACGATGATCGCGATGAGACGAGACCCACAACGCAGTCGTCTGCGAAGGAGGAGTCCCGGTCTTCTAGCCGTGTGGTCAAGAGCGAGATGGATGAGTCTATAGCGCAGTCCAGAAGGGAGATGGAGGAATTGGAGAGCGAGCTTGGCGAGGAAGCACGCAAGGAAAAGCAACGTGTGGTAGATGAATTGAAGAAGCAGTACAAACTGATAAACAGGGAGTATATCAGACGATGCTCACGATTCCCGATCTCAAAGATGAGAATGATTGCTAAGAATGACCCTGAATACTTAGAGTGTACCAAGGATGCGTTGATCGCAACAGCCTTCGCTACTGAGCTATTTGTGCAGACTTTGACCTACGAGACATTGATCGTCAACGGATCGGTACCGTACGGGGACGGCAACTTCCAACAGGAGCCCAAACCAGAGCCTTCAACACCTATAAACAGCGACGAGTTGCTCCTGGATTATAAATCGCTCTCAGAGTCAATAGCTCTGGTCGACCACTTCCAATTTTTGGCAGACATTGTTCCAAGAACCAAGAACCTACGAGAGTTAGTCAAGGAGAACAAAGTCAGATACACTGCCACCCAAAAGAACTGAGTCATTGTCGTAGAGATTATATACTCCAAGATTCCAAGATTGAAGAAGGAGTTCATATGTGTAGTATTAGTTTTCAATTTGTATAAAGAAACTCATTTTATAACGTTAACAAAATAAGGTCCGTTCTCATTGATCAAGGATCAATTTCTAGAAATTCAAGGAACGGTAGTTCTAGTATAGATATATAAGTTGGACCACCAAGAACAGTATCTTGTCACAAATACATTAGTAGCGTCTGTGGTTAGCTATCACTTAGGAAATTTGATGGAATAATGGGCTTGTTTAATGGAGACGACGAAAAGTTGAAAGAGCTATGCGACTCCGGGGTAAAGGATGAGTTGAACAGGGAGTCGTTGTTCGACGATGGGCTCATTCCTCATGGGTTGAAAGATAGTGCTTTAGAACTCTATGACAAAGCCGGATTGAAAGACATCTTTGAGTCCGGGTATGGCAGTTTGTGGGATACATTGAAAGAGATAGGAAACTACAACACCAATCTTGGCAGTCTTGTGAGCAGACCCCAAGGCAACGATGTTATTCAACAAGGTATTACTGGTCTATACCATTATGGTACACCCAATATGAGCCAATATAAAGAGTGTGCTGATGTGGATGGTCTCTCTGTTTGGGACACCCAAGGTTGGTGGAGATGCTTGTTTCCTCAAGGGGTCATAAGGGACAAGTTGAAGGTCGACGACTTATCAAGCAAAGAACAAGACAGCGTAATGAGTAAAATATTGACCAAAGAAGCTGTGGTCAACGACAAGGATAACAAGTACGGTGTTTTCTTCCCCGAGTGGTCTCTTTACATGAAATGGAGAGTGCATATGAACCATCTCATCCAGCAAAGGAAAGAGGAAGAGATCACTAAGAGAAAGAATAATGACTTGAAGGATTGGGCTTATGGATTCTATGACAGCGATGACAAAACTCCAGAAGATATCATGATGAAGAAGTCCCTACAGGACTTCGACCACAAGGATGGTCCTGAGATCATAGGCAAGTCAGAGTATGTTACCATACAATCGACTAACGATGGTAAAGAAGAAGTAAAACAACTAAAGACTTTTTACAACAACGGTACGACATCGATAGAGTCGATTAAGAAGGTTTACCCAAAGGATGGTGGCAAGCCTAGGATTGAAAGAACTGTCAGAACTGTGCCATCTTCAAGGGACAAAGGCAATGGCTTCTAAAATTTCCTGCTTTATTTATCTCTAACGCTATGTTTAATGACCAATATTTAAAGGAAGTATATAATTTACTAGATATTCATGTATGTATTTGTTAAAAAGCCCACTATCCTATACTAGTTATCACTCCGTCATCAGGAGGCGAAATCGGTGTTATAAGAAACAAAAAAAAGGGAATATAACATTGAAGCACAGCTATTGAGGACATATACAGAGCTTAACTGTTAATAATTATTGCAAGAAGGTTGACATTATAAAAACAGAACTAGATGAAGCAAGTGAAAAGTATTGCTGTGTGTGGAGGCAAGCTGCTACAATTGAAGCATGCATCCGAAGTATTGCACTGTGAGATGGACGTCAATGTTTATCTACCAAAGCAGTACAATACCAACAGCCAGGGGAAGAAGATTCCAACCATCTACTACTTGTCAGGGTTGACATGCACTCCACAAAATGCCAGTGAGAAGGCCTTTTGGCAAGCCCAAGCTGATAAGTACGGGTTCGCCATGGTATACCCAGACACTTCTCCAAGAGGTGACGATGTTGCCGGTGATCCCGAAGGCAGTTGGGACTTTGGAAAAGGTGCTGGGTTCTATATCAATGCTACGAAGGAGCCATTCCAAAAGCATTACCACATGTTTGACTACGTCCACAAGGAACTGCCTTCCGAATTGGCAAAGTTCTTTGAAGAACAAGGCCAAAGCAAAATCGATTTCCTGGATAACGTATCTATCACAGGCCATTCAATGGGTGGATTTGGTGCGTTATCGGGCTACTTGCTGCATTACTCAGACAATAAGTACAAATCCTGCTCAGCGTTTGCACCTATTGTAAACCCATCTGTGGTACCATGGGGCCAGAAAGCTTTCAAGGGCTACTTCAATGACCCCAAGGAAGGTGAACATTATGATCCATGCAACCTGGTGAAGCAAGTAAAGAACACAAACAACAGCTCTATTCTGATCCACGTAGGTACTAACGACCCATTCTTGAAAGAACAGTTGCAACCACACTTACTAAAGGAAGCTGCGACAGGGACTACATGGGAAAACAAGATTGATATAAACTTAGTGGATGGTTTCGACCACTCTTACTACTTCATCAGTACATTTGTCCCAGAACACGCAGCTTTCCACGCCAAACACTTGGGTTTAGCATGAGCAGTAGGACAAGGGACTTGAACGAGAACCTGCCCACTTTTAAGTATACTTAGTTACAACACAGCACAGGACAATACATAGATGTCGACATATACCAATACCAATATAGATTATTTGCTACTTATGTTTTTTATAAAATGATTTTCTAGATGAATTCAAACTTGATTTATCGTTAGTAAACTTAGGAAATAAAATATTTTGCAAATGCAAAATAAAAAATGTACTCCCCAAACCTTATAGCAGTATCATGGCCAATTATAGTCAACAGACATTGAACTGGTTTCTATAGTTTGTAGCCCATTCCGGTTGGACTTTTTATTACAATTACTTTTTTTCAGACAAAGGGTCCTATTTTGTTATAGTTAATCAACCTATGGATGCTTCTCAGCATTGTTTTATTTTTGTAATTATTTATCGAGCATTATTTATCTGCATGGAGGTGTTTGCTGTGTTTGCAATTGGGTGAATGAAGTACTCTATTCCCCACGTGTAACTAGTAACTCTATCTCAAAGTATAGATGATCAAAAAGAAATCTGGTATCCACTATAAATCTATTATAACATTTTTTTTTTCTCTTATGTCAAGAGGGTGAATCTTTTGATATCATTCTGATGAGAGCCTTCTGTATGTTCATCTTTCTTGCATATCGTGTAAGTCTCATAGTTATTAAGAGAACAGCACATTTGAATTGGTATTTGAAGTATGCAGTTAGACAAAGTACCGGAGTTTTATAGTAAATGTCTTTGACCACTATCAAATATTCATTACTCCCATTGTAGTACATTGACTTCCCTTTACCCCGCATCCAATATCGGACAGTTACATGAAGTTACTAGGCACTATGCTTTACAGTAATTAATAATAACTGATGTAAAGACAACATAAGATGTATACATTTTTTGAAAGAAAAAGAGTTTGAGTTATTATCAAAATTTTACAAAATTTAAGCACATTAGCGCTGTAATTCTGTAGTACACAGCCAGAAATAAGTAAACACCGATAAACAACACCATAACCATTGAGAAAGTGCTCTTGACAGAGAATAGACTCAAAATAAAAAATTATATTCTGGACAGCATGTGAACAAAACTTCATTGAGCAGAATATTCACATGCAAATGCTCTTATCTAGACTTTCATTATCTTACCTTGTGTTTCGCTGGCATCCATTTGATTTAGGAGATTTACATATTTTCATGGAAACACAAAAAAGGAAGGAGTCCGGTTAGAAGTTATGTAACCCCAAGAAAATGGTAAATCACAATATAGCAACGAGAAAAGGTTGTTTTCGAGGCCATAAAAACTTGACATAAGGACATTTTAACTGCAAAACATACATCGATTTGTTTAATGTTGAGATTTTAGACTGCTTCAAGCACCGTATTAGATACTCAACAATTGCTTTGGCTTGAGTTCTAGAGTGAGACGTATAATATATTATAAATTGAAATGTATATATTTTAGCTACAAATAATGAAAAATAAGTGTTCTTGCATAAACAGTAGAAGTCCAAATGAATGCTGATCATTTGCGTACATGCTGCTAGTCGGCAATGTAACTCCACTTTCACATGTCAAGCAAATAAAGCGATTCAGGTTTTGGCGAAGCATAAAAAACCCCTATAATCACAAAACGTATAGTTAATTGATATTCTGATGAAGATTTCGGTTTAATGTTTGATTTGGATTAGCATTATAATCATCACATTAATGGTTGTTTTAAACGCGGTAGATAATGAATCAATATTTGTAGGTCTAGATAAAGAGAGAAAATTTATTCTTGACTAATATATAGAAAAGAAGCTGCTACTTTAAAGTCTATTGCTTGTACCCGGCAGAAACAGAGAACTGTCCACCTGAACCAGCCAATACCATATCGACTTCTTTGGTTGCTGTGTTTGTAATTTTAACCGGAACTTCGATGTCATCGCCAGCAGGACCTTGACCGACTGCATATGTTTCCCCGAAACCCCAAGTATATAGTTTACCATCTTGGCTAATAGCAATACTGTGATGTGAGCCAGCAGCGATATTCTTGAATTTCATTTCTTTATATTCTCTATCGTCTTCGTCATCTTCTGGATCCAATTCTTCCAGAGTTTTTACAACCTTCGTAGGTAGCGGAACTGCTCTAACTCGCTCATGCTCATCCTTATAGGCATATGTAGGTAATTCTTTCTTTAGCAAACCAATTTCATTCATGTCAATTCTTCCACAAGTATATAGTGCTCCAGATTCCATCAAAAATAAACTGTGATGTTCTCCAGCACTTATTGTTCTAATGCTATCATTATCCAATGGTAAATTCATCACTTGCGATGGAACAGCAACAATACCACCATCTTCAATACTTTCACCGATACCACATTGACCGAACTGATTTAGACCCCAACTCACAACTTTACCAGTTTCTGTTAAAGCAAAACAGTGATTTTCACCACTTGCAATGTATTTCACTTTCTTTAGACCAAATGGTAAAGGATAAAGAGTCTTTAATCTGAATCTATCCAATATTTTTCTACCTAGTTGGTATTGTTGACCATTACCCCAGGCGTAGACAATACCTGCCTCATCCAAAAATAATATGTGGTCCTTACCTCCGGCCATTTGAACAATTTTACCCTTCGCGAATTTTGGTACAACCCATGGTTCTCTTTGAACTTCGATTTCATCCTGGTAAAAACCAAGTATACCTTCGTTACAACGGAAAGTACCCCAAGCGTAAATGGTACCATCGCTTAAAAGTACAGAACTTAAGTTGTCAGTTGCAACCAACTGGACTATCTTAGCGTCTTTTTCGCTGGTACCTTCAAATTTGAATGGTAGTTTGGTGGGAGTACTTTCCAGTTCATTTAGGTCACCATCTTCATCATCGCTGGAATCATTAGCATCCTTCAATTTTTCTTTAGCTCCGCTGGTATCTCTTCCTAGGGCACCATAATCATTACAACCCCAAGACCAAATGTTGTTATCTTTATCCAAAGCTAATGTGTGCATACCACCAACAGCAATGGAAACAATGCCGACTTTGTCTTGTGGCAAAAATGGGTTTAACCTTGGCCTTTTAACCTCCTTGTTCTTGGCCAATGGACCCAGCCCCAGTTCACACATGGAACCAGTACCCCATACAAACACATCTAGTGGACGGACACTAATATATCTGTGCGTGTAGTCATCTAGCTGATTCAAAACTTTCTTAGTAGAAACACGCTTAGCAGTTGGTGCTTCGTCGCTAGCACTTCTCTTAACCATCTTTGATCCTGAGTGGTTTAACTTCTAATATATATTCAAACTAGTCCAAACAGATACTTAGTATAGGTTAATAAAGTTTAGTCTATTCAAGTGTCCAAGCATTTTGTTAATGAAAGTACTATTGTTAATTCTAATACACTATTAGTGCTAATCGCAACGGCGAACGAAAAAAAATGATCCGAACTGAATGCGATGAGCTGAGCTACAATTACAAAAAAAATGAAAAATAATGACAAGGCGAATGCCAGCTCGATTTATCTTTCAAACATCATTATCTATCATGAATTTAGAGAAGTATTCCACTATATTGATGATTATATATGTTGTATTGAATAATGTAGTATTTTTTTTTTTTTTTATGAAGGCTTTATAATGTAGTATGAAATAATCTCCAATCTGGCACGCTTTGGTGTCTTACGGGGCATTTGAAAAGCGTAGTAATGAAACTTCACTTGATTATAAATTTATCTACTTAAAATAATAGTAAAACCTCCCTTACATAGCTGGGAATATTTTAATGATGATAAATGTAACGCATAAACCAATGAACATAAATAGGAAAGTCAAAATATAAAACAAATATCCAAGTTTGGCTTTGTCATAGGTTTTAAGCTTCCCACTTATGTCAACAATGCCTCGCGACGCCACTTGAATACCTATTTCAGCTGCACCAAGAACTTTTTGATCCTCTTCCAAGGCGTTTTGAAATGCTACTGCACCTTGCTTCAAGCTGCCTACAAGTTTGCTCATATCCTCATACAAGTTCTGTTGCATGTCCTCATGATTTTGAATCTGAGTTTCAACAGATTGTCCAGCATCCTGTTCAGCCTTGTCACTCAGTCTGCCTAGTAATCGTTTTCTTAGTTCAGCAACCGATTCATCCTCTGTATTAATTTTAAGCTCTTTTGAATCATCTTCATCGCCATGCGTGCCATCAAAGTCCTCACTGTACCTTCTATGTTTTATTGATGATTCATACTTATTATACTCTTTTTCCATATCTTTTAAGAGGCTGTAACATTTTGAATCATATTCAAATGATGTCTTGGAGTACTGTTGTTCATATTGCTCCACTGTTCCATCTCTGATAGCAGCTTCTCTTCTGCACTTGTTATTGCAAGCTTCCTTTGAAGTAACCAAAAAATCAATCAATGTTGATGACATATTAAATATCCCAATTGTTCTTGATTGACAAAGTTAAAATATTTTGCTGTAGTCTAATTTGTATATTTACTGTTTGCTGTTCTTTTACGTCTCTTAATATAAAAATGACCTTTTATAACCCGATTTACTTACAGGAATTACGTTTAACGTTAGCCAAAAAGCTCACGACTATGCAATATCGAGAAGAACAAGCTACAATTCCCAATGTCAATATATAGCGCATAAGACACCTTTATATAAATACTTCTCATATAAATATGTATGCCCATCTACTATCAAACTTATGAACTGTGGAAGAAGATATCAGTCATTGTTAGCGAAAAAGGGCACGAAATAATTCTGGGCATCTTGAGCTTATTTCATATAGGGAGCGTGGGGGTTCAATGCTCCGCCATCCATCAAATCCATAGGCAAGTTCTCCAAAAGTCTCTCCACTAGTAGAACACTAGCAGTTCCAAGCATTCTCATCACTTCGAAAAGAAATAAAAATACTAAAAGAAAACGAAACTTCTGGAAATAAATCACCTGAACAGAAGGAGTAACAGAAAGCATCGGGTTGAGCACCTCGAAATGTGTATAAGAGCCCATACTTATTTCAATATTGAGAACGAAATCACCAAATACACAAAGGAGCAAGTGATTGTAGAATAAACTGCAATTAATTCTGCTTTTTATATAATTTTTCATAACGAAAATTTTCCAGATTTCCTCAAGCTAACAGAAACGTTCAGTGCGATTTTAATTGCAAGAGGACATACGGACAAGAGTAGGGTTTCATATAGTAGTATGACACCTGATAAAGGTTATAAAATTTGTTGTTTCTTATATATTTGTATGCTTCTTTTCACGGTATATTTATGCAAGATTATGTTATGGCAAAATTAGGAATAGTGTATGAAAAATATATACGGTTTATTCAAAGTTTAAGTTACGGACTTTACCCTTTTTGTTCTTCTTGTTGTGTTTCTTTGAACCAGATTGAGATTGCTGCTTATGGAATGGAGTCGTGAGTTTCCCTTCGACTTTGTTCATGTTAAAAAATTCTCTATCCAAATCGTCTGCGGCATTGTATAGCGCGGCTTGCTTACCACCGTGTGTTACCGACGACGCTTTCTTGTTTGCCTCGGCAGCTGTATGTGCAGAGAATGTCAGTTTGGAAAGGTCTCTAGCTAGATCAAGCACTTCAATACCTTTAGCTTTTGCTGCTTCCCTTAGTTGTTCTTGACGAGTTTCCGGTAGTTTATCAAATACGTATA
Source organism: Nakaseomyces glabratus (assembly GCF_010111755.1). NCBI lineage: Eukaryota > Fungi > Ascomycota > Saccharomycetes > Saccharomycetales > Saccharomycetaceae > Nakaseomyces > Nakaseomyces glabratus. Next base: position 562,433 of record NC_088960.1, read on the forward strand.
ATTCCTTGTTGAACTCTTTACATTCTTCTCTAGTGTATGGTGTATCATCTTCTAGATGTGGTGGTGGATTGACATATAGTAACTTACCATTGACATAGTCCTTTAGAATATAACGACTTGCTCTTGATTCATCTGCAGAACCAAAACCTTGGGTCATGTAACCACGAGCACGCGCATATGCGACTAGTAACTCTTGCGCCGTTGGGTTCTCTGGTTCTATATCACCACTTTCCTCCCTTGATCTTGTTTGAATATGGATACCGTATACTGCTTCCAAGTAGTACTTAGGAATACGTTCAGCAACTAAAGCACATGGACCAACATAGTCACGAAGTTGATCGATTGGTAACACACCGTTACAAACCAACTCACCCTTGTTGTAAGCGAAGTTTGCGAACACTAAACCGGGACAATCACAAAGCATAACATGATCTGACAGTTTAATGGTTTGGAAATGCTTGGTTTTACCTGGAGTGGAGGAAACAGAGACTTTCTTTGCACCAACTAGAGAGTTAATAGTAGAGGATTTACCTACATTAGGGTAACCAACTAAACCAATTTGTAACAGAGATTCTTGACCAGGCAAAGGTTCAGTAAGTGGCTCAGATGGTGCTCTAGATAAGAATAATTCCTCTAATTGATCAATGGTTAAGATCTTAATACCTTCTCTGACACTTTCTTCAAGCGTCTCTTCACTGTCATCCGATTCTTCCTCTATGTGTTCTTCGCTGTAATCATCACCTAGTTCTTTTTGTTTTTCCAGTAACTGATTGGCTCTTAATGCGGAGTAAAAAGCATATGAGTTATTCTTCTTAGCAAAGTATTTAGCCCACGTTATTCTTTGGTTTCTAGTCAGTAAATCTGCCTTGTTGATAAGCAATAGATTCTGTTTACGGTCATCCACTTCTGTAACGTATCTCTCTAAATCGACAGATCTGAAAAGCAGTGGGTCTCTGGCGTCCACGATTTGAACAACTAAATCACTTCTTTCGACCACTCTCCACAGTTGTTTCCAGACTTCTATGTTTCTTTCAAAAGGAGTCAACAGTAAATCCTCGTTATTCTCTTGTAAGTGAGCCAATTTACGTCTCCATTCCAAGAAGGCGTCGTTCTCTTGTCTCTCCAACTGATATTTCGTCATGGACTCGTCCCAGTACGGCCTCCTTGGCACAATCAAGTCATTGGCCAAAGCACGTTGTTTAGCGTCGATGGTAGATTTCTGTTCGTTGGTCAAGGAAAAGCCCTGAGATGTAGCGGAGCCATCACCGTTGTCGATCCTGATGATCTTAACGTTCGAGTGCCTGTCAGCAGTGAAATCCTTGTCAGCCAACGCAGCGGTGTTCAAAAACTCATCCAGCGCACTCTCCTGCGTCACAGACCGTAGCTTCACCCAGTTGGCCTCGTGCTTGTCGGTAGTGAACCGCATCTCACCATCAGGTAGATACTCAATAGTGTTCTCCTTGGACCGCTGGTGCATGATAGCCCTACCCAGCCCAATGGGGTTCTTGTTCTTTCTCTGGATGGGCTTGGGACCCTTTGGTGGCTTCCATTTCTTAGGCTCAGTCTTTGGCGGCATGGTTTTTTGTTTTTGGTCTAAATTACCTGATCTGTGTCTTACAGCTTTTGTATACTAGCGACCACCAATATTTACGACTCTAGCGACATTGCAGAAATATTGTGTTACATCTGTATGCGATGAGCTTGCGATGAGATGGCAAATTCAACTTTTCTCATTTTTTTTTGCCAAATTTTTCATTCCTCACGGTAATTAAGATAAGACCCACACACCACATCCACATGGTTTTAGACTTGTGTATGTAAACTTGTGTCCGAGTGAAAGGCAGGTAACATCCATACACCACACCTCTAAGCATGTGAACCGCCATTTTATAGTTCTTCGTACCGCGTGACCATTCGACTTTCATTGGTGTTTTGGGAAGGGCCGCCTTAGCATATTTATCGGTGGCCCTTGGGACAGCGGCCATCAAATACAGATACATTACTATTTATGACAATTGTCTAAATGGCCAGTGATGTAAAAACTTGCGGTGTTCTCCCGATGAAACTGCATCAGCATCGATGCTTAATATGGCCGTTTCTGGGCTCTTTACCCGGACAGCTCCCCCTTCCCTGTCAGCTTGTCTCGTCTCTCGACTTTCGCCCAAGTTTTCGTGGCTTCAACACTTTTCATTGGGATTTGTATATATAAGCTGTTTCCTGGATGGAAGGGGAGGTTTGCGACTTTTTGGTTAGTGCAGTATCATTGACAGTCCAGAGCTTGTGTCTAGGAAATAAAAAAAGAGGGAAAACAATGGATAAAGTTAGAGAGAAGTTGAACAACTTGAAGTTGGAAGCCGAGTCGTGGCAAGAGAAGTACGAGGAGTTGAAGGAGAAGAACAAAGAATTGGAGCAGGAGAAGACTGATCTGGAGAACCAGGCCAAGGCTTTGACTGTCAAGAACCAGTCTCTTGAGGAGGAAGTTGAGAAGTTGGAGAGTGGTGCTGATCAGTCCCGTGGCTTGGAACAGGAGAAGACTGATCTGGAGAACCAGGTGAAGGCTCTGACTGTCAAGAACCAGACTTTGGAAGAAGAAGTCGAGAAGCTGGAATCTGAGTTGTCTGAATTGAAGCAAACCTCTGAGGAGTCCACTACTCTAAGGTCCAACAACGAGAACTTCACCAAGAAGAACCAGCAATTGGAGGAGGAGCTTGAAGAGAGTGACGCCAAGTTGAAGGAAACTACGGAGAAGTTGAGAGAATCTGACCTAAAGGTCGATCAATTGGAGAGAAGGGTCACTGCCTTGGAAGAAGAAAGAGACGAGGCCGAGAAGAAGAACGAAGAATTGACCGCCAAGTACGAAGAAGCAAAGAAGGAATTGGACGAGATTGCCGCTTCCCTAGAAAACTTGTAATCAACACGTTGCCAAATTTATCTTATCAATTCTCCTTTCTTTCTCCCTTGTTCAATATTAGTTAAACACCAAAAGTTATAGTCAAATATAAAGTATTATATGAAAAGCATTTTTTTTTACCTACTTGTATATTCTTGTTATTTGTGTGAAATTGCTAGATATAGTCTTTTGTTTTTGACCGCACAATATCATACATTTCTAAGCACATATATAAACATAAAATATGCGGATATGAAACGATACCTACGTCAAATCAATGCATGAACCGAAATTTGGTGTTCGATCGATGAATCTACATTTCAGCCACACACCGACAAGAACAATTTATTCTCCATAACATTTTTAACCTCATCATTAGATCTAAGTTACACAAACATGTTTGATATCTGGGAGACAACGCTGTTCGAAATGGAATTGTACTACTGCTTCAATGTTTATATAAACTCCATATATCCTCATCGCATCTCATCGCATCGCACTGCATCGGGGACGCCTGTGAAATCTTCGCAAAAAAGAAAAATAACAAAGGAGAGTCGCAGAAGACAAAAGAGCAGTTCTGCCAATTCACAAAAATAAAAGATTGAATTAGATGAGCAACTATTTAGAAACAAGAAATTAAGCTTGAGATTATTTATAGCCGCTTCTGAATACAACTGTTAAGAACTAGAATATTTATACTATGGCCACTGAAGCTGGCACAGGCCAAATGACGAAGGAGTCACTCCGAGATGCTTACCGTTCCATAAAGAAGATGTCTCTAAACCATCTAAGTGCAAAGCAGCACCTGCTGATGGCACTCTGTAGAGATGTCTCTATGCTTCCTCCAGTCTATTATACATTTATGTCGTTGAAGAAAGCTTGGCAGATATCCATACAAACAACGATAAAGCTTTATGAGCCGCAATCACTTCGAGAAAGTTTAATAGCGTTTTGGCAGACGTATATGGTTGCTAATATAAGTGATTCAGTACAGTTTAGTAATTTAAGAACTATGGAGAATGTTACACAGCATAATGTTAACAACACAAGTGCAGAGAATTGGGAATCTGTGCTGTTTACCGCACTAACCAAGGCTCGTGCTTCTGAACACTTATTCTGTGCACTATGGTGTTTGGTTTCCTTGTACTTGACTTATGCTATCCTTGATTCTTTAATGGTACGATGGATTGTAAAGTACTCTACTCTGGCAGCAATTTTGAGAATGTTTTCTATGTCTATGATAATAATAACATTTGAACTGATGTTACTAGCATCTTTATCCCCCGAAAAGAACTATTTTTTACACACTTGGATTACAATTAGTTGTATTCTAACGGCTGTCTATATCTGGCAAAGCTATTTGACCTCTGATCTTAATTATGTGAGAAATAAAAAACTAGACATCAATGACATTGATGTTGACGATGAAATAGAAGGTATTAATGGACAATTCAGTTATTCTACAACTATAGAGGCTACACCAGATAATAATAGCGAATATGAGGTTATCTCTAATGAGGATAGCCCATCACAAATAAATCAGAGAAGACTAAACACGATTGGAAGTCAACAGTCGCGATCATCGACACCAACATCTGCAACATCGCAAAGGCGGTCACAAAAAAGAAACACTGTGAAAAGTATCGATTTTACAACTAAAAGATACATTGATCTCTACAACATTACAGTATTCTGTGTTGTTCCTGTTGGGATAGCAAGTTTTATCACCATGGTCGGATTACTGAGGAATTTATTTATCCAGAGATTAGATGTTGAACAACTAGGAAGAATGTTACATGAAAGTTATAATCCATAAAATATGTCTCACTGGTTGTTTTTTTCTTAATTCAGAGCGAGACAAATTTATTCATTCATAACCTATGGCATTTTGTTGTATTCTTAATTTTTATTTGATTCTTTTTCTTCCCATTAATTCGTTGGAGTTTTATTTGCATCCGAATTTCTTTTTGCTTTCCGTCTTTTTTCATCACAAATTGCATTTAATCTTATCGGAACCTCATTCTATTCTATAAGTTCTAACTATTTTGCTGTATAATAGATATATCATAGTTAACATTGTATCGAGAAAACGCTTTCTTTTACATTAAAATGTATGACATAATCAAAAAATATCAGCACCATATAAAAATTATGAAATTGAAGTACTGTACAGATGAAAAAATATAATGATGGATATTGATATCTATTCGGCATTTCAATGACTTACAAAAATTCTTGAAACCAATACAATAAATGTAATTAATAGCATAGCGATAACACTCGTAATATTATCATTTTGTACTAATACACTTGAGTACATCCGGAATTTGGCCAACTGGAACAAGCTTTCAAGCATTATAAGCATTGAATCAATATTCATCAATCATAAGCAACAATATATTTGCAATAAGTAGATCAGCCTGTTGAAACTTTTCTAATAAATATCTTTGGAGCTACTTTAAACAAGGTGAGCTGATAACTACTCAACTTTACTGTACCAAAAGAAAATGGTGGTCCATATTTTGGGTAAGGCCTTCAAAGGTAAAGAGGTGATAAGAATTGCGTTGGCATCTAAATTCTATGGTGTTGGTAAGTCAACAGCTGAGAGACTATGCTCTAAGCTTGGATTTTATCCTTGGATGAGAATGCATCAGTTATCTGAACCACAGATATTAAATATAACTAGTGAACTATCTAATATGACAATTGAGGGTGACGCTAGAGCTATAGTTAGGGAGAACATTGCTTTGAAGAAGAAGATCGGCTCATATGAAGGTATGAGGCATGCGTTAGGATTACCTGTTAGAGGTCAACGTACTAGAAATAACGCAAAGACGGCTAGAAAGATAAATCGAATAGGTGTAAGGGCATTCCACACTGCCCAGTAAAGGTATTATCTAGCAGGGGTAGCTTGCAATATTTTCATACTACAATAGTCGAATTTTTTGGGAGTCCCTAAACTATTCATGTACATAGATAATTTGAAATTTTTAATTGTCATTTCAAATTTACAACAATAGTCTATATATATCCTTCAGATGACAAATCTAAACACTATCATATTCATAATAAAGTCTGCACTGTAAACAGGAAACAAATTGCTAAATTTTATAATTTATAGTCTTCCGAGAACGACTTCCAATTTTGCAACTCCATTAGATGCCTCATAGTTGGGCGGCCATGAGGACAATTCCAAGGCTTATCCAGAGTACTCAGGTTTTGTACCACCCTCGTCATGGTTCTCATATTTAGCGGTTTTCCAACCATGATACTACTTCTGCAAGCTCTCATTGCAAACATTGCTCGTATTTTACTACATTTTATGTTACTCTTGTTTGTACCTCCATCCTCTTTAATCAAGTATACCAGTTCTTGGAAATCTGCAACTCCGAATATTGTTCGTTTTGAGACTGGAATGCTAATCAGCTTGACCTTGTGTCCTGCCATTGCATCTTCATCTATTTCAATCTTAAACCCATTTCTCTCGAATACACTTAGATTATCCATTACTATTAGTTCATCAATGACACTTAATTCAATAGTTTCTGGCGAAATTAATTTTTGTGATTTGAACCTTGTAGTTTGTTGCAAGTTCTCAAAATTAAACTTCTCGTCGCTAGCATGTTGATCTACAATAAACAGGTCATAATTGCTACCCATGTTTCTAGTGACTAGAATAAACCCCAAATTAAACTGGCCCACAACTTTCATGTCTTTGAAATCACTCTTTTTGACAGATAATGACAAATATTGTGCACCTTTGTCTAAATCATTCAGTGCAGAATTTCTTATTATTTTACTTGTACCTTGTCTCTCATTCATGTAAGTGTTGTTGGTGATTATTTCTTTCAGATTAGATATATTTACAATATCATCAATATTGTGAACGACCAGGTGCTGTGATAGCAGTTGTATATTGTTCTTACTTAGAACATTATCAGTCATTGATCTGAATGTATCACGCTTCGAAGTTCTACTGGTTACTGACTTAATAGGTGATCTAATGTTGTAGTCCGTGGGATGGAATGACGCTAAATCCTCATCTTTGTCGTCATCATATTCGAGCAATTCATCGTTCGATCTCAATCCAGGTATGTTAGAATCATCTTTGCAACTTTCGCATGAATCTGTCTCTTGGCTTTCAGTCTTACTATCATTCTCTCTTGCAGTACTATGTTGGGAGTCGTATTCTTTGCTTGGAGTTATATTCTCTATTGATACAATATCGCTATTGTTATTCACTGTTACAGTTTGCTTGTACACTTTGTCGTCGATTTGTAGTATAAGTGATTCTTGTGACTTTTTAGGCGACCCATTCTTAGCTATATAACTTTCTGGTTCATGAATAGGGTTAGCAAACTCTTCTATGTTCACTACCTTGGGTCTTCTGAGATTTCTTTGTGGGGCATATACCTCAGATAACTCTTGTTCTTTATGAATTTCATTGTAATTATCATCTGGAGAGTGGGGCTCTTTTGAAGGACTGCTATTGCATTGCATATTATCATCCTCTATATCGTTACGAAAGTCCGGTTCTGATGCCGGCAAAGACTCCTTTCCGTCATATTCAAAGCTGTTAGTCTCTACTAGCTCAGTTATGTCCATCTCAATGGGGGTTACAAAAGAGCTTTCATTTGTTGAACTGATTTCTAACTGTGAAGAGGATCCATCATCAGCAGAATCCGATGGATGGTCTAATAACCTTCGCCTTTTTGAAATATGATCCTGTGGTTCTTCTTTGGGTAGTGCCATATCTTGTGTATCAAAATAGTCGCTTAAATTTTCATATAAAACATCGATAACACTTTGCTCATTATGCAACACTACTGTTCTCTTATCTGGTGTTATATTCACGTCGATTAAATCAGGTGTAAGTTCAAAATTTAATATGAACATGGGATATTGGACATTATTATATGTTCTGTAGACTTCATTGCAGCATTTAACCACAGCTGGATAATCAATCGGGCGTTTATTCATGAAAATAAATTGACGATCCTTAGAAGTTCTGCCACAACCAAAAGAATTCTGCGAAAATAATCCGGTGACTTTTACTTTATAGTCCATATTGTCAAAATCGGGGTCGTCTACGTATCGACTCTTAATATTCTTTTTAAATGGATTCATATCCAAAGTTAGTGATATCGGTGAAAGGCCCCTTAAACTTGTAGAACCAAATATGCTAATAATTCTTTTGTTTAAATTTTGGTTTGCCGCTGTTGAAAGTATGTTGTTTTTCTTGCCAGTGGAGGTAATATTAGTTACTGTAATTCTTACGCTCTCATTTATAATTGCATAACTCTGTAATAAAGTAATACATTTAGTGAAATGCCTCTTAGCTGTTCTTTCAAAATCCTTTTGTCTAACTGGAAGATTGTGGAATAGGTCACTTATTATTACGGTGGTACCTTTATTTCTTGTTGTGGTGGATTTACTTGAAAGATGGCCTGCCATATCGTATTCAAGTCTATCAGCACGCGGAGGCTGTGTAGTAGTAATGACTGCCATTCGAGCAATGCCACATAATGATGATAAAGCTTCTCCACGGAATCCTAGGGTATTGATATTTGTTAATACATCGTCAAAATTTTTAATCTTTGAAGTGTGATGTTTTAGGGCGAGGCTCTCATAGTCGTCCTTCGAAATTCCTGTACCATTATCAGACACTTCTAGTCCATCTATACCGTACTTTCTGAACGTTATGTCTATCTGGGTTGCTTGAGCGTCCAAACTATTCTCTACCAGCTCTTTTACAGCGGACGCCAAATCAATGATGACTTGGCCTGATGTGATTCTATGGACGTCTTGCTCTGATATTTGACTAATTGGCATGATAGTCTGCAAATTAGGTAAAGCAAAGGACTTCAACTGTGTGATTGATCAAAATGCGGTTGGTTTTAATCTGAAGATTAGCTGGATCATCCATCTTCTAAATTTTGTACTACTATTCTTCAAAATGAAGCTCATCGCGAAAGCTCGCATCAGCAGTAACCTTTTTTTTTCAACAGGTAAATGCATGCTATATAAGTGACTTGGAGTTCGAAAAGAATATTAACATCTAATTTATAAAAATATTATGTACCAATATGAAAACTTTTCTTCGCAGACCATTGATGAGTGATTTCAGTTTTTACTAATAACGGATCTCGAATCTTTCTACTCTTAATTACAAGAAGGGGAGCAATTGTAGATTCAAACAGAAAAATAGTTGCATGCAGGAATATGTTTCAAATTGTTGTTCTAATGATTACATCCTTAACTTTCTTTTGCTGTTTAAGTTTCGTTGGCTAGTTGATGTGACCAAAAAAATGTATTTTTTCCTATTTCAAATATGGAAGAGTATGACATGAACTAAACTCCTTTTCGTAGCATCATTAAGCTAAAATTCTTGGTTAAGACTGCAATTTCATTAACTTTTTCAAGTTTTCATAACATAAATAGCTGATAGAGACAGCAGGACACACTTTAGCTAAAGTTGGTACCAAACCTTTAAAGAGACCTGGGTAACCTTCTCTTTGGATAGTTTTTAGCAGGACGTCCCTGAAGCCGTCATATCTATAAGGATGAGCAAAGGTACCTTGTGCTTGCAGTCTTGTTCTCAGTAAATTGATTGGATAGACTACAGTGGCACCAAAGGTACCACTAAAGGCACCCATTGGTAGAACGACTAAGTTGCTGAGTTCCACATCTTCTTCTTTCTTATTTAATTTTTTTGCCTTTGATGAAATGTACCATTTTTTCAACATACTGAAAGTTCCAAGATCTAATGCTGCATACGGAAAGATACCAAGTACACCAACAGTAACACCTCTGTAGAATAACTTTAGACCACCTTCGGTGTACATTTCTTTCGCTGTTTGAATCATTAGTTTTCTACCTTTCAATTCTGCATTCAATGGGGCACATTGCATTCTAAATTTCAGTGTATCAATTGGGTAAACAGAAAATTGTGCACAAACACCCGCTAACCCACCTGCAATGAAAGTTGATAATTTGGACAGATCTTTAGTGTCTTTACAATTTTCTACTTTTGTCATTAATTTCTTTGTAATTTCAAATGACCCGAATTTAATTGAACTTTCAGGAAACACTTTCAAAGCGTTTAAACCATTCCCCACATAGAAAGACTTTATACCACCTTGTCTATAAAGACTTATTATGGCTTTAACTAATGGAGATCTAAGTTTGTTTGGTTTGGCATGTGGATTTTTAGCCAGCACGTCCTCTGTGGAGTTTAACAAAGTAGATGATAAATCTGTTCTAGCAATTAAAAACACCTTCAATCTATCAAACGGTGCAGTACAAGTACGAGAAATAACACCAGAAATACCACCTGCGATGAAGAAACCAAACCCTTTTATAAAGTCGTTAATCAAAGTCATATCACCTTCAGAAGACAGATCCACATCCTCATTGAATAAATAAAAATACGAGTAAGCAGTATGTAGTCTCGAGCCTTGTTCTCGAGGCATCATTAGCAGAAAATCTCTCCATTGGTCGTAGGTTATATATTCAGGGTCAGAGCTAGACTTTGCTTTTCTTCTCAAGAAAGCCCATTTTATGAAACTATTAAATCTTGGCTTCATAACTTGCTTATCCTCTGGTCGTACACCATTGTCAGCTGAAGTTGACAATGAGTGTAGATACTCAGTTAGCTCACTAGTTTTAATTTTCCCATCGTTGTCTGCATCTATTCGTTGAAACCCGAGTTCTATCTGTTCTTCAGCTTTCCTAGCATACTTTTTGAAATCTTCGATGTCTATAACGGAGTCATGATTTGAGTCCATGGCATTGAAGAGAAGATGTAAGGCATCATCACTTTTACTCAAAGGGTGGTCTTTCTCTTTGAAAGCCCGTTTCAAAGCCCGTAAATCTATCCGACCATTACCATCGACATCTAAGTCCTTAAACAGCCGTTCATATCTCGAATCATCAGCATTACTACCTGCCATTACTAACACTTGCAATAATACTTTTCAAAAACAAAAGTTTGAGTAAATAAAATCGCCTAGAGTCACTCTTATGGGCCATACAAAGTCAACCAAAACAGCCTTAATGTTTATAAGATACACGACCAATGCCGAATATTAACACGAAGTACAGTACTGAAGAAAATGCCAAGCTTCACTCAGGCTCATCGGTCACCCCAGGGCTCTAAAATTTTAATTTAAAGGATTTTCGCCTTGAAATGGTCAATTTCAGGACTTTTTTTTTTCACAAGAAAAATGGGATAAGAAGAGCCTATTGGGCTGAATTTGTTGCATTAAAAAGGAGACTATTGGAGTATTTGGACAAGGACGTGAAGTTTAGTAGGGAAAAGGAAGTACAATTGGCGATGCCTAAGTTAGAGCAGTTTGAGATCAAGAAGTATTGGCAGATTTTCTCCGGTTTGAAGCCGGTTGAGAACAAAGTAAGCCACGATCAGGTGTTGCCCATTCTTTACAATTCGAAGCTGGATTCTTCGATATTGAACAAGATATGGTTTCTTGCCGATATTGATGACGATGATAACCTTGATTTTGAGGAATTTGTGATCTGTATGAGGTTAATTTTTGATATGGTAAATAAGAACATTGATTCTGTTCCTGATGAACTCCCTGAATGGTTAGTTCCGGGAAGCAAAGCTAAGTTGATTAAGGAAAGACAGAAAGCTAAGCAACAAGAGAATGCTGAGATTCCAAGACAAGAAGTTCCAGATGTTGACTGGTATATATCACCAGAGGATAAGACATACTATGAAAAGATACTATCCACATGTGGACCAATGGCGGATGGTACTGTCACTTTTGCGGAGTTAAGCCTGGCTTTGAAGTCAAAGTTTTTCAATATTGGTGTAAGCGATATGGAAAGGACTTGGAAGTTGATAAACCCTAGGGATTTACCATCCATTGATAGGGATCCAGCTATGTATTTTATCCATTGCCTAAGACAACGCAATGATATTGGAACATCAATTCCATCAGAATTACCACCTGCATTGGCAGAAGTGTGCAATAAGCAAAGAGTTGAATATGACCTGTCCTCTAAACAAGCCGACTTAAAGAGACTAGACACAAAGGAACCCACAAAGAATGATGTGACAAAACTGGGCGACGAATTGGATCGTTTGGAGCACAGCCTTGAGAATTTAACCACTGGAAGTACATCCTCAACATTACAAGGTACAATTAAAATGAGTAAAGAATCGTTAAATCAGTTTAAGGGTTTGTTAGCATTCATGGAAAATGATTTGAACCATCCAAACCCAGATAGTAATGCTAATGTAAAATATGTCACAGATGATCTAGATAACATTGATCAACAAGTACAGATGTTAGAGACCTACTTGCAACAAAAAAGGCAAGAACTTGGATCACTGAAGGCAGAAGTTGGTTCTACGTAGTTTTTATGGTTTATGTGGAACTAAAATCAATAACTCTAAATATTGTAATGTATCTAGTAGTATATAAACAAAAAAAAAATGGCATTAAAAAAATCTTAGCTTATGATGCAAAAAAAGATCATTGGAATTTATTTCTTAAAGGACAAGAAGCACTTTTAACATTCGGCGTGTTTATATACAATATAGAATCATTAATGTATACCATTGAATGAACTTCAGCAAGTATGTACAATTCTGCGTAAAGCAAGCTCAACCGATTAACAGCATCCATTCATCTCTCTATCTAAGGAATGTCCAGGATTTGTGCTTCTTATCATGCATTATCGTTCTATCCTAGAGCTCAAAGTGTCAGAGAAGTATTACACATTGATATCAAAAAATTCATTAGGAAGATGAATAAGCAGATATAGCAAAATCTGTAGCAGCTGATAGTAGTGATGCATCAGAGGCTTTTATTAGATTGTTATTTGCCAGTTCTTTTGCAACTGCTTTAACCTGTTGTAAGAATTCTAAAGATTCTTGGAATTTTTCATCAAGGTCTGGAGTGGACTTGTAAGTACTGAAATCAGTAGCCACCAATGACAACGCGTCCGCTTTGGCATTGCCATTGTGAAGATATTTTTGCAAAAAGAACTCCCACATCATAGCCATTATGGTATTTGGTGTGTCTAGTTTAAATGGCATACTTCTCACAACAGACTTTTTCCAGTTAAAATTATCTAGGTTTAATCTATCAAATTCACCAGATGTTAATGAGGAAACGGTTATTGCTTCAAACAGTTCATTCAGATTCTCTTTAACAAATGCCAGGTGATCTCTGAAAACAAGTGTCTTCTTATCTATTGGACCATGGTAGTTAGATGGCTTTTGTTTAATCTGGAATAGTGTTAAGATTCTGGCTATTATTAAAATATGTTGTGAAGCATCTGGATACGATCTTAGTGTGGCTTCAGATAGTGCTGAAGTGGTAGATGGTACAGTATCTTTTCCTAGTTCAAGCACATCTAGTTTTAAGAACACCATCAAAATGAAAATTGGTTCGATGTAGTCCTTGGATACCTGTAGTTCTGGTAATTTCATCAAGACCTCACCCCATTTTGTTGGAGTTAATTCCTTCTTCGATATGTTACAATCAAAGAACCCTAGAACAACTAATGTTCTCAAAAAACATGTCGCAAGCAAATCAAAAGCGCTGTGTAGTTTCTTTTCATGATTCACTGATGCAGGGAAAATAACTTCATTTGAGATAAATTTGTCACCTAAATTGTCTGAAGTTGACAACAATTGTAAAAATGATAGTAGTGAAAATGGAGCTTCACTATCAGTTTTCACTATTATTCGATTAATTTTTTCAAAAGCTGAAGGTGTCATTCTATTGGTCAATTGAACGCTTTCCTCTGGGGCAAACCATTTGACATGTTTAATTTGTTTGATCTGGTAGTATCTGTTAATTGGTTGAGTAAGCAAGTTTACCTCTTGATTCTTAAAGGCATCAACGGATTTTTCGACAAGCTTTCTGTATGAATTGGAAGAGCCACCATCCAATGGTGGCTCTTCTGGATAAACTCCAGTTGTAATCGCATCAAACAACTTTCCTGTAACCAAACCAATGGAACGGTAAAAGTAATACTCATGTGGCAATCTTTGAGCAATAAAATCGTGAACATCAGCAGGAATTGCGTCAGGATCATCAAATGAAGCACTGGGGATACTTTTCTTCTTTTCATTATCGGATTCACCTGGGGAAGTGTGTGTAGCCGAATTTTCTTTTTGGGCTTCATCAGAATTCTCATTCTCACTCAAAAGTTCCACTCTACCGTTCGCTTTCAAGACAGGCATAAACTTCAAGGCTGCGTAGCCCTTTTGATATTTAATCAAATATTGATCTTTTTCGGATTTGATAGGATTGGTTAATTCATATGTGTAGAAATTTGTCCCTGCATTCAAAACCATTTCCAAAGCAATATCAAAAAGTTGTGGAACAGGATAGATTTGCAATGGAGGTAATGTGACTGGTTGCAAGTCATTTCCAACAGCCATGGAAATGTCAACTAACTCCTCATGAGTAATGCCAAACTCCTTTAGGACTCTTGACTTTTCAATAAATCTAAACTCTTTATTTGGGAATTCCATACCTAAGATAAACTTGTCTACCTTTGGAAGCATTAGACAGTCTGTTGGGCCGTAAATAGCATCGATGAACTCATTCTCAAATAGATATGCAAGTTGAATCCATGAAGTATATGGTGCAACTTGGTACATTATATCGTGTTCGATAAAGTAAGAAATAAGATCTGCTTGATATGCCTTTGGATCGATTGTAGTTGTATATCTAAATGGTTCTTGTGGCTGGATTGGTTGGTCAATGTATGACTCTTGGTTGCTGGTAACAAGGTTGTTCCACTGAGTCCAAGCTCTATGTCTCTGGGCCAGGACAGTCTCCTTGTTTGAGCGCATTGTTGGGTTAGTCGCAGCATTTGGACCTGAAGTTGTCGCACCATTAGATGCAGCTTTAGCAGACTCCTTTGACGCAGCTGAGAAATAACCTTCATTCTCCAATTGATCATGAGTCAACGACCCATTGAAAATGAAAATTGGGGTGATATTATACTCATTGTAAACTTTCAAATCGCTTTCCAAGTACAGCTTTAAGCTAGTGGGAAAACCCCCAATTGCATCCAAGTACTGCTCCCTCTTGCTGGTAAGTAACCTTGACACATAGTGGTTAACATCAATACCTAGAGTGCAATTGGCTAAGCTCTCTATGGAATAGGAGCCCACCAAAGATCTCTCAAACAAGTAAGACTCTAATGATTTGATTGGCATAATTAATTTTTGTTCTGTATTTCAAGTATTACCAGTACCAATTTCCTTACTTTTATGATGAGGAATGCTTTCACAATTGCTAAATCGTGCTCCAAATGTCAAAAGATCTCCAAAAGAATATGCAATAATTCCTGCAAATACCTCAATCGAGAACAAATTTATAAAGATGTTTCAAAGACACAGGTGTCAAAAAAAATAATAGATATCCGATGAGTTAGTGCTTCGAGGTAGATCAAAAACAATGAAAGCGCCCAGTGATAGATGGTTACACTACCTAAGACCAATCGGAGCTTCACGAAGTAGAATCCTGTAATCCAATCTGATATCTGTTCCCTTTTTAATGACCATTAAAATGGGCTCTTACTTCGAAATCCCAAAGTTTCCTTTTCCGAATTGCTTTGAATTTTGCTTCTCGCCGGAAAAATGGCAAAATACTCCCAAAATCTATGCATACGAGTAATAAGTCACATGTACCTTCTACACTTCAAATTGTAATAGTTAGTTATATACTAATATTACTCAAATTATGGATAATCTCTACCGCTATGGTACTGAAATGGTACTGAACTGGTGCTGAACTGGTACTGAAATTGATCCTTTCTTCCGTTACTAGTCTATGGATTACTGTTTTATACACTATTCTGCGCTTGTGAGAATATACAAATACGTACTCGAAATTACAAAATGGGAAATTATATGCTAGATCATGAATATTGACGTATTTCAGAAGGCTTACACATATCTTCACGAGCTGGTAGTTAATTGACTGGATCTTCTCTCAAGATCTTTCAAGCGTAAAGTTATCTTTTGTAACCGTTTCTGCAGATTGTTTACCTCTTTAAATTGGGCTTTATATTCGTTGGAGTCAAACAAGAGCTCGTTCTCCAGCCTTAACGAGTCTCTTACAGTCCGCAACTTTAAGATCAGTAGTGCTTGGGACTCTCGCAGTTCGTTGATTGCTTGGTATAGATTATCCAGGTCTGATGAAACCAACGAATACACACTTAACTCGACTGGATGTATACCTTGTACTTCACTGTTATCAGACATTAATCGTTTTTAAAACCCTTGCTGCACTTATAAATAGATTTCTGTTTATGAACACTTTAAGTTTACTAGACTTTTCATTAAATTTCAAAAGGTTGCTATCTAATTTTACATTTTGGTAATCAACCCTTGAATTGAGTTCTTCATAAATAAGAAGGAGCAAAACTTGTCTTTCTCCGATATCATGGCCAAACTTTTATGATAATAACAGATGGTTGCTATAAAACGTAAAAGAACTATATTACATACTCACTTGAGACCACATTTCAGTATTTTAAAGTCTCATTAAAGATACAAAAAAAATAATACGTAACAGTAAATGCAGATGTTTACCCCAACCGACTTTACTATATGTATGTTATGCAATCATTCATCATTGAAAGATTCATCAGAGTCAACTTCTTCATCCTCATCATCGTCAATGAAATCTTCTTCATCCGATATCTCTATAGGCTCAGCATATGACTTCTTTGCTGTCTGTCTAGAGGACCTTTGTCTTCTGACTGGTACGACTTCTTCATCGTCTTGCTCTGACAAGTTTGCATCAGAGAGTTCGTCTTCAGAAGATTCGACTACTTTGGCTTTTCTCTTGGGTGGAGCTTTTTTCTTTGCTGCAGGAGCACTTGATTCCTTTACAGAGGTATCCTCTGACGTAATTTGATCTAATGGTGCATCTTCATCAAAGGCTGAAGCGATCTTGTTGAACTTACTAGAAAATGCGCTTATTCCACTCTCGTCACTATTCTCTTGTTTGACCTTTTGATCAAATATAGTAGTTGATGGGGTAGAAGCGTTACTCGTTACATCTGAAACCCCAAGTTCTTCTTTTACGCTGGGTGTTGATGCAGCTGAAGATGGTGGTTCGACCTTTACTTTAACGGGCCTCTTAGCCTTTATCTTCGCCTGAGGTTTGATCAAAATTCTATCGAAATCGTCTTCCTTCTTAATTTTCTTAATTCTTCTTGCAGGTTTCTTCTTACCCGATGGATCATAGTCATCGTCATCACCACCTTTTCTCTTCCTTTTCCCACCTTTTGTTTTTGGAACAGCACTGTTACGCAAGAACAAGTCCATTTTTTGGAAGTCCTCATACGCAGTCAAAAAGTCATCCAAGTCATTATTCCATAGATCCTTGGCAGAAAGTTTCAACAGATTTTCGAGCTCAGTTTCTTTTTCTTGCTTCTGCTTCAAAAGTTTTTCGTAACGTTCTTTTGTTAAAGACCAAATCTTTAAACCTAACAGGTATTCATAAGTACCAAAGAGTTCTTCAGGCCCATTAACAGTACTTTCATCGTCCTTGTCCTTCTTTCTAGTAGCTTCTTCACTCTCTTCCAAGTCCTCATCTTCGTCTTCACTAATTATAGCTTCAACTTCTTCATCAATCTTACCGAAGTGTGGTTTTCCTTCTTTATTGATTCTAGGGAAACCTAATTCCTCAAGTTCGGATATCAATTGCTTCTTTGGTTTATTTGTGACAATTAGAGATTTATCAATGATCATCTTGATAAATTTAACTTGGAAAGACAATTTTTCAGCCTCCCATTGTAATCTACCTGTCATATAATCCTTTCTCTTTTGATAATATTCTAATCTAACCTCATAGAAATCTTTTAAAATTTCATGAACATGATCATATTTCTTGATCTTACCTCTGTAGTCAAAGGCGACCATATTTTGTAGACTAATTGGCGATATCAGTTTAAATCTTTCATAAAATCCAAGTTTTCTAGTTTTAGTCATTTCTTCATCTGTCAATTTAATTATAAACTTGATAGTTTCAGCGTGCTGTTCCTCCATATCTTTGATCCAAGGCTTAACCTTTTCACTACCACCTAAACCTAGCAATAGATGCTCCTTAATGGTAGAAGTCCAAGTTCTAGCAGGAAGTTCAGTAATTTCAAGTGTATTTGGACCAACTTGTTCAATTCTACCATACATCCTGTATCTCTGTGACTCAATTTTTTCCATTGTACCAGTCCAACCTCTAAACCATGGGTGCATATCATCCATTTCTTCATCATTCAATAAATGCCTGATATTGTTAACAACATCTAGAGGATTAAATGGAGGAATACTGGTACTCCAACCAGTACCAATACCTTCTGCACCATTAATTAGCACCATTGGTACGACTGGAAGATACCACTCAGGCTCAACAGTCTTTTCATCTTCTTGAACATAGCGGAAAAGAGGATCATCAGCAGGATGGAATACTTTTCTCGCAATTTTATTCAGCTCAGTGTAGATATATCTTGCAGCAGCAGCATCCTTACCACCAGTAGCTCTTGTACCAAAGGCACCATTCGGCTTCAAGAAATATATGTTATTAGTACCAACAAAATTTTGAGCCATACCAATAATAGTTTGAACAAGGGCCTGTTCACCATGATGATAAGCAGTGTAATCACTGACAGCTGGAGCTAAATTAGCAACCTTCTTTTCTGTAGTTAGATTCTTCTTGAAACAAGTATACAAAACCTTTCTTTGACCAGGTTTAAAACCATCAAGTACACTAGGAATAGATCTAACATTGTCCGCCAAAGAGAATAAAATCAACTCTTTATTAATAAAATCACTTATTGGAATTTCATTTAGAGTTGGGTCCAAGACTGTACCAGGCTCATATTGACGTAGCCATTCTTTTCTATCATCAGCTTTCTTCTTTGAGAATGCCAAGTCTATGAGGTCCTTATCATCCCCTTGTAAAGCATGAAACTTTTTCAAATGCGTATCTAGATTAGAAAAATATTCAATAATTTCTGGACTTGTGGAGGTACCTAAACCCTTGTAGTACTTCTGCTTCCAACTGTACTTATGAGACTCTTCTTCTCTCCATTTTTCATAATCTGGAAGATTGAAAAACGAGATTACCTTTTTGATTGGCTTGGTGATAGTCACTTTGACAATTGGAGTGATGAACTCAATTAAGAAACCAGGAATATCTAGCAAACCAGGAAAAGATGTCTCAATAAAGTTGATAATCAAACCCTTGATATGTGAACCGTCATGATCTTGATCTGTCATAATCATCAAGTGCCCATATCTTAGTGATTTCGTATCTTCATACTTCTTTCTGTGTTGAAGACCCATGATCTTTTTTATGGCCTGAATTTCAGCATTTTTTAGAATCTGATCTGCAGTGGCCTCTCTAACATTTAACATTTTACCTCTTAGCGGATAACAACCGTAGTAATCTCTACCAACAACAGCTAAACCAGCAACTGCTAAGGACAAGGCAGAGTCACCCTCTGTCAAAATAAGCGTACATTTGTAACCATCTTTAGTACCTGCTTTATTGGCATCTTCTAATTTTGGATAATCAGTAATTCTTGACTTCCTGGAACCATCTGATTTCTTTAGTGCATTATTAGCATTCTCATCAGCAATTTCAAAAATCTTTGTGGCTAAATCAGTTTTCATAATTTTATTGATATAGTCGCTACTAATATCACACCTTGATCCAAAATCTTTAACTCTTGTGGTCAGTTGCTCTTTTGTTTGCGATGTGAATGCAGGATTTTCAATTAGACAGTTGATAAATATGAACATGTTATTCTTGATTTGATATGGCTTAATATTTTTCTTCTTCTTCTTAAGGATATCAGAAACTTTTCTGACGATTTGATCAGCAATATAATTAACATGAGTACCACCCGTTGTTGTAGCAATTGAGTTAACAAATGAAACCTGCTTGAAAGAAATATCGGAGACTGCAAAGGCTATTTCCCATCTGTCACTGACACGTTCATATAAAATAGTTGGAATATTACTTGGAGTAGTGTCTGATTCACCATTGTCCATTTTCCTCATCTTTTCTAATGACTTCAAATACAATTCCACGTAGTTCTTGAAATTCCTTATCTTCAATGGTTTTCCATTCAGGTAAACATTAACATCACGTACAGAACCGTTAATATCATAAACACGACGACGCATCACACCCAATATATCACTGTCTAGTGACTCCATACCAAATCTGCTCAAGTCAGGCTTAAATGCTACTTTAGTATACGATGGACCTTTCTTATAAGAGGTAATCTTAGGCGGATGACACACATTCATATTGTTTTCCCACGTCTGAACATACTTACGGCCATTTTTGGGGTCTGCTGTCTCCAAAGTAAACTCTGTTGAGAATATATTACACAATTTGGCACCGTAACCGTTTCTACCACCAGTGACCTTTTTTTCATCATCATCATAATTAGAAGACGTCAACAAGTGTCCAAAAATTAGTTCTGGAATATAGATCTTCTCCTTTTCATGAATTTCAATTGGGATACCTTTACCATCGTTTCTAACTTCAATGAAGTTTTCCTCAGGGTTGATGGTAACATCAATCCTTTTCATTGAGGGATCACGTACCTTATTATCAGCTGCATTCACTAGAATTTCATCGAAGATTTTAAATAGACCTGGAACAATATTCACGGTCTTGTCAATCATACAATCAGTTTCCTCATCATAAATCCACTGCTCTTGTTCTTGTATTTCTACAGATCCAATATATGTATCGGGTCTCTTAAGAATATGCTCTAACTGAGATATCTTCTGATATCTTTCAGAAGCGGTTTTAGGTTCACTCATTTGAACACCCGATATCAATCCTTTAACTTTGATACTTGCTTGCAATTACGTGTTCTAGTCCGTACGAACCCCAAATCTGAAAGAGCTTCCCACGTCAATTTTGCTTTCCTAATTGAGCGCGTAGGATCTACTTCTTGCCTGAACTCACAAACAGTAACGAGTACAACACAATAAAAGAAAACTCTAAACACGTCACTCACGGGATGCTTTAAGAAGATGGCGGCAATTCCTTGTTGTTGTCGTTCTTGAACAATAGCATTGGCAGATCAAAAATATGATCAACAATACAAATCACAACTCGATTTTCCCAGAATTTTCGTATTTTACAGTTTACGTGTAACACTAACGTACTTAGTGACGGTAATAGCAATTCATCGGAGTTCGAGTATTAATTAGTACCTTAATAGCAAGTAGAGTATTTTCTAGAAAAATCTCAAAGGAATTTAAGTGATCTCATATTCTATTCGTTTAAATATTGCAAATATATGATTCTATACATGGAATAAATTAGTAATCAAAATAGAGGTAGCAATGCCAGCAATTGCAATCATAAAAAGTGTATGTGTATTCAAGTCATACACGCAAACACCACTAAAATTTGTGTAGGTAAATGGCACATTCCAGAGATAAAAAAGGAGTAACCAGATATTTGTGAATGCTTATTTCTATTAAAAGAATATCTGTTCATATCGTAAGTCCTTTCTCGATACCATGGTCCTCGTCGGTGTTATTATTTTGCATTCATTCGAGAGGTTAAAATGAGAGAAAAATTAATTTTCTATAGAATAAGTTCGTTCACAATTTTGTTGGTGATGTTCCTCTTTAGTTTATTAGTATTCCCCCCACGAAGCGAAATTCACGTCAAGATAAATGTATTATGGGCCCTCTGAATGTCACTTGAAATTGAGAGCCTCTAATAAAAAATCATATATAGTACATCTCCGAGATGTATAACTGGAGTCCTAAGATATCGAACAACAAAAATGGTCCGGTTCTTTGTGCATTAGCAAGCTTGATCTTGTGGCCAACTCAAAAACATCATCGACACCTTCACCAGTCAACGCACTGCATTCCAAATACTTTTTAGCCCCAATGGCCTTCGCTACTTGTTCTGCATCTTCTCTATTTACGAAAACTATGCCTTCTTGTTTTGATTTCCTCAAATCTTCCTTTAGCCCTACAAGTATCACAGGTGCATCTGGACAGTACCTGAACGCTTCTTCGGCCCATTTTGTCCTGGCATTATGTAGAGATTCAACATTGTCCACAGAAAAAGCAATCAGTATTACATCTGCCCCTGAATAAGAAAATGGTCTTAATCTTTCGTATTCTTCTTGTCCTGCTGTATCCCACAATGCCAGAGATACTTTTATCCCATCAACGCGACAATCTGTTACATAGTTCTCAAACACTGTAGGATGGTATTGTTCAGGGAATTTCCCCAGCGTAAACACATAAAGTAACGATGTTTTACCGCACGCACCATCACCGATAATCACCAATTTTCTCCGTATAGCTTTCTCGGACATTTCTTAATAAATGTTTACTTATAGTCTATAGTTTCTTATGTGGCTTCTTTAACCAATGATGCAATTACTCTTTCCAATAACTGTCTCGCTTACTTGATAGACATGCAAGACACTCTCCAACTGTCTATACTTATCGATCGAAATAAGCTCACCTATCCCCTTGTTTCCTAATCAACCTCACAATCGAAAACAAACGGTACACTGCAAGCCAGAGATATTATGTTATATATTGTAACCTGTACAACAACAATCAGCTGGTACTTAATCGAGTCTGAAAGTAGCTAAGTAGTCTTAATAAAGTTTTCTGTAGTTTCTGATCTTACAAACGGTAATTTGTGCATTTTCAACTAAAACTGCCTTTGAACTACTTTTTTTCCTTTGTCCTCGAGCAATTGAAATAGCGATGGATTCTGAAGAACAAATGTAAAATCTACAATATTTAATCGTTCAGCAGCCTGGTATATGTTCTAACAGTCATATTAACGTATCAGATAGCTATTTTAATCAAATCAATTCAACGTTATCTCAGAGTTTGGCTGGTTAACTTTGTACTTAGATCTTACTTTAGGAACAGAAATTTGCACTGTGCGGAATTGATTTATCAATAGAACATTACGTGCCTGTGAAGCGTTTTGACAATTTCAGCACTGGGATTACAAGCAGATATTATCATAAGTATGACTAATGTTCTGGGACGTTTAAAGCGTCTTTCTGGACAGGTTAACGACAACTACTTCACCACCAGAACTATTTTGACCGATGAATTTGCATCCAGTTGGAATAGCAAAAGGGAGGAATTGATTGATAATTACAAAAAATTGGATAACGATTCTGAGAGGAAAGAATGGCTGCGATCTTTTTTCATGGATGTTATTAGATTGTTGAAACTGTCTGAAGATAACAATTCTCTACAAATTGATACTTTATCTGAACTCATCAAACTGGTATATAATGCCACTCCGTCTTTTAAGCAAACTATAGGTGAAGTGTTTGCTGCAGTGGTAAATACATATTGTCCGAAGTCGGTAATTGACAAAGTTTTGAGGTTGATTACTTTAACGCCAATTCTTCGCACTGAAGTATATAAATACAGCTGGTTGTCGACAAAGTTAATGACCAACGACCAAAAGATACTAACAAAACACCTACTAAAAAAAAATAGGTATGAAATCAAAAAATATAACTTGATATATGAAAATCCAATTGGTTTTACGCAAATAACATCGCTATTAAATGTACTGGTCCTAGATCCTTATGCACATCAAAAAATTCCATACTTCGTTTCACAGCTATATCAGATAATGGGAAAATACTCATTGGACCCATTGAGAACCCTAGATGTAATGATAACGTTTTTTGCAGAGCATGTAACTCTTCATTATAAACTAATACTCGATTTTCTGAAATGTACAAACTACTGGCCAAGGGATACTCAACTTGCCAATCCTGATAACATCATGAGTTTAAACCACGGTGGTAACAAAACAGCTGCCAAATTGATTACTGTAAGGTTGAATTCTTTCTTTCAATCGGCGGTTGAAGGAAAATCTATTTCTTCGTTCGAGGACAATTATCTTAACCTCAGTTGCTTACTCATAAAAGAAGGATTTGTAAATTTTTCAAATATATGGAGTAATTTAAGTCCATTAAGTGAAGAGTTCAAGAGCACCTTAGATGATTATATGAAAAAACTTGAGTTGGAGTCTACAAAAGGGTTAGATAATCCGTTAGCTATGGCTTCTGCTTTGACCAACGAGGATGACGAGGCTGATAACAAAGAATTAGACAACAAAGATTCTGATACAACTATGACAGGTACAGAAGAAGAAGATAAGGAACTTGAGGAAGCACAGAAACGAAATTTTGAAGCGGCTGTATTGAATCACGGCAAACTCAAGCTTCTTATAAAACTTTTAGCTCATGGAACTTATGCACCAACTTTATGGGCCATTAGTGAGTTTCCAGAAATTTCTCATTTAGATACAGATATTCCAATCTTGTTTTCAAAGCTATTCGAAATACAAATAGAGAACCTCTATGAG
This sequence comes from Nakaseomyces glabratus, assembly GCF_010111755.1. Lineage (NCBI taxonomy): Eukaryota > Fungi > Ascomycota > Saccharomycetes > Saccharomycetales > Saccharomycetaceae > Nakaseomyces > Nakaseomyces glabratus. The sequence continues at coordinate 586,736 of NC_088960.1, forward strand.
AGCATGTCGTTCAGGTGGCGTAATACTCCTGCCATAATCTCAGGACTAAAAAAGCTGGAAAATGGCCTCTTGTCTTCTAAGCCAAGATTATATGAAACAATATACTCAGATGATACCAACGAGTGTGTAGAGCTGAATACTAAGAGAAAATTCTACTATCAAGATTGGTCATCTGGCTTACCAAGAATAGCTGACATCAATGAATTGGTAGATGTGTGTCACCAGTATTTCAAGTACTTTGATGTCTCATTAGGATGCAATAGCAGCTTAATAATAAAGCTTTGTCGGATTGTATCTGCAAAGTTAAGAGGAACCGAAGTTGATGGGACTGATCAATCTCAGACACTCGAATTAGCTATAAATTATACCCGTAAATTTCTTTTGCCTATTGTAGGTGTGATGAGCGAAAATTCCACTCTTGGGAGTGAGATATTTAATCTTTTGAAGGAATTTCCATTGGAAAAAAGGTACTTCATGTACAATGAAATGTTAACTAAGACATCGCAGGATAATCTTCTCGTAAAGATCGGATTTAATAAAGCTGAAAGGGAAGCTAAGTCAATTCTGAAATCTTTGAGTACAGATAATATTGAAACTGGTTCCAGGAAATTTGCAAGACTTTTATCATCAAATCCACTTGCAACTTTGCTCCCCACGATAAAGCAAATTGAAAACTACGACAAAGTTAGTGAATTGATAATCTTTACAACAAAGTTCTTAAATCAATTTGGATACGATGTTCTTCAATATATTCTACTTCTTCGTTTAACATATTCTAGGCCCATTATGCAAGATGATGGTATAAATCAGTCTATGTGGGTTCAGAGATTGGCAGTATTTATTGCTGGGTTAGTCAAAAGTTGTCCTCAAATGGATATCTCGGAGCTTATCACTTATATAATCAAACAATTGCATGTTGGAAGTTCTATTGCAATCACAATTATGAAAGAGTTAATTTCGACTGTTGCAGGTATACGTGATTTGAATCATGTTAGCAGAGAACGTCTAATCTTGATCAACTCAAGTAGACCTCTTCAAAAATATGGTCATAAGCTTATATTTGATGTTAGAAATGAAAATAAATCATTGGGTATGAAACTTATGACTTTATTCCAAAATCAAGATGCTGTTTCTGAAATTATTGTTTTGCTATACAATCTCAATTTGAATATTAATCAACAAGATCTGCATTACAAAATTCTCTCCTCCAAATGCGATGAGATGAATACGTTATTATGGTCTTACATAGAGCTTGTAAAATACAGTAATACTCATGACAACTTTCCAAAATATGTTTACCCTTTCGAAAGACTGATTAATGAGTTTCACATTTCCACACCATGGGCATTCCATATCTGGAGAGATTATTTTAAGGAAGAGGATGAAATATCTGGGGATCTATCAAATTTTAGTAGCTATGAAAAAATAGATTTCCCAGAACTTTCAGCATCGAACTTTGACAGAAGCTTCTTTCTGACATTTTGGAGACTATCTCTTTTACATGTTCAATTTGATAAGAATCTTTATAATACCAGAAAAAAGGAAATTGAAAGTGAAATAGTTCCAGGATTGACTAACAGACAAAAAAATCAAAAAGTAGGTGAGAAGAAGGAAATAATGTCAAGTTGTATTACTCATGAACATATCTTTATCAAAACCAAAAAATATTTATGTGAAAATTCATCTAGCTGGGGTAATAGCTTGGACTTAGATAACCAGCACATTTTCATTAAATTCTGTATTGTGCCTAGAATTTTATTTTCTCCTTCGGATGCCTTATTCACCTCAAGATTTTTGATAGAAACTTTTGGTAATGAATTATTATTTTCCCTCATGGACACCTTTATCAAATCAAGAATGATGCATGCTTTGATATTTTGTTCTACTATTTCGGAGGCTGCTAACTTAGGTATATTTTTTGCTGATTTGTTTGAATATTTGGAAAAAGCCAGAATATCTGGGAAATTGACAGACGATCTAACAGCTACCCTTTATAATTGGCATGACGTTCTTGTAGAAGAATCAATTATACTGTTGAAAGAAAGAAACTATATGTCTATTCGTAATGGAATTGAATTTCTTCGTAACGTTTCTGATATATTCCCTGTTGTTGACATTCATATCAAGTTATGCTGTCAGGCATTAAGAGACATATTAGAAGCTGAAACTAGAGAGGACATCAAACTTCCTACAAATGCTCTTTTAGGTCACTTAAACTCCAAATTAAAATCGTCGATTAGAAAGAGTGAATATTGTCAATTAACAGAAGATGAAAAGCTTCTGGAAGAGAAATATAATGAGGAGCTGAATGAAATTAAGGATTATGAAACTAGCCTAGAAAATGAGAAAAAACAAGCTGAATTGAGGGCAAAAATAGAAGAAAATAAACAAAAGAGATTGGAGGCTGAGAAGCAGAAAGCAGAGTTGCAAAAACAACAGCAGGTTGAATCTTCCAGAGAAACAAGAGTGTCAGAAGCAAAACTAAAACAAAAAGGTCAATCCCACACTTGGAGATTAACCAAACTGTTTAGAGTTATGGATGATGTTTGCTACTTCATTTCAAGAAATGAATTGAACAGAGCTATTAATCTTGTTGAAGATGATTCTGAAGTGTGGAATATTAAGCATGCTATCAAGAATAAAGGCTCTCTAGGAAGCTTTAGGAATAACATCTTTGAAATTTTTGGACGCTATTTCAAATCGCTTATTTTGTATCCACAAAATAGTGATTTCCAGGTAAGAATGGACGAATTGAAGGCGGCAACCAAATATTTGGATCGTAAATCCAATGATGTTGAACCCGAGAAGAGCAGCAGATACGGGGGCTCTGTAAAGGTTCCTCCTGGTGCATCAGCAAAGTCAGAGGACCTGAGAGGACGCTCAACTACACCCAGTGGGCCAGCATCAGATAAGAACAAACAAAGTTCTAATCAGTTCAGACAAGCACCTGGTAGAAATACCTACAATAATGATAGACAACATAGTGGTCATAGCTACAAAACTGGCAAGGATGATAAAGAAAAGACTCCCCAGCAACGGTCTCAACTTCAATTCCCTGACCGTCCGACTCAAGGAAGAAATGATCATCAGATTGCTGGTCAGAAAAGAGGATACCAATCTCAACAAAAAGACAGTCATGATGACCATGCTAGCAAACGGTTCAGAAAGGAGGACTCCTCACGCATGTCTTACACAGACAGAAATAATCGCTCATTTAATCAGAATTTGGCTTCAAGATTCGGGGGTCCCACAAATAAAAACAGCAATGCCTCTAGTGATCACAAGCCAACAGCATTGCCTCAAGGCCCCAAGGGATCAAGTGGCAGCAGATACCAACGTTAAATCGTCAGTTAATAGATACATTTCTCATCTCATCAATTTATATAACTATAACAAACTTTATACGCTGTGAAGTCCCCGTGGAGACATTCAAAATAATATATAATGCATAATTCAGAGTAATTTATCATCATTCCTTACCATTGATGATGATTACAGAAGATATGACAATTTTTGTTGATACTCCATTGATATTAAAGCTAAAGCTAGTTAGCTCATCGCGTTTTTCATGTAAAGCAATCTCGCACAGAAATTTTGCAGCTTTCTTAATGATCAAAATACAAAAAACAAAAGATCAACAAAGTGAAATATTGCAACTGTATTGAGTTAAGTCCTTTCAATGAATTGAATTCTATAATAACTAGTCTATTTATTGGTTGTCAGTAGGTTAGTGGTATTTCATACATTTCTCAATTGTGATCTAATACAAGTTTAAAAAGCACATAATTGCCGGGGGATAACAAGAGCGGTAGATCATATATAAAGGTGTGGATTCAATTGTTCCATGAGTGAAGAAGTTTGGGATGGAAATCAAGGGACTTTGTCCGTTTATGTTAGTAAAGCCAAGGACTTACCTAATCTAGATAAACTGGATAAGCAGGATGTGCTTTTGAGATTGAGAATCGCTCATATGACTCGTGAGAGCGATACCATAATTAGGGCAGGTCAAACGCCAATTTTCAAATACTACGAGAAATTCGAAATCACACCAGAGTTAAGACCCTTGATGTATGTTGAGATTTATTCGGATAGGAGGAAAAAAGCACCCATTCTTATAGGAAGATGTGAGGTTGATCTTTTGAATGGTATTCGTGCAGATCCCAAGGAAGGCTACTGTACCTGGTACGAATTGAAGAAGCCAAATAACGACTTTGCTGGAACTGTGTTTATCGAATTGACTTTTAAGCCTACGTACCCCACATTCAGGAGAGATGGGGAGTCTTATAATTCAAGAAATCAGGACAAATCCATGGCCGCAAGACCTATACCTCCATTACCAGATGACATGAGCCAATTTGAAAATGAACCAGAATCATTCAGGCCGAACCACTATAATTCCCATTTTTCATCTTCGAGTAGTTCAAGAACTCAATCCAGATTTGGGGGAAGTGAAAGCGATTATTTGCATGCCTCGGCGGTACGACAAGTCACACCAGCGATAGTAGATGACAATCACCATCGTGTAGCTCAACGGTTTGCTACGTCTGATAATTATGGAAACGAAAACGGACCAGCGAACTTCATGTCTTCTGTTGGAACTAGCTCCACAGTAACTACGCAAGATTCGAGTACAACTACTATAACAAATAACTCGGATACTAAGTTTCACTTTGCTAATTTGAGGAAACTGAAAGAAAAGATTAATATCTTTAAGAATCCTAACAATTCTGAAGAGCCAGAAACAAAAAACTCAAATGTTGATATAGAAGCGCTACAAAAGGCGATAGGTATAAATAACGACGCTCAATCAGATGATGTTAGCTCAACGGAATCATTTCATGAACGTTACCAAGCATCAAGAGATATTTCAAAATCGAGCAGTAGAGGGCATAATGATGCTCTTTTTAAATACTCGGGTGGGCAGAATAATGAACCTCCACTACCACCTTTACCAAAAAGTCCGTCAAGATCTCCTACAAGAGACAGGAGCCCTCATCGTACTCCTCATAGCCATCACTATCATCAACATCAGGAAATGGTATCACCTAAATTACCTCCATTACCTACAAGTAGAAACAACTCAACTTCTCCAACAAGAAGGAGACCGCCACCTATTTAAAAAATCAGCAGGTGAGTATATATCCATTATAATAATTTCAATAGGCATTATTTAACTCGTCTCTCATTCCTTTAGATATCTCGCTCAGTTTGATTAATTGAATGCAATGATGGTTTTTAATTAAGATTAGATAAGTGATAAGAATAATATACAGTTTATGCATGAAAATATAACCAAGAAAAAAATAAACCCATTGAAGGATGACGAGCTTTTAAAATGTTGGAATCGACCGTAATAATACTAGGATTATTATTTATTAGATGGTAGATTTTGAGATTCGGATTTGCTAAGCATCTTAAATTCAAAATGCAGGCTCATCACCATAATCATCTTCACCGATATCATCATCGTCACCACCACTGAAGTATTTCTCGGCGTTGTAATCGTCATCGTCGTCTTCATCATCAAATTCATCATCTACCGGTTCTTCAGTACCATCCTCTTCCTTCTTGTTCTCGTCCTCTTCGTCAACTTCTTCAGCGAGTTCCTTGTATTTCTCCAGCATCGATAAACCTAGAGCTTCATCTTGTTCAGATCCTGTAAATATGTCATCCTCATTATTGAATTTTGATAACGTCATGAGCTTCTTTTTATTAATACCCATGACAGCATATAGGTCCTTCGGGAACAGCTCCAAATGAAACGGATGCTCATCAATCGAAACACCAAGTTTCCTTTTCTTCAAGTATTTGTCAGAGTATCTCGCTATCCCATCTGATGGCCCTTCATTGTTAACAAGCTCACGTTTACCTTTCTTCTTGTTCTTATTGTCCCCTTCTTCAGCCGCCTCCAATGTGCCTGTGAAAAATGGACTTTCCCTAAGCGCAGCATTGAAATTAATATACTTTAACGCAATGGAACGATCTCTGCTACTCACATTGCCATTAACAGGTAATGATAAGCTCGGAAATTCAGCAATGTTGTTTGGTCCAATATCCTGATACCCGAGACCAAACGGCAATGATCTAGCACCGCCACCACTTCCTGCACCTCGCCTTCCACTCATGTTGTCCTATCTTCTTGAATTATGTGATACGTTTGCTTAAGTAGGGGGAGTGTGACAGGTCTGCTAGCCCTACCAATCTCATATATATCAGTTGCGATGAGCTTTCTTGCAAGTTTTTTCTTTGTCAAAATCAAAATTTTTCACTTTGAGTAATTTACGGTTTCTACGATGGTTTCTGAGTTTGGATCAAAAGAAAACAATGGCATATAAGAGCTCATCGGTCTAATTGGTATAGTCTGGCATCTGTGCGAAACTGGTAAATATTACAGATTCTTATATCTCAGAGTATTCTGAAAGGAGTTCAGTTAAATATATATTAGTTTGAAAATCTATAAGATAGTATATATAAATGCGAGTTTTGAATGAGTCAAGCAAAATAAAAATATCGGATGTTACGTTGTGTTTAAATGTAGCAATTGATGTAGCGATTCCATGAATAATAAGTAGTGCAACTTTCTTTTTGTGGTATTGACTACAAGAGTGTGTTTTGAAGGTTCACAATGAAATGAATCCTAGTCCTCTAGAAGCTCTTCAATCTCTTCGTCGCTATCGTAACCAGTACCTGAAAGTTTTAGCTGTTCATGTCTCTTCAAGTCATCCACTGCTCTTTCAAGAACTTCTTGCTGCCTCTTCACACGTTGCCTTGTCTTCTTACCCCAGCCGTACTCAGTAGTGGATGATTTGGCAATGGTTTCGACTTCAAAATCTTCTGGGCGTTCTAACAAAGTCTTCTCTCTTTCCTCTTTCTTTCTCTCTTCTTCTTGACGCACTTGTCTAGCCAATTGTCTGCGGTTCTGATCCCTTGTTACCAGGTTCCTGAACAGCATGTATGCACCAACAATTATAACAATCCTAAGAGCCTTTCTGGGCTCGATACTAAGAATGTTGTCAATTGAATTCTCAAAAATTTTGGATATTCTCTCCATTGTTTTGATTTTGGTCTTGGTCTTGGTCTTGGTCTTGGTCTTGCTATATTAGCTGAAGTTCTGAACAACGCGAGTAAACTCCAACTTATGCTTCCGATGCCTCAAAAAAAAAATAGTATTTAGCAAATACTCTTACAATAATAAACTATCTAGATTCAACCGTTGTTAGCTAATATCAAGATTGAGATTTGCCTCCTAAGAGATTACAAAATCTAAATTTTAATTCCGATTTCATCACTATCAACCAAAAATTGCGTTCTTTTTTTCCTTCTTCTGTCAACTTACTAAAGACATCGCAGGAACTCATCGCAAATTCAACATATGATGGCTATCCTGGCTTCGGAAACCTATCTAATACTCTATTGTACAGTAGAGTCCTTGTTTATGATAGCGTTTCCTTTCACTTTCCTTGATATTTCAAAAATTTGCGTTCACACGCAGCTTATATCTCATCGGAGTCCGAACCCGAGGTTTCGAAAGGAGCATATTGTGTTCCTGTTTCCACCTGTTGTGGTCTCACAAATCCACCGTGGTTGTCACTAACAGGCCCAAAATATGTGTGTTCTTTGAAAACACCGTTGTTTTTACCCTCAGCCTTATCGAATTCCACACCACACCATAATCCAGTTAACCCCTCGACAGGACCAACGTATCTGAGCCAGCCGCGTCTCTCAGAGACACCCTTAACCGTGCATCTCTCACCCAATTGTAACTGAGACGCCTTGAGCTCTTGTTGTTCTAGGTCTTTGGCCATATTTGCATTGTACTCAGAATCAAATCTGCCCAACTGTTCTTGCTGTTTCCATCTAAGAACTGTGTTATCACGGTTCTCGTAATCCTTTTGGCTGTATTCAAACAGGGGACCTTCATCTTGTTCATCTTGCTTCATCAATTGATATATTAACGAGTCCTTGTTTGTATCCTGGACTATTATATAACAACTGGAATGGCCTTCTAGTATACGTTGATCACCGTTGGTTTCCTTAGTGACTTCCAGATCCCATTGTCTCTCATCTGAGCTAGCGCGACCCATTGGCGTTCTGTTAAAAGCTACATAGAGTTTCATATCCTGCGGATCAACTCCACTAAATGCATAGATCTGCTCACGGAGCTCGGACACGGTAATACTGTCAGAGTACATCTTTGTGGGCTCTTGGCCATTGAAAAGCCTCACAGTTACTGGGATTTTCTTGTCACTGGTCATATGGAAACGAGGTTTGTCTTGCTAAACACTTAATATTAAACTAACTATTTGTTATAGGTACGCCTCTTCTGAAATTATCCAAGAGGCCTCTTTCCAGTATGCAATTGATATTTCAAATTTATCATGCTGTTGCTAATGGATATCACATTATTTCAACTTGCGATGAGTTCGCTCGCCATAGTCAAAAAGTGAAAAAAATGAAAATTCATCTAAAATTTAGTAGTATAATAACATTTACAGGACATAGTTCAAGAGTTTTGATTGCTCATTGCTAACCATTAAATAATATATCACAGCATTCACAGAACCATATAATCTATAGGTTTTACCAATAAAGCAATAATGAGCGAACAGGTATGTATTTATCCCGAAGGGATTGTTAAATGGCAATTAGCCCCACCAACTATGTTCATAATACTAACCGACCTTTTCTTTTCGATATTGCAAAGCTCTTACCATGCAAATCATAAACTTGATGTGTAAACTGGTGTGGCTGTAATAATTGTGCTTTATAGGTACAGAATACTCAACAAGCGGAACAGAATAACAACAACAGAGGGCAGCAAAAGAAGAAGTTTGAAGCTCCAAAGAGAGAGGCCATTGTAGATCTAGGTAAATATAAAGACAGCAAGGTTTCAGTCAAACTGATGGGTGGTAGAATAGTGACAGGCATTCTAAAGGGTTACGATCAGTTGATGAATCTCGTGCTTGAAGAAACAGAAGAGACATTGAAACCAGAAGTCGAAACAGGTGCTACCCAGCAAGTTACAAGGCAATTGGGTCTAACTGTCATAAGAGGAACTATTTTAATATCCTTGAGCCCACTGGATGGCTCTGAGGTGCTTTACATTCAAACTAACTAAGCTATACAAGGCAAGACTCATGAAATGATATACACGGAAAGCTGAACATTTTTCTTTCACTAAATTGAAACAACAAACCATTATAAATCAATCATGGCAAATGCTATGTATTGGTACTCCCTAGCAATTAGTTCTAATTCAATCTTTTGTAATTATGATGCCTATCAAACATTTGGTAAAACATCAAAACTCTTATCCTTTCCATTTTTAATAAACAGAATTTCAAAAATGATACTTAATGGTGAAGTTGAGGTATTTGTATTTGCAGTTATTTTATAATGTTATTCTGTCTTTGCCATCTGATAAATAAAATATCATCGAGGAGAGTTATAAATTAAATGTATAGTAATATAATATTAATTAACTAATTCAAAACCCTTCAGAACCATTAAATCCTGTAAATGATGTCAATAAGAAGATGTTATAATACTTCTTCTTGGAGATTTCGTTACAGTGGTTCCATGCTGAAGTTAATCTACCGTCAATGCAAGATCCACTCATGTAAAAGTTGTCTGCTCCTGATCCATCAAACATATGAGCAAATGCATCCTGTAAGATAGTCATTTTCAAATCCTCAACAGAACCATATTCCTTTTTAATATAATCCAGTAAGTACTCATCATTTTTAACAAGGTCATTTATTTGGATTAATGTTTGATCGAATGGAATTAGAATGCTTGGTACTTGAGTGTACTTGTCCAGGAAGAACAGGGCATTAGGAACAGCATCATCTCCTAAATGGACAACAGATGACCCCACCCAAGCTTCTGTTTTAGATCTACACTCCCCAATAATCCTGTGCATTTCTTTGTAGATTCTAGGACAAGGTTTAATCCGATTTAGGCCATGTCCTGTTGAAGCCAGTCTATAGTTAGATCCATCAAATAGATCGAGGTCAGCAATATACCATAACTTTACCATCTCCCTTTGAATAATAGACCAAAGTGTTAGAGACTGTTGTACGTAGTGCCATTGTCTCTCATGATCGTGTGTTAATCTGGCACCATTGCGACCATACTGAATACCAATGTTATACTTTGCAGCCACTTCTGGTTGGCGGAATATTTCTAATCTCGATAACATTCTCAACACAGGCTTTCTGTTCATATTCACATATGCGTTGTAATCTCCAATAGAGTACAAAGCCTGTCTGATGTCTTCCTTTGAGTAGTGTTTGCTGCTGTACTTTGATGCTAGAGTTTCAATAGCAGTTTCTTTTTGTTTAATACTTCTATTTATTTGATTCCTTGTTCTACCGACAGGAGAAATATGGCTAGTAGCCGCTAGGATCAATTTATCTTTGAAAATTCCCATTGCTTTACCATTATCTTCCGTCTTAGTTGTTAAGAATGACTGAACTGTTAAGATAGGTTTGTATAAGTGAAATTCCATATGTTCACAAATTTGAGGTAATCTGGAATCCATAACCATGTAGCATAACTTACCGTATGTGTCACGCATACGTTCGGGGTTCATGATTTTGTATCTTCTTCCGATTTCAAAGATATCCTGGAACCATTTAGCATTGTCAGAAAAGTTTTTCATATCCAATAGCTTCTGACCCAATTTCATGTTGGAAGCCACTACCAAGCCTGAAAGCACAGAACATATTTCTTTCAATTGTTCTACTATACGTCTTGATTTCGATTTGTTTGACAAAATATCGACTCTATCTGTATATTCGGAGACTTGCAAAGCTGCTTCCAACAGCCTTAGCAAATGTCTTTCTTCATATGTTAATCTCATAGGTATGTAATGAGACGTTTCAAAAAGAATGGACATCAATTTGTTGTCAATAGAATTGGTATCTTCAACAGATTCCTGTTTCTGAGCCGGTATCTCTGAACCATCATAATTATTTATCGTATCTTGTAATTCTTTCTGTTCACTACTGTCAGCAGGTAATTGTTGTAGTGTTGTTTCAGTGGCCTCACCCGGGTTATCTATTGAAACTTTAGTGAATTCATGCTTTCTTCTTTTACCACCTCTGTGAATCATTTCATAGCAGATCACACAAAAGTTCTCTTGACAATCTTTACATATGATCTCAAACTTCATATCCCTACATTCTTCACAAATACTGGGATCAAGTGGTGCTTCCTCATTGTCAGACACATCGTGATCGCTATCACCATGCTGTACTTCGTCATCGCTATTCTCAACGTACTCAGAGTCCAATATTTCCTTTAGTGATCTTTTATTCGCGGTCCCCATTGTTACTGCTACAAATTTGAGTTGATGTTTTCAATATAATTGAATACTTTCCAAATTCAAGAACTTCGCTTGACAAATAGTTATTAATTATATATCTGGCTTCATCATCTCATCGATGCCGTTTCTGCCAAGTTTTTCAATATTTTTTCAAAATTTCGCTTAGAACTCGATGGTAGGATTAGGGATCATCAAAGATCATTATCGAGTTGATAGTTTTCAAGAGGAAGCAAGAGAAGTATCAAACAGATCCACTTATTACAATATTTGATATTCATTTCATTGATTGACGTAAGTTTGAAAGGTTTCATCTCAGTCAACGCTCCTCCAAAATTGACATAATGAAGACTACGAAAAGTTCAAATGGAAGTTATTATCATGATCTGAGGCGTGCATTACGTATTGGTGTATTATTTATACTTATTTCACTGCTATTCACTTCTCGATTGAGAAATATAGTACAGCAGTTTTTGAATATGTTTGGTAGAGTACGAAGTGGTTACTCGATAGAAGATGTCAACCATGTACCGATATTCTCTGAGCCAGATTTTGATGGTGTGGATGTGCATACAGTAGACATTAAGAGATTAATAATGTTTTTAGTGGTATTTTTTTCATTAGCCATTCCTTTCGTATTTTAGATAATGTCAATAGCAATCTATATTTCCGTGCTAAATTTGCACTACTGTCAATAAGTTTAAATTTAAAGAATAATGTGACTCTTTAAGGGAAAAAAATATTCTAAAATTCATATAACAGTATTGTTTATATCACTACAAAAAAAAAAAATATAATAAAGCCAATAGGTCATTAAAAAGGGGAGAATACTAAGTAGACATAGCTCCAACTATTTTTGTTTCCATTAGGTATGGTTTGATATCCTTTAGAAGTGATGGATTGTACATCTTATTACGAAGACCAGCTTTAACGTAAATAGTTTCTCCCTCCCATTTAGCATCAGGAGCTAATGGTCTGATACACCGCAGTGAGTGTCTTATATAGCGTTTTCTTGTTTGCTCTTTTTTGACAGGGTTCCACTTAGTGTCACAATCATTCATGTCATCAGTTTCCAGCTCTTCACCTTCTTCAAATATTTCAAACTCTTCTAATCCGTAATCTTCAATATCGATATCGTCCTCGTCATCCTCTTCAATCTCCTCCTCTAATTCGATCAACTCGGGAATCATACCATCAGGATATGTTGACTCATTTGAATCAAATGAACAATCCATGGAATTGCTGAGTCCAAGAGAAGACGTTGACGACAGAGAGCTACCAAACTGTAGAGGGGACCAATAGTCGAAATTGTAATTGATCCTAGCCAATTTTGCATGTGGTTTATCGAGGTCATATTCGCAGAATGATGAGTTCGCTGTGAGAGTCTCATATAATGAAAGGCATTCTGAAGGCGACCTGGTGAGGTTGTTTAACCCGTCCATCACATCAGACTCGTTATCGTGCAACGAGGTTGTAGTTGATCTTGATATTGAGTTGTTTGGCGTAATATCTCCATGAGCAGAACTCTCACTTCTACTTTGATCAGAGGCGGGCGTCCTTTCTGGAGGCTCATGGTGAGATTTTTGCCTCACTAATGCGGCATCTGGCTGCTGTTCGGATGTGAATGGATTTTTGAAATCGATCTGTAAGGGTTCAGAAGCTGATTTTGCACCTGTGAAGTGCTTCAAGAACGAATTAGCCCGTCTTCTAGTTGACGATGATGGGCCTTCCGTGTTTCTTACAGGTGTTCTCCCCGAACTGTGTCTTCTTCTAGAGCTGAAGCGTCTCCTACTGTGCCCACTATGTCTTCTTCTGCGCCTTCTGGGCACGATTCTGTAGTTTGGGTATTCTCTGTCGTAGAGGTCCTTTGACACATTTATGCCCATGCTCAAGTACATCGACCACATGATCATGTCATCTATGTGCTCGAACTGGACGAGAAACTGCTGGTCCTCCATCCGCAGACGCAGGCACACTAAGTAGGCGTCCTTGTAAACGTTCTCTTCATCTATGTACACTTTCTTCCGGGACTCGGAAGTGGGCATTCCGACTTTTGCGCCTTGCAAAGAGTAGCTCTTGAAAGGTACGAACCCCGTGCTCACGTCCATCGAGTCGCAAGTCTCTGAGCAGTACTCCTCGTAGTTTGTATCGTATATGAAGTCGTACTGGTTCGACCTCTTCTTCCTAGCACCGAGGGCATCCTGCGGCATGTTTTGATAAGAGTTTGTGAATCCCGCGGGCGTCGGGTGGAAATCCAGCGGCTCGAACGCCGGCAGATAATTCTTCTTAAACCTGGTAAACCGCTCCGACAGCCTCCGCACACCGCTCACACTGGGCTTGGCACTCACGTAGCTCAGACTCTTGCTTGCGGGCCTGCTCTTGGGACACCTCGGCAAGTACAGGTTCAGCTGCGTCGAATTGATATGCAGCACCACATCGTACCAGCAGGGGTCTCGCGACACCTGTGTCGGCGACTCCCACTCCAGCTTGAACTTAGCCCTCACAAACTTCTCAACAGCAGGCGAGTACCCGGGCAGCTCTTCCGCACACTCCAAACTATCCGCACTATCCACACTATGCACACTATGCACACTATCCACGCTATGCACGCTATACGCCGGCAGCTCTATACCCATATCCATCTCTGTGTCCATGTCTGACTCGATCTTGTCCGCGACACCTCGGCCGTATTGACTCCCAGTTCTGTGCGTTTCACTGCTATTATATAGTTTCTATGTTTCTTATCATAGTTTATAGGAGCTAATTTGACAGGATCCCAGTCCATTATAGCGATTCGAGTGCGAGAAGCACAGAACAGACAGCACAGAATGACTTCCGCTGCATAGAAATAGTGTGGGGGGGATAAGGGAACACAGAAGGCACCGCACACGCACAAACAGATAATGATTGGAGGAGGGGGCTCAGACAGCATTGCAGGAGAAAGAAAGCCAATTAGTGGGGTCCTCTCTCAGTGTGGGGGAATTGATTGGGTAAGGGGGGCTTGCAGTGGGGGGCTTGCAGTGGGGGGGTACTTATCTCTTAGTGAGATCTGTATGCACATGATCGGCACCGTTGAGAACAATGGGGGGGAGGGAGGAAATAGCGTATATCAATTACTTATATTATTTAACTAATGTATTCTTTGATCTCGGATTCGATCCAGTCCCAGAGAGCCAGGTCTGTTCCGTTTTGCAGGCCTTCCTTGACGTCCTCTCTTGGTTCGTGTACCTGGTCGAACGGGCAGATGTACTTGCCTTGGTCGCTTGTGGTTAGCGATGGGGAGAGCACGCTGTATAGTTCTGTGTAGGCACCGTACTCAGCTGGGTAGAACAAGCGGCCGACAGTGGCGCGTGTCCATGGGTGCCAGTCTCTCTGCAGGTCGGTTCTGAGGTTGCCCGGGTAGCACGAGACGGAGACGCAGCCGATCTTGTCTACCATCTCCTTGTTTCTTGTGGCCCACGCCTTGGCCTGCAAGATGTTTGCGGCCTTGGTGGCACCGTACAGGGTAGTTGCTGCTGGGCGCTTCTCAATGGCAACGCCGTCGAATCCCGGGTTCTCCCAGAAGATACCATACTGGCTTGGGCCCAGCAAGTGTGCACCGCTGCTGACCCACACTATCCTCTTCAAAGAGGTGTCGTCTTCTTTCAAAAACACTGGGTCCAAGTAGTGTTGTAGCAGCTGTGGGCCCATGACATTGGTTTGAAACATAGCCTCGAGTCCCTGCTTGGAGGTCCCGGCGTTGCTGGAACTCATCAACCCAGCGTTGTGGATAATAATGTTCAATGGCTTGCCCGCAAGTATCTCTTGGATTCTCTTGCCAGCTTGTGGGACCGTGGTGAAATCCAGGAAGTCGCAGCCACTGACAACGCTGATGGAACCTTTGCTGTTTCCGATCTCCTGCTTGATTGACTCTGCAGCTTCAAGACCCTTGGACTCCGTCCTACAGACACCGATGACATTGCAATTCTTCTGGTATAGCAGCTTCGCAGCTTCTTTACCAACACCGGTGTTGCAGCCAGTGACCACCGCTGTCTTGCCAGTGAGGTCTGGGTACTTGTCTGGCGTGTATGTAACTTTAGTTGCCCAGAAACCATAGATGATCTCCTTGAGAGCATAACATTTGCTGTAGCTAGGAGCCGGTTGGGTAGGTGCTGGCATTGTTACTTTTTTGTATGGTTGCTTCTTTATGTTCTTGTTAAAAAGCAGTTCTCAGGTGCTTTTCGACTGTAGTGGTTCTCTTAAATATGAACAAATTAATAATTGGAACAGGGGAAATTTATTTGTTGTCAGTCACAGAATCAGTCAGTTTTTATACACATAGAGGATCAATTATAACTAATTCAGCTTAAATGGTTGCTTAGAACTAAAAAAAACCTTCAAAAAGAAATTTGGGCATAGGCATTGGTTCGATCGGGTCAGTCGGGTCGGAACATTTCTATCTACAACACTCCCCCCACAGTCAATCATGCCAGTAAGTTGCCAATATCAATTGAAATCCGATCATGCTTATTCTAACTATAGTGTGCTTTGCTGCCTGTATGTTGTCAATAGCTAGAATAAGATTTACCGTTTCTACTACTGATGTTTCTGAGGAAATATATGCGGGAAAAGTAGTATTTTTTGCAACCCAATCGGCAACTTCGATCTGGTGGGTGGGGGGCAAACATTGGAATAAAGGGTCTCATCCGATATCCCATCCGATATCCCATCCGATATCCCATCCGATATCCCATCCGATATCCCATCCGACTGCAATAAGACAGCAACCAGATTCAGTTATGCTTATTACAGCTATACTGGTATTACACACTGGGAAGTAGCAGCTATAGGATGTTAGCCGGGACCATTCCGAATCTTTTCTGATAATCCAATGGAAGTTCAAGGTCCCATTTAGAAGTTGTTACTATGCCAAAATCTCATCTACAGGTTCCACGGGATACTTACACTTTGTGGCCGTATTAACAAATAATTAGACAATTGGTGACGATAGTTACAACGCATAGTTGCATAAAGTTCTGAGTTATATGGTTGTATATGTGGATAGTGTTATGTCAGCCCCGTTTATTTATATATGTCGTTTCGTATGAGTGTGTACCGTCGGCCGATGAGGAGGCGGCAAATTTAGTCCCACGGCGTCCGTTACTCAAATCGCATCGCCTATAAAGATAATTAAAAAGTGTAGTGGTCCCTTATCTATTTTATTTTAGTGTTTCATTTTTGGCTAAACTCTATTTATGAAACTATCTCATTTATTCATTAAAACGTTAAATATTTAGCTTAAAAAAGTCCTGAAAGTATCTGCTGCGTACTCTTATACCTTCTCACTATAGTTAGACCCACGCATAGACTAAAGAAAAACCCAGCAATCATTAGATAGGTTGTACCTCCAATACCATATAGCAAATAAACTAATATCGTAACAATCTTTATGCTTTTCTTATACCATCTGAAAAAAAATCCGAGAATCATTCTATAAATTCCAACTGATACAGGATATTCTTCCGTATCTGTGTATGACCTATCTATATTCAATATCCGTCTCAAAAGAGCCTCACCTATTGGCAATGAGTAATACACGATGATGTTATGAAATTTCCCTAACAGTCCTAAGCCTGGACCGCTATCGGATGTCTCTGGGGTACTTGGCTTTATTAGACTGATAACGTCAACTGTATCTATTGCATACCAATATGTTAAAATCTCTCTAGTGAAATCACGCTCTGAAAATGTCATGGTACTAAATCCACTTCTCAATACATTGTATAGTGAAAAAGGGAATAATAACGAAAGTACTAGATAGTTCAAAACTAGTAAGTTCCTGACCAATGTTCTGAAAAATGAGGGTCTCTGAGCGAAGGGTGTTCTTTGATTCACCCCATTGCTGTTGCTACCAATACTATTGTGAGAGGGGAGATTTATACCTAGCATATTTCCATAATTATTATTTCTATTCTCAGTGGCTGCACCATTATTGTATGAGTTATTTGTATGACTATTAGAATTCGTGTTCTCATGCCTTCTGCCAGTAATTCGTATCCTCACATGATGATTATCAATTTCTTGGCTCCAGTTCCTAAGTACCCGACTTAAAGTCTCATCTAGATTTCTTTGTAATACTTCTTCGCTTGTCTGTATCTCGTGGGCATCCTCCCTAGATTGTAATCTCCTCCTATCCTCCAAATACTGCTCGTATAGTTCCGAGTCAGAATCTCCTTCCTGATCATTCATCTTGTAAGTCACCTCCCAATATACAGTAGTTCTGTTCTAGAAAATAGATAGTACTTATATTTCTTGTTGATGTTTGATGAGTCTTGAACTAATTAATTTATAATAGGTACTGTAATTACACGGCCTGCATTCGGGTACCTTCCCTATTTTCTATAGTAAGTCATTTCCGATCAATTTTGAAAAAGTTTCCAGGGCATCGCCTGATTGTGCCAATATAATAGATGAGCACACTATAATAGAACACTACGTGAGGGATCGGTGTTGTTGTAATATGATCCACTTATTGAACCAATTCTGTTAGATTTGTGGTTTGGCATGCTTTTATATTATACAGTACTTCCGGTCCTGTGGCTTTGTGCCATTGTCAGTGCCAACACCGAGACTTTACGGATCAGGATACCTAGGCAATTCAAGACCTCTGAGCTAACAAGGCAAGTTCATGACAGTTATAGCATATTAAAGAATTTAGAAGATACAGCAATTGTTTCAGGTAATATCAATAGCACGAGTCCATTTCATGTGATTGAGGTGAGGAGTAATTGGAGTGGTACAACGTTGGATGTCAGAGTATCATGGACAGCAGCAGATGGATACAGTATAAATGATCTTGGCTATCTGCTTATAACTAAAGAACACGAAGTTGTTACACCATGGTCAAATGAAACTTTCGAAGGACTCCATGAGAAGCTATACGTATATTTTAAAGTTGTTCCAGATAGTTATCCGCTCTTAGAAGATGGTCAAGTATTCAATGTTGCTATTAACATTAAGGAAACGTTTTTGGGCCTTACATCAGACTTATATGTAATGATAGCGTATCTAATTGTGCTGGCAAGTATATCCAGATTGGTGGTGGTTCATGGGTGGAAACTGTTGTCGCCTTTACTGTAAGGTAGTCATCAACTTTTAGCATAAAGATTAGTAAGAAAGTAAGAGTTATATAGCATTGCATTACTGAATAATTATTCTAATATAAATGCCGGGGTAATTTACGGGTAATCCATAGAGAAACGGTTAGCAGAGAGAAGATGGATGTGATAGAATAGAATTGATTATATATGTGCAAAGTGGATAAATAATTGTATGAGTACTCCAAAATGGGGGTCTAGATCATAGGTGGTATAAGTATCTACCGATCTTACCGAACATCAAGGAACCCAAGAAGTAAAAATCCATGAAATATAGGAACTGAGAAACGTCTGTGATTTCATGAAAGCATGACGCGCAACATAGCAGACCCAGCACGGAACAATTTGAGAACATGGATAAAGTACCATCAAAGAATAACCACAGGATAACGTTAAGAAGACCCCATGCACCAGCTGCTTGGCCTGAAGATGCCCATTGGATCTTCCTGATACCGAAGGTTACACCTAGCATTGCGTTAATGCTTCTGATCACCGAGGATAGACTGTAACTTGTTGGTCTTAGCTTAACTTTAGTGATGTGATCCATCAATGGGATAATTGATCCGAAGATGATACCTTCTAGGGCGTAACCGAACCAATCTGGCAATATGCCACAACTTAGTTTCTGTTGGATGGTGACACCCCATAGCAATGGTCTGGAGGCAAAGTCCTCGTGTAATAGATGGTTATCGTGTAGATTCCGAGATAACTGGTGGTATGCTACACCGCTTATAGAAAGCACGACGATGGCGAATACGAAGTTTGTAAACCTTTGGAACGGTGTAACATGGAAGGACATAGTATTGGCCATAGTGGCATCAAGTCCCAAGTTGCCACCTGCAGACATGGAAGGTGTCAGCAATGTCTCATTTATAAGCTTCTTGTGTTGAGAAAGCGGGCGTATGTGCGATCCCTCGGAAACATCGATCAGTGGAGATTCGTTTACCTTGTCGTTGTCTTTCTTCAAATGTATAATTTCATCAATGGCATAAAGAGGTGTGTCCAAAGAGCTAGACTTTGACCTGGACCGTTTCAGTTCTTCGTAAATTTCAGCGTCTTCACTCTTGACAATGTCCTGGTCATAGATAGAATACAATTGAGGAGTCGTAAGCGATGAAATAGACTCGCTGCTCTCCACAGTCTTGACGGCTTTCTTCTTTCTACCTTTCACCATTGTTCGTTGTTGTAGTTGATACTGGTCTGTTCTGATTGATACAAACAATGGCCACTATTCTAACAACTATTATAGGATTCGCACAGCAACTCTTTTTTGGGCTCAAATGATGAACTTCTGAATTTTAAAAGAGGCGAAAAAAAAAGTCTTGAACAGGAGCAAATAGTGGGTTTAAGAACAACTATGAACGCCATATTGGCATGGATAGGATAGGGATCTCAGTCAGATAAACGCAGACGTAGTTTGGAAGTATTATGTATACAATCTACAATTGGTTAGTTGCTGTGGTATCCCCATCTTGATAGCGTGTAGCTCTTTTTTTTATTGCATTTTCGAGTGGATAGTTCCTCTTCTATAGATGGACTCACCATTAAAAATGTATATAACTGTTCAAGATACTACAACAGCAAGTTTCATAGATATTTGTGTATTACAGGAAAAGACAGCTGTATCATTTGATATTCAAGAAGTTATCTGGTACTTTCACAGCACACATTTCATCAATTGCCTAATTATTGTGTCGAAATGTGTCAATGCAACGGTGAAATCAGTGGCCATAGGTTTAATATCCCATTGATAGTATCATTGTAAAATATCAAGTATTAGTCTATACTATCTCAGGCATACGGTGTCATGTTAGATATCCTATTAGTTACTACTTCCCTTGTCATAAATATTCGTTCAATGTCATTGTGGTGCTGCATTCATTGATCCTTGTGTCTCCGACCCAATGATCAGCACGACCCAGGAGGGGGGGGATGAGTGTGGATCGTGAAGTGCAGGTACATATATATATGCGTGTAGGGTTAATACTTCTCATGTTCCGTGGCTTATTTGCAACAGATGAGTGTATGGGACAATGTCTTTGCAACAGCATATAGTTACCAAGAACCACTTGGCTGCTACTACAACCGCGACGACTAACGACACTTCTCAGTATCCAAATGCAAGTAATGTGAGATTGCTTAACGGGCATATGCCGCACTCTCTAACTGGGACGCCGTCTCCTGGAATGATTACCAGCAATAGCAGCACCCAAGGAAGCATGTCCTCTTCTAAGGACAACGGTAACGGTGGTACCATCGCTGGTTTGCACTACCAGATCGGTAAGAAGATCGGTGAAGGGTCCTTTGGTGTACTATTTGAAGGAACAAATATCATAAACGGGATGCCTGTGGCAGTTAAATTCGAACCTCGCAAGACAGAGGCACCACAGTTAAAGGATGAGTATAGAACCTACAAGATCCTCGCAGGTACTCCAGGTGTTCCTCAGGCATATTATTTCGGTCAGGAAGGGTTGCACAACATCTTAGTGATGGATTTATTGGGTCCTTCTTTGGAAGATCTGTTTGACTGGTGTGGAAGACAGTTCTCTCCAAAGACAGTGGTACAAGTTGCTGTGCAAATGATCACACTGATAGAGGATTTGCACGCACACGACCTGATATACAGAGATATTAAGCCTGATAACTTCCTGGTTGGAAGACCTGGTCAACCTGACGAAAATAATATCCACTTGATCGACTTCGGTATGGCCAAGCAATACAGGGATCCAAAGACTAAACAACATATCCCTTATAGGGAGAAGAAATCACTGAGTGGTACCGCAAGATATATGTCCATCAACACCCACCTGGGCAGAGAGCAATCTAGAAGAGATGACATGGAGGCATTGGGACATGTTTTCTTTTATTTCTTGAGAGGACAATTGCCATGGCAAGGGTTGAAAGCTCCAAATAACAAGCAAAAATATGAGAGGATAGGTGAAAAGAAGAGAACAACTGACGTTTATGATCTAGCCAATGGTTATCCTGTTCAATTCGCGAGATACTTAGAGATAGTAAGAAATTTAGGTTTTGATGAAACACCAGACTACGAAGGCTACCGTAAGTTGTTAGCCTCTGCATTGGATGACATCGGAGAGACTATGGACGGTAAATACGACTGGATGGAGCTTAACGGAGGTCGTGGCTGGGACTTAACGATTAACAAGAAGCCCAATTTGCACGGCTATGGACATCCAAATCCGCCTGGTGACAAATCTCATAGGAACAGAAACGCTGCCAAAGGTGGTAATCATGCAAACGATGCTAATCATGGCGGTCTAGATCCCACCTCTTATGAGGCCTATCAACAACAAACCCAACAGAAGATGTTGCAACAACAGCAAAAGCAATCGCAAAGAAATCAAAATACTGCAGTTGATCAGCAAAACTATAGATTAAACAACAATCCAATAAATAACACTAGCCAGCCAAATAACTACAAAGGAAATGGCGGTAAAGATACGAATATGATGAACGGCAACGGTAATGGTAATAGATATAACTTTCAAGAGCAGCCAACTACGACGCATGGTCAAACCAAAAATACACAGCAGGACATGCATTCCTCTTCATCTGAGAAAGGATTTTTCAGTAAGCTGGGTTGTTGCTGACTGATATACTATAGCACATTATCATTTTCCAACCTTCAAATGCATATGAAATGTAGTTTTTACAACAGTTTTGAAAATAAATGTCGCACCCTTTATGGCATTGGTCTTACATCAAATGATTTGATGTTGTAGTAAGTATCATGACAGATCAATTCATATGGGTAAAACTGTTCTAATCATTTATGCAATAACCTAAATATTGTATTAGGTTAATTTTGAAAAATCCTGATCTTTAATTTTTAATTAAACTATTCCATTTTCTCGATATATAATAAATTGATTACTATTATTCTTATGAGCGGATATTTTGGATGTTAAATTATATAGATTGTTACTTATATTACTATATTTGGCCTCTGACCAAATACAAAGTATCTAAGTCCTTTACTAAAACGTTGACCCTTCCGGAGGTTTCAATCCCAACGTATTCATTAAGCTTCTCATCGTATTTGTACAAAAATAACTTCTCGCCTTTAGTTGTGTCCACGTTCCCATTTACATTCGTGACATGGAGTTGCTGGGATAGATAATCAAGTGCTCTGCCAACGGGCCAAATCTTATTGATATATAATGGTACTTTAGTCAAGCCTAGGGTATCACTCGTTTCATCCTCACCCAATATTACTTGGCAATAAATATAAATCCTGTTTTGCACAGGTATCTTAGAGTCACCTTTAGCGGTTTTCTTTAGAGTAGAGAGTTCTACTAATCTGTTGGAACTAGTTGATACCTTTTTCTTTGTTTTTGGGTCGGATTTTGTTCTCTTAAAGAAATTCAGAAGCTTGTTCAATGCTGCTGGATTTAGAGTTGATCGTATCTTGGTTGTCTCAGAAGGCTTATTCTTTGTTGTTACACCGCTTGAGCCTAACTTCACTGGTGATTGTGAAGTCGTTGAACTTGGCGATGGTGATTTGACCCTTATATGGGCCTTCTCAGGTAATAAACTTTGAAAGAACTTACCCCCATTCGATTTGGAGGATGAAGGAGGGCTTCTTGCCCCATTGTTCTCTAATTCTTCAGGATGGTCTAATAGCCATTTACAATGGTGTGATTCCTTGGACCTATGCTCCGAACAAAAATCTCCATCACATAGCTTACAGTGAAACGGTAGAAAGTCAAGTTGACGGCAATACTGACAGTGTGTACCAACATCAAGCATACCCGTTTCTTTCTCCTTATTATTCATATCATTCACCACACTCTGTGGCGCTCTTTTTGCAAACATATCTATGCTCTTATTATTTGAAAATCTTTAGTATTTATTGATACTGATTATAATTGCGAGATAACATTTGGATAAAGCAGTAAGACCTTTATATATTCATATTGGTTAAATTTGGTAAGGCTTTTGACGATTTGCCATCGGTATTATGATGTACATCCTTAATTTGCTGCTGTTTGCACTGCAGTTTCTGTGAGCTCATCGAGGAGAAAGTGATATAGAGAGCTCATCGCCAGCCTTGCCACAATAGTAGTCATAGTCATAATTGATGGAATAACAATATTCCAGCACAATCAAGAATAATTAAGCTTCTCCAAAACTATCCTAAATCTTGGTATAAAGATTGGATCATAGTAGGATATAAGCTATTTCTATATTAGCTAAAAAAAAAATATTGTTGTATGAATTATAGTACCTATGTTGAATAGTAGTTTTTGAATTATAAATAAATGCCCCCATTATGCTATGCACGTATTCATGCTTAATGTAGTTTATAAATGGATATTGTTGAGAATGCAAGTTGTAATTTTCGGGAAAGTTGGTGTATTGAATTAGTTGGTGTACTTGGCAACCACGGCGTCAACCTTGGCCAGTAGTTCCTCCTTTCTCTTTTGTTCACACCAGGAACCGTTGATACCGTTCTTGGCAATACGTTCCCAGACCTTGAAGTCCCAGTCTGGGAAGTCCTTGTTGACTTGGTAGTAGTTGTCAAGAATGTAGCCACCAAAGTAAGCTGGATCATCAGAGTTTAGGGAGAATGCGATGTTCTTGTCCAAAAACAATTGCAATGGAATCTCCTTCACTGATTGTACCACTTGTAGTTTAACGTTGGATAATGGACAAACAGTCAACAGAGTTTGTTGTTCTGCTAGTCTAGCCATTAATTCCTCACTTTGCTTGGAGTTTACACCGTGATCGATTCTAGTAACATTCAACAGGTCCAAAGCATCAGAAACAAATTGATGAGTACCTTCCTCACCGGCATGGGCTGTTAGTCTCAATTCAGGGTTAATCTTAGCGGCACGCTCATAACATTCGACAAACAAGCTTGGTGGGAAAGGCTTCTCAGCAGAGTCCAAACCTAGACCATGAATGACACCGGATTTGATTAATTGTTCAGCTTCCTCGATTGTTTGCAAACAATCTTGAGGTGGTAAGTGTCTTAGCAAACACATGATTAGTTTGGATGTAATGCCTAATTCTTCATGAGCCTTCTTGCAGGCCCTTTCAAAACCTCTGGTGACTGTCTCCAAAGAGACACCTCTAGTGGTGTGAGATTGCGGATCATAGAACAATTCAGCATGCACCAAACCTTGTTTAGAGACCTTAGTGAAATATGCCCATGCAAGGTCAAAGAAATCTTCCTCTTTCAACAAGACATTGGTACCGATGTAGTAGTAGTCCAAGAAGTCCTGCAAGTCCTTGAATTGAGTATAACGAACAGCTAGTTCTTCTGGGGTCTGAGGGAAGTGATCAGGCAACTGAATATTGTTTCTCTTGGCCAAGGGGAACAATAGATCAGGCTCTAAAGTACCTTCCAAATGCAAGTGGTGTTCACACTTTGGCAACTCTAACAAAAAGGATTCTGGGACCATCTCTTCAAAGAAAATAAAACTCGATTAAGGCTTTATTGTATGTACTATTCCAGGATATAAATGCAAGAAACTACACAAAGAAGAGAAAACACAGAACCATTTCCTTCCAAAAGGATTAAAACCAGAACGATTCCCAGACAGTTTAAAAGAGAAAGAGAATAACTCGAAAAATGCCAATCATATGCATCCAGGAACTATAAGTATATTAAAAAGTCGATGACTATTTATACTTTTCGACAAAACTCATACTGAAAGTGAAAAAAGTGAAAAAAAAAAAAATTTGCGATGAGCTTGTCACTGAAATAAAAGAAATTAGAAATAAAAAAAAAAAAGAAACAGTGAAGGGGAAGTTTATAAGCTGGGTGTGAGGATCATTGAGATACTATATCATACCAAAAAACATCGGCAAAGATGGAACTACTACCAGAAGGCAAGAAGAATAATATTGAGGTGACCTTTGCTGATCAACAAAAGATCAATGAGTTCTCCAAGCTGATAATGCGCAAGGATGCTTTGGAAGCAGAGTTGAAGAAAGAGAGACAGGAGAAGGAATACCTAGAGGATGTTTCACTAGAAATTGAACTTATAGATGAGGATGAGGAAGTACAATATAAAATGGGTGAGGTTTTTGTGTTTCTGAAACAGAGTAAAGTTGTTGAGCAACTCGAAAAGGATACAGAGATAATAGACGAAAAGATTTCTCAATTGGAAAGTAAACAGGATGATTTGGAGGACAGAATAAAAGAATTGAAAACCTCTTTATATGCTAAATTTGGTGACAATATCAATTTAGAACGTTAATACTAGGTAATAAAATCAAAGGTAATACACTGTTGCTGTACATATATAATCTTCATTTGTTTGCTGGATAACACTCTCGAGATAATAAACAAAAAGCTTTATACGGTAAGCCTAATTACGATACAAAATATAGACATATTCTGTTGTAAAATAAAAATAATAAAACACTATACCATTATAGAAGTGAAACTTTTAATCTTACTTTGTTATTGATAAATTAAATTAAATTGCACATGCGAAAAATTACTTATTAGACTGAAAAGCATTATGATTTGTATCTTGGAAACTATATATTGGGATCAAAACGAGGGACTTCAAAATAGGGATTAACAAAAATGAATACTTTAGTGAGATATATTTAAACTGTTTGCTTTTCACCCATATTAGAGCCTGCCTCATTAGATCCTGATTCTGACTCAGAAAGCTTTGAATCAATCACTTGTTGTGGTCCAGTAATTTTATCGTCAATGGAGGACATTTTTGGTTGCATACCTGGAGACCTTGAACGGACTGGTTCAGGAATATATTCTTGTTCCTCTTGGTATGTAAACTCGCCAATCTCCGCTTCATCAGTACCTTGTTCCTCTTCTTCTGGTCTTAATCTTAGTCTCAGGAATGGAATTTGATCCATGGCAAGAAGCAAAATTGCAGTAATGGTGACTGTCCAGGCAATTGTTGCACAAATAGCAGCCAATTGGTATCCCACTTGTTTCCAGTGATGGTTTAACCATCCTCCTGCAATTGGGGCGATGTATGAACCTGCTGTTGCGTTAACATAATCAGCTGCGAAGATACCGGTTAGCACGGAACCAATACAACCACCAACACCATGCAATGCATACACATCAAGACCATCGTCGATGTGCAGAACATTCTTCAAGTCAACGGCTAAGTTACAGCCTGCTGCAGAAAGCACACCGATGATAAATGAAGACCAAATTGGAACAAAGCCAGCACCAGGTGTAATACCGACCAAACCAGAAATGATACCAGAGCACATACCAACGGTGGTCCATTTTCCGCCAGTTCTGAAATAGTCGATGAATAACCAAGTTAGACCACCAGATGCGGCAGCCAGGTTTGTGTTCATAGCAGAGTACCAGGCTCTAATGGAAGCATTACCAGCAGAACCTGGGTTAAAGAATTGCCATCCAAACCATAGGAAGACGGTACCCAGCACAACAGAAGTGACTGAGTGTGGCTTATACTTTGGCATACCTTTCTTGGCGACTGGATCGTTTCTCTTACCCAAGATTAATGCGTAGACAAGAGCACCATGGCCGGAGGCCGTGTGAACAGGTCCAGAGCCTGCATAGTCCAGAGCACCCAGTTTAGCTAACCATCCCTCCGCATTCCATGTCCAGCATGCAATGGGGCAGTAGACGATTGTCATCCATAGAAATAGGAAGATCATCATTGGCATTAGACGAGCTCTTTCGCAAGCACCACCAAGCATTAAAGCACCAGTTACAGCAGCGAACATTCCTTGGAAGATGGCAAAGACGATATCAGGTACTGATGTGACGACGGATGGTGCACCAAGGACATTTCTAAAACCAAAAAACTCTAGAGTTCCCAAGAATCCGTTTCCTCTAGTTTCATGGGAAAATGATAGTGAGTAACCCCAGAAGAACCATTGGAATATCACTAAGCAAGCGGCCATGAGCGATGCCCATAGAAGTGATAAGGCGTGTTTCTTTCTGGAAAGACCAGAGTACAGCAGACCTATGCCAGGCACCATAAGCCAGACACCTGAGGTACATACACCTAGCCACGTCATATTGACTAGGTCAAATTGTGTGTTTAAATCGGTGGTAAGTGAGTCACCACCTGTCCCATGACCCGTTGGGGTCCCTGTAAAGTTGTAAGACATTGTTGTATTCTAGTGTATAATTGTTTTCAATGTGTTCACTTTTATTGAATATACTAACACTGTCAAAACAAGATTTCATATTATCAAGCTGTTATGGAATTGAAATATTGGGTAGTTTATATATGTTTTTTTATGGTCAGTTGATTGAATCATGACTTCATTTTATTCCTCTATATAGAAAATCGTTACTAATGGAGACAATTAAGGTTTCCCTTATCTGTGATAGATAATATTAACGATGCAGAGGTCAATACATCAAGAACTGTAGCACCTAATGCATAACCGCGTTATATTGAGAGTTTAAACAATCATGATCACAAAAAGAAAAGTAATGTGACATGCAATATGGGTTGTTATCTCAGATAAAATGATTACAGATTTGGAGTTCCGCATCGGGTAAAAGATAAGACACCTGCAGGCGGACTTGCATTTTTACAACTGAACTTGCAAACAGTATGAAGACCCTTTTGTTTTTAATCATACTTAGCGAGGGATTCCTACGATCTTACTAAACTCCGTTTCAGTTTGCATTTGACTAAACTACAAAGCAACCTCTATTTGTTATTTTTTCATGATGATTCGGGTGATGCGATGGGCCGATAACAGTTGCTTATCTGAGAGATAAGGCTCAGAGATTAGAAAGATAAGTTAGAGATAACGAGGGAAACGTGATATTCCGTCGGGATTTCGGCATTGTTGGTGGTAATAGCTTTCACGTTATCGCTGCAGAGAAGTGTCGATGTTGTGTCGTTGATATTGGAAAGATAAGATAAGATGGTTTATCTCTGGTCGATGAGTTTATGATTGTTGACTAGATGAGAATAGTTATTGTTGTGTATGACTCGTTTCGAATTGAGCAACAATCGGCATATATATATATATATATGTATATATATATGTGTGTGTGTGTGCTTTTCTAAGATGAGATAAAAACTAAGAACTTAATCAAATTCAAAGAGAAAATTAATTATAAATTATAATTAAGGTATCACAAGTGTACTTGCTTTACAACCAGGTATAGATTAAAAACCCTTGTATAGTAGAAAAATATGTAGGAAAAAAATAAAAGTCAAATAAAGAAATTGAATCGAAGAGGGAAATCTTGCTTCGCAAA
This sequence comes from Nakaseomyces glabratus, assembly GCF_010111755.1. NCBI lineage: Eukaryota > Fungi > Ascomycota > Saccharomycetes > Saccharomycetales > Saccharomycetaceae > Nakaseomyces > Nakaseomyces glabratus. The sequence goes on from NC_088960.1 coordinate 615,414, forward strand.
GCAAAGCAAAACCCATTCGAGGTGGACGAACAATCGGGGCAAAGTCAAGTTGTCAAACTGTGAAATTAAATTTAGGCTTTTTCGCAGTATTAAACTCTTCTCTATACTGCCTCGACATAAAAAAATGTGTTAACGTGTAGTAGAAAGTAAAAGTCGGAGTTTGAAATAAAAAAAATAGTGGTATTAGAAAGTTCATGACGGTATTATGCGTTCGGAGTTCTGATTGCTATACACAGAACTTGCAGTGTAATGGCAAGAGAACTTCTTGCTTAATTTGATATTATTGGTAAAAAATGTATCGCCTTCCATAGCAAATTAAGAAATAAAAACAAACTGGAAAAGATAAAGAAATTAAAGTGCCTAGAATCACAGAGGACCCTCCATTACTGTTCTAACTTACGATATTAAAACGTTGGATTAGAAGAGGCCTGCAGTGAAAACAAATCACTCACTTTAATATAATTGTATCAGTTTAGTTTGGGAAGATGGACATCAAAGCTTCATCGGAGTTGACACCGTTGATGGCAGCAATGGACAATAGCAATTGAGCCTTAACTGGGGTCAAGTAACCGGCAGATAGAGCGTTTTGTGGGACGTCCTTGGAAGAAACTGGGGTCAATGGAGCACCAGAGTTAGCGTAGACGACTGGGATTTGAGCGGACTCGATGGTAGAAGTGGTAGAGTTGGAGCTACCGGAGGAGACAACGACCAAACCTTGGACGGTAGAGGCCAAGGAGGAGATCAAAGAGCTGGAGTAACCACCATCGTAGACAATTGGGACCAATGGGGTAGCAGCGAATTCGATGTCGGTGTTGGTGAAGTTAGTGTAGTTAACTCTGATGGTGCTGTTGCTGTTGATCAAAGCTGGTGGAGCTGGGGAGAAGAACCATTGGACCTTCTTGGCATCATCGATGACAGCGACTGGTAGGCCGACAGCGTTGGCAGAAGATGGGGTGAAGATACCAGCGTAGACTAGACCTTCCTTGGAAACGACCAATGGACCACGGTTCCAGGCGGCAGTTTCGTTAGCGACAGCCAAGGCCATCTTCTCGTCAGCAGAGATGACAATTGGCTTCTTGGAGTCCAAGACAATGGAGGTCAAGAAACCTAGGGATTCTAGGGACTTAGCGTTAGCAACAACGACGGCACCCTTGGTGGAGTTGTCGGCCAAAGTTTGGTTGATGGTGGCAGCGACGGAGTATAGTTCGGTGATGTTCAAAGCGGAAGTGGTGTTGAACAAAGCTGTAGAGTTTGTAGAGAACGCAGTAGTGTTAGTAGCGTTGGTGGATGGGATAGCGACTTGGCCACCGGTGTAGATGACTTGCAATTGTTGCTTTTGTGGGGCAACAGTGCTGTTAGTCATGTTAGAAGCGTTACCAGTAGTGTTAGCCAACAAAGAGGCCAAAGAGGATGGCAAAGCCTTAGCATGTGCGGAAGAAGTTGGCTTACCCTTTGTGGTAGAAGATGGGTGTACACTAGAAGTGGAGCTCTTCTTAGCCTTGTGTTTGAACAAGTCCTCAACTGGAGAGGCAACGGCAGCAGCGGCCAATAGAGAAGTCAAAGCAACTTGGAATTTCATTGTTAATAATATTTGACTTTTTTATGTGATCGGGTGTTGTTCTTTATAGCAACTTCCTTTTTATTTTTGGGATTCTTGGTAAGTCCTGGAATGAAAAGGAATCGAGTCACAAGAAAAGCTATATAGATTTGTTTATATATGTTTTTTTTAAAAAAAAATTGTTTCCAAGAAATGCTTTCCTTATGTGGATGAGCTCCTATTTCGTTTGTCTCTCCTTAATAAGGGAATTGTCCTTGTCCTTATTTCATGTGCTACAGTTAATTGCTTTCTCATTATTGTGATGGGGGCTCTCTCTGTCTCTCTCTCTATTTTACACAATTACCAATTATTACAAGTTCTTTTTACAAAAACAAAAAAGCCCTCAAACCTTCAAAGGTTACACTGTGTACAGGTTAGTCCCAGGGCACATCGCTGACTAGAAATGGGAAAGGTACTGCAAGGAACATTGAAAATTGAAAATTGAAAAAAAAGATGAAAAAGATGAAAAAGATGAATTGAGCAAAAGAGTTGTTATTGTTTTTCCGAATTCTCTCAGTTTTAGGGGAGTTTTCCCTCCCAACTCGATGCCTTTGTACCCTCAGATGGGTTCGCTACTCATCGAGGTTTTCACCTTCGATGAGTCCTTTAGCTGTCTCATCCTACCCTTCGGTCCCTCTTCTGTACTTTCTGTGTGCAGCTAATTTCCTCAACATTATCGGGCCAGAACATCCCTATTCCCTCTTTTCTCTTCCATTCTGCGTCCACCTTCCTTCTCGTCTTTCTACACTTACCACTTCCCATCCTTCCCCCCCCCCGTTCGTACATAACGGTTGTTAATACAACTGTTTGACCCGATTGGGACTGCGTGTATCTGTTATATGAGCTTACTCTATTTTATTAACTTCCTCGTACGGATTGTTGTAATTATGTACCGTGTTTGTCTCTCTCCTTGAACTTCTGTACAGATCCCCTCCCCCGGGGGGGCTCTTCTTACACTTTTGGTTGGAGAGGAATCGACTACGGGAAAAGGGGATTCCTATTCTTCGCTTCCCAATCCCGATCATCCGTTGGTGTGGCAAATCCTCCCCCCAAAGTACTTAGAGACCGTGGAGGAAGTAGTTCCCTTATTCAGAAATGTCTCCCCCCTTTCAGTATTCCCGAACGGGTCATTGCGGGATTGGGCTCCCCCTTCTATCCCTTTGTGGTTAAAGAAGGACACGCCCCCCCCTCCCCCGATATGAAAAGGGGCAAGAGCCGCACAAAATTGGTTTCAAACTCGGAAAGGGTTGTGAACACACACCCCTTTTGGGTAAGTCAATTACCCAAAACGGGGCGTCCGACGGATGAGCGTGATTTCGACTTCGATACAATTTAGGACGCCCCATAGAACATGGAAAGGAAAATGGAAAGGAAAAAGAACGCAACTTCATACACATAGAAAGCACGCACAAGAGCATCGTACTCTAAATTTAAGTAAATCACTATGCACAGTTGTTCCCTGAGTCTGGGTGTACAGGTGTTTTAATTCCAACTCTAAACCTTTTCTACGGATTGTGTTGCAACACAGAGAATTCTATCTTGCCAGATTGGAAATCGAAAATACGACCCAAGAAAAAAAGAAATGTTAATGCCTTTAATGATCTGCTCCATTTTCTGTGCGCTTTTCGTCCAAATAGGGCCACACAATGCCAGAGGATGATGTCATGGTCTTTTTGATTTCAATATCTTTGCCTAATCGGGTAATGTGAGTGGTTTTCCATCTGCCATCGACTCGATCTTCCATCTGCCATCTTCTAGTTCCCTGGGCACTGAGAGATTATTTTCCTTTGATTTTTGGGGGGGGGGGGGACCACTCCTTGTAATCGTTTAAGGTCCACAGCTGCCAATTGTTCCTGACACATGTCTCACAAAGGAGTAACAATGGGAGGGCTAAAAGGGGGGGGGGGTGGAAGGCTACGTAAAATTCTGTTTTCAATTTTGCATTGGCGGCTATGACTGTGTGGCTAACATATTGAACACGTATGCTGTCTATACAATTATTTATACCACACACTTAGCTTGTGGTCACTGGGGCGAGCTGCAATGACATTTGGATATTGTACAGTGTCTCGTGGGTTGAAAAGTGATAATCATTTGTATCTTTATGTATAAAAAAAAATTAGAACTTATAAATGAAACTAAGGAAAAAACTTATAATGCATTCTTTCTCGTCAAGTAGTCGAATCTGGAGTAAGTGTAGCCGATGAAAGGTAGATCTTCCTTCACTTGGTTCTGGTTCGGATTCACACCGTTCTTCATCATTTGCTCCCTTTGTTTTGCAGCTTGTGCCATTGCGGGCGAGTCTGGGACATTCTCTAACTCGTCCGTTGGGAAGAATCGGGTATCCGTGATGGAACTCAACTTGGGGATGTATGGTGCCTCCACTTGTCGTATGGTGTTCCAGTCCACCCCACGGAAGAACGGATGACTCTTGATCTCGTCAGCACCGCCTTGTCTCCCCAACCTCTGATTGGAGTGCGTTAGCAACCTACGGATCAAATCCTCCGCCTCGTAAGAGATATGTACATCCTCAGGGAATTGCAACGTTTGCTCAAAATTCATGATCTTACGATACGTCTCCTGCGGGGTCTCCGAACAGAATGGTGGCCATCCAATTAAACACTCATACATAATAGCCCCCAAGGACCACCAATCACAGTCCTGGCCATACCCTTGGTACAAAAAGATCTCAGGCGCAATGTAATCAGGTGTACCAACAGTCGAGTACGCCATCAGCCTTCTAGATTTCCTCCACGTTTGAATCTGCTGCCTGTTAGACATAGTCAGGTTGATAGAATCAACAATCATGGTTTGCCGGTTGTTACTACCGTCTCCTGCGTCATTTGGTGCCCCATTCTTCGTAGTAGCCTCGTCCTGCTGCAACAACTTCTTGTAGTAATTGGAATCGTGGGTCTTGTGGAACCCCGTAGATAAACCAAAATCTGAAAGTTTAATGTGCCCACGAATGTCAATTAGAATATTATCCGGTTTAATATCTCTGTGAATGAAACCAAGCTTATGGATAGTCTCGATGGCCAATATACACTCGGCCATGTAGAATCTGGTAACATCTTCCGTGAACAACTGCCATCTGATCAACATCGTCATCAAATCACCACCCGGTAGAAACTCCATGATCAAGTAAAGGTATTGTGCATCCTGGAATGAGTAGTACAATGAAACAATCCAAGGGGAGTCCGTGCCTGCCAGGACATCTCTTTCAGCCTTGACATGCGCTAATTGATCCTTCTTGTACATCTCAGACTTAAGCAACGTCTTCATCGCATAGATCTTACCAGTATCCTTCTTTTGAACAAGTCTAACTTCACCAAATGCACCTTTACCAATAACTTGAACCGTATGAAAATCTTCCAACGATAGCCTGGTCCTCCTCAACCTCAAGAATTGCGATTCTTTCTTACCTAGGGAGGCAAGCTGTCTTGCATTCCGTTCTTCAGACCAGTTATGCGATCCCAGCTCTGTCTCAAGCTCTACTCTACGCTCGTTCCTCTCGATTGCATACTTCACTGACTGTTGATAGTAATTCTCAACCTTAAGCTTGACAGCAGCGGCTTTGTCCTGTGTCGACTTACTCAATAAGTCGGGTCTCCTCTCAAAATACATATAGCTACCCGCATTTTGTAGCTCTTGCTGTTGTTGCTGTTGAAGCTGTGTTTGTTGTGGAGGAACCATGCTTTGAAATTTTGGCTGCTGCTGCTGCTGTTGTTGCTGTTGCTGTTGCTGTTGCTGTTGCTGTTGGGGAGGTAAAGAAGGTTGCGGAAGTTGGGTGAAAGTTGTCTGTTGTAATGGCTGTGCAGGCTGCCTTTGAGGAGATGATCTATGGGCACTTAATTGTCCCGATGACAAATTGCTGTTGGTGTAGAAAGTCTGTGGTTGATGATAAGGACTGCTACTTTGACTTCCATTAATATTATAATTCCCATTAGCCATAACGTGGTTCCCGGCCCCATTGTTGAAATCGGAATCAACTGAATAACGATCCGGAGAAAACTGTGAACGAGCTTGGTTTAGATTATCCTGTAACAGATTAGTAGAGTTATTGTCGTGCGAATACAGTGGGTTGTTTCCCATAGTAGGTGGAGGCGTATTGAACATGTTGTTCATGTTACTTGTGCTCGGTATATTTCCACCCTGGTTCATAGCAGGATGGAAATTACCATTACTTATTTTTTGTACTAGACCATGTGGAGGCGTGGAAGGGTGTAACTGAGGTATATCAGTGAAACCAGCACCATACGCCGCATTATGTTGTTGTTGTTGTTGTTGTTGTTGTTGCTCCATGTGACTCGAATACTGATCGTGCAAAGACTGGTTTGAGATCTGCTGTCTCAGAAAATGATCCCCAACACTGGGACTACCGGGCTTCTCAAACTCCATGGCATCCAGCACTGGCGGCTGGAACCGCTGCCCGTTATTAGCATCATACGCGTGATCATACTCGCCACCAAACATACTGGTTTTTGCTCTACACTGCTTTTATTTGCGTCTCCCACGTAACACCACGCCTTCTACAAATTTGTGTGCTAAATGAACTCCCAGCAATGTTTGATCTAGCGCTTGTTATTGTTGATTTGCAATTCCTGATCTGCACATCTCAGTGATTCCAAAGATTCGCTGTTCGTTATTTTGGCAAAATTTTGTTTTTAGGAGCTTCGAAGCATTTACGCTGGCGTACCTGGTGATATGCATAGCCTTCGCAGGCATAACAGTGGATATTGAAGGCTGGGGTATTTGTAATATATTGGCTATTCGTGTCTATATATCTGGCTAAAATATAGATGATATAATATCAAATGTGAAGTAGGTCCTTTACCGTAATTCTGGTGAATATATATTTGTGGCTGTGTGCTCTGCGTGCACTGTGTGCCTATGCATGTGTGTAAAATGTAATTAATAGCTGTGTATGTTCAGTGTCGGCTAGGTGGTTTCTCTATCTTGGTAGATGCTTCCAGTAGTTCTGACCCTTCCACATATACCAGGTTGCTCTCTATACCGCCCGGTGTGTTGAACGGGTACATACACTTGTCGTTGGCACACATCACCACGGCATGCTTCATCCGGATCATGAACCTGTGTAATAACTCTCCACACTGCGGACACACCCTCGCATCCATCCTTACTCTCTGACCACAATACACTTGCCTTGTTCCTTGCGCAAGGTGCTCTCCTCAAGTATGAAGTACCCTCTATACTCTTAATAGCTTTAGCTCATCGCAAATTTTTGCCAAAAAATCGCAAAATCGGCTTCTCGATGAGGGCAATATAAAGCATCAACATATTTACATGGGTCATTGAGTGTTGTTTTAGCCAAGTACATCACACAGCAAACAATAAAAACCACGGTAAAAATGGTTAGAGTACTCCCAGAGACTTTCAAGCGGTTGCAGAGCGATCCCACCTGTGTGCGGAACATATGTATTGTTGCACATGTGGATCATGGTAAGACATCGCTGGCTGACTCACTGTTGGCCTCCAACGGTATTATCTCCCAGAGACTGGCCGGTAGAGTGAGATACTTGGATGCCAGACCAGACGAGCAGTTGCGTGGTATCACGATGGAGTCATCTGCCATTTCACTTTACTTCAGAGTGCTGCATAAGCAAGAAGGGAAAGATGAACCCCTGGTCAATGAACATCTGATCAACTTGATTGACTCGCCGGGCCATATTGACTTCTCAAGTGAAGTGAGTGCTGCCTCGAGACTATGTGACGGTGCTGTTGTGCTGGTTGATGTAGTGGAGGGTGTTTGCTCTCAAACAGTCACTGTGCTGAGACAATGTTGGACAGAAAAGCTGAAACCAGTGCTGGTACTGAATAAGATTGATAGACTAATCACAGAACTACAATTGACACCTATGGAGGCGTACATCCACCTAAACAAGACTATTGAACAAGTTAACTCCGTCATTGGTTCATTCTTCGCTGGTGAGAGACAGTTAGATGATTTGTCCTGGAGAGAAAGGCTTGAAACCAACGCCAACGCAGAATTCATTGAAAAGGATGACTCCGAGATTTACTTTACACCAACGGATAATAGGGTGATCTTTGCCTCTGCAGCAGATGGCTGGGGTTTCAACATTGGACAACTAGCCAAATTCTATGAAAAGAAAATGGGCGCCAAAAGAGAGAACTTGCAGAAAGTCCTATGGGGTGATTTTTACATGGAGCCAAAGACCAAGAAAATAATCACTAATAAAAACCTGAAAGGAAGAAATCTAAAGCCTCTATTTGTTTCATTGATACTCGATAACATATGGAAGATATATGAAAATGTTATTATGGAAAAGGACCTCGATATGGTAGAGAAGTTTACCAAAATTCTAGACGTGACCTTAACTGCCCGTGATCTAAGAACTAAAGATGATAAACAACTACTAAGACAGATTATGGGCCAGTGGCTACCTGTAAGTACAGCTGTTCTACTAACTGTGATCGAAAAATTGCCTTCACCACTAGAGTCACAATCAGAGAGGCTAGATGTCATAATTGGTAAGGAATATGAAAAAGAGGATGTTGACGAAGACTTGATCAAAGATATGAAGGAATGTAATAGAAATGGTCAATTATGTGCATATGTATCCAAGATGTTATCGATCCCAAGAGATGAATTACCTCTTGAGGACAATAAGAACATGACAGCAGATCAGATAATTGAAAGAAATAGGAGAGCTCGTGAAGTGGCGATGAATGCAGCTAAAAGAGCAGAAATGCTAGAAAAATCAAAAGATAACTCAACTGAAGAGGACCTATATGCAAGGGCTAAAGAGACGATCATAACTCCAGAGTTAGATTCAGGAACTGAAAACAAAACCAAAAACGATACTTTCCAGATTGTTACGGCACCTGCTGCTCCTCTAGATCTTGGCTTTGAATATGAGGAAGATCCTGAAGCTGTGTCAGATGATGATTCAGATACAAATGGCGATGCTATTCCTGAATTTGTCCCAGGTGAAATCGATCCTAACGATCCGCTCAGCTCTATGTTTGAATATGAAGAAGAAGACCCATTTTCTACCGGTGCTACTTTAGCGGAAACACATTTCGAACCTGTCTCTTTAGAAGAGTTAAAGGATGACGATATTTTTGATGAAAAGGACGAAGTTCTAATCGGATTTGCAAGGATATACAGTGGTACATTAGAAGTTGGACAAGAAATCTCAGTCATAGGTCCCAAGTATGACCCAAAAAATCCTACTGAGCATATACACACAACAACAATTACCAAGCTGTATTTATTTATGGGTAAGGAACTAGTAAGCTTAAACTCTTGTCCTTCTGGTAATATTGTGGGTATTGGAGGTTTAGCTGGAAAAATCATTAAAAATGGTACTATTGTAGGTAACTCTGCAAAGGGCTTAAACCTTGCAGGAGTAAACTTACACTCCACACCTATTGTTCGTGTTGCGATTGAACCATCAAATCCTATGGAGATTAATAAACTAGTCAGAGGTCTAAAATTACTGGATTTAGCTGATCCATGTGTGAATATTGAGGTTGAAGACTCTGGTGAGCACATTTTATGTACAGCTGGTGAACTGCACTTGGAAAGGTGTTTGAAGGATTTGAAAGAAAGATTTGCTGGTATTGACATCACACATAGTGAACCTGCTATCCCATACAGAGAGACATTTTTAAATGTATCAGGAATGAATCCACCAAAGAATCCGGAACTTGGAAGATCTGTTATTGAGCTAAAACTAGGAAAATACAGAATGTCCTTTAGAAGTATCCCACTATCAGATGAAATAACCAACTTTTTGACACATCACGAGAGAACGATTGCCAGAATTGTATCCTCTAAGTCAGCTAATGAGAACATTGAGGAACAGATACTGGATGAAGATACATTTTGGAAAAAATTGGGGTCACTATTTGAAGAAAGCGAAGGAACTGAAGAATTAGTTAGTTATATGGACAAGATAGCAGCGTTTGGTCCAAAAAGAATTGGTGCAAATATTTTAGTGTCCAATAATGGTATTCTTGGAAATGTCAAACAACATGAGGCCCCACAGTTCGAATACTCAGATTCGATAATAAATGGTTTTCTATTATCTGTGAATGAGGGTCCATTAGCAAACGAGCAAGTCCAAGGAATGTGCGTTGTGTTGGAAGATATTCACGAGATGACAGAAAATGAAATTTCAGAGATAGATGACCCACATTATCAGGTCGATGAGCCAAATCTCTCTGGTAGATTGATTACAACAACTAGAGACTGCATTCATAAGTCATTTTTGGACTGGTCACCACGTATAATGTGGGCAATGTATACATGTGATATTCAAACGTCAGTGGATGTTCTTGGTAAAGTATACGCCGTTGTGCAACAAAGACACGGTAAAATTATATCAGAAGAAATGAAAGAAGGTACACCATTCTTCCAGATTATTGCTAGAATCCCTGTTGTCGAGGCCTTCGGTCTCAGTGAGGACATCAGAAAGAAAACTTCGGGTGCAGCTCAACCTCAGCTAGTCTTTGATGGATATGAAAGTATAGACCTGGATCCATTCTGGGTACCAACCACAGAGGAAGAATTGGAAGAATTAGGTGAAACGGCAGACAAGGAAAATATTGCGCGTGCTCATATGAATAACATTAGAAGACGCAAAGGTCTATTTATTGAAGAAAAGGTGATCCAAAATGCTGAGAAGCAAAGAACTTTGAAGAGAAATTGAATTAAAAATATTTAAAAAAAAATATAAATACAAGAAAATATATCAATCAAGTTCACTTTTGTATCTCTGTTTAAAAATGATAGTACAATATGGCTTTGACAATTATGAATTATATACATTCACTACAATCACTAATCACGTTATGTATTTCTTGAAATTTTACATCCGCAGATCGTCTAACTGTGGTATGGGCATCTCTAATAGTGAAATACTATACATTGATGACTAAAAGTAGTTCAGGTTATTGTTATAGTTCAAACGATACTTAGTCTCCATATTAAGACTACAGAAGGGTATAATATTTCTATCTGCTATTTAGCGCTTTTACTATCATTTCAGAAACAGAAGATTGCGAAGAGACGTTGCTTATAGTGTAGGTTAGATGATTTATTAACAGTGGCAATAATTGAAAAGAAGGATGAGCTCTAATAATCAAAATACGAATAACACTTCCATAGAGCTGATTTCGGAAAATGGCCCCATATCGCTAAATTTAATGATGGAAGAAGGAGTGAAAGCTTTAACTAGAATTTTGTCGAATCAATTAAATGATACCCCAGGAACACAACCTATGCATTTCATAATAAAAAAAAATGATAAAGACAATAAGGCTATAGATATTAATGGTGACGATGAAGAAGTCGTTGAATTAGGCAATGAAAGTAATTACCATATGTCCGACGGTGTTCAAAATGAAGCGGAGATAATACTAAATGACCAACTAAATGATATATTGAAGAATCACGAGTCCCAACTGCGGCTTGATGGCGAAGAAGCAGAGATCATTTTTGATTATGAAACTCAGGGTACTGTAGATGGCTCTGATTCAATCGGAGAGAAAATCACACAGATGATTGAATCTGTACTTCCGAATGGTTTGGGTCCCAACACTACTGGGAAACTACAGGCAGTTCTTAATGGCAAAGAGCTTAACATAACGGAGGAGATCCATAAATCTGATAGGATAGAAGAAGAGGAGCATATTGAGGGCGGATTGACTACCGCTGAAGGTAATTTCGAGGTGGAATTCGAAACGGAGCCTCTACCGGAAGATCATAAACATACTGAAGAAAATATAGATGGTCACGAAAACTACAACGACTGTTGTCCGCATCATCATAACAACCAAGACAATCGTCGAAGAGCGCCTAAGTACAAAAATTATAATTATCATGATTACGAATATACAGTACAACACCCAAAAACTGAACCTAATTTCAGCGCTCTAATTAATCAAAAAAAGCCAGTTTGCCTGTTTTGTGAATATTATATGGTATTTGGGGAGCCCCCAAAGAACATGATCAAGTGGTACAACATGCATTACGGTTATAACCATCTTCCACAGAGGAATGACAGACATCATAGGAATAGATAATAGCATTAGTATAACTGAATTAGGCAAAAATCCATTTAGTACCTTGATCTCTATTTTAATTACATAGCATACCTCACTTTCTGCATATAATAAAACTCAGAAAATAATCACTTTATAAGCGAGTTCAAAATCGCTTCTCTCAGCAAGTTACATCAACATTCCCGGACCAACTAGTTGCGAACGCAAAGTCGCATTATGTCTCTTGTCTTTACGAGACTCATATTCATGTAAAAGCATGCACATGCAAGTTAAAACCTGTGTGTCCCATGGTAAGCCAAAAGCCGTATTTGGATTATCAGAAGAAAGTTCTCTATTCTGTTCTTTTATATCTAGTGTGGCAACTCTTAACGTCCGTTTCTTCGGAATCACAGAAACCTTATCATCTGAGTATCGAGCCCATACAGGAAGGTATCCTAAAGGTCGGAGTCTCTCCGCCCTTCTAGCCTGTTCATAGTCATTTAGTGTATCTTGAGTCATATAGGATGGCATAGAGTCATCAAGAACCAGCAGCTTGATGTTGTTAGAACCAAATGGGCTTGCAAAACCAGTCGATCCATACCACCTCAAGTTTAGACCTGCATAGTTCGTATCAGCGTTTCTGCTCTGCATATAGTTAGTCATATTGACATTTTCCGTAATAACAGTGTCCTTGACATCGCTAGTTAGCTTACTAAACGCAAACTTATGTTCTACTTTACCAGTTTTAGTGTCAACTGCCTTGAATATTGTACAGAACTGATATTTGTAGACAGAATACGGAGTGCCTTGTAACTCTGATACAAGTTCGGAACCCTGAGGAGCAAAATCCAACACATCAGCGCGAGTGCTTCCCTCATTATCGTTGGCATCACATGTTCGCACCACGATAAACTTGAATATCCTCATCACTGGAGTACTTCTTGATCCGAACATCGATTTAACTACATTAGACGGCAGTGCATGAAACAGAGGTATTCCCAGTTCAGACTGCACATCAAATTTTTCTATCTTTCTCTTGTTTCCCAGGTAAGCCTTGTATGACTCCTCACTCGCAAAGGCATAAAAGCCTCTACTCAAAAGCACAGAGACAAACGGCACTACCCGCTCATTATCGAAGTTGGGACATCGATTTACAAACCCGAGTCTCTGGAAATCACCAATTGTAGAGCTCTCGGAAAGCAGAGTATGCATAGTCATGTCGTCTCGATCACCGTCAATCATTGTCATCTGATCGTCGTCATCCCCGCCGACATGCGGTCTATACAGATGCTCTGCTGTGGACTCAACACTCACCGAATTTTGCGGAGGTAGCAATACCCTCTCACCTTCATCTTCCGGAACTCTGACTACTCGCCTGGAATTCAACAGCGACCGCACACGATCCATGATAATACCGCCTATTCCGCACACAAAGTTCTTGAAATGGTCCCTTGCCCGGAATCATTGGTATGATAGGTCAGAACTGTTATCTAGGCTGGACAAGCCGGTTGAAGTTATGTGATGTGGACAGCTCATCGCAAATCGATCAATCCGGAGCTCGATGGCCTCGGGTTATCACTTTGGCAGTTCGCAAAGAGCTTTGCGAAAGTCTTTTGGAAAAACACCAAAATAGCAAGAAAATAACCAAAACAACGCCAAAGTGTAGGATATTAGAAAAGGAGCATAGGCTCTTAGCTGCGCGTCAGATATTAGCAAAGACAGTGTGTGCAAGATGCTGGATCAGGAAGATGTCAAGAAACGTATGTCCCAGATTGAGTTAGACATCAACCAGATGAACAAGATGATCGATGAGAACTTGCAACTAGGCGAGAACGACGGCCATGACTCTGGTACCGAAGGTGTCGAAGGTGCAGTTGGTGAGGGAGTAGATGGACAAGCTGGTCCAGTAGAACCCGTGGTTACCACAGCAGCTGAGGAAACTTCTGAGACAAAGGATATTGAACATGAACAAGTTACGAATGAAGGTATGGCAAAGGAGGTAGAGGACGCCTCCGAGAGTTCTGTCCAAGCAACAGAACAAGCACAAGATCAACAGGCTGGTACTAATGAGGAAACGAATACATTTAAAACTGAAAGCATGCCAGAACCAGAGACACAAGCACCGGAGGTAAATGATTTAGAGATGAAAGAACCAGAGATGAAAGAACCAGAGATGAAAGAACCAGAGACGGTAGAACCAGAGACGGTAGAACCAGAGATGAAAGAACCAGAGACGGTAGAACCAGAGATGAAAGAACCTGTGATAAAGGAGACAGACGCACTAGAACCTGAGATGAAACATGCCGAAATTCCGCCGCAAGCTACTACAGAGGAACAACCTACAAGACACGATGAGTGGGAGGATGTGGAAGAGGAAGAGTTCAATGAGATAGATACTTCCACTGAGAGCAATAACGTTATAGGAGACACCAAGCAGGTTGAGGGATCATCTGTACTAGCTGCTGGAGATCTTAGAGGCAACGTTGCGGACAATGGCAACTTGACACCGGTGACAGATATAGATGATGCTGAGTCCACGATATTTATACCCAAGAAACAGAATCAGAACAGCGAGCTTACAGAGCAGATGAAAGAGACGCTGAGAAACACCAGAAGAACCACCAACCCATTCCGTGTGATCTCTGTGAGCAGTAGTAATAGCTCTACTAACAGCTCCCGGAAGTCCAGTGGACACGACATGGGTCTGGAGCAAACTCCAAGCGAGCAGCTGAAGAGATACGAACAAAGACACTACTACTTGACCACAAAGTGCGGCAAGATACAGAAAGAGATCGATTACTTAAATAAAATGAACTCGCAGGGCACATTATCTATAGACGATTCACGTAAGCTCACAAGAGCAATTGCAAAACTACAAGAATACCTGGACAAGAAAAACAAAGAAAGATACGAAGTAGGTGTATTACTAAGTCGGCAATTAAGAAGAGATATCAACCGTGGGGAAAACGGAGAGTTCTGGATAGGTACCAAGTAGTCAACCCCCCTCCTCTCTCCTCCCCCCACATAAATATTTTTTTCAAAGTTTTCTAACGTGTTTAAAGCAATCTGTACTATTCTTTCATTACCTATTTTTTGCACTCAATAACAAATACTGTAGTTAGTACATAAAATTCGGGATGTATAAATCAATATAGCTACACAACCCCACCAATATACACCCACCACCAGTAGCTGCATATCAACATGACGTGCATAGGCCCTGTCAAACATCCAAAATGACGTATTGCGGGATGGCAAAAAATTTAAAGGATTCCCCCAGGAACAAAAGAACTGGTGATAAGGAAAGTTTGTTGGAAATTCCCAAGTAGTTGGACCCATACCAAGCACTCCTCCCTGGATCATTATACAATCTATTAGGCGTTGCAAGTGTGCGTTTGAGCTTGAAGTGGCCCCCGGGATTAAACTATCGTGCAGAGGAGAAGAAAAAGAAATAGGAAAGAGATACCGCACAGCTGCAAGGGATCTAGCTCTCAATATTGGAATATTTGTTGTAGAAGCGGGTAAATTCTGCATAATAGCAAATATATCGAAAGTGCAAGGAAAAAAGTATATAATACGAGGTTTCTGTTAGGAAGATCACGATCAAGAAGTAGACTTCCGTGAATAGAGCAAAGGAAAGCATCTGACAGCTATGCAGAACACGTCTTCTAGACCATCGGGGTCGTTGGGGACAGTGTCGTCGTTTGATCTGGAGCCCAATCCCTTTGAGCAAAGTTTTGCGTCGACAAAGAAAACAGAAAGTGGTGGTGATGGTGGGAACATAGGTAATACGAATGATTCTGCCGCGAATGGAGATGGTTTAGACAACGCTAAGGGCATGGCCTCGTTGAGCTATCTGGATTCCCAGAACAACGGTAGTTCGGGTAGTTTGAATATAGACCCTCAAATAGCTGGTGACCAAAAGCGTGCCGCATCTTTGATTTATGGCAACCAGAGAGGGCCGATGCAGTCGCCTCCTTTGCTGACCCCAGGTGGCTCTAAGAAACTGCCACCTCTTTTAATGTCACCATCTTATTTACAAGGACAGTCCCAATCTGGTCAAAATGGTAGTTCGCACAACGGTAGTGCTACTGGGGGACAAACACCACTAGGTGGTTCACAAGGAGTAGCAAATGGTAGTGAAACAGATGGCCAATTGCCTGGGTTTTTGATGAACTTATTTAAGTCAGGATTAACACCTAACGAATCTAACCTGAGGGCTAATTTCACACCGGGCATATTGGGTAGCCAGTTCAATCAAGGGTCTCTACCCTCGCTGATGAATAACAATGTGAGCATTTCTCGAGCGAACAGTAACTCTGTAGTTCCAACAAATGGAGATAAAGACGAATCAGGATCTGGTAGAAAGATGAATGGACAAATAGACATTCCTAATAAAGCCCTAACTGCATTGGGGGGTCTTCCCGCTGGTCAATTAACCCCTGGGTTGAGCTCTTTATTAGCCTCTTCTGCCAAGCAACTGAACTTGGACAATAATACACGAGAGTCTACTCCTAACATATCCGTAAGTCAACCAGTTGTACAAGGCGTCACTAAATCTAATTCAGTACCGACCAACAGTTACTTCCCACTTGCAGACACCACCATTGAGAAGGACTCAGGTGCCGATGGTGCTGATAATCAATCTGGTACACAAAAGAAACGAGGAAGGAAGAAGAGTGTTTCGACAAAGGCTACAGAACCTAAGAGAAAACGTGCTTCAACAAGCTCAGCTTCTAAGAAATCGGAAGGCAATACTGGAACTGCAACTGTCACTAACCCGGAAGCAAACAATGCTGTCAACACTGGTAACGACGATTTGGATGAACAAGAGAGAAGAAGACAGGAGTTCTTGGAAAGAAACAGAGTTGCTGCGTCAAGGTTTAGACGGAAGAAGAAAGAGTATATAAAGAAGATAGAAACGGATTTGGGCATTTTACAAACAGAGTATAATGATATGTCGAAGATAATCGGCCATCTCGCTGGTATAACACCCGAAGGCAGTGACGATAGAGTCTCAGCTTCCATATTACTTATGCTTGAGCAATCCTTGATGAACAATGACATAAAGGCTGCACTTCAAATTATAGAAAGCACAAAGCAAATTCTAACATCATCAAACTTTGTCAAGAGAAACGGTGCAAACCCAGTTGCCAAAAATACAAGTCATGATAGTTCAGATTCGGGCAAATAAATGTAAACAATTCTATAGACCGGCCCCTTGTCTCTCTACTATTGGTTCTATTAAGCATATTCTCAAACATTTTCACCTTCCGTTTACCATGGCTGGATGAAAGGTATTGACTAATGAGGGCAAAAGAGATACAAGGACAACTAGTAAATTTAAGTAATATCCGTTGTAATATTATGGGAAATCAATCGTCCTACAATTTATATACTATCCTCCCTTTTTGAATATTCTGTCTAGCCTACTTATAAATATCAAAGAGTCACGTTTGTCATCTGTTCAATCTTCACATGACTAACCAATCATAAAGGACTTCGGAATTCCCCACATCGCAATCTTATCCATTTAACTGCTTTGGAGTCCTGGAATTTGAATCACGCCTGTCGATTTCATTGATCATCTTCCAAATGATTTACATGCTACTGCCCCACGTATAAAAGCTACAGTACCGTCATCGAAGTTTCTTCTATTCAGATAATTCCGAAGATGTCGATAGCTAAGCTATTTGCAGGGAAGATGAGCTACACTTACCTGAAGGACGCAAAGAAGATAATTTGTATTGGTAGAAACTATGCTGCACACATCAAAGAGTTGAACAATGCAACTCCAAAACAGCCATTCTTCTTCTTGAAGCCAATGTCCAGTGTTGTAACACCAGTCGATGAGAAACACGCCATAAAAGAGTTGCCTAAGCAAGCAAGCTACCATGGTTTGAACGATGACGGTACCAACCCAGGCACTATCCAGATACCAAAAGGTACGGTAGTCCATCATGAGATTGAAGTTGCATTGGTGATGGACAAGTACATCTCGAATGCCAACGAGTCTGAATTCACTGCAGCTGATGTTTACGATTCCATCAGAGGTGTAGCCCTGGCGCTGGACTTAACTGCTCGTAATGTTCAGGACGAAGCCAAGAAGAAAGGTCTACCGTGGTCCATCGGCAAAGGTTTCGATACGTTCTTGCCCATGTCACATATGATCCCAAAGACCAAATTCGAAGCCAATAAAGAAAATCTACAGGAAGCATTCAGAGTTACTTGCGATGTCAACGGCACTCGCAGACAAGACGGTAACACAAACCTGATGCTATATCCACTCCACAAAATCATCCAGCATATCTCAACAATGATGACTTTGGAGCCAGGCGACATCATCCTCACAGGTACACCTGCTGGTGTGGGCCCAATTGCTGCCGGTGACAACATCAGCGGTCAGTTGTACTACACAGACGACTTGCTCATTGACTTCAATTTCGACTGCGTAGTTCGCCCTGGTCCTTACGAATACAAAGAAACTTAGTTTAATCAAACAAAAATAAAAATAAAAATGGTACTAAAACTAAACCTAAATACTACTCTAACACTGATCTGTACGACTTATATCAAAGCTCTATGTAATCAATATTAATGCATTCATCATTGTAGTTTGAAGGCTTTAAAAGGCCATTATGCCAAAAATCCTTCGGCATTCTTCATTTTTGAGCCCATCTCGCGTAACCTTTCGCACAAATCGACTTCTTAGGAAGCCAAACAAAGACTCTCGAATGCTCATCGTGCTCTTTGCGTTTAGTCATAAGACACTATTCAAAACAAACCAAGAGGACCGTTAGAGTGATCGTGGTATCCTTGCACCTGAGATAATAGAAATTAAGACGGTGAGCTCTTTTTCTCTGGGAAAGAAACTAGCGCTGCTTAAGGGAATACCAGTACCAAATCGCGATGATTCCAGTCAAGACTGTGCTGTTAAAGAGCAAGACTCTGCTTAGTGGTAGGATGCCTGTGCGCCTTTCTAATGGTATGCAGTTGCGCAACAGAACTGCCATCTTGAAGCGTGGCATTACCAATAGGTTAAGCAATCCGCAGAGGAAGTCCAATGAGATTGTCCGCAAAGCTAGGAGTTATGCTAGTGTTACCACGAAACAGAAGGAGAAATACATTGTTTCTGTAAATATGAAATGGGCGGTGCTAACAGGTGTCACAATTGTTCTTGGGACTCTGTTGCTGACTTCACGTAGAATTGAGGAAGATGAGGATAGCAAGAAGGACAGCGAGGGCCAAGGGAAAAGGTATAAGAAGATTAGGATTCTTGACAACAACTGGCTATTTTTTTGCTACTCAACGTTACCTTTGAACGCTATTTCACGTCTTTGGGGCCAGGTTAATTCCTACACTTTACCCATTTGGTTAAGACCTTCGGGATTTAAATTTTACTCTTACCTGTTTGGTGTTAACTTGGATGAAATGGAGAACCCAAATCTAGAGGACTATGCAAACCTATCAGATTTCTTCTACCGTAATATTAGGCCTGAGACCAGACCTGTTGCTCCTGGTGATGAAGTCATCGTTTGTCCTAGCGATGGTAAAGTTCTTCAGATTGGTATTATTAACTCTGAAACTGGCGAAGTTGAACAGGTCAAAGGATTAACATATTCTATCAAGGAATTTTTGGGTACGCATAGCCATCCTTTACTATGTAAGAGTGAATCCACTCTGGACTTATCCGGCCATGAAGAGCGCCATCAGGAATTTGCACGAGCAAACAAATTCAAAGTGTCTTATTCATCTCCAGACTTGAATGCTACGAAAGATGAGGAGGCAACTGACGTTATTAAATTTGAGAATGAGGGTGATAAAACTGTCGACGAGTATAATACTCCTAGCATCTCTAAGACAATGAAACTTCTAACCGAAGTCTCACCTAACTTCCCTTCATATACTTCGAGTATGACTGGCCCCGAAGAGACTAACCTATATTTTGCTGTCATCTACTTGGCTCCTGGTGACTATCACCACTTTCATTCACCAATAAACTGGGTTTGTCGCCTCCGTCGTCACTTTCCTGGTGACCTTTTCTCTGTTGCACCATATTTTCAAAGAAATTTCCCCAATCTGTTTGTTTTAAATGAGAGAGTTGCTCTTTTAGGTTACTGGAGACATGGATTCTTCAGTATGACTCCAGTTGGTGCCACTAATGTTGGATCAATCAAATTGAATTTTGATGAAGAACTAAAGACCAATGCAAAAAGGAGGAAAATAAAACCACATACTTGCTATGAAGCCGTTTATGAGAAAGCCAGTAAGGTTTTAGGGGGACTTCCTTTGACAAAGGGGGAGGAAATGGGTGGTTTCATGTTAGGAAGCACTGTAGTTCTTTGTTTTGAAGCACCAAAAGATTTTCAATTCCATATCAAAACTGGTGAGAAAGTCAAAATGGGACAAAAGCTAGGCTCTATCCAGAAAGACTAACTATGAATTAATCACAATTGCTACCCTTTCATAACTCTATGTTGAATATCAACATATTATCAAATTAACCATATTTTGCATATTCTTTTATAAATAACGGTACTTCTCAAATGAGAAAGCTCTACATATCTCTTGGGAGACCATATATCTAGATATACGCATACCAATAAAAATATATAGTTTCAATACGCTCATTACCTAAAATTGCAAAGATGAAAAGATCGCATCATTTACAATAATCTAAACAGTTTTGTTTGAGTTAACGAATATAGATGCATACATATTTATATCTATGTGCATTTTCAGAAACTCCTCATTCACACCACGATTTAGTAACAGCCAGTTAAATCAATGCTGCGCTTCCTCGTAAAGCTTCCACCAAATTGCTAGGTCATCATTTGATATCGATGATACTCTTCTATTGTTTTGAATTAATTCAAGATCAAATTTAGAGTTTCTTGAACAGATACTAGAATCTTCGAACTCATTTAGCGGGTCCTGCAAATCCTTGCCTTTTATATGCAACAAAGAAAGTATAGAAGAAGCAGGCTGTACCATAATTTTATCAAACCGTAATCTTTTCTCTATTTTCTTACTTAGAGAAAGGTCAACTACATCCGTATTATTCCGAGTTCTGTAGTCAGAAGCACCATTAGGATATGAAGACTCTTTCTTTGATTGGACATACAAAATTGTCCCGTTTTTGAATAATTTTGATGCAGAGATATTTTTACTGAAATCAATGTGAAGGGGATAGTAGTCATTGGATATTAGCGATATTGCCTTAATGGCGTTAATTTCAGGCAGAAGACAAGGAGTTCGCAAAATTTGTTCATTGAGCTTTTGTGAGTTGGCAGACTTTGTGAGAACTCTGATATCAACACCAGATACCATTTTATCCGTAGTAGCATCTTTAACTAAGAGACATCTAGATTCAACTGCCAAACTCCAAAAATGTCTCAATTCTTGAAGATAATACGGAGGTAAAAATAAAGGTAAAGTGCTCAAGATTAAATAAGCGACAGACTCTTTATCGGTGTTCTTTAAGGCATACTGACCCGAACCTAAAAACAAAAATCCTATGGACAGACTTGTGGCAATATATTTTGCATAGTGATTATCTGTGTCGGGTTGGTCAAAATTTGGGGGTACGGTATCTTCTCCTGCTGAACCTCCTTCAACAACCTCCTCAAACCCGTTTAGAGAACTCCTTCGACTACTACCTACTGCCTGATTGTTAATTGTGTTAGCATCGGAATGATCCCAGTTGTTCTGTGATTTCGATTCTTTTCTATGATAAATATCTGAGCTACTTCCAAATACCACCTCATGAACGTATCTAATTCGTTTAAATACATCCAAATCACCCCGTGCACTCATAACCATACTGAGGGATACCATAATAACATTTAACAGCACATTAATAGAAGTTACAACTAATTTGAAATCAACAGAGTCTCTTCCAGGGTATTGATAAAAGGGAAGAAGTTGGTCAAACAAGGAGAGCAAGAATTCCTTAATTCTTAAATTTCCAGTAGAGGCAAACTTTAACCCTAGGGATAAAATCCTGCCTGATAATATGTAATATATTTGCATATGATCAGACTTCAAACAAGAGTCTAGTATATCCACGCCTAGCTCTTCCATCAAGAATTCAACAGAGTCATGGATCGAGTCCCACATTATCATGCGATATGCAAACTCTGAAAACATATAAAACTCGGGACGGCAAGAGCTTCTTTCAAAGCCAAAAATAATCTTTGGCTTAACTTGATCGGCAACATCTGCGTTTTCACTCTTCAGATATATCAACATAATAGCTAAAAGCCTGCCTATATATGAGTTCTGAGGCAGCTCAGATTTCTCAGCTTCTGAATGAAATTTCAACTTGTTTAACAATCCATCTGTCAAAGAAGTAAAATATGCAGAATCTTGAATCTCCGGCAAATTATAAGATGAATCAAGGTCGTCTTCAACCAAATTGCTTCGACTTTTTTTGTGCTCTTCAGTACCACATGATTTAGTAAAATTGTCAGCTGCACCTAGATTGATCATGCCAATAGCTATACCAGCAGCCATTCTATATCCTTCATTAGCAACATACTCCTCATTAATGAGTACTAAAGACTCCAACTGATCAACAAGGATGTTTGTCATCTTTTTATGTTGAGACTTCAAGAATAAAAGTCCTAAGCTAACAAGTCCGGCTGTCTGCACTCGAATATCAATATTCAAATCATTAGCTCCTTTAGGCAATAAGGAAGCGATATGGATGCTCAAAATTTTTGTTAACGTCAGATCCATGGTACCTCTCATGCTAGCGGTCATTCCTAACAATAGACCAACGCCAACATGTGTATTCTTTAGGCTGAGGTAGTTATAAATATGCCATTCTTCTAACTCTTTTAAATGCCCATTTAAACCAAGACCTAATAGGAAACCTGCATGTGATGCACTTACATCCTTTGGCTTATTGAAAACAATCCAACTACCATTTACTCCTTTGGTTTTTCTAGATATTTTTAAACCAGAACTTACACCTGCATGAAATTCACCCCATTCAATTATATCGCTTGGGATGAGATCCTTGTCAACATTAATTACAGTCTCGTCAGGAAAGGAAACTGAAAAATTTATTGGCCTCAAAACCCACTTTTGGGTTGACAATGGCTTTTCTGTTGCAAAAACTACCATTGCCCAACCAATACCCTGAGCGCATGATCTAAGAGCAATAATTTCTGCAATCTTCTTTTTTTTACTTAGTATTTTCGAGTACTCGGAATCAGTAGAAAAGAAAGGAACTTTTTGAACCTTACTAAAAGACAACAATGTCATAGCATCATTAAACCTTCTATCCTCCGAAAATATCAGACTCGAGTTTTTCTTTAGATTGACACCATCATCGATATCTTCTGAAGCATTTTGATCTAAAAGTATATCCTTTGACAGTTGGGATTCTGAACTCAAAACAATATCAGAAAGAACAGACAGTATGGATTTCGTTGATTTCGCGTTTAGTAATGGTGACGCTTTTATATCAGTTTTCAAAGCACTTTCATTGCTACCCTTCCATGTCATTTTTTCTTTAAGTATGCTTGAGTATCTCGCTAAATCTGCTCTCGATATAAGTCCAACATCAACATCCTCTTCAATCTCAGCAAAATTGTTCTCAAACAATTGTAAGGCTTCCACCATAGGCTTAAAAAGTCCAGGTGGATAGGATTGCAGATCTTCCCTATTCATCTTGAACTTTGTCAAGACTTTCAAAAAGTGACTTTTAGGTGATATATTATTTAGTGACTCAAATAGTCGAGTTACTTTAAAAGTCCGAGGAGTGATAAGTTCGTTAACCTTATTGTCCATTTCAACTAGTCTAGAAAACTCTATAAAAGGGACAATAGTGTTAACATCTTTATCACTTAAACTCGATAAAGATCCAAGAATTGAAGTCGGTGCATCCAAGGGTTTGACATAACCATTTACTATATTAGAGGACAAGTTTAGGCAGCACGGGATTGCTTTGAGACCTTTATAATCTTGGTAGTAATCATCCCATTGAGAGGGCCATTCCAGAATAGTTGTTATTGCGCCAATCAAAGAACCCATGTCGTCGGTATCCCTTCTCCTATATATGTTTAGAATGGTCTCCTCTCTTAACAAATGCAGTCCCATAACCATTTTTGGAAAAGTGACACCAACATCCATTCTTTCAAGTGAATTTAAAATTCGAGAGTTCCGTAAGGAAGGTAGTGAAGTTAAAGAGTCTGGTGACATTAGACTAGAAATCAAAACCTTAAAGCATTCCCATTCACAATCAAACACATCGAGATTTTCTTTAGAATTAACATACTCAAGACTAATTTGAAACCAAAAGAAAACAAGTAGTTGATAAAATTTCGAGTCACAAATATACCTAAACGAAAGAAAAATCTCTCTTAACAACAGCCTTTTGGGACAGCGGTCATATAGAGTAAAATATCTCACAAATGTAGAAGGGAATTGATGAACTATCAGTTGTTCTTTGCTAACCATTTCCATTCTTCTAATGGCCATTATATTTTCTTCATAATATATATCAAGGTAAGGATTCATGATATATGTCTTCTCTTCTGTAATGGCAAAAACACAGCCATCTAATCTATATTCCGAGCTATTTGTTGGTTGAAAGTCCAATATATTACCAAAATCCACTTTAGGCAGATTTTTTAACTGGATCATCAGTTGTGGAAATGTGCCATAAAGTAGAAATGAATTAGAGTTAATTACTTCAGGGATCATATCAATAAACCATAATTTATAATAACCCTTTTCCGTGTCAAAAATTAATACACCCTCCATATTTTCATACTTTAAAGGAAGACATTTTATATTTATACCTCCTTCGCCATTTCTCAAGGATTCAGGAAGTTTAACAGTTGAAATCTTAGTTAATACAACATCTTTTATTGATGTTTCGCTGCTCATAGTGTCGGTTGTGGCCATAGTACTACTCGAAACTCTTACGCTGCTATTGGGGTGATTTTTCAATAAGCTTTCGTTGCCGTTTATCCCCAATCTATCCATAGTAGATGAGTCATTCCGTTTTAAAGTTGATGATGACAGCTGTTGATGACTTACATTAACTTCTTGAAAAAAATCTGCAGGTGATTTCAGTTGAACATCAACCGGAAGGCCAGCGTTTGGTGTTACTTTTCGATTCATCAACGAAAGTTTTCTTAAGTCATTGCTGTATTGATGTCTATTTTCTAGTTGCTGACTTGCTTCCAATTTACTTATAGTTCTAGGTTTGGAGATTTGTAAATGACTATTCTGACCTGCACTATTACTATTTTTATAGTCTGACAAAGTGTTTTCTGTTCTAGCATTATCTCCAAGTATCCTAGTGTAATAAAATTGCAAATTCAATTCTTCTGAATCATAGAGAACAGTGATACTAAGCCCAGAATTTTTTGGAAAGGTCATCATTTTTAAAGGATGTCGTACCCTAGATGATGCTAAACAAGTCTGTTCGCTATTTTCCAGTTCTTTAGTATATTCATTTGGACTACATGTACGTCTTTTTTTCTTAAATAGAATATTACCATCCACAGTATCGATCTCCCGCGTATTCCGTCTCTTACCACTTGAGGTGAGTATTGTATCATCTTCATTAATAAATACTAGGGTCCCAAAAGGTGCCAATGGGTCAGAAAGTGATATGAACTGCTGCTCAATAGAGGTTCTTCCACTATTTTCTTCAGAAAAAATTGATTTGCCGCCACTTCCAGGTTCTAATGATAACATATCATCCCGTTCCAATATTATACCATTTTGATACATAAATGCATCTTTTATTGGAAAAGGGAAGCATATTGTGGAACTATCACTTTTTGCACTTTCTGAGCTTTCATTGGCGATATAGTAGACATATGCAAGCTCTCTCAGTACAATTATTAGACATTTCGTCTGTAGATTTTCAAATTTGGTAAATCCAGCTCTTACTACAGCAGATGAGTTGAAAGTAAATCGCCTTCTACATTCCGTGCCTTTACCTACTAACCACTCGACAGTTCTCCGGTCAGGAGATACCCAAAGGTCACCTAGATCATCATCACTACATTCAAAGCATTTCTTGAATAATGAAAAGTCCTCTTTAAAATTCATTCCAGTAATCAGAAAAACTGGCGCACAGTACAAAAAATAGTGTCTGTTCGCTTTTATTGATCTAGCAGTAGTATCTTTCTATTATCAGAAATAAATCCAAATTGAATAGATTTAGTAAATTCCTAGTAGGTAAATTTAATTGCAATATTAGATAGATCAAGAGCCCAAATTTATTTGCGACTGCTCAACCTTCTATTAGATCCTAACATTCAATGAACGAACAGTATGCCAATCCGCAATAAGAATGATTGGTAATATTAGGTCTGTTTTAGGTGAATATTTACACCTAAACAATTATATACAAAATCGATTCTATCAGTAATAAATAAATGCATTCGATATTAATAGTTACCGTTTCAATTGGATCGCAATGAGATGGTACAAAAGCCTATTATTGCTAGTTTTGATGATCTGTGCGCATGCGCGAAGGCCTTTGTCTCGAAAACCTTAAAATTAATGAAATATCGTATATGATGATCACTATAGACATATATTGTTGTTGATGTTTGTGTATAATAAAGGCACTATGAGACAGACAATAATGAATATAAAAAAAGTTACATTAATAATTAAGACTACTCAAGCAAAAATATACCCGAGCAGTTTATTGTGAGAATGGCTGAAATGCAACAGTATATGATT
Organism: Nakaseomyces glabratus; assembly: GCF_010111755.1. Taxonomy (NCBI): domain Eukaryota; kingdom Fungi; phylum Ascomycota; class Saccharomycetes; order Saccharomycetales; family Saccharomycetaceae; genus Nakaseomyces; species Nakaseomyces glabratus. The sequence continues at coordinate 641,761 of NC_088960.1, forward strand.
AGATTGAAGATATGACGAAATTATCAGATAGTGACCTCTGTTTCTTCCTACTCTGTCCCATTTCAATATCTGATTGCGACCTTTTACGACTTGATACTTGTTCTTTGAAATCAGTTATGAAAATTAATTTATCAACGAATTTACCGACTTTTGTTAACTGAATACTGTCGGTGCATTCATAGCTTCCAATTCTTGAATGAGGTCTCATCATGCAATTATAAGAGTTTATCTCGCCACTTAGGTTTGTTGTAATTAACTGGAAATTGAGTAGTACACCACTACAATCCTTGCAAGTTTCAAAGCGATCAACCAGTAATATAGCATCATTCAGTAGGCCCAGATCTATCTTAATGATACAAATTGATTCAATTGGGTTATCGCTTAAGTGATTCATATACTTAAGAAGACTTCTATCTAATAATAAAACACCACCACTTCCTATAATTAGAATTATCTTTTCTGTTAATACAAACAACTTTTTGAATGAGCAAACTTGTGATAATATTTCATCAAATCTCTCCCTCGAATCCTTTGTATTGCTAAATTCACTGTACTGGTGATTTGGGTACACATTGATTTCCACCAAGGGTTCATTCATCAACCTTGGTCTGAAAACATGAAATTTCAAAAACTTTTCGATACTATAAATGTCCAAATTCCTATATTTGTCTGTAAGGAAGGATACTATCACATCATCTTCTACATCAGATGGCGGCTCATCATTGAACGTATATGACCCATTAAATATATGTTGCTGACTTTCTTGTCGCAATTGAACAGCACAAAAATCAATAGGGAAGGTGTTTTTTTTTAGTGATTTCAGGAGCGTATCCACTTTTTTTTCCGTCAACTGTCTAGACATGTAATTTATTCGTCTGAACAGGGAGTCTTGGGACCTATTTACCATCAAATTCCCTCTAGATAGTGGCCTAGTAGATATACTTAAATTTTCCGCTAATTCAACATTTTGATTATCAGCTATGTTATGCAATAGTTTATCAATTTCATCTTTCCTCCCCCCAAACTTTTGCTTCCAAACGATAATTGATTGTAATGGAGCTGTACCAGACAGCTGTATAATCGAATTCCACAAACGATGATCAATTTGTGGCATGTTTGCAATGTCATTATCCAGATTGAAAATCAATGAGGATGATTGCAAATATTGATTTGATTGGCATTCTAATTTCTTCTTCAAATAGGTACGCAAAAAAATAACAAATATCCGTGTCATAACAACTTTTCTTATCATAAGCGGTGACCTTTGTGCAGATACAATAAAACTCAGCCTATCCAGTGGGTTTATTTGAAAATTTGCAATACCTTGGTCAAGTCTATTATAACCTGACGACTTATACATTATTGCTCCACTATAGCTGGCTGTGTATTTTTGTTGTCCCAAGATACTATTACGAGTGTCTTCATCAATAGGAATTAAAAAATAGCAGATATCATCAGTTTTACCGCAGTATCTGTATTGAGTCAATTTAAAGAATTCGTCTTCATCAGGGGATATATTTCGAGCAGCAGTTGTTCCTCCATTACCATCATTTTTCATATCTTTGATCTTGTTGCTATCACTGTTACTAATTAGGTTTTCAACCTGAATATAATCTTCTGGAAGATTAAGAATAAATATATATACTTTTCCAGATGTGGTGCAACAATAAAGCAAGCCCTTGAAGTATGATAGATTTGCAATGCTAAAGTCGAAATCTCCTGTTGGGTCGATGTCATCAGGGAAGCATTTCCATAAGAATTGTGGGCATAAAGAGGAATTCTGATAAATTTTTTGTCGATAGTCCTTAACAACCTCAATGATCCCATTAGACCTGCATATGAGCATATAGTCAGAATCATCTTTTAGGTCAAAATTAGGAAAATTAGTTTCGTTTTCTTCGACTTCAGAGTTAATGTTACTAGTACAGTCACCTTCAACTGGATTGTTAGTTTTTTCAGCTCTTTGACTTGGTTTTTGGTTGCCATATAGTGATCTATCCTTTGGAACCAGGTAGCAAAATGCCAGCACACTGCTATCTACGCTTTCATCGCCAAAATTCGAGCTTCTTCGTATTCTTGTAAACTTGCCATCCTTATTATCCAATATACAGTAAGTGGACGTGTTACCCTTCTTATTAGAGGGGGTAGATACAGCTAGTGTTATTGTTCTGGACATTAATAGGCCAAGCGCATTTATTATCTCCAAATTGAATTAATTCAAACAGCAGGTCTTCTTATATGTATATTTAGGAAATATTGAGCAAACACTCTCTTTTCGTTTCAACTAAGTATCTGCTGCGCTCAATACGCTACTAATCTGAATAATTTCAACTCTCAATGTGCTCTGCGTTTTCCACAGAATTAGTATGTGAATACACCTTATTGATTCAATCTCCACAAAAAGATAAAACTGTTATCCTTATTGTTTCTATGGTTCAAAATGCAGAGAAATAGATCCAGCTATATACCTCTAGCCTAGAACTCTTACAAAACAGACCAAATTCCAAAACAGAGGGGCAGGAATGTAGCCTATATCTTTGTTGGTACTGATGAGATCTTGGAATCCTTATGATTAAACCTTTGGTATCGAGCCATCCTAATTCGCCCTTAAATACTTGAGTGAAAAAAAATCGCGGTGATTTTCAGGTTGAACAATGGCGAACTAGAATGGCTATAAGAATGGTATTAATTAAAGCTCATCGCAACAATATCAAATGAGTATAATCGGATGTGTATGAGAATGACGAGCATACAGATCAGATTTTGAATTAGGAGCAAATTATTAATATGGATTGGAATGTATCAGATGTCGTAACGGATAAGAAATCAAAATTTCAAGCTAGGTGCTGCTTTTTGAGAGACCAGAAGGACATACCAGATATATTGCAAGGCATGATTCAAAGTGATAAGCATATAGCAAAGGCTAGTCACATGCATATGTATGCTTGGCGAACTGGAACTGAAGAGTTGAAAGGAAATGAGAAGCAAACCAAAAAAAAGAATAACAAGAAGCAGGATGAGGTGGTTCAGCTAAAAAATGTTCAGCAAGGTAGCTCAGACTGTGGTGAAGCTGGTGCAGGCCAGCGGCTTCTAACTTTATTGGAAAGGTCTAATGCTTTCAATGTTATAGTAATTGTTACTAGATGGTATGGTGGCACTCCCTTAGGTCCAGCTCGATTCAGGCACATTTGTTCAGCCGCACTTCAAAGTTTGCGTATCGGAGGTTTTGTTCCATAGAGGAAGTAGATTTGAACGTTCTATTTTTAACAAGTAACACGTAACTTATAAATGAATAATGATTACTAAATATAACTAATACTTAACTCGTATACCGTAGTTTGATTCCTAATGATAAATGTTATGAGAAAGTTTTGATGGAGTCAAACACTGAATATATTATTTTAACAAGAAACCTCTCAGATATACTTGTAAGGATTCAAGATGGAGTTCGGATCGTATTGATTTTTTATAGATTTGATCATCTCAATCTCCTCAGGGGTTTTCGAATACTGAATGTAATTCTTCTTCTGGAAACCCAGCCCATGTTCAGCGCTCACAGAACCATGGTGTCTTTGAATGAACTCATATACAAAGGGTTCTAAGCATTTCTCTACCTCTTTCGTATATTCACGAACTGCAACATTCAAATGAAGGTTACCATCACCTATATGCCCATATCCAATAGCTGAAACAACTGGCTTTGGTGCTTCACCTAGGAGACCATGCTGAGTTAATCTGTCATTTACAGCCTCAACTAGAGAGTACATACTCTTCAATGGTAAAGAAACATCATATTTATATACACCACCATTGGATTGACTTGATTCAGGAATCATCTCTCTCCATTGCCATAGATTAGCTAGCTCTGTTTCATCTTGTGCCACAACACCGTCAGTCACTAAACCTTCCTCCATTGCTAACTCTAAGAAAGCTTCAAGTTTTGCATCATCATGCTCTTTGTTTGATCCAGAAGTTTCGATCAAAACATAAAAAGGATGTTCATCTTCCAGTGGGAAAGGTACGCCTTCCAAATGATCTTTAGTTAAGCTCAAAGACTTATTGTCCATAAATTCATAAGCAGATATAATCTCTGACAGCTCTTGCCTTGCTTTCACAAATACTTTTTGGACGGATTCGTAATCTTCAAGTGATAAGAAACAGACGTTAGTGAACTTTGGCTTTGGAGGTGCTAAAATGGAAACCCCTGTAATAATACCAATCGTACCCTCTGAACCAATAAATAATTGTTTTATATCATAACCAGTGTTGTCTTTTCTTAGGGAATGCATACTATTTACAATCTTCCCATTTGGTAGAACAACTTCCAAACCTAGAACAGATCCATGTAATGAACCATAGCGCAGTAATCTTAAACCTCCAGCATTTGTAGCTACCACACCTCCAACATGACAGGAACCCTTAGCACCCAAATCCAGAGGGAAGATGTAACCATTCTTCTCCAAATACTCATTTGCAGCTTCTAGGATAACACCGGCGTCACATTTAAAAATTCCACTTACTGGATCAAATTCTCTTATTTTGTTCAAGTTAGCGAGAGATAAAATTATTTCATCAAAAACAGGGATAGATCCACCAACAAGGCCGGTATTACCACCTTGAGGAACTACAGCAAGTCGATTATCATTACAGTATTTGATAATCTTTGAGACTTGTTCCACAGTTTTTGGTTTCAACAATAACTTACTTTGACCTTTGTATTTCCTCATCCAATCTTCATTGTAAGCTGCCAATGAGTCATTACTATCATTTCCTTCTAATAACTCGGTTTCAGACAGGATAGATTTAAAATAGTCAATATCATCTTTAGCCAAAGACTTAAACCTGCCATCTCTTTTCACTTCTGGGTATGTCTCTGCTGTTAAACGTGGTGGTAGTTTCGAAGAGTATGTTCGAGTATAAGCTGCCATGGTCAACAATGGCTGCATGTAAAGTCCCAATCTGTTTCTGCCACTAACGGCAGTGCTATTCAGCACTCTGCTGGCATTCTTCGAAACAATCCTGTACTGCCTGCCACACTTTAACATCATGTCTTGCGCTAGAAGTTTGAGGAATTAGCTTACTCTGATGGCTCTGCAACCTGTAGATATCTATGCTACTTTGACAAAATTAGCAGTGTGATGCACATATAGTAGTAGCAATATAGAAGAACGCAATTTGCTGATATATCGGATGACTGTGGATCGGCAGTGACTTGATTGTCATCATCATCGAGATGTGGAATTATTACACGTGTAACATTATATTATCGGGTGCTATATAATGGTCGGTTATGTTCAGAATTCTCTACCTCTGCAGTCTTTGATGTGTATTGAGTATCTTTCCCGACTAGATTGTAGAACATTTATATTACTTATAAGATTTTGTTGTTGTAAAGATTCTTGATTTATACAGCAAGCTTTGTCCTTAAAAAAAGTCAGCAAGTTAACCTTTGCAAAAGTGAGTCATGCATTATGTTTGCTATAAAAAGTGCTTATTTATCTTATGTCATTGTTCTATCGAATTAATTGGTATTTTAACAAGACAGCTACATTAATATAGTTGCATAATGATATGATAAAACTGAAATTATTTTGATTTTATTTAAAATGACATCTGTAGAAAAGACTATTTCAAATTGAATGGAAACACGAGGTATCACTTAGTTTAGTTGTTACAATGTGCATTATAGTATGCTTCTAAGTTAAAGAAAATATGCACATAACCACTTTGATAATGAATATGAAAAAAGTATACTTTTTAATTGATAAAGTTATCAACTTATCAGTCGCTGCGAATTGGTAAAAATCGTTAGTGTTTAAGTTCAAAAATTTTAAGTACTTAGATTATAGTACATTCAAAAAACCATTGACCATCGATTATTCCACCTTACCAATTTTTTGTCACGTTTGAACAAATATTCTAGATTGCTTTCTTCCTCTTCAGACTTAGTGGATTTCAAATCACTTGAATGGCCTCTTTTTCTTTGATTCGAACTATCTAATACATATTCCGAACTAACTGTACTGTTTCCGAGCGCTGGAGTAGAGCAATTATCGCACAGATATAGTCGACCGTTATGCCCTGATTGCATTGATGTAGGTGACTCAGAGTCATAAAAGGTACTAATACTGGACACTGGGGATGCATCGTCAAGATAGGTCGATATTTCTTCTGCAATTTGTTTTTGAAGCACTGGGTGAGAGCTTAGCTTAATACGCCCATCAATTTTACCTGGAGAAGACGAAGGCGTTGGTAAGTACAGTGTATATCTTCTTGTAACCATTTCTTCTCTAATTGGTTTCAAAATAGGTTCTAAAGTATTGTATAATTCCTCAATCTGAATGTTGATATCCCAATTAAAGTACGATAACAGCTCACGCTCTATTGAATTGACCTCCTTCAACGTAAGTAGTCCATTACAGTATTTTGTCCAATGTTTATTGAAAAGTGATGAGTCATCCAAAGATTTGGATGATAAGATTAAGCATCCTAGAAACATTCTATGCTTTGTAGTTTCAATGCCACATACGTTAGAGGGGATTATTCTGCTCAATCTATCCAAATATACAGCTGTTGCCATTAATGTAGAAGCTTGGACTTTAGATGATGCGACTAATTCCTCAACAAATAGACTCAATTCCACAGGTTTGGGGCTATTAGTCTTTTTTATTTTAATCATTGAATTCGTTTTAGATATCAGAAAGGTGAGCATCTCATATGTGACATTCCTTTTAAGAAATCGCACAAGTATTTCATATTCCACGGGATTAAGACCGCAGTACGGGGGCGTCTCAAACATCTTGCCAATAATCGTTCCAATGAAAAATGACTTGCAACTATTTTCTCTCTCTTTACAAAAGAATGTTTAATGGTTTTTACTAAAGTCCTCTGGTATCACCCTAATTTCCCGATTTGAAAGAGTATGATGATATTCAATTGTAAAATGTTAATTTTACGCGCTTTTCATTAAGCCATAACCCAGGGATCAAGATATGCTCATTAATTTTGCTTCTAGAGTTATGATTGAGACAATTTTGGGTAGAGAAAACTATTACTTATATATATTGAGCCACATTTTAGCCAGGGTCCATCTCAGTCCCATTTTCAAAATAAATCGATATCATCCTCAAGCCTATTAGACAAATGGACCTCAGAAATAATTTGTCAAGTTGTCTCTCCGATCAACGTTTTCATTAGTGTGTCTTGCGATAATTGCATTGCATAAAGAAAACAGAAGAGATGACTTGGTCAATTCTAGATCAAAAAATATTCTAAGCTAGCACAAGCATTTGAAATCTCCACTATTAAACACCAACTGTCCTAGTTTGAAATAAATTTCGCAGGCTCAATTTAGCTATAGTACCAGCAGATATTATGTAGTCGTGCTGTTATCATTCATAGCATACAGCTTATTAGTTGATGACCTGGCTAGTTCAAAACATCATAAAATACGTCGCCAGCAGTAGCTAGTTATTTTCACGAGATCTTTTGAAACCTACGGTGCCTTCTGTGCAGTATTTTGAATTAAAGGGTAGAGACCAGATCAAAAATCCGCAATTGAAGCAAAATGTCAAAATTACATGCAATTGACAGTGAATCATGCATATGGCATGATGGAAATTATAGTAAAAATATCTCCAGCTTTATGATCTGTGCGAATGAAAGCATTTGTTGACTTTTTATGCTTTTCAGGTGCTCTGTATGGGGTGCTGAGGGTAAATAATTATGCCGACAGTGTTAGAATATTTATGGTGTTCGTGGCCGATCAACAATACACGTATATCAAAACACATTTTATGTCTTTATATTTTCCTTCTGATCTGGTACTAAACATGGGGGTCTTCTCTCAGTTTGTTGATTATTGGGACGATACAGCCTCAATTACAGACAAATGAAATGTTTGGGAGAAGATAAAAGCCTTATCAGATCCATCTTAGTTTCTCTTTTCTAGGTCATACGGTATATAGTTGGAAACATACCCAGCCTAAACTCAAGCACAAAAGAAAATGAGAATACCCAAACGTTATAACCAGCGTTATTTTATCTTGAAGGGATATTAAACGATGGGATCGTAGCAAAAAGGCCACACACAAATACAGATAGTCCCCATATAAACATTGCAGACAAGACAAATTGGTCAGACGCTGATATCTCTTTCCATTTTATTATCATTCTTTTGGCAAGCTTTAAAGGTTTGGGATCATTTGCATCGTAGTCATCGGCGTTATTATGGCTACCGTAGAGCATTGCACTTTCCATTAACAATGCCGAATCGTATGAGGAAGTTAAGTCTTGTCTCGTTGGCTTTGAGTTTGCTGTACTCACTCTTTTTTTGTTGGGAAAAAGTAATGAGTTTTCAACAATTGGATAATAGGGATATTGGTTATTTAAGGAAGCACCAATACCTCCATTCATATTAAAGTACGGGTCGATAAACCATTCAACAAGTGTGTCCTGAAGGTAGATATAGGTATTGATTAAAAAATTCATTGAAACAAATGGTATGAATACGACTAGCAGGAAATATGTAATATCTTTACTGCCAAAAAATATTACTGTGTCAGAGAATAATTTCTCATGCCCTCTGACATAAATGAAATATATTGACATTAGCAATGACTGGCCAATGGTCATCCAAATGTTGCTAAAAATAACTACCGACATGATAAAGAAATTCTTACCTAAATGGCCATATCCCTTCAATGTAAAATAGGATTTTTGCCCTCCGTTCGATGTAAGTCTTTCTATTACGTTAGCATGCCTAATCGAGGTTGTATCACTATCTAGCATATTACCTTGATTTTCCAAGTAATTATCTTCTTTCCACCGGACCCAAGTAAATCCCCTCTTGTCTTTAAATATTGGTTCACTTTCTTCGAACTCCAGATGGTTACCTTCTCTATTCAAGGAGGTGATTCTCAAGGAGTTGTCCTTCGGATTTATAATTATCAAAGGATCACGTCCTGTTTTGTCTGTGGTGATGTTTTTGTTCGCTTCACGACCATACTCGTCGCTATTGAAGTTTGATTTTCTGAATTTATCCCAACTCGTATAATCCATGTAAGTGAGAGTACCATATTTTGAAGTGGATACCTCAGGATCGGCATCATTAGTATAAACGTTGTTTGAAATGGTAGATGACTTTCTTCTGACACCAATACATTTTGATAGAGTGATGTTTTCCCTATTCAAGGAATTCTTTCTATTAAGTACATCTATTTCTGAATCTTCTTTTGAATTCAATTGTCCCGCAATCGATACTTCTTGAAACTCAAAAAGATTGCTAATAGCACATATAATAAATTCACTTAAGGACCATGATATTCCAAAAATATAAGATTGTTTTGGAATAATATGCCACTGCACCGCAGATGCATCATCTCCATCGTTTTTAGTATGTATTCCGTGGCCATCTTGGATCTGAGGGTATGCCAGACCTATTATAATCAGTAAGAGAAAGCTGTCATTTATAGGAAAGTCAAGTATCAAGTTTATAAAACGTTGATTTGGATTAACCGATAGTAAAAATGATCTTGTCAAATAAAGTAGACAAGGAGAGAAAAACCCTAATAAAAATGTCCTAAAATAGTCCTGACTATTAGGAGCAAACATATTAGGGTCATCGTACGCATTCGGAAGAATTGTGGATGATAGATATGCTAACGAATATATTAAGGTTACCACAAAAACTGCAGATACGACCACCGAAGGCTTCTTGGAGCACAGTAGCGGCATGAAGTATGATGCAGCACTCGATATTCGTACCATTCCTTTTGTATCAGATATGTATGTGCGCTGACTTGAGTGATTGAAATAGGAGATATATACTCTTTGCTATTTGTGAATGCAATGCAAAATGATTAAGTCTTCGGAAAAAATGCCAAATGTTGACTCTTCTTTATCAGAGAACAAATTATTATGCTGTTTAATTTATATGCAATGTCAACAATACCACCATAGCTAGTAAACTAAATATTTGCTTTGAGTACTCACTAATCATAAGTTTGGACCTATTATTGCGATTCAAGCTTTAATTTACTTTTAAAGGTAAAGATTGTCAAGCTCATCGGAGATTAAAGAGATCACTCGTAGTAAACGATAATCATATATATCTACTACCATAAGTTAGAGCCGATTGCGAATACTAATTAAATAATAGAAATGAGTTAATTCATTATATGAATAGGAAACATTTCTGTAATTTGTATATTCTACCGTAACCAAAGTAAATTTTTTTGATAATTTTTTATAATTCTTTTATATTAATATAAAAAAAGCTTTATGAACTATGAAGATAGAATTTGTACATTTGCTTGTGAATTGCGTAAAAAAGTTTGTAATATAAGACTTTCTGTGCGCTTAGTCGAACAAACCGAAACCCATGTCGTCATCGGATTCTTCAGCTTCTTCTTCGGCCTTTTCTTCAGCAGCAGCTTCACCAGAGGCGGCAGCAGCACCACCAGCGGCAGCAGCACCACCGACAGCTGGACCAGCAGTGTGGAAACCAGATAGGATTTCCTTCAAGTCCTTACCTTCCAAAGCCTTAGCGTAAACATCAGCCCAGACCTAAACATATATAGTTCTCCCCCTTACAATAATTTATTGCATCACCCATAACAACCGTTGGCGTTTTGTGTTTATTCCCTATAATGTCGATATCTAGCTCAGTACTAGCGTTTCTGTTATTATTCTTTCGTCGCCCCAAAGAGCATTTATTAAAGATCATAGTTTCTAATTTTCAAATTTTCAAAACAATATTATTACAATATTGGACATACAGTCTCGATTCCATAGTTGGTTAAATTAATATAGCTGCCATGGTATTCCTTTTTCAGATTATAAATATCAACCAGGCACTTAATATGAAGGATTTAGTCAGAAAAAAATATTCTCAATACCGTCCTAAATAGCATTCACAGAGATTTAAACACAAAAACGGGGCAAAGCTTCAAAGTAGAGCAATTAATAAGTTGGAGGAAATGAATAGATTGTTAGTAAAAATGAATTCTATAACCAATTGATCACGGAAAGGACGTTGAGGCTTTGATGTCCTAAATAGACTTTAATCGATTAACATACGTTGTCAACGTTGGCACCGGCAGCCTTGGTCAAGGTTTGCAAGTTTTCAGAAGTGATTTCCAAACCAGCGTCAGCTAGGATGAAGGCAGCGTAAGAGATAGCAGCGTCAGACATTTCTTCTTATGTTGGTGTATATGGTTCTGTACAATGAAACTACAAGAAAAAAAAACAAATGTAAAAATTTGTATGAACTACTAATATGCAAAAACTTTTTTGACAAGGAACTGCTTAATTACTGGTAATAATATGCGATAGGCGTATGCACCACTGAACCAGTATTATGGTATTGGAATGGCGTCAATGTAGAGATTCAGTGAATAATCTGACCCACATACTGCCATCGAGCAAGTTGAAACTTTTTGAAAAAAAAAAGATGAGTTATAAATAGTAATACAACACGATTATAGGCATGATGTTTCGTGTACTATTATATTTATATGAATTTACGTTTAAATTTCCTAAACAGGAAATAATTGCATTTCTGAAATTTTGCTTCTAAGTTTGAGAAAGTTTAAAAAATGTCTGGGTGTTACAACAATGAATTGCTAACTTCTAAATATTTTGCAAGTCACAAATATATCACATGTATTTGATGTTATCTTTACTATAGTGAACGTTGTTCATTGTGTCTGAGGTTTTTTTATGTTTTGGTTGTCGAGCTCTGAAGGCATTGTATATTGGAGGAACTGACAAACAAGAATTGCGACTGACGTACATTGTTAGATTATGTAGCGTATACATAAGAATTATAGAAATGAATCATCTTGAAATCAGACGCAAAAGAATATTGTTGCCTTTATTTTATTGTTATATCTGGTAGCCTTGGCTAATATGTAAGTATATGGAATAAACTCTAGTGAGGAAACAAAACAATTTCCATACAACTGAATCAATTGCAAGCAGGATAACAGAACAACGGAGTCAATAACTTGATTATTGCTAAGCAATACTGTTGTCCATTTACTAAATGTGCAAGTCATATAATGACTTTAGTCAATTTGTGAAAAAGAAGAAAAATTCAATAAGTAATACTATCAATAATAATGACATATTTTATTCTTTTTGCTTTTTGAATAGAATAGTGTAAAATGAATTTTAAGAATAATTGGAATATTTAATAAAAAGTAATAAAAGTGGATATTAGTTTTTCATTTTCCTTTGGACACTCAAATGATAAATGAAAATAATAGGAAGAAGACTATTAGCTATAAGCATTTTCCAGTTTGGAATTGTAGTAAAGAAACCTGTTTCATGCATTCGTGTCTAGGATTTTAGTTCTTGGTAATCTTCTCTATCTTTTCTTCCAAATCCTGTAATTGCTCCTTGTGGTGCTTCAGTTGTTCCCTTAAGTTCTTCAACTGTTCCTTCTCATGTTGTTTAATGAAATAGTCTTCCGCAGCCTTCTCCCTTTTGTTGAAAGTGTCGCTTTGGCCAGTACTACTGAACCCTCCTACTGGTGGTGGAATGTTGGAATATCTTCTCATTGCTGTTTGGCAAGCTGGAGTGACACTCTTGCTTTGCTTCAAAGTATTTATAGCGTTTAAACGTAGCATAATAATCTGTTTGTTTGTTTGTAAACTTGTGCTGTCTTGTTAGTATAACTTATCAAGAAGTACTTATAAAAAGTTATACAAAACTATGTAAAGTAAAAGAGCATTAAATACAGAGCTCTCAAAATAAAAAAGCGGGTAAGAAATATGAAGATACGATACTTGATTTACTTGTCATAAACATGGAAAAGGGAAGTTAGCATATATTATATATTAGATGGCTCCAAGGCATGATGTGGTATCCAATGCCAGCACTGAAACTGCCATAAAGGGCCGTAGAATTCCCAGATTTCTTTGTGTTTTTGGACTGACCTACGCTTACATCGGGCTCCATTCCCAGAAGAAAGAGGTAATGATAGAGAACACTTTAGAAATTAGGGTATTCTAGTTACTGACCCAAAACACTCCAGTGCAATAGGTTCGTCCAAAAATATTAATTTATACCCTAACTTTCACTGTGGTTTCTGCACAGACAGAGAGGTGAGTGTCAATAAACCACCTTCAAGGTTTAGCCATACTAAATAGTCATGAATGAGCAGATGCAAGAGCTTATATTATGGCTTTTGTTTCAAGTTTATATATTTGTATAGTTAATCCAAATTTCCAAGAATGGTTTAACATATGGTGGTATTAACTTGTAGAAGCCCTAATATATGGCTAGGCGACGAACATCAAGGGCACATTATCTAGCTTATTCTATTTTTAGGGTTAGAAGCCATGTGTCAGGTTTTTTATGATTCTCCTTGAACCCTACTTCTCCACTACTATCCCCCCACAAAAATAGGTGTCATTTGGTGCGTGAGAAGAAACGCAGTAGCACAACTGATTTTACTACTGAATCAACCAATGACTTCGAAGCATTTTCTTTTTTTAGGGCTTGATCTTTTCTTCAACCGGGGAACAGATCGATTTCTTTTCTGGATTCTGTTGTACAATTTTTTAGGGTTTCTGAATAACCTCGAGTGAGAACTTCGAGACTAGAGATACCAGTCAACCCTAAGCTTTTAAAGAAGAGTAGCTGTAAAGATGAGCAAACATAATCACATGACCTTGTCAATATGCCTCATGTGTACCAGCTATAAATATTTGCTAATACTACATTCATAATACAGTATCACCTTTCAATCATTCTGAAGATAAAGAGCCGATAAATATATGCAAATTCTTTATATTTTCTTCTTTTACTTGGGATGACTGTTTATTAACATATACACATAACATACTCTAATATGTAAGAACGTAATGCTTAATCAACTCTTGCTTTCTTTTGAGCTGGCTCATTTTCTTCTACTGTGTCCAAGCTTTGTAGGTCAATAGCACTGGTCCTAGCTTGGCCATTAATACTGCGTAGTTGTGGTGTAGTAATTTCTGCATGGAAGTCCTTGATTATAGAATCCACATCATCAATATTTAGAGGTCTGACATCACCTAGTTTCTTGATCTTGGCGGTAACTTCCTTGATTTGATCATCGGTCAAATTCAAGTTCAATTGATCAACTCTCGCCTTGATGGCGTTCCAACCTGTAAGCCTGTTAGCAAAATGTATATATCTCTTCATACCGAAATCATGTGGGTCCAGGATTTCATATGTGGATGGGTTCGCTAGAATGGCTTTAGCGTGAATACCAGCTTTGTGTGTGAAAGCACAGAAACCAGTAATTGGGTTATTGAAAGGGATATTAACCTCAACTGCCTCTGCAACAAGGTTTTCGATATCTCTGATCTTATGCAATTTGTACTTGGATTTGACATAGTCTGGTGCGGCTACAATCATTCTGGCCATCAGACCACCTAGCGGGGTAATACCATTTCTTTCACCAATACCCAGAACACTGACATCTATCAACTTAGCACCACCTTCCAATGCGGTGTATGCATTTGCAATGGCACACCCTGTATCATTATGGAAATGGCACTCAATATCACAGGAAACCACAGATTTCAAAGTCCTTACCAATTCGTAAACTTGTCTAGGGTTGGCGCAACCAACAGTGTCGGCAATACCGACTCTGTTGACACCGATCTTGTCGACAGTCTTGTAAATATTCAGCAGATCGACCAGGTCACTTCTGAAACTATCTTCAGAAGAAAATCTGATCTCAATGCCTTTGGATTTAACAAATTCGATAACCTCAATGGCACTCTTGGCAATATAGTTCATGTCCTTACCATGAGAGTATTGCCTTAAAAACTTGGATGTACCGATGACAACATCAACACCATCAACACCAGTCTCAACGGCCACTTTGGCATCGTCCATGTGGCAACGAATGTGGGTCAGAATTTTTGCCTTCAACCCTAGATTACAGATTGCCTTACAATCTTTGTAAGACTGTTCAGAAGCAACTGGGGATGTCAGCTCAATATAGTCGACACCAAAGTCATCCAGAGCCTTTGCAATCTCTATCTTCTTTTCGGTATCAAAAAACGCATTAGCAAATTGCTCACCTTCTCTCAGCGTCGAGTCAATTAATTGAAAGCTGTTAACGTTGGACAAGTAATCAGTTGGACTTGGCGCGTATGGATTATTATTTGCGGTCATCTTTTGATCTTTTTTAAATTCTTAAAATTGATTTAAAATTGATTTTTTTTATTAGCTTCACTTAATAGAAAAAGTGTAGATTTCAATCAGCTAGGTACCAATTAAAGGTATTGTATCAACTAATGTACTGTTATATTTTTTTTTATATACTAAGTTAATATATGTAACAATAATTTTAAAATGCAAAATCATTAACTCTCTTATATATCAAAAAAATTCATAAAGTTTCAATTCTTGACAGAAAAAATTGTTATGTATCAATTGAATATTGCGCATGACCAGTATAAACTGTTACTCATATTGAATTATTGAATAAAAATTTTTCTATCCAAGTTATAATTTCAAAGACTTAGGTCCGTACACCTACCGTACCTGTTAGTCATAAAAAAAAAAAGGTCAAACGCTCTAGACTATCCTATTCTATTACAACATGTATAAGTCTATTTTAACTGAAAATAGAATTTTATGTCGTTTTCTAGCAAGTATTGTGCGCGGATTTCATAAGAACTTGATTCTTCCACTCAATTTCACCGAAAAATAACGACAAGACTATCAATGCTACATAGTATTTCACAATACACCATAAGACGGCTATTACTCTCAACATTAGCTGGCTGTGACATCTAAGCAAAATAGCAGTGGGATAATGCGCTTTCCCAGCAGAACTCTCACAAACGCCATGAGTTACACGCCTTCCATTGCAGTTCCCTTTGAGTCATGGGTGGGACAATGACAAAGAAAGCTTCATCTTCTGCATTAGAAGCTCAGAAAAGAAAATGACAATCAAATAAAGAGAAAACACTCAGATAGTCACGTACAACTCTCCTGCCTTTTCAACCTTCCCTTCCCTTACCTGAGATCCACAGGCGAGCCAAGTCCTACGTCAATCGTCTCTCAGAAGTATAGTCCCAGCTACGTCCGCTGCTCTTAGACCCTTCAACTGGAGCTACAGCGCAAGAATCGGGTGTCTGCTCTGCCACTAGCCGAAACTTGTGATCCGAGGAGTCTTCGACAGAGACAGAGATATCGCGCAGAGGTTAATCCAACTTACCCCTTCACCATCCCCTTGCCCCCCCACGCCGTTTTCTGACTTTTTGCTCCCTCCACTTCCATCTGTACAGTTAACCAGGGCTCCTGAAAAACTGAAGTGCTTAGTTACTCAAAGAAATCAAAATTCCGCCGGAATTTATGTCGCGCAATTGCCACTTGATCTGTTCTATACTGATCAACAAAGAAATTAGCGGAATAAATCGTGGAATAGGGGTTCCATCGGGAAAATATCAGCTCTCTCATTAACATTTCAAAATTTACGGAATTTGCAAACCCTCAACAAATTCCGGTGGAAATTTGCCACTTTCAGGAAGAGCTTGGGGGGGGGGGGGCATCATCATGAATCTGTCAGAATCTTCTTCAGCTTCTTCCCATTAATTATGAGAATACCACGGGAAATTCTGGAGAAAAATGCGGATTTCTGGGTGTCTGGTGTTACGGGTCTAAACCACAGCCCATTGTAGATAATATAGTACGTGACTATCACATGACGTACCATTCCAAGTCTGGGGCTGCAGTACGTCGCTGCTATTTCTATCTGGCAGTGTATTTTCAGCGGTTCCATGGAGCATTTACCCAAATGTGAAAACATTGGTTATAAAGTGTTACACTTATTATATTTTACAGATATTAGTAATGTTACAATGTATAGAAAATGATTTGAAGGCTTCGGTGTTTTCACAGTAATTCATATATAGTATTTTTCATCCTAAAACAAGCCCATGAGATATCGTTTTATCAAGCGTCCTGTGCTGTATCAAACATTTCACAGTTTGGATGAATGACATAGACAATTTTGCCATTGCCATCATGGTCTTCGTCATCATCGAGATTATCCTTCGTACCATGAATCTCCATTAATATCCTATCTTTCACGAGTCTTTTCAGGACTTTGTATGCAAGCTTTCTTTCAGCGTAGTACTCTTCCTCTGAAGAAATATCGTTCTCCCTCTGTACACAGTACCAATCAATGATATCCGTCGCTGTCATTTCCGCCCCTTCATTCTTTTCTACTTCCGATATCTTCCTGACGATCATATTCATCATAGTAACATATTTTTCATATGTAACAACAACTTTTTGTTTGTCTGATTTTTGTTGGTCAGTGTTTTCTTGAACAATTGCAGCTTGAACATCCGTGGCAATCTCTTCAGGCTCTTCAGGGTCTTCGTCTATCTCAATGTCATCGACATCGACTCTAATAATACTCTGCTTCAATAGATCATATGCTTCTGCTACAAATTCAGGAGTGATCTCGTCAGAACAGTTAGCTCTAGCAATAGCTTCCGATAATCTGACCATACTCTCCAGTTGCCTCACGGTAATTCTGTAACTAGATCTACTGTAACCTTGTGCATCATCCTTTCTCAGCGCTTTATACTTCTCAACTAGAAATTTTCTAGCTTCTTTGTTGATAACCGGCTTGAAGGTCTTTGCATACTTGATGTAACGTTGCAACTGTTCCGCAGAATATGGAGAAGTAATTGCTTCATCTTGTTTCATGTGAAGATCAATAATATGAGAGGCTAGCTCTGTATCAATCTTCTCATTACAATCATCTAATACAACGAAAAATAAGTCAAATCTTGACATGATAGGTGCCGTCATATTCAAGTTGGCCCTAAGGGATGTTTTCCTATTATATCTACCACCGATTGGATTAGCTGCAGCTAAAATAGAAGTTCTTGCATTTAAAGTGGCATGGATACCAGCCTTTGCGATAGAAATCGTTTGCTGTTCCATAGCTTCATGGATAGCAACTTGATCTGATATATCCATCTTATCAAATTCATCAATACAACAAATACCATTATCAGCCAACATAAGGGCACCTGCTTCGATAGTGTAGTCTCCACCTTCTTCATCTCTAACCACAGCTGCAGTCAAACCAGCAGCTGAGGAGGCCTTACCAGAGGTGTACACTGATCTAGGAGCAAATCGGCAAACATATTTCAAAAACTGAGACTTAGATGTAGATGGGTCACCAACAATACAAATATTAATGTCACCTCTTAGTTTGATACCTTCAACAGTGGTTTTGTGAACACCACCTAGCATTTGCAGTAATATACCTTTTTTTATAGCTTCATGACCGAACACAGATGGTGCAATTGATCTCACTAACTTATCATAAACATGATCATCCTTAACCATATCTTGCAGTTCATTAATCTCATCAGGGCTTAAACTACTTAAAAATATCTCTTGATCTTTCTCACGATCGCTGTAGATATCATTATTTTGTAGCTTTGAAATAAACTGCAGATTAGTCTCTGCAGAACTATTTTCGTTTGGATTCATATTAGAACCTACACTAACAACATGGGAACCTAAGAATGTGATCTTATAAGTAAGATCGCGCACACCAAGAGATTTTAGACCAGTAACACCTGAGTTGAGCCCTTCTGAACTTCTAGCAATACCTCTGGTGTCCAACGATGAACTGGGTTTAACACCAGGTAACATTAATTGTGAGACATCTGGTACCACAATTTCAACACCAGTAAATTGGCATTTATCACCAGGTTTTGCTCTATCTACAGCATCACCTCTCAAAATAACATCTAATGTACGCGGCATAGAACCATTTGGAATCTCATTTGTATTTTCTTGTATTCTTACCTTTTGCCAGTCCAAGAATTTTGATCTAGATACGTTCAATGTCCAAAACGCTCTATTTTCACATGCAGGGTTTGGACAAAATGTCGGTTCAGTATATTTGAAAGATTGTTCAACGTTATCAACCATAGCACGGCACATATCACAAGTGAAACTTGCTTTATAGAGTTCAGGCCTTACTTCAGATGTCCTTGTTACAGTACCAGAGATACACATTAGCGAGCCTATTTTGTCTGATCTGATCTCTCTAATTCTATGTACAGTAGGTAAATTGAAGAAACTTATTTGGAAAAGTCTTTCAGTTTGTTCAGGACTATTAGTTGTGGTCGATTTAGTCGCCTGCTGAGAGTTTTCAGAATCTCTTGGCATGCTTGAGGGATCTATAGTAGACAAATCATCATCCTCATTCTGCATCTTGACCGAATCTGATGTCAGGAGTAATTCTGGTGCATATTTACGCACAACCCTCTTTAGACCCTTGATCAAAAATGGAGAAAAACGGTAATATTGTTCCGAGATAGCCATAGCTAAAGCACCGTTTTCTCTCATGGACAAATGCTGGTAGTCAATATATAAAGTGCTTAAATCATATAGCTTCATAAACTCAATTTGTGCTCTATAGACCTTTTGTAATTCACCTGTATCAGACGATTGAATAGTAAATTCATCCAAAAATTGTTCAAAAGCCTCCCTTACCTTTTCACCTGTGACATCCTCAACTTTCTTAATATGGTTGAATGTCCTCTTCCTCCAACCTTGCATTGGCATGTCTTCATTTTCCTCATGTTCCGGCTCATTTTCATATGGTCTCTGTGAACTGAATTGTGAGGAATCTCTCGCTGAACTATCTCTTATACCGGGTATATTACTGCCCACAGAATCAGGAACATGTGGTTGTGATGAACTAGGGAACTGTAAGCGCGAACCAACCTGAGACTCATCAAAGCCACTACTACTACCAAAGCCTCCTAAAGACGAAGCAGGCTGGGAAGATGGACCACCCCTCGTCTCTTCATCATGTGGAAATGGCGACGACATTATATTCTAGTCGAAATTATGTGAAGTTTAGTGTTCAAGTTTGTTATTGCTGCTACTCCACAGAAAATAGAAAAACTGGTTAACAAAACACTATAATTATCCTCAACTTACAGTTCAGATGAAATGAATAAAAACCCTGAAAACCTTAGAAGTATTAACTAATTTAAGTTGACTATACCGCTTTCGCAAGACTGCTGTACGTCGAATTGGCTATTTGAAACAGAAAACAGGAAAATTTGACGTTTTTCCTAATCGGGAAACATAATTGAAAAAAAAGATTTCACGAAATTGAACATTAAATGCAAAAAAAATGAGCGGTACGAGAATCGAACCCGTGTCTCCACCTTGGAAGGGTGGAATGATAACCACTACACTAACCGCCCTTTAAGTGTTTGTTACCAATAGGTGTTAAAAAATCTCAACTTATAGGCTCACTACAAAAAATTTGAGCGTAAGAACAAAATATCACAGATCTTGGCTTATTATCTTTTGTCAGTATAAATAGTGTAAAAATATGCTTTAACATTTGTTGATAGTAATTTGACATAGATGTGCCATCTTATGGAATAATAAATTTATTTGTCTTTGGGAAGCTTTTTGTTCTGAAAGTAAATAAAATAGCAGATATAATAATAACTGTTAATACATAAGAATAGTAAGTATATATGAATAATAAATATTCCGATGAATATTTTAGTTTCGTTACATTTAAAATGAGTAAAATATATGCATACATCAGCGGAGGCTCAAACAAGTATAGCGTGGACATTAAAATATCATATATTTTATCAAATCGTAAAGTTCACGGATTCGAGATCAAATACGGATTCGAAGTCCTAGGGGGCACTAGGTGGCACATCATGAATACTCTTACGAGAGAAGCCTGTATAATAGAGTGTATAGTAGAATAAATTGGCAAATTTCTGGCCAACTAATCTTGTCAAATAGTTTTAATCACTGTCTTTCATTTGACTTTGCCAGATCTTGAAAGATATTAAAAAGTTCGTTCCAACCACTCGTATGCTCCCTGGCATATGTAGATGGAGCATCACCATATACAATAGTATGTCCATATCTTAAATTACCAGCAAGTGTGGCATCTTTTACCAGCTTGAATATCGGTTCAATTGTTGGAGACGTAGACCCTGCTACACAGATGAAATCAATGGTGTCGCTTTGACCAGAAAACATTGCTGACATCTCGTTGTTGTGTTTACTTGGAGTAGAGTGACCTGTATTGTATACTTTACCACTATTATGGAACTTTAGGATAAACTTTGTAGTTTCTAAAGACAATTCCTTTTGCTGCACAAACAATATATTCTTATGCACGTAAGCATGAATGCCACGATCGGCAAATAATGTGTTAATATGTGTCATAGCTTCACCGATAACACTGGCAACTCTGTCTTGATCTTCTGCATTTTCAGTGTGAAATCTGACCATAGAGTCTGCTAGTTTATAGTACGAGCCAGGCAATCTTTCAATCTTGGTATCCAAAATCTTAGTGACTTCCTCAAGCCAGTCAACATGATCCACAATGCTGTACCATGTTCCATTCAACCTTACATAAGCACCGCCTTCAGCAATAAGACCCAAATTACCAACACGACCGTAAAGGTTTTCAAGAGTTGTCTTGGAAAAGGTATTCATAATATAAACAGTACACCTTGAACTCAGTTCCCTTAAGATTGCTAACATTCTAGGGCTTGGAGGCTCCGAGATTTTCAAGATGAATAATTTATTCGATGCAGATTGGTATTCACTTGCCAACTCCTCTGAAGACAGACTGAACAACGTAGAGCTCTCTTTACTGAATTCCCAACAATGTTCAATAGCTTGTAGATTCGACATAATCCAATTCGTTGAGTCATTGTTAATCAACGATTTCATCATAATCTTCCATCTTCTTTTCCTTTCATCCAATGGCATCTCAAGACCCATCTTAATGCATTTAGCTAGATGTCTTGTATCCCATGGATTAATTAAGATGGCACCATCCTTCAATAGTTCAGCACTACCAGTAAATTCCGAGATCAGAAGTGGTGAATTCTTTTCTCTTGAACAAACAATAAATTCATGACAAGTTAAATTCATACCTTCCCTAAATGTGTTTATCAAAAACAGATCCGCTTCTGAGCTTAGAGCTAGGTATTGGGCAAAGTCCAGATCTTGATGTAAAAAGACCACAGGCTGTGAAACACTGATGCTGATAGAAAGAGAATTGATTCTGTCAACCACCACCATCACTTTACGCTCAAGTTCAGGATCAGAACTTTTTCCAATACAAATTTGAATCAAAACTACTTTCTCAATATAATCTGGATTCTCTCTCAGAAATCTTTCATAAGCTAAAAGCTTCTTATGAAGTCCTCTAATCTTATCAAATTGATCACGGCAAACAATAAGTTTCTTACCAGCCCATCTTTGTCTTATCAATTGCCTCCATTTTGTAACAGGGTCAGTCAGTAACTGATTTGCTAAATCAAAGGCATCTATACCAATCGGTGTCGATTTTACTGAGACGACCTTACCCTTGTATCTTAAATGATCACCAGATACATCGGCTGTCAATAGCAAGTTTGCTGTTGTCAAGAAATGTCTTGCGTACTCAGCAGTCTGGAACCCAACGAAGTTGGCACCCAAAATACCTTCTAACATGTTCTCTCTTTGTGCGAAGCATCTGAACACTTCACTACTAGGGAAAGATACATGTAGAAAGAATCCTATCTTTGCATTCGGAAGTTTTTGACGCACCATACCTGGAACTAACATTAAATGGTAGTCATGAACCCATACAATATCACCATCTTCATAAATCGAAACAATTTTTTCAGCAAAGTACTGGTTAAGCCTTTGGAAGTAATTCCAAGAATGATCTTCAAAAGCTTTAGAATTTGGATTATCTGGAATTTGATAATGAAGTGTAGGCCATAAGATTTGCTTACAAAAGTTTTTATATGCACCTTTAAAAGTTACATCATCAGCAATAACAGCCGAAGATTGGTAGTTTTCATTAAGATCCTTCACGATTTTTTTCGTTGTCTCAACAGGAATCTCATCAGTAGGAATACCCAACGTACCAACCCATTTAACGCCATCCTTGATATCCTTTTCTAAAATTGATGTATTAATGGCGTTTTTCAATGCACCATTACCCTTTCTAGAAGGAACTATCTTCCAAGGCACTCTGCTAAAAATTTCTAGTGAGTTTTTTAATCTTTTAGAAGTTGAAGAATATCCACCAAAGCCTGGAACATTATAATGAACTTTTCTGTCAGTTTCATAATCAGACTCGGCTTCTGAGTTCTGTCTGTCATCAGCATCATCGATAACATCAGATTCTAGAGCAGCATCTATAGCATTCTGAGAATATTTTAAGTGAGAGGGTCCATGTGAGCCTGAAGCAACCCTTTTCATCGAAGGGAATGCTGAGTTCGATTGACTATCACGTCTTTCCTTATAATTATCAAAGTTAACTACACCAGGATTGCTCTCTGGAACTGCTCTAGATTTAGGGGTAATAACAGTAGTGTTTGGGTTAGTTAAATGCGTCGCCGTATGACCTTCTACCGCATTAGGGCTAGAGACTCCCTGTCCACTGTTTAGAACAGAGTGTAACAGCAAAGACTTATTGACATTATCTAACAAATCAGCGGTAACATCCATTGTATCAGTTCCGTCAACATTAGCATTGATTTCCGGTGCTATTGAAGAGACAGAAAATGGAGGAGAAGACGCATTGTTGTTTATGGCAGTTGAATTGTTCGTAGTGAAGAAATCCTCTGCGGATGCATGCCCATGAACACCCAAGTTTGGGTTAACTGGAGTGCCAGCCGTTGTGGCATTTGCTGTTAAGTTCTCCAAAAATTGCTCTGAGGATAATGGACCCTGCTTAACATTCAATTGGGAAGCAGCCGAACTCAACGCAAGCGGTGTTCTACTATTTAGAAACGGCTGAGTTGCTGCAGTAGCATATGCATCTGTCTCTTGTACTCTCACATCTGGTAAATTCTTATTAGCATGAGCCTCTTGTTCACCGGATATTTTGACCAATTTGGAATCAACCAACTCAGCTGTCTGTTCTTGGTCAGCATTCACCTCGAACTGAGGTTGAAACGGCAAAAACAACGAGGCTACTATAATAGTCATATTTTCTTATAGTTTCCACCTGGTCACTTAGTTTAGCTACCTTTTCCAGATAAGTATCACAACTATATACAAATTGAGAACCAATTGAATTGGAAATAGTTCATTAAGTTATATATAATGCTTTCCACAAGGTTAGGTAATTTTGTGATCAACAATAATGGACCCCTCTTTCGCAAAGCAAGGGTCTTGGGCAATATGCACAATATCAGGATGCACATCACCCCTCCCCCCCCTTCCTTCGTCCTGCAGACGTTATCGGTTCGCTCGAAGAGAGAATCTGCTCAGACTTTTGGCTAGTTCTCATCTTCATTGTCACTTCCCACCAGTTGTTGATGGTCAAGAGGAACTATCTTATTAGCAGTTCATACAACATTTGCATACTGCTTCAAAATCTAAACAGAGCCATATCGACTTTGCTGTAGTTTAAATATATGCCGATCAGAGAATTACTAACTAGAGGGTTCTATATGAGAAAGCTCTAATCTCATCCTCAGGCACAAAACTGTATGTAAATGATCACATATCTTGCTGTACATTGATCTATTCAAATAGACATGCTCAAGTGTCATGTCAAATCCATAAGGGTGTACTACAAATCAAGCATCTTTGCTCTTTATAAGTCTCAGTTTTGCAATTTGTTAGTGCTCATCGGAAGTTTCCCATTTTGAAAAATCATTATTGGAACTTTAATGCAAAGCCGATGAGCGTGCCAATTGCAGAATATAAAGACAAATCATGGAAGTTTAATTATAATACTCATAATTCTTGCCTTTGCAACTGCCAATATAGATCGTTTAGCGAGTAGATTAGTACATAGTACAATGGATCTGTCTACAAAAGTATTCTTGGGTTTGCTGGTGGCGTTCATTTTGGTGGTAAAGAGGTATCTCAACCAACCTACTCATAAGAATATAAATAAAACTGTGGATATTAGCAATGACGGAGAAGAAATAGATAAGGATGTTCTTGTATCTGGCAAAGATCAAAAGACTGTCAAGAGGCGGAGGAAGAGACGTGTGACTGAGGGAATGATTGAGATTGTTTCTACATTAGCCCCACACCTGGATGTAGAACAGATCAAATATGACTTGGAAAAGACAGGCTCTGTAGAGTTGACCGTCGAGAGATTATTGAAAGGTGAAGAGTTTGAATTTCCACCAAAGGAGGATGAAAGCTCAACTGCAAATAATAGCAAGAGTAATGAAGAACCACAAAATGAAGAAGATTACTACGAAGACTACCACACTGAAACTGATAGTAGCGACTCAGAAGACGACGATGACTAAGACTTCCAAATATTATTTTCTATTCTATTATTTTCGCATTATATTTATAGAAGAGTGTATTTCATATTTATAGCTCCTGTCAGCAGGACAGCTCAGTAAGCAGAACCACTTAACTAGCTTCACAATAGTAATATCTAATAAAGATACTATGCAAAGTTAAGATATTATCGAAAGTGACTTAATAATGATATCCAATTATAAATATGAATTGACTTATATATTATTTACGAATTTTCAGTCTCCGTGTTCTTAATTATTTCTAAGGTCTTTGCGTCATCTTTATTCTCCTTATCATTACCAGTAGCATCCGGTGTACTAGCGCTATCAGTAGTACTCTTATTAGTATCTACCTTCGATTTTTTCCTAACTGGAAGGATGTTAATTATATCATGAGATCGCTTTGGCTGCTTTACTTCTGACGCATCTTCTCTATTCAAGCTTATCTCTTCTTTCACAATAGTATTAGTGAAACTTGGTTTCTTCGTTCTCCGACCAAAAACCGCTGTATTTATAGAAATAGCAGAACAAAAACCGTCAGTAGATGAAACCATAACCATATCACCTCTGGGTGACCATGTTAAATCAGTCAATGGCGTGTAATGCAAATTACTTACTATCGAAATAGGTTCAATATTTTCGGTATCATAGAAGATAACTTGGTTAATTGTAGCAATAGCAAAAACTAGTTTATACGGAAGATCCACATACGGTTTATTGGAGGTCCGTTCATAGAAAATGGGACTAAATGCTACAGCAACCGCTGGTTTCTTGAAGAACGGCAGACATATGCTAGGTTTACCCAAATTTTGTTTGATCGCAGCTCTTGTGTATATGAATACCGCATTATTAAAATCACTCGATGCGGAGGTATTAATACTATTAGATTGTGAACTCTCTTCACCATCATCTTTCGTTCCTATACTAGTAGAAGTTGGATGGTTCTTGATTAGTCCAGTTGGGACTACAAGAAGACTACCACAAGGGGACATCACTAATCTCCTAAAAAAAGATGGCAGTGTTTCATTGTGATATAAGTAAGATGATTTTTGAACTGAATAGTCAATTTTGCGACTACTAGCATCTTCGTCTATAAAAGGCAGTTCGCTCTTGAATATTCTATTTTTGAGCTTAAGCCTTTTTATCAATTCTGTAGATGTTGTTGAACTAGTTATATCTTTTGAATCTCTTAATTCAATTTCATAGATATTAATAGACCTATCAACTGATTGTGAGATAATGTATTGATTTAATGGATCCCAGGTAACACCTTGAACATAATGGTTGTGATCTTTTGCAAATGCAACACAGTTTCCTGTATCAACATTAAACACCTTTAAGCTGTTGTCCATTGAAGCTGTTACCAGATATTTGTCGTCAGGTGACCATGATAAATCATAAATTTCTGAAGCACCACCACCCGGCATGTTATCTAAGTCATTTGCCGTGCCTCGTAAACGTTTCCAAACAGCCCAACCATCACCTTCAACAGGTTCATCTCCCATACGTTGTTGTTTCTTGCGTGTTTCTTCGTTAGTTAGTTTCCATAGCAGAACCTGCCCATCATCACCAGCAGATGCCAAGACGTTCCCTCTATGATCAAACCGTATTACGTTTACAGCTTGTTCGTGCAATGATAAACCTGATAAAAAGTCAATTGTATCCACTTTACAAGTACCTTTACCTGTTTCCTCACAATTCAAACGCCATAATCTGACCTTGTTGTCCCCGCCTGCAGTGAACAACTCACCCTTCTCATTAAAGTTCTCATCATCATTATCATCGTCAGCCTGACTTCCACGAAAGGTAATACTATACACAGGTTGTGACTCATGCCAATATATTTGTAGATTAGTCGCCTCCATGTTAAATTTGAGATATCACCTAATGT
The DNA here is from genome assembly GCF_010111755.1 of Nakaseomyces glabratus. Lineage (NCBI taxonomy): Eukaryota > Fungi > Ascomycota > Saccharomycetes > Saccharomycetales > Saccharomycetaceae > Nakaseomyces > Nakaseomyces glabratus. Next base: position 668,965 of record NC_088960.1, read on the forward strand.
CTTGGTCCTATATTCTTTTCAACACACCTTAAAATTACCAACTTCTCAATCATAACTGGCAATTTAAATGTGTCGATGCCCTAATCATTACTTCAGTTTTTTTTTTTTTTATTTTAGAAACTCAACTCATCGCAATTGATGAGATTTTTCGTGTTAACTTCGAAACAGTAGGCAATTTTTTTTTTCACTTTTGATGACAGTTGTGTTCAACATGAGAATCCTTCATATTGAGTGTTGGTATAACTTATTAATACAATGTCCTATCAGAAAGTTATAGTAAATCAAACGCGTATTATAACTTTAAGGAAACGTTGTACCAGAATGATAAATTGTACAGGTATTCTACTTTATTCTGTGGGAGATACATTCCATTTCTATTGGTTATGATGCTAGGACGTGCACACTTAAATAATAGTCGTCAGACGACGACCTGAGTTTGCATTCTAGTTTTAACCAGTTTTATTCACATTTTTAACCCCCAATCTCTGTTGCACATATGTCAAATTCCCGGCCAGCTCAATTAATATACTGGTCGGAGCCGTAATTGTGCAGATATCAATATATGGTTGTGTTACCTTTCGAGGTAGTACAATCTGCATACGAGTCACTCTGTTCTTTTTTGAACTGTAATTGTCCCAGTTCTTGAACTTTCTATTACTGGAAAGTTCAAAGAACTACGATAATCTAGTTATCTGACGGGACCTCTGGCTCAATAGCATACATATACCCAACCCCCTACCCCCACCTTCTCTTACTGAGATCCTTTGTAAATCTAATAAACCTATCCAATAGGTATTTTAAGACCTATTATCTAGATAAGCACAGAGCTGTTTTGATCCTTGCCGGCTACAGAAAGATCCAATTCACCATAGTGCTCGGCTAAACTTTCTTATTAAATTTTGTAGTATCATGTTCTTCATCAATAGCTGCTCACTAGTCACATACTTCAGCCGCTCAAGATTCAGCGGCTGAAAGCAGATCTCATCCTTATAAGCTTCTAGTAAACAGCTTATACACATCATTCAACACGTCGTACTAATCTTAACGTCATTTTTTTTCTTTGAAATTTTGTCCTCATTACGAACTTCAAAAATGGGAACTTGGAAATCTAAACATTATTAGATGGGCTTAAAGTGGTCTATCCTGTGCAATTGACGTATACACTACTAATAACTCTTCGGTTATCTTTGGAAGGGCAGGGCTGAAGGAACTCTTATATAATAGGGTTCTTATTTTAAGAAAGATTGGTTTCCGTGCTTTTTTAACCTTTTAAAAAGGAACATACCCGAGATCTATATTCATGATGGCGATGACGATGGAGTACAGAGACGTTGCCGGGTTTCTAAATAGCATTGAGGATGATGCGATAAACAAGGAGCATATTAATGCCGTCAGCGCATTTCTAGAGAAGAATAAAAGGCAGTTACTGGAATTGCAATTGGGATCAAATGAGAGCACCAAGCACAATGATAACAACGATACTAAGAGAATTATTGCTAGGAAAATATTGGGATATGACTACGATTTTGAGGGGTCCAATGAGTATAATTTGAATGAGTTTCTGGAGAAAGAATTGTTGGAACGTAACTCGATGGTGGATATTATGGTTGATCTAAATACTAGGCGGCACATATGCGATAGATACATTCCTGATTTGAATGTAAACAATGCAAAGAATGAGGATTCATTGACCGGAAGAATATCGACTGTTATTGATGTTCTGCTGAATACTCTAACAGCAACAAATAGTGTCGACGAATGTGTCTTACAATGTATGGACCACTTGGAAGAGTTGCACCTCGACAATGAGGACACAATCCAAGATATAATTGATTTGATCATCAACTATAACATTCTGTATTGTTTCAAACTATTGAAGTTATTAACACTATACATAATAAACCGTAACGTGGCTGTCTCTTTAACCCAGAAATGGTTTTCTAATTTTAGCGAGATTGTTAATCAAGTTACACTAATATCTTCTACCCATTCAAACAGAAGATTCTTGGATAATACAGAAAGGTCAATGGTTGATACATTATTCATTGCTAAATTAGAATCAACAATTTCCATTGTATCAATAGTGTTTTTGGGATTATCTAGCGCTCGAGAAGATAGCAATCTCAATATGGATACTGACTTCCTACATGACGTTGCTACATTCGAACTAGTACACTCTGTTCTGTTGGATGAGATGCATAAAAAGCGTATGCCAATTGTTCTGTATATGTGGTCTTTTATTCTTTGCGCAAAATCAATTATAGCAGAGGATGATAGCGACGAAATAACATCGATTAACGAGCTAGATTTTATTAGAAAATGCTTTCCACAAGATTCAATTCATTCTATGAGTATACTATTTGCTAAAAATGCAGAAGATATTGGTCTCTTGGCGAAGTTCCTTGAGACATCAAACTGCATAAGAAACGATAATATCTTCACTACTCTATTTGCATCTTTCATGACATTATCGGTCAATTTTATCCCTTTTACAGCATCTACTACTAAAATTATCAAATCAGTGCTTAATGATCTACCAAGGGGTGTCATCGAGAACTTTATTTCAAATAATGCATTTATTACAAAATTCGATACAATCAAGGCAAAATTACCTCTAATTGATGAAGGTTTACTTCCCTTTATTAATCTCACTTCAATAAATGAGGAGCTGGCTGAATTTAACTGGGAAGCATTTGGCTCTTATGCTGTAAAAATGCCATTAGGCTCAATAGATTATGATGTGGCGGATAGAAGTAATAGTAACGATTCTTCTACCCTAGAGCAAATTCAACTCAGCTCTGAAGTGTTGGTAAAACCACCATTTGAACAAGATGATGATGTATTAATGCCACTCCCCAAATCGACAAAGGCTTTTATTGTGGCTGACGTGCCCGCAATTACCTCTGGGAAGGAACATACAAAAGACTCAATAGTGAAATACAATTCTGAAGATGGAAGTAGTAACTTTACGACAAATAATGTTACTAACGAAACGCTTCTTGTCTTTGACTATCAGTATAATGGATGGTCATTGCTAGGAAGAATATTACAAAATTTATCCATTTTATACACTGTCAAAGGGAATGATATCAATTATGAACAAAAGGAATTTATGATAGCCGCTATCAGTCTTTTGTCTAATATCATGTCTTCTACTATACCTGTTGATCATTCAATTAAAATATTAGAGTCACTTTCTTCGCAATTATCCAAACCAAGAGATGATGACATAATATCTGTGGTATTTAAAATTTTTGAAAGAGCTTTGCATAAGAGAAATTATGAGCTACTGTGCATTTGTGCCTCCTTTACTAATGTTCTAGTCCGTAGATTCCCACACTTCGTATGGGCCTACCTTTCGACTTCTGACTTGTTAGATCACTACGGAAAATCCGGACTTGTGAATATTATTTTAGGATCAATTGAGCTAACAAATGGTGAATATGACTTTACAATTTCTATCGCTAAGATGACTGTAGGCTTGATTGATGATGCTGTTACCACTAGCCTATATTCTGATTCTGGGGTACCATTGAAGACTAAAAAATCGATTTTATCAAACCTTATCGTTCATTTGCTAAATGTTTATGAAAGTTTTCAGTTCTGGAAATATTCTAAATCTATAGAACAAAGATTTGAGCTCTCTCTGGAACTAACAAAAGCCTTTTCAAAAATACTCTACTTTGTTCACGGAATTGATTCAGAAACACCTCCGGAAAACAAAATTACGAATGTACTTTCAAAAGCAGCGGATACAATCACCAACGCATTCTTAGTCCCAGACTCCTACGATCCTCCTGTGGTGATCTCATTAATAAATACTATCACATCCCCCAAGAATAAAACAATTTATATTTTTGGAAATGGGCTATTTGATGAACTATATGATCATGTTGTTCAAAAAGCATACGATTTAGCTAATCTTCTGGTTTCTATTAGAGGAGTTTCAAAACTCAATGCCAGCTCTCTTGAAAGGATGTTGTTTTGCCAATCACCTAAATTAATCGACATTTATTTAACTAAACCAACATTAAAAATATCAATAGTGAAATTATTGAACAGCCTGGTTGGAGTACCATGGTCTAGTGAGTATCCATTTTTGTACTCATATCTTGGACATACTTACTCTGAAAAGTTTTTGTCTTCAATTATCAAGGATTTGACCACAACACTACAGGATTATCAACTGGCAAAGACGCTATATGTTTTTTTTGGAACTTTGATAAGAAGCAAACAAGATGGTTTATCAATCCTATTCCTAACGGGAAGAGCTCCGGATAAAGCTATATCGTCCAGTTTAAAGAATACTTCGAAAGACAACCAAATTTCTATCTTGAACGTATTGAAGAACAATGCAAAAAAAATGGATCAATATCCTGAGACAACCTGCTGTTATTTGCTTGAGGCCATATCCTATGCATTTAATACATGGAGTAATGCGAGAAACTTAGATGAAGACAATGACTTTATTGTATCTCTGCTTAATAAGCTGGAAAATTTAATGGATGCAACTGTTGGAACTAATTCCTCAGACGATAGCCAGGTGACTCATGACAAAGAATTGAAAAGACGCTATAAGCTAATTGCTAGAATTGTAGAGATTTTTGCTCTATACATTTTTACATCGAAAAACCCTAATAGTGATTTAATGTCTTTGCTTGAAAGTGACAAGATTGTTCCTCACCTCCAAAAGTTTTTCTTGATCGAAGGTTACCAAAGTGACTTACAGACAAACCTAGAGAAGAATATATCAGAAATTTGGAACAAAGCAGAACTTTCTATGTTCGCTCTTTCACCTATTGCCAAAACATTCATTAATTTTGACGATAACATTTTTGACATTTCGATATTGGATCAATGTTTAGGTAATGACTCGTCTTGGACTGGTACCGATAGCATAAGAAATCAAATTATCGATGCATCTTCTAATTTACAAAGCACAGTAGCTCAAGTAGCTGCAGCTAAATCATGGGGCGCTTTAATTACTGCTTTCATCAAGAGAAAAAATAGTATTGTTCCAGAATGCTACATGTCTTTGCTATCCGATCTTTTACAATATAATATCGAGTATGGCGTTGAAGCTCCTATTTTCACAGATGTTTATATGGAAAGATTAGAGCTTGTGTTTTTTTTCTTGTACAATATTCACAATAACGGTCAACAGCTTCCAGATAAAAATATCCAAAAACTATTAGCTCAATTATTAGAAATACTCAAAAGTCCAGAGGTTAATTTTTTGACAAATATACCGGAAAATACTGGTTCATTGCTATACAGACCAATATTACGTTCCATCTTACTATTACTATCTATGGTAAAAGATGGCCCTCAATTTGTGGAGCTAAATGCCGACCTTCTAATACAAACCAACGAAGAATCCTTCTGTAAAGGACTATATTTGCTATTCTCTAATATTCTCTCCGAAATCAATAGCATGAAAGCTACATCTGGACAATATTCTATTGCAAACATCGATGAAAAAATTCAGGACATTTCTCTATTACTGAATATAGTTGTAAAAACACAGGAGCTAAACCCCTCTTCAGAATTCAATTCCATTTTTGCTTCATCACTTTATGAAGTGGGTACATTACAAGTGATGCTAAATTTATATTCCAGCTCCCATTTGTATTTAGTCAACGATGAACCAATCCTGGGTCAGTTAAGTTTGAGCATTATTGCAGAATTGTGCATGATAAGAGAAGTTGCAGAAAAACTTATAACTAATGGACTATTTACAGTTCTTGTTGAATCTCCACTTTCGGTTGCGTTACAGAGAAATGCGATTAAAACTTCAAGTCAACCAAGGATCCATTATATTTGGAGCAATGGATTATTGTCAATTACCTTAATTCTATTGAGTAACTTCGGTTCGAAAATCTTACCAGAGACCTATCTTTTCATCTCTTACTTTTCCAATCAGATCGGAAATGTCTTGAGTTCTTGGTTCGACAGCAACATGTCTGTATCAACTGCTTTAGTCAATGAAACTAAACAAATAATCCTATTGCAAAAAATGCTGGAGGCTATAAACAAGGTCAATTCAGTATCCACATCCAGAAACAACAGTACAGTTCAGAACCCGGATAATGTGAAACAAATCCCAGGTCTTGTTTCAGAACAGGACTATAAGCAATTGAATTCTGCCTTGAAGAAATTGTTAACTCATCCAAAATATCTAAATTCCAGAATAGTTGCTTCTACGACTGATGAACAACATATGCTGGAGGAAATAAGCAGACGAAATGAGCTGTCCACGATCATTTCTAATCAAATCAAAGAAATACAAGATTTGCTTTTTGAAACATTGTAAACAGTAGTATCGTCAACAATATAGTTAAGTAGAGAAACCATATAGTTAAGTAGAGAAACCATAGATATATCTTGGTGGACTTCAAACCTAAGAATTCAACTAAATCAGTTAATGATAAATATATACTACTCAAAGTTACTTCGAACGGCTTAAAATCTCAATGGATACCTTTTGTCATAAGAATGATAATAACCTAATAACTTGAAGATAGTCATTGATACAAGTTTATTCCAGAAATACTTTCTTCAATCCAGGCCACGAATGTAATATTAACTAAAAAAAAATTTATTTTATGCTGTATGCTGAATGATATATATTTTCGAGAAGATTGCTAGCTGAGACTTTGTGATATTACCATTGAATGCAAAAACTGCCGAGCGTGTTTGGGTTCGCAATCCTTTTATTTGTACCATCCTTATTTAGAAATGGCTTGTTAATTCTATGCATACTGTCTTTGGCCATAATATTTTTGCTTTGCAGCATAATTAAACTGCAGAATTTTATTACAGGATCACACTTCAAGAGTAAACGAATAAATGAAATAGTTTCGTGTCATAAAAATATACTACCAAATAATGTGGCCACCTATAAAAGTAAATTTATTACAATTGATAAATATCCTCGAACTGCATCAGAAATCAGGGAAATTATCGAGTTTATTGTCACTGATTTTATACAATCATGGCTTTTAAGAATCGAGAAGGATAACGACCAATCTCTTCCCAATTTAATTCAGTCCTTACTAGAGAATACAACTGATAAAATAGCGACTATTCAAGCAGACAAAAATATTGTTGATATCATTAGTACAAAATGTATCCCCAAGATTACAAAGCACATAAACATCTATAAACGATGTGTAACTACAGAAGCTAATTTGAAAAGGCAAACCACTCTTCATAAAAATAGCTTGCATTTAGCTGTAGAATTCAACAAGTACCAAAAGTTCCACAGAAATGTCTCACTCAGAAACCATATCTTGGATGATAGTGTAAAAAACTATTGTTTGGATAAAGCCCAGCTCATCCAGAAAAGAATTTTGAATGAGAATGAGGCTTCTTCCACAATTGTTTCATCTTTAGTGAAAGAGATACTGGCAGGCTCTGTATTGTATCCTTTAATTAATAAACTAATAAATCCGTATGATATTAATCTACAGATAATATCAATGTCTGAAAGAATTTTGAAAGAAACTAAACAAGTGTCTCGCATTCGACAGCTATTAAATGAAGAAACTGATACTTCAGGTACTACGGAAGAACTGATAAATAACGCTAAAGTATGGTGGTTATTTAAAGAACTGCCCATAAATAATAAGCAATATGAGTTGAGCCTGAGATATATTACCACATGCGGACAAATCGTACCTTTACATAATATAGGATACGTACTATTATTATGCTTTGGTATCCTCGATGATAATATCGATAAAAAGGCATCAAAACAAAGGCTATTACTGATGCTGAACTTAGTTGAAATGCGACTGAAAACTTTTAATTCTAAGTTAATATATGGTCCTTCTTTATCTTCAAAGGTGCTTAATTCTAAGAATAGTTGGAGGGAATCAACACAATTTGTAAAAAATTTTATTAGCACTATTACATTTGCTGATATAGTTCAACAAAACGAATTGATATTGTTCTTCGAAGAATTTTTGGCGAATGAAAATAATATAAATCTGAAACCATTGCTATCATTTATTTGTGAATCCAATCTCATTTTGACTCCACTTGATGATAGTTACGAGGAAGACCAATCAATTGTAGAGCCACTTGCTTTTTACAGGCAACTAAAACAGTTCATAACTGAAACCATGATACATGCTTTGCGAAATATAAATGCAGAACGGACAGATAATATCATGAATTTTATGTCACAAAACGAACCTGATATGAATATATACTTTATTGATTGTCTGAAAAGTATCCGATTTTTGAACAATTTAGTTGAAAACATCCTAAAGCAATACTTTGAACAGTTTAAGTCATCAGCTTCATTTCTGAATATGATCACATCCTCCAAATTTTTCCAAACTAATGTTTACATAAAAGGTATTCTAGAATTTTCCCTGAGACAAAAAAGTGAAGATTACTCTCAAGAAAATGCAACAAATATGGGTACAAAAAACTCCAGAATTGATCAGAAACTGGAGTCTATAATCTTTGAAAACGGTATACTTGCAAATGATCTACCCAAAAGAAATGTAGAGGACTCCACTCTTGCCAACGCCTTGCTGGATAACTATGACAAAGATAAGTCTATAGATGATATCCAACTTTCAGTACCTCAAGAGAGCAAAGAATTACTATTCAGACCAGGTTTAAAGAGTTTCAAAGATATCAAAGAAGCCATAGCAGATCTAACATTAAAGATCAATCAAACTGAAAAGGAAGATGAAATACTAGATCATCTATTACTAAAGGCGGAATTAATCAATGACAAGGAACAATTGCGAATTCTATCAAAGTCAAAACGCGCAATGAAGAAAGATATAGAGCGAATGGATGTTGCAAGACAACTTCTTCTAATCCAAGAATCATCCAATGCATTATATGGCACAACCGAAGTGTCAATATCTTCTTTTTATGAAGATGTAGATGAAGGCGGTAAAAAACTAATTACCTTTTATTTGGTAAATGTTAAACGACAAAATGGCGATAAATCTACTTCATGGGAAGTTTCAAGGAGATTCAATGAGTTTGCTGTACTATACAAGTACTTGCACGCCAATTACTCTAAAAAGTTAAAAAAGTTAGATCTCTCATTTCCATCTAAGATTCCAATTACAGAAAATTACAACATTGCTAAAGTTGACATATGCAATGAAAGAAGGATTAAATTTGAACTATTTTTAAATCAGCTCTTACAAATTCAAGAAATTTGTGAGGATGATTTATTTAGGACGTTTTTGACCAACCCCTTATCATTCAGTATAAACAGAAACCCCGAAGAATTACCTTTGATTAACAATTCCCAAAGCTATGAGTGCATACCAGAACTTTCTTTAATGGATGAGGGTCTTAGATCAACTGATGATTTAGTTTACGACAATAAATACCTTACTTCTCATTATGCAAAGGTACCCACATCGAACGAAACGAAATCAACTGTAAAGATTATCTCAGAATTCTTTATAGCAATATTTTCCAGTAGAACAAACTCGCGCTGGCTGCGAGGAAGAGCTATTGTGACACTATTACAACAATTAATGGGGAGCACCATTGACAAATACATGAAAGAGCAGGGTGATAAATGGAGCTCAGATAGTCATGTTAGTGATCTACTGGCTAGCTTAAAATTCTTATTATGGGGACCTAATGGAACTTTTAGGAGACCTAAGGTGGACAAGAAGGAAATAAGTAGCAATGAAAAACGCAAAGTAGAAATCAAGGCCTTCCAAATGATGCAAACCTTGTTTATCGAGCAATTTGGGACTTTTATAGGTTACCAAAGGTCAAAGGAAGCATCAAAGTCACTGCATGAGATGCTTCAGAATCAATATTTGAATTGCAATCTAGTCTTCGAGCTATTCGATGACATTATAGATGAATTCTTACTTAGAAAAGAGGAACTAGAAACAAACAAAATAACTATGTAAGCTTTACTGTGATTCTTGTTCATGCTGAATTATTTGCGAGTGAAAACACAAATTTATAGACTAGTTAAACTCAATTTTAAATTCGATCAGTACAACTGTTCCAACTTACAATGGCTTCCTCTTCATTGGATTGTATATTATAGTTCTATATATCATATACGACGTATTTCTACCAAGCCCGATGAATTTGTTTTTTAGTTTGTAGGAAGTTTGGTTTTAGCAGCGATGGTAATAGCTGACAAGTAGCGATAGCTTTACAGTTTTCGCAGCAGTCAAATGTTTATCATCTAAACTAAATTTATTTTGAATTATTTACAGTATTGTTTTTCCTTATAGGCCAGTTGTTTACCAAATTGAACACAATAAGAATATTATCCAAGCATGCCGAAGTTGGAAGAAATTGAAGACTACGATGACATCGACAATATGGATATGGATCTGGCGGAGCTGGATCCAACTTTGAATACACCAATTGCTCCAAAGATAACACCCACAGTGGTCAGAAGTCAGGATATTGAAGAAGAAGAACGTAAAAAGCAATATGCTGGTAGCAACAAGGAAATGATAAGTTTCATCAACCCTCAAACAGGTAAAGTTGAAGAATCCGCCCCAATCACAAAACAAGAACTAGATGAGGTTAAAAAATTCCAAGTTTTATATCCTTGCTATTTTGATAAAAACAGATCACACAAGGAGGGTAGAAGAGTTCCAATAGAAATGGCTGTTGAGAATCCGTTGGCAAAAACTATATCAGATGCTGTGCGTGAATATGGCTTACTATCTATATTTGAAGGTGACAAATGTCATCCGCAGGACTTTGGTAACCCAGGAAGAATCAGGGTTTTGCTCAAAGAAGAAGGCAAGTTAGTTCCAAGTGCTTCTAAGTTCTCTGGTGGTAAAAGACAACTCATGAAGCTTGTTGCTGAGTATTTACAGAAGCATCCCACAACTGTGGAATCCCTAAGGGAACTACCATATGGTCCAGATTTTGATAATATAGAGTTTAAGAAGATTCCTAAAGTCAAAGGGTTTAAGATGAACGATATAGTACCGCTACATAGTCCATACTTGTGGGGCCACCCAATGACGAAATCAATCTATGAAGCTCCTAAGATTGAAGCACCTGAAAAGCAATTCAAGGCTCCTAAGAACAAATTCAAGGTTGTTAGAAGGTAATTTCAGTCAAACTTAATGATGCATGGAATATATTGAAATTGATGATATATGATACTACAATAGAAGTCAACATTTCCTAAATAATAGCTGCTTGAGTAATTCTTGTCCAGCAATTTTTCAATCTTATCGAGTAATGGAGACAAAAATATAATCAAGAGATATTACCCTTTATCTATCTGTATAATAATGTTTACTATAATTGGCACATACGTTTGTTTTTTTAGGTTACCGCACCAAATATGACCATTGCCCAGAAATGAAGTGAATGCAAGAAGATATGACTAAGGACTAAGGTAAATAAATTTTGATTTAGAATAAAATAGAAAGAACATCTATAGAAGAGGAACTGTTTTTTTCTATGACATTGGGCATCAGATGGATGAGGTATGTAGCAGACATGTAGGAAGATAATGGTATGGTAGAAGCAATAGCCAAAGTGAAAGCTAATAATATAAGCCAACTTGGCTCATCTCAGCAGCTCCATTTATTGTATTCAACAAGGTTATCATTGTTGACCAATATAAAGTAGAGGAAGTTTGGAGGGGATTGGTAGCTAGAGATACAAATTACCAACGAGCTTACATGATGAAGAACTGCAGATATGAAACTTTTTTGGAATAGATTGATAAAAAAAAACATTAGAAAAGAAAAGACAAAAACAACTACTACGTTAATCTATTAATGAGCGTGGAAATGAAAAATATTAGATATATTTCTGCTAAAACAGCATAGAGGATTGAAGTTCACAATAATTCCGATAATTACTGTAGAATCTGAATCTCATCTAGGCCCCGTACTTTTGCAAGTAGTCTTCAATTTTCTGTTTCTCCTCAGCGGTGATTCTACCATCCAAGAAATTAATAACATGGCTCAGTGATACAATGCTTAGAACTGGAATGTTGTATCTTTTACTTACAGCCTGGGTGGCGCTCATGCTATCTGTAGAATCTGGCGAGCCGACAACTTCTTGTCTATCTAGAGCGATGATAGATCCCACTACTTGACCTTGGTTGGCAGCAATAATCTCAAAGGCCTCGTTGATGGCAGTACCGGCGGTCATAACATCGTCGATAATCAAGATCTTCTTACCTTCTAGAGCTGCACCAACAATGTTACCACCTTCACCGTGGTCCTTGGCCTCCTTTCTGTTGAAAGCGTACTGGACATTTTGGAACTTCGAACCACCAATTTCAGCAAGCTTAACACATACAATGGCAGCTAAGGGGATACCTTTGTAAGCTGGACCGAAGATGATGTCAAACTTCAAGTCAGATTGGATAATGGCAATTGCATAGGCCGTGGCCAAGTTGGATAGCAGCTTACCAGTGTTGAACAAACCCAAATTGAAGAAATATGGGGATTGTCTGCCGGACTTCAAAGTGAAAGAGCCAAACTTCAAAGCTTGGGACTCAATGGCAAGCTCCAAGAAATTCTTCTGATAATCTTCCAATGGCATTGTACGATTCTATACTTTTTGCTATTCTTTCCTTCCTTTAGAGAATGACCCAATATTCTATTCCCAAAAAAAAATTCTCTTAACTGCCAAGAAATTAAGACAACCGAACAATTCAACCAAATATTTATTCCACAATGAAAGTTAATGAGTCTCTAACTATGATTCAAAATTTGAAATTCGAAATTTCTGAACCAAAATAGAATTGCTTGCTCTCTGTAAACTCAGGTTTACTGTGTGAAGATGGCCTCTGATGCCCAAAAGTTTGCCAAATTTCGTCAATTTTTCGTCAATTTTTCAGTTCAGAAAATTTTCATTTTTTTGTCTGGAAGAGCTTGTCTTGCCTGGGGGGGGTCACGGGACTTCCAATCAGCATTGAGGGCTGTTCACCGTCAGGTCATGATCACACACAGTTACAGAAAGGGTCTATTAGTTGGTAACCAGTGTGCTGTGTATTTGCGATGTGCTGTTCATGCAGGCAAATAAACTGATGGATCTGGAAGCGCGGTTGTTGCGATTATCTCGGGAGCTGGACTCCTATCATGGGCACCTAGTGCATCGAAATGAAGCGGTGCCCCGGACCGCTGAGCGGATCGTTAAGAGGAGGAAATACAGGAGCTGCGGTCCGCTTAAGAGTAATCGATTTCTGAGCTCGAAGAACATGAAGTTTAGAAAATTATACGAAAACTTGGTCGAAACAGAGAAAGAAAAGACACATTTACAATACACTCTAGCTGAAATTCTGGAGAAGTATCAACATTTACTAGATGGTACCAAGTACCTCGACATAGAATGGAGCAAATTAACAAATCCACTGACGTTGGTGGCTAATGGGTGGTCTATGCATAGAATTGTCGATAGGAAGGCCCCCGATGCTGGGGAAACTCACAATAGTTTAATATGCACTTGTTCGAATTGTCACCAGCTTATATCATTTAATTGTGATAAAACATCAATGGACTTATCTGACAAATTGGCTTTGAGAGGGTGGCTAACAGATAGTCATCTAAAAGACTGCTCTTGGAGACATTACCAGTTCCCTTTAGAAAGAGACTATTACCTAAACAAACATAATCTACTTGCCGAATTCCTATGTTTACAAAAGCTCAATTTACGAGCAACGATTGAAGTAGATATCTTCTATAGGAACAGCATTGATCAAATACGTTATTGTTTCAACATTAAAGATGAAAATAACCTGAAATTGTTTCTAAGAGGATTCTGGAGTTCGAATCCATCACACACGATAAAAGATTTCGTGACTTGCCAATACTGTTGTTGTAGATCAGCATTGACTTCATTATCTAAAAATGATCATGTCGGTCACTATCCTTGGTGCAGGTACCAAGATCAAGATCAACTATATCACCTAATTGAGGATGCAATTCATGATAGCTCCTATATTGTCAAGGAATTACCAATTGTGGCTAGATTGAATAAGTTGGAAAAGACCTTAGAGAAATTGTAAATAACTTTAACTACATGACATAATAAATTATACATAATTGCATGAACATTGATTATTCCAATGCTTAATCTGTCTACTTCATCGTCTATGTCATATACAGGATAAGAATCAAAAAAATAAAAAATAGGTCCTACCCGGATTCGAACCGGGGTTGTTCGGATCAGAACCGAAAGTGATAACCACTACACTATAAGACCCTGTAGGATTACGATTAATCAAGCGGAATTGGGATCTCAACAAAACAGTACAGACGATAAATTTCTGATTTATTTGAAATATACTTTCTCCATATCGTTAAGAAGACATGAACTTTTCACCTAAGAGCTATTGAAGTAAAAATGTGAACATATGAATTTTCTGCTAAAACTAGCATAAAGTTTTAACTGTGAACAGCCAATCCTCTCAAGACTGCTGCTGTCAGCGACTTTAGAATATATTTTAAATAACGAACAATAAAAGTAACACCTCTCGAGCCAGTAATATACCAAATAAAAAATAATCACAAATACAGTATATATTTAAAATATTAGATATAAAAATGCTTGGATTGGCATGCTTTTTACCTCATATCTTATAAATTAGAAACTGGACTTTAGTTTACAAATGGAGGAGGTGAAATGTTATATTTTCACTCCTATCAGTTCTAATATATCCATTTTGGACAACCATATATTTTCACAGATTTTTAATAGGATCCGTGTAACACTTATAACCTAAAGACAATTTCATGACATTAAACTAACGCATTGATATGTCTTAAATATCTCAAGCATCTTCCTCATCTTCATCTTCGACATTGTTTTGCTCGACAAATGTTTTTACCTTACCTACAAATTCTTCCCCTAGCTCTTTATCCAGAATCAGCACAATAAGACCATCACTTGTAATCTCATATTTAATGTGGCCTTCATTCGGTATACATATTTCATCATCAAACTTATCAAACCATTTATTCAGTAGATCAATTTCATCAATTTGAAAAGGTAATGTCAACTCATCCATAAATTCATGCATTACTTTCTTCTCTTCTTTCGAATCAGAAATGGTAATGTCTTCTTCCATTGGTTCTTCCAGAAGAACCATCATTCTGTATAAATTACTCATATTTTCTTAGTTTTTCCTGAGTATATAAAAGTGTACCAGCTTATTATTATACGGTTGTTAAACCAAAGATCTCACAGTAACTCGAAAGCAGTTAAAAGGATAATAGCAGCACTTACACACTTGTATAAGCTTCTATCACAAGCATTTGTATTGCTCTTGAGATCTATATTACAGTTCATAATTTGCGATGAGCAATGCTCATCGCAAAATTTTTGAATTACCGAGAGTCAACAAAGACGATGATCGATCAAAAGTAGTATTTCAATGTCATTGGGAACATTCATGCTGACTTTATAGAGTTGTATAATGCTTTCGTTATGATATGTATGAGAATAGTAAGGAATAAATATGCTGCTATTTACTTTAGAATTAGTTGTAGAAATAAAATGAATAAAAAGAAAATCGATGAAATAAAATTAAACCCAAAAGACTTCTTTATGCACTATTGACATAAAGATGCTTTACCACCAGTTGAATAATATTTTAGACCAAATGGTGATATCAAATAACACAAATGCAAAATAAAATGAGACTTAAAAAATAAGCTTGACGTTCAGCTTATTATCATTTGAAAATAATTTGGGAATGGAATGGACGAATTAGCCACCCTAGACTGTGATACGGATTATTGTAACTCAGGAATCAAAATTGTACCATCTGATTGATTGTGAGCTGTATTGTAATTAGAGCCCTCAAGCTCAACTACCTTGTTGTCTGGCGATGATGTAGATTGCTTATCTTGTTCAGCTTCTTCAACAGATAATGTATGCTCAACCAAATTCAAATAAGCATACATAAAATTACTTAAAAGAACTTGTTGACGCAATTCCCTGTTCGTCTCGCTTAGTTTTAAATGGCTTAACCTATAGATTGCACGCTCAACATTAATACCCAATCTGTGGTCACACATAATTACAGTCGAAATTGTTAATGGAGGTAATGGAAATCCAAATGCACTATCAGTAAATTCCATTGGTGCGTTTGCCCTTTCAGGTTTCTTTACATCATCAAATGTTAATTTCTTTGGTTTACCTACTTTGTTTGGTTCATCTGTATGCAATGAGTATGATTGATTAATTGATACGCTTTCATTAGAATTATCAATAGAATACTCCAAATGTCTATTGTATTCATCATTCAGATCGTTGAAGATATCACTTCCGGACAATTCTCTAGAGTCCTCCTCTAACTCTTGAACATACTCAACAACTTCGTCTGATAAACGACGTTGTTGATTATCCGATTGATACGATTTGACATCTATATCATCTGCTGAATTTGTAAAACTAATCAAAGAACCACCTCTTATGGATTCTGGAGAAGTCGTGCGCGGAATTACATTCCCAATTTCCTCTTGTGACTCACTAGAAATAATGTCATAGCAATTGTCCTTTTCTAGAGGGACATCAGCCTCTAAAACATTGTCAGTTTTTTTGCCCTTTTTTCTCTTGAATAGATTTGATATTTTTTTATCTAAACGTTCTTTTTTCTCAATAAACGTGTTCTTCTGAATTGTTTGATGATTCGAAATAGCTGATTGTTCTAGATTCTTATCTTTTATTTCTGTTGCACCAGTTATTCTATGCTCTAACGAGGGCCTTTTAGTATCCACCGTTGGCTCATCTATCTTATTTTCGCTGGAGCCTAAATTAGAGAACTGATCAGTTTTTTCTATCTCGCGGTCTAATTTCTCTGATACATATGAGTAAGAGTGTTCGGGTCTGTTTAAAATACTGTTTGATGTCGAATCGGATGACACCATACTACTATCCTGTGAAAAAGAACTACCTGATATATCATGGTTATCATCACTCACTGTTGTAACTACAGGAATATTCGAATCCAAAATACTGTGCTGCTTATTGTGGTAAGAAGTTGAATGTTCATCATAAGAATCCTTCAATGGAGTCTCCCAGGTATGTCTTGCAATTAGGTTATCGGTACGATTTGTGCTATCAATATAATTACTTCTTGAAATACCCCTTTGTTGTCCTGCTTTTACTCTATATGTATTGAACTTACTTCTTCTAAGAGATGATGTATTCGATGCTAATGAATGCGAGTTGCCAACAACTGCAGTAGCAAAAGTGTCATCATCAGCATCTTCTGATTGTTTTTGTTGTTCAGTATTTGACTGATCATTTCTGCCCGTTTCATTTTGGTTGGTTACACTACTTGCTATACTTAATGTACGAGCTAATGTAACTGCATTGTCATCGGTAAGTCCAGCTTTGTTACTATGTTTGACTAGCTCATTGGTGATTTCTTTTAGTGACAACCTCTTTGAATTTGTTGTATTTCTTGTTGATATAATCCTATTATTCGACAAAGCTTTGTCCAGTAATTCCAGATCTTCTGAACTAAACTCTGTATATGACTTTCTTAGTTTTGAAGGTCTTCTTACTATAGAGCCACGCAATCGACCATTTTCGTTGATGTTCTCTTTGTTTGACACCTCTTCCTCTGAGTTGTTCTCAGATTTTTCTTTTCCATCTGTATTTATATCTCGGATTTTATTCAATGTCTCTTTAACCAATTCCAGGTAATTCTCAGGTTTTACGTTTGGATGTTGATTTGCAGGCACCCAAAATAATTTGTCACTAACTGACTGTTCTTCATTTTTAGGCTTTTTCAAATTGGAGAGGCTTCGCGATCCTCTTAAAGTTCTTTCTTTTATAGATATATCTGAATTGCTATTGGCATGATAATTTAAATTAAGTGATCGAGTTCTAGCAACACCTTTCGGACTCTCATTTGAACTCTCTTGTGTGTTATCATATGAGGTCAGATATTCTACCCTTGTGCGATCAATGCTTGCTGATGTTTCGTCAGCATCACTTCCATCAATTTCTGTCGTTGTGTCATCTTCTTCAGTAAATGATCCATTGCTCAAATCTGCATCATATGACGTGTCTTCGCGTTCGGTTCCTGTTACTGTAACATTTAATTCTGGGTCTGTAATCAAATCTATCGATCCAATAGAGAGTCTTTTTAGATTTTTAACATTTTGAACCTCCTGATCCAAAGATTGAGCAGCTCTAAGGTATTCAGAACTAACTCCGTCTGTTTTTTGTACTCTCGATCGCCTTTTCGGTACCTCCAACCTACTCATCACCAAGTTTTTATGTTATAATAGTTTTATAGTTCCGTCTTTATTAACAAACTCTCAATTGTTCTTGTTCTTTAATTATTTATTCTACTGATGATATCGATTTCTTATTATTTGTAACCTTACCACACTTTTTTTTTATAGCTTTATTGTTGTTTATCTCCCACCTTTGTATCTAATTAGTTTTGATCCCCATCAAATCTATTTTAGATATCACCACCTGATATGCTTATTTATTTCCCACAACAAGATGACGAGAATATTATATTCAATACCATCGAACGTATATTTTATATGAGCGAAATACTCATCTCAAATTGGTTCTTGTTAACAAAATGATCGGAATTCTTGGCTCAAAAGAGAAACATCGAGAAAACACAATTAACGAAACAGATCAAGAAACTTCGATGCTCACGAAAAAAAAAAAAAAAAAAGGAATCTAAACTAAAATTAAACAAGAAGATCAAGAAAAAAGCTCGAAGGGCAATTCTAAATAAGAGAAAGTACCGTACGTCTTTCTCCTATTCTATATTATTTAGTTTTCCCCGTCCCCCAGATTCAGCAATCTGATTATTGTGATTTTCTGTGCTTCAAATTAAGGAAAAGAGGACAGCGTAATAATAGGGTAACCAATAAAATAACACCAAAAAATTGTCCTACTTGTCATACACGTAAAAAAAATAAGACGGCAACTTTCATTATAAAAGTTAATAGGTAAAATCAATTCAAGTATTTTTTTTTCAGTTTTCTTTAAGCGTATCAGCTCTTCTTCGGGCCCTGTTGTGTGACAAGAACAACTCTAATCCCCCTACCCCTTCCCCTCTTACTCTTCCTTCTAAGGTGGATGTACACATGTAAAAAGAACGATGGACAAAAATTCAAAAATGAGACCACAACAATAACAAAAAATCTAAAAAAAAAAAACAAAAATAAAAAACATCAGAAAAAAACAATTAACGCGTAAGAAGATAGAGCATAAATTTTGATTAGCCAACAAACAGTTTGTCCAAGTGGTTATGCAAATCCTACTCACACATAACGTATGATATGACCCCGAGTTCCTTCAAAAAAATTTCTTTTAAAAAGTCTTGGCACATGGTATTCGTTAACCATTATATAATTTGAGTCTCAGCAGAAATGAAAATTTCAAACATTTTCGTCTAAAAAAGGGTCCCCGAGATCTCAAAGAAAAACTGAAAATTAGCCGCCGATCAGTACATCGTCTTGCAGGGGGGAAACTGGTAAATAGCCGCCGAGTGTGATCACATTAAAACAAAAAACAAAAATCAAGCATATATCGATATCAGGCAATTAAAGGCAACAAAAAATAAAGTATTCCACGATCAACAAAAACATCGAGGCAATTAGCGACAGATTGAAAGTTAGTAAGAATTGAAAAGTAAAGTCTTGAAGGCAGGAAAACTCAAACAAAGGGGAAATGGTAATATGACAATAAACTCTAAGTAATTATTTCAGTTCTATACTTTTGTGTTGTCTTTTATGCATTTGAATAAAAGAGTCAGCAAAATGATTCAAAACTAGCTAACTTCTTAAAACTCATAGAAATCACAACCGAATTAGTGTGTACATACCAATTCTATATGATGACACTCACAAAATGTTACTAGCTGTTATAATGCAAAGAGATCAGAAACAATAAGTTTTCTTGGTAGATAATTTCAAAGCTTCGATGCTTATATACTTTTCGAATCCGGCAAATTCTGAATTGATGGAGTCCGCGGGCGAGAGTTGAAAGAGAGAGCTCCACACGAAAATATTGGCAAAAACGAGGGAAAAACGAAGGGAAGGTGAAATTGTCGATGAGTGAGAACATGAGCGAAGCATTGTAAGAGCGAGAGATAACGAAGGGAGTTGCGTTTAAGTTATGGGGAGCATTGAGAAGTGGAGGGTTTTAGTCTTCAACATGCTATCGATTTCTACATTGTTAGATTTAGCATCAAAACTACAAATTATTTTGTAATTGAACCACCGGGTAGAGTGTTAATATGTTTTTGACTAGACGTTCGGCAATTGCAGCCAGACGGTTGACTTCAAATATCAAGCTATGTGCATGGAATTCGACTCAGAGTAATAATACTACCCATTTTGGATCTAAAACTGTTCCAGTTGAAGAGAAAGAGAAATTGGTCGGGGATGTTTTCAGTTCGGTAGCTTCGAAATACGATTTGATGAATGATGTGATGTCGCTTGGTATCCATAGATGCTGGAAGGATCACTTTATTCATAAGCTAGATGCAGGCAAACGTCCCAACTCTACTGAACCTCTAAACTTTATAGATGTGGCTGGTGGCTCCGGTGATATTGCCTTTGGTCTTCTTGATTACGCTGAAGAGAAATTCCACGACACAGAGTCCACCATGGATGTCGTTGATATCAACCCTGATATGTTGAAAGAGGGAGAGAAGCGTGCTATGGAAAACAAAAAATACTATAACGATCCAAGGGTTAATTTCATGGTACAAAATGGTGAAGTCTTGGATAAGATTCCTTCAGACTCAAAGGACGTGTACACCATTTCCTTCGGTATTAGAAATTTCACAAACATCCAAGCGGGTTTAAA
The DNA here is from genome assembly GCF_010111755.1 of Nakaseomyces glabratus. Taxonomy (NCBI): domain Eukaryota; kingdom Fungi; phylum Ascomycota; class Saccharomycetes; order Saccharomycetales; family Saccharomycetaceae; genus Nakaseomyces; species Nakaseomyces glabratus. The sequence continues at coordinate 689,767 of NC_088960.1, forward strand.
TGCCGCTTATAGAGTTTTAAAGCCAGGTGGTATTTTCTACTGTTTAGAATTCTCAAAGATTGAAAATCCAGTAATGGACCTGGCTTACCAACAATGGGCAAAGTTGCTGCCTGTTATGGGATCCATAGTTGCAAATGATTATAACTCATATGAGTACCTGGTGGAGTCTATCGAAAGATTCCCTGATCAAGAGACTTTCAAATCAATGATAGAGAAGGCTGGATTCAAATCCGTTGGATATGAAAGTTTGACTTTTGGGGTATGTGCTATTCATTGGGGTGTTAAGGTCTAAGATATTCTCCTGAAATTGCCAAGCATAATAACTTGGTAGACTTAGCCAATATAATTTATATTTCAAAAAACAAACTACTGTATATAGACAATAAGCTCTGATATTTTATTATAAGAATATTTAATATGTTTTCTTTTGATGAATAGTTTTATAGTACAAAATTATTCTATAATCTATATGTACTATATAATGCACGTTTCTATTATGTAATCGTAATATTATTATATGGTATTCGTAATGCTGATCTATATAACACAGATTCAAGTGGTTATCCTTTTAACTGAAACAGGAATATCTAATGTAGCTGTTCCGATATGGTGGTCAAATTTTATGCACACCCTCACAACATAAAACCTGGTGCATAGACAACTCTCAAAATTCGGAGGAAGAGTTTCTTTCATATGTGGATCTAAAGAGAGGTGAACATTAACATCTCTTTCAAAGGTAAATTTACCGGTGCTTCTCCAACCACTTGCTGAAGTTTCGCTTTTGGTTGGCTTAGGTGAATTATTTGCATCAATTATTTCAGAAGGAGAACTAGCATTGTTTCCTATAGTCTCACTGCTGGACAACGAAAAGTTGAAGTAAGAGTCATTTGAACTGGTGGACTTTGTAAAAAAGGATTGCTTTCTGAAAACTTGGTGAAGTTCAGTTACATCAACATGTAATTCCATCAAACTCTCTACATCGTTATGAAGATTCGTAGGGATGAAATCAGTAAATTTCAATCCTCTATTGGTTTGTGATAACATTGAGTTTCCATGATAAAGGATGTTAAGTTTTTCCTCGTTTTCTTCGAATAATGCTTTGTATTCGGTTATCTTCTTGTTGTAATCTGTGAAAGTTTTCTTTAAGGTGGTGACATTCTCTTCGTTGTATAATAGCTTTGAACTTAACTGAATAGGAATGGAATTATCAGAGCTAGCTGTTATGCAGATCAAAGAAGTTGTAATGATTTGAATACCAGGTGGTTGATGAATTGGCCCATTATTCGACACAAAGCATTTTAGTTTAACATTGACATTCTCTAAAGGAGTTTTTTCCTCCTCAGATAACAAGTCGATTAGTCTGACCCAGTTCTCTTGATCATGCTTATTCTTCGATTCAAATGTATTCGTTTTTCTAAATAATGAAGGAGACCAATACTTAACTGCCTTTGTGGGGATAGTTGTACTCAGTGTGATTAGTCCAGTTTTATCCGAGTGTTTCAAGTGTTTTTTCAAATGAGAAGAGGAGCCATCTAAGATTTTGCCAGTTTCAGAGTTACTTGAAGATGAACTCGATTTCAAGGAACTCATCGACGATGAACTTTTAAAACCAGAAAATAAACTGTTGGCTATGTTGGTACCAGAATTCAACTTCCTGGACTTGATTTGATATCTGAGTTCTGATTCTACTAGGTTATCGGGCTGACTCATCCTTTTCAGCCCAGACCAACTGTCACTTTCTTCGATACGGTTTCTTACATGAAGTTGGTTGAGTTTTCTTTCTAAGTGTTCTCGTACATCTAGGTCTGTCTCTGAGTCTATTGTTCCGCTAATATCAGTACCATAAATATCAGCATTTTGTATTGGTTCGTTCTTTTTTAGTCTTTCAAATACTCTTTCTAATGCAGCAATTCTTTCATTGAGAAGTCTCTTTAATTCTTTTAATTGTGACTTACTTCTTAAATTCGATTGCACTGGTGATGGTGTGTTGAATCCGAATGGTACAACTCTCAAATTATACTCTCTTTCTCTCATGATGTTTAGCTTTGATGTTTTCTTCTCTTTACCGACTATTTTAGCATCAATAGTATAATTTATTGACAAGTTTTCATCGGTTATGTCATTAGTAAGAATTGGTGAACCCTTTGTACCCAAATGGCCACACCCCAAAACATTATTAACTTTAATGATTGAATATTTCCCGTTATCCTTCCATTTGTCGATACCCAAACTAGGTGGCAGAGAACAATGAGGAAATATTTCTTGTCTACATGTGACATCTAACAGTTGATCTGGAATTTTAAACATGAAATATTTCTTGTATTTTGTCTTAGGTAAAAAAGTTCTGCTATTGCTTAACCCTAAAATAGAATCATCAAAGTCAACATCTCCCGGTACATATTCGATCCCAGAACTTACTTGCATACTGGAATAAGACCAGCTTGCACTCATGTCAACCATTCTCAAAAATCTTTTGATTGTTCTCTTACCCTTCTGTTTATCTACTATAGAAATGTAGGCTTCCAATGTTACATAAAACATTTCAAATTTTAATGGTTGTGTTGATCTGTTTTCGATAACACAGTAGCCATGAATAATGTCACCAGAAGTAAATTCCTTCAGGACAGATTCTTCCTCTGGTTTTTCATGCGGTTTTGGCACATGCTTAGTTATCCGTATGTCGATTTCCAAGGGAGTCGAAAATTTTGGTAAGGAGTATAACTTGTCTATTGCTATATTATCGGCGTCATTAACATCGTCTTCTATGTTGGTGTTGTCATTAACAGCTGTGCTCCCGCTTACTGTCGGGTGCAATGGGTTGTTCTGATTGGGATTAAGTGAATAATGTCTAGTAGAATAAGGTTGTAAAGAGCTTCCACCAAATATACCAGATGTTGTAGGTAGAAGAGTATTGCTGGAACTATTGCGGAAGTTGCCATGTATACTAGTCTGACTTCCATTCATTCTTAAAGGGCTTTCTACATTTAGTTCTGAACCAGATTGTGACGAAGAACTACCTTGCAATGCAGGCAATCTTTGTGTTTGAACTTCCTGATAAGTAGGTGGGAAATCATGAATGTCGGGGTCTACATTGCCTTGAGGGATGTGTTTATGTAGCACATTGTAGAATTCAAAAGAAGGCAGTACATCGATTATCATATTCGGATCCTTGCTATCAGTATTCATCTGGTTTAACTCTGTGCTTGATTTTGCAACGCATAATGCATCAAGGTCATTGGGATTTGGTGTGTTGTAGACATTAATCTCTTTGATATGCTTCCTACGCATATTAGCAATATTGGTAGTCGAGGCCCGCCTCCTTTCCTGTTCTTCAGATAGTCTAGCATTTCCTAGCTCAGTTTCGTGGTGATGTGCTCTTGGTGGGGATAATGGAAACTTAACATGATTACTACTCTCATTTTCCGCTCTGTTTGACCTGTTTGAAGTGTTTATGCTACTATCAGTAGACAGTGTAAACAATGGAGGTCTTCTTCTCCTTCCTGGTTTCTCCGGTGATTGCATTCTAGTTCTGTGTATTTTGGATCGGTCCTTGTTGTATGATTGTTTTTATCTGGTAGTAGATGGTTGTTGCAGTAGGGCCGTGGAAAAGACAGTGTTATAGTGCAGTACTCTAGAATATACGAGTATATATTCTTCTTTTCGTAAAGCCTGCAATGACAATCACTAAAGCTCTCTGGATCACAGGTTATCTAGCTCTCTTGTAGTTCCCTCTTGCCGTAACGTAAGTGTTAGATCAAATCAAATAACTATAGTTTCCTAACCTAATATAACTTACAAATCTAACTATGTTCTGGCAGAATAACAAATCCCACAAGAGCAGTCTTATCAAGATGGCTAACATAATCACACTTTACTCATCGTAGTTTTTACTCGAGAAATCGCTGAAGCTGAAAATTCCCCCAGCCTAGAACTGCAGGAAACTTAAGACCTAACACCACAACCATAAAATTTTCAGAATTTCATTTGATTTTTTGTTTTCATTTTGAGAGAAAATTTCAATTTCTATTTTAAAGATTCTTCGGAATCGGCACTTGCTTCCGATACCGGGATCGGGTTTTGGGTTTCATCTGAGAAGTCGAAAAGATTCAGATCCACGAAACCTCCGCAGAGGAGTAAAAATTTGATCCGAAAACTGGTACACTGTATCTTGCATGTTGTCCATATTTGTATGCAGTTACACACTGAATGGAATGTAATCGTTTATATACTTAGAGACATAGATGCGTATGCTGGAGGGAAGGGGGGGGATGGCGATAGAACAGTATTCATACCTTTATACTTTGTTCTCCATATCAAGTTTTTTTTTGATCTATATACTTTTTGGTGAATATCTTGTTTTTATCCCCAGCCCTTTCAAAGTGTTATTCCCAGAAAGCTTACAGACAAAAAAAAAAATTGGGTACCAAATAAATTTTTGGAATGCTTGTAGAAGATATATGCTTGCTTGTTCTATAGTTTCAGTTGTTAAATCAAGTAGCTTCCTCTGGCTATTGTATGCAATTGTCGTATATCCTTTTGGTCGCTTCTTGATAGTGATGGAAGGGAAGTAATTGAGTTCCATGCTGCTTTGAATTCATTCTCATCCAGCATAGACTGTGAAACACGTTCGACAACCCAGTTGTTCTCCTTTTGTCGCTTGTGTCTCTCTCTATCGTTCTCCATTCTGTGTAGTATATTGCTCACGTTGTTGTTACTCGTGCTGCTATTGTGTGAGTTCTTTAGGTTGCAAACACCGTTGGTGACAAAGGTTTTGAACACTACATACTTCTTAATCATTCTATCATTCAATAGCTCACGGGTCCACAGTATAGACTGGCTTACGTTCTGCGGCTTATCATCGTTTGCTATCGTTTTCCAGTCTAATTCAGATGTGGGTTGAGTCATCGCCTGTATTACTTCCTCAGAATCCATTGTATATTCAGATAGTGTCATTTCTTCAGGCGACATCTCGAGCTGGTACCCCGGTAGTGTTTTTAATAACCGAAGAAGGTTGTAGTATATATCTGTGCATGATTTCAAGTTGGAGAGTGCCTTCCAATCATCCTTCGGTAGACATATTTCAAATATGCGTGGCATGGACGGTATTAGATGTTCATACACAACAGTAGCTTGAAGACTGCTGGTGTCTAGTTTGCGTTTCTTCATCTCTGCGACAAGCGCTAATATAATTTGGTAGTAGAATATCACAATATTCAGTCTATGCAATGGGTCCATCTTTAAACCTGTGTCAAAAAGACACTGGTGGAAGTCCTCATAGTGATGTGCATAATGCTTCAAGTAAAATTGTAGTGGATCTGACATTGACTTCGATACTTGCGTGCCAATTGTGGTATCGTCCAGTTCCTGTATATTAGAATAACTACCACTATGCGATACAGAGTTCGCCCCACTGGATTGACCTGACCCTAGACCTATTCCCAAGGTTCCATCTGTATCTTCCTTTGAAACGTTTAGACTTTTCTGTAAGTTCTTAATAACTTGGATAAACTGCAAACGTGCTTCAAATGAATCCATTATCTTATTTATTGTTCGTCTTCGCTGAACTTTTTGAAGCAGTCCCTATTTCTCTCACAATAAGCTTATTATTTCACAGCAACAATATGCAGCACTTAAACTAGTATTGCCTAAATATAATTTTTGCAGTTATACGGTTCGAAAGGCATACTGGCAGTATTATTTAATTGCCCCATCGCTAGCAGAAGTGGCTCTTTAAACAGTTTTCACTTAATAAAAATGAAAAGTAAAATGCCAAAACACTTTACCCGGCTATCGTGTCTGTAAAAAACTACATTTACAAGAAGGATGGAAAAAAGAGCTAACAATTCCGATGAGCTTCAAAAATTGCTAAGTTAAAAAAATAAATTCATTAGTCGGGTACCATCTGTTAGATTAACAAAGATTTCTAGAAGTACTCACCTTTCGAGGACACAATTGTGGAATATCATATTATTCTTATTAACTGTGGGTACGCTGTGCTTCAGCTTTAAAGTCAAGGTCCAAATAGGAAAGAAAAACGGCACCAGAAACAGAGATAGAGCTGTAATAAGGGAACCTTTAGCAAACATACGATTTAGTACTTCAGAGGACCAGTAAGTTGGTGATTTTGTCTGGTATTGAAATTTGTACTAAAGACATTTGATAAATCTTTTGCATAAACCATATAGTGAAAAAATAAACTCAATATGTCAGGGATTATGTTAACTGAACTAAACCTAGTTGAAGTACTACAGCAGGCTAGTGACATGCAGCATATGGGTACCGAAAGACAGAGGATGGCCGAATCACAATTGAAGGCATGGGAAACCCAGCCTGGCTTCCACTTTCTTTTGCAATCAATATACTTGGACTTATCAAATGGCTTGCATGTACGGTGGCTAGCTGTTATACAGTTTAAAAATGGTGTTGAGAAGTATTGGAGGGCGACAAGAATTAATAGCATCGGAAAGGATGAAAAGGCGTCTATTAGGAAAAGATTATTTGATGTGGTGGATGAGCAGAATAATCAACTCTGTATCCAAAATGCACAAGCAACAGCTCGTATTTCTCGTATTGATTTCCCTGTAGAATGGCCAAATCTTTTTGAGTCAATCGAGCAACTGCTTAACATTAACCACAGGAAAGAAATTCAAACACATAATATATTGATGCACTTGAATCAGATAATCAAAATCTTGGGAAGTGCCCGTATTGGAAGGTGCAGACCAGCAATGCAAAGTAAAATACCTTTGATATTTTCACTAGTTGTTCGTATTTATTTGGAGTCATTCGATGAATGGACGCATTCTAACGTTGCTGACGGAGACATTCTATCTAAATTACAGATCTCATACTTGGCTTTAAAAGTATTAAGAAGAATGGTTTCTGATGGTTATGAATACCCACAAAGAGATGAAACTGTTTGTGAATTTATGAAACTTTCAATTACCCATTTCGATGTTCTCATTGCTAACCATGAAAATTTCAAAAAGTTTGATCTTTACGAGAAGTTTATCAAATGCTTTGGAAAGCTGTATTTTAACTTAGTTACCGCATCGCCTGCTAATTTTATCTTGATACCAAGTTCATCACAAATTTTAATTTCCTACACCAGTTTCCTACTTAACAAAGCTCAGTTTGTATACCAAGAAAATCCGGATGTAACAGGAGATTTCTGGGAACAAGTTGCTATTAGGGGCATTATGATAATAAAAAGAGTTATCAATTTTGTATCTAAAAAGGGTGCTGTCACTATTAAAGCCAGGAGTGATAAACCCAACATTGATGCAGCAATCACTAAGATTAACAATGAGTATTTAAATGAAAATCTTATTAAAAAGATGGTGGACACATTGATGGAGTGGTATTTGAAGTTGAGAGCTACTGAATTAGACAACTGGTTTATGGATCCGGAAGAATGGATAAACGAGCAGATGGCTTCGAGTTACGAATATCAAATAAGGCCTTGCGCAGAAAACTTCTTTCAAGATTTAATCAATACATTTCCTGAATTGTTGGCTTCCTATCTCTTAAATAAGATTGAAACATCAGCCAGTACATTATCCGATTCTTTGGAGGACTTCTTAAGGAAGGACGCCATCTATGCCGCTTTCCAATTAAGTGCATCTGCAGTTAGTGAAATGGTTGACTTCGACAGACTTTTGCCTACAGTCTTCTTGCCAGAAGCGGCCGGATCTAACACACCAGGAGAAAGATTAAAAATTATTAGAAGGAGAGTTGCATTAATTATCAATGAATGGTCGATAGTGAAATGTTCTGAAGAAAGTAAGAATCTGTGCTACAAATTTTTCGCTGAAATGTTGGCTACGGAAGAGGACAAAGTTGTATTACTTACTGTAGTACAATCGCTAAGGACCATGCTGGATGATTGGAATTTTAATAAAGATAACTTTGAACCATATTTAAATTCAGTTGCTTCTTTGTTATTAAGAAAAATTTTACCATCAGTTTCCTTGACAGAAACTAGGCTTTACGTTTTGAATACAATGAGTGATTTAATTATACAAACAAAATCTCTCATAGGCCAAGATATGCTGATTGAAATTCTTCAAATCGTGCCTAACCTTTGGAACGTAGCCACCAATGAAACCACAGAGTCGATCTTGTGCAATTCCCTGCTGAGATTGTTAAGACATTTGGCTACCTCGTTAGGAGCATTTTCCTATATGACGTGGGAAATCTCAATACCAATTGTTATGACATCCTGTAATCCGTCATCCAAAGATTACCAACTATTGAACGAAGATGGTTTTGAACTATGGAGTGTGCTGTTACAGAATTATTCTCCTGAAAAACAGCAACTGGATACAAGATTTACAGAGTTTTTGCCTTATGTTAGTTCAGCAGTTGAGTGTCATACCGAAATACTACCTACCCTTTTAGAAATTATCAAGAGTTATGCATTGCTTTTGGAACCATCTCAATTTTTTGCACATCCATCAGTTGCAGAAGTTTTCAGAAAGCTATCTCAGTACCTATTAAAGTTAAGAGAAGACTCCTTCCAATTGGTTCTCGAAATTTGGGAAATTTTAACCCTTTGTAATGAGTCTAACAATGAATCATTATTGATAGAAAATTTTTACAGTAATGGTATATTTATTGCCCTATTTGATGCAGTACTTCTTGAGGAAGCATTATCAAGTTATCAATGCTTGCAAGTTCTTCAAGTAATTTCCAGAATCACATACGTTAACCCTAGTGCTGTAATGAATTTCTTGACAAGCTATCATTCTAATTTGCCCTTGATGGAACAAAATATGCAATTGCCGGTGACTGAAAGAAAACTGGTTTCCAGTGATATGAGTTATGACGACGTTGTACGTAAGTTTATTTCTGTATGGGTCGTCTGTTTTAAGGATGTATACGACCCAAAACAGAAAAAGGTTCATATTCTGGGCTTATCAAGTCTTTTAAGAACTGGGTTAGTGTCAGTAATTGGCGAATTTCCAGCGATTGCATCAATCTGGATTGAAATGCTAGAAGAAATAAAGGAGACAAATGATGGCGATTGTGAAAAGTATCATTTGAACGATATCGTCACAGAGCAATCTCTAGAATTTTATCCTATCAGTTGTGAACAGTTAAGATATCATCAACTAGTCAAGAATAATGACCCCACACATAACATAAGCCTCAGAGATTTCATCTCTCAAACGATGCAATTCTTAGAAACACAAATGGGTTCCCAAGAATATCAAGCATTCTTAAACTCAAATAATCCCACACTTCTCGAAAATCTACAACTATTCTTGAGCATTCAACAACAGTAGCTTAAGCCAGCATAATATCGTGGATATATTTTTAATTATATATACATATATTGCATTTCGACTAAATAAACCTAAATCACAGCCATAAATTCATCAATTTAATAACTGCTCGACATTTGCAGATGGATTGCATTTTAAAAAATATAACTAACAATGCTTTAAAATGGAGTTTGAGCACATTTCTTTGTTATCCAATACATGGTTATTCCAAGCAAGCTGGTCATGTGACCTAGTTTGTTTTCAAAGGAGGACTCACTCACGCGTTTCGCGCCATTAAAAATTGTATGGATAACTCATCACAATAAATAGTGTCAATGTATATTACTTAACTAGCTAATTATATAGTTATAACATTTTAGTGTGGATTTGTTCATAACATTATACAGCCACTCTTCTTCTTAATAAGATTTGCATAAATTAAAAGATGGTGGTTGGTCCTATTTCTAATCTGCGAGATGACGCTCTCAAGGATGATACGTTAAATCATATTCGAAAAGAATACTTAGAGTCAAAGAAACAAATATCAAATCTGCTTTCGCAGGAGACAAATACAAATGAATTTTCTAGAAAACCTTACCCAAATAGCTCTCCAATTCGGAAATTTGATCATTTTGCTAATGAGCGCCCAACAACCATTGATGCAAAACTTCGAGAGCAGTTACGAACTGGGGCTTCCGATGTAGCTATAGAACAAAGTTTACGTACAAATTCTGATGAATCCAGGAATCAAATGATATATGATGATATGAAGGTCATGAAGAGAATAATTGACGGGCAACAAGAGAGCATAAGAGAATTGAGAAGGGCGTTAGAGCAAGAAAGATATATGAACTCAGAGTTACAAAGAAAATATAATGAGATGGAGAGGAGATTTGATAGGTTAGAGTGGTTTATTAATAGTCACGATAAATTCCAAGCATATCAGGACATCAGATCAAATACCACTAAGAAGGATTTCTCGGATCCGATATTTAACAATGGTTTAAAAAGACGATGGGATGAATATCCTATAAGGTCATTTGAACCAGACACGAATATTAATCGAAACAATAGAATTTTCTCCAATTATGATGATAGCACTACAAGATTAATGCAAATAACGGATCCACATTACAGAAGTGTTGGTTAATTTATTTGTAACGAATTAAATTATAAATAGTGAATTTGTGCGCATAATATTGATTGCATCAATTTATTTACTTCCGGTTGAATTTCAATTGAAATTTGTATTTGAGATTGCTATTTTTCTCGTTCGATACTGCAAACACAACGGAACGGGAAGTTCTTCCATTTTTTGGTGCACTTTCAGCGCCCCACTCAAAAGATCCTGAATAGCCCAAGATACCCTTTTCTTCATTGTAATCAAACTGGGTTGCATAATCTGGCGATCTACTAGAGCAGTCCAGCTGGGACTTATCATTGTGAACTGTACAATAACCCATTCTGGATTTCAATAAATAGTTACCGTATTTTGATTCTATCAATTCAAAATTTGCGGGTGTGCCTCTTTTCATCCACCTCCCTGTCTTTATCAAAAAGCCACCATATTGGCTTATCCTAATTGTCCCCCTTGATATCGGTTTTTTGTTGGGGCCTCTGTTATCTCTCCGTTGATAGCCCTTTGGATAATATTTTATGCCTTGGTCTTTGCACCTTGACATTGATCTCAAAGGATCTAAAGGAATGAAATCTTCATTTAATATTGAGCCATTGAGTTGATGATAGTACCAGACCTCTGTTAATGCATTTTGGGAATTGCAATTGATGTGAGCTTGCGTACCTTGGAACTCCGAACTCAAAGCAGATAGAATTTCTGATTTAGTGTAACTAGTGTCATTACTAGGTGTAATATTATGTTTTGCAAGCATTTCATAAGTATTTAACTTCTGAAATAGATCATACGATATACGGAAGTAATCATATACTGCTTTTTTTTTGTAGTACTTGGGACCCTTTTGACTTGTAGTAGGATTCCATCTGCTATAGCATTGTGGTTGGAGAGTACTTAGGCAAGTGCCGTGCTTATTATATTCATGAATCCATAGTGATTCATGGTTTCCATTATTACTCTTCCAGTATTTGTTCAAATTGTTAAGTAGTTCTTCTCCTTGTATAGGTAAAGTATCGTCATTGTTGAAGGCATCTGATTTGAGAAGGTAGTCTACATCATCAATAAACAGGTCTCTTTTACAAAATTGGGGGTATCCGCCCATACAGTCATCTGGCCAGAGTCCATGAATTGTAAAAGAATCAACAGGACCCAGTTCTTCTTCAAGTTCTGTTCTATTCAAATTAGGTTTTGATGGTGCATAGTTCCAGAACTGAGTCATAAGTAAAATTCCTCCAGGATACTCAAAACAGCATAGATCAGATATTGCTGTTTCATTTCCACAAGATAGTGGTAGATTGATTGGACAGCTAGGAGAGCCATCTTGGTAAGAGTGTTGCAACCCTGTTTGAAGTCCTTGAAAGGCTTTCAAGACACTTGCTAAAATCATGAAAACTGTACAATTTCAGAAAGAACAAAAGCTCAGTCACAGTTGTTATTGTAAATTATATGATATTCGATAAGTATCTAATATTGATGCCGTTTATATATGCTAGATATTTGAGCGATCAGCCAGGTCACTCTTGTGATTGGAATGAATGCAATATTTTTAAGGGTTCCACAACTGGTTAAGATGGTAAACACTTGAGCCGGGTAATATTTTAGGCAGTCGTTAGTGCAAATAGATGTGCAAGTAGACCGTCTCAATAACAGCTTTATCTGACTCTGAATGTAATGGTATTTAATAGTAAACAATTAATGCAGTAGGTTCTACCGTTGCTCGGTTTATTCTTCCTTCTTTTTGATTTTCCTTTTTGCATACTCTAGAACTTGAGCATTACCCTCTCTAGAAACAAATAGTTTTCTCTTCCTATCATCTTTCCATAGTAGAGCGCCAATATCCTGTGCATATTTACAGAGCATATTGAAATCTTGTGCTGTATCAAAGTCAATGTATAGAGAACCTTCATACGTTAACACTCTATCTAATTCTAGTTGCCATAATTTAATTTGATCGACGACGGTTGGGGGTAGCACTTGCAAGGGATCTTTACAGTTGGGATCTAGTTCTAATTTCTTTTGCAGTTTTTCCTCAGCTAATCTTCTCATCTGAGGATGCGCATGAGATTCTAAATAAGCAATTACCTGATCAGCAGTGATACCATTGATTAAAGCTCTTCTGATAGATTCTCTTGTAATTTGACCAGCCACCATATTAGCAAATCTAGATTTCAAATGCACAAATAAACTTAGAATAGCTATCTGTAAGGGTGAGTTGCAGTATGAGTATAGTTTGAAGTTGGTTTCAATAATCAGAGCACCATCTTGTATATCCTCAGCTTTACCTTCCAATGAATCATATTTGTCATCCGTTGATTTTGCCGCATCGTCAGGTTTGTTTAGAACACTCTCCATAGCACCAGATGCTGTTCTCATGCTCTTAGTATCTGACGTCAACATTTGTGCCAACCGTGTCGGATAGAATATATTAGGATTACTTGTTTTTTGAAACACTAGACCATAATCTCTCATATCGAGAAGCATTTTTAATTGAGTTTCGCTGAGGTTTTCTGTGCTATATGCCTTTCCAGTCTCTAAAGCACCTAGCATAAAGATAAAGTTCAAGACATGAACTGGGTCCATATGCAATGATTCGGCTAGTTTCAGATACTGTAAAAGTAATGACCAGATTTGTGAGTTAACTTCCTGTAGAAGGAATTGAAAACCTTCATTAGTAATCATAAACTCAGAGGAGTCGGGAACTTCTTCCATTAATTTGCTATGTTTTAATAGATTAAGAACATTTTCCGATGGCATTTTTGCCATTGGAGTACCGACCATAAAATGTAAAATTGTCTCCCATTTCGTTGCTGCATATTCATCTAGGACAGCTAAGTTTACCACGGTGTCGAGTCTATCTTCATCAACTACAATACCAAATGAGTTGTTCACTTCACCACCTGTTAACGCATTTCTGAAACTTTCTCTAAATGTTGGATTCAAGTTGATTAAAAGTTGCCCATTTACCCTTGTCGGTATCAGCAAATGTAAAGATTTCATTGACTTGATAGCCTCTTGAAATTGTAGCTTGCCGTTCGATTTAACCCAACGATCCAGGTCACGTAATGATATATCTTTATCATTGAATATAACTGTCATTATGAAAAACTTTGCCAGTGTCGGCAGAAGTCTGTAAATAGCCAAGCATGTAGCCGGGGATTTATACAGTCTTGTTTGCACTTGGCTTGGTATCTCTTCCAAGTACTGTGTAATCGAGTGCTTGAGACCACTGAAACTCATTCTTAATCACTCTTATTGAAAAATATAGCAATGTTCTAGTTAGTAATATTATCTTATTTGACAAGTGGTGAAATAAACTTTTATGCTATGTATTATAATATTGATCTTGATCTTTTTATTTTTTTTTTTTCAGGGTTCACATAGCCGGTGCACTAAATTTTCAAAGATGTTACCGAGCGATTCGGTTTTTTCAGTATAAAAACTAGATGCTAATAGAAAGATGTTCACTATGCTATGGATCGAGTTTCATAAATGTCAGCCATATATCTAAACAATCATTTTTATCAATGAGGAAATATTAGTTTATAGTCAATTTTCAGCAACTTCGTCAATTCTTGAAGAGTGAAAACGTCGTCTACATTTTCATATTCCTTTTCAATTTCTTTTGCTTTTTGTAATTTTAATTTTTCCAAATCATATCTTCTAGAATTTATTTGATCCTTATATTCTTCTTGTTGCTCTTCACTCAGTCTTTCAAATTCATCTGATTCAAGAAAACTTCCCATCTCCTCTTCAAATCTGGTATATTCATCTTCGATCTCTAGTAATTTATTCTCCAGTTCCCTTTCCATGTATTTTTTGAATCCACCCATTTTATCGATCTTTAGTACTGTTGAATATTGCATATATGATAAAGTCTTCTGGGACACTTCACGCCATTTCTCTATTAGCGACATCAAATGTTCAAGCTTCTTTTCTTCTATTATTTTAATAGCCTGTTTTAGTTCTCGGATATCTTTCTCTTCATCGCGAATTTTCCTTCTGTACTCACTTAAAATTAGCCTGTGTCTCTTTATGTTTTCATTCCTTGGTTTTAAGACCTTGCCATTGTTAACTGTTTTAACCGAAGGTTTTTCTCCAGGCTGGGATGCTGATTCTAACAGTGTAGTGTCATCGCCAATAAATGTATCCTCCATAATACACTACAATACCCAGAAAACAAATGCCAAATAAGCTGGATCTAACGAATCTGTTTACTTATTCAGTTAGTTATTCACTGATTATTAATGAGCAATGCCTTGGAGAATTAACACAAGGAAAAACCTGGCCTTCAGTTAATATATACCAACGGTAATCCAGTATTAAGTCTAAATTTAAAAAAAAAGGCAAAATACCACAAAACTGTAACACTCTGGGTATAATTGGATAATTTAGCCGCCGAAACCGGATATCGTCGCTAGAGAAACCAGGATTTCCCGACTTTAGCCAACTTGAAGAAGTGGGCTCTAAACTTTTCGTAGATTGTGATCTCCTTGTTTTTGGATTATGACTTTTGTAAATGAAGTCTACTATGTTTGTACATCTGCATCGATACTATGTAGCGATGCGTTGCTAGAAAAGATGGGCGATTATATGTGTATATGACGAAGAAGCGCTATATGTGTGTTTAGTTTTGGTTTAGTAGATGAGTATGGTTGTTCATTAAGTACAAGGAACTAGGGTTATTGATTTTAATTTGATAGAAAAGTTGGTTTGAGGTGTATTAAAGTGTGAACTAAGTTTTATTTTTGTGTTATAATTGTTACGAGATAGTCATAAGATAATGAATGACTTGCAGTTTGATAGTTTGAAAGTTTTCAAGTGCCAGAATTGTCACTTGCCTTTGCAGGTGGATCCCACCATGCTGCATCTTAGCAAATCGCAACGTGAGTTGCTGCTACCCAGGGAGGATAGGCGACCTGGTGTAGAAGAGTTTAATTTACGTCAAGAAAGTCAGGACATGTTGAAGAAAGTTAAAACCGGCAAAGAGGCGAAACAGTTACTGAAAGAAGACTTTCAGAGTTCTGATTTTCTGTTTCTGAGAGATATTGATGATAGCATCGCGGAGAAGGATCTTAAAAAGGGTCTTGAAGGAGATAATGATGATCGGAAGAGCAATGAAGATTCTATGGTGTCGGAATTGGACGTTGAGGACACCGCTAAGACATTATCAACGCAGATCGAAAGGCTTAGCAAACTGTTCGAGATAATGTCTACGTCTGAATCGAACATAGACTATCCTATCTGTCAAGAATGTTGCAATATAATGATGAAAAGGCTGAAAACCGACTATGAAAAGGCTGTTAAAGAGCGTGACCTCTACTTTCAATTTGTGAAACGTATAGAGAAACAACAGTTGGATGAATCAGACTCAAGCCAACTATCCCTTAGACAAAAAGAGTATACTGATCAAACAAAAAAGATAAATCAAGAGAGAGAGCGACTATTATTGGAATTGACAAAGAAAGAACAAGTTGAAGAGGAATTAGATGCTGAGATAGCTGAACTTACACGGCAAATATCAGAGAAAAAGGCTAACGAAAGGGCTACTAGAAAAATTGACAATGCAAAGCAATGGGATAAAATGAAACTGTTGAATGATATATCATCCCTACAGTATCAATATGAGACGGAATTAAATAAGTTGGATCAACTAAGGAAAACGAACATATACAATGAAAGTTTTCGAATATCCCATCAAGGTCCGTTTGCGACAATCTGTGGATTAAAATTGGGCAGTTATGAGGACCATAAAGTATCGTATAGTGAAATTAATGCAGCACTAGGACAACTTGTTCTTCTCCTAATGACAATAAGTTCATCGTTAAATATAAAGATTTCAGGTTATAGACTGCAGCCTATAGGTTCTACTTCGAAGGTTTCAAAATTTTTAGCAGATAAAGAGGATTGGGAAACATATGAACTATATTTTTCGTCAAATTTCAGTCTGGAAAAAATCTTTAAAAGAGAGACAGATTTTGATAAAGGAATGGAAAGTTTACTCGACATAGTAAAACAGATATCACTATCATTTTCTACGGTTGTGTCTAGCGATACTGATATAAATATTCAAGATGAGAGAACTAGAAGCAATGATTCCATGTTGAATGGAGGAGCCAATCGAAATGCTAATTTAAGAGCTGATAGGTTATTTACAGAAAGTGAGCTACCTTATATGATAGATGGAGATAGAATAAATGGAATATCTGTCAAACTGTACGGTGCAGAACCCAATCTCGAATGGACCACTGCTATGAAATTCTTATTAACTGACGCCAAATGGCTATTGGTTTTTTGCTCTAGTAAACTCTCACTCCAATGATGTAGCATATAATGGTTTCTAATATTAGATAGACTTTATTTTGGATATTAGTTAAAGAACCAGTACAGTCGTTAATCTTTACTAACAATCATGAACAAAACATAAAAATTATAAAAGGGATTACTAAGATCAAATACACAGCGTAGTGTTCATCAAACTTCTTTCATTTCAGCAAAAGTGTACATACTATATAACTGTTACAACATAAAACTTAGCTATTACCACCACGAGTTTGCAGCTTTGTTAGTAAAACCATCACCAGAAGACGATCCCCAGTTATTACCAAAACCACGATTGTCATTACTTCTAAAACCCCTTCTTGACGACCCTAGACTACCCCAGTCATCTTTATTAGAGTGTCTATAATCTCTTGTATTGGAGCCTCTTCCTCTATTACTTCCAGTTCTAGAATTACGTCCACCTCTACCAAATCTCATGCTATCTTGAACCATATTGACCAAAAACTGAGGGACCTCCTGATTGGCTTCTGTCAACAAATCCATAAGTTCCTTGGCAATATTCATGCTATTTGAGTTGAAAAAGGATGTAGCGACACCGACGTTACCAGCACGTCCAGTTCTACCAATTCTGTGAACATAGTCATCAATATCCGTTGGTAAGTCATAATTTATCACATTAGTAACATTTGGTATATCCAAGCCTCTAGCTGCCACTGCAGTTGCAACAAGTATATTAGCTATACCGTTTCTAAATGCATGTAGGGCTCTTTCACGCTCAGCTTGTGTTCTGTCACCGTGAATTGCTGTTGCTTTAAAATTCTGAACTATCAGAAAATCCGTCAATTGATCTGCCATTCTTTTTGTTTCCACAAAAACCAGAGTCAATCCATCAATTTCATTAATTAATATATCCAGAAGTGCAGAATTCTTATCGTAATCTTCAACAAATAGCACCTTCTGTTGAATGTTTTCCGAGGTAGAGCCAACCCTACCGACTGATAGAAATATGTAGTCTTTCAAAAAATCTCTAGCAAGGTGCTGTATTTCTCTCGGAAATGTAGCAGAGAACATTAACGTCTGTCTGTCATTAACACTAGGCATATCGCAATCCTCTACAATATGCCTAATTTGAGGCTCAAACCCCATATCTAACATCCTATCAGCTTCATCGAGTACTAGATACTTAACATTAACAAGAGAAATTTTACCTCTTTCCAACAAGTCATTCAACCTACCGGGTGTGGCTACCAGTAGGTTACACCCGCGGTCCATGTCTCTCATCTGTTGACCGATTGGAGCTCCACCGTATACTACGTAGGGCTTTACCCACGATCTATAAGTATATTTCTTGGCCTCGTCAAATATTTGTATTGCCAGTTCTCTTGTTGGTGCAAGCACAAGCGCGCTGGGATAGCATTTCCTCATATAAGAGTGTCTAGTGTGCTCTGGGAGCGGCGCTGGCCCATTTAAAAACAACTCTGACAAAACTGGGAACAGAAACCCACCTGTCTTACCAGATCCAGTTTGTGCACAAGCCATTAGATCTCTGTTCTTGGTGACAATTGGGATCGAGTATTTCTGTACCGGAGTAGGCTTTGAGAAATTGGCCAGTTCGACATTTTCAAGCAATAGTTCATCTAGTGGTGGTGACTTGAACTCTGTTATTGCTTCAGGAACATTGTCACCACTGGCCTCTACGGGTATATCATCGTAGTTATCAAAGTTTATACCAGAAGTTACGTGATCCGTTGCATTACCAAACAACTCCATCTCTAACCTTGGATTTTTCGGGTATGGTACATGTTTACCGTTTACCCATCCGTATCTACCACCAGAGCCACCGAACCCACCAGAGCCACTTGCCCTACTTCCTTGACCAGTCCTTCTATCGTTGAACGGCCTAGATCCAAAAAACCCGCCTGAAGACTTATGATTACCTCTATTGGGACTGGAGAAAAATCCGTTGCCACTATACCTAGAGCCGCTTAAACCATCTGCAGCAGCACTTTCATGCGAATTACCACCTCCCCGTCTAATATGTGGGGGCACGTATCTACCTGACCCATCACTCATCTATTTCTTCTGTTCAAAAACTAAACTCACGAAAACAATTCTCACTTCAGTATACTTGTATTGAAGTAAGCACCTAAACAACTGTTAGGCTCATTAAAGTGTCAAAACAGAGATAAGAAGTATACTTCTGACGTAATCTAAGATCTATTTTGACTATTTATACTAGTGGAATGTTGAAACTCTCCCTTATTTTTGTTCGATGCCAACGAACGATCGTTATGCGAAGTTACGATACTGGTGAATGTGAAAGAAAGGATTTTTTGCTCGTGAAGTGCAGGATCCTGCTTTTAGCTTTACATTTCGATTGAGCTATAACTCAAGTAAAGTATTTCGCCATATACCAGTTGGGAGCCATTGCTTGATACTATCTATCGGAGGGGATCACAAAAAAAAAAATTCGACAAAACAAGTAGAATGTCGCTGTCAAATATGCTGCGTGCGTCGCGGCTTGCCCAGGTCTATAAGTCTTCCAAGCCGTTAAGTACAGGATTGAAAATAGCTCCTACCCACCAGGTTATAGAGACTAAACCTGCACTATTGAAGTTCCATGAATGGGGGTTGAAGTCCGCGATTCCATCTAAGGTCAAGACACAGTATTTGATGTATAAGGAGCTCGATACTTTGGAACGTCTCACCGATTTTGAGCCTAGAGGAGGTGCTAATTGGAATAGAATACGTGTCCAGGAGTTTGGATTAAGTCCCCGCTACAATGCAAACACCAAAAATCCGCTATTTAATAAGGAGCATTACGATTTCTCATCCTTAAATGAAGTTTTCACTAAATTCTTCTTCGAGAAACAACAACATGGGTCTATGAAGTATGGCTCTTTGAGCGAATCCAGAAAGTTGTTCATTAAAAATGTCCGCCAAGAATTCAAGGAATGGCTAGTTGCAAAGTACCCAGAAGCTATTTTGAATCAAAGCTTTACGAAACCTGACAACATGCTAACTTATGGTAAGGAATTTTTGCAATCCTACAACAATAGATCGAGTTCAAAACTAAATTCTCCAGATACAATGATTGGTACCGGTGGGCTAACATATGCATTGAAAGGTAGATTAAGGAATTCACCTAATGGTGTCATTCAGAAGCACATTGTACCAGGTAGATTTGTTGCTCCCACCAATGATAACAAGATCGCAGCTATTGGAGGATTTGTCGCAAATGCAGCTTCTTCTGTGATATCTGCTCAACCTCAAAAGTGGGTCTCCAATAGAGACAAGATATATCCATTTGAAGTATCGAACTTGTCCGTTAACAATGGCCAGATTACTTTAGATGCTAAGGGTACGATGCTAAATAAGCCCGAACAGAAACGACTACGCCGCAATCATTACCCAAAACCTCTTTATGGTAACAGGTATTCAACGGGGGAAAGAAAGAGTGATGTGGCTGAATCACTGAAAGCAATTCTCGAGTTCAATAAATCCTAAGAGATAAATATATGCAGATAACATTCACAACTCATGTAAAAAGACGATCAATGGGAAAGGTGCATTTCATATACATAATTAACATTTAGATTCCTATTCAAGTAGTAAATTTCATGTAAGTAATTTTTATAAGTATCACGTTAATTAAATATTTGAAAACCTTCTAATAGTTCTATCTAGATAAAAATATCAAAATATACTAATGATTACTGTGCTTCCATAACGATTAGATGAGAATAAATTAGAGATAATGGATTTGTTGAGAAAATTTTAAGAAATACAGATAACTGAATATATTCATCCTACTGTTCATAACATTCTATGTATTTGAGAATCGTTTTCAACCTTTGACAAGTCCTGTAATTGCTCCCACCATTGGAATAAATAACTATCGCAGATAATTTTGAACCAAGGAGTGAACTTGTATTGTGGGTCGTTAAACATAGCCTTCAATTCATCGGCCGAAACCCAACGGAAATCCCTGACTTCATTTAAGTTTGGTTGTACAGTGAGTTGTTTACCTTCATCGATCTTGTAGAATAGAATGTAATCAATTTCATGCTCACCCCATGGCTCGTTAGAAGGAGCCATATAGTGAATTCTGTTCAAGAAATGGAACTTACCTCTAGTAGCAGTCTCCGCTTCTGGGATACCTAGCTCATGCTCCAACTTTCTGCTTGCTGCAGTCTTGGCACCAAGAACCTTAGCTGGCAAAGAGCCGTTTTCACCGAGTTCGTCATCAACACAAAGTGGATGGGAACAACAAGTGTTGGTCCATAGATCAGGGAATGTAATCTTTTCGGTAGCTCTTTGTTGCAACAATAGTTTACCCTCAGTGTTGAATATAAACACAGAGAAGGCTCTATGCAGAAGACCACGGTTGATGTTGTCCATTAGGTGGCACACTTTTTTGGTTCCGGCACCGATGGCGTTATCTTCCCAGTCTAAGACGATACAGTTCTCATTCATCAATCGTATCTGCTCTTGATCATGTCCTGCAAACACATCATCCTTGCCACGACTGGCGTCTTCGCTTGAGTGTGTATTTGGTCTGCTCTGCAATGGGATAATCTCTGGGAAATTCTCCAAGATAGCAGCCTCATCTAGACCTTCCACTAGCTTCCTGTATTCTGACATTTTTATAAATGCTAAAAGGGAGTTTGCAACAATAAATATCCTTGAGTATTTGACCTTTCGTTTAAATACCCAAAATAGTATAGAAAGGAAGTTGAAAATAACAATGACTACTAGTCAAAAAGGTTTTAAAAAAATACTCTCGAAAATAAAAAGATAATGTGGTTATATCTGTATCGATAGCAACTGGATAGCAATATACAGATATTTAATTTTCTTTTTTGACCTCGAGAATATATATCCCAACAATTGAAATTTGATGAGAAGAGCTCTTATTACCGTAAATTTTCACTAATAGCCAGATACGAAAATTCCGATGACACCGATAAAAAGGAACTGCCGGTGTTATTCAGCTGAGAGCCTTGGACCTGATAATCGACACGGTATAATGAAAGTTGTTGTGAAATGTATTACTACAAAACGAGGTGCTTATAGTCCCACTAACAAACAAGCAACTAGACAATACCGTATCCACTCGATCAAAAATAGGGCCCCGCGGCTCTAAACCTACATAGCAGATAACATAATGCATACAACGTGTCCCCGCCTAATTGAAAGAAACGCATGCTCTTGCATATATCTCTGTATCAGTACCTTCTGTTACAGAGATATATACAGGTTATTGCAACCAGAAAAATATACACCAATATCAGATTACTAAACCACAACCAGTCTACAGCAAGAGACTGAACCAATTGTTTATTTTGTACTCAATTCTGTGGACCCAAACACTTCATAAGATATCTTCAAAGGAAATAAAAAGACAATACAAACCGATACAGTAGACCATACAGTAGACCATACGTAGACTATACCACATAGACAGCCATTATATATCATATCTTGCTACCACATACAAAAGGGCAAAAACCCTAAAAACCCTAAAAAGCCCTAGTAAAAAAACCCTAAACCCTAGGGCATTCTCATTCTCAATCTTTGTCCATTTGTCCTCAAAATCAGGATCCCAATTTGCATTTAAGGTACAAGAAAAACTTGCAATTGCAAACTTGTTAGCAGTGAAAACACGCGGAGGGGTTTGATTTTCGGTTTTTTTGTTGTGAATTTGTCCCGGGACATAAAGGAAGTGACACGCAGAAGTGTCCTTGTTTTTGTATTCCCTAATTGCTGGACTTCCCATTCACTTGTGAAAAAAAAAAATCATCGAAGCAAGCACCAGGGCTGATCCTTTTGTTTACTTGTCCTAAATGGCTAATAAATAATACAAGGACTTTATTTGGGCTGTTCAGCGGGTTGCTTGTTCTTGAAAGTTATTTCAGCTATCAGATTCATAAGTAAACTTGGAACGAACCTGGGCGGGAGTGAGGATAGGCACTAGATAACGCTAAAGAATCGCCAAAAATAGTCATACCAAGACATATACTAAACCATGGATGATCCGCTGAGTAAGTTCTTCCAGCAGTTCCAACTGTTTGTTCAGAACAACCCCAATGTTATTTCTGCAGCCAGGGCTGCAGCCCAGATACCGGAGAGTGCCAAAGCAGTGATTGTGCTTTCGCCGTACTCGTTGTCTCATGAATTTAGCAGGGACTGGGTAGCGAAGTCATACAAGAAAACCATCGTTGAGCGGCCTGAGCGTCTGCTGGCTGCGGCGATGGGTGTTGCCGCCGCCATCACCATGTACCCTGCGCTGTTCACGCTGAAGTCTTCCCATAGAAGACAAAGCTCGCTGCTGTCTCCACATGTACTCAAGGTTCATGGGTCAGAGTGGCCGCGCACACTACTACAACTATGTAAACAATCTGATAGTAAATTGGCTCGCGGTGAGGTAGAAGTCCCTGACAACTGGAATGCAGGCGATATTTATTTAACCTCCCGCACTATCGAGGCCTTGCAAGGTACAATTGGCGCAGTTGAGACCGGTGTGGATTCCATATTTTCAGGTCCTTCCCTAGAGCATATCAGTAACAGGGTTTTCGTTGCCATACGACCCCCAGGACACCATTGCCATTACGCAACACCATCTGGATTCTGTCTTTTGAATAATGCCCATATCGGTATTGAATATGCCGCAGACAAATACGGCGTTACTCACGCAGTCATACTAGATTTTGATCTGCATCATGGTGATGGTACTCAGGACTTGTGCTGGAAGAGGGCGGGCTTCAAGCCTGATGAACACACAGAAGAGGATGGTTACGATGAATTTGGTAAGAAATTTGCCGAGTTTCCAAAGGTCGGCTATTTTTCAATGCATGATATCAATTCTTTCCCAACAGAATCCGGCTTTGCAACAAAGGAGAATATCAAGAATGCCTCGACTTGTATAATGAATTCCCATGATCTAAATATATGGAATGTGCATTTATCCAGATGGTCCACAGAGGAAGAGTTTGCAAAAATTTACAAATCTAAATATAGAACATTATTTGCAAAAGCCGATGAATTCTTCAAGAACTCAAAAAATGAAATGAACGAACTAGGCAAGCCATTTAAAGGACTAGTTGTAATTAGCGCCGGTTTTGATGCTTCTGAGTTTGAACAAACATCTATGCAAAGACATTCAGTTAACGTACCAACAAGTTTTTATACCATGTTCACTAAGGATGCACTAAAGTTAGCTCAAATGCATTGCCAAGGAAAAGTCTTATCATTATTAGAAGGCGGTTATTCAGACAAAGCTATTACATCCGGTGTTTTCTCTCACTTAATTGGTTTGCAAAACCAAGATTGGATTAATGAATGGGGTTCTGAACAAGTTGTTAAAGAAATTGTCCGTGGCTGTAAACCAAGTTGGAAACCTTACAAAACAAAGAAAGCTAGAGATGTTATTAGAATTTGGGCCGAAGAGGTTATTAGATTAGGGAGAGCAATGATCCCTGAATTTGAAGATATATTATTCAAAGAAGGTCTTCAGAGCAACCCTGGACTTGGCGATGTTCCAACTTCTACTATTGCACAGAGACTCAGAAAGACACATGTTAAAGAAGAGCCTACTAAAACTAAAGAATTGACAGAACCTCCAAAAACCTCTACGAACACCAGAAAGTCTCGGAATGATGATACTAAAAAGGATGTTCCATTCATACAGCAGGAACTATCAAGTGAAGATGAAGGAGAAGATGAAGACTATGTCTATGATGAAGAACTGAATAAAACCTTTAATCGTACCGTTGAAGATATAACAATTGATGATATTTCAAGACACTTGGAAACTTTAGAGTTAGAACAAATTGACGAAAATGAGCCCCAAGAATTATTTATCAAAAAGGATGAAAACAAGCAGCAACGTCATCTTCAGAGCAATGGGATGTATAAAATACCCTCCTCCAAAACCCAACGGTTCAAAAACAGCCAGCAACCTCAATCAAATTCACCCCCCACATACGATGATAGTGATATCTCCATGATATCTCATGTTTCAGTTGCAAGAAAGCACAATACAAGAAGTGGAAGAAAATGGTAAATTTATAGGTAAGTTCAAGAAATACTTTACACTTCGATCATAGGTATAATAACGTATTTGTGCTGGATCATAAAAACTGATTAAAACTTCACATATCTGCATTTATGTACTTCCTGTACTACTAAACTTAATAAAATAAAAAATATATATATACTTCATCAAATATTATAATCATTCACCTGAAAGCCATTATTGCATTCAATCAAATAAAATGGAAAATATAGTGGCAAATTCCCAAGCAATTGCATTGTATTAAAATATAGTACAAACTGGCTGTTATAGTCATTCGCCATATTATGTAGACGAACATGAGATAATATGCCATAAATCAGAAAGTAGTATTTATAAAGTTCTTAACTAGTAATCACACATTCGGTATATGAATATCAATTTGCTCTCTCGAAGAGTCTGGGATTGGATCTGCTCCTTTAAATATGCATGCAAAATCCACAATAAATGGTTGTAGGACACCTATTGGAATATTAAGGGTTGGCGAGAAAACAATACATAGATTTCTCAAATTCATTTTATTATAGCGACTATTTTCATTGATTCGTAGTAGCAATTCAAAGAGAGCGTACATTAAAGATAAATTTTGGTGAGGAATCTTGCCACTTGCAATAATATCACGAAAACCTAGAGCTATCTTGGCAGGGTTGTCATGGTTCATATCAACAACACCTTTAAAATAGCCATACTCATCATCACCACAAATCAGATGCGGAAGCTGTCTCAGATACAATTTCAATAAACCTGAAACAGTGTTTACACTAATGAATTGCCCACCATTACTGTCATCTTCATTGCCAGCACCCTCGAGTTTGTTATTAAAATTTGATAGATCAACATCATACTCACGGTCAAACTTTTCCTGTAGCTGCTTTATCAAGGTTGATGACCCACTTAAACGGAATATACCTTCTTCTTGAATACCATGATTTTTGTAAAGATACTCCAAACATCTGTACACTATACTTGGTAAATGATATTGACGTTGATATGTCTTCGAGCTCAGCTGCATAGATTTCTGCAATGGAGCACCAAAAACTGTATTCAAAGACACAGGTAAAGGTGTCGATTCCACCAATCTTTGGGAGTAGTTATCATTATTTGATGTGACAAATGTTTCCACACTTTTGTTCAAACTATCATTCTCAGTGTCTCTATCCTCATCATGGGGGAAAACTCCTCCAGCTATCTTCTTGAATGGGAATATACTTCTCATTTTCATACGCCTTGATTCTCTTTCATCATCAGCACCCTCATTCTGTTCAGAAATACCAGACGGAGAAGATATCCCACTATAGTTGCTAGCTGTTTCAATATTATAGCTGTTACGATGGTTGCTTAAATCTGTCACGTAATGCGGATCAGGTTTAGAAGAATCGGGTCTACCGAAAGAAATGTTATCAGTATGATTACTTCCACTACGAATACTTGAAGTTGAGGGTGCCAAGTTACTAGAATTAGGATCCAGTAAACCGTGCAATGCTGATATCCATCCTTCCCTCTCTTTTGCAGTTTCAGTACATAAATAATATTTGTTTGATCCCGACAAACCTGATTTTTTATGCTCAGTTAAAAGAAAGCCATTCTTTGTGCCGAATTTGTCATCAGGTAGATTCGGCAATATTTCTAAAGACACTTGCCTTACTTTTACTTGTTCCATTATCTGATCATTCTCTAACAACTGAAGAGTTTTGGAATTGAGCGCACCATACCTTAACTTCCAAGTATTGCCACCACCGAGAGCCTTTGGTTTTCTCATCAGTAGCCTTCCTTCATATAATGTGTCTCCTAAAGTCAGAGGTGTCATTACCGTATCCGTGCTAATAAATTCAGCAATTTTCAAACCAACATTTACGGGAAAATTCGGAATACTCACTAAACTTGAAAAATATCCATTTAGCATTTCTCTTCTCTGATCTACCCTAACAGGTAACAGTGATTTGTACAGTTGTTCGGACGGCAAATCTGGAATGGATACAGACGGTATATGAGATTTCAGATACACATCTAACTCTCTTAATTTTTTTAAAGACTTGCTGAATTTAAACATCTCTTGGCTGGAACTACGATCGATGACACTGAATAACACTGAATTCTCTTCTCCTTGAAAATTAATTTCTGGATCTTTGTACAGGGTACTTAGTATCTGTATCTGGATTGTGCCCAAGTCCTCTGGTTGAACAAACAATGGTATATCTGAAGTAACAGGCTTTAGCGAAGGGTTACTTCTGAGGCTGTTATCTCTATTTACTGAAGTTAAATCAACTCGTAAACCCTGTTGTGAATTTGCCGGGGGTTTCTGTGGACTAATGTGGGATGGTGTTTCTTGTCTTTGTTCATTAGATGGGAGATATTCTCTTTCATGCCTTAAATTGTCAGCACGACCTAACGGAGTTTCATTAGGCAATGAACCAGGTACAATACTTGATACAATCGATGATGTACCTGGAGTCGACATCTGGCTGTCATGATTTACCAAAACATCTTTCTTCTTGTTTACAATAATGGGAGATCCTAGTTGTTGAGCAGAAACTGGTGTAGATGTGATACTTGCATTAATTGTAACATTAGGCAAACCTTGAGATTTTATAGCATTGGACTTCTTCAAATCCTGATGGCCATTTTGGGTGTCGTGTTTACTAACTTCCTCTTCACCAAACGATGCCTCCAATAGCTCAGCAAAGTTGTCAATTTTTTCTTTAGAGCTAGGTGAAAAGTCTTGTCCCTTTGGTTTTTGAAAGTCTGTTCTGGGTGGACTCATTGGAGCAAAACTACGATCAACACTTTGATCCTTTTCTAGATGCTTAGTTGGTGTATTTCTCCCCGACTGACTATTGCTACACGATTCCAGAGGACCATTTTGCTGCTTTCTTATGGTTTGACTTACTATTCTCCTTGAAGGTGACTCCGGTACTTGTGCAGTTGTATCTTGTTTTGGCTCATGCCTTACTGATCTGGGTGACGAAATTGTTATTCTTGAAGTTGTGTATGTAACGGATGTGGCTGGGCTAGTGAAATTTTGAGGTGCCTCAGTAATACGGATAGGGCTTATGTTTAGTTTATTTGCATAACTAGAAGGTAAAGTTGGTTCCTCAGATGACTGAGTTTTTGTGGAATTACTTTGAAATGATCCTGTAGCACTGGGGGTAGGTCTAGGTGTGTTTTCTGAGACTTTCTTCAATTTCATTTCATTTTCGAAGTCATCAAGTGGATCTGTTGTCCTTTGATTGTTCGTCCTTTCTGTAGATCTAGGTGGTAGTGCAAATTGATGCTCATGTTTTGCATTGTCTATCTCTGTAACCACCTTCTTGAGATCTTCCAAAGTACTATTCTTATTGACATTATACTTTGCATTGACAACACCAATGTTGTCCCTCAAATATACCACAACTTTTTCTAAAAGCGCAATTTCCTTATCTTTGTCTTGTAGCTGTTTGTTCATACGTAAGTTATCTTGAAACATATCGTCATACAAACTCTTCCAATCATTATTGCCGCCGTCTAGACTACCACGACGCCAACTTGCTCTTTTATCTGGATCTAGGTAATTTTTTTGCTCTGTAGGCTTGTTACGTTCTATATGCTCGAGCTTTTTATCCTTTTCTAATCTCTGATCATTGTATTGCTCAAGAAGTTGTAATGCTGAACTTCCAGCACCAAAGTTCCCTGCCATTTTCTTTCCTAATTTTTGGTGTGGTTAATGTTGTGCAATGATTTTCAATTTACTTTAGACTAAACTATTTAACCAATTTGTCCCTTATTATGTCCACAAATTATAATCAATACTAAAAGATCCAGCTGGTAGTATAGTTATAATATAATCTCTGCTCTAAAATCAATCAGTAACTGTTTATTTTTCAAATGCTATTCTGGAATATGTAATTCTCTTGACTTCTTCACCAAAAAAAAGGAACAATATCAAAGAACACAACCCCAAATAACCTCACAAATAATACAAGACAATAATACAGGTTGTATCCAGTATTATTCTCACTTTCTCCTCAACAAGGTACGGTAGTTCTTAAACCACGACCACGAATGCAGTTTATGCCAGATTGAAATTGAAGTGCCAACAATTTCTACAATTGATAACCGTCCACGTTAAACCAAGCCTGGTAATGTATTAGTGCATACAACCACGGTTTTCGATATACACTTGTGTTCGAAGGGGAATTGACTTGTTCCCCAGGTAGTTTGGTGTGGTGACATTCCTTGCTTATGGGCCCTTGGGTTGGAACTTCACACGTCTCGCTTCAAAAAGATAATTACTGACGTGAAGGGCCCACAAATTACCAACATAAAGGGAATCGAATAGGCACACTTCCAACAAAAATGGTAAATAATCTAAAAGTTAAACCATAATTTTAAAAGACCGTAGTTTCCGGTTTACTTGACCCTTGATTACCTTTTCATTAGGCAGTTTATGATAACCAAGGGTTAATTGTAACATACCTCTATTTTGCTAATTTCAACAGGTATTAATTGAGAAAGGCACATATGTCTGAGTCATGCTGTTAAATTTAATTAAGTCGCGAGCTAAAGTTACAACTGCTCTGGCTAAAGTACGAGTGGTCGGTCGTCAGAGGCGGTTCTTGATAAGTCCTCTTACAACTGCGAGCATAGCTACTGGTGCTATATCATTATCGATTTATCATAATCGTAGGGAGCATTTGCTAAATGAAACTTTAGAACCGGATCCGACAGGAGATACATTTGAAATGGGTTTATATATTGCGTCGGAGAAAGAGCGGGAAACTCTTGCTGCAAGTGGTAAGCTAGACGTTATCAGAAAGTCTAGGTCGCTGCTTGTTAGAAGTATACTAAAATTATGGGTTGTTCTAGATGATAATATAATTGAACCTGTCTTGACAGTTTGTAGGTTCTTAGAACTTATGGGATTGTTTCTACCTGTTTTTTCTCTTTACCCAATTTGTTGGTTAGGAAGAAGGATCAAATTAAATGATGATATCACAGATACAAGAGGTTCCATAATATGGTGTAAATTGATTAGAATTGCTTTAGAACTGGCTGGTCCAAGTTTTATCAAGCTAGGTCAATGGGCAGGTTCCAGGACAGATATATTCTCAGAGACATTGTGCTACGAGCTAGGTAAATTGCACAGCAAGGTGAGACCCCATTCCATAGAATACAGTAAGAAAATGATAACCTCTTCATTTGAAGTAGATGACTTCGATGAAATATTTGATAGTTTCGGAGAAAAACCACTAGGTGTTGGTGCAATTGCACAAGTCCATGTAGGGAAATTAAATGATGCATTTTACAACAAATATAGTAATAAAACACCAGAAAATAATAAATGGTGTGCGATAAAGATTATTCATC
Source organism: Nakaseomyces glabratus (assembly GCF_010111755.1). Lineage (NCBI taxonomy): Eukaryota > Fungi > Ascomycota > Saccharomycetes > Saccharomycetales > Saccharomycetaceae > Nakaseomyces > Nakaseomyces glabratus. The sequence goes on from NC_088960.1 coordinate 719,861, forward strand.
CTAGGGTAAGAAATCAAATATACAGAGATTTGAAAATTATGAAATTTTTTGCCTGTGTAATTGATGGTATACCAACCATGGAGTGGCTTTCTCTGCCTAATGAAGTCGAACAATTCTCAATATTAATGAAGCTACAGTTAGATCTACGTATAGAGGCCCTGAATCTCAAAAGGTTTAATGAGAATTTTAAAGATGCAACTCAAGTTAAATTTGCAACTCCGTATCTAGAGTTGTCAAATAGGGACGTTTTATTTGAAGAATATTTACATGGCTTCCCGATGGAGGATTTCTTAAAAGTGAAGAGACATATCAAAGATGATGATCTTTGTAGGAGAGTAAGTGACCCATTTGTCGAAGCTTTCCTCCAGATGTTAATCCGTGATGATTTTGTTCATGCAGACTTACATCCTGGCAATGTCATGATTAGGTTTGTCAAGACGAATAAATACGGAACTCAGATAATCTCATCTGAGGAATCATCTTATAACATCTCGCACACATTAAGAGAAAAATGGAGGAACAAAGACTCTGATTTGATACCATATCTGAAATCGGCACTCACAACATACACACCACAAATATGTTATATCGATACCGGCCTGGTGACAGAATTGAATGATAGGAACCGTGTTAATTTTATAGCTCTATTTAATGCATTAGCACAATTTGATGGCTACAGGGCAGGTGAATTAATGATTGAGAGGTCTCGTACACCCGAGACTGCAATAGATAAAGATCTATTTGCACTAAAAGTGGAAAAATTAGTAGATAAAGTCAAGCAAAGGACTTTTACATTGGGGAATGTCTCAATTGGAGATCTTCTTGACCAAATGCTGAGAATGGTCAGATCACACCACGTTAGAATGGAAGGTGACTTTGTATCTGTTGTGGTGGCCATTTTACTGTTGGAAGGTATTGGTAGGCAACTGGATCCAGACCTGGATTTGTTCGAGAGGTTCGTATTTTATTATTCTCTTCATTTTTAAGCCATTTTTGATATAATAAATATCAAATGTGCTGTTTTAATCTAACTAGGATATTGGATTACTAACAAGTATTATTCGACGATCTATTTTCTTTTTTGTTTGCCCTTTACTACTATTTTCTTCTTCATTTTGGTCATTGCAAATTCTTCAGACGTATTGTAGTTTTTGATATGGTCCTTTACAAGGTAATTTGCTTAAAGGCGAGGAAGAATATGGACATGAAGAGAGAGAGGGCAAACAGTTAAGTAGTGACCTGGAAATTTGGATTGTTTTAGCTCCATTCCATTACTGAGAGATTTCAACTTTATGAAAGAAACCAACAACAAATTCCTGACTGAAATTGGTACTTACAAAATCTTGAAACTTCTTGTAGGTCTAGAGATCAGAAAATTGATGACGGTTTCCGTACGTGAACTGTACAATCTTGTTAAAACAGACCAATTGTGTCCGAATTACTAGAGGAATGGTACAATTCTTTTACGCCAAAGATTGAAACAAGCTCCCCCCCCGGAGATTATTGAAATCTCTCTAAGAGCCAAGGAACCAGCAAGCACAAGAGTCAAAGAAAATGGGGTATATATGAAGAATATGAATATAACCTAGATTCCATTTCATTATATATATATACGTCGCCCTCATTGCTGCCTAATAATAAGGGCATTGATATTCAAGTACCTCGTGGGCATATACTTTTATGCTATGGAAGTTGAACCGTCACGTGATTTCACCTGTTGAGAAGTTTGTGTACAGCAGGAGCAGTATACGGATCTGGGACAAATGGACAATACGGGACAAAATGGAAAGAACAAAGAAGTGAGGGTGGGAACGAGAGGACGGAACGTGTCCATGTGCGAGTTAAATTCATAAAGCATCAGAGTGAGAAACGGCCGTAGTAGGCCAATAACCTAATGTGAACATGTATTCTGTTTCTAGGACAAATAAATTTGGTGGAAAACACACATAGAAAGAGACGGAGCCACATGGGACCGATGAGCCCTAAGTTTGTCCTCTGTTTTAAGAGGATGAAGGAGTTGGATATAGAACAGTTTAGTTGCCGATTACTACGTGTGAGTCTCCCCCATCGTTATCCTGCACTTATTATCTGTTAGGCCTTTTTTTTTTAAGGGAAATTGCCTTTAGGGCTTCCGGGTTAGGCTTCTGGGATGAGATTCCGATTTACGCACATGGGATTATAATCATTTCACAAGTATGGGAATAGGTATATAAAAAGCGACAGCATTATACATAACGAGATAAGTGGTTTACTTGTTGTAATTTGCAGTGAAGTGCTTAGTTGAAGAATAAGTCAAAGGAAAAAGGTTCTGCTATGAAATTTGGTAAGACACTGTTGAAGTTACGGATCCCAGAGTGGTCCCATCTTTATGTCAATTATAAAGTGTTGAAGAAGATATTGAAGGAGATAACTAAAGTGCAAGATGATCTTTATCAGCAGGAAAACAGTGCCAATGGCGAAGGTGATAAGCCGCTTTGGAAGAAAGAAGAAGATGGTATGACATCAGATAGGAAGACGTTTGCGGAGAACAAGAAAATACAGCAACTGATAATATCTTTCTTTTTCAATCTGGATAGAGACATTGAGAAAGTTGATTCCTTTTATAACTCTCAATTCTCTGAGTATGAGAAGAGATTGCAGAAATTGCTACAATCTAGCCAATTCCAAGATGTGACGTATCTTATCGAAAACAGAGAAGGAGAGAAAGAGCTTACTCCTGTTGGTAATGGATCTATCCCACCTCGTTACGCGACACCCCACCACATTGACGATGTTAATGAGGTATATAACATCTTATCAGAGCTGAAGACCCAATTCAGGAACTTGAAAAATTACAGTGAGTTGAATAAAAGAGCGTTTGTTAAGATTTTGAAGAAGTTTGATAAGATCACAGGGTTGAGCAGGAAGGATATCTTCTTGCAAAACAGAATTTATCCTTTGCCATTCGCTAACGAGACACAGATATCCAAAGATCTTGGGACTATAAACGAAATTTGGAGCAAATTATCAAGCAGAGTAGGTGTTATTGGAGCTTTGAATCCCAGTGTAGATGAGTTACTACAATCTACTGAAAACTTAATCCCCCAGATCAAACTCAATGACTCTCCAAGTGTTAAAGGACAAGTTACTTCGATTAATGATATCACTCCTTTTATTGATGAGGACAATGGCAAAGGAATCATTGCTCAATTAATACAACTGTATGGTACTATTACAGCCGTACCAACTAGATCACTAATAAACATACTTAATAAAAGTGCGTTAAAGAAATCTTATAACTGTGTGGATTCTATTTTAGAGGTTATTCCATCGTTTAACGATGTGACAGATATCAACAACAGAAATTTTTTTCATCATTTTATTATTTCATTGAGTAAGAAGCTACCTTCCAATGATCAACAAGAAGAGATTCCATTCGTATTGAAAAGTCAACCATCCTTTGCTAAACCAACTGAAGATGTTATTTTATCCTCTAACTTGGAGGTCATTTACAATACTTATATGAACCGTGGCACCACAGGCACTGTTCTCGAAAAACAAAAATTAGACGAGAACTATTTAGATCCTTTCAGACATATAATACAAAAATTACCAGTAAGATTGAGACCATGCATTTTACAGGTTGATAATTACTCCCGTACACCACTTCATTATGCAGCAAAATTTGGCTTTACTGGTATCGCAGCTGAAATAATTGAAATGCTTAAAGCCTGGGGCTATTGGAAAGATGATATATCGTTAGATGATAAAGATTTTTGGGGAGATTCTGAGGGACTTTCTCCTGTTCATTTGGCTGTACTTGGTAGGAATACTGACACATTAAAAATGCTTCTAGATTCCATGAACAACAATCTGCTGTTGACATCTCCTACTTTGTTATTCTTAGCTATTCAAACTAACGAGTTTGACTTAATAAACACTATCCTATCCTCTAGTAGAATTGATATCAATTTTCAAGACGAACAAACCAAAGAAACTGCCCTATATCAGGCTGTTGCGGCGAATTTATTTGAAGCAACTGCATGCTTACTGATAAATGGTGCTAGTACAGAAATTAAAGAAAAACTTTTTGGTTGGACTCCACTATTCATTGGTGCAGCAGAGGGCTACTCTGATATAGTCAGACTACTGGTTAATAATGGTGCAAACATAAACATATTAGATGACGGAGGATGGACGCCAATGGAACATGCAGTATTGCGTGGACACCTAGAAGTCGCAAAAATTGTTGAAGTTAAAGATTGGCCAGAAGTCTGCCATCCTGTCTACAATTCAACAAAAAACCAAGACTCACAAAGTAGAGATAACTCTGAAATAATAAAGGGCAACAGTAATTCTAGTGAACAAATGAATGATACAAAAGTGAAGCGTATCAAATCTTTTGGTCATAGCTATCTGAAAGAGGAAGAAGCAATAATGCTGATTACTTTAGGTGGAACTGACACAAGAATAACAACACCAGCAATATCATTGAATTTAAAGAAACTACTTCAGTCAGCGGACATTGACACGGCTCTTTCACTAGTTATCTCTTGTGATGATGATGTATCCTCTGTTCCAGTTGTATTGGACTTGCCTTTAGATGCCAGTATGGCTAATATAAATTTCAAAGTACCATTCAAGGATAATGGAGTTTACACTGTCTTTTTTGACATTGTGTACACTTATGGTTCATATTCTCCAGACAATGGAAATTCCCTAGTCAGACCTAATCTAGATCGTAATGCGTCTGTTGACTCTGTCATTCTATCATCAGCCAGTGACAGAGATCAAAACGATTCACCTCCTCCTGTTGAGTATTTGAAGGATAGGTTAGTTGCAAGGGCAGTTGCACTTTTGAATAAAACCAATAGTGCTGCTGGTACAAACAGGCGTCTACTTAACGATAACGTTACCATTCCAATTCAATCTAAATATGGCATGGATTTGGTTGGGACAATATCGTTTGAGTATTCGATCGTCACTCCTTTTTCACATCCAAAAATGGGTGTGTATGCTACTGACACTTATTGGAAGTCTTTAGTTTCAACTAGGGTAATTGGGCATCGTGGTTTGGGGAAAAATTATCAATCAAGTAAATCCCTACAACTAGGTGAAAACACCGTTGAATCATTCATAGCGGCTGCATCTTTAGGTGCGTCATATGTTGAATTTGATGTACAATTAACCAAAGATAATATTCCTGTGGTATACCATGATTTTTCAGTTGCAGAAACCGGTGTTGATATACCAATGCATGAACTTACATTGGAGCAATTTCTAGATCTCAATAATTATGGGGGGTCCAGGGAGCTTTTGAAGTCGAGGAGGAAATCCATGGATGATAGTGACTTCAAGAACTTAAAGAAAGATTGGGATCTTGGCGAACCAGATGATGGCCGAAAATCTCCGTACTACCAATCGAGATCAAAATTGATGGAGGAGCGGATGAAACTGACAAAAGCATATAAAAGTAATAATTACAAAGGCAATTCTAGAGGGCATTCTATTGCATCCTCATTTGTCACATTGAAAGAACTATTCAAGAAGATTCCTCAAAATGTTGGATTTAATATTGAATGTAAATATCCAATGTTGGATGAAGCTGAAGCTGAAGAACTTGGCCAAATTGCTCTTGAAATGAACCATTGGGTCGATACCGTTCTACAAGTTGTATATGATAATTTTAATGGTCGTGATTTGATATTTTCGTCCTTCCATCCAGATATATGTGTCATGCTGTCCTTGAAGCAGCCAAATTTTCCTATTTTGTATCTAACAGAATCAGGAACAACAAAAATGGCTGACTATAGAGCTATTTCATTGCAAAATGCGATAAAATTTGCTAAAAGTTGGAATCTATTAGGTATAGTATCTGCAGCCTATCCCATAGTGAAAGCGCCAAGATTGGCAAAAGTTGTAAAGTCTAACGGGTTAGTATGTGTTACATATGGTGTTGAAAATAATGATCCTAATAATGCGGCCATAGAAATAGATGCTGGTGTTGATGCAGTTATTGTTGATAGTGTTCTGGCGATTAGGCGTGGTCTCACCAAAATTCAAACTAAGTAGAATTATAATAGAATAGTAATGAGCAATTAAATAAGGTATATGCTTACTGAATCTTAACATAGAAATGAATATAACAAATTAATTTTCCCAGCAAATTGAGGGTTAGATACATAAATATGGGAATCATTCAATAATAATTATGACAGCTGATTATCAAATAGAATGGCAATTCGAAATCGAATGTACTGAAAATAACTTTTCTGAGACACATTACAGTTTTGCCAATGCACAGTAACTTTAAAATCGCTTGTATCAACTTTGAATAAGATTGCAATTGAAAAGAAAATACTTCCATCTAGACTGCAAAATCACTCATGACTTTAGATGAAATAAATACACGAATAAGCAAAAAGTGAGTAAGCGACTTCGTATCCCATTTAATTAATGCGATTACAACAGAGTTTCACCCAAGGCACATCTTGCAATAGCACAGCCAGCAGAAATTGTGTTAGACACATGAATATCTTGGATAGCCAAATCTGGGTTACACTCGACAACATCTAAGGAAATCAAGTTACCAGTTTCTGCCAATCTTTCTGCTAAGAATAAACCTTCTCTCAAAGTCAAGCCACCTCTTACTGGTGTGCCTGTAGCTGGCACGAATAGTGGGTCGATCGAGTCAACATCGTAAGAGCAAATAATTGGTGTATTTTCTGATTCAGGATCTTTAATGGCTTCTAGTGCCATTTCGATAACAGTGTTAATACCATATCTGTCAATATGGTACATAGAGAAGGCTTTGATACCCAACTCCTTCAAAATCTTCCTTTCTCCAGAGTCTACATCTCTTAAACCGATGTATGCAATCTTGTTTGGCTTCAGTTTGCCTGGAACCCAATCCAAAGACTTTAAGCTTTCGTGCTTACCTTTGTTCAAGCCCAAAAGGAATGAAACAGGGCAACCGTGTAAGTTACCAGATGGAGAAGATTCCAAAGTGTTGATATCAGCATGTGCATCAATCCAAAGCAAACCAGCGTTTGGGTGCTTGTCCAAAGCAGCAGAAACTGTACCGATCGCTATAGAGTGGTCACCACCAAGGGTAACTGGGAATCTGTCCCTGCTTAGTACATCGGTCACAGATTTGTAGATAAGTTCAGTGGCTTCACCGACAAGTTGTGGTCTCTTGATGATTCCGAATTGGTCCTGGGTGTTCTCCTTCACCTTTTTAACGTATTCTTCCTCATCTAAGGGACTTTGGATCTCGGTTCCCCAACCCAACTCTTCCAAGTCCTTCTGTAAACCATGCTTCAACATGTATTTTGGACCCTTTTCAACACCTAATTTACCTTGGCCACCAGAGAATGGTGCTAACACCAAAGACAGTTGACGGTCCTTGTAGTATTTGTAGTCAGTCATTTCCTTTTTCTTTTTGTAGAGTATTTGTAATAAGTTTGTTTTGTCCTTATTGTTGTTGTGAGTATATGTGCTAAGTCCAGAGTTGCCTCACTAGCCTACTGCTTATATACTTTTTTTTTTTATAAGACTTTTGGTATTCTTTTCAAGAGGTATTTACTCCAAAGATATTACTCCAATCTTTTATTGTGATTCACATCTTATCTTTACAGGAGAAAATTTTTTTTCTCTTGTCTTTATCAGTATTTATAATCTCCACTTTACACATCTCTTGCGCCTGCACTTAACAGCTCATCGCTTATTATTGTTCTTAATTGTTACCTAACTTTCGTTGTTTTTTCAATTTCAAGTACTTATTGGTTTTTTTTCAAGGGGACCATACACAGAAATACTCGTACAATAGGAAATTATATAAATATTTTCATTTTTTTTTTTTTTCACAAGAGTATTTCACTGCTTTTAAAGGTCAAAAATCATGAAAGTTTAGAAGATTTGGACCCGATTTTGGGACCCGATTTTCTTTTTGGGAAGTGATTTGCCCCCAATGAAAGATCTAGAGAATAGAGTTATCTGATACTTACCCGGGCATATGCTTATGCAGATTTCTCATTGCCACATACAACTACTGATTGTAAAGATTAATAGCAATGGATTAGCCAAGTGCAATTCTGCATGAAATACGGGGCCTTTTGTATACAAGCACCTGTGACAGACACCCCCCCTTGCCCCTCACCAGCAAGTCTAATCGGATTCTTATTCGGATGCGGATTCGGATTCACCGGCATAACCAAACGGAAGGTAGCACCAGTGGACTTCCTTGGGCAGTTGAAAAGCTGGGAAGTTAGGAAGTTGGGAAGTTGGGAAGTGGGGGGTGTTACGCAATACACAGCTTGATACGCAATATCCAAAGGCATTTCTGTGAAGCTGGACGTACAGCGTTATGCTCAAGGTGACCGTTAAGTGCAACTGAAAAGCACTTGCAATTACGTCTGATGTGATAGATACATAACTGATAACGGCGTCTCTTATCGTTTTGAGCTTCCGTAGAAAGAGAGCATATGTCGTTATCAGTTATGAGTAAGAATGACGTTTCTGGGTTGTTAGATATTCAAATTGATATTAGGGTTTCTAGGGTTTTCTCCCAATGAAACTTAGAAAAAGATCATGCCGATTCTGGCTCTGGCTCAATTGAACTTGAAGTTGCACTCTCACTCCCTCCCCCCCACGTATTTTTTTTTGATGCTATCGATGTTCATTCACCGATTGCAAGCTGAGTCACGCTATAATGGAACAGACACAGCCACTCAATTGCCAATATCACCAATACGGATCCTCGAGGGTATCACAATTGACAATTTTGCCTTGGATAATATTCCAAAATGTGTCAAGTCAATTGTCCGAATTACCTCCCATAATATAGGCTCGAAGTATATATAATGACTTGTATGTAACTTAAGTAAAACATAGACGGAACAAGATATCCATCCCCTCCGTTGTAGAGAAATACTGAACAGACCTATGAGACCAAAGGTATTGATTCCATATCAGCAGACTTGGGAAGTTGCTTCTCATATCCCAGAATGGGAGAAGTTGAAGGACAAGTTGGACTTCATAGAGTATAAGATGACTAATGCGGATGACTTCCGCGAATACTTGCATAGCAACGATATCGCCGCGCTGTGGGTTACTGAGGAGTTCTTCCGGGTGCTCGGTGGGCCCACACCATACATTGAGGACTACCCAAGCAGCCTAAGGGTCATTGCCGTGCCTTGGGTCGGTTGCGACTTCATAGACGGGAAGATGTTGTTAGAGAAGTACAATATTTACTTGTGTAACATCGGACCCCACGCAGTGGACAACGTCACTGACTTGGCAATCCATCTGGTAGTCAGTTGTTTCAGATTGACGTCCTTTTGGGAATACTGTTTCAGGTTCTCGGAGCCAGGAAGCATCGATGAGTGTAAGAAATACGTAGGCGGTACTAGTAAGGACCAGATTACCAAGGATGGTGCTTTGTACCCTCAGAAATTGGACGATGACCAATCCAGATTCCTGAATCTCGCGAAAGATTTCAATGTGGCTGGCAAGAAAGTCGACTCACCTACTAAGAAAACAGCACTTATTCTTGGATTTGGCTCAATTGGGCAAAACATTGGCTCAAAACTAAAATTCTCCTTTGACATGAAAATTAAGTACTACAAGAGGTCTGGTGAAGTTCCTAGAGAACAACTGGGCTACGATGCAATTTACTGCTCTGATTTACAAAGTGCTGACACCTGGCAAGACGTCGATGTCATTGTCCTAGCACTTCCAGGATCACCATCCACCGATGATATTATCAATGACTCTTCTTTGGGTATGTGTAAGGATGGTGTTCGTATTGTAAATGTTGGTAGAGGATCCTGTATCGATGAAGATGCTCTGATTTCAGCCCTAGATAGTGGTAAAGTCAACAGTTGTGGGCTTGATGTATATAAAAATGAAGAGACACTGATCAATGAAAAGTTTTTGAAGCGCTGGGATGTAACACTATTGCCTCACATTGGCAGTGCCGTAGCTGACATGATGGTACGCCAGACAATTATTACCTTGGATAATATTGAGGACATCCTTTTGAAAAATGGTGAAGGTATTTACAGAGCCAATTGAATACCTCATGTCATACATAGTACTGTGGTATTATCACTTAACTTCCAACTCTTGAAGAACGTAATCGACTCAAACCATATATTAAATCCAATGTAACCATTAGTCAAGCTTCTATCAATTTAACAATAACTTGCTATCGTGTCTACTAAAAAACGGTAAATAAGAATGAAGTTGATATTTTATTACATTGTCATTATAAGTACATCTTTTTACTTGCATATTTTTTATATCGAATTTTTATTGTATCGGTATGACACTTACACTTGATTTTTTACAACTATACCAGTACCGGAAATATAGTATAGTGTTAATACTCCGAAAGTTGTTATTTAGACCCACTCCGCTTCCACTTGTGCCTTTTGGAATGAATAATCTTTTCTATTGACAGTAGCAATACCGTCTTTTAATGTACATTTCCATCTTGCCTTGGTTCTTGTTACTTTATCATATAGACACAAAATAATATTTTCATCTGGGCCTTCATCTTCACCTTCTGATATCAGATAGTTGTCGTCAGAATCATCTAGCTCGGAGCCAACTTCATCTGCATCGAGAAGAGCACTTCTTTTAGCCTCTTTGTGGTCTTTGTTCTTTGATTCGAGATCAGATGTATCCGCATTTTCTATAGTCATCTCAAATTTAACATCTCCCTCTTGTTTTACCTGTACATTGTTGTCGCTTACATTGTTCTCATTGTTATTTAAGTCGTCGTCGCCACCAGCCAGCATACCTGCCGTTGCATCGCCATCGTCTGCATTATTTGTATTTTCATCTTGTGGGGACATATCATTCCCTGTGCTTGGTGCCGAAATTACTGCCCCACCAGGTAATTGTAATCCATTGGTCTCCGTTGTAGAAGTTTCTTGCTGATTCGTTTCGTTTGTAGCTGGAACTGCATCAGTTACTGGATCCCAACTAAAATGTGTAACCTTAGTTTCAGTAAGTTTCTCTTGCCACACTCGCTTCAGATCCTGTAACGTTTGTTCATCTATACCTGCACTCTCGAAATCCTCTCTCACTTCATTGATAACATTACTGACAATGAGTTCATATACTTTACTAGCTTCCAAGTTCGACATGTTCTGCTTCTTCCTATATCCTTCTATAAAGTAGAAAACTGTATTGCTGCTACTTCAAAATTATTATCCTCCAAATAGATTCTAAGAGGAGTACTGTATGTGCTGTGATAGCTTATCAAGAATCGTTGTAATAATAATTATGTTTCTGCAATACTATCACTACTCTTATTTGCAAGTTTGACTTTTTTTGGATTTTTTTTCTTCTTGTCGCTGTACCGTGGTCACCTGACATGGAATAATAAAGACATCAGCATTGAAGAGGTATACTAACGTTAGAATACGTACGTTTGCTAGGGAGACGGCAATGCTGCTTTTTCATACTTTAGGAAAGAGAACACTAGTACAGTTGGCAAGACTCTCGAACTCAACAAGAGCAAAGGGCTATTTTCTGTCCAACAGAACAGAGGGAAGCTCTGAATACTAGGCTATACACCAATTATAGCACCGTACACATGATACTAGTTCACAAGATATGACGCCTTGTTTTAAAAGTGACTAGTTTCATCAAGACAAGACTATCTCTGATCCTGTGCACTATAAAAATTCTAATCTCCGTCATACTAAACTAAACTCCGTAATCTCTCACAGCCTGTATCACCGAAGTACAGTACTTCATCGCATACAGGTCTTATCAAAAAGGAGAGTAAAAAACGAATTGTCGGGGAAGTTCATGTTACGGAAGGAGAACTTCGATGCAAAATGCAGTGCATGAGAACCTCGATAAATTTGTCACTTGGTAGGAGCATATATTCTTACCCAACTTTTGAGATAACGAGCATCGGCCGATTCGGGACAATTTTCGGATGGAAAAACAATTTGTCCATGTTGATTTACGGTTTACTGATTTGTGTATCTTCCACAGCTATCTTTTTCATAATTTTTGCCCAGTCTTTTCCGTAGTGCTGCTTAGCTTTGAACAGAAATTGTCCAGATTTTTTCTTGGAATTTTATCACTATATATTGTGAGACGAGATGAATGAAATAATTCATTGGCAAGATGCTACGGACATTTCTGTTGCTGACGTCAGCCCTTCACTGCTTCGTCGCGTCTGTTCCTTCGGTTCTCGCAGGATGGCAAACTGGCCAGTGCTTCAATTGCAGGGGGGAGGACAACTTGGGATCAACCGTTGATTTGTAAGTTTAAGCTTTACATTTGTACAAATTTTTGAAAATAATTATCAATTGCCTTCCTATCCTTTTCCAATTGGTCTATATATAATCTCTTCTGAATTAATTGATAAGTTAGAAATATAGTTAACACTTTGACAAGAAACAAGAATTATTTATATTGCAATAATGGCTTCTAACCCACCAGGAAAATGTTGTTTTGAAGGCTTTTACCATGAAGGTCAAGCCAAGGGTACTCATAAGGATGTCTGCGGCGTTGACACCTATGTTACCGGTGCTGAGAACTCTTCCGATAGAGTTATTGTTATTTTGACAGATATTTACGGTAACAGATTGAACAATGTCCTTTTGACTGCTGATCAAATGGCAACTGATTGTTACCAAGTCTACATTCCAGACATATTGTTCAATGACCCTGTTGTCGCTCTTGATGGCTCTACCGACTTCAACGCTTGGTTGGCTGCTCACCCTGCTGAGAAAGTTCAAGAGCTAGTTACCAAATACTTGACTGACTTGAGAGCTCAATTGAAGCCTAAGTTCTTGGCTGTCGTGGGCTACTGTTACGGTGCCAAATTTGCTATTCAGCAAATTGGTGCTAACCCATTGGCTGATTGTTGTGCCATTGCTCATCCATCTTTCGTTTCAATTGAAGAAGTCGATGCTATCTCGAAGCCAGTTTTGATTTCCGCTGCCGAAGAAGATCCTATCTTCCCAGAAGAATTGAGACATCAAACTGAAGCCAAGCTAAAGGAAAATAAGGCTAGATACCAGTTGGATTTGTTCAGCGGTGTTTCTCATGGGTTTGCTGCTAGAGGTGATACTTCTAATCCGGTTGTGAAGTACGCTAAGGAGAAGGTATTAGTAGACCAATTGTACTGGTTTAACTATTTCTCCGGTTGCTGTCAAAAATAATCGATTTTACTGATGTTGAGAGCTGTATATCTTTTACCCAAATATATATATTTCCTGTACTAAAATACAAATACCCAGTTTTTAAGTTTGGTTTATATTGTTTTGAAAAATTTACTTAGCACTCCAAGAATGAAGAACTATGGTTCTTGTAATGTCTATTATAACTAAAGTCATTCGTTTGACTGTTGATTTTACCTATTCTGTTATATACCCACTATATGAAGCATGTTAACTTTCAGGTTTGTGATGTTGCGTTATTAAACATAAATAATAATTACATATTTTTTTCATGATAATAGTTTGATTTGGGAATATTAACAAGTTCTTTAATTCTTGATTTATGCTTGTATTTCAGTAATCCATCAATTGAATGGTTTTAATGTTCAAAAGATGCTGTATATGGATTTCATTTTTCGTGAAATAATAGCCTCTGATTTCCGTTTATACATACAATAATATTAATGAAGTCATCCGAACTTCATGCTCTTACTGGAATTGGTTACCCAATAAAAATTCGAAATCAAGCACACCTAAAGTGGCTGATATTCCAAAGAAATCAGCTAACGGTTCCTCGGTATTATTCAAATTAACATTAGCAACGCCATTGTTGTTTATCATTTGGTTTTGCTGATTAGTAGAGCCTAAGATTGGAAATGCTGTAGGAATATTTTCATTCACAGGGCCTTGGTTGTCACTATTTGATTGGGAAGCAGGTTGTTGAGATTGAATGGGTAGTACAGGTATTGATAATGGTTGGGATGATAGCAACGCAGCATTGGATAGTTGTGTTAATCCAGTAGCAGGTGTAGCCATAATTTCCACCGGTTCTTCTGATTTAATTCTTGGAAGATTGGGTGAAACTGTTCTGTTAGAAAAATTAGGGGTTACAGTTTCTTCCTTAATAACAACCAGAGGTTCCTCCTTCATTGGTATTAACGGTTCTAAACTGCTTTCAGGAGTAGATTCCAAATCAACATTATAGGTGTTGATAAGATTTAGTCTGCTCTTATAATTGGTCATAGACTTATGTAACTTTGTAATTTTCTCCAACTCAAAATGGGCAAGATGGCTTCGAAGCTGCATGTCTTCAACAAGACCAGTTTTTCTAATTAACTGTATTCTCAGAGTAATTGCTAGCACCTTTGCTATTTTAGGATCGACATTATCTAGGTGTGCCATTCTCAAAATTCCAATCCAGAGTTCGTTTTTCTCTATCCTATCTAATAGGGCATCAAATAACGTTAACATTTTGAAGATAGTGAAGTATTCAAAACGTAAAGATGTAGAACATACGTGATATATGTTTTTCAATTGAGTTTCAAAAATCACTTTCATATCATTAAGTAATTGTATTTTTGAGTTCATTTCTGAGTATATTTGCTCTTTATAGACACCTTGTGTCTGTAATGACTGAAGTTCATTGAATAAAATGCTTGCAGCCAGGTCGAATCTCATAATAACAGCCAACAGGCCAAAAAGAACGGTGTTAATGGCAACTTGTATAGCTTTTTTTATTATAAAGTCTGAAGCCTTTGCTATTACAGCATCAAAAGTACCATCAAAAAACTTCTCCATGGTATTCCCTAGTGCAATTAGGTCCAAGCAAAGTTTGGTAAAGAAATATATGTAATGATTTTTGACATTTTCTTCAGTGACTAGTCTCTCCTCGAAATGCAGAAACAATGCAATGGATATCCGGAGGTTCATTAATTGAAAAATGATACCAGATAAAACATCACAACAATTTAGCATATAAAACAAGGGAAGTTTTGCTTTATCACCACTTGGACCATGTTTAGGAGAATAAGAACTAACGAGGTCAATGTACTCTTTCGACATTATATGAACCTTTGAAGAAAGTATCTCATATTCAGAAAGTGTAAATCTGCCATCTGGAGATAATAAAAGGGCATTTAAATCGTATAATGCATAAGATGTTTGAGTTCGCCTAAATAGATTTTCAATAACATTCATAACTTCTATTGATCCTTCGTCATTATGGTCACAGTCTTTTTTCACTCTATCCATTAACTCATATACAGAGCTTGGGTCCCGAAGATCTATGAAAATATCAAATAAGTCATCGTGTTTATCAACAGTAGACCCCTTGGTGTTTGTTTCAAATGTCAGTACACAAATCATGGCAATCCATAGTAATCTCCTTTGATTACACACTCTCTTATCTCCTAAAGTATCATTTGAAAAGACTGGATAATCGCTGGGATCCTTGTGTAGACCAATTGAAACACCCAGCATCATTGCTATACTAGCTAAAACTCCGGTCGGCTGCTCATAAAAGAAATCACCTTCATCAGGTGAAAAAACAAAAAATGCCCATAATAGTAATAGGCATGAAATGATATTTTCATTAGGTGTAGCACACCAGTTTTCAGCAGACAGACAATTTTGAACAACATGGGCGACTTCGCTAGATATTGGATATTTCCTTACAATGTCCATAGTCAGGACGGAACTATACTTTCTAATATCGTCGTCAGTCAAAATGATAGACGTATAAGCTAATTTCATAACCAACAAAAGCATAGACATTGTTTCTAGTTTAGATCTTAATTTCGAGTTTCCAAATACAACTTTGACCTTTTGAGGATCTTTGTCGTCACGAACCAAAATTTGCGCCAGGTCGTCCTCGAAAATAGACTTGTGAACAAAAGGTGCGATATAGTAAACATTGTCATAATACCATTTCTTGTATGCAATTATAATATCATATGGTGGTAGCAGGGATTCAATTGAATCTATAAGGGATTGCAAAAGCTCAGAATAAGGTGCCCCTTTGGGACAATAATCTTCAACAAAACTGTTATCTAAAGATGTTAGAAAATTCTTGGCTTCTTCACCTTTCTGAAAAAGGTCTGGTGGAGGTTCGATGTTCTGGGCTAATTTATTTACAAATAGTTTTATTCTCTTCCCTTGTAGGTCATTGCGACACTGCTTCAATAAGTTTTCTTTTATTATACTAATATTATTTTGAACATTTGTTGATGTTTTGGTAATACTCATGTCAGATGCCAAAGCACTTAATAAAGCACTTCCTTGATAGTTTAGAAATACAGAAGCAATTGCAGTTGTGGTAAATTTGTCTTGTATTATCAAATAGTTTTCTGATAAAGGATTCACTTCACGTTTTATTACACCACTGACAATCAAACGTGGATGTACTTTAAATAAGTTAACTTCAACATTAGTACAGTTCGCTCTTAAAGAAGAGAGCTCAATATCCATGGCAGGTTCATTAGTCGAAATTAAATGCCTGGAGACTGGTGGTAATGTCTTGGTTAGTTTTAACGTCTTCTTTTTCCAATAACTTAGTTCCTTTTCTAAACGGGCTATCATTGCATCTTTATTAGGATTCTTGGGTGCTTTTTGGGATGTAAGATCATAGACGCATCGAATTCCATGTTTTAGGCATCTTGAGCAAGCAGGCTTTTCTTTATCACATTTGGTTTTAGCCTTTCTGCAGCCTTGGCATACAAAAGAGAGCCTATTTCGCTTCTTAGAGATATCAGAGCTATCCCCTTCATCGACGTATTTCATTTAATATTGGCATATAAATTCTGCGTCCTACTTAATTTTTTTGAATGCAATTAGTTTTAATAGAGAATAATAGTAATGACTGCAACTCTGAAAATATGTCTCTCGATCCAGCTGATACTGTTATGATTGTGAAATACTGGATATTAAATCGGAAAATACAGCTTGATTACCCAACATTAAATACACTGAGATGATAGGATCAATATTTTACCTCCAAATCTGTGTTAAAATCAATATAGTGGGAATTGAAAGCACGCTTAAAGAAATGTATTATCTAGTTAGATCCAGATAGCGAGTTCAAATTCAAAATTATTTGATGCTTATATCAAATATCAAATGCTCTCTTAAAGACAGAAGTGAAACGGCAAATCAATAGTTTAGGGCAAAAAAAATTATAGGCACTAAAGAACCTTCGAGATTTGTAAAAAAATGGCCCCCACCTTTATAATGTTAGAACTATAGCTTTTTAATATCCTTCCTGTACTAGACGATCCAGCGATGGTTATGTTAAACAGTAGGAGAGCTTATTGTATACTCTTCTATAGAATGTGGGAAAAAATATCAGTACTCTTTGATGTTTTATAAACGGCCCACTTTATGTCTATCGGATTATAATATTTTGAGTAAACTCCTCTTTTGAGCAACGAACAAATCAAAGAGGTATTTAAACCTGGAACCCCCCACTAGATACTGATATACTACTAATATAAAGCAGTAATTCGATTGTGTTTTGTATTATCTTGCTATATTATCGTAATGGTGCTCTTGAACTGGAAATAAAATTCCAAGTAGTTGCAAAAGAAACAAAAGCATATTGTATTACTACAATATACTGGTAGTCCCTTTATTCTAATTCCTACTGCTTTGTTTTGCAAATCTGTATCACACTTAAGGAACATTTTCTAATGGCACAACGCAGTAGTGCTAGCAATGGGGATACTGGGAAATAGTAGTAGCTAAGAAATAAAAGTACAGGATTTTTTAACCTTTCAGAAATTTATGGGAAAGGTACTAGAAGTGCATGCACGTACTAAGAAAAGTGGATTACGAGTGAGAGTGTAATCCCGGCATTGTACAGTAACAAATTATCGTTTATCGCTGCGAATTAAGAATCCTAACCCACTTTGAACACCCCCGTATTTTAGTTTGGATCGAATACAAGACAAAATAAGTGGAAAGCAAACATACTTCCTCGCAGTGTAAGGTGGCATAATTTTTGCTCGTTTTGATATGGACGACAAGAGTTTCTCAGAGGCCCGGTGAAGGTCTGTTTCTTAGTCAAATGGTATAGAATGAGAAAAGTAAGGTAAAAAAAAGAAACAATACTACTTCTCAGTATGGAAAACTGCAGAATGGTTACTGTAATGTTGCGGGCATTAATGATATTTAGGAGCAGAGAACAGATACAAATTATTGCCTAAGGATTCTCTACTCCTAGTTGCCCTGCTTAACCATGTTCTGTTGCACCACTCTGCGATGGTAGTTAAGAAAAAAAGGCATTTATAGAGACTTACAAAGCATAGATATTTAGAGGTGGACCCTATCTTCAAAGAAAGGTTTGCATCTAGAGAGTTCACTGGCAGGTCTTACGTTTTGAATTTAATGTTTCTTTTCGAGAAGGAATTTTGCATAAAAAATGAAATGAATTTAACGTGCAATTATTATCTTGTGTAACCTTTTTTTCAGTTGATCCAACTAAAACGTCGACTAATGATGAGATGAATGAGTATAGTTAAAAGGATGGCAAGAAATACACTATTGAAGCTGGGTTCAAGAATATCACAAATGAATTGGTTAAGTAAAAAAGCGCTATTATTTGAGTACTTAACTGATTACAAAAATAGTGCAATTGTTTTGTGATAATATGAAAATTATTCAAAGATAATAGAACACAGAACACAATTCTTGTAAGTAAATGGTATTTTGTCGTATCATAAGTCATTCTGATGTAAAAGAACATCTTCAATTTAAGACCGTTTCAATTGTGGCTTTCCGATACTAATGTAAATATTTGAATCGTGTTAATTCATAGATATCTATCTAGCTTAAGCTCAAAAGCCCAGCAATAGTATACCTATTTTAAAATGGATTCTTTGTAATGAAATAATACAATCGTCTTTATTTGTAAAAGCAATTGTCTCCTGGTTCTGTTATTACTTGATTTCGTACAACTGACATATCCATTATTACATTTATTCCCGTTATTTTACAAAAATTGTTAGATCGGTATTAAGTTTTTGTCTCCGATTGGTAACAGAGTTCAAGTAACTAAATAAACGTTACTTAATGTATTCATCATTACAAATCTCAAACAAAAATGCTTCAATCTTAGCCAATTGGATATGTGCTCTGTTGATAGGAGAATATAATAGTATTCTTCCCAGCTTCTTTCTAAACAACACTGCTAAATTTAGCCCTAACATCAGATATTTGGGTTGATCAAGCTTCAATTTACATAAATCTGATCAATCCATAATGTATTCTGGCAAAATTCAGTGGTGCAAGTTGAAAAACGTATTTGCAAGATTGTTTATACTACCTACAAGTCACCAGACCTATGCGAAAGTTTTTAGAAGTATATCGGGGTTACGCAACAATCCTAAACAACTAACAGCAACTGATAAAAGCCCTCGATAATAGTAGCCGTAACCTTACTTAATACACACCTCCATTGAATTGTTGTATCTTCATGCCAAAGACATCAAAATTTTTTGGAAGTTATCGTTGTCTATTTCCTTAGACTGGGTTATATCTCCTAAATCATTAGTGGATTATTGCATTATACTGTAGTTTATCAATAGTTTTTATTTTCTTGGATGTTGTGTAGTTTATCCTACTGTATCTTATGTCGTATTCATTCAACAAAAACATTTGTATATATGTTATCAAGGCTAACTATTAAATTAAACTCTCTTCTAAAAAATACAGAAATATCATCGCTAAAAAGATGAAAAACACAATCGACTAGGGATGATGATGATCTTTATTTTAAAGGGTAAGATGAGGTTCGTGCTAGCTTGGAATTGAGATATATGGTAAATACACTGAAACTATTTACAGATTAGAGTATCTTCTCGGTAGTTACGACTGTATACATAAGGCTCCCCCCACTACTTAATAAGTGCAGAAGTGCGACACTAGTTTAATATCAGTACCATATTACATAATGGAGAAGGTCTATGGGGTGAAACCTGATGTTACTACCTTAGATGATGATTTAAAGCAACTAAGGAGTGGTAAATTCTCAAAAGAGGCGGTTGATGAAATAAAGAACTGGATTTTTAGTAGCATTCTGAAAGAAAGACCAGAAAATTCCGATTCTAGTCTTTTAGAGTTACTCAAAGATGGCAGTGTTCTCTGTAAAGTTGCAAATAAACTAGGAGAGCTAGAACATGGATTCTCGCCTATAAAATGGAAGGTATCTAACATGCCATTTGTCCAAATGGAACAAATATCGTTATTCCTTGCGTTTAGCAGGCAGTACGGTGTACCAGAGGATGAACTTTTCCAGACTGTTGATCTTTTTGAGGAAAAAGATCCGGCAAGTGTCTATCAAGCATTGAAATCTCTGAGTAGATATGCTAACAAGAAACACCCAGATAAGTTCCCAGTATTGGGTCCACAGTTGACGGAGAAAAAGCCAAGGCCACCAGTAAAAGCTAAGCCTAAGCATTTGCAAACTGAATCTCCAGGTTGGAGTACTTATGAATACGGTTACATGAAAGGGGCATCCCAAAAAACAGAAAACATAGTGTTTGGTCAGAAAAGAGATATCGCTTAAGATATTAGACCTTTACTTTCACAGAAGATATGTAATAATTTCTGTAATGTATAAATGCATCTGACATTCATATGAGGTCTAGTAATTTAAGAGTAATAATTAAGTCTCATCGAGATAGTTCATTAATTGTTGGGATGACTTTATTTGTGAGATTTTATCGCAGTATCTACCAATATCATCAGGAACTTTAATATCATCTGCACACACAAGTAATTCGTTCTTTTTTAGAGTACGCACGCATGCCCATAAACCTAGTTCAGTGTCACAATTAATAATTTTGTGTGTATCTGTTTTGATGTCATTACTGTTCTGAAAGTCATTTACAGATGGTAAGATTAGGAATACTATATCTTCTTGTAGTATCTCGTCCCAATCCAACTCCACTAGATTTGATAACTTATTAGAAATTATAACACATAATGATCGATGTAATCTCTTCTTGCCTAATTTTATAGCTGGTTTTTCTTTAATCTGATTGTCTTGAGCAGTGCCATCATCTTGTTGATTAAATTTTGATACTGAGTCATCCTCGGAGTGATTTCTCCACCACAAATAAGCGGCTGCACCAATACTAACAGCAGCTATTATTGCCAAGTAGCCTTGATTCTTTCTCCGCTTGGACATTGTGAGGTATAAATTTGCAGTTTCAGTTTAGTTTGTTAAACCTCAATAGCCAGTGCAATAGTAGAATCTTTCAAAATTCTGTCGCTACCTTAAATTCGTAAAGCCTCTAACTGACACTAAGGATAACTTTTCAGATTACTTGAGTTTATAGCAATACGAAAATAATCGAGTAAGCTTTATATAATATATTACTATTGATGCACTTGAGTGTCCCTTATTATCTCAGCTACATAGTACTTGGTATCCAATGTTTTGCCTTTCTACCGTTATGGCATAGGGACGTGAATTAGTGAAAAAAATGGCGTTGCCGAAACGATCTCATTTTTGACCGAAACATAAAATTGATTTGAAGTACCTCATCATGTCATTATGTTTAAAGTTATACCAATATACACTCTAATTAGATATGCCATTGCAACAAACCTTTCTATCATAATTCGCATCCTTGAAATTATTTATTACACACTGATATACACTACAGGATGGTAAAGAGTCGATTTAGTGCCACCACTGTTCACTTAGAACATATTACAACAGCGTTAAACTGTTTGACACCTTTTGGGAGTAAGGATGATATATTGATATATATTGATCATGATGGACTTTCCTTTGTTAAAGATAACAACGGTGTTATACGTATTTCTCTTTTGCTGGCGAAAGAGTTGTTTAGCTCATATCATTTTGCTACCACTGAATCAAACCAAACTGACAATGATGGTGATGACCTTGATTACATGAAGCTTTGTGTTAAGATAAATCACATATTGGATAGTGTTAGTGTGGTAAATAAGAATTTGGATGATGTTGTTGAGTGTATTTTATCCTATGATGGACGCGGTTCTCCGTTTTCTCTTACCTTTGAGGACTCAATGATATCTGAGAGAGTGGATTATTCCACATATCTGATCAAGGAGATGGATACTTCTGCGTTAGAGTTGGATAGACAAAAAATTATACTTGAATGTATTTTGAAAGGAGAGGTAATGCACTCAGCCTTAAAAGACTTGAAAGAGATCAATTGCAAAGATATATACTTATATGCAAACGTCACGAGTAATGGGGACTCGACCCTAGCATTCATTTCAAGATCCCAATTAGGCTTGTCTAAGATAAAATTTCCGAGTAATAAAAATGTTATAGAAAAGCTTGAAATTTACGACAACAACTCAACAACAATGTGCTATGATAAACCTGTAATTGGCTATTTTAACTATACTTCCTTTAACAAGATAATACTGAGCACGAAGATTGCCAGTAAGATACTACTGAGAATGGATGTTCACGGGATTCTAAGCATAAATATATTAAGTCACACTGATAATGTTATGATGTCTGAGGATAAATTTACCAAGCAATCTTCTAGTACCTCCAGTAAACGGTATAACTCCATGCAACTTCCAAAGGACTACCCCGGTATAGTAATAGATGTCTGCATGATAGAGAAAGAGCCACTAGATATGTATGCCCAAGAAGAAATACATCAATTTATGGGAAGCGGTGCAATAACTGGAGTACCTAATTCAAAAGACTCTGCCGCCGACGTACCTCAACATAATCTATTAAGCCACCCGGTTACGGAATACGAATCGAATTCGAATACGAAAGATACTTCATCTAGTAGTAATATGAATGAAGACCTACCTATATTTTTCTGATCATTTTAAGATAGCACACATACTTCATATAATGACTAGTAAAGATATAGAAATTCACAATACACGAATAACGATATGAACACTACTTCGCAATTCATATGATCACGTTTTGATTTTGTGAAATTGGCATATATTATTAAATGTCTATTATACACATGGTTTAGGGAATACTTACCTGTAAAAGAGGAATAGCCCCTGCCATGAGATCTAGGCTAATTTATATAATATGTAATATACCATTGAAGCAAGAACGAGTAATAAAACTCAATTCTCATTCAATCAGTGGCTGTGAATGACAACATTTTTTTATGGAATTATAACTCCAGTAAACAATAGAAAGGAAAAAAAAAGTTTTTCAAATCATATTATTTATTGTTGGGAGAAGTGTTCCAAGATCATGTTACGTTCATCAGTTTCAGCACCCCACTTCTTGACAACAACAACGGAGGCACCGACAACCTTTCTGGCGTTACCGTCACGGTCGATCTTACCTAGACCAGCCCATTCACCCAATTGCTTAGCGTCAGCAACCTTGATCAATGGAACCTTGTTGTTTGGGTCGTTAGCCAAACCTTCGACTAACTTGATGATGTTGTCTTCGGTGACAGAGGAGACCAAGACAACCAATTGAGCTTCGTGTCTGGTCAAAGCCTTGGTGGATTCTCTCAAACCTCTGGCCAAACCATCGTGGACCAAAGCGGTTCTCAAGACAACCTTCAAAGCATCTTCAATAGAAACTTCAGCGGTTTGTTCAACAACTTCTTCTTGAACTTCAACGACTTCTTCAACGTCAGACATGTTTTGCTATTAATAAATTTGTGGTAGAGTGATTAGCCTAGAATGTGACTTCCTTACAGTAAGTGTAGAATAAAGACTGCTCAGTGGTGATCTAGGAACAAGACGAAAATAAACTCTTAAATAGAGAAAAGCAATAGTAAAGAAACTATTATTCAAGATAAAATTCTAAAGCTCATTGACGAAAGAAAGATTGTAAGTTTTGCAAGATAGTTTCACATTGAATATTATAATTATTGTCACCGAAGTGCCTAACCACGCAAATTGGGCATCGTTTGCCTCATCGCAGTGAAGAAAGTTTTTCAAAAAAAAAAAAAATTTTTTTTCAAGCGTATTACTATCGTATACTATGACCACTAAAGTATGGATCTTATAATAATATCCTTCTAGACGTCTTATCACAGTGTGTAAGTCCATGGGCGTTGTATGATGGGTATATATGCGCATGGCTCAGTAGTATCAATCATCCAATACTCTATACGACTATAACTCTTTAAACTACTGTCACATAGGCCTTGGGACTTCATATACATTGCATGTATTACGTGCATAGACTTGTACCGCTTAAGGCATATGACGTATGTGATGATAAATACATATAAAGTGGGACTATGTATGTGAGAACAAGTGCTCGCTGTAGTAAGTAGTTGTTTAATGCTGTTCGAGGCTGATGTTCTAATTTGTACTGCATTGCTATGTATATAGAGTCTTTTGATAACAGCCGCTTTGTTCCTTAACATAGGCATTGTAGTTGAGATTGATAAACGTGATATACGTATATAAGTACTTACATATGTTACCGATTTTCTTCGAGGAAACAAATTACTACATCCGGTAATTTGCTGGTGTGCCGAGAAATTCAAACGGAGCAAGAGAACAAATCAAAGTGGGAATGACTTTAGATTATTGGGTAAGATGTATGGGTGTTACGATGTTAGCCATCGATTGAGGAATTTTGAAGGGAGCAGTCACAGAAAACTAGCAATTGCCCTTTTCTGGCACTATATGACTACTATATAATGCTTTGCCTAACCGCTTCAAGTACCATTTCACATACGTTCATCCATAGTCATAGTAACATTAACCTAAACTATCACAACTTGTAATAATATTCGGAGGTCTACATAGGACTGTTCTTAGAATTTTCAATAACCTTGCATGGACAAGTTACAGAAACCACGAATTTATTTTCATTATGATAACTAGGATATACACAAGGTACAGGGGAATTCTATTTATATGTCAGATATACATGACAATCCTATGGTAGTGAAATACATTAAGTTTACTTTTCTATGCTACTTCTGAAAAAATGACTAAGAAATTTGATTTTTACTCCATATAATTATAAATAATGTGCTATGCTGTGTTCTTTAAAATAATAAACAAATTATTACTCAGTTATGAAAAAACTTGATTATTTTTAATACTTTCATTTTTTTTTACCAATTTTCTAAGTTTTCACCTGAATTTTTTTTATAATAGTAGTGGAATATATCTTGGATTATATATACAAATTTTTCTTGTTTTTTTGTAGTTTTTTCTTTATTGAATTTATTTATCGGCAATATCCTTCATATAAATGGAAATGATTCAACTTATGAGATTATCACAACAGAGCTGCAAGTGGAAGTCACTCAGTCATTGGATGCCTTTGATTTCAGAAAAATAACAAACTAAAAGGTAATGCAAATAAAAATATGATATGAAATTTCAAAGCAAAATAATAAATCACAATCAATGAGCTGCGTCATATCTCCATTTCTCCAACAAACTCTGAGTCATCATTTCTATCCATTTCAACATCTTGAGAGTCATCATCTTCGTCGACAATTGCGTTTTCGTAAATCATGGGGTTAGCAATGCCTGCATTGGTCTGTTGTGAACCCACTTTATTGTTTGTCATATCATTTGAAGCTGCATTAGCAGCAATTTCTCTCATCTCATCTTCATCTTCGAAATCTACATCGAAAAAGTCGTCGTCACTACCTACAATTTTCTCGTACAGTACCTTTGCGGCGGTTATCACTTCATCGTAAGATATCTCAACAGAGGGCATTGGTGAGTAGATGATGCCATTATCGCTAGCACCAGGGATCATGAGTTCCTTTGAGCTCGTATTTGTGGCAAAAAGTGCGGGGTTAACGACGTCAAATGGTGGTGTTGATGTAAATTGTGTGTAGTATAGTTTGAATAGAAATTGAAGTTTCTCTCTTGGAATATATTCTCTGAACGACTGTCCTAGTTTCACAGAATTAATTATAGTTTGTCCGTTTACCGAAAATTGGACTATGTCATCATTGTTCTCCAAATCACTGGAGGATTCACGTAGAATTGAAATTTCCATTGCCTCCAAAGCAGCGTCAAGGTCCAGTTCAGCCTTCGAGCCTTGCTGACTGGTAGATAAATACCATATGCAGGTACCAGCAGGGCATGTTTCACTACCTGGACCGAGAATTAGAGCTTGGACAACTTCAGTGTTGTTTGATTTCAAAGAACCTGGAGGAAAAACTACTACCGCAGCCGATTCCCCTTCATTGAACCATTCTAGACATGGCTTGTCGACAATACAAGTCAATCTATGAACTTCGTATTTTTGTTGTGGAATGTTTTGGGAATCTGGAGGTGCTTGGGTTGGTGAGGCAATCACCTTTTCAGTTACTTTTACATTACTGCCATCCGAGAAAGTAGCCACTTTAGTGGATGGGTTATATGATACTAGTTGCTCGTTCAACTTATATGTAGCGCCACCAACAGCTGCAGATCTACAGAAACCCTGTGATACTTCACCAGGGCCACCATATTTCGAGTATAATACTGGGAATGGGCCGTAGACGTCAAAGCTCGACAAGTATCTACGTATTCTCTGGAATACTGCAGGCATCTTTGCGTTCATGTTGTAGCACAGACCGATAGAGAAAATAAGTTCAGAGATTTGAGCTTTCTCCAACTTGAATTTCTCCGTTAGAAATTCTTCCAAAGTTCTGTCCTGGTACGGTTGCCATATCTCAGGTTGTTGTTCCCAGTTAAACACAAATTTGATAAATCTCATGAGGTTTCTCTTAGTCATTAGAGGTAGTTTCTGGTCGGTGAATATCTCTTGTTTTGAGTTGGTCAGTTTTTCGAAGGAGTCATTTTCGTAGGTGTGAAAGTTCGATAAGGATTGGAATTCCAAGTACTGGTACACACGGGACTTCACCAGTATTGATAACAGGTCTGACTTGGCGAACAGCACCTTTGGGGATAAATCGATACCGAAATCGCGGGAGGCATACCTGTTGGGCCCTATTAGGGTGGACACGTACAGTTTTGCATTAGTGTAACCTTTAACCTCACCGGAGTTAATCCCATTCACCCACTTCTTTATCTGGTCCACAGTCAGCGTAGCCGAGGTGTCTCCGTAGTAATCGTTCTTATCTATATGCAACACAGAGGATCCTTGCCAGGACAACGCCGCTGCCAACACACTCTCCACCATACCTGTACCAATGATAACCACGTCCACTTCCTCTGGTGTGGCCTCTGGTAGCGGGTCCTCAATACCAGCAAGATGTGGCACCATCAGCGTATGCACAACGCTCGAACCGTCCCTATTATGATCGATATGTGGCACAAGTATAGAAGGTCTTCTCTCGGCCATAGACGGACGTCTCTCGGGACTCAGCATGGTCATTTACTCAAGTGTTTATGGGTCTTTTTTTTTATTATTATAATTTGGCTTGTGTACCTCACAGCGTCTCAATAGAATAAAAAAAGTCTATAGCCAACCTTTACTTTATACCTTACCATTATTGCGTCATCCGAACAAAAATTTTCCAGCACTGGCCTTGAAGAAAATTTATTCCCAGGCGATCTTCCTAATCTCCGTACCGGGAAACCTGCCAGAAAAGCTGTCAACTGCTTTAAGCCATTAAATTGTCCTTTTTCGGGACAAAAGGGGACAAATCAGCTTGCATGTGCTTTCCCCTCCACCAAAACCAAGACACTATTTGACGGGGGGGGGAGTCCTAGCGTTGTCTCTGAGATTTGTCTCTATGTGGGGGTGTAGTACAATCTCGAACAGCCCCATTGTTTGCCTCCTAGAGAAGGCTGTTTACTCTGTAATTCGTGTCCCAGGGGTTGACAAAAGTCTAAAGACTAATTTTGAGGGGATCTCCCCTCAGACAAGAAATCACAAACAGCGTTCCTTGTTATGCAGGAACAATCTGGAAATCGCCTGCTGACAGGGAATTAAGGAGAAGGACCATTTGGCCTAGTAAGACAGACTTATAGGTGGTATTACGAACTGGAGGACAGTGGCACGTAGTTTTAAGTCCTTCAGGTTGGAGCGCAGTGCGAGGATTCCGCCCACCACGAAGAGACTGCCATTTATGTGGACAGTAGCGCCCGCGGTGGTCATCACTGAGTGTGATTTCTTGGGCTTGTCCTGCTCGTAAATGTACTCGTAGTGGCCCTGGGCGTTCTTTCTGATCTTGTAGCCCTGCAGGGTGCTTGTCTCCATGTCGAAGATGTTGACGGTGTTTTGTCCCAGCAGCGGGCGTGGCTCACTGTCTGCGTCGATAGGCCCGTCGTGGTACATAGATGGCAGATCCGTCTGCGTGATACCACCGAGAAGCACAAGCATGTGGCCCTCATAGGCCATGTCGTGCCCAGTCAGCTTCAAGTCAACGGGTACTTCCTCAACAATCGTACGGGGCTCGTCTGGCGCTGCCAAGCTGATGTCACCTTGGCATTCATGGCGGGGCTTGTCCTTGATCTCCTTAGCAAAGAGATTCGATCTTGACCACACCTCGTTCTTGATATCAAACATCCAAAGATCACCGTATATCTCATCGTGGTCAGATCCACCATGCATGATTATGTTAATGCCTTTACTGTTGTACAGAATCTGCATCCGGGTCTCAAATGCCGTCATCGAGTTAGAAATTACATTGCTGTGTTCTGTGGGAGCACCGAGATTAACGGCCGAACCTTGCTGACTAGGCTTGTTCAGGCTGTTTAAGCTAATGTGACTGCTAAATTGACTATGTATACTGGGTCCCAGATCGTGGTATGCTTCTCCAAGGTCCGATTTAACACCAACTGTGGTGCCAAACAAGTTGGATGTGTTGCCTGTTAGATTCTTTGTATCAATAGAGTATTGCTCTTCTAAGCGCTTCAATAAATTCGACTCTAGGGACTCTTTTATAGGGGGGAACACTTCAGATATGGTGAAAGCTGAAAATGCTCGAGCAGATGGCCAGACTTCTTTCTTTGGCAGATTGATGAGCTCAGCCTTTGAGGCAAATTTGATGAATCCTCTTTTACCTCTAATCTCCACCGGGAGATCTATACGCCACATATCGTCAAGAGCCTTGTACTGGTCGTCCTCAGTCTGTGTGTAGCCACCGAACACAAATATAGAATGTATTGACTTGTATGGAGACAAATTGGTCTTGTTATGTATCTTTGTCTCTGAGTCGTTAGTAACTTTTGAGTCGGAACCCAGACTGTGAGGCATCTTTTTCGCAATAGAAGATAATTCTTCAGGTTGCCGGATATTGTTTTGACCGTTGCCATGATTGGTCTTGTAGTGGTGATGACTTCCGTAGTACAATTGATGCGAAGAGGTGCGTCTAGAAGAAAGTACTGAAACATTCTCTGAACTCGATGTGACAGAATTGTTAGTCAGGTCGATATTTGCAGACAATTGAATATGGCCAAATCTGGGATAAAATTTGTTATTCCTCTCAGATCCTTGTCCTGGGTTGATGACTTCAACTTTTGAAAACTTTAATGTCTCTGTGTCTAAGATATACCCCAAATTGTTAACGAACGCTCTTTTCTTCAAGTAATACTTGCCATTTTCATCCTTCTTCGTTTCTGTCTTAATCTCAAAACCACCATAGTAAAAAATATACCTATCATTTATAATCGATCCTTTTGCACAAATTAAAGGAGGTGGGGCATTACCGGAAAAATCTGGCTTACCGAACCTACTTTGCAATGTCGAATATACATATAGAAATGGATTCGATATCAGACTTGGATTGTTGATTAGTTTGGATAATAGAGGAGGAGGGAGGTTTTTGATGGGATCAACATAGAAGTCAGAAAGGTCCGGAGCTTCTTCATCAAACCTATAGCATGCTGTTAAACCACCAATAATATATATGTTATTATTCAAGTGTACTGAACAATGGTACACTAGGCCCGGCATTTTATAGTCAGCAAAAATCGATGGTACAATAGAAGTACCAGAGTATGTATCGTAATTCTTCGGTACAAAGTCCAATCCTTTTATGAATAAAGGACAAGCCTTTGAAGTGAAGTAGTCTCGGTAGATAGCTGCTGCTTCTTCGCTAGGTTCTCTATAATCTAAAGTTTGTTGCAGTTTTTCAGGTTTCAATATGTAATGATATTTCCGCTTTACAACAGGCATCCAGAGATTGTGCCTATGTATAACCTCCGAATCTCTAAATTTGACACTCAACGGTTTTTTATAATACAGCAGATATGGTTTAGTAGAGTTGAAATAAGTATCGTTGTTGTCACCAGCTTCATTGTTAAGGTTCTCCATGTTCTTATCTGATTTATTATCATTATTATCGAAGTGTGGTCGAAATGGTGAATCACGATAGAATTGACTTCTGTCCATCTTCATGATTTTTTGCAATATGGACGGGTTTAGCTTATGCTCTTTATGAATGAGGAAATCATTTAATACTTTATATATACTTTGCCTTTCATTTTGTAGGATAGATGTCTCAATAGAACTTGTAATTGAGCCGTGTCTATGCTGATCTGGATTAAATTGTATGTCATTCATTGAGCTCAAGTTAGTATAACTATTAGTTGCACTATTGACTGTATGGTTCATTATGTTTGAGAAAGCGCTCCTGTATTCGTAATAACATTTCAATAGTTTTTCATTCTCCAAACATATCTTGTCGTTATTATTCTTTTCCAATGGTTCTGCAAATATTGAAACATAGTTCGTTGCAAAACTTAACGGTTCAAACGTTTCATATCTAGAAGGACTATCGGATTTCATAAATTTACTTATGCTTCCAGGAACAGATATTAAAGTGGGTTTTTCATGGTTGCTGTTTATGTTAACAGACCCATCGTTCACTATTCCTTCCATAATGGAAGTATAAGTACTTTTAATTAATTGGAAATGGCTTTTCCCCCAAAATTCAACTAAAAATACAAAACCGATATAATGATTGAACTTATACCCGGCTGTCAGAATGTAAAACTTGCTACCTTCAAATTGTTTCTATCACACGATCACCTCGAATGTAAACAAAAAAAATCTATCAAAATAAAACTGATTAAAATTATTTTTCTCTTATTAAAATACTTTCCTGAATCTAATTGACCTAAAATATACTCTTGTAGTATCGACTTTATAATACCTTATCGCTAATCTTTTCTTCCAAGAGTACAGACCCTTGCTCTTTTCGGAATTATGTCTATCAAGTTTTTATTTGATCCTGTTGTACTTAAATACTGAGAACAATGGCAATTCCTTCCACACTTGCTCTCGACATATGAAATATTATTTGAAAAGAACCCAACCCATTGTTTCCAATTGCTAAAATCCATCGGATTAAATTGCTAACAAAGGGATTTTCAATTTTTTGATGAGGGATGTGCGAGATGACGTTATATGCTTTTCCGTCTGTAGTAGCAACTGGAGGGGACAACGCAAACTGATGGTTCTTGAGCCAACCTTTACATACCATTAATCATATTTTGCGGATGTTAATCATGTAGTGCGGATATTAATCATGCATTGCAGATTTAATGGCCACCAAATAGATAAACCGTGTTTATGGATGTTGCTTGGCAGGAGTAAATAAACTATGACATTCGCTATCGTCACGAACTGAAGTCATCAAATATCACATCAATTGTATACAAGAATAATATTTAAATATATAGCATAACTATTTAGGGAAAGCTTCACGACAAGGGGTCGTGGCATTCACAAGATTGGTACCTTGTCCAACCAGTACTTTCTCTATTTCCAACGGTTTTGTTTCATTCAAAGAATCCATAATTACAATCTGCTGATTTTTGCATTGAACCTCTTGATAGCCATTATCACGGTCATTAATATTCATACTGTTCCCTTGTATTAATGCGCCAATATCAACATAGTCATCATCAGTTATTGCATCTGGTGTTTGAGAGAGTTTTAGTTGAGGTGATAGTTCAACATTTCCGATGTCATTACTGTTAAGATCAGGATCTCGATACTGATCCATACCATCCAACACATTTACTATTGTCAACAAAGAAGTGAATTCCTGAAACTCATCCCACTTAGAACAAGGCAGCAGAAATCCTAAAAGCATCGATGGGTCTAAATCACTAAAGTTGAGTTTCCCAAAATTTTCGGTATGACATGATTCATCAAAGTCATCAATTAACGCTGTTTGTGAATTATGAGGATCAAAAAAAAGTAAAGTATCATCAAAATACCCAAAAAAATAAAGCGACGATGAGGGCCTGCCCCCAGCTATGCCAACAGAAAATGGCGATTCTAACATTGTCTTGATTTCGCCCCAATATCGTTCATGAACAGAATCGAGACCCAGTTTTATTCCCAGCAAAATTAAAATATTTCCATTTGGATACCTATCTATCATACCTTGTATATTCTCCTTAAAAATGTCTCCAGAAGACACTGATATATAACACGCCTCTATACCATAGCATGGATTTTCCTGTATTAGATACCTGATACATGTAGCGGTAGTTGCGGGACCAAACCATTCACCTGGTGCTATTTTGTTATATATCCGACCACATTTGACAAAATTCTGCAAAGAAAAAGCTGATTTAGTATTATCCTTAAATAAATCAGTGATTTCCTTCGTGTCATCCATTTCGTATATATACGGCTGATCTTTAACGGTAGATTTTACTCTTTGAAGAGCATTTCCCAATAAACTTTGACCTGTTCTAATCATACAGCCCCATCCTACATCTGTAAAAAAGCACTCTCTATTATTGAAAACATTCTCAATAGCATCGATCGGATTTATTCTCAGCATTATTAGTGGGTTTATTGGGGAGGGCCCATCTGGTGCCCGTTCAATGGGTTCAAAATTTGTTCTGTAAGTAAAATTTAACTTAGATCTTATAGCATTCAATATTTCCTCAGGTATTTCACTGTTTGTAGTAAACCATTGCATTAATGCGTTTATTCCCGTGTTGCGATCAACAGCATAGCTGTACTTTTCTCCCAGTATAACTACCAAATGTCGTACCTTCTCGACCTCATTATCCTCTTGATTTGAACTCAAACTATCATTATCAGTATCTACATTAACACTCTTGTTTGTAGCTAGCACTTCTTGTAACCGATTCGATATATTATGTATCGTTTCCATCTAAAACTCCTTAAATTATCAGTATCAATAAAATAAAAAGAGCTAATAAAACACTATATTGTTAATCTGATCTCACCATTACCAACTAAAACTAAAGCTTTCTTAAGTATTATTGAATTTACCGATGATATGGCTTCTTTTACCTGGCTTGACCATCATTAAGTAAAGCTTTGATCTAACTAACTGCCCTTTATTTTATCACTTTTTTATTTCACCGATTTTGTTAGAGGCGATGAGCTAGGATGAAATGCTCACATTTCTGAATAAATTTGCATATATTAGTGCAATGCTACCTTGAGGTAGTTAATATGAAAAAAGTTAACAACTATACAACGTCTAACCTTTTTTTTGGTGTATTAAATAATCATTGATTAAATTTTGGTCAGATGGCTAAGAGACATAAGCACTTCGAAAGTAGAGGTGGGTTTAGGAAGAAAAGAGGTGGCGGTAGAGGTAGCCAACGTGGCCGGGGCAGTAAAAGAGGAAGAGGTGGTAGATTTAGAGGGTTTGAAGAAACTGAGAGAAGTGCATCTGAGCCTGGTGCTTGGCTGAATTCGTCTGTGCCGCTAGGAGATGGTGATCTAAGTAATCCAGACATGATGGTAGATAATTATCGACCAAGGAAACATATATCTCAGGATACTATAACTGACCATTATTTTGGTCGCAAATCAAGTCTAAAATTAAACTCTATGCGAATGGCTGGTCTAAGACATAATGATTGGAGAGACCCAAATAATGGCAACAGCGCATCATTTCGAAAGAGACCCATAGAATTTATAAAAGCCAACTGTACTTATGATCCTTCGAGAGACTTAATATTACAATTAGCAAACAGATCCAAGAATCAAGAATCAAAAGAACCTGAAGAAGATGCCAATAAATGTTCAGAATACGCAGAACATTCCGAAAAAGATATGGAAATTGATACAGCCGCAACAGAAAATGACGCTAATATTAGTTATGATGAATCTGATACAGATCAAGAAATTGGTAATTTTAATCACAGTATAGAAAATTCTAAGCATAACAATAACATTTCAGAGTGTGATATCACCGCCGTTACGGACCAGGAACTATTTTTTGTGGATGAAGAAGGAATGGACATATCTCAAAAACCCACGAAGGTAGTGCATATAACCGAACATGAGAAAAAAATGGGGAGTAATGTTGAGTTTCATAATGTTTTAACAGTCGGAAAAGTCGAAATAT
This sequence comes from Nakaseomyces glabratus, assembly GCF_010111755.1. Taxonomy (NCBI): domain Eukaryota; kingdom Fungi; phylum Ascomycota; class Saccharomycetes; order Saccharomycetales; family Saccharomycetaceae; genus Nakaseomyces; species Nakaseomyces glabratus. Next base: position 754,041 of record NC_088960.1, read on the forward strand.
CACTTAATCAAGATGAAAACGATGAGGTTTATGTTGACAGAAAACCCACAGCAAAATACCATCCCTTTCATAACTATATTTCAAATGTGATAGAGCGTATGCAGGAAGAAGAAAATATTGATTCTGATGACTTTGAAGATGAAGATGATATATATCTAGACAACAGTGGCAACGACATGCCTGAAACGGAACTTGACCAAGATGAAATTATAGATTTACAAAGACATGACGATAAAGATCACGCTGTCCAAACCTGTGCAATCCCAACTAATACTCTTTCAAATGATCTTGACACTCTTCATATTACGGAAAGTAACGATGACAGAATAACTATTAATAATCATAACATGGACTCCACTGTTGAAACAGATAAAGAAAAAGATCCTGAATTTGGATTTTTGGAAGAAGATTATGCAGTAAACACATCTGAGGTTATCGTAGATAATATAAGACTGGGACTAAACGACAATAGCTACTTTTTAAAGTGCTATAGATTTTTCGGCGACTACTCCTTTCATTGGATTGACCAAGAGGCTTTTGTTTCGTTTCTGACAGAAGACCTCGAACTCCCTATGAATCGGGTAGGGGCCTATTTAGCGTATGTGAAAAATAGTTTAGTACCAGATGAAACACCACCGTCACCGACATACTCTGATATTCCATTTTCAGATACCAGCAATGAATCAGATGAGGATAATGCATTACCTAATGTTGATGCGGTATCTTCTTGCAGTAATGATGATGAAGATGAAGAGTTAGGAGATGATGTAGACGACCTTGTTTCATACTCCTTGAAGTACGCTAACTCTAGAAACATTGATTATGAAACAAGAGCATTAGAATTCACAGGCAAGGGTAAGAAAAAGAAGCTTTTGGTTAATGAACAGCTTGACTTGGATAATGAAACCATGGAAACATTACAAGCAAAGTTATCTAAGAGAATGGAGAACAAAGCCAAAAAGAGAAGGTTGAAAGAAGATTTTATTGATAAGGAGAATATGAACTCTGATGATCTATTTTTGAAATACCCATATGGTTTCCACGTACAGAATATTAGAGATGAATTCGAACTCTTTTTGACAAGAAATAAGGACAGAATGTCCTTTCCTCCACTCGATCCACATGGAAATAAAGTAATAACCAAATTTGCAACCTGTTATAATATAAAAAGTAGCAAAGTTGGAAAAGGTAATCACACTCACATAATGGTCGAGAAAGTAAAGAAAACCAAATGGAGTAGACCAAATTACAACATGGTCTTACAACTCACTAGACAAAGACCTGTTTTCATGCGAATTGATGTACGCAGACCAAAAGAAGATGCAATCAAAGAGAACAGTGGTAGAAGAGGACCTACTGCTAAATTTCATGTTAAGGAAGGGGAAGTTGTTGGAGAGAATGCTCCTGAAATCGGTCAGGACAATATTGGAAGAAGAATGCTTGAGAAATTGGGCTGGTCTAGCGGAGAAGGTCTTGGTGCACATGGCAACAAAGGTATCAGTATACCAGTTATGGCTCGTGTGAAGAAAAGTAAATCTGGTCTGAGACATAGTAAAGAAGACGAGGACACAGGCCGTTCCTCATCATTCAGAAAAAAATAGTATAATTCTTTTTCTCTCATAGATTTTGAATAGGTAAGGAACAGCTACATGATATTATAAACAACTTGTTCAGTTATTTATTCCTTTTATATTATGCTGCATATCCATCTCTAGCATTCATTAAGTGTTTTTTTTATAAAATCTTTATTTTTAATGGATTATATTAGGTTATTCGATGTGTTATGTAAATTGCATTTTTTTTCAACTTTGTATATTTATACTACGCGTAATCTTGACAAATGATTCACCTTAATTTTTGTGTTTACAAAAAAAATAAAAACAACTATTGAAAACGATGTATTGCGCAGCTATATATTAATTGAAATATATAAAATATCCCAGTATATCTGAAGCTACTATCTTTTGACTTTAAAGTTAAAAATCAAAAATACGTTGAGTTTTTACCAAAGGTTTTGTTACTAAAACTCCATTATTCGGTATACGGGCATTTTACGTGGAGAAAGGATCCTAACATTCGAAATACTGATAGAAAAAATTATAAATAGGAATATAAAATGTCTTTGTCAGTTGAAGATCAGCGAGCTGAACATATGCGTAAAGAGGCAGCGCTTGTTGCACTTCAATATGCATATGATGAAGAGGATAAAGAAAACCACCCGCTTCGAGAGACAAATGGCCACTTTTTAAACCATCCAAAAACCACAATTCCTCACTCAACTCCGCTAGTTAAAATTGATGATTTTAACTCTAAATATGAAAAAGAAATAGAAACATTAAAGGATCAGCTATTTAGTATCAAGAATTTACTAGGCATCGAAGACCCAGATAGTGAGCACAGCGATTATGAATTAATAGAGACATCGATTAAAAAAATGAAAGGACAAATAGAAAACGCTCTTAAAGAGAATAGGATGCTCAAAGACCAGGCTGTCGAAAATGCATCGGTAACCAGTTCCAGAATATCAGAATTAGAGACAAAGATGAATGAATTAACAGCGCAGAATCAAACACAAAATGAACTCATACAAAGTTTGAAGAAAGACAATCAACTGAAGGAGGAGGAACTTCAGCAATCTTCAAAGGCGGCTGAGCAACTTACTTTGGAATTAGATACCTCAAAGGAAGAGATCAAGAATTTAACGAATGAAAGGATGTCCAATAGGGAGTATATTAAGACATTTATCTTATTTGGTAGACCAATCGGTGAAATAATAACAGATTGTTTAGATTCTTCGATAAATGTGTTGGATGACTCAATTAAGAAAACTCATGCTGACATTGTCAGCTTCAAAACAAATCAAGATATAAATTATACTTCGATACAAAGTAAGGCGGTAGAAAGACTAGATGAAATTAAAGCAATCTTAAGCCAATTACCTCAGCAAATAAAGGACAACGAAAATTTGAACTCTGAAAAGCTCAATGAATTGGTCTCAAAATATAACGAGCAAAACCTAGAAACCATTGAAAAAGTCAATAAGACCAACAAGATAAGCACGGGAATAAACAATGAGACATTGAATTTGATCACACAAGTCAACGAGTTGAAGAGCGAAATACAGCAATTACACTCAGAAGTTGAGCAAATCAATAACCAACAATTCAATCTACAAGAAATTCTGCAAGAAAAAGAGCAATTACAAAAGACAGTATTTGAGTTACAGCTACAATTGAATACAGAGAGAGAATCCAAGATGGAATTGCAACAGTTAAACGATTCAAAAGATAATAAGTTACTATCAATAACAGGAAACACAAATAATATGTTAAGCTTTGAAAAACTGAAACAGTTGGATAATTCATTTTGCAAAGAAGAATACGTATCATTAAAAATCAGCGAGATCGAAGATATATCTTTAGTTCAGCTTCAAAATATGGCTAAAATGATATGTATGTACTTCAGAACTCCATTTGATAAACTCGATATCAAACTACCATTAGCGGCAATTCAAATCATTCACGAACGCAAAATCCTAATACATTTTGCTAATATTCTTAATGAATACTTTATGAGCAAGCCGCTTTCAATGAAAAAATGTACCGATAGTGCCTACTGTGAATGGCAGCTATCTCATAACATATTTAGAATTGAGCATCCCTTAAAATTCAAATTAGAGGAATTATACACAACAATCTTACGTTCAACTTGAGATTTGATCTTACCTTCTCTATAGATTTCACCAAGCATGAATCACTTTCATATTGATATCCATTATTTCTATCTATGCGATCCCGATTTCAGTATCATTTTTTTCATATTGCAATGCGCAAAAAAAAAAAAGTGAAGCGATGCCTGAAAAAAAAAAACAACTAAAAACATTGAAAGGTTATGTGATCGCCATAATCCATCAAGTGAGGCCAGTACCAAAGTCTCAACTAATTTACTGTTCTGTTTTATCTTTCTACTACTAATTCCTATAGAATTTTCCATCTGAAAAACTATTAAGAATTTGAAAAGATATATTACGTATCGCATAGAAAGGTGCGCTAGGAAATAACATTCGCTTATAAAAATACTGAGGGCAAATTGATCTATGATCAAAAAATGAAAACATGTTATTATGACCTACTTGAGGTACGATCTGATGCAAGTGATCTTGATCTAAAAAAAGCTTATAGACGGAAGGCATTACAGTATCATCCTGACAAAAATCCAGATAATGTGGAAGAGGCCACCACAATATTTGCTGAGATAAGAGCTGCCTATGAAGTCCTTTCTGATCCCCAAGAGAGGGCTTGGTATGACAGTCACAAAGAGCAGATCTTATCAGATACCCCGCTCAATCCAAACGATGAAGATGATGACTACGTTGTTGACAGCACTGTTACTGGTGTCACAACAGAGGAATTGATGATGTTTTTCAATTCCTCTCTGTACACTAGTATAGATAACTCTCCGGCCGGCTTTTACCAAATTGCAGGAAAAGTGTTTGCTAAAATCGCAAAAGATGAAGTGAGTTGGGGTCTCCGATTAGGTTTAGATGGCTACAAAAATTATAAGGATATGGAATTTGAAGAGCACATAAATAGCAGAGGTTATATTTTAGCTTGTGATAGTAGTAAAGCAAACCTAAGCAACCTTTTGTTCCCAATATTTGGATATTCAAGTACCAGCTATGAAGAACTAAAACTATTTTACACAAAATGGTCATCTTTCAACACACTAAAGTCATTTACATGGAAGGATGAATATATGTACTCCCGGAATTACGATAGAAGGACTAAGAGAGAGATCAATAAGCGGAACGAAAAAGCGAGGGCTAAAGCTAAGGAGGAATATATAAAAACAGTAAAGAGATACGTCAATTTCATAAAGAAACTCGATCAACGGATGAAAGAGGGTGCTAAAAAGGCTGCCGAAAAGCGACTAGCCGATGAAAGACTAAGAAAGGAAAATGAAATGAAACTTAGAAAAGAGCGTCTAAATAATGAACAAGGTGCGCAGTTTCACTTACAAAGCTGGCAAACAATTGATCAAGAGAATTGGAAAGAATTGGAAAAGCAATATGAAAAAGAATTTGAAAAGAGAAATGTTGACAAGGACGATGAACTAATAGGACATGAATTTACTAAAAATCAATTTCAAACTAATAATAATTCTCAGCATGAAGATGTTGACGAAATTATTATCTATGATTGCTTCATTTGTAAGAAGTCTTTTAAGTCAGAGAAGCAGCTTGAAAATCATATTAAGACCAAATTGCACAAGAGAAATCTTGATCGAGTACAAAAAGAGATGAAGAAAGATAGTATGGCATTGGGTTTAGATGAACTTTCCGATTATAATGATTTTGACTCTGCAGAATCTGAAACAGAGAAATTGTACTCTGGAATGGACCTTAATGACATCGATGCTGAACTAAAAAAAATCGAGGAACAACTAGCACAATCATCTGTAACAGATAGCGAAGATTTTACTGACGACAACAATGATACTGAGGACCAGAATAGCCTGGTTGACAAATTATCAAACACCAATTATGATATCGAGATTGATGATGAGATTAATGATGATACCAATGAAGAAGTACAGATCTCAGGAGCTGATAACTCAGAAACACAGAACGCTGAACAAGACCATGATAGCAATGGCGACTCAGAAGAGGAGAAAGAAGATGAACTGACTCGTATACTGCGTGAACTTGAGGAAAGTAAGACCTCAAGATCAAATTTTAGTGATAGTGATGAAGAATGGTCAAATAAAAAGAAGACAAAGGCTAAAAAGAAAAAAAATAAGGCAAATACACCAGACAAGCAACCAGTCACTGCCAACAAAAATGATGCTAAAGAGGTTTGTGGAGAATGTAGAGCTGAGTTTGAAAGTAGGAATCAGCTCTTTAGTCATATACAGACAGAGGGTCATGTATCGCCCCTTTCCAAAGTCAAAAAGGGAAAAAGATCCAAAAAAAATAAATAGCATGATTTAACTCAGAATATTATAAATATAATGCATCAATTACAAAATTACTTAATATTATGTATCATAACCATTTAGAACTAATCATCTCAAATTGCTTGGAAACATCATTTCTTATGACGAATATCTGTTGCACTTTTTTTCCTCTGTTTATTCAAACGTACATTAAATCCCGGTCATTCTCAAAGCAAAAAAAATTCAGCGAGTCAAAATTTTGAGATTTTTCCAACAGAGAAGATTACAGAAAAGTCCAACAAATAGAAACATATCTTGCTTGGAGACATAACGATAAATAAAATACTACATCGATTAAACAAGTACTGGGTTGACCTTACTGCCACATTTGGTTTCTTTGCAAAAAAAAAGAATTTGAAGCTACTTATTACTCACAACAGCGGTGCCTGATCCTTATAATACACACATACATTGGAAATTACTGGTATTACCTAAAACTTGTTTAGGATAGAACAAATAATATTAAACTGGATTTGAAAACAAAAGAATTTTCATCAAAGCTGTACTTATAGTTAGATTTACGATTTGTGGGAACACTAACATTTCGAAATAATACCTGGACGAATAATTTACATTCATTATTATTTTTTGGCAGAATAGGTGTTATTAGATACCATCGATTTTGATTCATTAGAATAAGAACACTATATCATCAGCTCAAAATATTAGCACAACAACACAATTTTTATAAAACCTCCTTAAGAACAAAATATGGGTGACTCACGCAATACTGGAACTATCTCTAATCTATCGAGTGCTTTACGTCAAGTAAATATCGGCAGTGGACAGGATCAAAAGAATATAAATTATGAGTTTTCAAATGGTCTAAATAACAACGTTAATGATAATGGAAATCACAATTTGGTAAATACAAATGAAGATAACGTCAATAAAGATGGTAGCATAAATACCAATATGATGTCTCGCCAAGTACCTATTCAGCACACTCATGGATCGCAACTATTACAACAAGAGCGTATGAATGAACAACAATTCAACCCGATGGAGTATTCCAGAATATCGAAATTTTTTCAAAACCAACCCATGGAAGGTTATACCTTATTCTCTCATCGTTCTGCACCAAATGGATTTAAAGTGTCAATAGTTTTGAGCGAACTAGGCTTACAATATAACACAATTTTCTTAGATTTTAATCTAGGGGAGCACAGGGCGCCAGAATTTGTTTCAGTAAATCCTAATGCTAGAGTTCCAGCTCTAATAGACCATGGTTTGGAAAATCTCGCCATATGGGAATCTGGTGCTATATTGCTGCACTTAGTAAATAAGTTTTACAAAGAAACCGGCAATCCACTACTTTGGTCTGATGATTTAGCTGACCAAGCGCAGATAAACGCTTGGTTATTTTTCCAAACATCAGGCCACGCTCCAATGATCGGTCAAGCACTTCATTTCAGATATTTCCATACTCAAAAAATTGAAAGTGCTGTGGAAAGATATACGGAAGAAGTTAGAAGAGTTTACGGTGTTATCGAAATGGCACTTGCTGAGCGGAGAGAAGCATTAATTATGGAATTGGACACAGATAATGCTGCAGCTTACTCTGCAGGAACTACACCTTTGTCACAGAGCAGGTTCTTTGATTACCCAGTTTGGCTGGTAGGTGACAAGCTGACAATTGCAGATCTATCCTTTGTTCCTTGGAACAACGTTGTGGACAGAATAGGTATAAATATTAAGGTAGAGTTTCCAGAGGTATATAAATGGACGAAACACATGATGAGAAGACCTGCTGTCATAAAAGCCCTTCGCGGAGAGTAAATTAAGGAAACCACTGTTGGTTGGTCCTTTTTCAGGACGCTCCTTAGATCTTCATAGTTATCTGGCCGATGACTACATTTGCATATAAATAAAGGTGCACATTACTTTTTTTTTCTAAATCCATTTCCCTCAAAAGAGCGGAGGTAGATAGCTTGCCTTGTTAGTACCTTATGTCACTAGATAAATATTAAATAAACTACTATAACTAACATAAAAGTAATTTGCAAGCGTCTGTATTGTTTGATGGAATTGTAACCGCATACCGAATTGCTATATCACAGTCCAAAATTTTAATCGAAATATGTAATGGAGAAACTTAATGCTAATGAAAAGAGTATTTAATTTAAAATAATATATATAAACTAAACTTTAATATGCTTCAGTTTTACCTTTACATCTTTTATCAGTTTCAGATAAATTTTTGACACATTATTTTCTTACTTCGGACGTAAAACCGATCATAAATGTAATAAAAAATTGCGATGAGGGCCACAATAGGAACAATGGCATTATGTATTTGACTCGTGCCTGAATATCCATTTTTGCAAGCAAGGTCTATGACCGATAATAAATCACTTGAAGAAGATTTACAGTCTTATTGTTGGCGGTCAATAAAGTGAGAGAAAAAGATAGTATCCAGCCCAATACATAGCATAACAATCGAAGAATAATTAGAGCTGCTGTCATATGTCATGCATCAGATATGAAATCCTTAAGTGAAATATGTCAGATACACTTGATGCGGCATTGTAACCGAATAGAAGGTGTCAACAATGTACCATACAGACTCATCAGTGGAATTCTAGAGAAACTGAAACTGGATCAGCTGAGAAAACTAGAGTCTACAAATGTACTATTATTACTAGAGGACGAAGAGCTGTGGCTAAAACTGCTTACAAATAATTTTCCAACAAATGTCCACGAGATATATATCAGTAAAAAGGATAAGATAATAAACTACTACATATCATATTTTGAAGAACACGATCCTTTACTTGTTCACGACAATGAAGAACTGCTAAGAAATTGGATTCAACAGTGTATAAAGAAGAACCCTGACAATGGCAAATATCGACTGCCTTATAGGATGCTGTACGACAAATATGAATCGGATATGATTGAGAAGCAAGAAGAGAGTGCTAGACGATTGAGGCAACAAATGAGGCAGATTGAAGAGCAAAGGCAAAAGAAACAAACAGAGTTAATAGAAGGAAAGTCGCTTGCCTTTGGAACTAGCAGACGCTCTGGTAGTAATAATGAGAGATCGGAGTTATTTCGTAAATCATTGAAAGATCACAAAGACAGACTGCAACACTTCAAAAGTGGCGGGTTTGATGTTACTCGTAGACTCGATGACAGTAAACGGAAAGTATACAATAATAGAGTTGCATTTGGTGGGGGATCTGGGAGTATAAATACAAACAGATCATCGATTAAAGTGTCAGCAGGGAATAAAGACGAACGAATAGACACTAGTAATCAGGCTAAACCGGCATTATCACCAGGTAAAGAAACTCCAAAAGAAAATAAACCGATAGTCAAGAAAAGGCGATCAGAGAGGGAAGAACCCAGCATATTTCTAAAAAATAAGAGACCGAACATGATTCGACGTGTTTTCGATACAAGGCCTTCACGTCCCGAACACTCAAATAGAAACACAGAAATAAATACTTCGCCAGTACGACATAGGAATGACACAGCAAATACTTCCCCAGTGCGACACGTTAACGTATCTACAGAGACACCAAAGATCGGAAAGAGGAAGAAGTCATCTTTCTTTAACTTAAAATGATCTTTACAGTTATATAGACCCAATAAACTGCATTTGTAATTATACTATATAGGTATAAATCTATTGTATGCTCGGCACACAATACGTAAATAACCATATGACTCAGTTTTAATGACGGATATTTGCTCCGTGGGAACAACACACAACTCCACTTCGGATCCGTTTCGTTATCAGTATCGAACACCTTGGTGGATCCGGCTCATCTCCATTCTGATGTCTTTCCGTGGGACTCTTCGCAAACCATTCAAGAATTACACGTGATAAATCCGCACCAATCTGGGGGCGAAAGGATGCGGGAATATTATCGGATATGTCGTTTCGGTGTTTCTAATAGTCTCGTATGATCTTCAAAATTCACAGGAAACGTTCCGTTTTCTTAGTATCAAGTTTCTACGAGATTATCACTCTTAAGAATTGCCATCTGTTTGTGTAATCCTTTTTTGTTGTGATGCTTTTCTTTTCGTGTTTTCGTGGAGTCAGAATGAAAACTGTACAGTAGAACCGGGAGGTACGTGTTTGGGATGGTAGTATATCTACCGACAAACACATTATAGTGGCATCCCTGGGTGCGATAGGTTGTTAATGCAGATAGTCTCTCACAAGACACTTGCGATACTAACACATCGGTGTTATTGCATCGCTTTCCTTTGAATTGAAATGCTCTTCTCGCACTGTAAAAAGCAAAAAATTGAAATTTTTCAATTCCATCGAGAAACTGAAGAAAAAATTTGACAAAAAAAAAAAGATAATGTGTGTGATGGGCAAAAATTTAACAAAACACCAGTATTATTGTAAAAAATCATTACAAATCGTTAGAAAGTCGTGTAGCTTTTGATTTCCAGCTACTTCTAATCATCTTATTACTTTTAAGAGCTCAGTTCTGTTTTATTTATGCACTTGAGCATATCCCATTATTCTCCTTTTTTTCTAATATTCCAAAATTAATTATTTATATAAACGTTTCATAATTTGCTTTGGTCTTTATCTCGCTAGACTATACAGTTAGCCAACCCAGAAGATTTAATTCTAAAAGAGGTAATCGAACGATGTTTAAGAAGCTTACAGGTAAGAAAGAGGTCAAGAAAGTTGATGAATCGAAGCTTATATCCATAGATAAGCCAATCAAGTCTCTTCCAGAAGAGATTAAGAGACCGGAAGAAGAGAAGTTGACTGCTGAACAACAAGCGAAGTACGATGAAGTCTACAAGTACCTCACAAATGCTGAATTGAAAGTTGGTAATAAAGAAAAAAATCCAACTGAATCCTCGGGTTTAATCGATGAAGAAAGAGCATGGCTAACCAGAGAGTGTATAATACGTTACTTAAAGGCTACTAAGTGGCATGTTAAGGATGCCATTGACAGAATCCTAGGATCATTGGCCTGGAGACGTGAATTTGGAATTAACCATTTGGGTGAAGAAAATGGTGACGAGGTTACATCGGATTTGGTTGCTGTAGAGAATGAAAGTGGTAAACAAGTTGTTCTAGGGTATGAAAATAATGCTAGACCTATTTTATACTTGAAACCGGGTAGACAAAATACCAAAACCTCGCATAGACAAGTTCAACATCTAGTTTTTATGTTGGAAAGAGTAATTGATTTCATGCCTATTGGTCAAGGATCTCTAGCTTTATTAATTGATTTTAAAGAGTATAGTGATGTACCAAAGGTGCCGGCTAACAGTAAAATTCCTCCAATTGGTGTAGGGAAAGAGGTTTTGCATATTCTACAAACACATTATCCAGAAAGACTTGGAAAAGCTTTGCTGACAAACATTCCTTGGTTAGCTTGGACATTTTTGAAACTTATCCATCCATTCATTGACCCAATGACCAGAGAAAAGTTAGTCTTTGATGAACCTTTCACAAAATATGTTCCTATGGATCAACTAGATGCCATTTATGGTGGTCATTTGAACTTCAAATACAAACATGAAGTATATTGGCCTGCTTTGATTGAATATTCAAAAGAAAAGAGAGAACATTACATGAAGAGATTCCAGAAATTTGGTAGTAAGATTGGTTTGAGTGAGTACGACTTGAGAGGAACTCATGAAACACCACTGTATCCTGTCAACTGATTATATCATCCCATTTATTTGTATTTTTTTGGATGATTACTAATAAACATTCAATTATTTCCAGCTATAAGACATTCCCTCTCATGGACACATTATTGTAATACTGTAACCGCCCAATACATTTTATAGAATCATTAAATAAAGAGAATAATCTATTCATGATAATATAAAACTAATTCAGTTAATTCCGATAAGCACTTACATATCATCGAAAATTCTGTCACAGATTGCAGTGATGTCCCTCTAGTTTATCTGGGAAATATTGAAACAATATATAAAGAAAAATACTATATTAATGCAGTTCGAGGTATATCAATGTGCGATATATTACTATACAAAGATTATTCGTATTCAAATGGTTTGGCACATTTTCTTCTCTCTTGTACACCAGTAAATGGCGACACCATGGTTTGCCAATCCACAGCATACATCAACCCACCGGCGCCATTATCAGATCTAGCAAAAACTACACCTAAATCATTTCTTGCAGTTGTCAAATAATAATTATTCCCATCACCTAATGATAATATCTGAGCTCTGATTATATCACCAGGCTTGTAGGATTCTATCACTTTTACTCTGTCTCTTTCAGTAGCTCTAATGTCTTGTGACCTGATCATACCACGGAATGTTTCTCCCAAATCAGAAGAGGCCTGAGATACAGAAAATGTTGATGCCCCAGAACCACCACCTGGTGCAACTTTACCAGCACCATTACTACCAACACCACTATCTAGAGGGATTGGTTCATTCTCTACTGCCAATATTTCAACGTTTACCTTCTGTGCCGATATTCTTGTTACTCTAGCAAGAACAACATCTCCTTCTTTTGGTAAATTATTCGCAAAATTATTATCCTTGTTTGATTTGTACTCAACTTCTAGATCCTTCGGTATTGGAACTACTCGAACCTCTACATACTTCACCGTTCTATCAGTGTCTCCTTCGGTGGTTACCGTATTATTCTCTTTTGTTTCTGTAGTCTCGGGTTCTATTTCTTGTGTTTCTACTACACCAACCACTGTTGATACAATCGCATCTAGAGAATGTTGATTGTATTTATATTTTTGCAAACTGCAGCCTCTTCCTGGGGTATATTTATAGATTATAAGCTTGTCTTCTTGCTTCTCAGAGCCGATTTCGGGACATATTAAGTCTCCTGGAAAGACGGTTTGATCTATAGGTAAGTGTTCAGACATTAATTCTTGAGCAGACTTCTAGTTATTGAAATCTAGTTCAAAGTTATGCTAATCCCGATTCAAGCTTTATTTGTGTTAATGTAATTTATACAGTTTTGTATGCATGCCAAAAGTTTTTCAGCTTCTCTTAGTTATTTTTTTTTTCAGCTCATCGCAAATTTTGAATGTGCATAACGATAACTATATACTTAAACCATCAGTTGTCAGCTCTCTCAAATGACTAGGGAATGTTAGAAAAAAAATGCATAGTATGTAAATATATAATATTTAACTCTGTGAAATCCAAAATACACAGGTGCTATTGAAGAAAATTGGTGAACAAAAGTTATTATAATGAACCTCTTACTATTCCGATCCGATAAATTTCATGTTTCAGAAAATACTCAATAGTAGTGGGTATAACATTTAGATTCTTCATGAATTTCCATCTCATCTTTTATTTCATTGAGTTCAGCTTTAATCATTTGAGCCAATTGTGGTGTTAATTGGTTACAGGTTGCAATATCTGGGCGTCTGTCATACTCTTCTTCTCCATAAGTCTCAAAAAGTAATATCTCGGAAGAGAAGCATACTTTCAGCTGAGGGATTCCATGAGAGCCAGTCTCTGGTATTTGAAGAAGATTCAAAGCAGGCTCCTGTAAGCCTAGTCCTTCATACTTTCTTAATTTGGTCGCCCAATTTTCATCAATTTGATGTAAGTTTTGCTCATATTCTAGTTGACTGTCATCAATTTCATTGAAGTCCTCGTTCTCAAATTCATTAGGATCAATAACCTTATTGTCAAGAACTTGATAGTTTCCAGGAGTGCTAGCAGGTGGTGAAGGTAACGAAGTTTCAATTCTGTCTTGTGGAATCTTGTATTTAAAGACATCTTCATTTTCTTCAGTAAGTGAGCTCTTCTGTTCAGCTGCTCTAGTTTCAATTTGTTGTGTAGTTTCTTTTTCTGTTCCTTGATCATACATGCTCTCCACCAGTTTATTGTTGTTTGGTAACAGTTCCTGACTATTATAATTGATACCTAATCCTACATCTAGTTCGTCACCAAAATCAATTATGTTCGCAAAATCCATAATATCAGTTATTAATTGTTCATCCTCCTCATATATTAAATCCTCCTTCTTAGTCAAATTTGGTATAGGTTCTCTATTAGTAATAGTGTCATCTGTCGAAATTAGTTGATTGAATTGAGCTTCCATATTTTCCACATTGAAAGCATTGGTATCATACTGCTCTTCCTCATATTCATATTGAGTTCTACCATAGTCATCATGTGAATGGTCAAGTTCAACAACACCAGCAGGTTGTGGAGAAGATTCAATAGTAGAAGAAATAGTAGGAGGTTCAAACATACCATTTCGAAGAATGCTACTGGCTGGGGATTTGGTTAGATCAGGAGTAGAAATTACCATTGGGCCAACTTCTTTAATGAACATCCCTTCATTTTGTGCATTTATGGATAGAGTATCTGTCAGAGAGCGTCTGTGTGATGTTATAGAACTCCTTTTATTTGATTTCATGGATCTCGTACGCTCTAATGAGACAATTGAATCAACTTCAAAGGAGTTTAGAAACTTTGGAAACAGTGCCTCACCAGCATCGGGTCTAGGCAAGCTGAATGCAGGGGACTCGCGATATTCACTGATATTGTCGTTCTTTTCATCATTTTGTCTAGTTGTACTCTCAATTAGCTCTGGATCATTTTTAATCTGTAAGTCTATGTTTAGCGGTGTAGGTTTTCTGATATTCACTTCTGATTCGGTACCAGTGAAATGAGATCCATCTTTTAGTAGGCTCTGACTCTCTGTTTCTGCATGCACTATGCGAGTCTTGGAAATGTTCAATTCGTTATTATCGAAATCATTGCTAATTTGGTTCCTTTCACTCTTCTTCTTCCTGAAATTGCTAAATAATGTATTACTGCTTTGTGATTTAATAGGCTCCTTTTTTCTCCCCGAATTCACATCATTAGGTGAGCTAACAACAGAATTGTTGCTGTTTGAAAAAGCACGCTTATTTTCTTGCTGATGTACTGTTTTGTTATTATTTTTCCTCTTATCACCGCTAGCGCTGCTACTTTTATTCTTTCTTTTCAAAAACGAGAAGAAACCTTTCTTTTCTTTGTAGTCAGATATTTGTTCTAGTACAGGGCCTGTCGATACAGTTCTCGTCGCTCTAGTTTTGGGGTCAACCCTTGGCCCCTTCCGTAAAAGATTGTTCTTTATTTGTTCATTTGTTACAGATCTTTTGATAGGTTGGCCAGCGGAATGTATTGTAGTATAGGGAAGGGAAGTGGTTGAGAAGTTTCTATTCTCTGTTAGCGGGTATTTATTTCCATTATTAGCAAAATTGGTATTGGAATCGTCACCATTGTGATTATCCCTGTGTTTTTCTAGTAAATGTCCCCCATCATTTTGTGATTCTTGTTTAACCTCTGATTCGCTTATAGGTTGTACATGAATTTGAGGTTGTGCTTCCACTATTTTCAAATTTGTGATTGTAGACTGTTCTGCAGAAACTGGTTCGAGTTTTGGTAGAGATGCCGAACGGGACTGTTTGGGCATTGATTGAATCTCAACATGCTCAAACTGTTTCAAATTAGATGTTTCCTGGACAGGGCTCTCTTGTATACAATCTAGATTAGATGCATAAGTAGGTTTATTGCCTAAATCAGGCTGGATTTTAGGTGTAGTTAAAAAATCAGGTTGGTCATAATCATTGGAGTTAATTTGTGTATAATTAACTGTTTGTGAACCATCAATATCTATCAAATTAGGAGAGTTTATCAGGTCTATCTGTGGTTTTTGTTGCAAACTGTTGCCAACTGTTTTAGAATTTGTAATATTAGTATAGTTATTTTCTACTACTTCGTTATCTTCCGATATGTTCAGTAGTCCGCTATTTCTCATCTTCTTATCAGCATTTTTTGATTTCTCTTGAAGTATATTTGCTAATGCACTTAAAGATGGTGATGTAGTCATATTTATGGTTTGTATTTCGTTTTTTTTCAATAAGTTAGATCTGTTAGGCTGAGACTCATTGTTAGAGAGTGTAGATGAATTACTATCCTCATCTCGCTTGACTGCGATGTCACTTTCATTATCTTCAACATACGTTACATCACCTCCATCATCCGCTATTGTAGAGTAATTACCTTCATCTTTATCAGTAGAGTTAGCAATACTGTTGTCAGATAAAACATTCAGAATCAATGAGTTTCTAAATGTCTTAGCATGGTCCATAGTATTTATCGATGTAGATGAATAGAATGTGCTGTTTAAGAGATCATTTTTTGATCTCATTTGGCCTTGTGACATTATTCGCTAATTTTGAAAGGAATACCCTTCTAAAATGTGTTCTCTGAAGTATATTAAATGTTTCGTTACCACGTCAATAGTTGTCAAAATCAAATACCAGCTAAAATTTTAACAGATTTAAAAGTATCCCCACAGAGCTCCAATCTAAAACGCAGGATATATGCTATTCCTTTGAGATACTTGTTGGGCAACAGTACTTCACTTATAGTACAGTGTTATTGGTGGCTATGTTTCCAGTTTATTTACCTGAATAATAGTTTGAGTAATATATAGTTTTTATCAGTCTTAGTTCGATAGGATCAGTTTTGACCTTAGTAGAAAGTTCAATGTTAGAATTTTACCTTCAAGAAAGAAAATAGGACAAGCAGAGTTCAAATTATACGGGTAAGTTATGAGAAACGCGAAATGATCCCCAAAAATTGCTTGCTACTACGAGGAATATACTCAAGCAAACGTTGAACTCATGAAGCCATATGAGATAGTATAGAACCCAATAACGTTGATCAGTTCGAACAGGATTAGGATAAAGTACAGTGACAAACTTGAATGATAGAAGTGAGGTTGTGCAACATTCTAACCTCTCTTTGCCATAAAGTTGCCTCTTCAGGTAACCTAAGTGACGCGTAAATTTTCAATGAGAACAGCCAAGTAAAAATGTCCTCCAGAATACTGAAAGTCACGAAATCGAAAGTGAAATATTCATATGATACGCTGGTTATCACGTGAATTTTTCGTCATCTTGGTAGAAATGTCGTGATGTAAACCTTATTGTATCTCTATATCGGTATTATTTTGCGAGTTTACATATTGTTGAATGAATATATTAAATAAAATTAATTAGGGTGGGATATAAATAGTATATCAAAATTATTAACCTTGAATGTCTTGTCTCAGTGTTTCGTTATTATCTGAGTATAAATACAAATTCAGACTGCCAGTAGAGATTGCTATGTTGTAGGCACCATTTCCATGATGCCAGAATACTTATCAAAGAGGATACCGGTCCCTCCAGGATAATATAAATTAGCTCTCATTCCGTAGTTTTTGGGCGTTCAATTTAGGTTCTGTAAACTCTCTAAAAGAAAGTTATTAAGTTTATGATAATAAAATAAAAAATTAATTCGTCACATAATAATACAATCTCTTTTGGACATCTTGTATGGTGTTTCAATAGGTGCTGATATCTTTTTCTTCATTTTGTTTTGCAGCACAGCCTTCTTCCTTGTTTTCTCCGAGATGGAAGAAGCTGTTGACATATTATCTTTAGATGATGATGCAGAACTCTTTGGATTGACGGAATCTAGTGGAGTTTTTTTCACTTGAATAGAATCTTTGTGTGTCATTTCTGCTTTATTCATGTTAAAACCAAAGTTTTTTATCATGTCTTTAACATCATCTACATCATTATCATTTTCATTTATACTTGTTTCGGTGGTCAATATCTCTGGAATAGGAAAATCGAGATCATCTTCTTCGACAATATCGCAATTGAATTGTGCCATGTATGTCTTGAAATCAGACGTATCTGATTCCTGAGCTTTGGAGAAGGAAGAATTGCGCAAACTAGCATCGCCTGAAGACGTTGTTCGTAATGTGTCCAAGCTATTAGCTCTGGTGGATTTAATACTCTGAGGCAAAACTGGGTCGACACCGAATGCTATCATACCATTCGCCAGGTATGAATACAGGCGAGACCATATATCTTCTAACTCTATTGTGAAAAATATACCAAATCTGTCTTGAAATGTCCTTATGAATGCTTTACCCATGGTCTCAAAATAAGCAGGTTTTATGCCTAATATTCTGGAATGTCTTTTGCCGATTCCACGAAGGTAACTATCAAGGACATGTATATTTTCTAAATTATCTACAGCAGTGTTTAGAACACCGGAAAATGAAACTGCTTGATGTCTAATGGAGGGAAACATTCTTTCAACATTTTGGTCCATTGCTATCAAGTTTTCATAAAATTGTGCGCAAAACAAAGAACCTTCGATAGTACTTGTATTGGATATTTGGTATGGAATACTTTTATCCTTTATAAGTCTTTTCCTATTTTCTTCATATTGTTGGTTCATAACATTGAATTTTTCATTCGTAATCAGGTTGGCAGTCAAAGATATCTTCTTGTTCTGCCTTAGCTTGCCATAAAATGCAGCCATGGTTTGAGGTGACAAGTCATCATTTAACATTATGAACCATGAATCTCTTATGAGTTCTATCTCTCTCTCTGTTAGATGAAGTTCAAGCTTAAGCATTCGTGGATCCATTAGCGATGACGATGTAGTAGATTTTTTACTAGAACCTTTCACCAAACTTTGCGATTCTCCAATGATATCTTCAAGAACTTTGTTCTTCTCTGAATCGCTCATATTTGAAGAGTTCTCCTTCATAAATGATATCGATGTTTCACTACTCATCATAATTTATATTCTTTTGAAGTAGTAGTGATGCTATGGCAATAGGAAAATTGGGATTTAGCTATGTTTAATAGAAAAGATCAATAGGGGAATCTGTTAAAGCACATATGAAGTTTTAATAAAAACTCAAAAAATTTTTAATAGCATAAGGTTCTTTTAACTCTAGCTATCCATATTTCAAAAGTAGGAAGGACCCGTTCATAATATATAAAGTGATGTTCGGTATATAAATGATTCTTAGCTGTAATTAAGAAAATATTGCAGAGAGGTAATGAAAAATCTGAGCTGAAAAAAAAATTACTACAACTAGTATATAGCAGTGGCAGAGGGCCAAGGAACAACTTGGTGAGGAAGTTCCATCAAGTGTGTATTGTTTTCCCATTTGACTATTTAGAACCCTGTACATTCCTCTGTGCATAATCCTCGAGAAAATCTTAAAAGACAATTTTGTTATAGATTTGTGTGCTATAAGAGAACGGTAAAGGGATTTGCTCAAGTAACCCGCGAGATTCTACAATGATTATCTCATTCTTCAATTTTTCTTAGATAGAGGAAGACCACTTCATCCCTCTAAAATATCTCTCATCCCCCTTTCAGTACATGGCTCATATTATTATGTTGCTTTTTACAAATTACATGGATAAGACGGAAAACTTGGTGTAGCTTACATTTCTTTTTGTTAGAGGCTAAAGGGAAGCAGTAAATTAGGAGTTAGTATTCGCTTAGATAGCACGTATTTGGGTCAAACTGCAGGAAGACTCTCTAATTCAATCTAACAATAAATTTCTTTTTCCTTTTTCTTCTGATGCTATCGTTCTTAAGTCTTTAGGATACCGTACTATTGTCTGCAAGATGACCACAGAGAATATCTAGCAGTGACAAGTAGGTGTAAAGTAGAAAGTGGCAAATCCTACCTGCCTAACACCAGATCATTGCAGAACGAAGACTTACAAATTCAAAGCTGTTTCTCATTTCTTTTTCCTTACGTACAAGTTCAGTTACTAATAATGTCATACTTCTCACTTCTATGCAGCACTCACAAGTCTTCAAAAATCTAAAGAAATATTTGACGATGTCGCATCTCTCCTTACATTGGACGTAGTCTCTTTCAGTTTGAGTTGGACATAGCCTACGATATTATATCAATTAATCTGGAAAAGTGAACTATATGAGTTTTTCCGAGCTTCTATCAACATAAGACTTCCACGCTACAAGCCGTTACTTTCGGAAAAACTATATGCTCCAGAGTGAAAATACTAAACATCCTTTGCAAAAACCGGATAATTATCCGGTCAGAATTAACATTGAAGGTAAATGTTCATCAGAGATGCCACGGAAGTATCTCAAAATAACAAAACTCACGCATCAATTTAGGAAAAGGGACGTATTCGGTACCGTTCTATATATTTTTATTTTTACAAATCACTCTGCTGCTGAAATTGCAAAAACATTCTTGCTGTTTTGTGTCATTACAAGCTAAGTAAAGGCGTTATTTGTATTGGGTGTGTTACAATGTCTGCTTACAGACAAGGTCTTGTGTACATGGTAACATAATATTGGCCGATTTTTAATAAGATATCTGTTTAAACATCAATCGAAAGTAGGAAACATACGTAGTTCCTTGCTATCTTAAAATTTGTACGCAATTTTCAACTTATTAGCCCATATATCTCATTGTTTTCCAATAATTAGCAGATTGAACTACTCTTAGCTGTCCTTCTATAGTTTAACGATAAATTATTTCACACAGGTAGAGTTTGTCATAGGAAATTAAACTGCGAATTCCAAGATTGATCTATCTCATTTTACTAAACGGACAATTTGACACTTTTCTAATATTTCTAATATTATTCAGCTTACCCTCTCAAGGATGAAGTTCTTTAACAATAATACCGGATTCCGGACATAATAATTTGTAGACTAGCTTAGGTCAATTAAATTGTATTAAATATAGTCTCCGCGGAACAACATATATATAGAATTGTTATTTTCATTAATAATAGTCCTATGTGCAAAGTTAAAACATAAATTCATAGTTAGACAAAAAGAAATTATATCTATTTCAGTTACCTAAAAATCTTTCTATTAGTGATAGATGTGTTATCGCCTATAACTCATACAGCATACCGAGACAAATACACATGCGGGTATACATAGTTGGCCATCTTCTAGTACTAATGGAAGTCGGTACAATTGTTTTATTAGTTGGAATTGGGTATCCCGCTTTGGTAACTGCCCCACACCTGTTACAGCGCTTCAGCTTGTTATCTGATAACTCCTCTTTTGAAAACCGATCGTAAGTAATTCCATCATATGTAAGCTTTGTAAAGGTTTTAGAATCTCTAAAAGTTGCAGGCATATTTTTTTCATCGATCACAATGCCATCTTCAATGGGTTGTAAAAGTCGGTGAACACCAGGCTCGAAAAACTCATCACATGATATTCTAAGGCCACTGGTATCGGAGAAGTAAATAGCAGATGCATCAGCATGTGAAATAACAGTATTACTGGAGTACTGAAGTAAAAACTCAGTTATTTTATTCAACTCGTTTGGAACTGAAGATCTAACTAACAGTGTTGGCTCTCGCATAATTGATGGCTGTTGTTCACTAAAAGCTGAGAGTTTGTTATTCACATCCATGAGGAATGTCTCGAACTTTTCAAAATTTATAGGCGACTCAATCAAGAGCATTTTTAAGTAAGTAGATGATTCATTCAAAATCGGATAGTTAGTCTCTGGAAACTTGGTAATAATGGCTGTTACATTTTTGATTTCTTTCAAGATTGTAAGAATTAGCGTTCTAGGAATCTTAGCACCAAATACACCCAGAACCAATCTATTGTCAGGGTTTTCGGGATCATTAGTTAGAATTAAAATTTGTTGGATCAGATAAGTAATAAACTTAACAAACCATTTTGTCACTGGTATTAAGGAATGTACAAGATCTTGTTTGGAAAATGCTGTTTGGAAAAACTTATCACCGGAGAGCGGTGGATTGCTAGAATTGGTACTATTGGTCATCTGTTCGATTGCAAATTGCAAATTTCTCGCAACACCGTTAAAAGCAAACGATACATTTTTTAAATATAATATCACCCTTGCCATTTCGCAAGTGTTTTCATCAGTAAATATACTGCCCAATTCTAGCTGAAGCAACATTACTTTTTGTAATGGTCTACTGGATATTATTTTATCCATAAGCTCTTTAGGAGCGCCAGGGGAAAAGTTAAAGAAATTATAAAGATTGAACATTAATGTAGTAGTAAAGTCTTTTGCTCTCTTCTCATCAATCTTTGCAATCTTTAATATGTGTTGTTTGCACGCTAAAGCTATGTCCTCACCTGAAAGCTGTCTATGTGCACTTGTAACATATCCGAAGGCCATTGTTGCCGCATTTATTTCATCTTTAGATTTGTCACTGACATCATCAATATTCATTGGCTGGAATTGAGGTAAATCGTCGTGTCTATATTTGTATAAAATTCCTGCCATTGCTGGTGATACTCTGATCCATTCCACGGTCCCCAGGTTTTTTATAGTTGGATATTTGAAGCCTGCACTCAAAATTGAAGTTATTATGTTACTGAATTTTCCTTGAGGGCCTTGATTTAGCAACCTTTCAGTCTCTAACTTCCAATCATTTTGATTATATATTTCAATCTCACCATTTCTGTAATAGAATGAGACAAATCCATCCAATACTTCAGAAGATATACTTGCAACTTTATGGTGCAAGTTTAGAACACCTAAGAATCGCAAATTGGATCTGTTAGACCTCAAAGCTTGATTGTGATTCTCATTTGAGGTATTTAGTTCTGGTTTCAGTATGCCAAGATAGTCCAATGGGAGCCGGACTTGACCTAGTTTGAATCTTTTGATCAACGATTCTGGTGTTCCTACAACATCGTAGGCAAGTAAAACTTCTGGAGCTGCATCCTTTTCAGCAACAACTTTAGCCAGCACATGTACATGTGTAAAGTCTAAAATTCTTCCTTCGTCATCAGTTTGATCTACTGTAGCATCTAAAATATGTTTGATTTTTAATGATGGATCATTGAGAACAACAGGTTTTGCTGTATTTACATTCCAATCAACAAATAGTTTGTAAAATGATAGCTTTCCTGTGAGTCTAGAGTATGTGGTTATCAATATAGAGTTGTCATTATTCACAGAAGTAATTTTGGCATATTGAAGAAAGTCTAAACCCTTTGACCTTTCATTATGTGGGTTGAAAAGTTGTAGTGTTATTTTTTTATGATCTTTTGAATTAGAGAATTGATACCAAAAGTCTAACTGGCCATTTCGACGTATAGCCAGTCCTGCATATTTCATAAATGGAGGATGAAAAATTCCATGGGGTGATAGTTGTTGTGCCTTGTTTCTATACATATTAATTGAACTATCGAACGCACAAAACTGAGACACTATTACTGGCTTTGACGAACTTAACCAGTGAAAATCGAGAATAGTAGTATTATATTCCTTCTTTGTTTTCTTACGTTCCAACTTAGAGTCAGTATTTTCTCTCTCAGGTTCCAATTGCATAACGTGGTTGTGAATTTTGTAGACATTATCTTGAAAAAGCATTGTTAATTTATCTAGCGTTGTTGGACCATCTGGACTTTGCCCTGCAATAAGCATCGTCATATTTCCCAATTCATCGCATACTGCTAGCATGTCGCCTGGTAAACTGAACCAATTGTTCCAGTGAATTGATGAGATATCATAGAAAAATTGATGTTGGTGTTTCCCTGCGGAGCCGGGTACACTTGTCGTTCCATGAATATTTGATTGCGCTGTACTGGACCCTGAGGCACCATTTATTCCATTACCTGTTTCTGTTTTTAAAGGTACTTCATGCAATTGAGGATGTATAACATATCGTTGTGGTGGATGAAATCTACAGTTAACGCCATTAATTGTTTCCAAAAATGATATGCAGAGGTTTCCATAAGTAGACTGTTCATCAGCATATGCGATTAGTCCTGTCTTTGACCAAGATACCCGTTTGTTATTCAGTTCACACATATTTAAGATCAACTCAATTTCTTTTATACTGAGATATTTCAGCAGCCTTTTTGGATTTCCACTATTGTATATAATTAGGGTAGTATAAGACCTGTTCTGTCTATCCCAACGCTGAATGATTGGTCTGAACAGATATCTATCAAACAGGTGTCCAAGTGTAGTAAATGAAACTGTTGACTAGTTAAAACTGTCGAAAACTAACAGTAAATATGAAGTCTAGCACACTTTCTAACTCTGCAACTAATATTCTCAAATGAAGTGAGTTGATTGTTATTGCTATCGTGTTGAGTTGTTGTTAGTTATGTGGTAGTACCTGAGTTGCACTATATGCGGATATCTTTTCACACCTACGACCTTTTTATTTTCAGTCTCAATTCTTGAAAAAGTTCGTGAACAGGAGTTCGATTCTAGCAAAAAGCACTTATGTTATGAAAACGATAGTTGAATGTATAGCGAAACACTATATATTACGAAGGGTTATGGATTAGACGTTATTGCAGACGCGCTATATTATAATAAGTCACCGCTCATATTATAGGGTAATATATATGGTAATTCTAGTGATATTAATCTTGATTTATGCTAGTTAAGTATATTGCGTTCATCTAATTATGCTAATGATGCTTGATATAGCAGGTATATAGAGATTATCAATATGCAACATACTTGGTGTTGTTCATGCCATATTTATTATATATTTATGTGTCAGATGAATGTGTTTGTGCTTGTTCGCCTGTTGGGTTTTGTTCTGGATTATCGGAATCCAATAGACGTTGATCCAGCGATTCATCATTATTAAACAAATGATTGTATTGAGTATTTTCTTCGTCTGATATATCAAACTCGTTGTCATCGATATCAGATAATCTGAATGTATCCGGAAGAGGAGTAGATGACGATTCGTTTGTAGAATCATATTCTGCATCTGTATCGATCACATCATAATCGTAGTTGCTGGCTCTTACTCTTTTTATCCTTCTACGCGTTCTAACAAAAAACATAAAATGTAAGAGTAAGAACACACAGCCAATAATGAAAATTGATACTATCAAATGAACACCAGTTGGGATAGTTGGCGTCATGTGATGGCCAGTATTTTTATCCGTCCCATTATCTCCATCATTTTCAGGGTTTTCAGTTTCTGGTTGCTGATCAGACCCTGTTTCCTCGGTAACATTATTATTATCAGTTTCTGGACCATCCTCCTTTCGGTTATCATCATCGTTCTCTGACGGTATGTCACCTTCTTTTAACTTCTGTTCTGAGTATTCCGACAATCCGAAAAGTGTTATACTCCAGCTATGAAACTCGACTTTGTCGTCGTCAGAGGTAGTTTTTACTATCAATTTCCATTCACCAGAGCCAAGTTCTCCCCAGTGAGCTACACTCATAAACGTCCAGTCTCTAAAGCCTTCATTGGAGTCATCCTTGCGTCTAACAACACCTAGATGAGATACTACACCAAATGGAGATATTAGATCAATTGTCGTTGTGCCCCTATTTTCAGTGCTAATATCAACATTAATAGTGACATGCTCAACAGATCTGAACTTGGCCTTCTCCAGATCTGATGCAGTAATTTCGATTGTCGATTCAATTGGTTTATCTTCTTTGTCTGTCTCTTCATTCACTTCTTTAATATCAGTGGCAAATTCTACTTGTGGATTAACGTTTTCCCAATCTTTCGCCAAAGCAACTATATTGTGAGCATTCAACTTACCGTAACCATATTTGTGTGAGTATTTCTTCTCCAATTTAGTGGTTTGCCAGTCACCATCCTCAAGGTTATTTTCAATTGTTTCTGAAGAAAGAATTGATAAATATTGCATATCTCTCCACGTAATATTTGGATTAGCTTCCAAGACAAGTGCATAAATACCAGCAGCAATGGGGGCGGCAGCAGAAGTACCTCCATGCCTATCATAGCAGCCACCATTAATATCTGTAGAGTGAATATATTCACCTGAGCCAGACGAATAGGTGACAACAAGTACTGCTGAACAACTTTCGGAGTACGGTGGGTGTAAACCTTTGTGATCGATGGCACCAACTGTAATTGAATATATAGAATTGGTGTACCCATCGTAATTACAATTATCACCATGCATGCCACCATTACCACTAGCAAATACATAAATTGCACCTTTATTGCCTCTTCCTTCTGTGACACCTTTTTTCATTGCCTTTTTAACTAAAGGTGAGGGACCTTGTAAATGTTTTCCATCATCTGTAGGTCCCCAGGAGCAGGAATATATATCATTAACGTCTAAAGCATGGACTAGAGAAGCAGCTTCATCTTCTGCTGTCAAAGGGCCTGATAATATTCTAATTCCAGAGACTTTTGCATCATATGCAACGCCAACACCACAGTAATTATTATTTCTTATTGCAGCAATCTCACCAGCACATCTAGTACCATGGTTATCATCGCTCAAAAGAGGCATTGGGAGTTGTTGATTCTCATTAAAGTCCCACGATCCTTCTTTGCAGAAATTGTCTTTTAAGTCCGGACTAGTATAGTCAACACCATCATCGATGATTGCGGCAACTACACCTTTACCTGTTATATTTTGCAACCAGACATCCTTTACGTTTATATCGTTCCCTGGGAATGCTGGGTTTATTAAATGCCACTGTTTGGGGAACAATGGATCATTGATGCCTATTTTATCCTTGATTTCTTGTATCGGCAGCATGCTAGAATCTAGAGGAGGTGCTGGTACGGGCATCCTTTTCTGTAGTTTATTTGAAGGTGTTAAAAACTCAGACGATAGGATATGATCCTCATTTTCAATAGCTCTCTTCCTCAAAGAGTTGCCTGAGTCTATGTCATCCTCATTCTCGGATTTAGCAACCGAAAACACGTAGTGGTTATCTAGACCCCTCACCAGATGTTCAAAGGTCCAATCTGGATGTAATTTGGATAACTCCGCCGCCGATAGATGAGATTCAACAGCAAAATAATCTCTAGATGTGAAGTTCTTCGCAGGTATGAGCTCTGCATTGCTATTTTTCGATATGAGTGCGATATACGCCAGGTATATGCAACCCTTGTTCCACCACTTCATACTGGCTTTCTCTTTCCCTTTCCCTCTTTTCCAGGAAGTATTATCAAACCGTCTTCTTGGTGAAAGTTTTGAAGTTTCTGTATCTTCAAATAAAACACAGTGAAGAGATGTCCTATCTCAACTTGTATTGGGTCTATTGTAAAGAGAGCTGAGCTAATTTAATCAATTTTTCCTCAAATATATTGTGGTTCAAAACTCTGTGTCTTTGTATCCACTACCCTTTGCTTACTTCTCGTCTCGTCCACTTCCAAGGAACGATCACACAGTCAGCCAAGAGCGGTCACAGATATAAGACATAAGAGTTTGCTAGTATACCATATTAAAAGTGTTCATATGATCACTTTGGGCTATTCGTTGGTTCCTGCGGGATGTGCAGATTCTCAGGGAAAAGCAATAAACACGTCTGGCTTTTCGTTATTCTGCACTTTCGTGTGTGTCTGAAAAGCCCAAAATAGAAGGTCTTTTAATGAACGGAGATAGGAGAGCTCTCAGTTATCTGATACGTCCACTTCATGTGACTATGCCTAGTATTGAATAGCAATTTCTTTTTTATTTTATTTACCTATTTTATGATGTATTGATATTTAGTTTAAGTTTCTATATTCTTCTGCTGCTGTGTACTTACTCTGCTAGTGCGCCCATTGGGTCCCAAATTGGCAGGACAATTGGTTCTTTGTCGTCGAATTTTTCAGCTAGATCGGTTGGCAACTCATCTATGTCGACTACGATTTGGTAGCAGTATTCTTCAAAGTATTCTGGAGTCATCACGTACATACCATCTTTGCCGGAGTCCTTACCCCATGAGTTCTCGACGCAGAATCTCACTGGGTTCCCATCGTCGTCGACATGGGCTGCAGTGATCAGCATCGCGTGGGTCATCAGACTCTCGTGGTATTCAATACGGGAGGCCTTGGACTGCTTCAAGTCGTATTTGATGGCGTGGTAGTTCCACAGGTCAATGTCCATGACACCTGTCTTCTTGTCCATGTATTTTGGAGTGTGAGAGCCGAAGAACACTGGTTTATCATTCTTCAAACGCTTGACGATCAAGTCAGTCAAAGTCTTGTTGTCGACATTCAAGTACAATGTCTCTTCGCCACCAATGACATTACCTAGTCTGTCTATCTTGATCAACTTTCCGTATGGGTTTCTTGGGTCGTTGATCAACGAGACAGGCTTTGCAGCGTCAAGCTTAGCATATTTAGAAGCAAACTCTAAAGGTGTGGACTCTATGGTGTGTACTTTCTTGTCCTTGTCCTGGTAAGTCCATGTAAACTTCTCGTCTGGCTTAACTGGAGGCAAGTCCATGAACAAAGTCATCAATCTGAAGATTTCCTTCTGCATGGAGGTGCGCAACTCCTTGAACTCCTTGCTTTCGACGTCTTTGGTCTTTAGAGTCTCTCTAATAGTCTCGGCAAATTCACGCAGCTTAGAAGTTAGGATGCTGTTCCACTTGCGGGAGGCGGTAGTGGAGTAGGCGGCATCGTTGTATAGGTCCTTAGGGATTAGACCGTACTTCTTGACAATGTTCAAGAACATGCTGTACTGGCCACCGTCCTGTGTTGGGTCAGTCAGCAAGTACTGCACTAGCCTGGAGTCCACTGGTTCTTCATGCGATTGTGTGATCTGATCAAGGAAGTAGTTTGCCTTCTCCAGTTTATCGTAGAAGAACAAGTAAGCTTGAGATAGCTCGAAATCCTTCAATTGCAACTCCTTGACCACATTAACTCTCAGGTGGTTAGTGGCAGCAAATAGCCAGCATCTACCGGAGGCACGCTGGTTGGTGACTGGGGTGCAGTCCACGGACAGCTTTGTGTTAAAGACTCTGACATCTTGCTCTTGTAGTCTGGTCTTATTCAACAACGCATCATCTGCGTTGATGTTCTTCAACACAGTGGTCGCCAATTGGTGGTGTAAGTCCTTGGACAACTCCTTGTCCCAGGATGCAATCTCATCGATAGCCAATGAACGTGACATACTGTATTTTCTTATAGGTCTAATCAGTGAACGGAGCCTGTACATATAATTGTTTTAGCTTTTCTTCAACTTACTCGTTTGCAAAAGTTATAAAAAGAGAAGCTAAAGCCACGGTGTAAGGAAACAATCAGACTTTATATATGATGACCTGGTCCCCGACGTATCCTGGACTCAAAACAGGGTTCAGTTCAGGTATCAAACTAGCAATCAACCTTTCAGGTTCCGTTATCTTTATCCGTACAGTTGTCTCTCAGTGGGTCTGCTACAGTGAGTGGTTGTCACATGACAATCATGGGAACATAGGGAACGATAAGTCACGGGATTAGTGTCTGATGGGGGTGGCACTTTGTCATTGAGAGCGATGAGCTTAGTCATCGGGCATCGCTTAAGTATATTTTAGTAATGTTGGGAAGCATATAAAAGGTTATGCTTGTGTTCTTCTTTTGGTGTTTTCAACTATTTTCTACTTTATACTTTGGTGGTCGAGGACTTTAAGAAAGTAGTCATGAGTGCGTTGTTGTCGGAGGATTATCTGAATGACTATATCAGTCCTGCGTTGGCGTGCACCAAGCCGACGGAGATCAAGAAAGAGAAGTTTGTGACTGAGGATGGTGAGTTTCAAGTCGGAGTAGAGCCCCAGGAGCTTGAGAAAGTGACTATCTCGCTGTCAGACTGTCTGGCGTGCTCGGGCTGTATTACTTCCAGTGAAGAGATCATGCTGAGCCAGCAGAGTCACAGCGTGTTTCTGGATGCGTGGCGTGAGCTCGGATTCGACAAGTGTGGGAGTGCTGGTGACGCGCAGTGCACCAACAAGCTCGTGGTCAGCATTTCGCCGCACTGCCGTGCCTCTATGGCGCGGTACTATGGGGTTGACGTCGATGCCGCTGATTACGCCATACTGCGGGTTTTCAAAGAAGTGTTCCATGCGACCAGTGTGATAGGTGACGGTGCTGGTCGTCTGTTATCTGTGAAGCGCGTGGTAGAGGAGCTTATGGAGAGGCGCAAAGCCAGCCAAGGCACTGCGTTGTCGTCTATATGTCCTGGGTTCCTGATATACACAGAGAAGACGAAGCCGAAGCTAGTGCCGATGCTGCTGAATGTGAAGTCCGCGCAGCAAGTTACCGGGGCACTCTTCAAGGAGATAGCGCTTGAGGAAGGGTATGACGTGGACACGAGCCTGAAGGACGGCAAGAGGACCAACGTGCAGTACCACTTGACCATTGTTCCGTGTTTTGACAAGAAGTTAGAGGCGTCTAGGCCCGATGGCGAAGGTGAAGTGAACTGTGTGATCACGCCGCGGGAAGTGCTGGCGATGCTTGGTGAGATGGGCGTGTCGTTTAGGAAATACCTGGGCGACTGGGCGTCGCTGGACAAGCAGCTACAACAATCGCAGCTGGGCATGCTGCGCGCAGAGATGAGTCCCGCCGGGTGGGACCCGCTGCTGCACTGGAGCATCCCTGCGAACGGCGACGGCTACAGCGATGGGTATGCGTACCAGTATGCGTGCACGGTGCGGGATGCACACGTAGCCAGCGGTTGCGCAGCACAGGTGGTGAGTGTTCCCGGGAAGAACGCGGACGTGCTGGAGTACAGGGTTGTTGAGCCGAGCAGCGAGGGCGGCAAAGTCATTGCGCGCGCGTGCGTGCTGTCCGGGTTCCGCAACATCCAGAACCTGTGCAGGAAGCTGGACCCGTCCGGACACAAGAAGCGCAGTGTGCGGCGTGTGGCAGCGCTGAGATCTCGTGGCAGGAAGGACAGTTCCAGTGAGGACAGCACTGGTACGCCATCAGCGATCAGCAACGCGCTGGGAGGCACTGCGAACCCAGCTGAGTGCGACTACGTGGAGGTGAGTGCGTGCCCGAGCGGCAGCATCAACGGTGGGGGTCTGCTGATGGAGCTTGCACCCGAGCGCGAGGAGATGGGCGAGACCCCGTTGCCATCGTCTACCATCGGAGGCAATGCCCGCCGCAGACAGCAGCAACTGCAGGAGCTGCAAGCGATGTACAAGGCCCAGATCCGTATCACCGACGAAACACCGACGTCTCTTCCACCCGCAGCACTCCCACCACTCCCACCACAGTACACCATGCAGTACACCTTCTACATCCAGGAAGAGGACCCAGCCAAGCCAGACATCGTCACCGTGGGAAACACCTGGTAAGAAAGTGCAGCAGCACAGACCCGCACCACAGACCCGCACCGCACCACAAAAATAAAGGAAATTGAGAAGTGGGAATGTATAACACCGCATATAACACCGTTTGTGAGATAGAGACCAGCATTACATAATGGCCTGCTCCCCCCCCCCAGCTTGCCTTAACAGAATGCACACACAAAAGGGGACAGAACACGCATACCGTATAAGATAATATAAGATAATATAAGATAATACAGTATAAATATGAGCATATAGAGAAGAGAAACCGGCAGTGACACTACAATGCCCGCACGCAGGCAGACTATTGAGAAACTGCAAATCACTCCCGAGCCAGACAGCTCGTACAAATCACCCCTGAGCAATCACACCTGACGTTAGTATTTTCAGGGCCACACAGACACACACAGACACACACAGACACAGACAGACAGAGAGAGACACACACACACCGCACATATCCACACTATGCAACTTAAAAGGGGTTTTGGCTTTTCGCAGGGTGGAAGAGGGATGGGAGTGAAGGAACAGAGATAACTCAGACGGAGGTGCACAAAGGTGGGATTTTCGATTGTCCCCCAGGAAATAGGGACATCCCCCTTAGTTTGCAAATTCGAACTGCAACTTTTTCCCACTATATAAAGGATGATGGATGGCAAAAGTCAATTCGACGGTTAAGCTGAGACCTTACACACATCAAACCCTCAACCCCGCCCCCCAAAATAATTGAAACAATTATTTAAAACAAAGAAAAGCAAAAAATGTCAGAACCTGTTAAGTTTGAGAAGAATACCGTTGTTGTGGTGTTTGGTGCTTCTGGTGATTTGGCCAAGAAGAAGACTTTCCCAGCTTTGTTTGGTTTGTTCAGAGAAGGATACCTGCACGAATCCACCAAGATTATCGGTTATGCGCGTTCCAGTCTTACCGTTGAGGAATTGACTGAGCGTATCAAGCCTCACTTGAAGACTCCAAGGGGTAAGGAGGACGAGGCCAAGATTCCACAGTTCTTCAAGCTGCTGACCTATGTCTCCGGTCCTTACGACCAGGACGACGGTTTCATCCGCTTGCGTGAGCAGATTGAGACCTTCGAAGGTGCCAAGTGCTCCACCGTGCCACACAGACTGTTCTACTTCGCTTTGCCACCAAGCGTGTTCTTGCCAGTCGCCACCAACATTAAGCGTCTGGTGTACGCCGAAAACGGTGTCACTAGACTGATCGTGGAGAAGCCATTTGGTAGAGATCTAGAGACCGCTAGAAAGCTACAAGCCGACTTGAGTCCATTGTTCAAAGAAGAAGAAATCTACAGAATTGACCATTACTTGGGTAAGGAATTGGTCAAGAACTTGCTAGTCATGAGATTCGGTAACCAGTTCTTGAACAGTGCTTGGAACAGAGACAACATCCAATCCATTCAGATCTCCTTCAAAGAACCTTTCGGTACCGAGGGCCGTGGTGGTTACTTCGATAACATCGGTATCATAAGAGACGTCATGCAAAACCACTTGTTGCAAGTGTTGACTTTGTTGACCATGGAGAGACCTGTCTCCTTCGACCCAGAAGCCATCCGTGACGAGAAGGTTAAGGTCCTAAAAGCTATGGCTCCATTCGACCCTAAGGACATCTTGATCGGTCAATACGGTAAGTCCGAAGATGGCTCTAAGCCAGCTTACTTGGATGACGAAACCGTTAAGCCAGGCTCCAAGTGTGTCACCTTCGCCGCCATCGCCTTCCAAATCGAAAACGAACGTTGGGAAGGTGTTCCAATCGTTATGAGAGCTGGTAAAGCTCTTAACGAGGGTAAAGTAGAAATCAGACTGCAATACAAGGCTGTCGCTTCCGGTGTATTCAAGAACATCCCACACAACGAATTGGTTATCAGAATTCAACCAAATGAAGCCGTTTACATGAAATTCAACGCCAAGACACCAGGTCTGTCAAACGCTACTCAAGTCACTGACCTAGACTTGACTTACTCTTCCAGATACAAGGACTTCTGGATCCCAGAAGCTTACGAAGCTTTGATCAGAGATGCTCTATTGGGTGACCACTCTAATTTCGTTAGAGATGATGAGCTTGATGTCAGTTGGAGTTTATTCACACCTCTATTGAACTACCTAGAAGGACCAGATGCTCCTCAACCAGAAATATATCCATACGGTTCAAGAGGTCCAAGCGGTCTAAGGGACTACTTGAAGAAGCACAATTACATGATCGAGGAAAAGCACCCATACACTTGGCCAGTCACCACTCCAGATGAGGATTAAGTGGTTCGTTAGTTTACAGTATCCTTTTTTATGTGTATTTAGAGATACAAGAGCCTTCCTATTTTGAGAGGTCTGATTCTTTTGATAAGAAGAAGCTATCAGATGTGGAATTGCGGAGTAACCCGTAGATAGATTGCTGTGCTTTTATATATTTCGCCCCGCAGATTTGTGGCGCCTGTGAGTCACACTGCGGTAAATAAACATTTTCATCAATACAGGCTCTGACTTTCCCAGGTGGAGTGTGGGGTGTTCCAATGGAACATTTAATATCTGTATACATTTTATATAGTTATTAGTGATATAGCACAAGTGTTTGATCATTATTGAAAAGTGATTAATTGGTTCGAATAGCGAGTGCTGTCTTATCTTCTACAAAGTTGGCGGCGGATATACTTTATGTTAAGTTGTAAGAATCTTATATAATGTATGTTAGTGTTACAAATACTGTACTTTGGTTAATTGGCAGAAATAACTATTATACTCAATTTGACCATTTTCAACATTTGTTGGCAGAAAAAAAACGCTCTGCGCTTTTCTCAATTTTGTATGCAAAACATAAAAAGATCATTCTTAATGTGTAATACAAAAAATCGACTAAACTACTCATACTACTATTTAATTGTCTTCCTTTTTATATTTATCATTAATTTCCTCAATATTGGATTTATCCAATTGATTATATATGCCTTGCAATGTTTTCGCTATCGCCTCTGTTGCACCTATCATTGGCCTGATAACTGCAACAGGTGCGGCTTTTGCAATAGTGACAGCAGCTGCCTTCGCACTCCTAGACTCTTCGCCTCTCAACTCCTGGTTAGTCTGCCATATTGTATTATAAGCAATCTGTATGTGCTTTTCGAGGGCATGGTAGGCCTCTTCAAGGCCTTTATGTAAATCCAGAGGCTGCTCGGAATAAAGGCTAACAACCTTCGGTCTACCTGACTCCTCAAGGTCTGCCGCATCGATGATTATAGCACTAGGACTTTTATTTCTAATCTTAGGATTTCTTCCAATGAGAACCTGATCTTGTTGCAAAAGTGAATCTAGGTCTAGGACTTTATTTGTTTGACTTACATCAGCAAGGGTCCTATTTTGCGTTGCATTTCCAGATAAAATTCCTTCTGTGTTTTCGAGTAGTGCTTGCGTTCCTACCGCAAGTTTTGCGCCCAATTTAATAAAATCACCAGTAGTAGTTTTGATAAATATATTACCACTCTTTTTTACACTTCGGGATATACTCCTATCGCGTTTATACTCAGCAAGTAACACTGTTATAAATGTTTGTGCTCCAGCTCCCAACGCAATGAACGACTTTACAGGGGCAAATCCTTGCAATATGTTAAATATCTGCTTTGAGGTAACATCATTTCCCCAAATTTTTACGAGTTGTTCGGAAAGTTCATTAAAACCATTTATGCCATGCAAAACAACACCTTTTAGAGTCACTTTAGACTCATCTAACACAAATAAATTAATTAAATCAGAAATCTTTCCAGAGTACATCCCACTAGATGTTTTATTTGGTTTGTAGTCTATCCGTAACTTTATTGTATTTGACTTAAACTTCTGAAGAAATAGAATCTCAGGGTACTCATCGATCAACTCAAATCTTTTATCATTAAACTGAAAAAATCTTAGTAGAAAATCCACCATATATTGATCTGCATGTATTCTTAGGGGTGCTGAACGAATATTGATGGTCGCTTCTGTGGCCTCTAAACTATTAATTGGTTTGAAAAGCATAAAATCAAAATATAGCATTGGCTCAGATTTTGGCCATGCCTCCTTCTTAAGTAAAGTAACAAACTTATTCCAAGTTGAGGTAGGCAAATTGTCCAAAACCTCATAAGTAGATATCGAGGCTGTAATCTGAAAGAGCTTTGCTGCATGGTTATTGAACTCTTCATTACGTGGAGAATTGGAATCGTAAATTTTTATTTTAAATATCAATTCATTTGCCTTGATAAGAGATTTGTAATGTTTTGATGGATATAAGTAAACTTTATCGGAGTTTAAATGATCATGTTTGCCTTGAACTTGTTCTGATATAATTTGCTTCAAATTTCCCAAATCCTTTTGTTTGGTTGCTATACAAATGGAGTCGAAAACAGTCGTCCGCGATAGTTCTGATTCAGTCTGTTCTTGACGTTGTATCCCAGATAATAGTCCTTCTTCTAATTCACTAATGGCGGAGGAGACGTTTTTTCTGGTGTATCGCCAATCATAACCGTCATATAATCTAATATCCGCATTCTTTATATCAAAATCTATTTCACTGATTATATTCCTGTCATTACTTTGTGAATGCTTTTGAACTTCAGTTCTGCGACTATCCAAGTACTCTTCCTTCAGACTTATAGGTAGAATATCGGAACTGGAGTGTGTATCAGAGGTCGTATGACTCCAAACTGTTCCCGAATTATAGTCTTCATGAAATTGGAAATCTTCAACTTCATCGAGAAAACTGTTCACAATATGAAGAGAATCTGAATCACTTCCAATTGATTTATCAATATCTTTATTATCTAAGTTAGATAAATTAAATTCATTCTCCTCGATTGTCTCAAATAAATCGACAGCGACTGAAGGAACTGGTTGGTATTTTTTATCATCAGGAAAAGTAACCGGGACTTTCAAATCCATACACAATTGTACTAAAGTGTGGAAGGAATCAGAACATACGGATAATATAACTTTCTCCAAACATCCATTACAGTTAACTATCTTGTGCTTCTTATTAAGCGTCATTGATAGTCCTTCAAACTTTCCTATTTGACTATACCCACTCTTTATTAGTGAATCACATATTGTTTTATTCATAACTTGAGTGGTCTTCAAATGATCGTAATTATCAGTTAAATAGAACCTACCAACTTTGCTGTGCATGTTAATAAGAGCATCATTACCAGATTTTGTTACGATGATAGATTCAAACAAAATTACCAGAGAAGGATTAATTCTAAATGGAAGAAAATTAATTGCTGAATCCCTGATAGATATACTAAATTCCGGCAATTCACTATATTCAACATTTTGACCCTTTTCCTGATCTAAACTTGCGTTTCTTTGAACAGAGTCAAGCCACTTTGCTTGATAAAATATCATGATGTCCTTGATTGATACTTTTATCTTTTTATCTGCAAATATACATAATATCAAATGCGGTTGTCCAGAAACTCCGATATTCGTACTTCTGATAATATCATTTAATGATCCGCTGAAGAACTTAATTTCCACATGAGGTTGAAAGATATTGAACAATAAACCTTTGTCAATCTGGTTCAAAAATAGTAAGCGCTGTAAACTAAACTTACAGTGCCTAATTTGGTCAGCATCAAATCCAGAAATACATACTTTAATATCATCAAGCTCAATAATATATTTTGCTAAAATGGCTCTTTTGTTTATCATTAATGAAGTACTAAGAAGACGCTTATTATTATCATGAAATCGAACGCTATTTTTGTTTGTGGCTTCTGGATATTCTTGTACTGGCGATGCAATATAAAACTGTTCTATCACCGCACCTATTATCCATAGTGACTTTAAGTTTATTTGACTATCAATTCCTGTTATTTGTACCTTATAATGAGTAAAAACAAAATATTGAGAAAAATGCTCATTATAGCATTTCATTTTTTTTCTTGCACTTGAGAGATCAATTGATACCTCCTTTAATTTCAAACTGCTGATTTTGATAGACTCAACAATATGTGTCATATTTACTTCGTATAATTTTAAATCCTGATTTAGAGAATCATGCTCTATATTGGGTATGTTAATCTCTAAAATCGAATTATCAAGAGGTATCTCAATAACTAAAGAGCCGACATTGAGTGAGAATTTCTCATCATTTCTCAATTGACTAACTTGTTTGACACCTAAAATCTTCCATTTAGAAAGCACAAAATCGATAAAATCCATTATTTCGTAATATATTTTCAGGAATAAGATTAGGTCATGTTCAGACACTCTGATGATGGTATTCGCAAGTTCTATAATTGTATTGGACTTACCAAAACTTGCATTGAAACATGGTCTTGTTTCAGATATCCAATCCATATCAAGTCCAACCAAATCAATATCTCCTACACTTAAATTAATGCCATTAATTTCATTTGACTCCAAATCAACAGCTCTCAAAATAATCTTTTGATTAGACGACAGACCAATTAAAATTTCCTCTATTGCTAAATTTGAGAACAAATTTGTATCATTAGAATGAAGCTCATTCTGGAACCTTTTGTATGCTGGTGAATTTTTAACATCAACCTTATCAGTATGTCGGGGCGAGATTAGTTTGAATATCATAGTTAATATAATATCCTCCCTCACTTTCAAAAGAAAAGGAATATTAACTTGTAAGGTACCTAAATTAATTTTTATTCGTGAGATAGCAAAATCATCAATAGATGATATACCTACAAAAGAGAAACTCATTCCGTTTATACTAAGTAGCTCATACCTTTCACTATTGAACACTGATGCATCTAAACTTTTTATATCAGTATTTGCATCACTTAGAGCACTCATATAAATCGAACTCGCATCTGCCTGTGAAAAATATAAACTTTCTGCCATATCCATATTATTAGGCGGTACTACTGAGGGCTCATTATTTATATATGCAATACTAATACCATTTGCATCAAAATTTCTCACATGACCCTCAGATGTTGACATATCAATTCTCTTCACTACTACATCCAGACAGTTACAATCCTTCCTTTTGCCTAAATTAATCCTAATTCTTACACTTTGAAGTGTTATTTTTAATTTTGCGAGTGCTGTAGCTATTACCTTCTGCTGCATGATATTGAACCTAGAGGTAGGGATACTATCGATTGGAGATGAATCATCACTTTCAGTTGTGCTGCTTGCCGTATCATCAACAATTATGTCATAAGTATTGGTCGTGGGATTACCTCCAGCGCTTGATGGGTTAGTATAGTCGTCAGGTATTCTAGGAGAATCACTACCCGAGCCAGATATCTCATTCTTCAAATGTGCATCTGGTTTGAATTGCATAATAGAACTCGTCAAATCATAAAAACTTTTCGCCAGCGAAAATGAATTCATATCATTAAAATCATCCTCATTAATCATCGTAATCATAAAATCAATATTATCTCCAGAGATATGGACATCCCCCGACACAGTTAGTCCCAGCATCAATTTTCCTAGCATACCAGAATTCACCTCACATCCAGAAATATTCATCTCGCTGATATTAAGATCAACATCTTGGAAGGTAAATTTACTGTGCGATCCCAACGAAACATCCAGCTTTGTAATATCAACATTTGAAAACAATGTAATCTGCTGCAACACATACAATATCAACCGTCTTTGTATATTTTGGGGTAACCAAAAAGCCATTACTAATGAATCCAACTACTTTGCGGTAACAGATGTAGTCCTTATATGTTACTGTTGATGTTTCTATCTTCCGTTTTAGCTTGTTGCAACCTTAACTTTCATGTAAATTCGATGGCCTTCTGTTGTGGTATAAACAAACTAAATCTCTGATATTTTGAGACAAATGGTACAATAGTGTTTGGATCAGAGATGTTATATTACTGCTATGAGAGCTACTAGAGTCACCGATGGTAATTATTTGATAACATGCCAATGATAAAGTCATCGCAAGTTTTCTTGATGATCGGACATTTTTTCTCCCTTTAAAAAATTCAAGCGCAATGAGTACAAAGAGGTGGCACACAAAAGAAACAACTAAAGTATTCCTCATCTAAAGTTCCAATATATTTGGCTTTTACACATCCGATTAATGGTATTCATAATATTGGTACAATGTTCTTTCTTTTAATACACAATGTGCTATATAAGGTGCGATAAAATAATAGAGAATACAAAATGTCTTGCTTTATTCGTCTTGTTCAGTAAAGTATGCATGCTTTCTAATTTCACCCAACTTTTTTCTTGCAATATTCAATGATTGCTCTAAACGCAATATCTCTACTTGCTGCTCCATCTCTACGGTCTTTAGTTGATGTTCAGAAGTAAATTCCATTGGTTGGTCATCTTGAGCTTCTGAATTATACTTCACGAGAACAGTATGCCCTAATTCCTTACAGGCCTCTGTAACAGCCCTTGAACACTCTTCAAGTTTTTCTTGCGCTTTCGAGTGAACTCCTGATTTCACTCTGGAGGCTGCTACCAGTTGGATTGTAGAAGCTGCAACTTCTTTTGCAGCAACAGCAAATCTCTCAGGAGAGCCCTCCTTATCATCAGTAACAAGTTCACCAGCAGTGCTTATTAATATATCAGTGGCACCACCAACTGCTTTTGCAGCAGATATCAGACCCTCCGTCCACCTACTATTTTTCTTGTAAAATTGTGATAATGGTGTATTTGTAGTTGTTGCTATTTCATTTTGACATTGAACAGCTGCTTGCACTAAAGCAACAACTGCATCAATAATAGCCAATGCCAGAGTCAACAGAGGCTTTGGAACGTTTGGTGTTATTCTTAATGGTTGTGACGATTTAACAATGGCATCTGCTGTAGCAATAAGTTGGGAATGTGGATCCTGCTCCTTGTTTTTGTTTTGAGGGGCAGATTGTAGTACTTTTTCGATTGTTGTCGTTAGATGCTGAAGCTTTTCTTGAAAGTTTACGTTAGAATTAATGACAACATCAGTTTTACCTTCATCATCATAAGGCATCAAATTTTCTGATAACAGATCCTCAAAGAAAAACTCAGCTTCTCTAGCACATTTCTTGGCCATGCTGGCGATAGACTCCGAGTCATTTTCTCCTAGTAGCGATGTTGTATAAGCATTAACGTAGGTAACCAAGGTAGCAATTGAAACACTAAAATCACTTACACTATGAATTACTGCAGTTTGGTCACCATTGACTAGACCATCAACAATCAAGTTATTGAAATTTGTAGCAAACTCAGTTGCCCTTTCGGAGGTATTATCAGCAAGTGCTAATAAGAACGAAGCTGGAGCCAATGGACCAGACCAACTCAATGAATTGTCCATATTGAACACTGATTCCTGGATCGTATTAATACCACTTAGCAAAACTGCATCTAACATTGGCAAGACTCTATCGTCAGCAAACTTTTCAACACCATCTGAATTCAAATCCTCTGATTTATTTGAAATCAAACGCTCATTATCCAGTCTGAGTCTATCACGTTCTTTAATGGCATCAATAAGTTGTAAGTCCTTCTTCTTCAGCTTCTGTTCCAGAACCTCTTTATTTGCAACAGCCTCTTGAATGCTTCCAACCTTTATTTGTAATTTCTTGAAACGTGGTAACAATTGCAGGTGCTCTTGACGTAGCTGTGAGTACAGTTTAGCCAATGACTCATATTTCTTTTCCCACATTTCCAACTGATCCTGCAGTGATCCAATTTGCTCATTCTTGTTATCAATCTGTTCGTTGGCATTCTTGTCAATATTTGATATTTCTTCTTCCAATTGCTGAACTCTTTGGTCATATTGCTGTAGTAAAGCTTGGTCCTTCTCGTACTGGTTAGTTAACGCAATTAGATCATTTTGATGTTGGCTCTGTTGTTGCATTTGCATGTTCATCATCTCCTGCTGAGTCTGTTGCAGTTGCCTTTGGAATTCTTCTTGTTGCTGTTGTTGTAATGCAAGTTGTTGTTGGCGCTCTTGAGCCAACCTTTGCTGCTCCTGAGCCAACTGTGCTTGTTGATTGACCCAGAAATCTGGCTGAATTTGTTGCTGTTGTTGTGGGAAGGCTTGTTGAACAGCACCTGTTACCGTTGGTATCATAACGTTAGCGGTGAACATTGGTGACAAAGTATTAGCTGTGCTTGCTGTTCTAGTGGGTTTCAATTGTTCTCTTGGTCCTGGCGATGGTTTTCTCACTTCTGGTGTTGGAGTTTTCTTTGGTTGTGGGGTAGGAGTCTTTCTAGTGGTTTCAATATCATTGCTGTTGTCTACCAAAACATCTGGCGCTTTTGTTGGTAGTTTTGGTATGGTAACCATGGTAGTTAAGAACTTAATCGAAGAACAATCAGCGTAGAACTCGAACAGACGAGCGTGTTGTAGGTCGTACTTTTCTATCAGTGGTTGCAAAGCAGCATCACCTTCTGCATCATTCAATTGGGCGTGCAAACCTCTCAGCATAGATGTTATGAACTTGTAGATACCGTAGGACTCGGCCACCAAGGGTATCAAAGCTGCGATTCTCAACTCAGAGCTGTCTCTTTCCGAGTGGATTGACGCAAAGATGATCTGAGAGTAATCTTCCAATTGATCCTGTAAAGTCATCAAGTCCAGTACTGTTTCGTAACCTTCATCCAGATCAGAGACATTGATCAAAGAGACGTACTCTTCATACTCAAATGTACCGTTCTTGAACCCCTTGTGAGTGGCATGG
Source organism: Nakaseomyces glabratus (assembly GCF_010111755.1). Classification (NCBI taxonomy): domain Eukaryota; kingdom Fungi; phylum Ascomycota; class Saccharomycetes; order Saccharomycetales; family Saccharomycetaceae; genus Nakaseomyces; species Nakaseomyces glabratus. Next base: position 795,494 of record NC_088960.1, read on the forward strand.
AAGTCCAATTTCAACATCAAGAACCTGACATACTCCTTTACTAATTTTGTGTATGGCGAATGGCCTATGTTTATTCTTCCTAGGGACCTGATCCATTCTCTATCCTTGATAGCTTGTGCCAACGCAGAAGGGTGGCCTTCCTGGATAACTTTATGCAGCACAATCAGCAATTTGAAAAGCTGGATTTCATGGTCAGTGAAGGGCATACTCTTCAAAGCTGAGAACACAGCTCGAGCGCTAGCATGATCCCAAGTGAACACAATGCACGCCCTGACGTGTTTCCTCTTTGGAGCCGACTCGTCAATCGAGCAAGCTTTCTTCAAGATTTTCTGCAAATCTGCTTCACTTGATTTCCTAGACATGGCTCAAAAATATTATCAACGGGTATATTTCCTTTTTTTTTTTAGCCTATCAAAAATTCTTCCACCTGTTCTGTACTATAATCAATTGGTTATGTATCTGTTCGTTTTTCCCACTCCCAATCAGTATATGTACCTCCGCTTAATGACTATGATTATGACAGAAAGTATTTTTGGTCTATCCGATTCCAGACTCGCTACCAGGATTATATCTGAAGAGCGATAAAAAAAATAGGATAAAGAATCTTGTGCGGATGAGAAGTCAAAGCAAAGATTTCTGGTATAACCGCCTAATAGCAGAGTAACTCTTATAAAATACTCCTTTTCACAAGACGAGGATCCCACTATTGTCAATTGTAACTGGAACCATCAAAAAAAAAAAGGGCTTTACAATCTTCTCTACCTGGAAGGGAGCAACGAAGAACGAAGAACGAAAAGACGGGATGATCTCTTCGGACCAAACTAACAATCACTTCTAAGGAAACATCGTATCTAACGTAGGGATAGATCACGGGGAACATATCCATAAACGATTAATCATATGATATATCGTTTAGAATTATATAATATACTAAATCACGAATGTATCATATGATTATAGTATGTAGTGATAAACATAATACCTGAATACGGGTACACATCTGACAGTAACGTCTATAGGGATACAGTTTAATTGGTTACTGAGAAAATTTAATGAAAAAAAAAAAAAAATTTCACTTTTTGCGTTTTTGCTAGTGAGGAGGGTGCGTGTGCTGGGGATGGTTCTAGCAAAACTGCATAACTAGCAAAATAGAAGAACAACGCAAAATTTATTGAAAATACATTTAGTTTATAAGAAAACTTATATTAAATACTTGATTTTTAATAAGTAAAAAGGTTGACTTTACACATAGAAGAACCAAGTTTAAAAAAAAACAAAACAAATAAAAACCCCTGTTATATGTCTATTGAGAACTTGAAATCTTTTGATCCTTTTGCTGATACTGGTGACGACGAGACTGCTGCCTCTAACTACATCCATATCCGTATCCAACAAAGAAACGGTAGAAAGACACTAACCACTGTGCAAGGTGTCCCAGCTGAGTATGACCAGAAGCGTATCTTGAAAGTTTTGAAGAAAGATTTCGCTTGTAACGGTAACATTGTCAAGGACTCTGAAATGGGTGAGATTATCCAATTGCAAGGTGACCAAAGAGCTAAAGTTTGCGAGTTTATGATCTCCCAACTAGGTCTACAAAAGAAGAACATTAAGATCCACGGTTTCTAAACAAGTGCTTCACTTAGTTCTTTTTCTACTAAAATTTGCAGTATTTTACGCTTTACAAAAAGTGCAAGAAAGGTGGCGATATATCTGGGCGTAACTGGTATCATACTTACTCCCATTACTTGCTACTGGATATTAGGAATACTTAAGTGTGTAAATTCAAAAAGAAAACTACCCATTTGAATTCCTCTATTTTTTCTTTGCTTGCAGCTATACATTCCGTTCAATTCATTCCCTAACTTTATTTTTTTTTATATTTCATTACTATTTTTTTCCCACATATTATAATACATACTGAATAATCTATTCGAATTAGTCTAGATATATAGAAGCACTAGAATAGCTGAATATATTGTTGACCAATATTAATAACGTCACCTCCCATACTTGTACCATACCTCTCCATAAGGCTAGGTGCACTTCTAGGAGATTGCTGTCTTCTGCATAGGACCGGAGATAAAAAAAAAAAAAAATAAATTTCACATGAAGCTCATCGCATCGCAAATTTTAAGATATATCATGATGAGGTAAATGTATTCATCGGATGTACTAAGAGTTCTACTGATAATATACCAAAAACGGTACATATCACAAAACTAACATAAAATGGGTACTGGAGACTTGAATCTATTGAAATCGTGGAACCCTAAGCTTGTCAAAAATAGAAAGAAAGTATGGGAAAAAGAACAAAGACTACTAGAAGAGGACGAGAAGATACGAAAGAGACAGCTTGAGATAGCGAAGGAGAAAGAAGAAGAGGAGTTACTTGCGGGCAGGGACTCTACTAAGGGTAGAAAGACTGGGTTGGAATGGATGTATCAGGACGATCCCACAGCAAAGGAGGATTACTTGCTCGGAAAGAAGAAACTAGACACTACAGTTATAAAAAAAGCAGAAGTGATGGAGGAAAATCAAACCCCACTAACGAAAATTAATAAAACTACTGTTATTCCTGACGCCATTTACTCAAAAGAGGATCCAATGGCTCGCTTTGGCACAAAAGTTAAACGTAACAAAGTTGTTAAGAAGGAGCCTGTGAAGCCGTTACGAGGTAAAACTACGAATGAGCCACGAACTGACAACATAAAACCAAAATCTGACTACAAGAAACGCTTACAAGAAGAACTTGACTACTGATGCATTTTAAAAGGAATAATTACGTATAGATATAGATTATTTATTTAAATTTTTCTTCTCTTTTTATCAGATTCCTCACTTTCGGACTCAACCTCCAAATCAAGCGGTTCCTCACTGCTGTTGTCCTCTGAGTCATCCTCTTCTTCGTCTTCCAAATCTCTTTGGGCTTCCGTATAGTACTTGACACAGTAAGGATAAATGTCTTCACTGAATAAGGTAGCAAGTGAGTCTCCATGTGGAAACTCCTTACCAGGTTTCTTCCCTGTCCACTTAAACCATCCAAAAAATGATTTCATACCTTGACGATAACTCTTCTTACCTTCTTTACTGTGTTTGTCTTCGATTAATGATGGATTAATTGAATCGTAGCTTTTTGGCCATTGAATGTCAACTGGCTCACTCACCAATCTCTCCTCTTCGGTCTCATCATCAGTATCACCCTCATTTATATCACCTTTGATCAATTTGAATACCTTAGATACTGTCTGCTCGTTAAAATCATCATCAATACTATTGAAATGCAATGTTATCCTGAAATCACCCACGGAGTATTGTTTTGGATCCTCAATGATTAACCAATCAACCTTAACTTTATCAATTAGGTCAATATACTTGAAATCAGAAGCTCTTATAAAATCAGCAAAACTAGTGTGCTGAGATAATACTATTTTCCAGAATTCGGGTATATTTTTGATAATATTGTCCCTTCTTTCAACCATTGGTTGCATCATCTTCAACCTATAATGTTCAATATCATCTTCAACCTTTGCAACATCTTCTTCGTATTTTGCCAAATCCAAGAAGGCTTTCCCAACAATTTCCTTGTCAGACATATTTATTATTCTCTGGTATCTGATACTGTTCTATAACACAATTTAATTTACTTCAATATGATAATAAATGACCATACTCTTGACTGCTCTAGGCCTGTCGTTTTTATGCGATGAGCAAGGCAATCATTCCCAAAACCAAAATTTTCAAAAAATTGAACAAAATAATAATGATTTTATTGAAAAGCTTAGGTATTGTCAGTATTCAGGAGAATTCATTGATCTTGATGCTAACTGTACACACACTAAATTAATAATAACTCATGTTGTCTAAATCATACAATACCAAATGGTAACTATTCATATCGCATAAGGACTTATTAATATTAAATATCTATAAACAGCAAATCTGAACTTTGTTTGTTAGAATCATGCAAGCTAATGTAAAAAATTGAAACTTCAGCTACTCAATGGACCGTTAAATTCTTCATAAAGTTTCTTCTGTTGTTCCCACTGTTTCTTTAGTTTTTTAGTCATACTTTTGGTGATATCATTACCATCCTTGTCCTTGGTTGGTAGACCTTGTTCATCCCAAGCACTATACAGAGTGGTGTCTTTGAACATTTCTAAGGGTGATACCTTTGCCTTTTCTTGTCTTTCTTTTTCCTTAGCTTCTTTTATTTTCTGTTGTTCAAGTTTCTTCTTTAACTTTTCCTCTTCCCTTTGCTTCTTTTCTGCATTTAATTTAATAATTTCATCCTTTTCATGTTGCGTTAAGAACTTTACCAAAGCAGATTGGCCATTCCTATCATCTAAAGAGACATTTAAGTTCAACAGGTCGTTGTCTCTAACAGTATCTGTTAACTTTAAAAATTCTTGCGGTTGTGCCTTAGCAATGGCCATCGAACGTACACTATCACGGAACGTAGACAAACATTTAACATATGGCATGGCAATCTCTTCAATTGACCCTGAAATTTGGTTAGCAGATTCACTACCACTAGATACCGAGGATGCTTGTGCAACCCAACCCAGGCCATCAGGGCGACCAGGAAAACCAACAATGTCTAAAATTTTAGTAATGTATTTGCAAATGCTGATAACTGGCTCAATCTTCAAATCTTTACCACTGTTTGTGATATAAGTGTTTGTCGTAGTGACCAAATCAGAAAGAGTTTTCAAGGCTTGACCGGTGGATAAGTTATCACAGAAAGCAGCATGTACTTTTTCCTGAGATTTCTTGAACTCTTCCAATAGATCTTTTTCCAAGTTAGTTAATTTTTTGCTTACAATGATAGAGTCATCTTCAAGACTTGACTTATAGTCATTATAATGAGCTCTAACATTGGCGAAAAAGTTGTTCATGGATGTTTCAAATGATTTAACTTCATGAATCAAGCTTTCTTTGAAATCTAGTTGGTTATTCCAGGGAACAGATGCAAAAGCCAATCTCAATTGACGTGGGGTGTACTTTTGTAGAGCTTCTTGAATTGTGATAAAATTCTTTAATGACTTGGACATTTTTTGACCTTCAATGTGAAGATGTCCTGTATGTAGAAAGTAATTGATCCATTGTTTGTTATCAAATTTGGCTTCTGATTGAGCAAGTTCATTGTCATGATGAGGGAATGCTAAGTCAATACCACCAGAGTGAATATCAATGTTGGAACCCAGGATATCTGAGGCCATGACTGAACACTCAATATGCCATCCTGGTCTACCTTTACCCCAAGGTGAGTCCCAAGCTGGTTCACCGGGCTTACTTCCTTTCCATAAGGCAAAATCGTTAGCTGACTTCTTACCGTTGTTGTCAAAGTTACTCAATGAACCTTCACCGTCGTTAATCAAGTCCAACTTACCTTTATTCCATGGCTGACACTTTGCGTAGTCGTGCTTTTCATTTTGGTCAAATCTTACTGTGTCAAAGTATACTGACCCATCATTTGTGGCATAAGCATAACCGTTATTAATAATATCCTCTACAAAAGATACAATCTCAGGGACATACTCGGAAACCCTAGTAGTCACATTTGGTGGAATCACATTTAGTGCTGCCATGTCGCTGTCATACTGTTTCTCCCAATAAGCAGGCAGTTTTCTAAAGATTTCAGGATCATTGATGGTGGAACCCAACTCTTTATCCAATACAGGAACCAAAACATCTTTCACACCATCAAAGAATTTTCTTCTTGGCAATTTAGATACATTAGATAAAGCTGAAATAGCATTCTGGACACTTGTCATATGCATTGGGAATTTAGGGTCCTTTAACTTAGCCTCCTCGTGGTTTACCTTTTCAGCTGCCACAAGGAAGGTGTTTACAGACTCTTGGGATGATCCCAATACATCTGCTAAGTTTTTGTTGATGTATGATATTGTCGCATCATTAGCCTTCTTCACTATCTCATCAGATTCATTTAAAGGAGTCTCGGAGTCATTTTGCTTTACAAATTCTTCAAACAGATAATTGTGTCTTGCCCTAATGATAATTTTGTCATCAATATCTGTGACGTTCTGAACAAACTGAATATCATAACCAAAGTAATTCTGGATCAATCTTCTGTTGATATCAATAGAAACATAGTTCCTAGCATGGCCCATGTGCGAGGCATCATAGACAGTGGGGCCACATGAATACCAACTAACTGTCTTAGTACCAGAAGAAGGTGCAAATACTTCTTTACTTCTAGTCAAACTGTTATACAACTTGAGCACAGGGGCTTGTGTCCTTTCAGAACATTGTGCCGGATTAATCCACTTAGGTTGAACCACTTTAGAGTTTGCTGCAGACATTACGGTTCTTTTCAGTACAGACCAATTGACCATAAAAGAATGTGTACTAAAATCACAACCCGAAACTTAAAAGAAAGAGATTCAAAAGGTAAAAAAAAAGGCCTTATATAACAAATATGAATTAAACGCTTTTGCGATAAAAAGGTTTATAAAACTTGTACCTCTTTCAGCATATATTAACTACACATTTATCCTACAAAGTTGCAACTTTTTCACTTTTTTTTTTTGGTAAGTTCAATTTCGCTGATTAAAAACTCTACGTATATTTCTGGGGACTGTGAAAGAAAATTTTTCTGAAAACTGAAAAAAAAAATATTAAATTAAAATTTTGCGATGAGCTTGATCAATCCACTATACAATTGTAGTTGTAGTAGCAGTTCTGTAACTTATTAGTCGCTGCTAGTCAGATTGATAAGGTGTGAATTTGTTTAATCTGTTATTTGGCCATTGGTTTCTGAATAGAGTTGACAACTCAAAAAAAAAATTAATATATAAAAGAACCAGAGAATATGGGTGAGAAGCGTTCTATTGCTATTGATAGTTATCAAGAGGATCCATCGGTAGTTGTGTCCAACTTCTTCAAAGGCGTTAGAGTTCCAAAGGACACAGAATTTCAACTATACAAGAAGCGTAAGCAAGATCAGTTTGTTTTGCATGGTGAAAACGAGAGATTAGAGTATGATGGTGAAACCGATGAGCTGACGACCAAGACTAACCAATATGTTGTTGGTCTCTACGACAAGCAATCAGGAAAGATAAATTTGTATAGAGCACCTGTGGTCACTTCCAAAATTGTCTCTAAATTCAGTAAGAACTTGAAGGGACCTGAAATTAAAAGTAAAGGTGATACCAGATACGGGGCAATGCGTAATGCTCTTGGTGAAGCCTTTGGTACCAAAAAGGCCAAGAAAGCTATTGCTGATCTAGAGAGAAACCGTGTTGATTCCGATAAGCTTACTGATGTTGCAATCGATATTGTTGATTCTGTCAAGACTGCATCCAAGGATCTACCCACCAGAGCGGAATTACAAGAAAATGTTTCAGCAAGCAACAGACCAACTCCAGTTGCAAACCTGGATGCAACCGATGTGGAACAAATTTACCCAGTGGAAAATATTATACCCAAAAAAGAGTTACAATTTATTCGTGTTGGTCCTATACTAAAAGAAAAAGATCAAGAGAAGAAGCTGGAATTATTCCCTTACACTTCATCCAAATATGTTGCAAAGAAATTGGAAACTCTAACACAAGCCTCTCAAATGGAAAAGTTGCAATTACTGTATTACTTATCTCTATTGCTAGGTGTGTATGAAAACAGACGTGTTAGTAATAAGGATAAACTACTCGAAAGATTAAACTCACCTCCAGAGCTCTTAATCGATGGTATTCTAGACAGATTCACAATTGCAAGAGGTGGACATTTTGGTAAATCTAAGAACCGTTCTTACTTCATTGATCCTCAAAATGAAGATAAGTTGCTATGCTTTATTCTAACCATTGTTATGCATTTGGACAACTTCCTAGTAGAAATCTCTCCATTGGCGCAGGAGCTTGGAATCAAACCATCAAGGATTGTCAACTTGTTTAGAATATTGGGTGCCATAGTTAAAGGTGCCACCGTTTCTCAAGCGGAGGCCTTTGGCATTCCAAAGAGTGCAGCAGCAACATATAAGATCGCATCATTGAAGGTCCCCTTCAAATTACCAGAATTGACTAGAAGAGGTAGACGTTAAAAAAGGACAAAATAAGAATACTTGATATCTGCATAATGTCTCAACAACCAAAATTTCAGTATTTATAGGGAGCTTCCATTAGTTTATACTTGCATATACTTTCCATTAGTCCGGAGTTTCGGTTCTTGTTAATGCCATTAATATTTTGGCATTCAATATGTATATTATGACATTAATTAAATATGCGTGTTATAAACTAAAAATATATTGGATATAAATCAAAATTTAGTGCGGCCCGGTTGTAGCTCAATGTAAAAACATCTTGGCTAGTAGCAGGTTTTTCATCCTATTCAGTTACTTTATTGATATCAACCCACTCTATTAATGACTTCAGTCTGTCGTCTCTTTTTACCCTGAAAAAATGGTCAGTAAAGCTAGCAGCATTCATATGGTTCAAAAACTTTTCATCATGGGTAATGACAATCAACTGGAAGTTCTTTTGATGCTTTCTAAATTCGATGATATTGTGTAATGATTTTGCTAAACTTTCAATATTTTCCTCGTCAAGATTTGTTGTGGGTTCATCTAGAGCTATGACTCCACAATTGATACCAAAAGTCTCTGATAAAGCCAACCGGATAATAATAGACGCTAAAACTTTTTGACCTGCAGAACACCTTCCTCTCATATCCAATTCGGCATCTTGTTTATACATAACGACTCTATAATTATAGGATTTCCCTTTTGTCGTCGAGCCAACTTCATCTGAGCAAATTTTTATTGTATCTATATCCGTCCCAGTATAGGTTCGCTTCCATAGCTCGTCTATAATTCTATTTATATCCTCCATTTTCAAACTATGGTATTTCATAATAGCACTATCCAATGCTTTGGAATAGGTATCGATATCATCATTGGCAAACGATCTCGTTTGGAGTTCTACCCATTCTTTTTGATATTTATCATCAATATCTTTATAATCACTTCTCAATTGCTGTGTAAGAGAGTCAATCTGGTTTTGTATTTGCCTTATTTCACCTAATTTACCAGCATTCTGAGCACTTAATCTCTCATATTGGGTCCTTAAGCGGGCAGATTCTTGTTGATACTTGTCTCTTTCTGCTTCTGCGTTTTGAGCGTTCAAGCTGCTCAATTCATTATTCATTGATAGTAATTGTTCTTTGAGATCAATTAATTCAATATTCTGCAGCAAGTTTCGCTTTTCTCCTGTAGAGTCATATAACTTCTGAGATTGTTCATTTAATACATGATTGTCAGCCTCTAGGCCATTTTTCAGAATATTCATTTCCTTCTCCAATTCTTTTATTGATCTCTCACATTCTTGCAAATGCTGTTCATCAGAAGTGTTATATTGCATTAATTGATGATGTAGCTGATTAACCTGTAAGACCAGTTCGTTAAAGGATTGGAACTCCCCCTTTTTTCTCTTTGCATCTTTATCAAGAGTAGATATCTTTTCTGAATTCTCTTTGTTTAACATTTCAACACTTTTGGATAGATCATTGATATGTAATTTAATGCTCTCCTTACTATTAGTCAGTTCTTCAATATGTTTTTTATCGTTTGCTATTTGTTCTTGAATAGTCACCTTCATGTCGAATTGCTTTTCAATTTCAGCAACATCATCGTTTGCTTGTCGTATTTGATTTATCAATGTGTTGTTTTTTGAAGAAATGTTTTCTCTTTGTTCTTGCAACGATTCGATTTCACTTCTAATTTTCCATATAAGCTCTCGTGTGGATTTTTGGTTATCTTGTAACTGTTCCATTGTCACACTGTCCCCATTTTCGGCAGAACTACGAATCACATCATTCAACGAGTTCTTCTCTTCTTCGTGGTTGTAAATTTCTTTCTGTAGATAGTCTATTTTGTCCATTTTTGGTTTAATATAATTATCACAATGATCTCGTTTTTCCTTTAGCTTCTCGATGGTTGTATTTGCTTCGGCGACTTCAGATTTCTTATTATCTAATTCTTTTGATAGTTGGCTAATTCTATCTTGCAGTGCTTTCGACTCAGAACTAATTGAATTTAGATTATAAATGTCTTTCTCAGCCAATCTCAGGTTGTTTAAGTATTCCTTTTCATCTTCAAGCGTTGTTTTCAGTGACTCCTCAAACTTGGTATCAGTTTTTTCTTTCAGTTCTTTAAGTATTTTGCTTCTGAATTCAGTGTTCTCAAAGCTTCTCGAGCACAAATAACAACAGTCATTGTTGATTGCAACCTCGAGAGCTTTACGATTAAACTCTAGTGTTGTTTGATGCATCTTTAAATTTTCCAATGCAGTCTTATAGGAGACCTCCGTTTCCAGGAGAACATCATCATAATCTTCGATTGAACAGTCTTCTGGTAGAACGCTATTAATGTTTAAAATCAATTTTTCTTTTTTATGTTGAAGATTATTGACTTTTCCTTTACAAGTATTCAGTTCATACTCCAATTCGGTTTGGCTCTTACTGATTTCATTAAATGCTTTTAAATTGGTTGCAATATTTTTCTGAAGAGCAATATAGTGTGTCTTAAATTCGAAGGACAATTGCTTGACATCGTCAAGACCCCATTCTTTGATCATGGTATCATTTAGTAAAGCAGTAGTTATTTTGTTTATTTCATTTTGTTTTTCATCCATATTTTCAATTAGAACAGATAGTTTTGTTGATAATTCACTCTTTTTAGAGTAATTCTGTAAGTCTGTTTCGATCTGTTGCGCCAGCAGTTCAGATTTTGAAAGCTCCTCATTATTTGATTTTATCTGATTGTTTATGTCAGTAATGTTATTTTCTTTTTCAAACTCTTGTAGTTCCTTACTTAATTTGGACCATACTGCCTTTTTGGCCTTCAATTGTTCTTCGATGTCTGCCGGTATTGAACTTATTTGCTTTTGCTTTTGATCTAATTTGGTGGCAAGTTGCTTTATATCGCTTTCATAGTAAGACAGTTTTTGTTCTTCAAGATTAATAGAATTCCTTATACTGTCAGACTTTTCTTTAAGGTTCATTTTTGTTTCTTCTAATTTGGATATGGCTTCATTTACAGAAGATTCCATATCAGCTTTCTTTTTTAAAATATGATCTACATTTCGCTGTGGTGGTTCTTCTGCATTCAAATCTAGCTTATGTTCATCTTTAATCTGTCTTATAGTATCTTGAAAAGATTTCAATGTGTTTTCATTCTGTAGCTTTTTGGCAGTCAGTTCACCCTGCTGTAGCATAAGTCTATTTGATTGTTTCTGGCAGTTCTCCAATTTTTGACGGTCTGAAGCAATTTTTGATTCTAGCCTTTTAACATCCAGTTCCTTTTGTTCAATTGATTCAGAGAAGTTCTTGAGCAGGTTTTCTAGGTCTACCTTTGGCATATCCAATTTTTCTATTGAATTCGAGAGCCTTTCAATCTGAGTTGAAGCAGCAGATATTGAAGCATTTAATGTTTCAATTCTTGATAAAACGCTTTGGAAATTTTGGTTTGATTTAAATAAAGAGTCAAGGCTACCGTTAATTGATTCCAGTTCTTGTTCAACGTCATCTACTTGAGATTGATAGTCATTTATTTTTTCATTCAACTGCTTTACCTTCATTTTTGTAGCCCTAGACCTGTCCCTGTCAATTCTAAGGTGTTCAACAGATTGTGTTAACAGCTTAATATTAACAGCCATCTCTTTTTTGATTGCTTTCAAGTTGTCGATTGCCTTTGTAAATTTCATTGCTTGGAAAATTTCATCGAACTTCTTCTTTAGGTTTGAAGGTTCACTCAGTGGCCATAGACTATCCTCTTGGTGACAAAATATTACGTATTCCAGAATTGCCTTTGGAACGCCGAGGTATAAAGGTACGTGGGAATCTAAATCCACAGATCTGGTACTTAAAGTTGTTCTTTCACCACTTTTATTTATGGCAACCAATTGACCTTCTAAAGTCTTAAATGTGGTCGTCGTCTTCTTCGCCAGCAATTGAATATTCCTTGTAACAATCATGCTTAGCCCGTTTGTGCTGGTAAACGCCAGTTTCACCTGGGCTCTGACATCTTTCTCACCCGTAATCTTGGGATCATGCACAAAAACACCACCTTTACTATTTGGGGGCAGATCACCCGTTGTCGCATACTTGAGACACTCTATAATAGTCGTCTTACCAGATCCGTTCATACCAACGATCAGCGTCAAGGGCTTCCCGAACTCGATGGTCTCCCGGTCATTGGAATCGAAGGACCGTATACCCTGTATAGAAAGCTTATAGATAGCACTCATAAGTCATATATCCCTGCACTAGTTTCTCGAATAGTATATGTCACTTTTCCCTCCATATTACCTAGCTTTAGGAAGTGCACATACTTGATATATATTATAATAATATTAGTTAAACTATTGAACTGACGCTATAAGAATCCATTATATACAAGTCACTTTGTACAACGAGAGGGTGAGATGCTCATCGCCCCCAAACAAAAAGGGTTTAACCAAATTAAAGGCTCCCGTTGTAGTGGTCAAGAAAATGCATACCCGATACATCTATACAACTATCAAAAGCAAGAGCCGTTAATATACCAAAAGCTTCTATAACTATTGGAATGTCCACCATATTGGCACTCAAGACACTATGACGTCTTTTCTACAGTATATTCTTGCACACGACATAATTAACAGCTTTTCGATAATTTTTCAGCTAAATTTTCTTGCCGGAAAAACTATAAAAGGCAGCTGGGAATATCGAGAACTTCGAAAAACGAGAAGAAATTTTTAATTCTTACAGATTCAGTTAAAGGGGTGGTAGTTAGCATCATTACGACTATAAGCACAGGAACAAGACCGAAACGCGGGAGGAAAGTACTAGTATCAAAAATTGAAATTTTTAATCTTTTGTTTGTAGTAATAAATTCCCCTCAAATTCAGACAGCGTGAAACTCCTTTACTATAAAGAAGTACAACTGATAAAACTCTTTTGTAGAAGAGGAAACCTCCATATTTTATTTTCTGGTAAGTGGTTCTAAAATTGTTTTTCAGATAATATCAAAGCTATCTTAGTGGGATTAATCCTATTTACAAATAAGAAATTTTTGTTTACAACGAAAACTAAGATCTATAAATCAACGATTATACAAGTGAAGAGATTTTACAACTTTTGAAAGAAAAGAAATTAATCTAAAGAGAAACATTTTTGATAGTATAATCATAAAGTACAGATATAACAACGAAGAAGATGAGCGGTGATTCGGAACATCAAGAATTTGTAGAAACCTTAGAATCCTTTCATGACCTTAAAACAGGTATTTCAGGGTCTCGTATTAAAAAATTGACAACGTATGCCCTTGAGCATGTTGCCTCCGAGGAACAACTGATATCCCTCATAATAAATTACTCAAGAACTTGTGAAAGTTCTCATAAACTTGGGTCTCTGTATATCATCGACTCCATCGGTAGAGCGTATCTTGATGAGGCAAGATCCGGAACTGTAGATACACCAGCCCCAGCAGGCACCGCTGCACACGCAGTGGCGACTCTAGGCGAGGTTATCCAAGAGCTTTTATCAGATGCCTTAGAGAAAAGCAATCAGGACCACAAGGAGAAGATCAAACTCCTGATGGATATTTGGGACAGATCTGCACTTTTTCAAAAAGAGTGTATCAACTCTGTAAGAAACAAGTTCTTCCCCACACCTACATCAAGCGCCAATAAAAGCATAGACGATGATATGGTACAACTTCCCAATGATCCTAGTGAGAGAGCTGATAAAATTCTAGAGACTCTAAAGCCCATTGATATTGTTCCCGCAGTGTCTCTCCCATCTGGTTTATTCTCAGATGTTGAGCATGACCAGAAGCGAGCCCTTGTGCAACTTTTGGTATCCATACAAAAACAGTATGAAGAAGACCCAAGATTGTCCAAGCAGGATAGTGCTGCACAGCCTGTTCCACAGTCTAGAAGAGACGAAAACAGGCAATCTCGCCATGTTATAACCGAATATGGTAGTAGACGTGAGCGCGAACGTGAACGTGAAAAGAATAACAGAAGAAATAGATCGAGGTCACCAAAACGTGATACAATGAACTATGGCGGTGACTCAGCCCCATCACGTTACCAAAATATGCCGCCTGTAAACAATAGTAACTACAACTTAGGTGCACCAAATATGAACTTTGGAGTAAATAATCATCACTTGTATCCTGATGAAGTAAATGTGCCGGCCAACCCTCACTATAGAAACAAGACTGTAACATTTGAGCCTTCTATTCCACCTGACCACATCAAGGTGTACAGTAGAACACTTTTCCTAGGTGGTGTTCCTATGAATATGAAGGAATGGGATATAGCAAATGTTTTGAGACCGTATTCCGAAGTACAAAGTGTAATCTTGAATAATGCGAGAAAGCATGCCTTTGTAAAAGTCTACTCTAGACAAGAAGCTGAGAATGCTCTGTTAAACTTTAACAAGGATGGCTCGTTACCGTTGAGAACTAGATGGGGTGTTGGTTTCGGCCCTAGAGATTGTTGTGATTATCAACATGGTTTCAGCATAATACCATTGCATCGTCTTACTGATGCTGATAAGAAATGGTCCGTCAGTGCCCAATGGGGTGGTACTGGTGGACAACCACTAACAAGTGGTATAGCTTTTGAAGAACCAGATATTGTTGTAGGTGAAGGTGTTTCCTCCAAAGCAATATCTCAAAAAATGCCTACTGACTCTGGTAGGAATGGCCCAAGATCTAATAAGGCGAAAAACATGGCACCTCAATATGGTCCTCCACAAGCAGCTGTTATATCACCCAGTCAAGGTTATGCTGGGATGCAGCAAGGCTACCCACAGCAACAACAACAACAACAAATGGGAATGTATGGCCAACCAATGATGCAACAGCCAATCAATGCTTACGCTTCTCCTGCCCAACAACAGCCTATAATGCAAGCTCCTCCTCCTCCAGCACCTCCTAGCCAACAACAACAATCATCTAACTATGATCCTACAGCACAACTGAACTCGCTGATGAATATTTTGAATCAGCAGCAACAGTAAGGGTATAATTTAATTGGAAAAATTATCTTTTGATTGTATCTGGAATACGTGTTTTTGTTAATAGCCTTAGTTTCTAAGATATTAAAGGACCTATTGTATCATTAATAATTTCTAGTAACTAAAGTAACTCGAAAGCGGTGGGAACTTTCTGCTGACAGAATAATATTTTTTTGACCTGTAGATATCTGACAATATGATGGACGCTAATGTGTAATTTGTTGTAAAACCCACTAATATTTACTACTAGAATTTGTTTGTATATTGTAGAAAAATTGTAGACTTTGGAGTTTCTTAGGCCCATTACAGTTTGAATTGAAATTCAAAGCGAATAGTTGTTTTCTTCAGCCCAATGTGACAAAATTGCATGTCTTGTTTCATATCTTGCTAAAAGTTGTGAACTGCTGTTTATATAAACCTTCATCCAAAGTTACCAACTTTAAACTAAATAAAAATGGACATTTCAGAGCATATTATCCTGAAATAATCATATCATCTGATACGTATAATTTTGACTAGTCTCTCGTTAACCATCGAAGGAAAATGCTAGATTGTCAATTCTCGATGATATAGTACCATCCACACTGTTTGAGTAGCAATGTTGGATTCCCAGCAAGTGATTCAGATATAACATTTGATAAACAGCAAAGTCACTAGCGAGATTCGCTTCTATTGCAAGCAATTCGGTAAAATTTTAACGTTATTCAGGGGCCTGTCAAGCTGAATTGATTACCAATGTTAAGTGTTAGAGGTCTTGCAACTGCTGCGAAGGCCACGGGAAGTCCTGCTGTTAAGGTTGGTTTGATACTTTCAAGAGTCCCATTGGTTAGTCCTGAGAAATCAGAACTTGAAAGTAGTTATTACAAATACATGTCTGAGTTGGAAAGAAGATTGATGTGGACATTCCCTGCATACTTCTACTTCAAGAAAGGTACATTGTCAGAACATAGATTCTATGCAGCACAAAAAGGACCTATTAGTAAACAAGAGGGTGTATGGTTTCCTAAAGGTGTGCCTGATATAAAGCATGGTAGAGAGAGGTCGCAAAAGCAGACCATAAATCTTCCCAAATCAAAGCAACAAGAAGGACAAGCATCCGATGATATATCCAGACCTATTATAGCAAACAGTATTGTCACAGAAGCTGATAAGAATAATGATTTAACCAGCCTCGAGAGATCACTGAGAAGAACTTTGTATTTATTAATTAAGGATAAGAAAGGCATTTGGAAGTTCCCAAATTTTGACATTGGTGAGGAAAAATCATTGCATAGAGCTGCAGAAAAGGGTATAAGAGAGATCGGTGGTGAAAATATGAATACTTGGACAGTATCTAGGACACCAGCCGCAGTTCTGAAGGATGACCCAAAAAGCTCACAATTCTTAATCAAATCACACATCTTAATGGGTAGATTTGATATACAGGATAAAAGAATACTATCTGATTTTGCATGGCTATCAAAAGATGAAATTAAAGGTAAGGTTGAAAAAAACTATTACGAGAAAATCAGTTTCCTACTGTCTGATATCTAAAATTATACATGGCATTGTCATTGTTGAATCTTGTTTTATTTTGAAGCTTAACAGATTAATCAGAAGCACTGTAAATAAGATTGTTTTGGGTTTTCACTGACCTTCTTCTCAATGGGCGAAAATAATTCGATGATGGTATTGTTTTTAACTAATTCATAAAACTGTAAATACATAACTAAAGTAATTTCAAGTATATTCTATTAACGTCTCTTCGATGCCAGGAACCTACTCTTACGGTTAGGACGTGTAGATCTCGGCCCTTGACTCTTCTCTCTATCGGTATTACTTTTCTTGCTACTTTTCTTCGATATTCCTTTGCTGTGACCTTTAGAATCTCCATTTTTTCTGGATTCTGTGGATAAAACTGATAGTAATGACAATTTACCTGACCCATAGAAATGTTTCTCCAGAGTGTCATTCTTACCAGATAAAATAAACATAGTCTTATCTGGGAAAAATCTTAGTAGTGGTTCTGAATTAGAGCCGGATAAAGATGATTCATATATTATCTTTCCAGTCGTTACATCACAAAAGCATACCCTCTCATCTTCTAGACATAAACCTAACATTTTCCCTAAATGGCAGATATCCATTGATAAAATATTAGATTCTAACCCAGATATCTCTTTAATGCATATGAGAGTTCGAAGCTCCCATATTGAGCAGGAGCCATCTTTGCTACCAGAAAATAAATATCTGCCCAATGGATCTATTTTTAAACATGTAACTGAAAACCTATGTGCTGTTACTTCTAGTACCTTGAACATTTCATTATTTTCTTTATTTATGCTCATAGCTATAATACTGCCATTTTTAGTTCCAAGGAAAATATTAGAACCTGAACTGTCCCATGTTACAGAATATAGTGTATCACTGCTCATAATGGATTTCAATTTTATAGTATGTAACAGCCTATAGTCATCTTTTGCGCTGAATAAGTAAATTGAGTCTGATTTGGTAATTGCAAGTATATATTCGCCAGTGGGATCAAATAAAGCGTTATTAAGCTTAGTTTTATGATCGACCGAGATGCTCCTCACTTTGGATGCCTTTAAATTCAATTCGTCGTATTCCCATATATCTAGTTCATCAGAATTGCAAGAAGTAATCAATTGTGTTATTTCATTAGGATTCCATGAGATTGAAGTTACTAATTTATCGGTTCCACATGCATCTTTAATATGTATCATCTTTCCTGGAATAAAAGTGGCTTGAATAGATGGCCAAATAGTAATAGAACCATCAATTCTACTGTATGCTAACGAGTGACCAGCCGGGTGGAATTCAAAGGCCAGTATTTCATTAGGTGTTAACGAGTTTTTAAACCGTGATTGGATTCTGGTGATGACATGATTGTAGCGATCATCTTCTATAGCATTAATGTGTTCATTCTCGAAAGCACTTTGTAAAAACTTGACGGCGACATTCTCAACTACATTAACGTACTCGTGACTCTTGCTGGAAATGTTGTTGAATGAATCAATTGCTGTTGCTGGCATGGTTCAAAAAGCTGGACTATTTAGACTTCACTAAAACGAACTCTATTATAATTTGGCGGTTTTGTCAATCTTAACCATAAATACGGGTAGTGGCTGATATATGAGTTCAAATAAATTAGTATTGGGCTTGTAGATGCTGATCAATGGTGGTTTATAAATGATGAATCACTTATATGGTACTTTTTAAGCATTTTTCAATCAATGCCATTTTTTCAATAGGAATATTCCCAATTTTTCATATTTTACGTTTTGGTCTCATAAAGGAAGCAGAACTACACAAAGAGGAACCATTTGAGATATCTTTGAAATGAGTAAAGATGAAGAGCGACTACTGAAAGTGCTAGCAATTTGCCAGGATATCAAAGAGCTACGATGCACTACAGATCCTAGAAAGGGGGCAGTACAAGCAATTGAGAAGACTTTGCAGTTACTGTATTGCATGCGTGTATAATAAATTGTTTCCTTGAGTGCAGTAGAGTGGTATAGTGGGTTCGCGGTTGTTAATAGTGGCTATGGAGGACAGCATCGATTTACAGCGCGAGTCCCTTAACAAGCTGATACCAGAGTCTGGTAGCGATGATACTAGTAGTAGTGATGAGGTTAACGGATTGCCAACGAGTAGCGATGGTGCTGACGACGTTAGCTTGATTAACAGCGAAGATTTGAATAGTTCGTTATTGAAGAGCGACCCTGGAGGTACTAATAAATCAGATCAAACCAAGAATGATGAGACTGATTCGAACGATGATCAACGAATAGTTTTATCGGGTGGAGTTGAATTGGAAGAAGTACAAGAAACTGTAAAAGTATACAATAACGTAAAACAGGCATTGCTAGAAGTGGAAACAACAGATGAGTCTCAGTTAATATTAGATAAAATTAAAAGAGATAGTCAGTATTCTAGTGACACAGAGTGTGAAAGTCGAGATGCGGATAGTGAATTAGAAGATATTCAATTAGAGTTCCGAAGTAAATATCCACAGTTACAAATCCCATATAGCGATGAGCTTTGTGTAAAGATCATACCTTACTTGGATATTGTTTATGACATTCTGAGTGGGGTTGTTACTTCAATGTACTATACTAGAGCTAAGAGAGCAGCCATGGATTCCAAAAAGGCATTTTTATCAGCAGAGGATTTTCGAAACTTGGACATCAATTTATTTACTGCCGGATATTTTGGTCTCCGAAGACAATTGAAAGTTGGTAATATTATTTATGAAAAGTTTAGGGATGAACTTGCTCGTTCTAAATCTCCTAAGATACAATGGTGGGGCCCCATTGACTTTGCCAATTACGTCTTGGCACCAGAAGTATTAGTTAGCTTTGTGCTTGATACATGCCAGAATAAAAGGTCTGTGCAGCTGACCTCGAGGCAAGATGTTTATGAATTATTCGACAATACGACTTATTATGGCAACACAGTGACAGACAATGAACCTTTAGAGTCCTGGGAATTATCAAGGAAAAAAAGAAAATATGGACCTACTAATAATCAAAAAACTCACAAAACTAGGAAGAAGAAGTCATGATCCGTTTTATATTTATCTGTTGTCATCCTCCAACAATATTAGAACTCCATCTAATGAAAGTAAGACTACCTAGATGCTTTTGTTTGTAACAATTGTATTATAATTACAGTGTAACTGTAATTTTGCGTAAAAAGGAGAGAGGACTACATAGGTGGTGGTAGTTCCTATACTTATCAGGATGCAGGAGGATGTATTTCAGCGGCAGAAAGTACGAATTGAAATTGTATCAGTATATACGAGATTGTCAGGCTTGAAAGTGTGAACATTCGCCGTCTCTAGAGACTGAAATTTTTCATCTTTTGCTGCGAGATGGCAACGACGATGAGCATAGCAGCAGAGGATGTGCAATAGTAGAGACAGACCTCATCCATTAGCCGATGTTCGGGATCAGCATAGTGGTTAGCATTGGAGTGGGCGGCTAGGTGTAGAACAGTTGTATTTGATTCATCATAGATTTGAAATAGTTGTGCGTCTGATTTCACTTTGTCAGCGTTTTACATTTCTTTCTAGCAATTTTGTTCAGAAAAGATAACCTGGATTTTGCAAAAGATTGCCATTTAATTTCAAAAACTACAAAGGATGTCTCAAAAAGCTTGTTACGTTTGCGGTAAGATCGGCCATTTAGCTGATGACTGTGATTCTGAAAGACTATGTTACAACTGTAACCAACCAGGCCATGTTCAATCCGAATGTACAATGCCAAGAACTGTTGAACACAAGCAATGCTACAACTGTGGTGAAACCGGCCATGTCAAGAGTGAGTGTTCCATTCAACGTTGTTTCAACTGTAATCAAACTGGCCATGTCTCAAGAGAGTGTCCTGAACCAAGAAAGGGTAGATTTGGTGCTGCCAGCAAGAACGTTTCTTGTTACAAGTGTGGTGGTCCTAACCATGTTGCCAGAGACTGTATGCAAACTGACACCAAGTGTTACTCATGTGGTAGATTCGGTCACGTTTCCAGGGATTGTCCAAATGGCCCAAATGAGAAGGTTTGTTATAACTGTAACGAAACTGGTCACATCTCTAGAGACTGCCCAGTTTTGTAATCTTCCTAACCAATTACGTTATTATTAATCAGAAAGAAGAGACAATATTTTTATTTTTAACTAGTGAGCTATGAAGATGTCATTACGATCTGCAATTATCCATTATTTAATTAACATTTTGTGACTCAGTGTTCTGGAAAACAAGGATTTGTCACAATTCGGCATATAAAAGATAGTAAAGAATCAATTTGAAAAGTTATATGTTAATGCGTCTTCTGTGTATTATATATTAGATATTTGGAGATTGATATTTTATCTCGAGCATGACTAAAAATCTGCCATTAGCTATTTACTTAACCCTATTAATGAATATCCGTTACTTTTTTATGCGCATTTCAAAAAAGTTGAAAAAAAACTGATATAGCTGAATTTCACACAATAAAAGTTAATAATGTCCTATCCATATCGTTATCTCAATCAAAGAGAGGTAAATACTTAGGTTAAGGTCGCAGATCTGTACAATTCATTTGCCAATTTAATACTTTGGATACACTCTCTGACATTGTGCACTCTAATAATATCCGCATCAAATCCTACACATGTAGCTGCTATAGAACTGGTGGCTGAGTCTCTTTTAGATGGATCATCTTCTTTTGTTATAGTACCCAAGAATTTTTTTCTGGAAGGGCCGACTAACACTGGAATATTTCTGAAATTAACCGATAGATTGTCTTGTACATAACTGTAATTTTTTAAAAGGGAAGTTTGTTTAATTATCTGCAAATTCTGTTTGGCATTTTTGGCAAATCCAATACCAGGATCCAAAATTAATTGGGACCTTTGAACTCCTTTCTTCATGGCCAAACAATATCTATCGGCCATTTCCTTTCCGATATTCCTGATAAGAACCGTGCTTTCTGATGTGTTTTTTCTACCATTTACATAATGCGTTCCATCTGGTTCACCATATGTGGTTTTAGTAGACATCGTGGCAATATCACCTCTGATATGAGATAATACATATGCTATTTGTGGATTATTGGCGATGACATCAAACATTGTCGGATCAAAAGACCCGGCTGAAATATCATTTACAATATCAATACCGCATTCAATAGCACTCTGAGCAACCTTTGACCTATATGTATCTATCGACAATAAAACCTTATCAAATGGGATATCAGAGCATGCTTTAATGGCCTTTATTAAAGGAATAGTCCTTTCAATTTCTTCTTCTTCAGAAACCTGTGTTGAGCCAGGTCTTGTTGAACACCCGCCAATATCCACAATTAACTGCTCACTTAATCTTAGACCATCATTTATCATTTTCTTAACCTTTTCAACCTTTTCATTTACGTCTAAGTAAGATTCCGAACCATCAGAAAAGGAATCCGGTGTTGTGTTCACAACTCCCATAGCCAAAGCAGACGATTGTGTTCTCCATCTACTTATACCTAGAATCTCATCATAAACCTTAACGTTTTTGAACTTCAGAAATTTTTCACTTTCTCCATCTTTTGACGGTAGTGGTATAAGCTTCCATAAAATATCTTCTGGGTTCTCATTATCATATATATTTTCCAAATGATTGAAAACAGGTTCTGCAGATACAGGATGTGTAAATTCTGGGTGTAATAATTCGCATAGTGGTTCGAGAACGAACGTCCGTTCCAACATCCTTGGATGAGGTACAGTAAGATCTGTATCATTCACCAAAACATGCTCACCGCTCTCGCTTAAATAAAATATAATATCCAGGTCAATTGTTCGTGGCCCATTATTGAACTTTTTGACTCTCCCTAACTTTGTGTATTCGATGTCCTTACACAACTCTAGTAGTTCGTGAGGTGAAAGTGTTGTTTCAATACCAATACAACCATTCAAGAAAGGTGACTGATCTTTAAAATACATCGGTTCACTCTCAAAGTATGAGGAAAAGCCCTTTACTTTCACATTTGGATTTTCTCTCAGTAAATTTATAGCTCTTTCCACTTGCTGCCTTCTAGGTTCAATATTTGACCCAAATGCAAGGAATGCAGTATTCCAAGCTCCTTCAATTAATGGAACGTTTGTACCCACCGGTAAATTAAACGAATCATCCAAACTTTTTGGATCAGAACGATTGCTAAATGGCTTTTGATCATAGTGAGGCAATTCACTTGGTTTTCTCACACAACTGACACCCACACCTTCAGTATCAGTGATAGCATTTAATTTAATAACCTTAACAGAAATTGGTAGGTCTTTCAAATTGTGTCCAAAATATGAGTCATGTCCAATAATACCACATATATTTTCTGCTAGTGCCTCTACTGTTTTAAAATTTGAGTTCTCAACATGTTGAACTATCTTATCTACTATTTTCTTGATTGAAATATGATGTTCTCTGTTTCTTGGCCATGGTATTTTAATATCTAGGTCCACAAACTGTTTTTCCTTTCTTTCAAAGGTAAAAACACCAATTAGCGTCAATAGACGGAGGTTCTGTATTTTGATAAAGTCCTGTAAATCCTCTGTAACAGCAGCACGACTTCTGTTAACCTCACACGCAATATCCTTGGAACGGATGTGGACAGATGGGACATTAACTTCTAAATTTAAATTATTGATACCAAGCCAACTATCCATTGCAAATTGAGCTACATCACGAGTCATCGCACCAACGGATCCCCATCTATTGTTCTTAAGTCCTATGTATTTCAACATGTCCTTACAGATCACAGCGTAGTTCAATGAATATTTCAAATCATCTGTCTCTGAAGATTTAGAAAAATCTGTGCCCATATTCATGGTTATGTTACAACGTTGTTCAGTGGGTTGACCCCACATATCCGGACCCATATGGGCAGACGCTTCCAACTTTATCACATGAACATGATCTCGATCAGATGCATGCTTATCAACCACCAATGTACTCATAGGGAGCGTTCTAAAAAACTGTCCAATCGCAAGTTTGCGAGTATTACCCTTGATCAATTGAAACAACTTGCCTTTTAAAGAATAAGAAGCACTTTACCGAACAACAATAGATGTTATGAATAAATTAATCAAAATAACCCATTGAACGCTTGGATTCTGACTGAAGAAGTATAATTTGAGAATCCTAATGTAGTACATTCGTTCTGCTGCTACTTGTTTAAATCACTTGGGGCAAACCAATGGCTCATCGCACTTTGAACAATTTTTCATTTTGACACAGCTGAAAAATTGTGGATTGCTCGCTACCAACATTCCACTGCCAGATTATTGAAAAACACTAAATAAACAGTAGATGAGCTCTGTGCTTTGTTCAGTCTTAGACCATAACCTCTGATTGGCATTAACTCCTGGACTCATACAAAGGCCATTGTACGGATATTTGACATTTTATTGTGCAGGGACTAACAAATGAATAGACTGCTGGTCAAAGGATTGACATTAATTTCACCATCGTTATAACATAAGGATTTGTTCAGTTTAAAATTAACTGATTGAGAAATGGCCCCGTTAGAAGAACATCACAACCAGCGACAACTGCGACTTATTTCTGTTGCTTTTAAGGAGGCATCAATTGATTCGCCATCTTTCAGAGCTACAGTAAATTTCTTCCACACAAGAGTTGATATTTTTGAAGAATGGATAGACAAGTCCATGGCTTTCTATGAGAAAAAGTATACACATTCATATGATGATTTCAAAAGAACCCAAAATTCACTCTTGTCACAGCTATTACCTTCTCCATCAATGTTAAGTAGTGGACTTGTTAGCAATCAGGGATATACACCAAGCTTGGTAAGTAACTTTTTATTTGATTTTACGGAATACTCAGAAAGGATAATTAAAGCTCTTAAAGGTAACGATATATTGAATTCAACTCCGTTATCTGAATTAATATCTGTTGCTATTGATCCGTATAAGGCCTGCCGAAAATCTTTTGACTACTATCAGACAAAATATGATTCCATGCTTTCTACATTTCAAGCTGCTAACATAAGGGAGGTTAGTATTGATCCAGAGACCACCAAGAATGATACGATCCATATTTTTACGCTACAGAAAAGCTACATACAAGCATCTTTAGACCTCATAGAGGCCATTTATACACTGCGGCTACAAATTGACAAATTCTTATTGGATACAATGAATAATATGAAATCGGACTCAATATATTCCCCAAAGGATGGTTCACGACCACTTGATCTGATGCCTTCCATGAATGAATATATGAAAGACTACACCATGTGGGTTCAAAATGCTATAGATGGTGCTAGAGCATTGGAACGTGACATTGAAAATGCAAAAAAACAAGCATATGAATATACCTTGAGTCATATTACTCCATCAGAAGATATTAATGATTATGATATAAGGACTATTTCCACAAATACATTCGTCGACCAAAATATCCACATAAACAAAACACCAGAAAAGAGCGGGTGGTTATTTATGAAGACATATGTGGGGACACCGAGCAGAGAAATATGGGTGAATAGATGGTGTTTCCTGCAAAATGGTGTGTTTGGAACTTTACTATTATCACCTTCAAAAACATACGTAGAAGAAACTGATAAATTTGGTATATTTTTGACAAATATTAGATACAAACCGGAAGAATATCGAAAATTTTGTTTTGAAATGAAAATATTCAATGGTAATAATTCCGCATCACAGGATAAAAGGAAGATGATCGAGTTAGTCTTTCAAGCTTCAAGCTTGAAAGAGCTAAAATCATGGATTAACGCATTTGAAACTACTCGAAAGGTTGTCAGCCAATTAGATAAGAACAGTTTGAATTATGAAATTGCTTATAAGAGATTCTCTCCCAAATATATTGAATTCGCATCTAGTACAACGACAAAAATCGATCAACAAATAACAACTTTTGATGACACAACCGAGTCGTTATTCCAGAAGTACAAATGTGCCTTTTCAGAATATGAAGTGTTATCAGTTGGAAGCGAAAAAATATTCAATTTCCAAACAATAATAACTCCAATTTCGACGAAAATGACGAACTTAGCGTTTTTAGCTGATAATTCAGTGTATGGATCATACTGTACCAATGCTGTGGTAGCAAACATATGGGGTACGACTTACTGGAGCGATTATTCTCTGATATTGTCAACTGTCCCTATGAATGAGGAGAGAACTACCTCCAAACCGACAACTCGTTTGGTATCTCCTCATGATAAGATTATCTATCCCAAATTCTATCCAAATGCCATGAAATTTTATGACTTACAGTTTAAGAATTTATTCTTTTCCATTGACCAAAGACTAAGCAAAATAACAGAGGAGTTTCTTCTTTTCAAATTCGATGCATTCTGGTGCCCAAATAAAAAACAGAAATTTGCTTCTACTTGCTACTTAACACAATACAACCTTTACTCATTCATTAATTCTGTTGGATTTATTTGTCTAACTAAAGTCAATCTAGATGACTTAGTTTCAATCGAGAAAGACAAAGCTACACGTACACTAATAAGAATATATGACTCTAGTGGATTGCAGCTTCGGGTAAATGTCCTATTTACAGATCCTGAAGCAGTGGCCTTAAAACTCCAATATCTACTAGAAAAGAAGGCTTCAGGGACCAATGATTCGATAATGGAAATCTTTGCTAGATTCTCAGAAATTGATAAAGAAATGGAGGAGAAGAGAAACTTGGAAAGAGCCAATTCAGATTCATCTGAATCTGTTTACGATAGCCAACTCGTAGGGAGTAAACATGATCATGAGCTAACATTCTGGAATATCACTAAAGAGAGCGCTGAGCTATTAAATAAAAGAAAAATGCTACAAAAAGAAAGTAGTGTATACTTTAGTCACAATTATGACATTCCATGTAAAGGATTGATGCATTTACTGTTTGGTGACGAATCTCAAGCTTTCCCCAAATCACTATTTTTAGCGAGGAAGAATGGAACTCAACATGTAAACTGGTACTGGAAACAGAAGCGTACTAACAAAACGGGCGATGTAATTCTATCCAGAAAAATTGAGTTTGTTGTCGACATGACCGATAACTTTCTAACAACTAGCAAATATTCTGATAATAACGTAGAGGAGTTGTCATTAGAACAAAACATTGTGAAGGCAATTGATAATAAGTATTATGAGATTGACCAAACACCTGTCAGAATTAAACTACCTTTTGCAAGAATTATGAAAATCACTACAAAGTATATTATCAGTGAAGCATATGATCCAGAGAAGTCTACTTCAGAGAACAAATCAAAATCACCACGAAATGGCTCTTGCTTTCAATTGTTCTTTAATATAGATTTCCTCGATTGTAAGTCAGGGAATCCTGTGAAGGATCTTCATTTCCTAGAGAGAGTATATTTAGACTGGGCTATACATTTTGCTGGAACTGAATTCTTTCTTTTTAGGAAGGTTATTAGATTTTACTTAGAAAAGATGGGCAAGCATGGTAAAGTAATAAAAGCAATGAGATTATGCGGATTAATCGGAGTTTCTGATGAAGCAACTAATGAAACAGAAAAACATGAAGTAATAACTGAGAAAGATATAGGTACAAACAAGGATGTAAATGTTGACCCCATTGTTGACAGGAAGCAATACGATGCCCGATACACACTAAATATTATCAGCAAAGTTCTTCTCAAGAGGCTTGTTTACCGTGTTTCAAATCTGTTTTTTTTCTTATTCAGAGTTATTATCTCATTATTCTTGGGATCAAGCACTGTTGTCCAGAGTTTAAACAGATACTTGCTATTTGGACTTCTGTTATCCATTATTGTGAATTTATATCTATCTGGACGTAGCACCCTGAATTTCTGGTCTGTTCATAACGCAGAGAAAAAGTTCAATAATTTTATGAGTGATTCCGGTAAGTTTACAATGCAAAGATCAATCAAGATTGATGATCTTGACTTATTAACCGAATATCTTGCCATCGATGAAAATAACAGAGCTTACAATAAATTCCAAGAGTATTTACACGATATCGATCATGATTTCAAATACAAAACAACAAGAAAGGATCTTGCTGTGAAACGTAACGAATTACTAGTGGAACTACGTATTCTCCAGAACATGGAACGAGAACTTGTACAAGGTGAATACAAACGATTTTTACTTGAAGAGGTGGATAGATGTGAGCAAGCTTTAAGAGAAGTACCAGACCTTTTCACAAACGATGAAAACATAAAATCTTATTGCGAAAACTGCAAT
Organism: Nakaseomyces glabratus; assembly: GCF_010111755.1. Classification (NCBI taxonomy): domain Eukaryota; kingdom Fungi; phylum Ascomycota; class Saccharomycetes; order Saccharomycetales; family Saccharomycetaceae; genus Nakaseomyces; species Nakaseomyces glabratus. The sequence goes on from NC_088960.1 coordinate 823,242, forward strand.
GACGAACTTACGCGTGTTTCAAGACTACTGCTTTGAACATTATGACCTACCTACCTTTTCATACAGATGCATTTTATATTTATATCTCTCAATTCATAAACCCTAACCTTAACATCTTCGTTATCACAACCGACGTTTGACTTTTCTGTCTTTTTCAAATGTCCTTGCGTTAACATAGATGGAAAAAAATTTAGTATTTAAAGCGGAGCATAAATTGTTCTTTCAAACTGGACGGTTTGATATATTCTCAAGTATTTCACTCCAACACTAACAAGAGTAAATTACTCTAGTATTACATGACTCCGATGGCAAATTAACTTGTAAGGTTACAGGCCCATGGATGCTTACATTTTGACTTTCGACCACTATTATTGGTGCTTTCAACAACCAATTCTAATAGCGAGAAAGTTTTCGAAGTTAAGCAACAAGGTGTACGCCAATATTTCTTGACCTGAAATACTAAAATATGTTAATACACTGTTGTGTTTATGATGACAAACTATATCTCAGCTCACTCAGATCACCCGTGATTGATAATATATTCCTATCCAACATTCATCAATTTACCTGACTTTTATCACAACAGAATTTAGCTTCTTAGTATTTCACGTAATCAAACCCTTGCAACAGTAATACAAAACCATTTAGCGTTGTCAAATTAGAATATGTATTTGTATTTTGAATCTGTAGCTGTATTGAACTCTCGATACTTTTTTCTAAAGGAATCCTGGCAGTGTAGGACTTTTGTCATCAATTTCATTTCAATTAGGTCAAATTTCAACAGTAGTACTAAACAGCAAAAACAGCAATTTTATATCAAAGCTTTATCACTACAAGTGCTACAACTTACAAGCCTAAATACAGAAGCCTATCAACTTGAAGCCCAATTAGAAATACAGTCATGACCTATGCTGATAAAGATCATGTTATTACTGAATTATTGAAGGATCCTGTATATTTGAGTCGACACAATTCGTTGGCTACCCATCCAAAAGATGAGAATGACTTGTATGCCTTGGAAACCAAATTAGAGGAAGAACTTCATGACCTTAAGGACCTGAAGATCGTGTCTTCATTGGTTAAAGAGACTCAGGTAAATCTGGATTTGATGGAACTAGAGAATTGCTACTACTCCTTATATAACTTATCAAAGAAATTAAAAAGCAGCCGTTCTTTTCTGAAACAATCATTGCATTTCCAAAGATCGGTTGCAGTACATGTTGATGAATTAAGAATCAAATTACTGTCTACAATTTATGATATTTTAGCTACAAAGTTTTGGTCTATTAGCGAAAGTAGTTTTGAGTTCCACCCAGATATTAAATGGAAGGAAGAAGAATTCATGATGAAATATGAAGAGTTCAAGTCTTTTGTCTCAAAGAGTTTTTTCCCTGACAATGCGATTAATAATTCTCATTGGCTGATTACTGATATTATACATAGCGAAGAGCAAGAGAGAATGCGTAACAAGTTGAAGGATATTTACATCAATTACATTGATTTTGCAAGTTTAACAAAAGCTGTTAAGGATGCCTTATTCTCGGATGAGTATGAGTTCGAATGGAGTGACAATAACTACACTAAACTGCTGATAACAAAGAGGGGGGCTTTATGCATACAGAAAAGAATTGAGAGCTTTAACAATCTACTGAGCTTTTTGGAGAAAGGAATTTCAAATAGTGATAAATTCAAATTACTCACAAATCTAGGCAAGGCAATAGGAATTGAGTTTTTGAGATTTGTTAAATCAAATGCTACTGGAATTATAGATAAGAATGCAAACTCAATTAAACAACAAACATTATTGTTGAACGACAGATTAAAAACTATTTCTGAGCAATCTGGAGCTTGGAATTTCGATAGTGATCAAATTAGTAAACTTCTGAATGATGAGATCCTGTATAAGAGTTTGTTACTGGATGGCGTTCTTGGACGTGCAATCTCTGATGTCAGAAAATTGATTGCTAACGAGTCCTGGAAATCAAAAACAAAAATAACATTAAAAAATTCTGAGATGCTCAATGACTCTAAGGAAAAAGAGATATCACAAGATAATGTAGGAGATGAATGGGAGTGGAACGAGGAAGAAATGGATGATGATGTTCATAACTCAACATCTAAGGTCCCAAACTCAAAATCTGAGGATTTGAATGACGATGAAGATGGTTGGGCTGATGAAATCGATGTTGATTTGGAGGACGAAATAAACACAAAAGAAACCGAACCTGAAGATGACGCCTGGAACGATGAATGGGATGTTGAAGAAGATATTAAGTCTACACATTCCAATAAAAATTCCAAAAGTAAGCATTTTATAAATACAACAGAAGAAGTAACAATAACAGAATTACCAAAAAAATTCCTCAATATAATGGAAAAACTATTGGAAGACGCACGAGCAATTGATGTAAACCTACCACTAACGGAAGATTTCAAATACAAAGCTAACCTTCTACAAACTGTCTTCTTTTCGATCAGTTCTACTAAATATGGTAACGAATGGTGGCAATTTTATAACGACATGAAATTTACTTTCGACCAAAATAACGACATGAAGAGACTACAAGAGCTAATATACAACTACATGGAAACTAATTTACAAAATACAAAGAAAATCTCCAAGAGGATACTAAGCAGCCAATTACAACAATTTCAGAGAAACGAAAACAATCCAAGTTGGAATGACACTCTTGACAACTTCTTACCATTTCTAGAAGAGGAACTTGCTAATATCACAACTCACATCACACAAGAGGATAGCTTCAGATATATCACAAGACTGTTCAGCTTTATTTTTGAGGATGTGATAATTCAAAATATACTATCATGGGATATTATTTCTGAGAAAAATTCTGAAAATATATCTGAGCTTTTAAAATTGATAATTACCAGCACACAAATCGACAGTTTAAACACATATCCAAAGTACAGAGAATTATACGAAAGAGTCAATATTGTGGCAAAGTTGTTACCATTACACTTGAAAGAAATCATGGAAATGTTTTACAACGGTGACTTCTATCTGTTTGCGACGGAAGAGATCATAACTTGGATAAAATTGCTATTTGCTGAGACGCCCTTACGGAAAGACGCAATCGATGACATATATGAAATCAGAAACACACCAACCGAAGACTGACACTGGCAAATGGCTTCATTGCATTATTCAAACAAGAGAAATGTACTATTTCACCAATATCCACTACTTTGAATCATATACAACGACATATAAAAAAGGGTGTAGTTTTGACAGTTTTACTCATGTTGCAAGACCGGACTTTCGTTATCATCTGATAGTCATGGATTTTATGTTTGCTTCTCAGTACATATTACTATATTAATATATAACAAACGACAGAAGACTGTCTCATCTCATATTTATCTAAGTTTCATATTAAAATCTGTATTTTGCTCTCTTATTTGAGTCTACCACTATTTGAAAAAAAAATAAATCATAAAACTCATTTACTTTTAGAACATGAGCGAAAATCAAAACCATTACCAATTTGATGTCGTAATGACATGTTCCGGATGTTCTAGCGCTGTTGAACGTGTGCTGAAGAAACTTGAACCAGATGTCTCCCACATTGATATATCCTTACCACAACAAACTGTGGATGTATATACCACATTGCCATACGAAACCATCCTTGAAAAGATCAAAAAGACAGGTAAAGAGGTCAAATCTGGAACCACTCTTTAGATGAATTAATCTAAAATATCAAGTTGAAGATTGGTAAATGGAACATCAAATAATTACCGAAGGTTGACTATCATTGTTCTATCCCAATCGATAATTTGAGATAGCATCGGCAAAACACTAGGGCTTTTTCTGAGTTAGATGTCACTTGAAAAATTGCAAAAAATCCAAAAATGTTACGATGCTTTTATGCGATGAGCTAATTGATTTGTCAGGAACCCAATATAAAGCTATCCATTTGAATCAGTAAGTATTTTGTAACTTTAATAAATATTCCTTTGTAAGAAACACCATCAACTCTCGTTCAGTTCCAAATTCATTATTTATTACTTCATCATTAAATTATTCAGCTGATAATCATGAATACTGATGAATTACTATTCTTAGAGGAACAGTTCTATCAAGAAGGTTATGAAGAAGGCAGAAATGAAAACTTGAAGAACAATTTAATAGAAGGTAAAGAGTTTGGGTTACAAGTTGGATTTCAAAGATTTGTGTTACTAGGTCAAATGGTTGGGATGTGTGATGTCCTTGATTCTTTACAGTTGAAGAATAATTCGTTATTTAAGAACATCGCAAATGTCAGAGAGCTGATCAGCTCTATCGAGCTTAACAACAAAGAGGAGAATGTTGAAAGTTTAGAAAAGACTCTAGTGAAATTAAAGAATAAATTTAGATTGATTTTACTTTCATTCCAGAGGGAATTTAAACACAACGATCGCAAGCCTATCAATTTTGATAATTTTGAAGACTTGTCAAGAGCAATTGCAGGAGAAATCAAAGGGTTTGTTGAGGATGAAGATGCTACAGACGCTAAGACGACTCAAGACCAGGCACAGGCTTGGTAGATTTATTTATTATCGATATTCATTCTAGGGAACCGGATTTCTAAACTTTCTTAAATGGCGAGTCCATTTATGAATCTTCAGAATCCACCCAATATCGCGGATCTTCATATCGAATATTATAAAATAAAACGAAATGGACATATTTATTATTATATGGAACTGTGCTATATGTTCTGATAATTTAATCATGGACACCACTGAAATATTCCGATATATCAAAACTTACAGAACTTGCAATTTCAGAAATGATTTCCCAAGGTATATTTACTCTCCATTTTATTTTATTTCCCAAAACGTCAAGATTTTTTGAACTACTGCAAGTTATTAGTTTCAAGGAAAATAACTCAGCTAAATTCTGGAATACCTCAACATTAGATTTCATGAGATCATCAACTTTTAAGGCTGCTAATGAACCCTTAGGAACTTCTATTTCGAGGGGGTATATTGACTGGAATATGGCCAGTAACCTCTCGATGTAAAAAAAAGACGGTTGTAGATATCTTGGATTTTGTTCCTTCTTCTTGCGTTTGCTATTCGCAGCCTTGCTTCCTCGCTTTGAAAATATTCCTATATCAAATTTAGTTTCAATGTAGGAACAAAAATATGCTGCAATAAGAAGATATTTTGATATGTTGGATAGCTCATATGTTTGTGTCATTGCAGTATCTGAGTAATCCTCATAGGTGTCGTTAAAGTCATTTTTTAGACTATCATCAGTTGTTATGAATAATCTAACATTGGCACGATAGAGTGCCAATGGATCTAGAATATTATTCTTATCGAGATTTTTCAAATATAGTGGCCATTTAAAGTCTATCAAATCATTTAGTGCGTATATGTCATTCCCTGTATAAGAGTGAAAAGCTTGAACAATTAATTGTATAAAATTAACCGCCACCTTTTCTAAAGATTCGTTAGTATATTCACATTCATCTAAAAGCTCTAATTGCATGACAAGGAACGAACTTCCAACTAGTTCTTGTGCTCTAGTCAGAATTAAAATTTTTATTATTTCATCTAAGTTATACCTAGGAAAAACAACCATAGGAATTGCATTGCTGCTATATCTATTAACAAAATTCAAATCTCGTACGGTGTAGATGGATTTCATAACAATTGCATTGTCATTAGGAAGAAGTTCATGAAGTTTAAGTAATTTGTACAATATTTGGGAGTCTAAATCTTGTAAACTATCAAATCCATCATAGACAATATATAACGGTATCTTTTCTGGTAGTTCCTTGTAATGACTGAACAGCTTTATTAAATATTTCACCAAAAAGGAAGGTTCCTCTACAGCCATTGGATCGTATTCTTTATCCTGAAGTCCAGGATATTTTTGCATCAGTCTTTGTTGCGTAGACCTAGCTATCGCTTGAAATAGAGGCTTCCAGGATACAACTTCAATTGGATCCAGCCATACATTAATAATATCTGGCTTCAACTCAAAAACTTTCCTCAAGGTTAGTGTCTTACCAGTCCCGCTATATCCTTGTAGGATTAAATTCGGGGTTGTTAATGTTGAATCCACATCAATCAAGGAATCAAGCAATTCCAATTGATAATCCCTAAACAAAACTACCAAGTTAGACTTACTCATTGAATTCCATACAGTATTACACTTTCTTATTTTAGTTGACCAAGCTTAGTTTAATCGTGAATCAACCTCTTGTTGGTGTTTCCTGTAATATACCTACTCATCGCAGAACATTTTTTTTAGCAGTTTGTTTCGCGAAGTCCATAATTTTTCATTTAATAAAGACTGGTTAATCATATACCAAAAAATAGTATATAAATAATAAACATTAAAATATATGCTGAATGCACTCTATGAGTATTTGTTATATAGATGCTGTTTATATTATTTTCATTATTGATTTTTTTTGTCTAATATTAAGTTAGAAAAGTAAAAGTTGCGGTCTCGACAATGTTCCATCAATATAGCGACTCTAAAGCATTTTTCACAAGACTGTAGTTATAAAACTCTGCGACTTGTTTGTAAATTTTAACAATGTTGCTTAGTTTTTCTGGTTTAGTCGTACATACCCAATTACCTGAGCAGTTACAATTGGTGCTCATCAAATCGCGTTTTACTGTATGACACTTTTCACACCTTAAATCCTGAGTGATATATGTCTGATATTCAATGGCTAAGTTCTGAATCATATGCTCTTGCAATAAAGAATCATTAATACTCTTATCACATCTAGGGCATTGAAATTTACCGTCAAGTCCATCACGACATAGATCCAGGTCAGACACATAGGAGCAATACTCACACAATATACCATTGATTACCAAAGAATCGGACGGGTTTTGGAATTCAGCCTCTTTTGCAAACTCTCGGATCTCTAAAAATTTCAAAACTTCTTTTCTTAGTTGCCTAACCTCTAATGTAGTACTCTTTGATAACAATAGTATTTGGAATAAACTCTTTATAAATTCCAGAAGAGGATCATCCATTTTTATATGGGAGCCAGGAAGAATAGGAAATGCATAGTCTTCTGAAAATCCGGGATCCAAAATAAATTCACGCTGGTTGCGGAATAGTTTGTTGACTCTTTGAAGTAAAGGTTTACCAATTTCCTTTGAAAACGATGATAGTGGAGAAATATCTTCTGTATCTGATTGAGGTGTCAAACCAGTCACTATTTGAGTTGCCCTTTGAGTTCCATATGATGATTCTAAAAATGCTCTTTTAGTTTTCACCATACTATCCAAAATAATCATGGCCCAATCTTCAAATTCTGATTGATAGATTCTAGGTAAGTAATACTTGATTTGCCAATTAGAATAAGCCGTATAATCTTGCTTTTCACGTTCCTCTATTTGGGAACATGACAAGCCACTAAAGTTATATTTATCCATCCATATAAGTAGGTCCCAGTAGCGTTCAATGTTTAGATCAAGATAGGTAAACATTGGATTAGATCTGATGGATTTGATCATGTAGTGGCTATAGGCATAACAAGTTTCTGGTGATATTTTGTTGGTCTTAATTAATAGCCGGTTCCTATCGGCAGACACTATAAATGAGCCAAGCTCATTAAACTCATTCATCAATTGAAAGAGTGACTTTTTTGTCAAGTTATGAATGTGATATCTTAACGAACCATCGAACAGTTTTGAATCAGTGCTGTAAACCCAGCTTACCAAAGAATTGACTAATAAATCTGCAGTGATATTTTTTTCAAGTGCTCTATCCCACCATTCTTTCAGCAACGACTTCAAGACCGCCAGGGCATCATGGGAAAATGAGTCTTGGACAATTCCTTGATTATTTCCAACTGGCTTATCCGAAACGTCTACAGTATTCATGTCTACCAAATCGCTACCTTCGGCCTCATTTATGAGTGTGGAGCATAAAATCGTATTAACGACTAAATTCTCAATTGACACTTCAAGAACAACATTATCATAAACATCTGGCACATTGATGTTGGGAAAATCAAGATCATTCATGATCCAGGAGGTATTTTGATCAAAATCATTTTCCATACCACCGTGATCAGGTAATGGTGATTGCTCATTCCACCACAATATGATATTATCCAATTTCAGTCTTCTCGCATAAATGACATCAATAACAAAGTCCATCTTTTCTAAGTTTATGTTACATATTGGAACATTGCTATGTTGTGACAGTGAAACCAAATGAGAGACCCAATAACTTGTGGAGATAATATAAGAGCACAGTTTATTGATCATCACATTTTGCCAATTTAATTGTGGTAATGCTAAAATATTCATAGACAATTCAATAATAGGGATTTGAGTGGAGTATCTAATATTCTTCTTGATTAAACTGGGGAAAGGACTTTGCATCAAAAGGAGAACCTGTTGTCCCTTCTGTTCCTTTATCATAGCAAATTCTTGATTAATTGCTTTGAATAATTTCTTTTTGTCAGTGTAATGATTGCTATTCATATCCACATTATCAGATAAGTTGATATACTTGTTAAATTTGGTAATTCTATCCTTCCTCTTATGGTATTGCTCCTTAAAAATACCAATAATAGTACTTTCTAGTAACTCTTGTGCGTTATTTGACGGCTTCTTTACAAATATGCTTAGTTTATTCTCCCACGACCTGAAAATTACAAAGAATTCATAGTCAATATTAGTATCGATATGCAATAAATAACACACATTCAAGTCAAAATGTGATAAATATCTGTCATTTCCAACACTTGTGAGATCCTTCAAATGAAAACCATCTTGTAAACTCTTACCTAGGCTACCAACCTTTTTAGATTTGAATGAGATTGTTGTCCCTAAATCCATTAACGCTTTCTGGGCAGGACTAATATGTGATTCATAAATACCCAAAACACTCTCATCATTCAAAACACTACCGCTATCCTCTAATTCATCTAGATATACTTGTTCCGATAGAGTTAGTTTAAACAGCGGACTGGCTGAATCGTTGTTTATACGTGCGTCGTTTGGCAAAATCGCATTAGATCTCTCAACTTCACAATTTTTAATTTTTTTTAGAGGAACGGAGTCAGTTTTGAAGTTAATATAAAGTGTTCTAGGAACATATATCTTTAAAACTTGAACTTTGCCATTAATAATCACATAAGCATCAACTGCACCTGCTTCATAATTGTCTCTATACTGCAAAACCTCCCAAGACCCATTAGCAAACATTTCCGCCTGCTTCCTAATCATGCTACCCAAAACTGATCTTGAATTTGTTTCACCTGATTTACCGAATAGTTGAGTTCTCCGAATACGATCTCTGCGTTGGATTTTCCATTTTATTTTCTGGTAGCTCAACCATGAGACATAATCTTCCTCCATAGATGGCATTGTTGCAGGAAGCACTAAAGATTCCTCGTCATTCTTTTGGACATCACGATTCCTTTTGTTTTTATTTCTAGAAGTAACTTTAGCCAATTTAATTCTTTTTATGTCGTCATCCTCATGAAATAATTCCTCAATATCTTTTATCCTCCTGTTTTGTGGCTCCTGCGAACTTTTGCTCAAAAATCTTTCCAGTTTTGACTGCTTAAACTTATCTTCTTTCACAGCAATCCTTCTTTTCAACCAATCTGGATGCTCGACCCTTGGTACAGGATTGGGAACATTTTGTAAAGCGGCAGGTATCGTAATGATTTTTTGAATCACAGACGCTAATCTTTCTCTATAATACCCCCAATCTAAAATTGTACGAATATCAAAATTATCTAATGAATGATCCATGGTCCATCTTCTTAAAAATGATCTTTTCACATTAATATCTGATGAAAATATAGCCACAGGAATAGCTCTTTCCGTAACCGGTGCACCATGGGGCTTTGAGCTAATGATGTACTTACATTGTAAACCCTTATCCTTTACCATATCTTCACCCAAAAATTCACCCAATCTCTTAGCAGTAGTGATGGATGTAGATTTCTGACCTTCATATTCCTTGAGTGATTTTGACATGCTTCTGTTTTCACAAATCAAAGAAACTAAATCCTCATCCTCCAACATTGAACCCTTATTATCAAGAATGTCTAACCATCTATTCGAAACAGCTGCAACTGATGCATAGCATTCTTCCAAGGTTTTACCATCCAAGAAAACTTTGAAAATATCACTTTGGAAATTTTTGATCAACTGCAATTCACCACGTCTCTTCAGTTCAAAACCTTTAAGTTCAGCCAATGAACCATCCTCATTAAAAACAGCATATCTTTTTTTAATACCTTTACCTTCTTCCTTCGAAGTTGGCAGAATCATAGCTTTATAAGGACCATCAACTTCAAAAAAGATGGTATTTTCGCTATGAGTTTCATATTTATGTTTTACTGGATCTACTAATTCTTGATATTGATGGTTGGTAAACTTTTGATGAACCCTGTAATTTAACATAGAGCATGGATAAGACACAAATAATTTCTTGCCATTTTCAAGTTTCAGGAAAAAGTTTTCAGGAAATGATTTTGGTAAGATACACCAAATACCATCGGTATCTAACTCTAAGGGTCTACCCACACGCTCAACAAGCGCTCTAGCCATCTGAATAATAGTTGCACCCGTTAAACATGTAATACCAGCCATTTCCATCGAATACCAACGCGAACCCTTTCTCATGACATAACCGTAAAACGAGTTCAAAATAACTTTATGAGCTAATTGAAGGGAGTCATATAAAACAACCATTTTATTAGCTTCATCCTTCCCATGTTTATCATTTCTATCAATACTGGACATTTTCCCTTTCCATTTCTTTGCTAAACCTTTGAACTCATAACGTCTGTCACGGAACGATTTCACTGTATTAACATAAAATGGGTTTTCTCTTTGACAAACAATAGCTTCTCTTTCAACAATTTCTGATACTTTTATTCTATGGTAGACTTTTTTGGAATATTCTGTTAGACGTTTTTTAATATGTGCCACTTGTTCTGAATAACTAAGTTCATCAAAGGTTAAGTATGGCTTTTTGGAGAACTTATTTTTATTAGGAAATGTTTCATTTTGGAGAGCTCTTTTAATCATATTGTATTCATCAGATTTAGCAGGATAAAATTCACCTCTCCATGCCCATTTTAGCCGCCGAGCACAACTTTTACCTGGCCTGTTGAAATCACAACTAGCACAATCCTTTTCAGTTTTTATACTATCGGGTTGTAATCTATTTGTGGTCATAATGTTAGGATACATCGATGCAACATCAACATGGTAAATAAGCGGTTTTTCATGTCGCTTATTATTTTCTTTTAGTTCCAAGAGCTGTTCCTTTATTTGCTCCTTTATTTCTTCGAAATTTGTGACATCTTCCATCTTGGCTTTATTTTCTACTTCAACGGCAAATTTCAATGCATGAGGTAGATCTTCTATTAGCTCATCTATGGCTGATGTGTCAATCTTGAATTCTGTTGCCAGATCACTTCTAAATACACCGGCCTCTAAAGACTCCACATGGCCACCAACATATGTTTCTGATTCCAGCAAGTGTCCATCGTAAAATCTTTCTAGCGGATCAGTATGCTTGTTTGGTAATAATATGTTACCTTGATAGGCTTGGACCATTAATAACATTTCACAAAGAGTACCTGTACCCTTTCTTAAAACTTCGTCTGGATTTAATGGAATAATTGTACATAGAGAAAAGATGAATGGATGCACATACTTCATATACAGGTAGTATGTTGCAACCGCATCAGAAACCGAATATTCTGATAATTGTTGTGGTCTTTCGTAAGCATATGGGGTCATTAATTCTGGATCAAGTTCAATAGGATTGTAACCAAGTTTTGCTTGAGTCACAGCCTTCAAACCTTGAGATCCTTGAGGTAAATACGAATCACGCTTTACCCAACGGAAACAATCCATATGAACACAATAAGATGACTTATATTCTCCTTCTGAATCTGGAGCAAAACCAATTTCTTCAAACATATCTAGACCTCTAACAGATGCTCTTTTCTCTATAAAAGGCCAATCAAAGAAGTCACCGTTGAATGTTGATATCACGGTTGGTCTTACATCTCTTATATGCTCAAAAAATCTTTGCAAAACTGCAAGTTCGTCCACTTCATTAAAAATAGTAACATGTCCCTGTAGTTCGGGTTTTGGTGTATACTCAAAATCTTCAATGTCCTCAGATATAATTTCTCTGTTAGTGATTAGAAAACCATCTCCGTCAATCATATATGATATCATCATGACTTGGTCTACTGAAGCTTCAGGAAATTTTAGTGGCGCTTTAGTTGTTTCGATATCAAATGCCAATACAACTGGGTCAGCAAATGCAACTTTATCTGGCCAAACAAAAAAACCCTCGTGAGTAACCTTGTACCATTTTCCCACCCTTATGTCTTTGTCTATCGATACTCTTACATGGTATGGTACGTCATATTCTCTAATATCTTCAATGTATTGTTTGGCATCTTTTTTATCTTGAACGCTGGAGGATGCAAATCGATTCACATTGGAACTGAGCATACCATTTCCATTAGAAATATTGCTGTGCTTGAACACGTTCCTTTGTTGTTTATTGCTCTCATTCTCAGCCAATATTGGTCTCAGTAATTTTCTTGCTTCGAATAACTGGTTAGAGTTTACAAATGACAATTTGATGAGTGATTTCTGTAGACCAAGTAAATGGTTATCGAGTTTTAAGTCTTCCTTCTTCAAAGTTGAGATATCTTTCAGACAAGTTTCCAAGTACTTTTTTAAAAACTCTTCCACATCATTGAGCCTTGCATCATCAGTAACTGTTACAAAGAAGTAAGGGTCATATGTTATCGATGACTTGAAACTACCACCTTCTTCATCCAGAAAGTAAAAGTCTACACCGGCAATACCTGCAGCGCTAGGGTTGTAATCTGAACCACCACCGGATGCAATCTCCTCTGATATTAACGTTGGGTGCATATTTACCAGCCACCCTGTCCTACCCGGTACTTGATCAAGCCTGTCTGGATCTACCCTGCCGTTATATTGCGGCGGCACATACCTCTCAAATCCCATCATTGCATCAATGTCATCAACTTTTGCAGCTTGTAATAACTGCTGAGCAGTCACAGCATAACCATTGGAAAGACTTCCTGCCTGGCCATTACCTCTCTTAAACCTCGCCGTACTCATCACACAAAGCTATATAATATCACGACCTTTGTATCTTCCCTCGGGAAATGTATTTATATTGGAACCTCTATTTGCAATGGGAGGTGTGCAGTTCTAATGGGCTTGAAATTCTATAACCGCCCAACAAACCTTCAGAGCAGCAAATCCAACCGGGTGAGGAAGTGAAAAATTTATGTTAATGCCGAACCAGCTCACCAATACGCTTACCGTAGAGCTCACTGATATTCAATTACTTTACCCAAAACAGCCTAGTTTGCACAGAAACTAGTACGTTCAACCTTGCCTAAGATGTAGAGACGCGTAAAATTAACTTTGTTCTAACGTATTCGCATGAAAAAAAAAATATTCAGAAAAAGATCTTCACGCGTTTGTCATTGTGTACTAGAGATTATCAATATGATCACACACTACATACGGAGCTGCTTCTGATGTTTACTGTTTACCCAGCTTTCATCCTTTTTGTCAGTATTTTTTGTCACTTTGCTGCTGTTCTACAAACATAACGGTGGCTGTGTCTCTTTGTCTCTTAGTCTCTGATTGTTTGGGCTAACTGTCATTCACTCTAGCTCTCCTTCAGTACAGAAGTGGCCTTTCTTTTTGGTCAGAACCCAACCGTTTTCCCTTTCCCGAAGCTTGTTTTCCTCACCTCTCCCTCACTCAAGGAATTTCTCTAAATTTACTGCAGAATAGTAGAACGAGAAAACCCAAGCTAATAAAGCTAGGATCAGACCGGTTTATAGTATAAAGACTTAAAAATCTCTGTGGTACAAATACAGTTTAATTTTGGTAGTTCTGTATACGGAATCCTGATATATAATAATAAGGCGAAATTTAACTAGGGATTGTGTTTTACTTTTATTTGCCATCATAAGGGATTAAAGGTAGTTATTTTCCTCAAACACTACTAACTGCAATAAAATCAGCAATATTTAAACCATGTCATATAATCCATACTCTTTTCAAGGAGAAGCTACCGCGAATGACAGGTTCCGCCATGGTTCGCAACCCTCAATGGAACAAGGCCAACCACTATTTGGTGCGCAACAGGCTTCTCAGCAGCAAATGCCACCTCAACAACAGCAACAGCAACAACAACCAGGTTTCAATTTCCAGAATCCTACTCAATCAATGGCATTTCAATTAGGTCAATCCGCTTTTTCTAATTTCATTGGTGAACAGAATTTCAGTCAGTTCCAAGAGACAGTGTCTAAGGCAACTAGTGCAAACGGTTCCCTGTCTCTTTACTTCCAGGTCACAACAAATTATGTCATAAATAAGCTGAGGGTAATTTTGATACCTTTCACAAATAAGAACTGGCAGAGAATTCCAGAGGCACAGCAGGGAAGTAATGGCGCGTTGTCGTTCATGCCACCAAAGGATGATATCAATTCCCCAGATATGTACATCCCAATCATGGGTCTAGTCACATATATCCTGATATGGAATACCCAACAAGGTCTAAAGGGCTCTTTCAACCCAGAAAACTTATACTATAAACTATCTTCTACCGTGGCGTTTGTTCTCCTGGACTTGGTGATCTTGAAACTAGGTCTGTACTTATTAGTCTCTACCAACTCACGTACCACCAATATTGTTGAACTGATCTGTTTCGTTGGATATAAGTTTGTGCCCCTGATCCTAGCTCTGTTCCTCCCAAGCAGTCCTATATACTTAAAGATGATTGTCCAGGTGTACCTATTCATTGCCTTTGGCGTTTTCTTGCTGAGATCAGTGAAATTCAATTTATTCACAAATACAAATAGCGATATGGTCACCTTCAACAAAGCTACAGTACGTAAGTGCAATTACTTCCTGTTTGTGTATGGTTTCATTTGGCAAAGTATTCTAATGTGGCTAATGGGTTAACCTTGAGGGACAGATACAGACCATCAAGCACACTAGAAACAAATACACATATATATAAACTCTACACTAAGACTTTGTATATCAACTTGTAATAGAAACAACTTTCAGTATTGAAACTTTTCGACATAACAACGATATTCTATGGTGGCTTTCTTCACGCATAGAATATATACACCTGTAGACAACAAAATCACAGTAGTTATTGGCCAACCAAAAATAACACCACTATCACATAATCAGATTTATTGTACCGCTACCTATGTTATTACACTTACTACATTGGCAGCTCTAATAAACTTATCCACCCCCCACCTCAAATCAGTTTACAAAGTTCTTCCATGCATCCATTGTTTAAAAAAATTCACTAAAACTCCGCAGTAGTCCATTGGAAAAAGAAAGAATCTTCGGGGGAGAAGGGGAGCGTTTCTATAAAAATTCGCTGTTTCTTTAGGCGCACGCGTACTTGATGTGCACAAAGATTAAGTGAAATAGTAGATCATACAACATTTAAACTTATGAGGTTATACTGTGTCTAGATCTAGAAGTACAGATATCAAAATATGCAAGATCGGATCTGTGTTATGTAATAATAACTAATTTAAACGCGGAACGAAGTGCAGTTTTTCATGTGCAGTCACTATTCATATAATATCAAAAGGTGTCTCACTGGCCTATAAATTTTTTTTCAAATAAGTTTGGTCAGAATTTCCCTTCATTTATAGAAGTAATAGAAAAAATATAATGGTAAAAACAAGAAGACTAAGCTGTGGAAGAAATCATTCACTTTATAGATTTGAGTGGTTTTTTTTTCTTGTTGAATTTTTCATGTCAAAACTCTCAGGGTCCTCACTAATTTTCCATTTTGAGTGACTTTTTTTTACATTCCCGGCTCCATATGGGTGTCACATCGTGTTTCCGACATCTCTTGAGTTTTGCATGATGAATTATATTCTTTCAAACTCTAATGGATTTTCATAATATATATAATATTTGCATTATAAAATTTTTTGATTAACGCTTAAATATCAGAGTCCATATTAGGATACACAGTTACCGCAGATCAAATATAGAGCCTTAAAAAAAATGGGTATTTTCTCAAGGAAGAAGAAGGAAGCTACCCCGGTTAATAGGGGCGATCTAATCCCATGTGAAACTATGATCGAAGCGCCACCTAAGGGCTCTCCACCACCAAAAAAACCTGCTGATCTTGATGCTGAACAGACAAAGAAACTGGCACAAATGCTAGAACACTTTAATAAGCCAGACCTTGTTCTACCTGTGTCATCTACTGATGACACAGGCAAGACCAGACCTATAAGCTCTTGGGAGAAGTTCTTCTTGACCCGTGATTGTTTCTTAAGATATCTAAGAGCTCAAAAATGGGATGTCCCTAAAGCTATCAAAATGCTAACAGAGACACTTGTTTGGAGACGTGAAGTCGGGATCACACATGGAGAAGAAGATGAGCACCCATTGAAACCCGAAGATATTGCTGTTGAGAATGAAACAGGTAAGGAAATTCTTCTAGGTTTTGATTACGATCGCAGACCATTGTTTTATATGAAGAATGGTCGACAAAATACTGAATCCTCTTTCAGGCAAGTACAACAGATGCTCTTCATGATGGAATGTGCCACCACATTAACCCCACAAGGTGTTGAGAAGATGTGTGTCTTAGTTGATTTCAAACATTATAAAGAACCTGGTATCATTACTGATAAGGCTCCACCAATTTCAATTGCAAAAATGTGTCTACATATTATGCAAAATCATTATCCAGAAAGACTTGGAAAATGTATTCTGATTAACATACCATGGTTTATCTGGGCTTTCCTAAAAATGATGTACAATTTCCTTGATCCAGCAACCAAAGAAAAAGTAATTTTCGATGAACCATTTACAAATCATATTGATCCAAGTCAACTTGAAGCTACGTATGATGGTAGACTTGATTTTAAGTATAATCATGCTGTCTATTGGCCTGATATGAATGCCAAAATTGAAGCTATTCGTAACAAGCAGTATGAACGTTTTCAAAAATTTGGTGCCGTTATGGGGCTCAGTGAGTGGGATCTAAAAGGTGACCATGATGAACTTGTGTACCCTGTAGATTCAATTAAAGCTTAATGTTATGAACATTTAATTTTATCTACTACACTTGAAATGTCTTTGTCTTACCTCTAATAATTTTTACGATGTTACGAATATTAATTAAATATTCAAGATTTTCAATTTATTGACTATTTCTCATGGATATATAGATTAATTTTTAATATGTTTCTGCAATATTTGTTAACCCAAACACGAGTTCATAAAAGACATGACTACATAATTACCGTTGATCATTGCGAACTATCTGTGCTACGATTATCAATATTACATTTGATCTTTTAATTCCTATAGCAATTGGGTTTAACATTTTTAGATATGAGCAGCACAAAAAGGATTACTTGAGGGTATATTGATTTTATATCATGTCAAAGTCAGTTTTAGAACTTCTCTATAAACAACTAATACTTAATATGAAAGTTGATGCTTATTAATGTTTGTCCTTATGTGATCATGCCTCATTTCTTTGACTTCTTACTCTTTCTTAATGATTGCCCTTCCCCAATAAACACCTTCTTGTCATTCTCTTCTTCGTCGGCATTTTCATCCTTAGGTAGTACTAATGGAAAACCAAAGAAAAGTTGGCCTTCAGGTAAATCAAGTCTCGCTGGCTCACTATCGAGTGATATCTTGATCTCGCTTATATCCTGTTTTCCTTTACTAGTTTTGTTAGGCTTTCCGGATATCTTTTGCCCTTCACCTGCAAAACGAATAGTCTCTGAATCTGTGGAATTCAAGATATTAGAGTAATTTATTCTGGTAGCCATACTTCCTTGACTATGTTTAACAGGATCTATGGCTGCTGATTTTCTCTTCGCATCCTGTTCTGCCTTCAGCGCCTTATAATCAGGTTCTACATATCCCACTGGTGGGGCAAAATCAGTTACTAAATCAGTCTCTATAACACATATACTTTTGGCTGCAGATTCCGGTTTAACCTCCAAGACCTTTATTCTATAAGTTTTGTTGTTATAACTAATTTCGATAATATCATCAATCGTTAATGTTGAAAAGTTCCGTAACACGTTCTCCAGGACAGCCTTGGGGTCAGTTATATCTAAGAAGTCTGTAGATTGAGGCTCAATCTTCACAAACTGTCCTAAAGGAACATCAGTGGAGTTAATCTTCATAAGTGAGCCTGGCTGTGCATTTAAGGTCTCCATCATCCATTGCGGTAAATAAACTCTTCCTTCCTCAGCAATAAATTCTAGAACACCACCGTGTGTTACTTTACCACTTTCATTACTCGTAAGCCTGAATAGCATGGGGTATCTAATGTTCAGCATTGATAGCCTATTTAGGGCGCTAGGTGGCAAGAATATCTTGCCACCAAAATTGGCATCATCTTTCCTTATTCTATCATTCATCATAGCAATAGGGTAGCATCTGAAAAAATCCTCAAATTCCTGAGGAATAGGAACAGAGCCAGTATTACCGAAACCAAAGCCTGAAAACATCTCTGAATCTAGTTTGTACCTCTACTCAACTTGGATTAATAGCAGCAGGAGTTGATTATGTCCAAACAAAGTGTGTCTCAACCTCAGTTAAACTTAATTTTATACTTTAAATTTAAGAATTGGGTAGAAGGTCACAGTAAAGGAATAGATACAACTACTTGATACTGGGTTCCCAATGTCAAAGCAAGCAATATGATCAATAAAAGCTGTAGCCCTCGATGGGCTTTTGGCCCTTTATTTTAGAAAAAGTGGTAGAGCGAGCCTTTGAAATTTGTACGTGATGATGTGGTATAATGCAATATATTGTCTTGTAACTAGCAAATGTTAAGAACGATTAGCCTACTTGTAATTGAATAACGTGAACCTTTTGGTTTTTCTTCTGAAAATATTTATATTGCAATACACTTCATGTATATAACTGAATAAGATAGTTTCTGTCATGTCTATGTATGGTGGGAGAGTCACTTATGCCTTGTAAAGAATATTACTAACGCAATTAGTGTCAAACCTACATTGGTATAATTGATATTTAAATTGAAAGTTATACTGGCAGCTGATGGCTTATTACTCACAGCTATCATGGTTCTTTATGGATTGTATATGTCATTCGATTATGGTAGTTCTTCATAATCACTTGTATCCTAGTCATCGTTGTGCACAACGATATCCGCTTCTGAAGGACTGCCTTGGTTAAAAGGGTTTTGAACCTTTATCGATACATTGAAAGTGGAATGTCTTTCTATCACTTAATTACTATTATTTGTAATGCAGTGGCAGTACATATCGCAACATAACAAGAGACAATGTCTAAAGCTATGCAACAAGCACCATATAATGTATGTTTGACTAATTTATCTATTGCCCCTTATCCGAAGCACCTTTACTAACAGCCCTGGTTTACAAACAAAAATATTATAATATTTTTAATTTGCTTTATAAGTAAACTGTCGTTTTAGATAAGATTAAAGACATGTCTGAAGATGTGTATTCAAAGGCTCCGGTATGCCCAGGATAAGCAGCAGGCACTTGCGAAGCAAGGGAGAAGAGAAGTTGCTCAATTGTTGGGAAACTCAAAAGAGCAGAAAGCTAGATATAGAGCTGAGAGTTTGATTCACGACGACTTACATATTGAATTACTGGAGCTGCTGGAGTTGTACTGTGAATTACTACATGCTCGAGTAAACATTTTGAGTAATATTGAAAATGAGGTCAGTTTAATCGAAAGTCACACAGATGATGGGATAAATGAGGCCGTAAGGGCTTTAGTGTATTGTACTTTAGCGGCTCCAGAAGTTAGGGAGTTGACTCAATTAAGAGACTTGCTTATTTTAAAGTTCGGACATGAATTTGCTAAAGTTATTATTGATGAGAAAGTTGGAGTACCTCCAAAAGTATTGAAAAAATGTGATATTAATCTACCAAATCAAGACCTAGTGGATCTTTATTTAAAGGAAATTGCTAGGACATATGATGTACCATTTTCTTTGCTAACAGACTCAGAAGATAGTAGCTCTGGTAGTGACTCAGAAAATGAATCGGACGGAGGAAATTTTAAGGTAGAAGAAGAAAACAAGAAAGGGGAGACGGATAAAGATGGAAAACCTATTCTAGCTGTTAATAATGGCGAAGAGTTCACTGGAGATTCAGAACATCCGATTAAGATAAGAAAACCTAGAAAAAATAGTGACACCTTAAAATCAGAACTCAAGATTCCCAAGGATGTTAAGAAGAGTGTTGAAGTTAAACATAGCAAGCCTAAATCCATTGCTAAGAAGAAGGATGATGAATTAGAGGCTTTGAAAAAGAGATTTGATGCCTTAAGAAGATGAATGGCGCACAGATGGTGAATCTCTGGCTCTTTAATTATTCATTATATATGCATTATACAAAATGGCATCACTTGTTTAACTACGTAGCAAAAATTTGTTCTTGAACATCCATTATTAAATTATATTATATGCATTAAAATATTATTGATTGTCCAGTCTATTTATATTAACTTATTGAGTGTATCAAAAAACGAGTAGTACGGTATAGGTGACCAAAAAAGCATGTATTTAACTATAAATACCTTGGGTTAGTAATTGGAATTGGTCATATAGTCTTGTGTAGATATTACCAAGTGATCTACCAATCAAGAAGTTATCCACAAAGGCATCAGTTTCTTCTTCAGTTAACTCAAGGTGGAAACGTTGCTTTAATTGAATACTAGTCTGTTGGCCAGCGTTGAAGCAAGGTTGCATGTTATCTTTTTGCATGATCTCACACATTGAGACAATCTGATCAGCATACTTCCTAAGGGCTTTAAATGAATCTTTTGTCAATTGAACAAACTTCTTATATGGAGCCCCGTCGAGACCGCCCAGCAGCTCAACATATTCATAAGTCAGCTTGAAAGGTGCTGCCTCAAAGTTAACAGAACCTGGAGAGTTGGATAGCATGAAACCAAAATCAATATGACTAACATGGCCTTCGTTATCTATCATAATGTTACCATTGTGCCTATCTTTAATTTGGAGTAAGTAACAAATGATTGAGTATGCTGCCAAAGAGCTAGCAAAATTATCTTGTGCCCTCTTGAACTTAAATCCTTCAGGGTCACCAAACATTCTCAAGTAATGATCTTTTAAAGTTGCTATACCTCCATTGGCATCTAATTCACCGTCTTCTATCATTTTTTTACTTAACGCCTTCTTAATACTATGAACAGACATAGCATTTGTGATAGTTTCCACTAGACCAGTATTAGCACTAGTTATTAAAATTTTCATCCTTTTCACCCATACATCAACACGTTCGCTTGTCCAAATTTGTGCCATTGCTTGGATTAGCTGGCATGCAAATGCTTCTTGCCTCAAATCATCACCTGTTTTGGCAATAACGGAGCACAAATCCCAGTTTTCTAAATGGCCATATTCGGAAGTTTTCCTAATTCGTTCTTTCTTTGTTGCCCAATCTTCTCCCAGATAAGAACTGCTAATACCGGCAGTTATTAGATCGTTTTCAAGCTTACGTTCACCAGCTTTACCGTGAAGATTTTCAACATCCTTGTATCCAAATCTATCTTGAACTTCCTTCATGGAAGCAATAATCTGGGCTCTAATTTGATTTGTAGTTTCGGATAGCTGTTGGGGAGATTGATCTAGCTGAGCCAGCATTACTGCTGAAACTCTCATCTGGTCAGCTAAGTCATCGGTCTGACTCTTGAAACTATCAGATAAATTGTTTCCTTGATTGATGAATTCTTGCATTGTACTTGAAAAGTTAAGTTCTGGAGTTCGATCATGTGAATCTGTGGGTAATACTGGAACATTAGAAGCTCGTTTCAAAACAAGTGAAGATCTGTAGGCTTCTGCATCACTTAGATTCTTTACTCTAATCATGGACATGTCACCCAGATCCTCTTCTTTTAAGAGATTTACACTTGAATTAGATTTCGAAGTATCCTCACCAGGGGTTGAAGATGCATGACGACTATTTTTAGAGGGTATAGCATCTGTGCTAGAGAATATTGTATCTTCATCAAATTTCTTTCGGTTCTTAGTAATGTAATTCAGGTCAAAAATTAGATTACTATGATTATTCCCCTTTTTGATTATCTCCTCATTTTCTGGAGTTGTCGGATCAAAGTCAAATTCATCGCGTAAATATTCGATTAATAATAAATATGGAACTTTTTCGGCAGAGTTTAGCACTTGAGCTTCATTGGCTGTGATTAATACTAGTTTATGAAGCTTTCCCTTTTTATTCGGTGGAAGTAAAGTTGGAATATCTACACAAGCAGGTAAATCTCGATTCAGTAGTGACAGTTCGGCTCTTAATGCACTTAATCTAGCTTCTGTAGGAACTTGAGCCAAACTCCTAGATATTGTCTCTAATGCAATTGCAAATTGTGTTTCACATCTAAAATAATTGGCCTTTAGCATTTTGATCTTTACAGTGGTAGGAATTTTTGATGGATCTAATTCCTTAAATCTCGAATCAGTATTTGTATAGTTTCTAGTAGCGTCGTGCTTGACACTCTGGGAATGTGATCTGCTTAAACCTCCAGAAGACTTTGCTAAGGAAGTATAAGATGAGCCTGAGTTACGAGGCTTATTTCCAATCAAATCTGGCATAGACGATATGAACCTGTCTGTTTTCATAGGGATTCGCGATTCACTGTCAGTTTCTTCATCACTTTCATCAGAGTTTTGCCCTGTATTTGTCTGTGAAACTCTAGGTGATTCTTCAGGCGAAGAAACAGCATCGAAACCTCTTAATCTTTGTGGCTTCGATGTTCCTAAGGTTCTGATAGATGTATCAGTTGATGTTCTTTGCATACCATCAGTTGGTCTAGTTTTCCTTTTAGGCATTCTAATCGATGTAGATATTCTCTCTTCGAACACTTTTTGGCCCACATTGTCAACCATATCAAAATCTAGATTAATTTCTGTACTCTTGCTCTTACGAAACATTACGTCTTCCTTTGTTGTAGTTGGATTGATGATATCAACAGGGGCTGCTTGTGTAATATGTTTCGTTTTCTTTTTATGAGATTTGTTGTGAAGTGTATTTTTTAAAGTCATATTTCTTGTAAAGTCTTTCATTAAATTCTTAGCTAGTTTGAAAACATATGATTTTTGTCTTCTACCTTGTGATCTAACTAATGGTTCTATTGATTCTGCAAGTTGTGGGAGCGCCATACAAGAAAAAACCATTGAAGACATGACTAATGCAGGTGCGACGTTTTCGTGCATCTTCGTTTTCTTTTCAATCTCGCTTACATCCGTACTAAATAGGTTAGCTTGTAAGCTATTCAGCACTCTTCTTGCAACTTGAAAACCATAGGATTCAGGGTCTGTGGATAAATCGGTCAATAATGCCTGTAATTGCCAAAATGTCAGAAGTGCAAAATGGGGATTCTCTGTCCTTAGCTTCAGTAAAAGATCCTCTAGAGCCATTGATTCAGTCTCTATTGTCAACAAGATTTGAACCAATTGAGGAATATAAAACTGTAATTCACTGTGGGGGAAGTTTTCTAATCTTTGACAGAGAAAAAAATGAATACCAATGTTGTTCGCATTCTTGCACAAAAGTTCAATGCACCTGTGTACATTAAAAGTTGGCGAGTTAACAGCTTCTATCACTTCCTCTGAGGCTTGGTTTTGGTTTTTTGGCCTGTTCTCTATAATATTCATTGTGTGTTGGAATTGTTAAACTCGGCCCAGATTTATAGTTATAATAGTGTTTGAAAATTAAACAAAAATATTAGAATGAGTTCAAAATGTACTCAAATGAATCATAAATGAATATGAGTTGGGAGTAGGGGTTGTTATTTTAGAGACTATCGATCAACCTCAGTACTGGGTTTGAAATTGATCCTTAACTAAAAATCTAAGTGGCTAGTTTCTAAGGTTAATTCAAAATAGAACACCTTATGACAAATGCAGAAATTTGAAAATAGTAGTGATAAGACTCAAATGAGATAGTGATATCTTATTCGAATCAATTTAGCAAATATCAATACTAAATCCGACCTGATTACTTTTATATTCTCAGGTAACAGTATCTCGGTCACTGGAGAAAATATCTAGTTTAAACAGTGCTGCAGAGTTGGCAACCGCTGTGTGGTCAAATGTTGCTTTCTTGTTCTCAAAACAATAGCTATAATGGGGTCTTTACTGGGACCTAAGTTTTGCTGTTTGGTTCCTTTATTATTTTTTTTTTCAAGTTTGTTGTTGGATGTTTCTTCAACATCGCGCATTTTACAAGGCGAAAACCAGAGAAGGGGACAAAAATTCGCTTTCGGAAGTAAATGCCCTCATGAAAACATATAGTAAGGTATCACGTGAAGTAGGTTCTACATAGTTGTATAATGTTTGATAGACATTAATATTTAGTATAGGAGTATATCTTTTGTCTTGGAGTTTCCGTTATGTGGTGTGCAGTGAACTATTGGAGATCTTATAGTTTAACTAGAGTTAATAAAGTATGTAAAAAACAGGTACGCATTTTAGGTTGTCTGACAACTATGTAGCAAAGTTATGTCTATAGGGTGAAATTCTCAAATCAATCTGTTTGACACATTTTAGTTAAAACTTCTTTTGGAACATAATAGATTATCAATACTATAAACTAAAGAGAATGATATTTTGATTTAAACATGTTTTATGCAGAATATAGAAATAGGTTAATAAAAATTTAGCATATTTGATTTTATTTAAAAAATGCAATGTGCTTAGAAGTAGACATGGCATAGAAAACAACAGAAAAGTGAGCTGAAGTAGTTTCATGGATCTAAGCGAGTTCGAATATCCTGAAAAGCTAGGTCTAGAATCTTTGCCCATTCTTTTGGAAAGAAATGAAAAATGAAGGAAATAGTATGAATAGAAGGAAATTAGAAGAAAAAAAAACTGAAAAACATCGAGCATGAGTAGTGTACAACGCCAGTTACATTAGTAAACTGTTAATATGCAATAAAAAAGAAACATTAGAGAGATAAAGAATTCATGTTTGGAAAGGTAAAAATTATGCAACAATTTTTTTTTTAAGCGACTGCGGCCCAGAACTTCTCCCACAGGTTCTGAGGTTCGTCGTCTTCCCACACAATAGCATCAATTTCTCTTCTATCACTATCAATGTCGATGTCTTCTAACTTCCATAAGAATCTGCATCTGTAGTACAATTGGCAACCAGCGAATAACACGACCAGCAGTATCAAGGAGATGTAAGCGGTAAAGAATTCTGACACGTCAAACTTAGGAGCGAAGGCTTGGAAACCTTGGATGAAGATAATAACGGTAACGAAGAAAGAAGCGTAGTAGGCACCCCAAGGCATGAACTTAGCCTTGAATGGTAGGTCATCTCTGGAGATACCACGGAACTTCAATGCTTGCATGAATCTGATGTGAGCCAAGGAGATGAATAACCAAGCACATAGACCAGCCAGAGTGGAGATATTGATCAGCCAGTTGAAAGCGGTGTTGGCGTTGTGGTTAACAACCAAGAAAGCCAGTAGACCCAGCAAAGCTGTGCAGATCACACCCAGGTATGGGACACCGTGGCGGGTCACGTAGGCAAATTGCTTTGGAGCGTTGCCGCTTTGGGCCAAGGCGTAAAGGACACGGGAGCCGACGTAGACGTTGGAGTTAGCTGCTGAGATGACGGTGACTAAGACGACCGCGTTGAAGATATCTGGTAGTACTTTTGTACCTGCGTTTTGGATAGAGATGACAAATGGCGAAGATGCGATGACGGCGGAGCTTGCTGACAGACGAGGGTCGTTGTATGGAACCAACAGGCCGACGAAGAACAAGGACATGATGTAGAAGAGCACGATTCTGAAGACCACTTTGTTGATGGCTCTTGGCACGGACTTTCTTGGGTTTGCGGCTTCACCGGCGGTGATACCGACCAGTTCAGTACCTTGGTAAGTGAACGCAGCGTTGATCAATGACGAGACCCAGCCCAAGAATCTGGCTTCTCCCAGGTCTGACGAGATGATACCGGCGCCCATGGCACCAGGGTTACGCCAGTAACGGAAGCCGATAGGGCCCTGGTGGGATCCACCGCACACGATGATCAGGGCGTATATCAAGTAGCCGACGATGGCGATGACTTTGATGGATGCGACCCAGAACTCGAATTCACCGTATATTTTCACTGGGAAGAAGTTCATCAGTGTGATCAGGACCCAGAAGATACCGATCCAGGCGGCCAGAGGCACTTTAAAAGTCCAGTACTGGATGACCTGGCCGATGACGGAGACTTCTACTGCGTAGGTGATGGCCCAGTTGAACCAGTACATGTAGCCGTTAGCGACACCGAATGCAGGCGACAGGAATCTCTTTGAGAAGACTGTGATGGAGGAAGTGACGGGGATGAAAGTGGCCATTTCACCCAGGGACTGTGTGACGAAGTAGATGATGGTACCCATGAAGATGTACGCGATCAGAGCGCCCACGGGGCCCGAGTTGGACAGCGGCGTGGAGATACCGACGAACAGACCAGTACCGATAGTACCACCCAGGGCGATCATACCGATGTGTCTCTGTTTCAACGCACGCTTGACACGAGTGTCGTGCACCTCTGCTTCTTCGGCATCCTCGTCCTCCATAGACGTGGGTATGCGCGACCTAGAGAGCGTATGTGTCAGCGAGATGGTATCGTCGAACCCTGTAGAGCCGGTTTTCTTCTTATGTGTGGCCTCTGTGGCGGAGTAGAACTTCTCGTTATCGTAGCGGGATGGTATAATTTCTATGTCTTCGGAAGCATGAGAAGTCGAGGCGGAAGCCTCGTTCTTCTCATTCTTCTCATTCTTCAATATATTCCTGAACTTCATTGGGTTCTTGGTTCTTTATTGGTCTTGCATGAGAGTTAGTTTCCTAGTATATCAAAGCTTATATATATAGCAATGATCCCAGTGAAAAAAATTTCATTATTGGGGGGGTTGGTCAGAGGGTGAGCAATAGGCAGGGTGTGACAGAATCCCGACGGTAGTGACAAATTAGCTGTGGGATTTCCGGCAAAAGCGATGGGATAGTGATGCGTTCGATAGATACTTGTACAGAGACGAGGAGACGAAGAGACGAGAAGAAAAGAGAAGAGACAAAAGTCGCAGAGACGTAGACGAAGACGGAGACGGAGACGGACCTTCCCAAGTACGTAATTTCCTCGAGGAATTGGATGGGAGATAAGGGTTGTGGATGGGAAGGGACAGGCGATGGTGCGGGGGGGGAGAGGCAAGAAACCTTCCATATTCTGTCTGGATGTGGGACAGATAAGATGGCAATGAAATGTGGTAGAAGCCTGTGCTGTGCTGTCTGTGGTGTGCTGTGCTCTGCTGTGCTGTGCTGTAGGGGCAAATGAAAAGAAAGAAGGAGGAAGCGATCGGCGTACTTTGCTTAATACGTACCGAGAACAAGACACAGAATACACAGAAGAGACAGAATACACAGAGAATACACAGAATACACAGAATACACGGAGCGAGCTGAAAAAAGCAATTTTTTAATCGGGAATCGTGAATCGTGAATCTGGGAAGGGAGACGATCTCTGCAGGGAATGGAGCCAGGCAGTGAATTTAAGGAAGCGGGAAACCAAGAAACTGCGCACGCGCACACAGAAGATCATATACAACACTGAGATGCTTGCGCAGTGATGAAAGAAAAGGCTGGAAAGTGGAAACAATAAGTGACAAGCAAAAAGTGAAAGGGAAAAAAAAAAGCAATTTTCAATGGAATTGATAATATGTGATATGGCAAGAGGTGAGTTTAAAAGGAAAGTAAAACTATAATACACAAAGGAAGAAAAAAATTTTAATGGAAGGGATCATTTAAAGGAAAGTGCCCCTCATCTCATTAGACATATATGAATTGGAGTAACGATCAATATATAAACCTCTGACTCCTGTACCGATAGGGAGAAAAAGACTTGGTAGGCAAACCTAACACATTCAAAGCATAACAAGCATACCAAAAAAAAAAAATAAAACTTAAGAATGGAAATAGGTCCTAGCGATTTGAAAGAGAAGTCGGTAATACAGGATATCGATACGATCATAGATGGCAATGACAGCGATAGTCATAACAGTAACACTGGTGAGCTAGGGCGTCGGAAGCGGAAAACCTCCGTTTCTTCTACGCAGTACGAAGACTTGGCCACGGAGAAAGATGAATTGTTGGAACACCACGATGTGAAGAGGTCGCTTAAACAGAGACACATTGGTATGATCGCCTTGGGTGGTACCATTGGTACGGGTCTTTTCATCGGTATTGCTACGCCGTTGGCCAATGCGGGCCCTGTGGGTGCGCTGGTTGCTTATTTATTCATGGGAACCGTTGTCTTCTCAGTGACGCAGTCCCTGGGTGAAATGGCTACTTTCATCCCAGTCACTTCCTCTTTCTCCGTTTTCGCTCAGAGATTCTTGTCTCCAGCATTGGGTGCTGCAAACGGTTACATGTACTTCTTGTCCTGGTGTTTCACATTCGCTTTGGAATTGTCCGTGGTTGGCCAGATCATCCAGTTCTGGACTTTTAAAGTGCCATTGGCAGCTTGGATCAGTATTTTCTGGGTGCTCTTGACTGCGTTCAATATGTTCCCAGTTAAGTTTTACGGTGAGTTTGAATTCTGGATCGCTTCTATTAAAGTCCTCGCACTGATGGGTTTCCTAATTTACTCTCTATGTATAGTGTGTGGTGCTGGTAAGACTGGTCCTATCGGTTTCCGTTATTGGCGTAACCCTGGTGCTATGGGCCCCGGTATCATCTCATCTAACACTGGTGAGGCAAGGTTTTTGGGTTGGGTTTCATCGCTGATTAACGCTGCATTCACATATCAAGGTACTGAACTGGTCGGTATCACCGCCGGTGAAGCCGCAAACCCAAGAAAAGCAGTTCCCAGAGCGATCAGAAAAGTCCTGATCAGAATCTTGCTCTTCTACATTGGTTCTTTGTTCTTTATCGGATTGACTGTCCCTTACAACGATCCTAAGCTGACTAGTACCGATTCTTACGTCTCCTCTTCTCCTTTCATCATTACAATTCAAAATGCGGGAACAAGAGTACTGCCACATATCTTTAACGCTGTCATTCTGACTACTATCATCTCAGCAGGTAACTCAAATGTTTATGTTGGATCTCGTATTCTGTTCAGTATGGCAAAGAATGGTCTAGCTCCAAAGTTCTTGGCCAAGACTACTTTGCAAGGTGTTCCATATTTATCTGTCCTTGCTATTTCTGCATTTGGTTCATTGAGTTATATGGAGTTGTCCACTGGTGGTGCCAAGGCCTTCAATTGGTTGTTGAACATTACAGGTGTGGCCGGTTTCTTCGCATGGCTGTTAATCTCTTGCTCTCACGTTAGATTCATGCAGGCATTGAAACATCGTGGTATCTCAAGAGATGATTTACCTTATAAAGCGCTATGGATGCCATGGTTGGCTTATTACGCCATTTTCTTCATGGTTGTTATAATCTTGATTCAAGGTTTTACCTCCTTTGCACCTCATTTCAGCGGCAGAGATTTCGTTGCTGCATACATCTCGGTGGGTTTGTTCCTGGTTTTCTGGGGCTTCTTCCAAATCTACTTCAGATGCAGAATAATATGGAAACTAGAAGACGTTGATATCGACACAGACCGTAGAGAAATTGAATCTGTGGTCTGGGAAGATGATGCACCAAAGACACTTTGGGATAAGTTTTGGGACTTTGTTGCCTAAGTGGCTCAAATGAGCAATATATCATGAACTTTTTCTTTTTTTGATGACTAATCCTATATTTGTAACTACTCTTTTTTTGGTGCTATTATTCTTTGTTCTTCAGTTCTTCTTTTTTTAGTGGCATGTGACTACTGCTAGAAAGTATTCATCTGTCATTTTAATGATTCTCGTATTATTAATACTATTTTTATTTTACTTTATGCATTCTAACCAGTTTTCTATTTCGGACTAACAGTTTCCTTCCACATTTTCCACCCGAATTTCGACTCGTTCACGATATCGTTCATACATTCTTAGCATAAGCATAGTGTGCATAAACATCTGAATAGAGGTCGCGAGCTCTATCTGTAGATGACAAGCAGTTTGCACTTGTAATACATTACAAATATTTTCCGGTTAAAAATCTATTGTGTTGAATTGCAAACTTATTAACACATTCACCTACCACATTAAATTATGTATGCTCCTACTATTTATAAATATTATACAGATGTTATAAAATACCAAGACACAGTCAACTTTAGAAGCCTTTTCTACAGCATTTTAGCCTCCTCGTTCCCGCTATCAATGTATACATTACCACTCGAAGCTAATCAAATATCAACTATCGTATTTTAATATCACTATCAACGGGTTTTGCTGTCTCTTTCCTAATTGTGCAATGCAATTTTCCATTTGTAGCGTGTGAGTGTTTTTTTGTCACTGCAAAGGGACTTCTTGGGAAACAAAGAGGATAATTACGTCAAGTTGAATGAGGTTTATGGAAGTGTTAGGCAAGGAGCCGTAAATCAATCTCAGATTTTAATAGAACTTTCGCATACAACTTGAAACACTTTTTTTGCTTGCAAGTGTTTGGAACAGAGACAGCTTGTGTTACGTTTGGTACAAGTAATTTACTGTGGCTAACTTCTGAAAGCTGTTGATTCTCGAAAGCAACGAGTCTCATAGTATTTGGACTGTTGTCAGTTTTCTGGAAAAAAAGAATCAATTGGAAACATAGGATACTATTGAAGAACAAAAAAGAACACGATTGGCTCTTTGACTACTTTACTGTTGGTAACCAAGTGAATCAAGTGAATCAAGTAGATAAAGGACATAGTAACAACTACAGCCACGTTACAACAGTCTGTATCAAGAATACCCTATTTCAGTAGAAATGTTGAAAGGATCCAACTCGAAGTCTTCAGATGGATCAGGGAGTGGGTCTAATTCTGGTTTATTTCAGAACTTAAGAAGACTAACCACAAAGGATAGAGACAACAGAAATAAAAGCCCTAAGCGGACCTCTCTCGATAATGATAATATTTCCCAGAGAAGCACAAAGAATATTAATGTATCACAGGCAGTTTCGTCGAGACATGGATCTATTGACCAGTCAAGACCACTTAACAAGAAGTCAACACTGAATTCACAAAATTTGTCTCAATATGTTAACAACGGGAAGGCACTGAGCCCTGAGTCTGGCTCTAATCATCATAGAACAGATTCCACACAATCGGGATTTAAGTACTCATACTCAAGGAGATCTTCAGGGCAGGTCTCTATGGCTCCTAGCAGTATGGGTAACATAAACTTAACTCGTCACAATACCAATACTAGCTTTTCATCGGCTAGTGTTCTTTCCCATGGTTCTATAACAAATTTATCACGTTTCATGACACCAGATGGGAAAATAAATTTGACCATGCCCTCTGATCCATATGAAGTGGAATCTTTGTTTGAGGACATCATGTACAAACGAAATATCCTCCAAAGTCTCCCTCAGGAAAAACAAAACGAACTTATGAGTTATAGTATTGAGAAAAAATGGCTTATTGTCAAACAAGACTTGCAGAATGAGTTTAAGAGGATTAAGGCGTCAAATAAGGGTGATAGCAGAACAGGTATGTCAATGCCAGATTTAGGTTCTGATCCCAGTAATTCTGTTTCACCTCCGGGACCAATTTCATCTTCTGGTTCTTCCATATTCTCTAGTGACGTAACAAGTACAGCACCATCCACATATAGCCGTTCCGGAAAGAAGAATATACCAATCAGTAAGCCAATAGCTGCAACATCTACCGAATTATACCATATTGCAGAAAGAAACACTAGCTCGTCAACAATCCAATCCGATAAAGCGAACAGACCGCCAATTCATTATGTAAAGAAAATCGTAGATGACAAACTGAGCAAAGATGAGATGAAAGATTTATGGGTTACGTTGCGAACAGAACAACTAGATTGGGTAGATGCTTTTCTTGAAAATCAGGGACACATTGCTATGGCTAATATTTTGATGAAATCGATATACAAGACCACACCCAAAGATAAAGTTTCAGAGCCTTTGCTCGATAAAGAAAATGCTTTTTTCAAGTGTTTTCGTGTGTTAGCGGTATTGTCGCAAGGGCTGCATGAATTTACAATACACTCCTTAATGACTGATACAATTGCACAAGGTCTATTTTCTGGTAGGCTTGCAACTAGGAAAATGGCTACTGAAATATTTGTGTTCCTATTAGAAAAGAAGAATAAGAAGCGTTTTGAATCAGTACTAAGCTCTTTAGATAAAAACTTTATAATTGGGCAGAACTCCCATATGAATGAGAGCTATAAGAAACTACCACAATACTTTACACATTTGACTTCAAATAGTAATCTGAAAGTCATTCAGGCTTGGTTATTTGCGGTAGAGCAAACTCTAGATGGTCGTGGTAAAATGGGATCATTAGTTGGAGCCTCTGAGGATTATAAGAACGCCGGTGGGGAGAATGCAATATTAGAGTACTGTCAATGGACAATGGTATTTATTAATCATTTATGTTCAAGTTCTGAAAATATAAATCAAAGAACATTGTTAAGAAGAAAACTTGAAAATTGTGGTATTTTAAGGATAATGAACAAAATCAAGTTGCTGGATTATGAGAAAGTTATCGACCAAATAGAGCTCTATGAGAATAATAAGCTTGACGATTTCAATGCACTTCTAGAAAGTAATAAGAAAAATATTAATGTTGATCTCCAGGATCCCGTATCATTGATGAAAAATCTTCTTGACGCATGTAAAGGTACAGAAAATGAAAAAACACTGGTATCACTAGTCCAGCATATATTCTTGCCCACTTCAAAGCTATTAGATGAAAAACAAGATCCAAACAAGGTTACAAAACAATTGAAACTCATGGACTCATTGGTAACTAATGTAAGCGTGACCAGCACAGAAGAAGGTTCAAACGTGAATATGGCTATTCAACGTTTATATGATTCAATGCAGACCGATGAAGTAGCTAGGAGAGCCATATTAGAAAGCAGAACATTAACCAAGAAATTAGAGGAAATGGAAGCTGAACGAGATATGTTAGTTGAAAAGTTATCAAAAGCAGAGCATGGACTGGTTGGACAGTTAGAGATGGAAGTTAAGGAACGTGATAGAATTCTTGCAAAAAATCAAAGGGTGATGAAACAGCTGGAGTCAGAGCTAGAAGAACTAAAGAAAAAGCATTTATTGGAAAAGCATGAACAGGAAGTAGAATTAAGGAAGATGTTAACAATTTTGAATTCACGACCGGCAAAAACAAAAGAGCAGAAAAAGAAGATTGGCTCTATAGAAGCCTCAGAAAAAGAAGATTTACAGAGAGCTCTCCAGAGTGGCCTTCAGAAAGCGAAGAAAGACTTCAAGGATGACTCCAAAAAGTTTGGTATGACCATTCAGCCAAATCAAAGGCTGAAAGTGTTACGTATGCAGATGGAAAGTATTGAAAATGAGGCTCGTAAATTGGAAATGACAAATTTTGCAGAATACGAGAAGAAAGGGCTCAAACCGCCTGCAAATGTGCAGAAGAAGAGCAAACCGATTTCAGAACTGAATAAAGAACAGAGAATTCAAAAACTAAATGAATTGAGGGATAAATTGAGGAGAATTCAAATGGAATCTAACGATGTATCCAAATTCAATGTAGATGAAAGAGTGAATGAGCTATTTAATGATAAAAAGAGAACCGCACTACAAAGACTCAAGGAACTGGAAACTAAGTATAAAGGGTTTGGAATAGACTTCAAAGTGGAAGATTTCACCCATGAGTCTACAGATTCTAGTAATGAAGGATATTCTAGTTTGGATCCTAAAGTTTATCAGGACAAACTAGACGAAATAACAAAGATTTCAGAAGAGCTTCTGCAGCAAAAGAATGAACTAGAAACAACTCAGACGTCAAGTTCTGAGTCAAACTCAGACTCCGAATCATCTTCAGATTCTGATGATAGTATGGAGGATGCTTTAACGAACAACAAGGATATAAATGGCACAAGTTCTAACGTGTCTGATCTGGCATCAGGTTCATTTTTAGACACTTTAACTCAAAAATATGGAACTGGTCAAGCAGAGCCAATTCAGTCTCCAGTTGGCCATTATTCTAATAGAAATGAAAAGTCTTTTGTGGACCGAATGAAGCGTAACTCTCGTGTGCCATCTTATGTTGAAGAATTGTCAAAGAAGATGAGGGGAAATAAGGATCATGAATTTGAGGAGGATGACCATAAAAATGGCAATCAATCATCTGACGATTTTGATTCTGAAAGCAAAACCAATATGGATCAAGATCAGTTATTAGCAACCTCCGCGGTATCACCTACAACTTCAGCTCCCCCACCACCACCTCCTCCAATGCCTGCTGGGCTATTTGGCGCTAATAATGACAACAATACTGGTGATTCTGATGCGATATCCGTTTCAGGAACGCCTGCTCCACCTCCACCACCTCCACCACCTCCATTTTTGAAAGACTCATCACCAATTCCACCACCACCAATGCCAACCATGTTAACGCCCTCAGAGTCAACTACATCTCTGTCATCTATTCCACCTGCACCACCAATGATGACCAAGGACTCTAAAAAGAAGGTTGTTTCTTCGCCTCTACTTCCTCAGTCCCCATCATTGTTTGAGAACTATCCCCGTCCACAGAAGAAATTAAAGCAACTACATTGGGAGAAGGTGGAATCTACTGACAATTCAATTTGGGGATCGCAGAAAGCAGAGAAATTTGCTGATGATTTGTATGAAAAAGGTGTTCTATCTGAATTAGAGAAGGCATTCGCTGCAAGAGAAATAAAGAGCTTAGCTACAAGGAAGAAAGAAGATTTACAAAAAATATCATTTTTGTCACACGATATATCGCAACAATTTGGTATTAACTTACATATGTATTCTAATCTGACTGTTAACCAATTTGTTGAAAAAGTTCTGAAGTGTGAGAGGGATTTCATGAACACACCAAGTGTTATTGAATTTTTATCGAAACAAGAGATCGTAGAGGTCTCTACAAACTTGGCAAGAAACTATGCTCCTTATAGTACTGATTGGGAAGGTATCAAAAAGATCGAAGATGCCAAAGCTCCAGAGAAAGATCCAAATGAGCTTCAACGTGCTGATCAAATTTATCTTCAATTAATGGTTAACTTACAATCTTATTGGGCTTCTCGTATGAGGGCAATTAGGATGATAACTTCGTATGAAAGGGAATATAATGAGTTACTGGCAAAACTTCATAGAGTAGACAAAGCTGTCGGATCTCTGCAAGGCTCAGATAACCTAAAAAACATCTTTAATGTTATTCTTGCAGTGGGTAATTTTATGAATGACTCTGCTAAGCAAGCTAAAGGTTTCAAATTATCAACTCTACAAAGATTAACATTTATAAAAGATGCAGACAACAGTATGACTTTCTTGAATTATGTTGAGAAAATTGTCCGGTCTAACTATCCAGAGTTTAACAACTTTTTAATTGAATTGGAACCAGTTTTAGAAGTTGTGAAGGTTTCAATAGAGCAATTGGTAAACGATTGTAATGATTTTGTACAGGGTATTAACAATGTTGAGCGTTCTATTGAGATTGGTAACTTGAGTGACTCTTCTAAGTTTCACCCATTGGATAAGGTGTTGCTAAAAGTATTGCCTAATTTATCGGAGGCAAGGAAAAAGGGAGAACTACTTGCTGATGAAATGAAACTAACAATAATGGAATTTGAACAAATTATGCAAACTTACGGTGAAGATTATGGCGATAAATTTGCTAAGATATCTTTTTTCCAGAAATTTGCAGACTTCATTGCAGAATATAAGAAGGCACAAGCCCAAAATATTAAGGTTGAAGAGGAAGAAGCAGCATATGAAAGACATAAAAAAATGGTTGAAGAACAACAACGGAAAGCACAAGAGGATGCTAGCAAGTTGAATGAGAATAGTTCTCAGACAGGGAATAGCGATGAGGAGGAGGAATCGGAAGATAGGCGTGCTGTAATGGATAAATTGCTAGAACAATTAAAGAATGCGGGACAAGTGAAAACTGATCCAACATCTGCAAGAAAAAGAGCTTTATTGAGGAAAAAGATTCACAGCAGTGAAGAATCAGAGTCCAGTCCATTGGCTGAGATGCAGGTTGGCGGGGACTCTTTAATTTATTCACCTGATGCTAAGGAACAAATCGAACTTGAAATTCACATGGCATCACCAACACCAAAAACTAAAGAAGATGGTAAATTGGGGACAGGTGAAAACAGTAATGGAGAATCGCCATTGAAAAAAATCAATGAAGATGAAGAGATAGGTGACAGAGCTAAAACCCTTCTAATGGAATTAAGAGGAAGTGATGCATTAATGGATAGGAACACTGCATTGGATGAGCACAAAGAAAGATTGCGTGCACGTAGAAAGAGAACAGATAGTAATAAAATCCCAAGCAGTAATAGATTGAAATTTGTGGATGAAAAGAGCCCAGATGAAGAGCAAGAAGAAGTTTCATCTAGCTCGATATCAACAACAGGCATAGTTACTGCTCAAGAAAGTCCTGTGCAAATCGATGAAAATGAGGATTGAATTGTATCTTCATTCTTGCCTATATTAACTAATTAAAAAAATCTTTATTTTTGCATTGATAAATGACATATATATATACGTTTATTGCATATTAATATAATTTGCTAGTGAGCATTGTATTATATTTTAATATACTATACTCCAAAACCAGAACTTTTGAACTCGCTTCGTTTAAAAATCACAGAACACTAAATTATATAATTGAATCAAAACAAAGGGAAATCGAGTAAACTCAGTAAGTAGATCCTGCGATCACAAGTTTTTGACTTGGAGTAGTAATTGAACGAATTTCACACTGATAAGAATTGGACTAGTTTTATCTTGAAACAAGCTCTTCTGAGGAGAAAAATATTAGTGGTAGGATTCTGTTAAAATAGGGCATTATTATTAGAAGGCGAAACTAATCACACATTTAATTCATTGAATCATATTTTATCACATTACTCTCTCATGTCAGATCCTATCGAAGAATCTAACAGAATATCTGTTCAAGTGTCGACATTATCAACACAGCTTATTGAAAGTATTGATAGGCAGTCGGAGCTTGAGAAACGACTTCGAGACGCTCAAATTATTATTAATAAGCAAAAACATGTTATGCATGAATTCGAGACTTTGAAACAGAAGAATAAAGAGCTTTCAGATGGTCAGCAATCCTTTGAAGAAAAGATACGAGCTTTATCTGCACAGTTAGAAGAAGAGAAAAGTAAGCGTTTAGCAGCAGAAAAAGAGGTCGATAAATTAGGTCAAGAGGTCGAAGATTTAACTGCGTCATTGTTTGATGAAGCTAATAATATGGTATCTGATGCTAGAAGAGAGAAACATGATATCGAAATACAAAATAGCAGGTTACAAGAAACACTAAAAGAAAAGGACACTGTTCTAGAGACATTGAACCTGCAGTTGAAAAACTTGAAGAAAGTATTACAAACAGTCGACTCTGAATCTTCTATAAATGCAAATATAAGAAGTCCTATAAGTACTGAAAATAGTACTACAACATCAGCGTCAGGTAATAAGCTGACAAGGCGGCAATCCCAGTTATCAATTAGTCATAATGAATCACCTTTATTTTCTCCATACGTTACAACATTAAGATACGACCAGTCGCTTTATAATGAGTTTTTGAAGTTTTTAGCTGTTCTACCAAGTAGTTCTAGTTTGAAAGCAACATCTACAGAGTCTAAACTACTCAAGAGATTGGTGTCTGATGAAATTCAACCGGTATTAAAGATTGATAATGCTTCGGGAATAGGTTGGCTAGTAAGAAAGTCGTTGCTAACTTCTATGATGGAGGGGCAGGTCGTTGTGGAGCCATTGAGCGGTATAAATGAAGCATATCAACTGGGTTATGAAACAAAAGAACATGTTTCACAAAATGAAGGTGAAGAAATGCCAC
Organism: Nakaseomyces glabratus; assembly: GCF_010111755.1. NCBI lineage: Eukaryota > Fungi > Ascomycota > Saccharomycetes > Saccharomycetales > Saccharomycetaceae > Nakaseomyces > Nakaseomyces glabratus. The sequence goes on from NC_088960.1 coordinate 861,263, forward strand.
ACATGTTTAATTTCCCATTAAATTCACCTCCTATTGCAGTTAGGGATCCATGTGCATTTTGTGCTGAGCAAAGAGATGATATTATTGAGCATGCACGTATGTACGTTATGAAAACATTCAATAAAGAAAATGATGGCTCTACAACAATAACAAATTCTTTCCCACTTTGTCATTGGTGTCTAATGAAAGTTAGACAAACTTGTGAGATCTTCGCATTCTTGAGATCGTTGAAGTTAGGTACTTGGCATTTGGAAAAAGTGACGTTAAATACTATCTCTAAAGGCGAGTCGCTCTCTAAGTTTTCAGAAGTTACTAAGTCTACAAACGGGTCTACTTCAAATGAGGAAAAGAAAAGCAACCGAAAGAGCTTTATACCATCATTACCAAAGGGCTCTCCTAAAAAGTCCTCCCCTGTCGTGGAGACCCACATAGATACAACAAAGGCTGGGCAGCCTACATCAAATATTCAAAGAGCGTGGGTACATTTGTGTAAATTGAGATCGATGCTACATTGGGCACACGTTGGTATATGGAACATGGAAGACTCCATATCACTCAAAATGGGGCCAATAACTGATCATCCAACCCATAGCCAGGAATTGTTGTTGCCTGTGTTGAGCGAAAGTGAGAGTCTGAATATGCTGGAGGAATATGTTCCTGCTAACGACTCAGAAAGTTTCAACTTAAAGAAGACAGAAACTTCTAATACATTCGACTTTGAGAAATCTTCTAATGACGCGGTTGATATCTCATCAAACCAAGATATCAACTCACAAACAAAAGTAGCGCCTGATGTCAACGAAAATTTGAAAGGACAGCCTTCAACGGGTGAAGCATCAACTATTGAGCCAGTTAACATTAAGGTCGATCCTGCAACGATAGGAGCTAATGTTGATGCTAAAAAAAAAAATGCAATTTCCGGTAATACTTTAGATACAGCAAAGGATACAGACAATCTCAGTAAAGATAAGATGGAAGCTAAAATGATAGAAAAAGATACAACAGAGGATAGCAAGAAGACTACTAAGTCTTCAAAGCGGACTTCCGAAATAATTGACCAATTGAACGATATTGGAAGTGATGCTAAAGAGTTATTTGGTACTGTTGAAGAATCTGGAAAGGAATCGCAAAGTGATGATAAACAATCAGACAAACACCTGAATTCTGATGAAACCAAAAACGGCGATGCCACCATGCCTAACGAGGATGATATGACTCTAGATGCAAAGGAGGTGATGCGTGGATTGAATGATGATGATGCGGATTCATCTAGTCTAGACAACTTTGATGATAGTAAAGAATTTCAGTAATAGCTTAAACGAAAAAACTCAATATATTTAGTGTTACAAAATTTTATTTTCTAATTACTTCTCGTAGTTGTTTAGTATCATTATTTTTTAGTATCAGTGCCAACTACTATGACATTAGGATTTGGGGTGTCATCATCGTGTAGCAATTAATGATTATATTTTCTTTGTTGCTATTTCCAAGTTCATCATAACTATGTTTCCTCTTAAAAGTTTGAGTGATCAGGCGCTAACCACAAAGTTTGGGTGATAAAAAATATGCAATAATGGCATAAGGCTAGCTCGACGATAAACTGCTAGCATAGAGCCGTGGATTTGAATCGTTTTAGTTAGCTGATGTTCTCCTTTTTTTAGTTATAGGTTCATCGTCATCAGCTTCACTTTCTACATGGCCATGCGAAATGCCAATATTCCTGGCGTTTTTATTAATTGTTAAGTTTTCAGAAGTTTCATCAACTTGCTCATTTACCTGTGTGTTCTCGTTATCTTGATTGCTTTCATTGATTTCAACTCTTGAAAGTGTTAACAGAGTCTTATCTGGGCCTTTTCTGGTAATGCCTTCTAATGGTAGCGCATCTATAGGAGGCACTGGGCCATCAAATAAACTAGTAAAGTCACTCACGACCTTCCCATTATTCGACAGACGCTCATTTACAAACCGACCAAAGCTTAGGAATTTATCATTTGGAAGCTGGCCATTATATTTATCAAGTAGCCAACGCATGTACATCTCATTTTCGAAAAATACAGGATTTAAAATCTCTTCATCGTCCTCGTCCGAATCGCTGATATATTCTTTACTGAATACCTCAAGATTTTCTTGAGGTTGTTTGTCTTTACCCTCAATGGCATTTGGTAATCGAAAGGATGCCTTTTTCCTATTTCTCGATGTTTTATTTTTCGATTGTGTCTTTTTACTTGCAATACCCACAGTTCTCTTCTCTTTTCTAATATTTGTACTTTTGTCTAAATCTTTGAAGTAATCATTGTCATCTACTTCATTATCAGGTACAATGTTAGGATCTGTATAATCATAATCCTCGTTGCCTTTCCATCCGTCAGACTCTAGTGAATTATTTTTTTCTGACTGTTGTTTTAGGTAACTAGACGATGGTAGGCCATTTGGAGTTTCAAATGGTATGTTGAGGTATTTGGTTATCGATTCTTCGCATTTGACTAAACGCGAAAACTCAGTTGTGCCACGGTAAAAGCATGGATCAGATTTCAGTATTGGTATTTCGAACCCCACAAGTTGTAGTAATGCTCTTATGTGTCTATTGTAATGTAATGGATTCACATCATATTCTTCTTTCAGGATAAATGCTTCATTATTTGGCGTTTTTTCGTTCTCTCCAGCAACTTCTAGATGGGAGGTAAATACAGCTATCAAATGCTGTACATTTTCACGCACCAACTCCACTAGATTCTGGGAGCCTTCATCGATTAATGTTGAAACCAGTACACCGATTTGCATATCTAAAATCATATTCTCAGACATCATTTCCTGTTGCTCAAAAGGAATAAATTGAGATGGTTGTACAGCATAAATTTCACTTTCCTTGGTCATTTTGTGTTCACCATATTTTTGGAAATACCCGACAACACCATCATTCAAAGGTGGAAATAGTATTCCAACATGCCAAGCTGGTGAAGACTTCAGCTTCCTTTTCAGTCTGCTTAGATAGTATTTCGCAAAATCATTGATATGTGTTCTCGCTTTTGATGTTCTTGGTAGTCCATCTTGCTTCAGCATATCTTTAAGCAAAATGATAAAATCTAATCTATAAAACAGAGTTTCTTCATTATTTTCGACAAAAAGTCTGTACAGAAAAGAAATGATCATCTTGATATGGGAATATTCTAATTCATTGAATCTTTTTAGTGTGTTGATGTATAGATCAATGGTATTCCTATGAAAGAATGAACTTTGTACCCTTTTGAAATTAATAACAATAGTTTTATGGCCAGGATTAAGAATTTCAATGGCTTCATCAGGATCGTAGCCCTCTTCATTTACTAGCCGTTCATAGTCTTCCTTTGATATAGATTTCATTTTCTTTGCACGTCTCTTAGACTCCACTACCAACGAGTTATCCCCGCTATACATTTCTAATATTTTCAATACAGTGTGAGTAAGCTCGATAGATGTTTTCATAAAGGACAGGGAGTGAGTTGATGCAATTCTGGGAAGATTAGATAGTAGTTGTATTCTCTCATCGCTAAAAAGTCTGCTTAAAACGTACTCTATATCTTCATTATCTTCGAATTTCTTCAAGCTGTTTACAAGTTTCAACAGCTCATTGAAAGCAAGCATAGATGAATGAACAACTGCCCATGCCTTAGAGTCATATGAGGACCGTAGCAGTGAAGAAACTAAAATAAAAGTTGTTTCTTTGATAGACTCCGAGATCATCATAATATCTGCATCTTTATCTACTTGGCATCTTAATATTTGGTATTTGTTGAACCATGCAAAGAATAATAGATACTCAATTTTTTCAAGACTTATTATTTTATCTTCCTCTGTTACAAAATAATTCGTGACACTTTTCAATAAATAATTGAAACTTGAATCGATAAAATCATTGATAAAGTCATTCAAATATTTTGAAATAGTTAATGGTAGGTATGTGCCGCTCTTCTTATGCACGTTCAATAAATTTGTAGGAAGACTCTCATTATCTGTTTCATTTCTAATCATTGGTCTTCTGCCTTTAGATTTTTTACTGTCATCAATTTTTTGTAACGCTTTAGAGTTGTCCAAAAGGTTTTGACTTCCAGAAACAGTTAATCTTTTCTGGTCTAAGGTTTGAATTGAGAGCATAGCACCAAACCTAGAATGTCTGGTTGAAGTATTCATTATAACTTTTTTTTTTAGTTGTGATTCCTTTTGTAGAAGATCATTCAGTTCTTGGCCCGCCTTTGAAAGATGATTTTCGCTTTGTGCTGTATCAAGTTCACCCGATTTAAAAAGAAGGGAGTCTTGGCTTATATCCTTAGTTAAAAAAAACATAACCTCCATCAGGGGAATGTTTATAAAATCTTGGTCAAATTCTTTGGTCATTGAGCTTCCTAGGGTCAGCAAAAATGGAAACACTTTATTTTTCTTGAAGCAACTAATAACAGTGCTTTGGCTTATATCATCTTGAGTTACATTAGGAGGCAAAGTATCAACAGAATTTATACCTTTACTAGCAATATTCTTTCTCGCCGTTATTGTAAGCTCACCTGGCTCTATTGCAAGGATATTTCTAATGAAATTCAAGACCATTTTCAAAACCATATTATCCCTTGGAGTTCTAGCCAGCCGATCTAGTTTTATGACATCAATGGCTATTCTAATTGCCGCTTTAAGTACTTTACCATTCTCTACAGACAGGATCGCCTTCTTATAGGTCAATTGGTGTTTCTTAAGTTCACTGTATAGATTAATTTGATTTGTGGAAGACTGTTCTGTTAAAATCAAAGGCCATGTCATTAATACCATAAGCTGTAAGCAGTTCAGTGCTATTTTATCGTAATACTGTTTATTCTTGAAATGTGCAGATATGTCGCTATTACCTTTGGATAGTTTAGTAGCTAGATAGCATTTATTTTCCCAGTCTATGAGAATCGGAAGCAGGTCGTCCGTCAATATTTTGTATTCCGCGACCGCCATGGCTACGTCCCATCTCCTCTGATTATCGTCAACCAGTCGAAACCATCTTTTCAAGTCCTTTAGACACGCCAGACAATCATCACCTATCTGATATGGTGGTGGATCAATCTGAGAAGTATAATCTGGCCCACCAATGGCAGTAGCAAGAAGCGCTATTCTTGCCTTCAAAACTGTGAGTGGGGACTCTGTATCACTCATTTGTTACCAATTTTAACTCCCTAATTTACAGTCCCGGTCACTAGTTAATTCTTTTGACCAATTCAATCTGGATCTGGTTACGGTATCCAACTTTTCAATGCTAGTATGGAGGGCGATGAGGTCTATTAATTACTGTTCTTTGCTCGAGGCCTGAACAGATTTATTTTTTCTAGGTTATCTCGCGTCGCGTCACGTTGAGAAAACTTGAAAAATATGTCAAAATAATGAAAAGTATAGGATAATAGCAAAAGCGTATGTTAGTAGGAATTTGCTTGTAGTCACTTTGATTTGTAATGCACCCTCTTACCGGCTGTGGTGCTTATCCGGCTAGAAGATCGAAATGTACAAGATCGGTTTTATCTAGCATTCTTTCTGAATTAATGCGGGGGGAGTGATATTGTAAAATAAACCCGATGAGGGAGCGGAGGGTGAGGTGTTATACCGTTGAGTAGAATAGGTGCATAGCACTTGGGTTGATGGATATATGTTGGCCCCAAAGAATGAGGAGATTGACATGATAACGACCTTCAGATATGTCTATAATTCCCTCCTGGATTTATTACGTCATATGGTTGAGAGTGACACATTTCTTTTTCGCTTCGAGCAGCCAGATTGCTGATAATCACAACAGGGTCCAAAGTCACTATGGATTGATAAGAGATTTGGATCTTGTGCATGATATAAAAAGGAGGTCTAATAACGAATGTGATGAACCGATGTTAATTGGCTTGCTTTAGATATTTTTCTTTGATTTGTTTTTGCTATCGCAGTGTTTCTCTAGATTCTCAATATCAAAGAGGGAACAAAGACGTAACGTTGTTAACAATGGCTAAACCAATTATCTTAAGACTTGGAAGTTTGACTTTTGCGCAACCGCAATGGAAAGAAGTGGAGGAGATTGCAGATGTTATCACTGTCGATGATTCAATGACCAGGGAGCAATTCTTGAAAGAATTAAAGAATCCTGAGAGTAAGTTAAGCAAAGTGAGTGTGATTACCAGGACTGTTGGTAGTGCCTCGCAAACCGGTTTGTTTGATGAAGAGATTGCAAAGGCTTTACCTGACTCTGTCATTGCAATTTGTCACACAGGTGCAGGGTACGACCAAATACAGGTACAGTATTTCAAAGAAAGACACATACAGGTTGCGAATGTTCCTGAAATTGTTAGTAATGCCACTGCTGATACTCATGTTTTTTTACTACTTGGAGCCCTAAGGAATTTTGCTTATGGACACCATAACATTCTTGCAGGGAAATGGCAAGAAGTTACTAGTGCAGCTGAGACACCTTTCGGTTATGATCCAGACGGCAAAACTGTTGCTATTTTAGGTCTCGGGAGGATAGGCAGAGCTATAGTTGATAGGTTAAAACCATTTGGCTTCGGTAAATTCATCTATCATAATAGACACAGACTACCAGAAGATGAAGAAAATGGTTGTGAATACGTTGCCTCAATAGATGACTTTTATCAGCAGGCAGACGTAATCTCAATTAATATTCCATTGAATACACATACTAAGCACTTAGTTAATAAAGAGGCCTTTGATAAAATGAAAGAAGGTGTTGTTATTGTCAATACTGCGAGAGGGCCAGTTGTAGATGAAAAGGCTTTGATTGCGGCTTTGAAATCGGGTAAAGTTAGAGGTGCCGGATTAGATGTGTTCGAGGATGAACCACATATACCAAAGGAATTGTTGGAATTGCCTCAAGTTCTTACAACTCCCCACATGGGTACACACTCAGTTCAAACCAGATGGAGAATGGAGAAACTTGTCCTAGATAATGCCATATCTGCTTTGAAGACTGGAAAAGTTATCACACCAGTCCCTGAAATTCAAAATGACAATTGGATTGAGGAGATTCAACCCGTCATCTAATATTATATTTTGTAAATATGTAATTGTCTATAAGTGCGTATACAAGAACTATTAGTTTCAATGATCATGCATGCTTATGATTAAAATATTATTCTGAGCATTATAAATCTATTCATATTCTTTTAAAATTAATGCAAAATATGTGCCAAAACATAAAATTAAGTGTCCTAAATATTTTTATATACTAGAAACATGTTCAACATCAGTTTCAACTTCATCTTTATTAGAGAAAAAATTAGCGTTTCTGATATTCTTCATTAGTAAGTTTTTAATTGTGAACTCCTGTGCAACATTGGAGTCAAGAATGTCTAGTTCTTCCTTTGTGAACATATATGGGAATAAGAGACAGGCAACCACAGTCAATAGCAGAATTATGGGGAATCCGATAGCAGCAATAGTGTCTGTTATGGCAAATTCGCCTGCAAAACCAATTAAACTGAATGTTAAGAATAATATTAACTTCTTTTTAGGCACATTTTGGAGCAGTTTGCTTTTGTCCTTCTTTCTCTCCTCCGTGAAAAGCCAAATCAATCTATGAATGATTTGATTACCGGTAAGCCCCTGTATACCCATAGTAATAAATAGACCAGATAACACTGCTTGCGGGATCTGTCCCAGACAAACTAGCAGACCTCTTGACATTGTGACTAGCATCAGACCGCCCTGTGCTGTGTTTGTAAATCTCTGTTCCACACAGCGTATAACTTTTTCATCTTTATCGTGGACCAATAAGGTTTCTGTATGTAAAGGCGCCTGAGGGATTAAACCATTAGGAGCTGGAATACCTAATACGCCACTAACACCGGTAGTTAGACCTAGTAAGGCAAAATCGTAATGGAACGAGGAAGGTTTCTTTAGTTTGTACTCCTCCTTTTGGGCCATCAATGAGGAAACACTATGATCGAAATAAAACAGCAAAGTTAGAATGATACCAAAGGGTAGAGCGATGAAAACATCACGAACAGGGATAGATTCGTATGCCAGCCAAGTCGATCTATCACGATAAGTTCCTGATGTTGGGTGGTATGCTTTGGTGATTGGCAGCTTTTGAAAATCCACGTTGTTTAAGTAACCACCGAAATGGATAAAACTAGACCAGAACAACACCGAGAGTGCATTTGAGTAATCTGAGATAATTGTTCTTAATTTTGGGGTTAGCAAAGGTGTCATCTTGATCAGCTTGAAGAAAGTACCGAAAACTGTCATGGCCATTGCCACTATGACGTTGGCAAACCCTGCTGCTGGGTCATCGTTTCCATTTTTATCCTTGAATTGATGTGTTAATATCTGTACACCTTTCTGCAAATAGACGATGTTGATGAAAAGACCAAATATGTCGCATGGGAAAGTTGTAACGTATTGTAACAAGCAGACGGCGTTGCCAAAAGCTAATATGAGGTCAAATATCATCGACCATATGTAAACCCAGAACATGAAACCAAAGTAGTTTGTGTTTAGCGGTTTGATAATGTCATACACGGTGTAGTTGAAAATGGAAATCGGTCCAGTCACACCGACAATACATAAAGGCTGGCCCGACAGTGCACCGAACACTATACCACCCATGGCACTAGCCAGCAACACTTCATTCACACCATATGCATTATCTGTACGATCGAACATATCCTGTGCGAAGGCGATAGCTGGAAGTAAGTTGTTGAAATAGGTTTCTACCACTGAGGGGATCACTCTGTAATCCCAAGAATCGGTCCAGTCCTGCCAGTACCAAGGTAGTCTATCCTTGAGGTCGAGCCATATACCGATACCAGGTTTTGGAAACCTTCGTTTTGATTTGTGTGAGTCTTCGTCGGAATCTAGTGCTGATTTCTCACCATCAATGTCAGATGGCGTAGAGGACAGATCGTAAGGTCCGTCCGCAGGCTGTCGTAGCGATGATTCCATCGAGTTTATACTAGTCGCTTGTAAATTTGCTGGTTGTTTAACCATATTCGAATGTCGCTTAATTATCATACTTTTTGAAAGTGTCTAAATATTGGGAATGAAATATTTTGAGAAGTGTATACTTAAATAATAAGGTACCAACAAAAAGAAACTTGTACCAAGGAAACTTTTCTTATCCTGCAATCCTGTAGCAATAGAAATCCAACGAATTCCTATAAGGACTCAAGAAAGTATTAATCTGGGGTAAGAGGTATGTTATTAACAAATTAGAACCGCAGGAAGGGCTTTATCTTTTTTCTTTTTGTCAATTCCTGACACTATTGCATCCTTGTACTATTAAAACAATCTACAAACGATGGCGATGTTGTTGGATATCTATTACTGTTGAGTGATGCCGGTATTAGTTTCTTAATTTTTTTTTTTCAGGAATCGAATTAATGATTTCATTGAATCAGAATCATGTATGACGTTATACTGTAATGGCATTTATGAGCCCGATTCGGCACCACACGCACACAGACTACTGCGTGGAATTTCGGAACATCTTAATGTGCTTCGCGAGTTCTGTGCCGAAAGTCCAGGGTTAGAAAGCAGTAGCGAACTTGACCAGTGGTACGCATGTATCTTAACAATCTGTGGCCATTCCACGGGGATCTCTGAGTGAGATCAGAAAATATATACAAATCTAAAAATCCGGAAAAACTTTCAAAAGCCCTGCGTGTTTGTAGTCCCGGAGGATGGTTTGAGCGGTGTTATCTAACAATATAACTAATATAATATAAAAATTACGGGGGGGACCCTTAAATCGAGTAATGGCAGCGTATGGGGAAGGGGGCTATGAATATTGGCTTAAGTCTAATGTCATGCATGTAGTCCCGATAGCATTTCTGTGCGATGCAATGATGCATGGTGTATACAACAAGGGAGTGCACACACGCACATGCAACACAACGGCTTGTATATTGCCCAGGTTCATGTGAAAGTCAAAGTTAATTGAAAGTTTATGTTTAATAGATAATTAAATGTATGCAAGCTTTTGAAAAATGTATCCTATGTCCTTTTTATATATTACAGCTGTACTGTACGGGGTATAAGCTACCAGTTTGTTACTTCTTCGGCTTCGCCGAACACGGAACCAGCATGTTCGTCTTGACCTATTTCACCGGTCCATTGACGTGGTGGGGCAGTCATGATATCCTTCACGTTCTTGTTCAAGAATTCTAGAATCAACTGGTTGATCAATTTGAACTCCAGTAGGAATGCGTCGTGGCCCTCGGGGGATTCTATCTTTTCGAGACGTGAGTTTGGCAAATACTCGGCCAAGAACTCTTGCTCCGAGTAAGTAAATAGTCCATCTGATTTAATACCAATGATCAAACTTGGGATGTCGATACTCTCTAGGACTCTTTCTATGTCCTCGTCGTATTCTGGCCTGTCTCTGGCAAGATCGTGTGTATCTAGCTTTCTAGTGATAGCAATGTAGCAGTTGGCATCGAACCTATTGACGAACTTGGCGCCTTGGTATCTCAAGTAACTCTGGGCAGAGAAATATGTCTGTGCAGGCTTAACCTCCTTCGCTTCACCGGTCACTGAACTCACGGAGGTCAACGAAGATGCAGATTTGATAGATTCAGCCGAGGATACGTCTGAAACCACGCTTCCGTTTCTTCCATTTCTGTTGAACTCGATTCTAGGCTGTGGAGTGCTAGACCTGTAGCCGTCGTTGTGGATGCGTAACGATTGCTCGCTGACAGAGGACGGTATCGTTGCTTCTTGTCCCTCACCTGCAGAGGCTTTTCTGTTAGATTTCTGTGCCTGTTCTATGGATGGTTTCCTTCTGGAGAACTTGTTTTCAAAACTGTTTCTGGACCTGTAAGTCAGCAGAGCGCTCATACGTGCTGCAGAGAGACCAGTTACAGGTGGTTCATCGAATGTGTAGTAACCGTCCATGTACTTAGGGTCAGAATAAATGGACTGTCTTTGAGCTTCTGACCACGATATACACCATGCAGAGTGTCTTGCTGAGGTCGCCAATGCCACCAGGTTGTGCACGTATTTTTCTGGACCGTGGCCATATAGCGAGGCCCATTCCAAAGCCAGCATACCACCCATAGAGCCACCGATCACACATGCGACCGACTTGACACCCAGCGACTCCAGAACAATCTTGTGAGCCCTGACATCGTCCCGTACCGTACACAAGGGGAACTCTGGGCCGTATGGCCTGCCGGTTTCCTCATTAATAGTCAGCGGCGAGAAGGAGCCGTACGGAGAGCCCATAGAGTTCAAGCACACGATGAAAAACCGCGATGGGTCGAACCCAAGGTCATTACCAAGCATGGGTCCCCACCAGTCCGACACATCGGAAGACCCCGTAAGCGCATGACAGATAACCATACAGTTATCGCCTCGACTGTTCAAATGACCCCATGTCTTGTACGCAATCGGAAAATTGTTCAACACCACACCAGACTCCAACACCAACTCAGGAACCTCCACTATCTTCTGCCCCTTCACCAACTTCACAAACGGATTAGTCTTGCTCAGCTCTGCAATATCAACTTCTTTCAACATGTTTGTTGCCCTTCTTCCCATGTCGAGGGTAGCTTACAATAGAGCTCCCCCCCCCATCCTCTTATATAGGGCATTTCCATGGGCTCGATGCGCTTGTGCTGCTGATAATCCCACCACCACCGTTTTTTTCTCTGGTTCCCAATCCCCCCCAGAGGCCTGGTCTGGTGGTCCAGTCCGTTCCTCTTATCCAGCGCCGGTACGGGTATTTCACGCTGCCACAGCGCATATGTGGGGGTGGAACTACGGGTACCTGCGGGAACCTGCGGGAATTACTGAGTTCTTGCGGGCCCTGAACATGCCGAGTCCCTCAGCCTGTTCTGTCTGTTCTGCCTGTTCTGCCTGTTCTGCCTGTGTGAATCATGTGAGATGACTTACCAGTTCAAGGGTAGAGTCAGAACTGTGGCTTCTTGGACTTGTCCGAATAATCAAGAGCCACAGTTTTTGCACTTTAAATGGACCAAAGCAAAAAGGCTTTGTCTCAACGCTTGTCTCAACGCTTGTCTCAACGCTTTCACGCCTTTTTTCCTCTGCATTACGCTGCTGGAAAAGATGGTGCCACAGTTCTGGTGGATCGGTTCCCACGGCCCTGTGAGAACAAAGGCGTGGGCGTGGGGGAGGGGGGGAGCTGACTTCTCCCTGACTTCTCTTCTCTTCTTGTCTCTTCTCTCTTCTCTCTAGTGCATCCACCAGTCCCCGGTTTTGGTATTTTGTACGTATATGCACGATATATCGTTGGAGGGTATATAGCTATGCACGCACTAAGTCATATTTTCAGTCACATGTAGGTGAGCGACAAAGTGCTAGCGTTTACTATGGATATGGGCTCTACAAGACGTGCTGAGAAACGGGCAATAAGGCTTGATGCTAGAAAAAAGTATACATATGTAATGTTACAGATTCCCACAGGTAGTGGTAGTTCGAATATGCAATACGGATCTTGGCAACCTTGTAAGATCAATGATATAGCACAAAATATAACAAGTAGAAAAAGAAAAGAAAACAGTATAATAGTCGTGACTTTCTATGCAGATTCAGTATGAGAAAGGGAAAGATAAAAAAAAAAGAGGGACTTGGAATGTTAAACTTAGAATACGTCTTTAGAGTTACTGGTTGGAGTATGGATTCGTAGCTGTGTTGGATGGTGGCATGAACTGCGAAAAACCGCCTTTCACCTTGGCTCTCTGCTTGCCACCTGGAGCTTGACCCTGGCCCCATTGGGGCATGGGTCCACGGCCCATGGCGCTCTGAACACCCGTTGGCATGCCGCCATTAGGCATAGGATACTGTGGGCTGCCGAACCCTGGTCTCTGATTGTACCCATACCCACCCATTTGGTTTGGTGGGGCATTGTTGTAGCCATACGGAGGCATGGGCATGTTCTGTGGGTGGCCACCCATGGGTCTTTGCATAGGCATGTTCTGTGGATAAGGTGGCTGCTGAGGTGGGTAGCCTTGTCCAGGCATGTTTGGAGACCCAGGCGACATACGCATCTGGTTGGTACCAGGGCCAGGTGGGGGGCGCATGTTGTGCTGTTGCGGATTCATAGGACTTTGCTGACCAATTACTGGTGAGGAAGAATTTCCTCTCACGTTAGGTGAACCACTGTTGAATTGTTCTCTCGCAGGTGGTCTGTACATTTGCTGTGGATTGGGACCATTTGCATATCCCATCTTGTTATTAGGGCTAACATAACTGCCACTTGGTGCGCCTGTCCTTACGCCTTGTGGCGGCGGTGTATGCATATTTGGTCTGGTATTGGCATATCCTGGCTTAACAGGTGCACTATTCCCAAGATCATTACTTGGTCTTTGCACGCTTTGTGATGGGTATCCTGCTTGTTTGTTAGGTACGATATTCTTTGGTTTATCATAAGGATTGACGGGTAGATTTGTATTTTCCATCGCATTGAGATGATTATTTGAAGTCTTTTCCTGTTTGGTTGGGGTATCGCCTCCCTCAGCAGGGTATGGTAGTGGATTGTTTCCAATCTTTGGACTAACTAGTTCACCTTTGAATTTTGAACTGTAAGGATTGTTGAAATCGCCATATGCATCATTGTGACCTATCGACATCGCTTCATCCTGGACCAAGTAATCAGGATCAAAAAGATTAGATTCGTCTGGGCCATCCTGAATTGGTAGTGTACCGCTAGACCCGAAATTTCCTTTCATTACTTTCTGCGGATGTTCAAATCCAAACTCGTTTATACTCCTTGCCATTTCACTAATTTCATCAGAGCTAGCATCATTTTCACCTCTCTGCCTTGGATTGGCATCATTGAAACGACGATCTAACTTATTGTAGTTCCTGCCTTGGACTTCATTGCCTGTCATGTGTTCGAGCTCATCGTCAGAATATTTCTCAATTAGTGAGGCTAAGTCAGAAGCAACGGACAGTTTTTTGGAATCATCTTGCTTGACAGTTAGATGGTCCTTGCCATATGCGTTGAAGTTCGAATCGACAATATTTAAATCTCTTGGTTTGCCACTCTTGTTCGTGTCTCTAGCATTATTAATATGCTGTGCTGGTACAGAAGGTTGGAAGTTTCTCTGGTTTTGATTATTTGGAAGAGGTGGAATTGTGGGTACATAGTTCGCAGGCTTTGCTTGTGATGATGCTTTTTCTGAAACGATGCGACGTTGGTTAGAGCCTTTTGATGGTGAGCCCCTACTCCTGTCTTTGGAATTTGTTAAGCTTTCAGATGAATTTGAAGCAGAGCCCGGTTTACCAGACATTAATGGCTGTGATACTGATCTAGGTGAAGCAATTGACTTACTAGTGTCAAATAGATCGTTTGATCCAAGCAAAGGTGACCCTAAGAAAGTAGAAGCTTCTACAATTGATCCACAACCGGAAGAACCTTCATTTAACTTTCTTTGTAATACCCCTCTTATTTGGTTCCACCACTCTCTATTATCCCAACCTATGGAGCTCATTGAACTAGACAGTTGAATCAGATCTGAAACTTCTAAGTAATAAATATGCGGTAGAACAGGTAATGCAAAAATAAGGGAGTCTTGGTCCCGCTTATCCGCTTTAAGCTTTTTAGGTCTACCATATAATTTAAATGCATTGAATGCTGGTAATAAAAACCTAATGACAGTATCATAGCCTGGAACAGCATTATGCTTCTCAGGCATTATAAATACCGTAGTATCTTGCGGATCCTCCTTTTTATTGAAGCTTATTTTTCCTTCTAATTTAATGATCGTAGAATCATCTATCAGTTGTACTGCTGAAGGATAAATAGCATATAAAAACTCTGCAGAGATAACTTTCGCCATAGAGTTTGACTTCTTTATTTTCTTATCACTCTCATAGAAATTTATTTCTCCAAGTGAGTTTTTCTTTGTAGGTTGAGAAATAACGGCATAACATCTTTTCCAGGGCATACCTGCGCCAAATCTGACGCTAACCCAATCTTCATAATCATACTTCACATCAGCTAGCAGCACCTTTATATCGCTAAGTTTCGCACCTCTACTGGAAAGAAACGCACCTGTATAAGCCATTTGTAATGAAGCACACTCGTAAAGAGATAATCTTAGCGCAGCATGCCATTCATTAAACGAATCCTTATTACTAAATTGTAAGAAATACCTGTTCTTTAACGTTGAAGATACAATAAGAACATTTTCTAGCTTCTTGCCAGATTCCGTGACTGCTCTATCACCAGCACCTAAAGGCTTTATAGTAGAATCTGTAAAGTTTATGTACGTGGGCTTTGATACAGCTTCTTTTAGTTTAGCAGAGACTTTATTTACATCCAACCTCTCAGCTTGGTTGAGTTCTGCTAATTCTTGAGCGTCCCATAGCGCTAATTGCGTACCTATAAGCACCGCGTATACTTCTTTCCATTTACGGCCACCAACAGAACCATCACCTTTTAGATCTTGTAAAAATAATAATACACCTTCATGATATCTTCTGTGAGTATGCGCTGTTAATAGCGTTAAAATAGGCACCAGTTCTGGAGAAACGGCTGATTTAGAGGTCAAATTATCTTGGTTGAATGTGCCTGACGTTTTTAAAATTGACTTGCCTATATTGGGACTATTGATTGGCGATTTTGGCAGCCCATCCGGTGACTTTGAACCAGAAAAAATTCTCTTCATTATGTATAGTCAATGTCAATTTCAGGATAGTTGTATTAAAAATTTTTCCTCTAGTTATATTTATAGTGTCGTTACTCTTTTGTAATATATTCAAAGTTGTTGTTGTTATTTTTTAGCCTGTTATTATCGCGATTTCATCGATTTTTGCTATCTTTCTTAGTTGGAATAGAATAGTAGACGTAGAAATCTAAAATATAATGACTGCACTGGGGTAAATGCTTTTGGGATATAAATATATATATTGTTCCTTTATTGTATATCGCTAAGATAGATATTAACAAGTCTCTATATTTACTTTGGTTTCTCCTCTTTAATTATCAACTTTCTTGAGTGCACATCAAAAATAAGTTAAGAAGAAAAATCTTTGCTGGTAAAGAGAGACTTTGACTCCGCAATAAGGTGTCCTAGTGAGTACACCAAGTATTGCAGAGATAGAAAGCAAGGGCACGAAAATTTATCTTAGCTTTTATCTCAGCTTCCACTGTTATTTCAGAGATTCACATTACTGGAATACTTCGGTTCACAGCAAATATTTAGTCCTACATTGATATCTGAGAGAATTAGTGTCAATAAAGGACTTTGTACAACACCAGAAGCAATGAAGGGCAACTTCTCACCCAGAGGTAAGTGAAGTCAAGTAGCAAGTTTTTCAACATGAAGGAACAACAAGTCGAAGAAAAGATGGACGACGATAAAGGCTTTGTGAACATCATCTCATCCCATACCACTCACACGGTTTGAAATTTTAATGCTGGTGAGCTAAGCCAGCATATCGTCATGTCCCAACTGCTTCTTTAGTTTGACTGTAAATAATTCCGCATCTGTGTTGAGAGCTACTGTGATCTGCAACTTTTATCACTCAAACGAGAGTTCTTTTGTTTACGTTTTTCCTGTGGTATCGCATCGTCTCCAGGACAGCAATAGAGCCATTGGGATTTGTGTTAACCAAATTCCAATTAATGCTAGGGGAACATACAATTCATTCAATGCGGTCTTGCGGGCTATGTTCACAATTTTTTCTACTTGGTCGAACATGTGGGATTCATTCGATGATGGTAACATTTTCGTGTGGCCAGCAATGTTAATGAGCTCTGTTGTGTTGATTCTAGGTAGCTTTATATGGGCTTCATTGTTTATCCAAGTCATTGCATTCTCGACAGATATTAACTTCCGCAATATTGCACATCCCACAACCGTTTTCATGGGTTTATACAATGGCGTATTGTTAAAGCTGGACGCTAAAATGTATTCAATTTTGTCAACAGCGTGTGCTACAGTGGCATTGACACTTGCAGTTGTGTTTGTTATCCATCCAAACACTTGTGTGTTCAGGTTTGCCTCAGTGCCATTTACGTATTGATTTGCCAGGGAAGTCCATAAATTGATGTCGCTTTTGATCATCTTGTTGATTTCATCGTTTGAAGCTTGTAATTGAATATGAACCTTGCCTGTGTTACTAAGATAATTACTAATTATCTGGATAACGATGAGTTGAATGGCTACAGTTATTAAACCGATTAATCCCATTGCCATTATTGTTGAGGACCTACTAGAAAAGATGTAGAGCATACAAAATTGCAATCTTTCTGAATATTCGGTCTCATCGTTCCCAAAGTATTTGCCCATTTTAATTGTCATCCACCTTGCTATTGGATTGAAATTACGTTGATATGATTCAGCTAAATTGAATTTACTATCGTTAAAGGGACTGTAATTGAGTGAAGAGTTGTCTCCGGAGGACATGAATTCTTTATTGTCAATATATTGACTTACTTCATCTTGAACGTTATTAAGTCGTTTCGATTCTTGATATTCTTTTTGAATACTAGGTATAGCCATAAACAAAGCTATAAAAATACCGAGTATTGCCACCAATATATTTCCTACTTTTAATATGTGGATTAGGTGTTCATATACTTTCTTAATATTTGGGATATATTGACCACAAATTGGGTATAAAGTTGTGTCGGTGTTATTTCTTAAATACAGAATTTTGGTATCAGGTAATAAAGATTCGGCATTTACTTTAGTAATTTCTCTTTTAACATGGTAAAACGGTATAGATATAAGATCCTTAGTTTCTGACTTCAAGTCGTCGAAACTGGGTACTTTATCTGCCATATACTGTAATTGGTCGTTTATCTTTGATGATAAATGTATATTTCGAAGGCCCTTGACAGTAAAGTTTACTTTACTTAAACTCGCAGCTACAGAGTTATCGCTCTTGAATATGCTGGACAGTCTATTTCCGCCTTTATTTATTAATGAGGTCAGGTCGTTTAAACCATCATCTAGTCCGCGTGTGGCCTCAATTAAAGTATTGTTTACTGCCTCTAATATATGTTCGGTAGTATTTGTAGCTACATCGACAGCGCCATCGACAGCACTAATTAAGAGGCAGGCATAAGTGCCAAGGTACAAATCCACTAAGAAACCTAACAGACCCTCGCTAGCGTCAATCAGGATCTCTAAACCACGGAGACTAGCCTCGACACTTTCAAGCATGGACTTTCTAATCATATAGTTTCCAAGAGTGTTCACAAAGATCGGAAGATCGTCATAAACTTTGCGATTCACTTGATCTAAACCATTACAACTTGAAATTGCATACTTTTCTGTATACCTTAGTATCCTTATAATGAAATAGTTAAATAATACAATCTTGGCGGTCAGAATAGTTACAGTTATGCTATACTTATTAAGCCAAACTTGTGTTAGTCTATCTCTCAACAATAAATAATTTCTCATTATGTAGCTTGCTATAAGACAGCTTGGTTCAATTATTAGTTGACAGCATTTGTGAAAATGACTGCAAACTGTATACAAATTTTACTAACTTATTTTTACATTTTATATTGGTTGACTCCCTCAATATTAAACTTCTCAAACTATCTTTTACATTTTGATGCAACAAACTTGTTTCAGATATATTGCCAAAGTAAAACAGTTCCGAGAGGTATGGCTTTTCCAAACTGTAGCTACATACTTAATGATCCATTCTAAGCTCTGTTATTTGGGAATTGGTTTTGTCTATTAGTGCCCATTGCTGTTCTAGTGTCATCTTTAGTAGGATTATTTATTACTTTCTGTACCTGAACTTTTTCCGATGAGCTTAAATAATCCGAATATAAATGAAGGTTGGCCTTCTAAGTTAAGCATAAGTTAGAAGAATCCTATTGTGTTGCTAGGGCTAGGAATTACAAAAGCAGAATCTGGAATTAAGCTGCTGAAGAATGGATGATTTTTCTTCCGATGATGACCTTCTTCTTACGCTAGTTAATGATAAAGAGATTGAGGACGCCAACGATCTGCTAGAGGAAGACAGTCATACCCATAATGAGACTAATGACAGTAATGAAGAATTAACTAGGGCTCTTGGGGAGTCTAGTATGCTAAGAGATAAGTTGAAATTACTACAAGCTCAAATTGAACAAGAAAGATCAAAGAGTAATTATAGAGTAAACGAAGTCAAGGAGGAATTTGATAAAGAAATACAAAAACTGCGACAACAGTTGCAAAGCCTCGAGGATGAGAAGAAATTTCTTGTTTTAGAATCTCGTGGTATTAATGCTGTTAATCAAAGAATAAAGACGTCTCCACCTGAGGCATTCAGCAGAGTTTCAAGCCAGCATCGTGCATTGAACACACCAGATAGCAGTCACATTCAAGAGCATATACCGAAGAAAAGGAAAACAGAGATAAGTACACAACCTTCAATTGTATTGAATCCCAATAGAGTTATTAAGGATGAAGTATCAGCATTTTTTGATTGTTTGTATGTTCATAGAATAGTGGGAGTGGAACTGTCTACCATAGAGATACTAAATTGTATCAAATTCGAGCATATTGATGAATTCAACTATAAATTATTGAAAATAAATAAGGATACTTCTATTGGTAGTGGTATTGTTGATTTTTTGCAATCATGTAAGAAGAATATGAAACTTAATGAGCTTGTAGATAGTGTCTTAGAACATCTAGCGACTTTGATAAAAGCAATCATTATCAATGATCAGGAGTTAAACTTTTCCGTTCCCTTTTTGGTGGCACTTATGGTTCAAACAATCTTATTCAGGCCAAGTGCAGTAAGTGTAAATTCCCTTAAAGATTTGTTCATTTTTACCTGTGATCTAATACGCAAATTTCAAATTGTTCTCAAGAAGCCACTTCATAAATCACCGCTAGAAGTGGATTTGGGGCCCCAAATATTTCAATATGAACTGATTGATAACTTAATACTGGTCTACTCATTCGATCTTTTAGAGTCCACCACAAAGGTAATACGGATACAGCAACTATCGGAAACGCTATACATGGAGTTCTTTGATGAAAGTTTGATGAAATCACTCGAAGCTGTTTACAAATTAACTTTGACAATATCATTTAAACCAGTAATTAATGTAATCTATAGTATGGTTGCGGTATTCGTAACCATTACTAATATTATGAATAACGACAACCTTTCGAAACCATTTGGTTCAAGTAAATGGTGGTCTGATCTTTTGACAAGACTATATCAACTACTAGGTAAAAGAATACTGAATTTTCATGTATTCGACGACACCAACACTAATAATATGCATATCGATAGATTTTTTGATTTCTACAGTCTCTTAAGAAACATGGGAACTAATAGTGTATCCCCATTACTAGCTCAGTTAGTAACACGGGGAGAAATAAAAGGTATACCTAATATTGTCTTAAAAGATGATATTATAGATAAATACGAGTCTAAAAAGGAGAAAGGCGTTCTTTCTGATAATTTAGAGCTTGAAAAGTGGTTCGTTTACTTAAAAGATGATATTTTATCAATAATTGAAAATTTGATGGGGTATTTTAAGAAGGACAGTAAAATAACCAATGGGGAAATTCTGATTAATTTAACGAAATTGATCTCTGTGGAACAGAGTCAGTTTATGGACCATCTCATTGACCAAGACACGGATGTATTTGCTGTGCGAATGAACCTTGTGGAGCATGCATTATCGATTATATATCGTATGTGGAAGTATTATGAGGAAAATATTACCCAAGAATCAATAAAAGAAGTGGAGAGTGAGCTTGTTATGTCTCTATGGAGAATAATTGTCTGCAAGCACGCTTCCAAAAAGATATGTAAAGATGATTTAATGGAACATAGGATCTTGATAAATCAGATGGAAAATCTTCATTTACAAGATACAATCGATTTATATGAAGATGCATTTGAAGATATGCCGGAATACATTAAGGAAGAACTTGAATGTTCAATTAATAATGGTACGCAGCAAAAGATGCAAGTGCAATATGATGATATATATATTGAGATGGCACGCTACATCTTAGAATCTAAACTAACCAATTTTATTTCGGTCGAGAACACAGATTCATTGTATTTGTCAATGGGATTTTGACATTTTCAGCTGTAAAGTTCTTTCTAATTTCATTACATTAGTATTACTTAGTACAGATTATTTATTGACGTGATTTTCTTAGAATATATGATGAAACTGTAATGTATAAAAGTATGAACAGATTTTGTCGAGCTTTTTTCCCAAAACATAAAAATCAATGTAAAGGAATAAATATTCAAACTGAACAGCTAAATCATTATTGAGATTGAAGATCAAATACTTGAGTAGTAGTCTCTATTTACAAGCTACAAGCTCAGTCTATCCAACACATTTCTTTATGAAAAAAATCTTAGGGGTTCAAATATAGTAGTATTCGGAATTCTTACAGTCTAAATTTCAATTAAAATTGAAGCTTCTTTGGTTTTTCCCAAGGATATTCTTGGTTGGTGAAGTGGCCATAAGTAGCAGTTGGCAAATAGATTGGTCTAGCCAAGTTCAATTCTCTAACAAGGACACCTGGTCTCAAATCGAAGTTTTTCTTAATAATTTCAATAATTTCTTCATCAGTCTTACTGGAAGTACCGTAAGTGTCAACACTGATGGACAAAGGTTCAGCAATACCAATGGCATATGAGAATTGCACTTGAACTCTCTTACATAGGCCAGCAGCTAAAAGGGACTTAGCCACCCATCTGGCGGCATAAGCAGCAGAACGGTCCACCTTTGAGTAATCTTTACCAGAGAATGCACCACCACCAACAGCAGCTGCACCACCATAGGCATCGACAATGATCTTTCTACCAGTTAGGCCAGCGTCACCTTGTGGACCACCGATGACAAATCTTCCAGATGGTTGAATGTAATATTTAGTGTTCTCATCAAGCATATCGGAAGGAATGACTTTGTCAATGATCTCAGTCTTTAGTTGGCTTCTTAGATCCTCAGTAGAGATGTATTCGGCATGCTGAGCAGAGATAACAATGGTATCGATTCTTAGTGGAATCCATCTACCATCTTTCTCTTCGTATTCAACAGTGACTTGAGTCTTGGTATCTGGTCTGATCCATTCTAGAGAACCATCACGTCTGGCATCAGCCATAGCCATATTCAATTTATGTGCCAAGAGAATGGTCAATGGCAAGCCTTCTGGGGTTTCGTCAGTAGCATAACCAAACATAATACCCTGGTCACCAGCACCCAATTCTTCAATGGCTTTGTCAAAGTGAAGACCTTGAGCGATATCTGGAGATTGTTGTTCAATGGCAACCAACACATTACAGGTCTTGTAGTCAAATCCCTTTTCATCATCGTCGTAACCAATCTTCTTGATAGTGTCTCTAACAATTTGTTGGTAATCTAGGTGAGCCTTTGTAGTAATCTCACCGAAGACCATGATCATACCAGTCTTGGCAGCAGTCTCACAAGCAACTTTAGACAAAGGGTCCTGCTCCAAACAGGCATCTAAGATGGCATCAGAGACTTGGTCACAGATCTTATCCGGATGACCCTCACCAACTGACTCTGAAGTGAATAAAAATCTGTTGTTACCCATTGTGTTTATTTGCTTCAATTGCAGAGTATATATGTAAAATTAAAGGCTTATAAGTTATTGTTATGAACTGTTGCTTCAAACTGCCAGAGAGTTGTTACAACTGGATACTCTTTATATACTTTTTGCCAAAAAGTTTTGCTCATACTTAAACGAGCACCCACAGAAGCAGTGTGCCAATTGACAATGCAGCTCAAAGACCGATACAAGAGCTGCGTTGATTTCAAATTCTTGTCATTGAACAACAATGCCTTGTTCAAACTGTGTTCTTTCAAACAAAAGATGCTGGAAAAGAGTGGGAACTGTGGGTATGTGACCATACGATAACTCAAATCATGATTACTGTACATTGTGATGTTGTGGTGTGTGCTATATAATGTATATTGGCTTATACAATAAGCTATTTCATCCTTCCTTTGTCCATACTATCATTGAGCTATATGGATCATGAGGCATATTTGGGCCCTTGTGTGCGTCGAGGTGCCCTTGTCCAACTCTATTCATGTCTAGAGCAAAGGAAAAACTAGTAGTAATGGGAAGGTTATATATAATCTTATGCTGGTAGTTCATATGTAGAGGAGCGTGGACTGAATACCCATCTCCAGCTGGCAGCTATCATAGCTATTCCGATGATACAGCCGGATACCACGTCGTACCAGTGGTGGCGATGGTCGGTTATCCTAGACATCATGACCAGAAGAATCAGTACTATGCACCATATGTGTCTAGTGTGATGACTTGACACAAATTGTTTCTGCCAGTAGTATGCAAACCCTAGTCCACTTGTAATGAAACTGGAGTGCCCACTTGGTGTACTCTTCAAACCCTCATACAGCAACCTTTTGTTCTGTTGTTGACATATATCCAGGCCGTAATACTTTGTGAGGTCGCTGGCTTTATCCAAGGCTGGTTCACAGCGAGCTATGAAAT
The DNA here is from genome assembly GCF_010111755.1 of Nakaseomyces glabratus. NCBI lineage: Eukaryota > Fungi > Ascomycota > Saccharomycetes > Saccharomycetales > Saccharomycetaceae > Nakaseomyces > Nakaseomyces glabratus. Next base: position 884,707 of record NC_088960.1, read on the forward strand.
CAGGTCTGAAGTTACCGATAACCAGCTTCAAACAACCAGTAACGGCACCATTGAGTGATAGGATTAGGTACAGGCATAGAACACTGATGAAGAAGAAGTGGCCTCTAGTGGACGAGCTCTCTGGCTTCATATTTGTCCAATTCCCATGGAACTTTCTAAGTGAGTCTTTGCCAAATGTGCAGAACCACACAACAATAAGGCCACTTATAAGTGCACTCATTGTGATGACTTCAAACCCCGAGATCAACTCATTGCTGATGTGGCTCTTTCCAATGCTCTTATCGTCCAACCTGAACCTCTTGTTCTCCAGTCGCGGTACCAGCTTGAACTCGGTGAATAGGAATAGTATACTACAAAACACCGTGGCAAGCAGCTGTGGAGAGTACATCCTGGTATACTCCAGTGCTAACCCAAACGACACCTTCATCTCTTATATCAGTTAAAATCGCTGGCTTGAAGGAACCTCTTTGCGAGTTCTCCTATTTGCAGTTAGCACCACTTACAAAAAAGTCTTCAAATATGTAATGAAGCCTGATGACCACTTTGTTGTAAAACACTAATTATTAAATACCACTCACAAGCATCTATAAGTGGGTCCTGTAATGTTAATTTCTATAAATAACACCTGTCAATGCCATCACTTATTGAATGATAAAGCCTTCAAGAAGGCACTTGGAACGTTTGATAGATCAACAAGTTCAAGAGAGAAAAATACGTCATAGCTACTAACATTTAATTGCACAATTGAGATAACCATGCATGAGATTGCCAATGGCTACATACCCCATGGGAAAGAACTTATTCATGCTCGCTGTTTCTGTAGGATACTCTCTTTTTTTGTTTTACAACTGAATGTATTTTATTTTATATGAATATGTATAAAAGCGTTTAGATAAGAAATAGAAAAAACTGGAGGAATCAAAAACAAATTAGTAAAATAAGAAGGTAAAAGTAGAAGTATTATGGTAGATCATGTGAGAGAAATGGTCCTTATAGTCTATCAAAGAGTCGTTTTAACATGATTTGAATTGAGATAAAAGAAAAGAATAATAATAACATAACGCAAGTTGTATAATAAAAAAAAAGAGGAATATGAACTATAATGTTCTAAGTTTTTCTATAAGTTGGCGTGTCAGTACGGGTAGGAATAGCCATGTTCCAATAATCTATTAATATGAACATAATAATAACACAATAGGGGGTCTTGTTACAACTTTTTAACTCCCATTCTTTTTGAGGGCTGTGAAAAACAAGGAAGTCTTATATTAATTCAATAACAGCCTTATCAGACAAGGGTTGAATCACAGCGAAAAGGAGTGTATCCTAATAATCAAAATGGGTCTTGAATAGTTGGTTGACAAGTTCTTTATAAACACCAATTTGGAAATTGTCCAATTCCAACTTATTCAATGGTGGAGCCAGAACAGAACTATTATCGCTTTTCAATGGTGCATCTTGAACCTCCATTTGATTTTCACCATCAATCATATTCTGATACATATTCAGTTCCTTGTGATCTTTATCATAGTACTTAGTATCGACTTCCAGGTTGTTAGGAAGTGCGCATAACCAAATTCTAGTTTTATAATATTTGAAAAGCTCTTTGATAAGATCTCTAAAATCATTACGTTCTTCGCACAAGTAATAGAAAGTCAGTTTTTTGCGGTCAAATTGGAATTCGGCATTCAAAATTTTAATGTTCAAAGCCATCTTAGATCTCTGATTGGAATTGTCGTTCTCCTTTTCGCCTTGTTGAGAGCCATTAATAGTCTCATTTAAGGAGCTCAATTTGCTGCGAGCAATGTGCATGGCTCTCAACTCGTCCTGAAACTTATTGTGAAGGTTGGTACTCACCTCCCATGGTGTAGCAAATCTTAAAACCTGTTTAGATGGGATTATGAGTTCTGTTAGTTCAACAACGTCGTAAAGTTTTGGATTGATATCTGGCGTCTCACCGCTTTTTGAGGCCTCTAATAAACCAATAAAATTATCATTTGATATATGTTGGTTCCTATTAGTAATTAATGAATCAAAATGGATCTTCTTCTTCAAGAAATTAACAAAAAGGGCCAAGTTCAGATCTACTGAAGGTTCAACAACCAAAACTAAATCCTTACCACGATCACCATCAATAATTACAAGGTCTCCTCTCTTCATCAGAAGATTAGTTGTTTGAGGTGTAGACAGTAATTCAAGTTTACCATTTTTTAAGGCAACAAGTACCAAAGGTTTGTACGAGGCATTCCCACCATTGGTTGGATCATTCCCATTTTCGTTCAAGTTTCCATTCTCCTCACCATTAGATTGCTTGCTTCCCTTATTGAAATAATTACTGTTACGAGATTTCAAGAAATCCAGGAAGCTCAACACAGAGCTCGAAGTATTTTCGTTATCATTTGTAATCACCAATTGCTCCTTAATAAAATCAGCAAATTTGAAAACCTCTTTACTAGAAAAATAGTTAGCACCACACTCCAAATAAAATTGATGTAGTTTTGGAGTTGAAACAATTTGTCTCCCAGCAAGTAATAATAATCCAGTTTCATTCTGTAACTCTTCATAGTTATCCTTACAAATGCTGAAATCTAATGAGCTTTCAGATATATGGTTTTTTGAAGTATTCTGATGTGCACCATCATTCAAATGAGAAGACTTTACATTTTCAAAGTTGGATCCGTTATTGTAATGATTGAAGCGAGAATTATATTGGTCTTGTTGTTGTTTGGAAGCGTTATATGGGTACTGTTGTATATCCTTTTGACCCTGTCTGGAGCCAGGATTATTCTGGTGAGGGAACCTCTGATTATTTAAAGAGCGATTCTGGGGGTTATAATTATTCTCACCCTTCAAGTTTAAATTATTCAGTAGTGGAATTATATTAGACGTGTTCTTATAGCCGTATGGCATAGTGTTTTGTACAGTTGCCGTTTGATTAGGCATTTGGCCGTATATTTGAGAGGGATTGACCTGCATGAAAGGGTCCATTGCTCCAGCAGCAGAGCTATGATGCCTTAGTGCAGCGATACCATTGGGTATGGGATTGTTGTGGATATCATACTGACCATGGATTAAAGTATCAGAAATATATGACGATCTACGCCCGTCATTTCTGTCCTGCTGGGCTTCAAATCCAGAGAGTGCCGTCTTTGGGTTATTCCAGGCACCAGCAGATTGATTGCCGTTTGAATAGTCCATATGATCCTGCCCCGGGTTAGATTGATATTTGTGCAACGTCGGTAGCGCAAATTCGCTGAACGGCGAAGAGTGGCTGTTACTGTTGCTAACATCGTTACCATTACCCATTTTATCGGACATGTTATAGTTTGAGAATATATCCTGGTAGTTACCATTGCTATTAGGATCCAAGTTGTTTTGATTGTTGTTTTGACTCGGGTGATTCTGTTGTTGCAGTTGTCCTTGACTGTTGAAGAAATTGCTCGTTGGTATCTTTCTTTCAGTGTCCATAGATGTCATCTTCAAGCCAGAAAACGTAGGCATACGGTTTCTACCTTGTTCTAACTTAATACCATTCTTGTTACTCTTGAAACCATTGATAAAATCAAATTTCCTCTCTTTGTTCTCGTCGTCTTCGTTACTCCTGTGCGCTCTATTCTGTAAATCCGTAAGCGACTTGCCACTGCTGTTCTTAAACAGCAGCTTCTCGTAATAGTTGCGGAGATCGGCGTTATCAGATATACTCGTAGTACTACTGATAGATGGCAACTCCATTTGAAATAGCTTATCCTTCAATATTTTCCCTCAGTCCTGCCTTGTTTCTCAACTGTATTTGCTATCAAGTTTGGTTTTTTTTTCTCTTCCTCTTCCTCTTCCTCTTTCTCTTTCTATGGAAATGACACAGTATTAATAGTGCAAGCGCAGTGTACTGGTAAGTATGGCGCTTAAACGATGTTCCCAAATTATGATTACTAGTCAACGTGGTGTGTTTGCAGTGCCTCTTAAAGCTCTAAAAGACTTCCCACCTGAAAAATTGTCCTTATTGGGGTTCCCTTTCGTGATTTTCATGGAGTTTCCCAAAGAATGGCCGGAGGCATCGGTTGTCTCTTTCTTTTCTGCGGGTGCTTACGTGTGCTGTGATGATAATACCGTCATTCTCTGTCTATTAGACTAAAATACATGTAGCTACATACAGATATATGTCTTTTTGAAATCTATCTCATGATGGTGTAGTACATCAGTATGTCCACGCAGACCATGATAGATATGTATATAAGGAGTACTTTCGTCTTGTTATGTTTTATCGGGTTCGCGTACTCAGTTGCTTCTTCCGTTGTAGGGTCAGACTTTGCATTCCCTTTAACTCTGAACATGGCACCCAGACCCTTTGATACGTGCCAGTCAACATGGCAATGTAACAGCCAGTCTCCTGGCTCAGAGGTTCTTATCCTGAGCACTACAAATGATCTGCCAGGAAGATTGATACTGTCTCGGAACATGGGTGACTGCTCTGGGTGTGTTTCCCAGTACTCCATGTCTTCACGGTACTTCTGTTGGGCTTCGCGGCTGTCGAACTTTCCTTCCCCGCCTTTACCAATGGATATTACTTGGAACCGGTGACCGTGGAGGTGCCATGGGTGGCGCATGTGTTCAACGGAGTTCAGCACTATGTCTACCACATTGCCTTTACCTTCCGGCAGCTCAATGGGCTCCTTGAAGTAGTCACTTAATGCCTTGCCGTTGAGCAAAAACATCCCAGTGCCATACTTTTCTTGAATCTCGGGGTCTCTATAGTAGTCATAGCTCAGTTCGACAGTAGTGTTGGCCTTCTCCGCGACTTCAAGGCCCTTGACCTCATCTTCTACAGGCTGAAAATCTCTATACTTCTCAAGTTTGTCCAGACCAGGTAGACTGTTGATTCTAGGTATAGACGTTTCCGCAGTTAAAGTTCCGGCAACGTGCTTCGACGCTAACCAGGCCTGCTTTGCGTAATAGCCCATCATCTTGTTACAACCGTTTATCATCTGCAATGCCTCGTTCTCACCCTTCACAACAACCACAGAATAGCGCTGGCCTACCGCCATGGAAAGCGTATCCAACACATATGGCTTGATCAAAACGCCGTCCGTCTCGAATACAACTATCTTGTGGTTGGGGAAGTTAACAATCTGCGTACCTGACATACCACTGTTGACAAACCTGATGAGAGCATACTTTGTCGACTCCGGTATGTCGATTACCTGGAATGTTGACCTCTTGCCGTTGATCAGGGAGTCATCTAGTCGGGGATCCCGGGTTCCATCGGGCGAAAGAACAATTTTTGAGTTGATGTCAAGATTCCAACTGTTATACCAGTCACTCAGTGTAATTATTTGTTCAGTCATGCCGGTTCTTAACTTCTTCTTTGCATCAGATAGAGTCATCACGCCGTTAGTGTCCAGCACACTGGGATCTCCGTCTATCGTGGCCAGAATACGATCAAGGTATGTGTGGTATCTATCGCAATCCACTAGGAGCACTCCACGCAGCCCGTCTCCATACTGGACTGAACTATGCGAGTGATACCAGTAAGTCCCGCATATTGTCTCCGGGATCGTGATGTTATACCAGAACTCCTCGCCCGGCGCTATGGGGTCCTGCGTGATCCCCGGAACACCATCGAGCTCATTCCCAATCCCTATCAGACCATGGAAGTGCAAAGCTGTATGGCAGTACTCCCGCAACTGCTCGTCGGTTTCCATGGAGACCAGCTCCTCCGCAGAACAGATGTTGTTCACCACTTTTAAGTTGATAGTATCGCCCGACTTGACCCTTATTTGCGGCCCATACGTATTCCGCCTGCCATTTATCGATATTATCCGCCTGCCATCCCTGTTGGTCGCAGAAGCAACATTGAACACCAGCTCATGTGTGGTCGATGCCACACACACATATAAATTGACCAGAAACCAGAAGTACATCAGCATGTTTCCGCATACATTTCAATTAGTAAGTTGAATCCTAGTCGTCAGTTTCAAAGTACAGGGCCTTGATCAAAAAGGAACTGTCTTATGGGTATTTGGTGTCCTTATTTGCAATAGGACTCATTGTGTCTTGACTTCCTTATCGGATGTTGAAGGCTTTATTATGCTATTGGAAAAGGCACTCGCTAAGAAAGTGCCGTAGAAAGAGTATTACCTCTTTGAATGGTGAAAAAATCAAAAATCAAAAAAATTAATGGTTGCTAAGAGATTCGAACTCTTGCATCTTACGATACCTGAGTGCTCCTGAGTTTGTTAATCCAGTAAGTAATGTTTCAACTTGAATCAGGCGCCTTAGACCGCTCGGCCAAACAACCATACTGTATTTGGTGGAAATTTGAATGCGTCTGGTGATGATACCTTCTTGATCCATAATTTTGTTCCCCAGGGTATATAGCAGCTTGGCATAGCAGTCTAGCCAGTCCCTGTCCTTATAACAACATGTAAGAACAATATTTCTGCCTTTGAAGTTGTATATATGGTTATCCTGGCCATTGGGAGATATCTGTGTACCATGGGTTTCACGGGTTTGTGTATGGCTCGGAGTTTAGAAGGCGATGGCTGATTATGCCCGGTGGTTGGAGTATAGTCATCGCACATCGGAGACCATACTCTATTGCTCAGAATGTACATATAAAAGACATTTTGTGGGAAAACATTACTGAGGTTCTCCTTGTAACGTATGCCAATTGTTCACAGCAGGTAGGTATTTAAAAAAATAATGGAGGCTAGGGTGAACGAGAAGTACGAGAGGGAAGTGAAGACCACTGCTGCTGTATGGCCACGGTCCCGGAATGCTGTGCTGAACCCAGATGTTGATCGGTTGTGTGTGGTGTATGAGGTTTTCACCAGGTGTACTGGTAATGGTGGCTCGAAGAAGAAGAAAGTCAACCTTGTGTTCTGCCATGGGTCCGGTATGAACAGGGCCATATGGGAGTACCACGCGGATAGAATTGCCGACTTGAACAGCAACTGGGTTGTCGATAAGATTGTGGTTATTGACCAAGTCAACCACGGTGATTCTGCGCTGTTGAATAAAGGTAGGCTCGGTTTGGAGTTCGACTGGTTCGATGGTGCAAGAGACATATGTAAAGTGGCCGAGGAGGAGTTTAATTTCATGAATAATTACAATGTCATTGTTGGACACTCGATGGGTGGGTTTCAAACTCTGGCAGCTGTGGCGCACAACCCTAATCTCTTCCAGTTGGCCATTGTCATAGAACCTGTCATAATTAAGGACCCATCGCAATTGGAACCCAAGACAGAGTACTTATTCTTCCCACCTAACTTCTATAGAGCTCTGACCGCCAAGATGACTGACAATTTTGACTCAATGCAGGAGTTTGAGGAGTTTATGGAGAAGAAAAGCTTCTATGTGAAAGTCCATCCCGAGATAAGAAAGCGGCTCACCGAGTTTGAAGCTATCCAAAGACCAGACGGATCTGTGGTTACTAAGATGAAGAAAGTTCACAACTTCATGTGCTATGCAACTGATAATACATCGGCAAAGAGAATGGTGCAGTTGATGCCATTTATTGGCATCCCCGTGGTATCCCTAGTCGGGGCAAGCTCGAGATGGACCCCGCCTGTGAACAACGAATACGTTAGAACACGCATTCCTAACTGTAAGGAAGTGAGTGTAGCCAACGGCGATCATCTCATGAACTTGGAGATGCCAGATACTATTGTGGACTACATCAGTAAGCATATCTCCCAGTATGTAGCTAACCCACCACAAAGATCGGAAGGAGACTATGTGCTAGATCACAACGGGTCTTTAGCTGAAAGGAACCAATTCTTAGATAATTCCTACAAGCATTTTCTCAACAAGATAAGACTTCCTCAGAAATCCAAACTTTGATTGTCTTGCACATATGCGCTGGCACTGTGCTTACACAAAATCACCCAAAAGGGAAAAAGACTAACTGCAATAATATTCATGATAGTAAATAAAAAGTAACCGGTTAAATAGATAAACAATTACATATTCAATACATGTAAATGGTATAATATTGCCTGCACTCAATACTCCTGTGCTAAGTGCGTATATTTATCATATCCAACGAATAACACGTTACCGGATTTTTTCACCGAAATTCTGAGCCTGTCGATCATTGCTGGAGCAATTCGCTGGAGGGATAAGCAACCAGCAATGACGGGAACCATCAGAAACATGTTCAATGAGCAGTTTTTGTCGCTCTGAGGGATATTAGCCGCTGCTACAAGTCAATTGGCCACTCTGGACGTTACTGTTCTTTATTAATTATTGGATTTCCCGTTCGAAACAGCAAAAACGGCCGAGAAATAATCACAGTGTGAGAAAGCAAATGCAAATGTTTAACTTTTCTAGGCTAGTGGCCCTTTTGTTGGTCCTAGTCAATGTTTCCCTGGCATTGTCTCCAAAGCAGTTCAATAAAGAAAGATTAAAGTACAAGGACAGTATTATTGACCTGAATGACAGAAACTGGGGAAGATTATTGGCCAATCCTAAAGAATCATACTTGGTGACAGTTTTCACTGCCACTGGTCGTCAATATGGTTGTACAATGTGTACAGAGCTTGCAGAACACTACGAAACAGTAGTAAGATCCTGGTTTGCTGACCATCCTGATGGTATCTCCAAGAATGACGGATCCAAGTCGTTATTCTTCGCCAAAGTTGACGCTGTAGACCAAAATGTGCCTGAATTATTCCAAAAATTCAACGTCGAGCAAGTGCCACGTATAATTATCTATGAACCAGGTAAAGGTGATCCTCAATACAAATTTCTTGACATTCAATTGAGTGGTGAAAATGTTGTCGAGACCTTAATTGCTGGTATCAAGGAAAGCACAGATGTCCAGGATTTCGAGATCCATGAAGAGATCAATTGGAGTTCCGTTACTATTACTGGTGTGGCTACTTTTGCTACTGTTTTATTGGTTAAGAAGCAGAGTACATTGGCCCTGAAAATATTCACATCTAGATACGTCTGGGGTTTTGGTACCATCTTTTTCATTATTGCCATGCTTGGTGGCCATATGTTCAACCGTATCAGAAACACTCCTGAAGCTGGTATGGACAAGTTAAAAAACGTTATTTACATCTTGCCAGGCCAAATCTCCGGCCAATATGCTATTGAGACTCAAATTGTAGGCCTACTATATGCTGTCCTATGTGCATTGATAGTTGCCCTAGTTATGGTTGTCCCTAATGTTTCTAAGAAGCTGAGTGGGCCAGAAAATGCTAAAGAAACTGCACAAGTGATAGTTACTATTCTGACTGCTGTGTTCATTTATATGTTCTTTGCAGCATTCACTAAGGTGTTCGAAGTTAAGTACACTGGCTACCCTTACACATTGTTGAAGCTATTCAACTTCTTTGGTAAATAAGACGATTTAGAGTTCGTACATTAACAATTATAAATTTCAACATTTGTGATATGTAGATATCATCTTTAAATAGACAAATTCATTTCCTTTTGAACTCAAGATGTAAATATTAGATAGAGAAAAGTTGATACAGTGAATTAAAGTGTCATATATAATATAAGGTGTAGAAATAAACGATTTCGTGTTCAACTGTATATGAGACATTGTGTCTTGGTAAAATTCATGGTTACATATCCTTCAATCATCTTCGTTATGCTTCTTAGATTTCTTTAATCCTAATCCCCTTCCGATACCTTTACCGATTTTTCCTACAGATCCCAATCCACTGCTAACAACAGTTGTACCTGCTTTTAGGCCGCTACCAATAGATTTTACTGGTGCATCAGCGACTGTTTTTTGTTCACTGTCTGTTAAAGTCACAAATCTAGGGGAGAACTGGAATTCCAAGTGTACAATACCACCATCTCTTCCCTCGTCGTCAACCACTGGGACATCTAATGTGGTCGTGTTGTGTGGATCAATCTTAGATAAAGGAATAGTAGCACGTCCAATGACATCATCAGCCGATGCAGCATCCCAGTCCATGACCTTCAGGTAAAGGACGTCATAAACACGATTACGAACTTCAATAACACCTTTCTCATTCCAAGTTGGGTTAAGTGTCTTTTTGATCGTTTTGGTTTTGAAGCAAGCATCGTCTTCATCATTGTAATAAAATTTCAAGAATGGATCCGAATAACCATTAGTATCTGCAGATAGTAGGTTTTCAGCATTCTTTGCGATAATTGTTAGATCACCACTGTTGCTCATTAAATCTTCAGGAGGTAAGTCTTCGATATCCATAGGGAACCACTGTACTTGTAACATTAGCTTTGCTGTGTGTTGTCCTGAAAGTGTTAGAATTGATGGCTTATAGTAACTTTCTCTCAATAAGTCAATAGTAGATAGAGTGACATCACATAATTTATCAGAAGTCTTACCAGAAAACTTATCTCTGGTGACTTTGAAGGTAACGACAGAATTGTCTAATTCTTTGATCATGACATCACCAGTCCAACCACTATTAATGGTTCTGCTAGTCAGCTTTGGACTAATGAAACGTGCATGGGCGTTACCATCGAAAAATGATTGAACATAGACTCCAATATCTGGGACGTCACCACTCAAAACAGAAATTGCAAGAATACCAATCTTATGTTCAAGCAGTTGATCAAGAGATAATTTTCTCTTATTGTTGTGCATCTCCTCAATTTCCTTGATTTCAAGCTCCTCTTCCTCGAGTTTTTGTTTTTCCTCCTTTGACAGTTTACCGTCGGTCAGCAACTTACGCTTCTCATCAAGTTTTGCTTTTCTTTTTTCAGCAGATTCTATATCTTGAATCTCTTCCAATGTCAATACAGGTAAAGTTGGATAGAATGAAATCGAGTAGGTAACCACACCCTTGCTAAATTTCTTAGCAGTCAAGCGACCTTGCCTTTGAGTGGAATCGACCTTAGTGTCGTATCTGTCAAGTGAATTCTTCTGAAAGAAGTCATTTAACTTGATGTCAAACTGACCCAGAGTACGATCTTTATTAGAAGTTTCAACATCCATACATTCCAACGTGATTCTTTGGTTTGGTGATGTTAATGCAACATAAACACCTGTATTCCAAACTGGATTTGTTGTTTGTGCGTCGAAATCGGTTCTACCTCTCTGGATACCGTTAACCAAAATTTTAGCATATGGATCGATTTTACCGATTTTTTCGAGATTCTTTAAGTTACTTGCCTTATTTACGAATACTCTCAAAGCACCAATTGGTGGAGTGTAAGCAATGGATTTGTTACCAACATCTAGCATTACTGGTTTCCAGTAAGTAGTGACAGTTAATCTGGCATTACCATGAGCCAGAGGGATATTTTTTTGTCCGATTTGCGTTCTATCAATTAAGTCAGATAGAGACTGTAAAGTGGAGTTAATGTTTTCACCATTCTTATCTTTGACAACAAACCTGAATCTGGCTTTACGGCGATCAGTGATAATAGCCTCATACATATCACCCCAAGTGATAACACCTCTCTTTGGACTGCCTTTAGCTGTGCTCAATACCATAGTGGAGTTGAAGTATACCTCAACGGAAGCCGAGCCATCCTTGTCGACAATACTTGAACCTTCATCGACGATGATCTTAGCCAGACCTGTGTTCAAATCTGGTGCATCTTCCACAGTACCATCTGGTAGTTTCTTCGATGATAATGTTGGGAAGAATCTTAGGTCCATGGTCATCTTACCTACAGGTTTCGAATTTCTCAAGAATTGTTGAGATACATTCCTTTGTGTAGGCTTATCGTGCAAACTGTTTGCGTTGTACTCGATTCTACCTAAAATCTTGTCCTTCAATTTTTCACGTCTGTCATAAACTGTAATGGTCATTGGATCAGTGAAAGATGGCAATAGCATGTATATTGTTTCATTCCAAACTGGGTTAAGTGTATCTCTAACAGTTCTTGTACGTGCAACTTCCTTTCCGCCCATCTGAAATGTGATATATGGATCGACACTTGTATCAATCATATTGTTGACACGCTTTAGATCAGTAGCGTTCTTAACTGTGATTTCCAGAACACCTACAGATAATGGAGACTCTGAAACCAATTGAGGAACATTTAGTTGCAAAGAAAATGGGGGTAATAATATAGGGCCTGCGTATTTCCTAGCTAAAGCCTTTGCAAGGGGCATTAAACCTGGGATAGCTAGGATTTCCCATCCGAACAAATTGTTACCCATGAAATTGGCAACAAAGTCGATATCTGGGATCTCCAATAGTTGGATATTAATAGTTTCCACATGAGGGAATGGGGTCATAAGCTTGAATCTAATTCTGGTCTTAGCTTTGAAAGCCACATTAGCCACGGTAACAGGTATAGTCATACCAAAGAGTTTTGCCTTGACTAGAATCTTCTGGTTGACGTAGTTCTTCATCTGCTTAGCGTTCAGGTCAGATAAGTCATGTGGTGTGAATGATAGACCCCAGTCCATAACCACGACATCGGAATCAGTGTTTGGGAAAGTCTTTGCGTAGTCAACTCTTGGGGGTTTGATACCTAGAGTGAACTGGGCAATCCATAGAGCCTTGATGAATGCTGGAATGGAGTCATTTGTGGCCAGGATATCGTTGACCTGTTCGCAAACCATCTGGGAAACAGCGGGCTCAATGATAGGCCAGTATTTGTCCAGCAAAGTGTTCAACCACTCCAGGGATTCGTAGTCGTCCTCGATCTTCTGGACGGTAAACTCCTTCTGAACCAATTCTCTGATAGAGGCACGGTTTTTCTTTGCGGAAGTTCTGTAGTACAACGCAGAGAACAGAGTAATGAAGAAAACAGGGGCCAGAGAGAACTTGAAGTGGCCCACTGCAAACGACAACACACCAGCCAGGAAATATATGGCGACGTTGTGGTACCAGTCACCGTAAAGTGGCTCGGGAAGCACGTTGTTCAGCAGGGTGTCGCTGTTGGCGTCCATCAGCTCATCCTCCAGCGTCAGCTCATCCTTCTCTTCCCAGCCGCCCATCTGCTTCCACCCCACATACGCAGCCCTCTTCCGCTGCCTCTCAAACTCGTCAACCAGATCGCCCGCAGAAACCTGGATGTTCTTGCTCACCTTCAGCTCCTGCTTCGCAGCTATCTCCTTGATATCCCCGTCAGCTTCCTTCTTATCCGCTTTCAGCATGTCATCCTGGGTCTCCCGCGAAGAGCTCATCGTGATCTCGCCAATACCCTTAAACATAATCCCCTCGTCATGCTGAGAGGACTTGTACCCAGACGTAGACGCCTCATCCACCATCTGTTTTTATCCTTAATTGATCTCTTAAACCTCGCCAATGAATCAGCACCTACCCAGTACTGGGTCTTCCCCAAAACCTGGGGGGAACCCAGCCTATTTCCTATTTATACTATCCCCTCAGTATTTTTTTTTATTAATTCCGTCAAGAACTACCCACAGCCCATGAGAGTTTCCCAGGATCAACCCTCAGTCCCCTTTGTGCTCCCCTCTTCTCTCCATTGTTCTCCCAGGGATCACCAAAATTAGCTTACCTGCGTTCGATCCCCGGTTGGTGCCAGTACCTCCCTTCCCAGTTGTACCTTTAATAAGGATGCTTAAATATAATCCCCCCCATAGTACCGTACTTTACCATACTTTACCTGTGCTTTACACTTGGGGCTTGTTGGAGCAACTCATGTCTGAACAGTTGCCGGTGGATAATGAGGGCTGCCAGCCCGCGAACAGTGGGTATAACGTCGAGGCACCTACGTCGAGGCAGGTGCTGCGTGTTGCGTTGAACTTGAAGTACCTTGTGGACAAGGTAGTGCCCGTTACGTATGGGTGTGATGAGATTGAGAGTGACCACTCGAGTGTGGTTACGCCTGCCGTGGTGCAGCTGGCGCTGGAGGCCTGTGGCGGTGATCCCGAGGACAAGAAGAACCGGGACAAGTACAGGGCCGTGGTGGTGTTTGCGCTGTTGAAAGTGTACGGGTGGTACAGCCAGTTGGCTGCCACGGAGCTGCACAACGCTGAGCTGTATGAGTCCCGCGGTGTGGCTGCCCAGCAGCTGTGCAAGATAATTATCGACCAGGAGGAGATGAACGACTTGCACTTCATGTTTATGCAGATGCTGCTGAGACGGTACACCATCAATGAGAACGACGAGGACTCGGAGCCCGCCAACGCCATAGAGCTTGCGTCCGACATGCACTGCACCATCGTCATTGGCTCGGGCGGGTTCCAAAGGTGCTTGACGTGGCTGTGGCGCGGGTGGATCATACAGAACAGAAGAGACCCGACTACGTTCATCAGAGACGAGACCGTGTCCTCCCCGTACTTCATAGACCACTTCAACCCGGACAGAATCAAGACGCCCAAGTACCAGAACCTGCTGAACATCTTCTTCTCGATCCTGTTCCTGGTGCTATACACAGTGGTGGTGAACGGCAAGAACTCCGTCACGGTGTCCCCAATTGACCTGCCAGAGCTCGTTTTTTACTTGTTCACACTGGGCAATATCCTCGAGGAAATGACGAAGATGTACTACATCGGCGCGGCATACTTCTCCTTCTGGAGCAGCTTCAACCTCACCATGTACTCAATCATATCAGTCTCCTTCGTTTTGAGAATATTGTCCGTCGCGCCATTGAAGCTGCACAACCCGTCGGAGTACTGGGACAAGATATCCTACAGGATACTGTCCTGTGCCGCGCCATTCGTGTGGTCCAGAATGCTGCTGTACTTGGAGTCCGAGCCCTTCGTGGGCGTGATGTTAGTGGTCCTGAAACACATGATGAAGGAGTCGGCTGTGTTCTTCGTGCTGCTCGTGCTGATAATGGTAGGCTTTTGCCAAGGGTTCCTGGGTTTGGACTCGGCAGACGGTCACCGTGAAATCACAGGAACCATCATGGAAAACTTGACAATCGCAGTCCTGGGCCTCGGTAGTTTTGATAAGTTCAAGAGGTTCGCACCACCTTACGCAGAAATTCTTTACTACAGTTACTACTTCATCGTCTCTGTGATACTGTTGAACATCCTGATTGCACTCTACGCCAACGCTTACCAGCGTGTTGTCGACAACGCTGCTGACGAATACATGGCGCTTATGGTGCAAAAGACCTTGCGGTTCATTCGAGCCCCCGATGAGGATGTCTTCGTCGCTCCGCTGAACCTTATTGAGCTGTTGTTTTCGCCGGTATTCGCATTTCTGTCAAAGGCAAAGAAAAGTCAGTTGTCTTATTATGTCATGATGGTTATATATAGTCCAACGTTGGTACTGGTGGCTTTGTCCGAGGTCAGAACTTCGAAAAGAATCAAGTACAACAGGTTGAAGAATCTACCGGATGACGCTAATGAAGTTGATACTGCATGGGACCTAACAGATGGATATGTAGATGAAGAAGATACGCTATTCACAAGAAGCCACACTTCTGGAATCAGAGCAACGAATAAGAAGAATAAATTCTCTTTGCAGGTTCAAAGAGAGGCAGAGGCTAAGGATCCAAAGTTCTCTGTGCCTCGAGAATGGTACTCAAAAGTTAAGCACATCTGCCACAAGCATGAACAGGAAAAATGCGCCTCTGATGACGGCTCGAATGACTTATCAGAGAAAGTATCCGAACTGCTAGTGAAATTGAGTAAAGTTGGTTTGTCTGTCAATTCTTCTGGAAGTTCAACTCTTCCTGATGAAGTATTCAAGGAATTCAAAACTGATGTGGAGAAATTGGGCAACATGGTACAAGAGCTAAATGACTTGAAAAGAGAGCTTAAAGATATTTCTGATATGAAATCTTTACTCAAGGAGATTGTAAATCAGAAAAAGTAAATAGTTATATAAATATATTCATCTAAATACGTCCGCCTGTATCTTGTTTAAGAATATAAATTAGGCGTTGAAATAATCACAAACTCAACTAATTGATTAGTATATTAAAAGTCATAGATATTGTACACAGTAGCAACAAATGTGTTTTGGGAAGCCTACCTTTTGAGAAATGAATAAAGACGATCAGGTAAACTAGTGAACTTTTGGAGGCAATGAATAATTAGAATTAGAAAATACTGGATATTGCATTCAAGGGTTACTAAGTTCTCTTTGTTTAACTTTTTATATAAATGCTTAGATTTGTGGGTATATCACAGATCTAATAATGAAATGCATGAACTAAAGATTATCTCCTTTTCTAGCAACTACAGCTTGAGTTAGCAGCAGGATTATTTACCACTGATGTTAGGTCTACTCTTTGATTCTCATTAGCATTATTTGGAACATTTGCTTGGTTTGCGGTTTTTAAGGGTACTTTCTCACCAATGGCCAGGAATACATCTGTGATATTTTCTCCCGATTTGGCACTAGTCTCGAAGAATAATAAGTTTTCTTCCTCTGCAAGCTTTTCGGCCTCTTCACGAGATACACTTCTCTCGGTACCATTCTCTAGAACATCAATTTTGTTCCCCACTAGTGCTATAATTATATCTTTGCTAGCTTGTTCTTGTAACTCTTTCACCCAGTGACGTGCTTTTATGAATGATTGTGGCTTAGTCACGTCATATACAACAAGTGCCGCCTGTGCGTTTCTATAGTACATTGGTGCCAGAGATGCAAATCTTTCCTGGCCCGCCGTGTCCCATATCTCAAACTTTACTGTATGTTCATTGATAGTAACTCGTTGGGTCAAGAATGCGGCACCGATAGTAGGCTCTTTATTCTCTGAAAAGTCATTGGATACAAACCTCAATACGATAGAGGATTTCCCAACTGCTGCTTCACCCAATAGTACCAGCTTCAGAGATGTGATATTGTTGTTCATACTTGCTGTCTATGTTGAACTTCGATTGATGTTGATACACTATAAACTTCCGTTTCGTTTCTTTTTTTATCCGTTGTTACTCTGTCGCGCCAGATAAACTCCAATAACAGTTCCTAAACCAGATTTAGTTTTATTTCCTAAGCTTAATAACAGGAGCTTAGATTTGTGTGTCGATTTTTTTCTTTGCTACTGGAATATGCAAGTCCTGTGCGATGGCAAATGGGTATTATCCTTTTATTTGCCCTTTATTGAATAACTGAAATCCCTTTAATAAGCCCTTTGACGTGAAGTATGATGTCAATGCGTAACCTTGATGATGATTCAGTTGGTGTCATGGTATTAATATAGTTCGTATATGCAACTGCAAGAAGGATTCATTAAATCATTACTTTATATACAGATGATAGTTGGTATAAATATCATAGATAGAAGTGTATTACTTGCGAGGGCAGCCATATGTTTCTTACAACTTTGATTGCACAGGGGTGGTGGCATCAAGGTTGGGAAGTATTGTCTGGGTATCGGGAACCACGCTGCTATTGTTTTCGCCAAAGAATGCCACGGTCACAGTAAGGTCATCCCTATACTTTCTGCTCATAGGAGCTGGGATGCTCACAAGTGTTGAAACGTACTCGTTTTGTCCACCTGCGCTTAGTGCGTTTCTGATCAGATGAGTAGCTACATTTGCGTCCTCTAAGAAGTATGACATGTTTTCCAAGGATTGATCCTTACGGTATCTGAACGCGGGTCTCTGAGATTCGCTGTCCGTGCTTAGATCCTTGACTTTAGGTAGCTGTTTCTTAAATGACAGGCTCTTCACTTTAGTGTCATCAGAATGTTTCTCCATCCACTTCACCACAAGTGCAGCTATCTCTGTGTTACTCAAAAGTTCGAACAGCCCATCTGAAGCCAGAACCATGAATTTTGTGTTGTCGTTGACCTTTGCAGTGGTGACAACAGGTTTTGCTGTCACATAAGGAGGCGTCTTAAAATCTCTAGGTTCTTTTCTGAAGTACAGCTTCAAGTGATCAGGTAAGTCCGATAGTTTCTTCCCATCTATCTCTTTTACTTTATATCTGTAATCCCCAAAGGCCCTGGAGGGTTGTAAGGACCCGAGGACTCTGCCGTTGCGTACCACATTGTCCTCACCTGGGTGTTCGCTTCTTATCCGTTGCACTTCCTCTAAGTTGTCACCAGTCTGGTCAGTAGATAATGACTTAACATACCATTCGCCGTTAGAATCCAGTCCACCGATTAGGGCACGAGAATCACCTGTCACTGCCACTTTCACCGTGGATTCGTAGGAGTTATAGACTGCTAGTAACGCACATGAACCAGAGATGGCTGGCAATGCAGCCAGCATGTTGTCATTAGTAGGTTCTTTCAGTAGTTTTCCCAGGGAGTGGTACACTATATCATTGTCTAGTTGTACAAACCCCTTTTCAAGGGCTACATCAAAATTCATGTTATGTGTATAGTCTGACGTTAGTGCTTTATTGTGCTGCTGGTATACGTCGGCGATCTGGTGAGCCACGTATGGCACCAGGTCTGTAGAAAGCTTGGCTGAGGTGAACGCACCGCTGTGGCCGTCGAATATCCCAAAAAAGTACAGATCGTTGTCGAACGCTTCATCTTCGCGGTCCTTCAGGGGCTTGCTGCCATCAGGGCTAGGGAAAGTAATTAACTTCTCTACGTGATTGTCCTCAATGGGGTTGTTGGAAGGCAATTGCGCGACATCGTACCGAACAAGCCCTTTGTTCCTCTTCACAAAGAAACTTTGCTCCCTGGCCCGCAACCGTCTATCCACTTCCTCCTGGGACAAGATCTTGAAATCTGCGTTGCTGTTCTGAGAACCACCACTGGAGCTTATCAGCTTCCCGCCATCGTTGTGTATCGTGGAGTACTCCTTGAACGCCTTGAATACTTCCAGCGGGTTCCGCTTCTCTGAGAAATATGAGTACGTCAAGTACATGAGCCCGCCACTAACCAGCGCCAAGTTCAGCTCCCGCAACAGCAGCGTAGAGCTGCCCAGCCGCGCCATGGGCCTCATGTGCAGCCCTCTGCTCCCAACTCTCAGGGCACCCTTAGCAAGCTTGCTGCTCTTCTTCAAATTAACTATCCTGCTCAATGAAGACATCCCGCGCTTGTATACCTGTAGCAATACTGGGAATACAGCATGCAGCAGAGGATTATTGAAGTACCATTCCTTGTTGTACCAGCCAACCCAGGCGATGAGACTATGGAGGAACCCTTTAAAGATAGGGCCATTTCACACGTATCATGTGACTGAAAAATTTTTAGCGAAATTTGGTTGTGAATTGCGATGAGCAAAGATGGAAGGTATAGTGTTTAGGTTATAAGTCTGTGTGTCAGTGGTGGGGGGGGAGAAGTATTTGAAGTGCGTGGTACTTATTTGTGGATGGCGTTTTAGGCTAGGATAGCACACTAGAAGAGATAGAAGGATGCCACCTAAGAAGAAGCAGCAGCAGCCTGCTAAGAAGAAGGACAATGTCGACAAGACGTTTGGTATGAAGAACAAGAACCGTTCCACCAAGGTTCAGCGGTTTATCAAGCAGGTCCAGGCGCAGGCTGATCCTGCGAAGGAGGAGATGAAGCGTAAGAAGCTGGAGGAGAAGAAGATGAGGGAGGCTGCTGAGGCGGAGCGGAGGGCGCTATTTGGTAATGTTGCTGATCAGAGGATACGTGCGGGCGTGGATCCAAAGACCGTTGTTTGTGCGTTGTTCAAGATGGGTAATTGTAATAAAGGTGCCAAGTGTAAGTTCTCGCACGATCTTAACGTCGGCAGGAAAGTCGAGAAGAAGGACTTGTACCAGGACACCAGAGATGAGAAGGAGAAGGATACAATGGATGACTGGGATGAAGAGAAGCTGAGGAAAGTTATTTTGTCGAAGCACGGTAACCCTCGTACCACGACTGATAAAGTCTGTAAATACTTTATTGAAGCCGTCGAAAACGGTAAGTACGGTTGGTTCTGGGTGTGTCCGAACGGTGGTGACAAGTGTATGTATAAGCACTCCCTGCCAGAAGGTTTTGTATTGAAGACCAAGGAACAGAGAAGACTGGAGAGAGAAGCGCTGGAGAACCAACCAAAGATTACATTGGAAGAGTTTATTGAAACCGAAAGAGAACGCCTGGATAAGTCTAAATTGACTCCAATCACAATGCAGAATTTTGCCGAATGGAAGAAGAAGCACGTTATAGAGAGACTGAACGCCATGAAGGAAGAGAACAGTAAGAAGAAACCCTCTGGTCGTGAAGTAGTCCAAAAGCTTCTTGCAGACAACAAATCCTTCGACGACTCCTCTGTTGCGGAAACCGCCGGTACAGAAGGCACAGCATGGGATCTTACTGAATTCACAGAGGCTCTCAGAAAAGCTGACCATGCAGATGATGCCAACATTAAGGATTACGGTGATGGTAGCAACCCAACTTTTGAGATAACCAAAAAAATTGAAGCATAGGTAAACAATAGGTTTGCCAATTTCTATTTGATGAATTTTCAGTTAGCAAAAGAGTTTGCCCATCAGATGAAGGGAACTAATGAAGGAACTGGAGTGAGTACCCGGTGCTCCTCTAGCATAATGGCATGGGTGTCTGAAAACACACCGTTGTCCATTCTACGCATTATGACATTGTGCCAATAAATGGGATAGTTGTCCATGACTATCAATTAATTGTCGTCATCTCTATATATTTGGGTGCTATTTCTCAATAGAAGAAAAACAACCATAGAACATAGAGCATTGCATTATTTTGTTTAAATATTTAACAACTATAATAATTTAAAAAAGAAATAAAAACTTAATAATATACTACATCCGGATTAGTAACTTGACCTGCATAGAAGCGTCGATGAACCTACATAGTTTCGATGAGTAATGCGTTTCGGTATAGTCATCATAGAAAACGGAGTTTCGAGCAGCTCAATGCGCGATCCTGTGGAATAAGCAGTTGGTCTAATTATAGATGTCATCGAGCAAACAATACATTGCAAATCAGCTACGGGGAACATCGATGATAGAGACCGATTCATTGGTAATTTGTGGATTTGATAAATGTGTATCCCGTGGTTATTACAAGTTGAACGGTAGGCAACGGTAACAGGTGCGTGGAAAGGATGAATCATGATGCTATTGATTCATTGGAAAATGTTGGTCTTTGGAAGAAGCTAAGTAACCTCGAGTACTTCACCTTCTGCATGATAGGTATAGGCCTGTTGTGGCCTTGGAATTGTGTGTTGAGTGCAGTGCTCTATTTCAAACACAGTTTCTTTCAGGATGTGACGAATTGGGCGAAAGTGTTTGCCAGTTCAATGATGGCGGTCTCGACCATTACGTCGCTTGTGTTTAACGTATGGTTGGCAAACAGACAGAGGAACTATACGCAGAGAGTTGTTCGTGGGCTAGTATGGCAAGTGATGGCGTTTGTTGTCTTGGCTATAATATGCATGGTCCACAATATGCTGCCGATGTGGTTTTCCTTTCTATTCATCATGGTTGTGATTCTTTTCAGTTCGGTTGCCACTGCACTGACTCAAAATGGTATCCTTGCCATTGCCAATGTCTTTGGATCAGAATACAGTCAGGCAGTGATGCTGGGCCAAGCTGTCGCCGGGGTTCTGCCGTCTGTGGTACTGTTTGGCATCTCCTATATAGGTGACTCCACGGCTGCGGAGACTGGGGA
The DNA here is from genome assembly GCF_010111755.1 of Nakaseomyces glabratus. Taxonomy (NCBI): domain Eukaryota; kingdom Fungi; phylum Ascomycota; class Saccharomycetes; order Saccharomycetales; family Saccharomycetaceae; genus Nakaseomyces; species Nakaseomyces glabratus. Next base: position 906,094 of record NC_088960.1, read on the forward strand.
ACAAAGTCAAGCTGGAATCATCGTATATATCATCACTACTGCAATTGTTTGTGGTATTAGCACCACATTGTTCAAGTTTACGGGTATTGGAGGGCAGTTCATGGCGATTATGAGAGAAGAGTCCATAGATGTTGATGACAACGACGAACAAATTCCATTCCGCGTACTATTTGACAAGTTGAGACTATTAGTTTTATCCATCTTGTTGACATTTGTGATAACATTAATCTTCCCTGTATTTGCATCTACGGTGCGATCCACGGGACTCGGTATGAAAGATGAGCATTACATGCCATTGATCTTCACACTGTGGAACCTCGGTGACCTCTACGGAAGAGTGCTTGCCGACTTACCCTATTTCCAAAGTCCCTCTTTCACACCGTTAAAGACTTTTATTTATGCATTGTTAAGGTTCTTACACATCCCATTTTTTTTCTACTTCTCATCAAGAAATGACGGGCACTCTGTGGCGCTGGACATCGGCTACATGCTCTTGCAGTTTGTCTTCGGCTTGACCAACGGCCACGTCATCTCCCTGAGCTTCATGAAAGTTCCCCAGGTGCTGGACAATGACCTCGAGAAAGAAGCTGCCGGTGGCTTCACAAACATATTCGTATCAGTAGGTCTAGCACTTGGAAGCCTGGTCAGTTACATATTCGTCTTCCTGATAAATTAGGGCATCGGGAAGAAGACCCCCCCCTCTGTAGTCATTAGTCATATTGTCCCAAGCGTATTCAAGACATTAAAGAAGCACATCACATAGTATTTATAGGTTCTATCTAGCAAAGCTAATAGCTAATGTCTATTAAGGGCAGGGCTCAGATGCCTTACTACGTTGCGAACGACTGGGCAAGTCCCTCTATGTCAGAAGGGTTCGCCAAAAAAAAAAAAGTCGTCATTGTGAATTCACCAAGAACTTTTCTCTTCTTTTGGTGGATTGTTGTCTGGACGTTACCCAGGACTTTGGACTTACAACCCATTGGATTGACTTATATTGGTGTTATGTTGTAGTACTTCGCAACATATATTGAGTGGGAGAAGGGAATCACCGCTCAACGATCGCTTTAATAACAATTGACCATGTCTTCCACTGGTTTCCAGGGCAGTGAGAAGAGTGATGCCGAATTGAAGGCTAGAAAGCAGACGTCGGTAGACGATGTCCTGATAGAAGAGAAAGAGGATACGTCGAAGCTGAAGGATGCGAAGGTCTCGCAAAGTCCACTGCTGCAATTGGAGGCATACCTGATGCCGCTTGTCTTCACAGGGTTGGCTCTGTTTGTCAGAATGTATAGGATTGGCATAAACGGTAATGTGGTGTGGGATGAAGCCCATTTTGGTAAATTTGGTTCTTACTACTTGAGACACGAGTTCTATCACGATGTGCATCCACCACTGGGTAAGATGCTAGTGGGTCTTTCCGGTTACTTGGCCGGTTACAACGGGTCCTTTGACTTCGAGTCCGGACACGAGTACCCTGAATATGTGGACTTCGTCAAGATGAGACTGTTTAACGCTTCTTTCTCAGCTATGTGTGTTCCATTGGCCTACTTCACTGCTAAGGCAATTGGTTTCTCCTTGCCTGCCGTGTGGTTGTTCACCTGTATGGTGCTTTTTGAAAACTCCTACAGCACTCTGGGTAGATTTATCTTGCTGGATTCCATGTTATTGTTTTTTACCGTCGCATCTGTATTCAGTTTTGTGATGTTCCATAACCAAAGATCTCGTCCTTTCTCTAGAAAATGGTGGAAATGGCTCTTGCTGACCGGTATCAACCTTGGTTGCACAATCTCTGTCAAGATGGTGGGTCTCTTCGTTATCACTCTGGTCGGTATCTACACTGTCATTGACTTGTTGCAGATGCTAAATGAGAAGAAGATGTCTTGGAAGTCCTACACCGGTCACTGGCTGGCAAGAATCGTCGCGTTGATCTGCGTTCCAATGGCTGTCTTCATGATTTGCTTCAAGCTGCATTTCGACCTATTGTGGCACAGTGGTACTGGTGACGCTAACATGCCTTCTCTGTTCCAAGCTGGTTTGGTCGGAAGTGATGTCGGCGGAGGTCCTCGTGATGTGGCCATTGGTTCTTCTGTGTCTATTAAGAACCAGGCTCTGAGCGGTGCTTTGCTGCACTCCCACGTCCAAACTTATCCAGAAGGTTCTAACCAGCAACAAGTCACCGCTTACAGTTACAAAGATGCCAACAACAACTGGGTATTCCACAGAGTGAGAGAAGAAAGCCTATGGGACATAAACGAAACCGACATCGAGTACGTTGTCGACGGTGCTGTTTATAGACTTGTCCACGCCAACACCCAAAAGAACTTGCACACACATTCCATTGCTGCTCCTGTCGATAAGAAGAATTGGGAAGTTTCTGGTTACGGTAACCATACTATTGGTGATGCAAAGGATTACTGGGTTCTGGAAATTGTAGACCAAAAGGGTTCTGAAAATACAACTCAGGTTCATCCTTTGACTACCTCATTCCGTCTAAGAAACAAGGAATTGGACTGTTACTTAGCTCAAACTGGTAACCACTTGCCAGAATGGGGTTTCAGACAACACGAAATTAGTTGTGTCAAGGATCCTTTTAGGAGAGACAAGAGAACTTGGTGGAATGTTGAATCCCATGAAAATGAGAAACTTCCAACTCCAGAAGAGTTCAAATACCCAGGTTCTGGTTTCTTGAAGGATTTCATTCACTTGAACTTGGCTATGATGGCTACCAACAATGCTTTGGTTCCAGAAAGTGACAAATTTGACTATTTGGCATCTTCTGCCTGGGAATGGCCTACTTTGCACGTCGGTTTGAGACTATGTGGTTGGGGTGACAACAATCCAAAGTACTTCTTGTTGGGTACTCCGGTAACTACATGGGCATCATCTGTTGCTGTAATCTCTTTCATGATTTTGTTTGTTGTTCTCCTACTGAGATGGCAAAGACAGTACAATGATTTCTCCAACAAAGATGATTTCAATTTATTCCTGATGGGTGGTTTCTATCCAATTCTTGGATGGGGTCTACATTTTGTCCCATTTGTCATCATGTCAAGAGTCACCTACGTCCACCATTACTTGCCAGCTTTGTACTTCGCATTGATTATCCTAACATACATCATCGACGCTACAACCAAGAGATGGATGAAATCAAAGTGCGGAAGTATTATGAGACTAGTGGTCTTTGCCATCTCGATAGCTTCTGTAGTTGGTTGTTTCTGGTACTTCTCACCAATCTCCTTTGGTATGACTGGTCCAGCAATAAATTATCATTACTTGAAATGGGTCAAGACATGGCACATTCATGACTAAACGAAAACACAATGATTATTAGTTTTTTGTTTAATTTTCTTTTGACTATTGGACAGCAGTAGATAAACTCACATTACGGAAAGCTGATGAAACAGAACGCTCTAGCCCGATTTTTATCCTCTTTCATATACATATTTAATTATATACTACACTTTAGATTTTAAAAGAAAAACAAACAGTATTTGTACGATATAAATCCCACTCAGCAGTTTCCAGATTCATTTTATTGGCAACTATATTGTTCTTATACAGCCCATGTTATGCATATAATTGCGTATATCAAATACTGGTGTGTTATCTTCGCTTTTGCACTCCTTTCAAAAGTTTAGGGCGAGGCCAGGAAAAAAAGGAAGAAAGCATAGGATTTGACTTGGGAAATAGTTGCAGGATTACAGAACAGTACAGTGTCTATATGATTTCCACATAAGACAATCTTGTTGACATCATAAATATAGGCTAAGGATCTTTCTGGTTACTTATTTGTGCCAACAGTTCTGCAGTACTAGACAAGACTCAGCAAGGTAACAAGGGACAGATTTAAGGAAATAAATGCTGTTGTCTACATACCTTAATTGGGCAAGTGTTCTGTTAACGATAGCGGGTGCTGAAAGCAATATAGATCCCTGGGATGAAGTCAGTTCATTCCTTCAGGGGAAGCTCCGAAAGCTTGATGTTACGAATCCGAATGCGTATGATATGAATGATAATGAACAGGACGCCACATTCTATGTGTCGATGGATTATCATGAAGAAGAAGAGAGAAGCGAATATGAGAGTGTGTGGCAGTATTATAATGAAAATAGTGACCAAGACTGGCATAAATCTGTGTACGATAAGCTACAAGTGTCTGCAGATCAGTTCAATAACACTGAGGCAATGTATAAATTGTCACAGATAAATCTATGGGGGCAATATGGATATCCACACAATAAATCAGTTGCCTTCCAGTATCTACAGAAATTTAATGATATGACAAGTTATGAGAATAGCTCTGCATTGTTTGATTTAGCGGTGGCATATTCAACTGGTCTCTTTGGTACTTTGCCTGTGGACGTCGCTAGAGGATTATTATATTTCCAGAGATCGGCTAGACTAGGTGACTTAAAAGCGAAGCAGGTATTGGCTTATCGTTACTTTTCTGGCTACTCAGTAGCTAGGGATGTTGATAAAGCGCTGTTATTATATAAAGAGATAGCGGAAGAGATAAAAAAAAAGTACAGTGAAGAGCAATGGAATATGGTATTTCCATATATTGAGAGTTATATTGTCAGAATTCCTGATTTTGACGAAGGTTTACTAGGTAAAGGTTTGAGTACTGTTCCACAATCAGTTCGCCGTAAGAAAACAACAAGACCGCCATTTGCAGGTTCTTCAAACTTGAAACCTATAGGTGATGTTGGGTATGGAGAGGTTGTCATGCAGTTCAAATTCAACGCTGGTAATGGTAATCCTGGTTCATTTGTTATTAGTGATAGTGAACATGAAGATAGGCTGGTTGAACTGTTTTACACTGCATGGGACTTGTATAAAGGGACGTACACTCGTGGTAGAGATTGTGACAAGGCAAAAAGGTTGCTATTACAAGTTTACAAGACGTATGATGCAGAAGTCAAATACATGGATAATTTGCAGAAATTTTTCTACGTAAAATCCCTTGACTTACTTGCTCATATGTATTTTACGGGTGAAGGTTTTGAAAGACCTAATGTTCAGGCCGCTCTAGACTTATTTGACCGTTCTGAAAAAATCTTGGAAGGTGCCGAAATATCAAGAACAGCCAGTGAGGTTGATAAGGGTTTGATTAGTCAATACTATTTCAATAATACGCTAGGGGCTCTGAAGCATTATAAAAAGGCTAAAGAATCGGGAAATGCTCATGGAATTCTGTTTTATCAATTAGGGAAGCTGTCTGAAAAAAATCCAGAATTAAAAATAGGTGATCCATATCTATATATGCAAGAGGCCAGTTCACAGCAATATTTACCTGCCCAATACGAATTTGCCAAAATGGTTGAATCGAATGAATTAAGGAAATATAGTGTTGAAGACATTACAAGACTGTATAAGGCATTCGTTGAAGAAAATGAAAACATTATGGCCCCACATTTAAGACTGGGTTTCTCGGAGCTTCTTGGCGGGAGCAGTGAGGTTTCTCTATATGCCTATGCCCAGGCTGCTGAACAAGGCTATGAAGCGGCACAGATATCAGCTGCGTATCTTCTATATCAATTGCCCTACAAATTTGACGATCCGCCGGAAACTACAATTGAGAGAAAGACAATGGCTATCTCTTACTATACTAGAGCTTTCAAACAAGGTAATACTGATGCTGCTGTAGTAGCAGGTGATATATACTTCCAAATGAAGAACTATACAAAAGCGCTATCATTATATCAAAGTGCTGCACTAAAGTTCTCTGCTCAGGCCTTATGGAATATCGGTTACATGTATGAGCATGGATTAGGTGTAGAAAAGGACTTTCATCTGGCTAAACGATTCTACGATCAAATTTTAGAACATAACCAAAAATTATATTTTGCAGTAAAGGCAAGCGTTATGAAATTGCAATTGAAGTCATGGTTCATGTGGTTGAACGGGAAAGAGCTTGACAACATCAGTATCGATCAAGAGCAAGAAAGCACTGTCGTAAGACCTTTCTTTGACAGATTGGTACAGCTCTTGAAGAATTTATCCAGAGAAACTAGAGGAGACAATAAGAAGAAAAATCAACACAGAATTCTTAAGGAGAAAAAGACTCCTTCCCAAGGAATTATGGAAAGGTTTGGTCTACAGACCGAGGATTTATTAACGATGGTTTGTGTTCTGATAATATTTGCCATTAGTATGTTCTTTAGAACTGTTGCGCCTCGTGGGCAGTGGAATGTAAGAATCAATGGTGTCAATATAGCTGGGGGTAATGCCCTTGGTGAAGAAGGAAACCCCGAGAATGAAAACGAAGAGGATGATGAAAATGATGATGAAGGTAGGGCCAGGGCTCGTAACAACTTTGGTTTTGGTAATAATTTTGATGTACAAGTCTTTGCGATATAATCCAGATGCCGAAACAATTATTAACAGTTATAGTTTTGATGCAAAACCGGCTGATATTTTTGTTTAAGCTTGCACCATTAATTGTTTAGCAAAATCACATTAGTTTGATGAGAAAGTGTTATTAATAGATATATAGATTTTAATGCATTGAAATAAATAGACGCATGCAATTGGAAACCTTCAGGTTATATAGATAAGTACTTTCTCTCTGTTCATAGTACTCCATATTAGAACGTTTTCTTCATTTACCCGGTCCGCTGATTTAATTTTCACTATGTGAATCGTGAAGGCGAGTTCAGCTTTGAAGCTCAGGCTGGGCAAGTCAATGTAGAAATAATAATAGACAATCAAACTTGATGCATTGTGGGTTTTATGGTAGTCTTCTTATCAGCAAAACTTGAATATAAGAATTATTAGCGGCGGGCTCTAGTTCGTTTTGTTTTTTTGAAGTTTGTTGAAAAAGCTTGAAGCCCTAGTGACACGAATCAAATAAGCAAAGGATAATAATGGTTGAAATTGCTAATGCTCACAACGACTTGATCCACGATGCAGTACTGGACTACTATGGCAAGAAGTTAGCAACATGTTCATCTGATAAAACTATCAAGATATTTGAAGTGGAAGGTGAATCGCATAAATTAGTCGATACCTTGGTTGGTCATGAGGGACCAGTATGGAGGGTCGATTGGGCACACCCTAAGTTTGGTACTATTTTAGCATCATGTTCATATGACGGTAAAGTTATTATATGGAAGGAGGAGAATGATAGATGGTCTCAGATAGCCGTTCATGCAGTTCACACGGCTTCGGTGAATTCTGTACAATGGGCCCCTCACGAATATGGAGCATTGTTACTAGCGGCATCATCTGATGGAAAAGTTTCTGTAGTTGAGTTCAAAGAAAATGGTACAGCAACTCCTCTTATTTTTGATGCACATGCTATTGGTGTAAATGCTGCATCATGGGCACCTGCCACTGTTGAAGGGGGGAACAATCCTGGTGAAGCACCAAAGGAAGTGCGCCGCTTTGTAACAGGTGGTGCTGATAACCTTGTTAAGATATGGAGATATAATCCCGAAACGCAGTCATATTTGGTCGAAGATACCCTAGAGGGTCACTCAGATTGGGTTAGGGATGTGGCATGGTCACCATCTGTATTGCTGCGTTCTTACATTGCAAGTGTTTCTCAGGATCGGACTTGTAATATTTGGACTCAAGAAGATAATACAGGACCATGGGTAAAGACGCAATTGACTCCAGAAGAATTTCCAGACGTATTATGGAGAGCAAGTTGGTCTCTATCGGGGAACATATTAGCAATTTCCGGTGGTGATAACAAGGTAACACTATGGAAAGAAAATCTGAACGGAAAATGGGAATCAGCCGGAGAAGTCAATCAATAAGGAGGTTCTCGCAGCTTATTTCAGAGTATATATATTTCTACAAGCATGTTAAAAAGCCTCCAATTGTATAATATATTGAAATTAACAGATTGCTGAATATTTTAGAGATATTTAAGACTATCGCCAAGTAAGGATCATCGCATATAATTTCATAGTCACCTTGTTGAAGAAATTTGGAAATCTATAGAATATTTACTCTCTGTAATGTAATTTTCCTACAAACGTAGAAATCAACGTTTCTACATCCTTAGATGCTATTCTACCATTTTCCAATACTTCTGCATGCGAAGCTTTTCCATAGTCCATTGGAACAGGTGTATCAATTTTACCACTTGGTGGGTGATCAATAACTGCAACATTTGTTATTAAACTCAATGCTAAGACATCCCACCCACAATGTCTGGCTACGATTACTTCAGGTACCGTACTCATTCCAACCGAATCACCTCCCAATATTCTAATCATTCTAGATTCGGCACGAGTTTCAAAAGTTGGTCCTGATGCAAAAAAATATGTACCTTCATGTAATGGTCTATCCATTTTAAGTTCGTTGTGGGTTTGGAATAAAAGTTTTCTTAGGTCGTGACTGTACGCATCACTTAATGCAAGAAATCTTGGACCTATGTCATCAAAATTTGGCCCTTTCAATGGGTGTAATCCTGCTAAGCCTGGGAAGTTGATATGATCATATATACACATTATGTCTCCTGGTTTAAATTCGGAATTGATGCCACCCGCAGCGTTGGTAACAATTAGTGTCTTAATTCCTCCCTTAGAAAAATGGTGCAAAACTCTGATTGGGAAGACTGTTTCTTGCATTGTATTTCCTTCATATCCATGTAATCTACCACTCATTAAAACCACAGGGTAATCGTTCATTATTCCAAACACTAAGTTACCTGAGTGACCAGGAACTGTGCTTCTTTTGAAACCGGGAATTAGCTCATATGGAATAACCAAAGGCTCCAATTTATCTTTATTTAGTTTATCGGGGATGCCTGATAGACCAGATCCACAAATGATTAATGCCCTAGGTTCAAACTTCTCATTTTGGAACCGTTCTTGAAACCTTTCTGATAAATACTCACTAGCCTTCTCGATTTTCACACGTTCTTCTCCTAAGTCCCAATTTGTATTCATTTTTGTTTAAACCGTAGTGATGTATTGTCTGTATTAATACCAGCTTTCCTAATTGTAGTCGAAAAAACAATTATCTTATATAAGATATATCGTGAAATATAAAGGGTATATCATTGCATTAGTGGCATGTTACCTTTCACGTTAAATTAATTTTAGACTTGATGCACTTCTGGTAGTTGCTCCGTGTGTCATTGTAAACAAAATTACTATTTGATTGGATATGACAAAACTTTTCGTAGAAGAATGGATTCTAAAATGCAGGACCGATGGTGACTTACTGTAATTAAAATCCCAAATGCAGTCCCAAAACATAAAAATTTCTTGAACCAGAATATGAAGCACAAGAATAATACCAACCATGAAATCTAAACTCAGTGATTTAACAAAAACAATTACAACAAACTATTTTGCATGTCCTTAGAAGTTTACTTTCGGACTTGCACCACACCATTTCTTATAATTACTAGTCGACAACTATAATAGGAAGGCAAACATAATCTAATCGACGACAAAGCACATTCTTGTGATCTACAACTATGAAGAATGTTGAAGGCATGTAACTTCCATATTTGGAAACAAGGTTAGCATTTGTATATATGTGATTTACATTTATCTCTACGATAATCTCTGTGTTTTTGTGAAGTTGTTCTACCATCGATTCGTGCGTATTAATACTGCAATGGGTATAGTTCTTGCTTACTACGAGAATACTTACGAGTTGATATCGTCTATAGGTACGACATTTTCTTGGCTCCACCTACCATTTTGAAATATCTTTGTCAAAACGCGAAGAAAATCTCGCGGAGATCTATCAAACATATGAAATTCTGAACTACCATTTTTGGATATTTACATATTTCCATAATAGGAACTGCGTTATTATATTGTTTCTTTTTTCTGTTCCAGTGAAATACACAAAACACAAACAAACACAAAATTGAGCTACCAATTCATTGAGATGAATTTTAGAATTTCAGGATCAATCCATCAGATAACTAAGATTGAATGGAAATGAAAAGCTTGTGTTTTAGCTCTATGGATCTAATAAGTAGGTATTATAGTTTTTGACCACTGAACAATAACAAAAAGGAATTGTGAAAAAAAGAAACAATAGCAATTAAAGCAAATCCTTCTGCACAATAAACAATTGAAAGTTCCAATACATTTCTGGCACTACACAGTATATTCTCATTTAGAATTCAAAAAAAAATAATATTGGAACCATTCTTCTACTTTTGATTTTAATTGTCTATATCTAACTACTGATAAACCTTTGATTACAATAGTCTTAGAAACAACTTTCACAACTCTGTCAAGACTATATTGAATATTAGTTACCACAATTCAACGATTATCCCAGTTCAAAAATTGCAGATTTGCTATTTAGTTGAGAACATATTTAGAATAGAGAAGTCAGTGCTTGTTTTGTGATCGCTGTAGATTTAATAAATCGAAAAATATTTTAAACTACTGGACAAGAGTGAAACCATATTACCATAATAACTATCAGAAATAAAGTACACCCACGTTTATGAATAATACTGAAGATATGTTTAGGGACGTTGAAAATGCAAGCCAAAATATGGCTTCAACAGTGAACACTTCAAGAATGGACCAAAGACAAAGAAGGGCTTTGACTGATTTGACATCACAAAAAGTGAACAGAATTCATACTTCAAAAACAATTAAGGATATTCCAGCATATTTATCAAATTACACTGCCGATGGAGAGAATAAAAACATTGACCAAGCTTTTAATCATAGTAATGACCAAGATATCGGTTTAGTAAATCAAATCAACTCAGGATATGCCAATGTTGAAAACGAACCAGGAAAAGAAACTGATCACATATTTATAGATCAGGATGATCTGTCAGATTTAGATATTGTACAAGAGGACTCCTTGAGGGAGCAACTAGAAGAATTTGAACACGACTTTGAGAATTTTGTGGAGCCACTCTCACCAATATTTAATGATGAAATACAAGATACTCTTGATAGAGCATTTAAAGAATACTATAGAGCAACTCCAGATATGGAGGATGATGATACATTTGATGCTGTTATGGTAACGGAGTATGGTAGTGATATTTTTCGTTACATGAGAAAGCTTGAATTAAAATATAGACCAAATCCGTACTACATGGCAGGCCAACCGGAATTGAAATGGGAATATAGAAAGACTGTGATTGACTGGATTGTGCAGGTTCACGAGAGGTTCCAATTACTTCCTGAAACACTATATCTAACTATTAACATCATCGACAGATTTTTATCAAGAAAGAATATTACACTTAACAGATTCCAACTAGTTAGTGCTACTGCATTACTGATAGCATCCAAATACGAGGAAATCAATTGCCCTACTATAAAGGATATAGTCTATATGGTAGACAATACTTATTCCAGGGATGACATCATAGAAGCTGAAAAATATATGATTGATGCACTAGACTTCGAAGTTAGCTGGCCAGGTCCTATGTCGTTCTTGCGGAGAATAAGTAAAGCAGATGATTATGAATACCGAACTAGAAATCTAGCTAAGTATTTGCTAGAAACCACACTAATGGAATCCTCTTTAATCAGTGCACTACCAAGCTGGCTTGCAGCTGGTGCCTACTTTTTAAGTAGAATAATATTAGGTTACGAAGAGTGGACCCTTAAACATGTCTACTATTCGGGCTATACTCACGAACAGCTTTATCCTCTGGCTACACTTATCTTAGACAACTGCCAGAATTATGAAGAAAGCCACCAAGCAATTTGGACGAAGTATAGTCAACCACAATATCATCAAGTTTCAATACTGGTTACGAAGTTCTTAGGTAGAGTTTCTTCAGACGATATGTCAGAAATTTATTAACCATATAAATGAATTCAGTAGTCACGATAATTGCATGGTGTGAATATTGGAAGCACCCAATAGGGAAGTATCCTTGGTTTACACTAGTTAGGAGGGCTTTTTTTCTATATGTTCCTCTAAACCTTTAAGTAATAAATAATTCGTAAATGCATCTTCATAATATAATAAACAATAATTGTCAAATACAAATTCTCATGCATAAATTGAATGGTTTAAAAAAAGTACTACGAAAACAATATATGATATAAAACGGCCGCTTATTTTTTCCCGGCACGTAACCTCTTCTCTCTCTCGTATTTATTCTTCTCTGCACCCTCTTCTGTATTAATTGTGTTGATAATATTAGACATCTTAGAATGATATGCTTCTGCTTCCTTCTTCTTCTCGTCAATTCTTTGTCTAGCCTCGAATTTAGTGTCCTTACGCAATTCCTTCATTACGAATTTACGTTCCTTTTTCAATTGAGCCTTCATCTTATTCACCTCATTTCTAGCAACGTCAGTATCATATGACTTCTTTGCAGGATTGAAGTTCTCTTCAAACTTTGGCGCGTATGATGGAATGGCTGTTGGTCTGTGTGCTTGTAAAGCAAGAGGATAATGTTTATTGAGCTTCTTCATTCTCTTTATCTTCTCTTCAATAGACTCAACAGTTGTAATAGATGGATATCTAACTTTGTATACAGACAGTATTGGTTCAAAAATTTCACAAATTTCAGGGAATGCCGCTTCATTATTCCAGTGACTTCCTATCAGCTTCTCTAAGTCCTCAAATAAGTTACTTAATACATTTATTTTCAAGTCTTCCTCATTTGTTGTAGATTTTGTAAATAGCTCATGCAAATGAACTACTGCGTCATCAGGAAGAGATGGCTCTTTTAACTTTAGTCCGCAGTCAAACGTATCTAACCTGATAGGTAGTGTCATGTCACTTTCAATATCATCTGGATTTACAACTAGAGAAAGCAACGCTTTTTGCAAGAAATAAACAGTTTCAGGAATATACCTTTTCGATAGCCTTTGATACTGAAGAATGATTCTTAATAACACAGAACCGACAGCAATTCTTTTCAGAGATTTAAATCTGATTTGCTCTAAAAATTCACATAATATTATCTGTGCAGGAGTTACGACCAAATGGTATTGATCAGATGTGGAAAATAAGACACCGACAATTATGAAAAAAAGAATGTCTCCATTATTCAATGCATGAAAATTCTGCTTTTTGAACCTTTCCTGAATGTCAAGAATGTATTCCCTACTAACTTCAGAGATAGCTTGATTATATTTTTCCGATAATCGCTTCAAGATAATTAAAAATTCATTTTGGGTCTTGTCAAATTTGATCAAGTCTTTATCATACCTCTGATTGGCGAGATATATCATATGCTTAAGTAGAACTTTGGAAAAATTTGCCAGTTTAACCTTATTACCTTCAGCAAGCTTGGGCTGATATGCTTTAATAATAGCCTTTACATGAATTGGCTGTTCAAGTAGTGATAGCCCTTTTAAATCGTTTAAGAATTCTGGGTGTGTTTGAGGACATGAAATTGCAACCAATTTCTTCGATTTGTATGATATAGCTTCTTCGCTGCTACTTTCAACTTCTATATCTTCATCAGAGTTCGCTATATTTTCACCCTCTTCTACCTCACTGTCACTACCCCAAAAGCCATCATCCAGGTCTTCTACACCTCTTTCTTCACCCTCTTCATCTTCCAACATACCTTGCATACGGTTCAATCTCTGTTCCTCAAGCTTCTGTCTCCTCTCCTCAGCTTCTTTTTGTAATTCTTCTTCAGTCTTTGTTCTGTCAGCCGGGGCCGCTCTTTTTTCAAGATTCAATTCCTTAACCTTAATATCATAATCTTTCTCTTCTGCTGGGACTTCAATGTCATCCTGCTTGAGAGTTTGAGTAGTCATTAACTCTGCCATAACATCATCGAAATCTTCATCCAGTTCATCGATATTGTCTTCCAACTTTCTTTGAGCGGCTTGCCTTTCCTGCTTATGGAATTTCGATTTTGCTATAATTTCTTTCATGACTTCTAGTTTTGTCTTCTTCCTTTGAGGTTGTCCTTCTTCTAAATCTTCCGTATCTTCTGCTTGCACATTAAGATCATCCGCTAACGACAATGATTCACCGAGATGAGTTAGTTTATTACCAAACATATCTAACTCAATAGGTCCATCTTCATCATCATCTTCTAGATTAAATAGATTTTTCTTCCGTTGAGAACCAGCTTGTCTTTCTCTTGTGAAACGTTCCAGCATCTTTTCCTCCTCGGTAAGTGTCTTATCTCTCTCACCAAATCTTTTATCAATCACACCACCTTTTCTTTTCTTCATCAATTTTTTGGCTTCAAACGCCCTACGTCTGGCTTCTTCACCGATCTGCTTTGATATACCAGGCTTACCTACAGCTACTCTATCGGAGTTTAGTAAGCCTGGATCACCACCTTTACGCTTATTCTTTGTTGTCTTTACTTCAAATGGGTTGAATCTGTCACGAATCTTGGCAATAGTCCTTGCCTTTTCCTCATGATCATACTTCTTTGCCTCTCTTTTACCTTTCTTGGACTTTTTAACATTGGTTTGGCCCGTTAAGCCATGTGCCTTTAAAGTGGCTTTCAGCTCTTTTAATTGAGAACCGGCCATTACTTTTAAGTCAGTACTAGTATACCTTAAATTAGTTGGTGTACTTAACTAATCAGATTTACAGCTAAACTAATAGTAAAACTTTACTATTCGCTCTCATAAAGCCGTCTTAAAGTAAGACTTCACCTATCTCATCGCTAAAATATAAGCTCATCGCAAGAAATTCGTTTTCCCAGAAATTTTTCACTTCTAATAGTTACCCGCATATATTTCCGTTAATAGTGAGTTAGGAAAATAGTCAAATAACGGCAGTTGAATAACAGTAGCGTCTGTCAAAATAGGTTATATCGCCACTCGTATTCGTCATTCTGATATGGTTTGAACATCCCCAAATGTTGAATAAAAAGGCAGATAAAATATACAAATTCAATTACAGTCCTTGTTGGCGGTTTTTCCGTTGCCTAGCACTTTCAACTAAACTGTCCCATCTTTCCTTCAATTTTGAATTCTGCGAAGAGAGTTTCTTAACATCCTTATTTAGGTGTTCAACTTTTATTTGGTATTCTCTTGTTCTACGCTGTTCATAGATAAGCATTTCCTTTTTAAATTGGTCAATTTGGAATAGAGCAGTTGAAACCAGATCATTTACGTCTGTCTTTTGATTCTTAGCCTCTTTGATTAAATCCACCATAGAATTTTGTAGTTTACTTAACATAGAACTGGTATAAGGATCAATGAATGTACTAGATGTTATGTCAGTGATATTTCTAGTGCTGTCCCAATATTTTGATGCTGCTAGGTTATTGTTATTACCTGCAGAAGATTGAACTAGAGCCATTGACGCTTTGTTATTTTTGCTATCCTTCTCATCTTTTGATGACTCAATTACACAAATTTGTAATTCCTTTATCCGTAATTGAATATCATCTCTTAGCAGCTTTACCGCTTCAATAATAGTATCATCCAATCCTTGTAAATCAAAATTCGGAGATTTTAAATCGAGGCCTTCCAATGCGCTTACATACAAATCCAATGCATCACTTAAGTCACCACTTCGACATTTCTGCTCAGCACGCCTTATGTGCTCATAAACTGTGTTTAAGTCACTCATTTAATATTCCTCAAGATCCGTCAAATTCTAACTCGAATAGACCTAAGAAAACCTGGATGTTCATTCGATTGAGTATCAACTCTACCATGCATTGAGGTACTCCTTGAACTATTAACCGGCTCATAGGTTTAGTCCTCTGAAATGTGTGCTTACTTATATAGGTTATTAATGTGCCAAATACTCATAATGACTATCAACTTGACATTATTCCACAATACGATACGAACATACTACGATGTTACAACCCGTCGATTTTGTTAATTAAGTATAAATTAGTACAACAAGTCCTTGTACTACATTGCAAAAGAGATATATAGTACTTTCAGGCTTACTGATGATAATCGAAACAGATACATATTCTCGATAATTATTACTATTAATAATACAATTTTGCCATCCAGCAGGTACATATTTAACATGCAATTATATGTTGTTTTATGCCAATAACAGATCTATACTTTTGATCTTGTAGACACACGCTAGCTATCGCCTTCATTATCAAAACCGCCTATCATGATATCATCCTCATTTAGAATATCATCTAAGTATGTATCTTGTTCAGCGTTAGAATATTCTTCCATCATTCTGGTAATAACCTCTCTGGATTCTACGAACTCATCAAGGCCATTTTGAAATAACTGTCCTGACTCAAACTGGTTCAAGAAAGCACCTTTGTAAAACAGTTTGTCAAATGCTGATGCAGAACGTTCAAAGACTGAAGTAATTGCTGACGTGTTAGATAGCATCAAACCACTTACGCTATTTTCTCGCGACTCCAACGGAGGTAAATAAGGTGATCTTCTTCCTATGTTTACGTTGAGAGCCGATGTTGACCAAGATGGCATATTTAGCCGTTGTTGCATTTTCGGAAGAGCTCTCAAGATATGGTTCTGATCTACTTCACCTATCACTGTACTAAATACGTTAAAATGTGTAACCATGTCAGATCTTTGAGTAACCAAGGAATTGAAAGGATCTAACAGATCCAACAGTACATCATATGCCGTATTTTTTTTATATCTTTGACCGCCAATGATATAATCAGGAGTAAATGGTGTGAAATTGGGTGTTAGAAAGTGTAATTCCGGTGTTGGAATCAGTGTGGAAAAGATACTAGCCATTGAATTGTACATATAACTCGGAAACCTTAACGAATTGGTTATCGAGGAAAGTGCTGACGATATTAGTTGATTAGTGTGCTCATAGCTTGTATTAGGATCACGGAATGTTCTTGCTGTTAAATTTAGTAATGCATTATTGTCAAATATAATTGATGCATCGGCGTCTTCGCATAATCTCCTTAGAGTTAGCACAGTATTGTAAGGTCCCACCACAACTTCAGATTGCTTACTGGGGAATACTGAATATGTTGTAATAAAACTTTTTGAATATCGATCTGTTAAAGCCTCTAATAAACTAGATCCCAACCCTGACCCTGTTCCTCCGGCAACAGAATGAAGCAATTGAAATCCTTCGAAATTGTCTGTAGAATCCAATTCACGATCTATTATATCCATAATTCTATCCTGATTCTGTACTCCACGGTCATAACCAGTTGACCAAGAATTACCTGCACCTAAACCTTCAGAAGATACCCAAGTGTTTCTGGGGTTAAAAAGGTCATTGAATGAGCTTTGTACATCGGTTACTGCAGCTGGCTCAAGATCTATCATAATTGCCCTTGGGACATATCTGTTATTTGTTATTTGCTTGAAGAATGGATTCGTATCATCTTCACGAATATGTGTTAGATCGTCATTATATTTACTGTAGCCATCTTTGTCTATACCGTGCTCCTTTAATAATTGGTTCCAAAAGTATTTGCCAACATGATTACCACATTGACCCACTTGGATAGTTATAATCTCTCCAGTCATGTTTACTGTATATGAGCAAGGCAAATAAAACTGCTCTTTTACCTTACTTTTATAGTTCTGGGCTGTTTTTCCTACTCCTGTCTGATTCAATTAGCGTTAACACTAATAAAACGGTAAGAGGCCCCAAATGTGCGATATTCGCAGTCTAATAAAACGTCAAATATACTGGTTCACACTATCTATTTATGATTTTCTCTTAGTAAAAGTTAATGAGTAACAATCGACAATAGATTCTTATTTATTTGTGTTTTTGGTCTCATCGCGAAGTTTTCGCGAATCATCTCGGCTCATAATCAGATTACAAAAGATATATAGAAAGTGTAAAAGCATGGACTATTCTGACAGCTACAATATATATCAGTAAAAGTGAATTTGATTTATACATTGTTTCATTAGTGAATTTTATTAAATCATTACTTTGAATATGAAAAAGAAGTTCACTGTTTTCTACCTAATAACTTCTTCTGGAAATTACTCGATAATTTACTTGATAAATAATGATATAATTAGGAAGATAATTAATGGTAATGTCGAGCTTTTAGTTTTGTGAGCTGCAGAAGATTTTTGTCTCTTTGGTCTAAACATCATACTTCTCCTGTACCATTCCTCAACGTTTATTTCTTCGCTGTCATTTTCATTAGAATATTCTGAATTGGGGCTTTTCTCAAGAGAGTTCGTTTGCTTTCCTTTATTACCATAATATAGGTCTGTTCCAGAAGAACTACTGTTACTTAAATAAATGTCGTTGAAACAATCCCATTCTAGTGAGTTCTCATTATATCTATTGTCCCTCGAGGAGTTATAGTAAAATGTTGCCATTGACAGGTCTCTTGAAGTCAAATCGTTTATGTCCTTGTGAGACTTCCTAGTCAAACAATGATATATCCTAGGTAAGTGTCTATTCGCAGAGGGTTCAATTCTGATTACTTTGACATTAGCAGAAAAATAACCTTTTTCTAACATGTCAGGTGGATTATCCCAATCGACCAGACCTCCAGCCCACATTATTGTTCCAATTTCATTCTTTTCTGAACCACCAGGCCAAATTGCTATTTCCAACCTCATAGGCGAATCCGGAAATTTGTATACTTTCGCATTCGGATCCCAAGTATCTTTTTTGTATAAAGTTCTTACTACTACACCATCAATTACCCAATCCACTTTATCCTCAGTCCAAAATATCTCAAAGTTATGATAGTTAAGCCAGGTATTATCCTTAATTTCATGCTTTTTCATCTTTGTAAAATCCAATTCACCTTGATAGTAGTGATTTGTTTGAACTTGGTTCAGTTCGCTTCCTACAAACTCGAAATCCAACTCATCGCCCACCGCAGACATCAATACAAGGGCAGTAATTACACCACCAGATCGTGCTGTTTTCATTGTAACAGATACTTTTCCATATAAGAATGACCTCACTGATGCTACTAGACTGCCTGTACTCCTCTTTGGCATTGTAAGCTGAATCTCCGATGTAGTCGGATCCATCTGCGTCATTCCACTGTATATGAAGTCATAGTCCATCAACATTTTATTTGCTTCTGTTGCATCCTCAGTAATCAAAAAGTCTGAGAAATGAATCATTTTATTTCTCTTTAGTTCCATTTCTCTTTCCTTCATTCTAGCACCCTTTTTCAAGAAGGCATCTCCTTTCTGTAAATTACCTGAAGCTATTCGAATCAATTTAGTCCCTTCAGTTGAAAACTCTATAGCGTTATATGGGATCAGTACAGGACTCGGAACACAGCTATCCTCTCTGAAAGAATACTGTGGATTACACCCTCCAATACATGTTGGACCACTGCCACAGACTCCATAAGGCGAACAACATGGCCACTCAGCAGGACAGCTACCATCCCGAATGGAACATCTAACAGGAGTTTCAGGTTTATGTAAGTCTATTCCTCTCGAGAAATTAATCGAAAGTAGAAATCTAATTATTATCAATAGTTTCAATTGTTTTGCCATGGCTTGTTGACTGTCCTTCAGATATATTCTTTTTGTACTTGTTGCTCATAGAGCATTAATCACTGTACAATCAAATATAACCAATCGCCATAAATACAGAGCAATAAAAAACTTCAAAATCAACTACTACAATTAAAATTTTACCGATTAGTCGCAGTAGGTTTTTCAATAGTTTTGTGATCGCGCTTACAAATGACATAATTAGTGTTTTACCACAAAAAACATAAAATTGCAGATGAAGGTGAAATACATGAAAAACAAAATCTGGGGAATCATTGCGTACCAGCTACTTTTCCTCGTCGCTTGACTCTTTTTCCTGTTGAAGCAATAGCTCAGACCATTTCTGACTTAGCTCACGAATCCTTTCCGGATCTAGACTGGCATCAACAACATCCTTAGGAACATGGTTTTGAGAGTGCTCCTTAGAAGCAAAACGACCGATATTATTTTCTGTAATTAGCCTCAATTCATAGTCCCTATCTGGTTGTGCATTAATGTTAATGATCTCATTCCATGTGAATAACAATGGGTCAGTTTTCCTAGAAAATGGATTAATATCAATCAAAAACACCCTGTTGAAGGGCCTGGGAATGTATAGGTCGGTAACGAATGATTTATCTGGAAATTGTGGTACCATTTCATCTTCAACAAATTCATCAATTAGGTCCTTAAATGTATCTGTCAATTTGTCAAGGTAGTCATAATAATTCAAATCGCGTTGACTTACAGCGGCCACTTTTCCATCTTTAACAAATACTCTAAACTCTAGTGCCGGGTTAATTGCAAACCATTGCCTTAATACCAGTTCATATTCAGGAGTGGAAAACCCCTCCTTCTTATCAATACATTCATCGTATGCATGATTTAGATCATGTACAATATAATTAGAAGCATTTAGGAGTAGATAAATTTCATTCACCTCATTACATTTTGTAGTATTATTAGGTAGAATCCACGTAGCATCCTTAGGTGCTGACCAATTTAGTTTTGGTGTCACTGGACCTAACTCTACAATGATCTCTTTTATCTGATTGTGTAGTTCAGGGAAATCATTAAGTGGTTCAATACCAGGCTCATATTCAGTGGCTGTGTCTTCATCGCCTTCCCAATCACTATACTCATTGTCTTCAGTCCGTGCTACATCATCAGTATATGTCGAAAGCTCCGTACTAGACATAGGAAGTTTAATACCATCTTGTTCTAAATATTGAATAAACTGTTCTGGCAAAGGTTTAATTACCCTAGATTTAGGAACATGCTTCTTGAATTTCTCATACCAGAAAGAGAAAGCACAGTTATCTATCTGGGAGCAGGTAACTGGTAATTCACTCAATACTGCATACTCTTCTGACATAATTATACCTTGCTGAGACCTTTTTATGTTACTTACTGTGGTCAATCCAAATTGATATTCATGGTTAGTCTCAATTATATAGTTAGCTTAGCTCATCGCAATTTTTTGGCAATAATTTCGTCTTTCATTTTTCAAGTAGATCATCGAGCTCATCGCCACACCCTTTCTACGGGGTTATTCTGCACAGAGATATACCCTTACTTAAATAGAACTATAGCTATTGTGCACTTTATAGGATTAAAACATCAACTGATTTTTCAATATTAAATAGAATATAGTAAATGGAAATTTAATATCCAGTTTAATATTTAGACATTACTCTATATATCAATTATCCGAACATCTTGGATAAAGATTTTTTTTGCTTTTCTGTTTCCTGTTTCCTCTTCTTGATTGTGTCATTAATTGCCTTCGCAATAGCAGCATCATTAGGCTGGAAAGTGGTAGCCATTTCCAGGTCTGCTAAAGCCATATCTGTGTCATTTACATGATAATATGCAAGACCACGACGGTATAGAGCCTTTGCCTTTGCCTTTGCATCTGCAGCTTCAGCGTATAGCACTTCTGAACAAGCGACCATAACTGATCTGTAATCCTTGGATTTTAAAGCCGCAATGGCGATATTCAATGGAACGGTTACTTTAAAGTCGTTTATCTTCTTCATATCTTCTTCATTTAGGTCATCGGGGAAATACTCTTTTAGGAATTTGTCACACTTCTTATACTTAGCCAGAGCAACCTCGTAGTTTTGTTCCTTAAATTGTTTCGTACCAATATCCTTAACAGTTTCAATGGCCTTAATTACAGTCTCAACTTTCTTCAAGTCAACCTTAGCGTCGTCCTTCAAAGATTCTTCGTAGTTGTCACCAAACTCATCGGTTGGCGTTTGCTCTGCATCGGCTGGCACTTCATAGTCGTCAGGTAGTAATCCACAACCTTCTACTTTCACATCATGCATAGGCTTGTCTGTACCGTCCTCAGTCTGTTGCTTCTCAATTAAGCGGACTAGACGTTTGCCCTCGATAACTTCACCAAAGACAACGTGCTTCCCATCCAAATGCGGAGTTGGCACACAAGTGATGAACGCCTGGGACCCATTCGTGTTTGGACCAGCATTGGCCATAGACAGTAAGAATGGCTTGTCGTGTTTTATCTCAAAGTTTTCGTCCTCGAACTTCTCCCCATATATGGATTCACCACCGGTACCATCAAAGTTTGTAAAGTCACCGAACTGGATCATGAAATCCTTGATAACCCTGTGGAAAATAGACCCCTTATATGACAATGGCACATCTGGCTTACTCTTAGCCATGCCACTCTTACCCTCACATAGCTTCAAGAAGTTCTCCGCAGTCTTTGGAACCACGTCCTTGTACAGCTCAAACACAATACGCCCCTTTGGTGTACCTCCAATTGAGATATCAAAATATGCCTTTGGTCTAGTCATTGTTGTCCCGGTGTGTACAGCTAGGTTATGCAGGAACTGTATTTATAGTACAATTGCAAGCACAAAGAATAAGTGCTTCTTAAATATCCTATGTTTTGTATCAACTGCAGTGCATCCGGATCAGTTTTTTTTTGATCTTTTCCAGGCCCTTTTTAAATTGTCTCTTGTTGTGAGTTTTCAGTGCAATGACAAAGACAAATGCGATGAGATAGAAACTTCTAGAAGAGCTAGTAAATTGCAAAAGTATGTACAAGAATAGCTAGAGAATAAGTTACAGAGAGTCAAAGAAAGATTCTATAAAATGGGTTGTTTTTGTTTGTGTTGAAAATGGCCATGTCTTATTAGGAATCTCTATCAACAGTCTTGACACGGTCCCTGTTACCGTTGGACTCCCAACACTCTTTGAACTTGGCCATCTCGGGAAAACACTGTCGCCAGTCGTTCGTCTCCGCGTGGCACAGTTGCAATGCCAAGTTCTCAACGTAACACCCGGTGTCCGTGATCCTCTTGTCCCAGCTATCCCGCTCCGAGCCGTCCTGCTCTTCCTCTACCATCTCCTTGTATTGCTCCAACGCCTCCTTGTAGTACCGCGACTCAGACATCGTTCCTTTTTTGAAATATTGGCAATGGCACCATACACCTTGAAACAAGTTTCCCCCAGTTGTAACCTACCACCACCCACCAAATTCCTCTAAAATATATATATAATACCAGCACACATTGTATATATTGAACTGAATACCAGTTATCCCCTTATTTTCTCACAGAAGGGCATCCTTGGGGGACCGCTTTAAGACCTGATAGCGATCACATGAACAAAAGTTTCAGAACGTCCACAATGATATACATATACTTACACACGTAAAATCATATGATTACCGTACATAATATCATAACAAATAACGAATACACATGATCACATGTACATAACGATATAAATAGCTGGTTTCTTCGATTTTTTCGATTTTTTCGATTTTTTCTGAAATTTTTCCTTTTCGGCCTGTCCGCTTTGAAACTTTCCCGTCCTTTTTGTCATTCTGGCTTCTCGACTCTCGGTGCCCTCTTTGCTGAGCTCGCTGGCTCGCTGGAGGGAAGGGGGACAAGGAAGCAATTGGTCGATCACTAAAGTTGACTTTTTAATTTAATTTAGCTTTATCTTGGTATACTTGAACATAGTTTGACTGACAACAATATAGTAAGAGAACAAGAAACCCCCAATAATCTAGATGGTGAGAATCGCTGAGTATTCGCGTACCGCCACTTTTGCATGGTCCAATGACAGGATCCCTTACTTGGTCTCTGGTACCGCGTCAGGTACCATTGACGCTGATTTCTCTAATGAGTCCAAGCTTGAGTTGTGGTCCCTGCTAGGCACTGATGCTGATAAGCCCAGCCACTCTGTTTCCACAGATGCCAAGTTCAAAGATCTCGACTGGTCCGCTGATAACAAGTATATCGCCGGTGCTATGGACAATGGTGCCGTCGAGATCTACGAGTTCAACAGTAGCAAACAGGAGTTGAAGAAACAGGGCTCTTTCAAGAACCATTCTACCGTGGTCAGAACCGTGAAGTTCAACAGCAAGCAAAACAACGTGCTCCTGTCCGGTGGTAACTCCCAGGAGATCTTCATATGGGATCTGAACAAGCTGCTGGACTCTAAGGCCAACTACCAGCCATTGACGCCCGGCGTGTCCATGTCCCCTATCGACGAGATCCATTCTTTGTCATGGAACAAGTCCCTAGCCCACGTATTCGCATCCGCTAGCAACTCTTCCTTCGCCTCCATCTGGGATCTAAAGGCTAAGAAGGAGGTTATCCACTTGAGTTACACTTCCCAAAACACAGGACTGAAGTCTGACTTCTCCGCAGTCGAATGGCACCCACTGAACTCTACCAGAGTCGCCACAGCTACTTCCAACGATAACGAACCATTGATCTTGGTATGGGATCTAAGGAACTCAAACACCCCATTGCAGACATTGTCAGCCGCAAACAACCAAGGACACGGCCACTCCAAGGGTATCCTTTCCCTAGACTGGTGCCAACAGGACGAAAACTTGCTGCTGTCCAGTGCCCGTGACAGCTCCGTAATGCTATGGAACCCTCAATCCGGTGAAGCCCTAACAGAATACAACACTACCGGCAACTGGTGCTTCAAGTCCAAGTTCGCCCCACAAGCCCCAGACCTGTTTGCCTTTGCCACATTGGACGGCAAGAAGATCGAGGTTCAAACTCTACAAAACTATGAAACTACTCTGGACGAGGAAGTCTCCAAGACAAAACAGCAAGAGTCCGAAACTGACTTCTGGAACCACGTATCCGAAGAAAAGGCCGAAATCAAATCCACTGTGGTCCACTTACAAGCGCCATCCTGGTACGGTAACAAATCCGCCTCTGCCCAATGGGCCTTCGGTGGTAAATTGGTCCAAGTCACCAAGGATGGTAAAGGTGTCGAAGTCAACAAACCTGAAATCACCGACCTAAAATCTGACGACACATTAAAGAATGCACTAGCTTCAAAGGATTTCCAACCTCTGATCAACCAAAGACTCGTCAAGGTCGTTAATGAAACTAATGAAGAAGACTGGAACTTACTTGAAAAACTGTCCATGGATGGTAAAGAAGAATTCTTGAAGGAAGCATTAGAATTAGACGAAGAGGAGGATGAAGAAAAGGACCAAGAAGGAAAGGACGGCGACGAATTTTTCCAAAAGATAGAAAGCAACTTCCAACCTTCTGGCTCTTTTAAGATTGACAGCAACGAAGAATCTGTTATCAACAATATCCTGTCTGGAAACAACAGCAAAGCTGTATCTGAATTGTTAAAATCCGGCTCTATTCTTGAAGCATTCGTTGTTGCAGTCACCTGTAATGACGAGAAATTGAAAGAAGACGTCAAGGATGCTTATTTCGCCGCTCACGGAAAGGAATCAAGCTTATCTAGAGTCTTATTTTCTTCTTCGAAGAAGAATTCGGATGATATTGTCGAAAACTTAGACATTTCTCAATGGAAGTACATCACCAAGTCTATATACAACTTCCATGCTAATGACGAGGTAGAAAGAACAAACAAGCTGCTACAGTTGGGTGATAGATTACTGGCCAACAAGAACAGACAGGATGCTCTTGTCATATACATTGCGGCAGGTTCCCTAGACAAGATTGCCACTGTTTGGCTAAACGAGTTCTCTACTCTTGAGAACAAGATCAAGGATCAAGAAAAAACTATCTACGAAGCGCATATTGAATGTTTAACCGAATTCGTGGAAAGATTCACCATTCTATCTAACTTTGTCGGAAAGAAGCAGAAGATCACCAACGAGTCCCTAATTTCTAAATTTTTAGAATTTATCAACATAACTTCCGCAACTGGTAACTTCGATTTGGCTTTATTGTTTTTGGATATCCTTCCAGAAGATAACGAGTATGTCATTGCAGAAAAGAAGAGAGTGATGGTTGCATCTGGTAAGGTTGTCGATCAATCTCAATCTAGAAAGGGCAAATATGGCTCCCATGCGAACCTTGCCTCAGCTGGATTTTCTGGTCACGCCAAACAACCTGTTAACTTGCCTCCAACAGCTGCACCATTTGCTGCCCAAACAATGGGTGGATACGCACCACAAGCAGTTGGGGCCGTTCCAACTCCAGCGGTACCAGTTCCTCAAACACGTAATGCATCAGTTAGTATAAAGTCAAACCCTTACGGTCCAGCAGGTACCAACGTAGGTACGTCTGACAACAAGTTCAATGCTTATGCTCCTCCAACTCATACGCAAGTACCAGTAGCAACTCCAGTTACCTCCTCATTCATCCCACCAGCCAACCCATACTCAAATGTTGCGGCACAATCTTTGGCTATGGCTGCTGAACAAAACGCCATGTCTCCTAATCTAGCCGGCAGTGCACCACCAGTTAAGTCTCCTTCTGTCTATTCTGGTCAAACGCCTCACTTGAATAAGAAGGCAAATGATGGCTGGAATGACCTTGCGCTACCAGTTAAGGAAAAGCCTCAGCGTGCCAAACCTGTAACTGTTGCTCCTTCTCCAATATTAGCCCCTGCAACAAACGGAGCTGCTGCTGCTGTCCCAACAAAGTCAATTGGTACCGTATTCCCACCAACTGGAGGCAACTCTAGAGTTCCATCCAGCATGGTATCTCCTCCACCTCCACAAAAGAGAGCATCTAGAACACCATCTTTGATTAACATCGATGATGTTGTAAATGCCCGTCCAAAGGCCCATACCAGCATCTATGCTCCACAGACTACACAAGCCGGCCCAGCTCCTGTCGCCCCACAAAGTGACATTCCATTGGCTCCAACTGCCAACCCATATGCACCAAATCAATCTGTTGGAAGCACTCCATTGCAAAAGCCAGTGAATCCATACGCGCCACCAGCCCAACAGGCTGGTATTCCAAGCGCTGCTAACCCATATGCCAGCCAGATTCCATCCAAGGCACCAGTGAATGCCCCACCACCAATGAGCAGCAAGAAGGCACCAGTGGGTCCTCCACCAATGAGCTCAAGAAAAAAGGCACACGAGGGGAAGACTCTGAGCCACGAAGCTGCCAGTGTCCTTGACTCATCCAAACCTGTACAAACGCAACCAATTGCATCTGAGTTAAGCAGGGAGCCTGCTCCAGTCCCAACCAGTGCTTCGCAGACCCAAGTCCCACCTCCTGTCCAGGAGACCCCTGCCCGCAACACCATCTCACCAATAGACATGGCCGCCCCAGCAGTCGAACAAGGCATCTCCGCTGCGCAGCAACCAATCCGCGACTTCTTCAGCAGCGAGCTGGCCCGTGTCACTCCATTGACACCAAAGGAGTACAACAAGCAATTGAAGGACTGTGACAAGCGTCTGAAGATCCTGTTCACCCACCTGGAGAAGAACCTGCTGTCACAACCAACCGTGGACAAGCTACTGCACATCATCGAACTGCTGAAGGAGAAGAAGTACCACGAAGCCATGGAAGTGCACAAGGACATCGCCACCAACCACGCCGAAGAAGGCGGAAACTGGCTCACCGGTGTCAAGAGACTCATCAGCATCTCCGAGGCAACCGCATAGAAAACCATTATATACAATTTAAAAGCTACATAAAACCTTCTAATACATGTACAAAACAACTACTTCATGTGTAATCAGCTGTGCCAATAGCGCACCATACGCACAGCCCAAAGCATCCAAAGGACCCTTATTAGGCTATCCCCGATAAGCACACCACACGTCTGTAGTAATCAGATGATCACTGTCCCCTCCCTCCCATCAGGGCCCGATAGCCTTCCCGAATCGACACACAACCACCCGCACCAACAACCACAGTTACCCGATATGGAAATTTGCGGGGAGTTTTCTCACTTCTCCCCCCATTGATACAGGAACAACAGCGAGAATCTAAAAGGACTCAAATGAGCTAGAAACAGCCGTACAACTACTATTTTTTTTTCATCTCTCATCTCGTACCTCTGGTGTGCGTCGATCTCTTCGGGGAAGGATGGGGGGTGGACTGCTGTGGTCTCCTGCGGGATCTCCTCTGTCGGCGTCCAGTCAATCCTGCCAAGCCCGGGCTGGGGAGGAGGGCTATATAAGCAGAGGACTCCCTCAATGGGGGGGAATGGAATTAGCTAGTGAGCGTTCTTCATCCATGGCTGGAACTAGGCGCTTATTGACGGGTATTGGAGACTTAGGATAGAGGAAGATTTTGGCATAGGATGACGATCATATCGGAGGATGAGAAGAGTGTGGCCCGAGATAGAGAGGGTGTGTTGGCTCGGGCTATCAAAGTGGTAAACAGGAAGTTCAGGAGGAAAGATGTACGGCGGGAAAAGCTAGAGCGAGCGCTTAGCTGTGATAACCAGATGACGTTGAACTCTACGAATCTCTACGCGGCGCAGCAGCAAGAGTATCAGCGGAGGGAGGAGAATGATATAGAGGAGAACCAGGAGCCGGAGGGTGGTAATGACGATATAGACTACGACATCTCAATACTATCGGACGAGATGTCTACCGTGGACGACGCATCTCTGCTTTTTGCGGAGCCACCGCAGAAGCAGTCGCATATGATGTCTATAGTGGTGGGTGCGTTTGTTGCAGTTGGTGGATTTCTGTTTGGCTACGACACGGGGCTCATAAACAGTATAGTAGACATGAGGTATGTGCGGGAGAATATCGCGCCAAATCACGTTGGATTCACGGCGCAGCAGCTGGCCATATTGGTTTCGTTCCTATCTCTGGGCACTTTTGTAGGTGCTCTGTCGGCACCGGTGATATCTGATAAATACGGCAGGAAAAAGACAATTATGTTTAGCACAGCGGTGGTGTTCTCACTTGGTAATTCCTTGCAGGTGGGGGCACATAACATTCAATTACTTATTGCAGGCAGAGTTATATCTGGTCTAGGTGTTGGCCTGGTATCCGCAGTTGTACCATTATATCAAGCAGAGGCTGCTCATAAATCGCTGAGAGGTGCCATCATTTCAACTTATCAGTGGGCCATCACTTGGGGTTTGTTGGTGTCAAGTGCAGTATCGCAAGGAACACATAATAGAAATGACGCTTCCTCGTATAGGATACCCATAGGTCTTCAATATGTCTGGGCATATATATTAGCAGCTGGTATGCTATGGCTTCCGGAAAGCCCTCGGTATTATGTTCTCAGAGATCAACTAGACAAAGCTGCACAATCATTATCATTCTTAAGAGGAGTTCCTATCCATGATTCAGGACTACTAGAAGAACTTGTAGAAATAAAGGCAACATTTGACTACGAATCATCATTCGGCAAAACAACCTTCTGGGACTGTTTTAAATCGAATAAGAGTAGACCTAAACAAACACTTAGAATGTTTACAGGTATTGCTATTCAGGCATTCCAGCAATTTTCAGGTATCAATTTTATCTTCTACTATGGTGTAAGTTTCTTCAATAGATCTGGTGTCGAAAACAGCTACATTGTTTCATTAATAACGTACGCAGTAAATGTTGGGTTCAGTGTTCCCGGGATGTTCCTGGTGGAATATTTTGGTAGAAGAAGTGTGTTGCTATATGGAGGTGCGATTATGACTCTATCGAATTTCATTATCGCTATAGTAGGATCCTCGACACAATCCGTCGTGGCTAATAAAGTTATGATAGCTTTCATATGCTTATTCATTGCATCATTTGCGGCAACCTGGGGTGGTGTAGTGTGGGTTATATCTGCCGAGTTATACCCTCTTGGAGTCAGAGCCAAATGTACTGCCATCTGTGCGGCAGCTAATTGGCTGATTAATTTTGTTTGTGCTTTCATAACTCCTTACATTGTTGATACGGGCGAAAGAAGAGCATTGATTGGACCAAAGATTTATTTTATTTGGGGTAGCTTGAACGCTCTAGGTATTCTGGTGGTATATTTCACTGTTTATGAAACCAGAGGGCTAACCTTGGAAGAAATAGATGAACTATATACAAAATCACCCAACGGTATTGTATCAGCTAAGTGGAATAGGAGAATAAGACACAGAGAAAAAACATATGGCCACAAGGAGCAACAAAATAGAGATAGAAATCAACAAACTACCAAGGAAAACCTACGTAAGAATGTTGTAAATGAAGACATGCTAAGTGATGACCTAACTCCTCGCAATGACTCTATAAACACCCATCATAGTGTTGATTCTAATGAAAAGTATCAAAGTGAAAACACCGATAACACTTTAGCACCCGCAGTTAACGATAGGAGTATGATGGATTTTGGCAATGACATGATATTACATATATGTAATAGAGGTCCTCCATCTATCTCCACTGCAGCTAGTGTAGAAGAGTTTGGCGGAAACTCAACCCAAATGGAGAACCTCAGTTATAATGAAAGTAACAGTGTCGAAAAGAAAAAAGTGGGCTTGTTTTCCAAGTTCAAGCTGGGTTCACGAAAGTCTTCCATTAATGGGACTGAAGAAGACAGCAAACCAAAATCTCCGCAACTGGGTCAAGCCGAATTTTCTCCATCTCCATTAGATGTGAAGGTATCTGATGATGATCACAATGACTTCGTTGATTTAGGCAATGGTTTTGGTTTGTACAGTGTTACCAGAAGACTTTCCTCAGGAGTACCTGATACAAGTGACGAGGAATCTGCATATGATCTTGGTAATGCACCATCATCAACAAATACTTATAGAAATAGAGGTAACCTGGATTCAATAAACACGTATATGTCACAATTAATTCAGAGTAATACCTATACCAGCCAAAATACAGGGTACTCACAAAACGACAACGATCAGACGCAGCACCATCAATGAACATCGAGCAATGAGTTATAAGAACATCAGTTTTTTTTAATCTTGCCTGATTACGATATTGTTCATTTTAGACAATTAATTAAAAACAACCTTAATTTTTTCAGTGCCGACGAAAAACTGGCGATAATTTACAACCTAATGTCTTACTGATGTCAGATATTTAGGACCGTTCTTTTACAGACGCAATGCCATTTACTTTAATATTCTTATTATTTGAAAGCTTGAAGGTTTAACGACCATGAAATTTAATATTCAACTATTCTTTATTATAAATCAACTAATCTTTCACAAACTAATTTATATTCACTTCATATTCTAGGTATCTTAGATTCTTTCAATTTTCGTCTAATTAATATAGCATGCTCTTTTAGATGTTTTTATGTATTCATTATTCCTTTTGTTTGAGTAAATTTATCATTTTGGTTAACAATAAGCACACCAACTATGCGTTAAGTGAATTGTTGAAAAAGTATACAAAAAGGTAAGTATATATATATCAACAAGTTTTAGTAAAATCCGATAAAACACTGGTGATAGATCCCTGCTGTATAAATTCATGGTAATTTTAATGAACTGTTTTGTAGTCTTGACAATTGCCATGCTCTTTCACAGGCGCCTATTATCAATAAATCAGTGACCTTTTAAATTTACCCGGTCTTAATCTGAAACATGTTTTAAATCGAAACTGAATTTACACTGGTCAGCTAGATCTGCTAACTGTATCAGCAAACTAGTATAAATAGCAATCTACTTGATCACAGCTTTAATTATTAAACAGCTACTTGATCCATACGTGAACCCACTGGTTCCTGCCAAAAGCGACTAATTCTCCGCTGACAATAAAAATATACCAACAATCTGCGCCATCGTTGCAGTTAAATATCAGCTTTTATAAGTATTTTACAGTAAAGGTGGAACCAGGAAAAAGATTAGAAAGTATAATAACTGGCGAACTGCTGTTATTTGATTGGATTCACATAGCTTGAGTCATGGTAGAAATTAGAGATGACTTGGTCGAGGATATTGTTGAGTTAACCAGGCGGATACCTATCTTACATATAGAGGAATCCGGGCCCTTACTGGTTGATTTGGCACCAGAAAAGGAATGCTTAACTAACGGGAGTGCCAACACCAAGATCCGCTATGCACAAGCTATACTAGACTCAGTACTAACTGAATTTGGCGGCGGCAATAGCGGCAGCTCATTCTATGAGATACAAGTGCCAGATGGAGACGTTAAAAAGGGAAGGCTAATTTTCAGACAGTTCAGTAAATTAGAAAAATTTGTATATAAGATTCTTTTGGCTATTATTTTCTTTGTGTTTGGAATGCTCAGGTATGCACTATATCAGTACAATCAAATGAGGTTATCTTTGTTGCATCTGATATACAACCCATCCAGGATACCCCATTTGATAAGAAGGGATACTTTACGATTGAAAAAGATGCCTACTAGAGTTGCCTTTATATTAGAAGCCAAACCTATTGGACAGGTTGGGGGAGGACTCTATGGTCTTTTGTCAAATGCCGCAGAAGTGGTCTCCTGGAGTGTTTACGCTGGTGTCAAGGAAGTAATCTTATATGATATGGATGGTTATTTTCAAAAAAATATATTCCATTTGGAGGATGAAATATACAGTTCCTTAACGAACTATTCCAGCAGAAATAGCATTCCCAATTTCACGATCTATGTACCTCACAGCGGTAAAACATATAAGAGATATCACACGGGCAATAACGAGTCCCGTGAACATATCTCCATTACAGTTCTGTCTCACATCGACGGTAGACCCACCGTGGTCAACGTTGTGAAATCAATAATACAACTATGTAAAGAATCAAAGATGTCTGTGGGCGAGATATCTATGGAGTTAGTGAACTCTGTACTGACAAGATTGGTATGCGATGAACCAGATCTACTGGTGTACTTCGGCCCTACACTGGATCTCCAGGGGTTCCCACCTTGGCAGATTCGGCTCACCGAGCTGTTCTGGGAACAGGACAACAACCGAGTCTCTTACAGCGTCTTCATTCGTGCTCTGAACCACTACTCCAATTGCAAGATAAACCTCGGCAAGTAATGTATAGAGAATTAGCTAGATAAATGTCCAGGCAATGGAACTTCCCATACAGCAGCGTTACACAAATAGTTACTAGTTACCCTTTAATACTATATGGGAATAGTTCACTAAATACAATTTTTAGATAACACACATTATACAAATATAAATGGAATTGACATGGAACTGCTATTCAAATCATGTGATATATCACTATATATTCATGACGCGTAAACAGTAGAATATGGAAAAATGTCCCAATTTAAGACATTTCTTGCTGTATTGTCCTGAAGCTACGCGTACCCGTTATCCTGCAGCTAGACAATCCCCAGTAGCCTAAATGGAATGCGTTGGCTTTTGTCATGTCCTTTTTTTCTTTGCCCCTGAGAGACTGCAGTACAGCAGTGGGATCAATTTTCCCAATTAGGAAATTTCTTCAAAACAAAATCAAGGACATTTGGTGGTAACCTTTTAGCCACCACTTCGTGAGTTTTGCTCAAAATTTCATATTTTTTTTTTCACTTTTTTTTTGCTTTCTTCCATCCAAAGGACT
Organism: Nakaseomyces glabratus; assembly: GCF_010111755.1. NCBI lineage: Eukaryota > Fungi > Ascomycota > Saccharomycetes > Saccharomycetales > Saccharomycetaceae > Nakaseomyces > Nakaseomyces glabratus. The sequence goes on from NC_088960.1 coordinate 939,114, forward strand.
GGAAAATAATAGAAATTTCAATTTGTTATATAATTGCTGGGATCGAGTTTGTTGCTGAATAGTCGCTGATCGCCAGGGATCAAACACTGATAGCAGGTTTTCTTGAACAAACAGATTTAAGTGCCAAATTTTTTTTTTTTAGCAGGAATAAAAGAAAAAAAATAACGTTTACTGGAAATACTTGTAATAAAAAGGAAACAATAGAGACGAACGACAAATAATAAGAAATGGGTTTGTTTGCTTCCAAGTTGTTTAGCAACCTGTTTGGTTCTAAAGAAATGCGTATTCTTATGGTTGGTCTAGATGGTGCTGGTAAGACCACTGTTCTTTACAAGTTGAAATTGGGTGAAGTTATCACCACTATTCCAACCATTGGTTTCAATGTCGAGACTGTGCAATACAAGAACATTTCCTTCACTGTCTGGGATGTGGGTGGACAAGACAGAATCAGATCTCTATGGAGACACTACTACAGAAACACCGAAGGTGTTATCTTCGTTGTTGACTCTAACGATAGATCCCGTATTGGTGAAGCCAGAGAGGTTATGCAAAGAATGTTGAACGAGGATGAATTGAGAAACGCCGTGTGGTTAGTGTTCGCCAACAAGCAAGATTTGCCAGAAGCCATGTCTGCTGCCGAAATTACCGAAAAGCTTGGTCTACACTCCATAAGAAACCGCCCATGGTTCATCCAAGCCACTTGTGCTACTTCCGGTGAAGGTTTGTATGAAGGTTTGGAATGGTTGAGTAACAACTTGAGCAACCAATCATGAATCAGATAAAAAAAGGGAACAGAACTAAAAACTATAGAAAAAAAGCAATGATTCAACATTGATCATTGCCTCTATCCATTTTTTTATCTTTTACTTCCTGTTATTATAACATCGCATTGCTCAATACTATCTGAACAAAAAACTATTTTTCTCAAGCTAATTATTACTATTACTATTTTTATTACTCTTCTCACTCCATTCTTAATCTGAATTAAAAATATACTAGACTCCCATTCAGATCTTCATCGCTCTTTCCGCCCAAATTGTAACGCTCAGTTTTATTTCTACATTGATTCCAATATACCCGCTAGTTAATGATGTCAAATGCCAGCTTTCTGGATAAAGTCTACAACTTCATGAGCTAAGGAGGAAAATCGCCAAGTAGAACCTGATATGAAGAATTGATCCTACTCAATTCTCATAATAGGAAGGGAAAGTACTATACGAATTTCCGTATTAGAGATCACACCCATTGCCGGCTTTGAATATTACGGGAATCAATTATAAACGGGCCATTAATTGGTGGGTTCGATGGACGATTTCAGACATACAACAAAGGAACTTTATAAAAAACTACAACATATATATGTGCGACATTATCCTTTTTTTTTCTCTCTATCATATATATCATATATACAATAGTGTATCACTACGTTCTACAACCGTAAAGGAAATGAATAACTCACTGCTAGCAGTGTTTATATTTGATTAAGAATTAACCGAGAAAAATAGTCATTGATTCAATTTAGCCCTCGAAGTCATGCAATTGATTAGATGTATCGTAATCCCCTGCAATCTCTTCCATATTGACACCATTTGTGCACTACCTTAGAATGTGACACAGTGGTGCAATCTATCAACGACTTGATCATTTTCTTGTGACTGCTTTGGCACTCAGCCATAGTATTGCAACGGTTTCCTAATTTGGGTTGTTGATAACACCCATACACCATGAAGTAGTTAGTGTCATATGGGTACACCGTTTTCTAGACTAGGAGCCAAATTTACTAAATCAGGAAAGTTTCTTAATATATTTACCCTGCCGTAATCCTCATATCTTGAGATTGTAGGCCCTAAGTTGCGACTGAATGGCACTAGAGGTAGTTTACTCTAGTAGAATGTGTAATGGCCCTCTCGACTGTTTCTGGGACCTACGCCCCAACGTGGGCTCTCTACACCGAGCCAGGCTTCCGTCTACACAGTGCCCATCCCATTGGCAAGAGTAAACTCCTTACCTCGACCCGCACCCTGACCAGGGGAGCGGTTGGCACCACTTCCGGCCTGCCATCTCCACTTTCGCTTAGCACCGTTCCTACCAAGGCAGTAGGATGAGCAGCCTCTGTACCACCTCCCCTCTAGATTCACCCTTCACAGAATACTACACTCCTCATACCCCCCCATCATGGGCCCAACCGTAGTCTGCAACTACCATTGCCCTCCAGAGAGAGATGCCCAGCCTAACATCCCCTTTCCACGCCCACAGCAAACGCCGGCCTAGCTGAGCCTAGCTCAGCCTAGCTGGGTCCATCTGAATCTGCTTTGAGCCTAGGAGGGCCTAGCAGGTAAGCTGCTAGACAGAAAGACCCTCTCTCTAGCCGGCCTAGAGCATCCCACTAGAATGTTCGGACAGTTACCACAATCACCATGGACGACTAAATGTGGGCAGCAAACACCGCAACGATCCACAGGAGAGACTTTGCCTTCTACTGCAGTTTGTTACCAGACTCTCCCATCTGTGCGGTTCTTTCACTGTACCATTATCGAGCCTCTCTTCATCTCTTTTTTTCCACTTCCCAAAGAGAGTTTCAAAATTTCGCTTGTGGCCAGAGACAGAGCCCACCATTTGTGAAAAATTTCCCACATCATCACTTGTTAGCATAGAATAAGAGAATACATAGCGTTTCTATATAAGAATAGTATCGTTAATTTCAGCTATTTCTTAGTTGAATCACAGCTCAAGACAGTCGATTGTAACCAAAATGGTATGTTAACCTCTCACAAAATGAAATACACGCCGAATACTATGAGAAGACAGGAAAAGCAATAGCAGAAACGGAAAAACCTGACACAGCAAAGTTGTTGATGAAGAAGATACTTATGTGTTATAACGTGGAGCATATAATGATCATATTCGTTTCTAGTAGATCTATATGAGGCGATTACTGCTTTTCTCAAGTATGCTATGGAGAACCCATTTACTAACATGGAAATTTTTTTATTACCTTTTCACCTCTTACTTTGGGACATTTATGAACATATGAACAAAACGTCGAGTCAAATAAAATACATGGGAACATACGCAAACCGAAGAGTCGGATTACAAACTGGAAACTTTCATGGTGTACCTCTAATAGTTGACAGCAATAGATTTGAATATGAATAATTTCAGAAGATACTACAAGAATACACATTTGCACCAAACAACTTTTTATAAAAAACAGAATGACGAACAATAAAAGACGTATTACTGGGTTTGGAATATCGTACTACGGGGAGGCGTGTGGATATCCCATTGATATAATGTTAAGCAAGTCGATTTTTGATGTTTTTCAATTCGTGAATGTCTCCTAGTGTGAAGTTTAGAAGAAATATAATTAATATTAATACAGGCCGGTGTTAAAGCTTACGAACTAAGAACCAAGTCTAAGGAACAATTGGAAAACCAATTGTTGTCCTTGAAGAAGGAATTGGCTGAATTGCAGGTCCAAAAGTTGTCCAGACCATCTTTGCCAAAGATCCACACCGTTAGAAAGGACATTGCCCGTGTCTTGACTATCATCAACGAACAACAAAGAGAAGCTGTCAGACAACTATACAAGGGTAAGAAGTACCAACCAAAGGACATGAGAGCTAAGAAGACCAGAGCTTTGAGAAGAGCTTTGACCAAGTTCGAAGCTACCAGAGTCACTGAGAAGCAAAAGAAGAAGCAAATTGCTTTCCCACAAAGAAAGTACGCTATCAAGGCTTAAACTTATTTCAGGAAATAATTTAATCATTTTCAAAATACTCCCTTTTTTGTAGAAATAGTTATAATCTGGTAGGTATATCTTTCATAATCCAATACACAATCATACTATAATAATAACTTCTGTCATAAAATGACGAGAACTGTTCCATGGAACATAGTAACACCATCAATCTTGATGCAATATACTTTTATGCCTAATTAATATATAATTTTATAAGAGTGATACGAAATCACTTTAATTGCATATAATATGACTGGTAATCTATTTCTTCATCTTCTTATTTTTCTTGTATTCTTCAATTTTCTGCTTCAACTCCGTGTTTGGAATAACTTGTTCCAATTTCAATGGCATTCTGTTAAATGGATCAGTTGAGTCACTTAATAGATGTGCCTTGATTGTTGCTCTATCGATGTTAACCTTAGATGTTGGTAAAGTCACTGGATCTTTCATAATAGTGTACATTAACGGATCCAAAAATTCTTCGGGGGCATCTCCATATTCCATATCTTCTTCTTCTTCGGCGTTCTTCCTTTCCTCGGCTTTCAATGCCAGGTTCATTAACTTGTCACAGAATTCAGGTGATACAAGACCAATTTTACTTTGTAAAATATGCACCGCTCTTTCAAATAGTGCTGTATCAAATGATCTGGAGTCTCTTGCAATTGCACTTATGAACTCATCTTCTCCTGCAAGATTAACATATACAGTTGTCAACGCTTTTAATAATTGTTTGGGATGAAACGAGTACTTCTCAGGATTTTTTACCTTAAGCTCTCCACACTTAGGGCCAACTAATGACACGAGATTATAGTTCAACATACTTGCTAGACGGTCCACAATTTCGGAGCTACAGAAAGCAGAAGGAATATCAGCGGTAAAAATCTCGAATAACTTAAGAGACTTCCCGGCCAGACCACAGGATGATTTTGCTTGTCTTTCTGCAGACATCAGCTTACTCTGTAGTTCCTGATCATTTTCTTCCCTAGTTGGCTGATTACCTTTGGCTCTGTTTTCAATTTCATTTTGAATGTTATGAACATCTGCTAGACTACTTAAACCTTCATCCAAAAGGAAGGTTAAATCATTTAACATACGCGCAACAAATCTGATAAAAAAATCACTGTTCTTTTGTGATTGCCAAATCAATTGATTTTTGTACAGTGGTATCCTTGAATACAATTCCTCCAAAATAATTGAGATGCTGTATCTACTATTGAATTTATCATAAAATTGAGATGATGATCCTGTTTTTTCAACAATAACATAAAAGTCTAACAATGCGTAAAGCAAGTTTTCTTTAATAAGTTCGTCATGCTCAAATATTTCCATCATAAAACCAGGTGAACCATCAGTTAACGGCATTGCTCCAACACTAAATAGTTGCACCAGTTTACCCTTTAAATGTGGGTTTGAAACCAACTCTGGGCAACGTAAAATGGTAGTACCAAATTCCAGGAAGGATTGTAATCTTGGATTTCTGAACAAAGGAGAAGTTGAATATTGGGCAATATACAACGCATAATTGATTGGTCCTTCCACACAGAATTCTGGATAATATTTGAATGGGACTGGCGCATTCTTTCTTAAATATTCTGCATTATCGACATTTTCAAAACCAACTTGATCAGGTATCAAAGGCAACTTGAAAGCCTGAGCAGGATACTGGTGGTTAGGATCAATCACTCTCATTAAGAATGTAGAAGCACCACATATAAAGTCAAATACCTCTAATTGCATGTTACGGTGCGTAAAAAATCCTTGAAGAGCAGACCGTATCGATTGTGTTATCTTTAGTGTCTTTTCCATTTGTTTTAGTTGCATATTAGCAAATGAAGCGAACATATCTTGTGAATTTGCGGCTTCTTTAACTCTTTCAATTTCTTCTCTTAACCGTTTCAATTGTGGCGTTATCTTTTCATCATACAATAAAGTACCTCCTAGACCATACTGTAAATACGTTAAAGTTAAGAAAAAACAATCTGAAATAAAATTTGGTTTCATTTCAGCATCTTTTTTATTCCTATCATAAAATTCATCAGCCTCTTTGAAATCAGAGTTCAATCTTGTTTCCTGGGATAGATCAAGATATAGATTCAATGTGTTAAAATAGTTTACATCAATCTTATCAATTTTCTTGTAAGATACATCCAAAAATGGTTGCGAGAACTTTACTAAAATTAGAGTAATATTTGTCATGAAAGCATTAGAAGCCAGCTTATTTTGATTGGCATGGTCACCTCTTCGCAGATGGTTCTTATTGACAATTTGTGCAAAGTAACTGATCATATCAGATCTTGATTCTTCAGAACCTCTAATAATTTTGTCAATAACAAAAAATAGACGTTCAATAATGACTTTATGTTCTGCTTGCAAGGATTCATGAATAATCATTGTTTGTTGCTTAGATCTCTCCAAGTTGTCTCCATAATTTCTTAAAGCTACATTGGGATTTAAAGGGGATAAAGTTAGAATAGGGCCTAATATGGTTACCTTTTCGAATTCATTTGCTTTGCAATTATAGTCTGCAAAAAACCCCTCTACTTTAGTGAAAATTGCAGCTACAGGTTTAAATGTCAGGAACATCTCATAAATAGATAGTGTGTTGTTGTAAGTCATGGAGTCATTGATATCAAACATTGCCATGTCCTTAGTTAAATAGAACTGCAAATTTGTGAAGACATTTGTTAGGAATTCTAATAGCGATCCTTCTTGATTAGCTCTTTCAATGATCTTTGGAATGAAATTTGTGTAATCATCCACTTTCTCAATGATCTTTTTGATATAGTTCTTAAAATTCCCATTCATACAGAACTCTTCAATTTGAAACGCCACCAGACCATAGCCTACCAGTAAAGTTTCGATCTCGTCAAAGGAAGATTGTAGCTCCTTTGCATTTTTGTTTTTTCTTCTTCTGGTCAATGTCCTATTGTAACAGTTATTCAAGTATGCAAAAGGCTCCAACAATTGTTCGTTCTCAGTCAATTGAGCTAATATAATCCCATCGATATTCCGATCGATTTCATCCGAGAGCACGGTATACTGCGGGTTATTCGTCTCAGACCCAGGCAACTTCACCTGAAAGATATCCTCAATGATCAATTCCATTTCTTATCAGTACTTGAAGAGTCTTAGTATACCTCCCTTTCTTAGACCTGCTGTGAAAAGCCTCCAAAGCACACAAAAGATCAGATATCGGAATATTTGCAAACAAACAGTTGGCAATCCAGACACTTACCCAAAATAAAGAGCGACTAATGGTGTGTTTATACCCCACAACAACATGCATCTGCCATTATGGTCCTTAACTACTACTTTTGAAGCTGATTCGAAGTTTGCCTTCAGCTAGAATTGGTGAGCTCATATATCATATTAAACGATAAGCGACTACAAGCCGCATAGCTCATAGCGATGAGCTCTCAAGGTTTGCATCCAGATGCAAATAGTCTAATGGAACTAATATACTGTTAAGTCTATAGGCAAAGTACATATTATATTTTTGAATCTGGGTATATCATTCACTACTATGTAGCTTTTGATTCAGAATGTGGTTGTAGTCATTGTAAGATCATACCTTTCTTCTAGGAACCGGAGGATCTAGAACTAATTAAATTCAAATGCAATATGGATCTAGTACTGGGAAGGGTTGGGGCCATTGTGGTCGGTTATTTCTATACATGTCTATTACGATCCCTGTTATCAAGCTACTGTTTGAGGGTATTAGTTGACGATGCTATGAAAGAAATGGGGAGAGGAGTGCAAAGGGGATGTGAAAAGGGTGTGCAAGGGACAACTCGTTAGTGCTGATTACGGAGTTTCTTTTGGTGGGTTTCCATCTGAAGTCTTTTAGTATGTGTCCCGTGTGCATTTTAAACAAAAGACCCAGGAAAAAATGGCTTGTGTCAATTACTTGGGTACAATTTTAGTTTTCCTGTTTCAGGTTTGCGCAGAATTTTGGGTTCCCTTTTTCCTATCATGACTTGGACTTGGCAATACAACGTAGAGCAAGGGAATAAGAAAGACCCAAAGGGGGAGATAAAACGGATTGCATCATTTCAAATCGCCGTACCTATTTTACTTGTACTGTATGCATATCTAATAAATTCCTAATAACCTTAAAATATCACACAGATTGTTCCAATTGAGCTCCCAAAGGAAAAATAAAAAATCAAAAATCAAGAATCAGGAAAGATAAGTGTTAATCATTAGAAACTTATATCAATCTATACATAGGGGAAGGTCAATAGAGAAGTTTTTGCTTTGAGCTAGTACATATACACAATACACTTATTTTTTTCTCATTTGAAAGATACATCCATTGTCTTGATAGAAAGAATAGTGCGCTATTATTAATCTTTTTGTATTTTTTGAGGGTTATTTTTTACACGCAACATAATTGCTAAACAATTGTTATTTCTAAGAGTGCAAACAGACTTTACTTTTTGATATCAACATAGATAAAGTCGAATACTCAAATAATCTCCAGCAAGGAAAGGAATCAAGTTGAATATAAAGAAATTCACTAATATTTGATATCCAACAACTTTCAAGTATTTAGCCTTTCACAAGACATTGTATTACGATTTGGAATAGGGAGATATTAAGACAACTTATTAATAATAGTCTTTAAAGATTAAACATTGATCTTATTTTGCTTCAATCACACTCATTAAGTAAAAGGTTCAACCATGGAGGAAAAACCGAACGTGAGCAATTCTGAGAGTTCTAGTAAGAATGTTAACGATTTGGATTGCGAAGAATTGGGGTTATCGCCTGCAATGATCACAGCTTTATTCAAAAGACCACATGACAGACAATTCATTATCGACAAGGAACAGGCTATAATCAATTTTATTGATTCTAACCAAAATTCGTTAGAGCTACGCCCTATGAACTCTTACTACCGAATGCTTTCTCATCAAATTGCCGAGTATCACCATCTGAGACATGTCATCGCACGGAGTAACGATGTTAGCGTTATACTCTTTAAAGTAGAGGATACGCACAAGTTTAGGAACAAGAAACCCCTATTGAAGAGCTTGGAGCCGTTATACGTAACTGAAAATAAATCCACAGTATCAGAGGAAGAATCTAAACCTGCAAACAACTCTGCTGGAAATACCAAGAAATTTAAAATACTAAAAAGATCAAAGTCAAAGGATGATGCCATTACCGACAATAGCAGCCAAGAGAACATCCAATTAACATCTGAAACACCTGAAACCCCATTACAGGAGTCAAATAATTCTAGTTCATCTGCTTTGTTAGAGGAGCAGCGCTTGAAGAAAGAGGAGGAATACAACCAAATCAGACAAAATTTATTCGAGAATGTCAATGGCGATGAGGTAATTGATGACAACTCCTTGAATGATGAGGATGATGGTGTTCATACAGACCTAAGTGAGGTTTTCGGAGATGTCAAGACCAACAATGATTCAGAAAATCAGGACACAGCAAATGGTAAGGATGAATCAACTTCTGCACCATATTATAGAGTCAAAATCGTGCAAGAAAAATTTGGTGGTATCAACGATTCAAAGAATGGTGCATCTCCACAACCTGATGAATTCCAGACATCTCGAAACAGTCTTCTGACAAACCAGGAATATCAATATCATTACAAAGGATATCAAAATAGAAATTCAAGAAGATCCTTCCATAGCAGTAACAGCGCAAGCAGCTTGGGTAATGACATGAACCCTGGATATAAATCGAAAAATAGAAGTGGCAGCTTTACCAGGCGTAGCAGTAATAGCAGCATTAATAGTAGGAGATCATCCTATAACAATAATTCTGAATATGGAGGCCTACATTATGGTAAATATATGCAGCAAATACCACAAGGAACTCCCGCTGGTTTTCCCATGCCTTACATGATGTATCCGCCACACCAAATGATGCAGTATCAACAGATACCACATTTAGGAATGTTTGCAGGTGCAGGTACTATACCAATCGATGGAGCTGGCGTGCCATTTTCAACATCAGCTCCGTATATGTACCCAATACCTATACCACCAACTACGGATGGAATCAATGTGCCTGGAAATGCTGCTGGCAGTATGACGGCCAACTTTACACCCTTCTCCCCTTCCTTACCAAATGGAGTACACATGAGCCCTATAATGGTGCCAAGTGTTCCTAGGTACAATCTAAACTCAACTAATCACCGTTCACATTACAGTAGTAATAATTCTGAGTCAAAGGGATATACAAGAAACAACAAGTATCAAAAGAATTCGTATAGGAATAAGATTACGACGGAGGGTGGTAGTAACGAATCATTCGACGGATCTGAATCAGAAAAAAGTATCGACAATGGCAGTAATAATAATGATCGTGAGGGCAACGCACCCAGTTATCGATCTAGAGGCAATGAGAAAGGAAATTCTGTGTCTGGGGATAACTCTCCAAAGGGGGAAGATATACTCTCATTAAATCAGAACTTGAAAACACTATCAATTTGATCGAGAAACGCTTAATAGATAAATAAATTTAGCAAATTCTATAGTAAATATAGGACATGTCACGACCGAAAATAATAAGACGAGCACCTAAGATACCTCAATGGGGCATGATGCACTCACTCTCTTCAATTCTAAGAATAATGCCACTACAAAGGGATTATTTTACTTTTGGAACATTGTTCGTTATAAAAATTAACTAAATGTTTAGCTGTATGAATACTTACATAAATCTATTTCAAGCCACAATAATTTAATTGTGAGGGATATCATATTCTCCAAATTAGATGATTGACTTCTATAGGAAAGAGGAACAAAAAAGATGAAGACCATAAATCTAACAAACCCAACAAAGTACTTCTTGTATCATACTTTCACCATAACTGTCAACATGATGGACGCCTAATTACAGTATGGAAGATAATGCAATTCTAAGAAACTTAAAAAATCTATTTCTTCACAATTTCGACACCCCAGTTCAAAGTTAGATGAGTTGTTTTGTCATCATCAATAAATTTAGAGACGGCACTGTAGTTACCTCTAGCCAAGAACCCACTTGGGGCCTCGCTTTCAGGCAATTCCACTTCATAGAAAGGCTTTTGTTTTGTGTTTGGGGCATATGATCCTAAATGATCATCAATTTTATCCACCGCGATCCCTGCCTTCTTAATATACTGAACATATCTAAGCCCTGTAATGATTTCATGCTGGACTTTAAAAGTGATACGTAACTTATAAATGGACTTTTCCTTAACTTTGTAACGCTTCGAGGCCAGTTCTTTTATCGTTGTCTCATTGGTCAAATCAAATGTAATTGGCTCTTTCTCTGTATCCACCAACAATTGAATCTTTTGTATCACAACTTTTCTGGTGTCGCCAGGAAACTCCAATGGCAGAACATCAGAGGACAGTCCCAAAGATTCCTTCCATTTAGCCAGGGACTCATCCTCAGCATCTAACTTCTTGTATTCATCAACAGTCTTCTTCTCAGAGACCTTGTACTTGTCATCATTAGTACTCTCTTCAAAATCGTTGAAATCTGGTTCACTCATCCTACCACGGCTATATTTTATACAGATTGTATATTACTTGATATGCCATACAGCAAATGATACAAAACAATTGATCAATCCAGAAGTATCGAAATAATTGGTATCCTCGAGGCCTTTTGCCATTATACTATATTGATCCGGCTCCCTCGAAGGGTTTCAAACGAAATTTCGATTTCTGATCCGTTTGTGCGGTGAAAAGCGTATTGGGAGATAGGCGTATGCCATGACACAAAGTAATATACATAACTGCGCCCAACTATACGTGAATATTTAATTATTTGACAGTGATACCAATTGCGTCAGCTGTACAGTATATGTGCATAATATAGTTTGGAATTTTCTTGAATTTTTGGTAATTTTTGTGGTCGATTTGGTGCGATTTTCAATGAGTGAGGCCTCAAATTTATTATTGGTAGAAATTTCAAATAAGTAATTTTAGTATCGAGCTCAATAGTGACGGAACTAGCTCATAATTATTATTCAGTAAGCCTTTCAACAGAATTTGAGTAACCATTGTTTCAGTAATGTCGAAGTTTGCTCGGATCAACCTAGAAACAGCAAGTCCCTTAGACCTTGTATTCAATCTCGATAGTAACGATTCACAAAGAGGTGTAGATGGTACATTGGATCACGGTTTGTCCAAGAACAAGTACTTTTTACCACAAGATGCTAACGTTTCTAGCGTCAGAGAATTGGTGATAGATTCTCAGAGCAAAAGAAAGCTGCGCCTAGGAAATAGATTTGTGGAGAAGATGGAGGATAATTTGGTAAAATGGAGACCACCGCTATCCTCCAATAGAGGAACTGTAATGGCAATAGAGGGTAAACATCCTTACCAAATTGCTGCTGAGATTTATGCTCCTAATTGTGACCCAGAACTCTTCAGAACCGCCGACCAGAACAACGGAAATGCTACACAAAGGCAGATGAGCCATACAATGTTTGATTCTTTTACACATTGGTGGAAGGAGAACGCAAGAGGTGCCCTTGAACTACGCAGACAACAGTTTGAAGAGGAGATACTGGGACTGTCCGATTTGCAGGATATGGACCAAGTGGTAGAAGTCACCGTGGCACCAGCAATAAAGGAAGAACCACAACTTGAGGATACAGGAATGAATACAGAAACGCAGAGTGCGCTAACGAACAATACCGCTGAATTGGCTAGGCTAATATCTCAAGAAGATGAGCGCAGGCTAGAGATAAGTGACTTGTCAAACTCAGGTATATCATCTGGAGTGTCTTCACAAGGAACGTTCCTGGCTAGACCAATAGTTAAGACACCTCCTGCTGCTGTGGTCAGAAGAAGACAGCAGTTACAGCAGGAATTGAAACGTACAGGAGCCGTTCCACAGATATACGAAGAAGTTTACAATGCACCCGTACCGGTAGCTTATCTGCCCGTGTCAAATAATGACCCAAGATACTCTCAACAATTATCACAGCGACAACGAGAGCACGTCAGCCAGAATGATGGTCCATTATGGTCTTGCAGCCAAACGGATATAGTTTCAAAATTAAATGAGTGGTCAGTGGCAATAATGAACTGCTTAACTCCAATTACCCAGGATCACATAAACCCATAGTCCTAAAGGAACTCTACGTAGTACAAGTAAAAAATAAAATCATGACCAGTATTAGCCAGAAGGCAGACAAATCTGGAAGATGCAAAAAAAGGCCTTTGTACAATAGCAGGTACAATTAACAGGCAAAACCAAACCAAATGGTCTTGTGTTATATTCGAACCATCCCAATCTCTTGGTAAGCCATTGACAAGTTAATCGAGCTCATCGCTGTTTTCAGTTGATTTTCTCTGGTTTAGCTTTAAGCACCCTTTAAACTGGAAAATTAATTAAAAATTCCAAATTAATTAAAATTTCCAAATTACATTTTAGAGTTACAAAATCATAAAGTGTTTAGAATTTAGTATCAATAGAGCATATTATAATCTCATTTTTTTATGACTAGAACGTATATCATACATCTGACACAATAACACCATAGTTTTTTATTTTCCTGAGACTGAGGGCCATATCGATTGTGGAGATAGTTTATTTAAGTCCTTATCATATTGTTTTGTATCAAAATTTAAAAGATATCAGAAAGGGTTATTCAAGAGTAATAGTGTCACCGGGAGTAGAAGATACCATTCTGACACAAAATGGAGCGCATGGTGAAGGATGTTGTTGGACATCCCCAGGATCCTGATGAGAGATCAGATAACAGTGTGTCTGATCAGCCCAGGGTTGATGGTGGGAAGCAAAGTAATAAGGGTAACGTGGGCCATGGAAATGGGGTGAGTGATCATAAAAGACAAATGGTTTCTTTGAATCCGTATGGTCTATATCCAAGTACAGTACCGCCATTTGTACTTGAGTCAGACTTTCGAAGACTGCATGGCATTAACGATGATTTCAACGACAGAGAGGTCAGATGGGCAAATTTTATAGGAAACGTAGGCTCTAATGTTGCCTACTCTACAGAACAACGTCTACCAAGTCGGGGAATAGCAAATAATGCTACTCTCCGACACAATTATTCGGTCGGTAACATAAAGGATCAGCCAAACAGACATATTGAAGACATAATTGACCCACTTGTCTCCACAGGTAACAATTCAATCAACGAGTCTGCTTCTCTAGACCACGAAGAAATGGAGAGAAAAAGGAAGATCCAGGAAGAGATACTCTATGATTTAGACTCGGAATGGAAAGGTGGCGAAAGATTAGATGCAGTATTCAATTTCTCTGTCAACAAAGACTTCGAATTTAAGAACGAAAAGGATAGAATAGACTGGGTGAATTACATCTCAAAGGTCAAGAATGCATACTACGCACCAAATAAAGAATCAAGCGGTATAAATGACGAGAGCTCATCAAGTCTATCTCAACAACAGGAGGGTAACAGAGGTGATCGTCAAAATTATGACTGGATAGAAGAATTGAACAAGGAGAAAGAGAAGTGGAAGAAACTCAAGCAAAGAAAAATCCAAAAATGGAAACCTGCTCTATCTAATCTATTATTCTACAACCAATACCTGCCTCTTGGGTTCCGAATAGTTATAGGCATACTTTGTCTCATATCGTTGGGGCTATCTGTACGGATATACCAGAATTCAGACTCCTCAATAGAACAGGTTGAAGGTGGTGGTGCTGACTTAGATACAGGTATACCGCAACAAGCAAGCACAATAATGGCTATATGTGTAAACACTATTGCCATAGCATATACATTTTACATTGCAATTGATGAATTTTCTGGTAAACCATTGGGGTTGAGAAATCCATTAGGAAAATTGAAACTCATATTGTTGGATCTGCTATTCATTATATTTGCCAGTGCTAATTTAGCCCTGGCATTCAATACAAGATTCGATAAAGAATGGGTATGCACTGGATTAGGAGTCACAATTGCTGAGGAGGAAGTTTACTATCCAAAGATACCATACATATGTCGAAAACAGAAGGCCCTGGCGTCATTTTTATTTGTACTTCTCTTTGCATGGGTTGTAACTTTTTCAGTCAGTATAGCCCGTGTTGTAGACAAAGTACATTCCAGCGCAACAAGAGATTGAGATGCTATAAACATATCCACATCAAAAGTGAGGTTACAAGATATGTCTAAATGTGCATCTTATATAAATGTTTATCAAGCATACATAAAGCCCCCTACAATTGCATACATATATTCACGTTATTATTATTATTTTTGGTTCTTATTTGTCTTCAATTAACATAACTCCTCTATCGCTGAACCAGCGTAGTTGAAAAAAAGTGCTGTTAATGTTAATATAGCATCAAATGTATATCACCAGATGGTTTATATAAATTTAGCAACTTTATTGGACTACTAACCGGTAATCAAAAGACAATAACCCGAAGTTATATACTATTACCAATGCCAGACCATCATAACAAACGATGGTATTTCGAAGGAAATTTTTTGCGAAAAGTAAATAATTCAAGCAAACCTGATCTCTGCGAATAATAGCAATGAAAATACAATGCTGGTTGTAAAAATTGCCCTTATTGTACTCTTCACAACATTCTGAGTTGTTACATATAGAAATCAGTAGCTCCTATCAACTATACTTTTGAAAGTAACACGACTGGGATTGGGGATTTGGATTTTTTTCATATTTAGAGCCAAAAATTTCACTGAAAAGTTACAACATAAATTTTGGTTTGATAAATATATCTGACACTTGCTATTGTGTGAACCTGAAGCAGGAGAAGTGAGTTATATATTGCTAGAACTCTATTTTGTCTTTTTTCATTGAATCTGTCACGCTATTATCATTACCAATTTATCCCCTGTTTTTGCTTGGAGGATTTGGAACACCCAGAAGCTACCTTGAGTATACAAACTGACAGCCGATCATATTAACTCCATATTGATTACACATTTAAGTTTAATTCCTCATTGATTCTACTGTATACATTCTTCTAATCGGAAAAACATGTCAGAAAACTTGCCTAGATCTGATGATCTAGATGCCACCTGGAATTTCATTCAACCAGGTATCGATCAAATCCTGGGAAATGACAGTACTGAAGTAACAAATAAAAAGGTACAGAAAATTTTATCACCAACAATGTACATGGAAATATACACAGCTATTTATAATTACTGTGTTAATAAATCTCGATCATCAGGACATTTCAACGCTGATAGACAACAATCTGGAAGTTCTGGCCAATCATCTATATTAGTTGGCAGTGAGATATACGAAAGATTGAAAAAGTATCTCAGACATTACATATCGAACTTTAAAAAGGATAGCAACGAGACATTCTTACAATTCTATGTTAGAAGGTGGAAAAGATACACTATTGGAGCAATCTTCCTTAACCATGCATTTGATTATATGAATAGGTATTGGGTGCAAAAAGAAAGAAGCGACGGTAAAAGGCATATTTTTGATGTAAATACACTTTGTTTGATGACATGGAAGGAAGTTTTATTCGATCCACACAGTGATGAACTTATTACTGAAATTCTTGATCAGATTACTGCTGAGAGAAATGGCGAGATAATCCAAAGAGATCATATAACAACCTCAATCAAGTCACTGGTGGCCTTAGGTATTGATCCTCAAGATCTAAAGAAGTTGAATTTGAATGTTTACATACAAGTCTTCGAAAAAAAATTCTTGAAAAAGACAGAAACTTATTACCAACAATATTCAGAAGATTATTTAACAACTCATTCAGTTACAGAATACATTTTCAAAGCCCACGAAATCATATCTCGTGAGGAGAAGGGAATGGCCATGTATTGGGACGATCATACCAAAAAACCATTGTCCGAAACTCTAAATGAGGTATTAGTTAAGAGTCACATTGAAAAGCTCGAATCCGAATTCATTGTCTTGCTAGATTCTAGAGACAATAGTAAAATATCAGCTCTTTACAGTTTGATATTGCGTGACTTTTCTCTTCTCCCCAGGTTGGCTAATGTTTTTGAAGAATACATCAGAAAAAGTGGAGAAAATGAAGTTTCCCAATTAATATCTGCACATAAGGCTGCTGTAATGGAAGCTTCTGCTGATGGAAATGGTACTAAAAAGATGGCAATGGCAACGACACAATCTTTACCTCCAAAAGATTACATCAAAGCACTTCTTAAGGTCTACAATACTTTTAAGAATATTGATAGGGAATGTTTTCCAACCGATCCTCTATTTGCAAAGGCTCTTGACAATGCTTGTAGGGCATATATTAACATTAACGAGTTTGCCCTACCAAGCGGATCTTCCAGATCTGCTACATCTAAAACTTCAGAAATGTTAGCAAAATATAGTGATCAACTATTGAAAAAGTCAACAAAACCCGAAGTTGCAAATGATATGAGTGATGACGACATTATTACGATATTCAAATTTATTACCGACAAGGACGCATTTGAATCTCATTACAGAAGATTATTTGCCAAGAGATTAATTCACGGTACTTCTACATCATCTGATGACGAAGAGTCCATTATCAAGAGACTACAGACAGAAAATAGTATGGAATACACTGGTAAGATAACCAAAATGTTTCAAGACGTTCGCTTATCAAAAATGTTGGAAAGCGATTTTGATGTTATGATTAAGAGTCAAAGTGACTACTCTAGGGAAAAGTTCCCAGAACTTCAACCATTCGTTTTAGCAGAAAACATGTGGCCCTTCTCATATCAAGAGGTGGACTTTAGGTTACCGGAGGAGCTTGTGGCATCTCATAAGAAGTTAGAATCTATGTATATTGGAAAGCACAACGGTAGAATATTGAAATGGTTGTGGCCTTTATGCCGCGGTGAACTAAAAGCAGATATTGGTAAGCCTGGCCGTGTTCCATTTGTATTCACTGTTACTTTATTCCAAATGTCCATTTTGCTGCTTTTCAATGATAAAGATGTGCTAACATTTGAGGAAATTCAAGAAGGCACTAACTTGAACATTCAAAACATTGCGTCATCAATGGTACCATTCATTAAATTCAAGCTAGTTCAGCAATTACCTCCGGGTTTAGATAATCTGGTAAAAGGTGACACACAATTTAAATTGAATAGACCATACAAAGCAGTAAAAACTCAAATTAACTTTGCTGCAGGTGTGAAGAACGATATCCTAGGCACCATATCCAAGTCATCAAATTCAGTTAGCAACGGAGTTTCTGGTATTTCCGATGAAAAATTGAGTGAGAGTGAAAAGATCGAAAAAGAACTGAATGCAGAAAGACAAATGTTCTTAGAAGCATGTATTGTCCGTATCATGAAAACGAAGAGAAACCTACCCCATTCTACGCTGGTCAACGAATGTATTGCGCAATCTCATCAAAGATTCAAAGCTAAGATCTCGATGATAAAACGAGCAATTGACAGCCTGATTCAAAAAGGTTACTTACAAAGAGGCGAAGATGGAGAATCATATACATATCTTGCATAGAGAAAGCGAAGAAGATATATCTAGTTTTTCTCCGCACTCTTACCCATTCTCATTTTTTTTAACTCAGCATTTTACTATAGATTTTTTTTCTTTCTTATAATCAAGTACATAGAATATATGCACATAGAAACAAAAAAGATAGGCAAGTTATTATTCAGACGCATTATCATAAAAAACTTTATTTATCTGTTAACGAAACAAAATTTAGCGCTATTTCTCAAAGGATTGTAGCAGCATCATGAGAAAAATATCGTCAATCGGAGCGAAGTTTATTACGTCTACACAGGTAACAAGGGTATCTGTGTATTGAACCTCGGATTGAACCGGCATATTCTCACACAAATGAGAAGCTTGAAATCCCCACGGATCCTGCCACACCCCCAACAATTAAAGTGACTAAGAAACAACTCTAGACCCTTGTTACTTATTTCACTCAAACTTGTACGTGCCCTGCTAACACAGTTTACAGATAGGAGTCCATATGACTGCAATTCCACACACCTCGAATGGCTCTTATCCTCTCCCCTCTCCAATAGAAGAGACTTGAGCTAAGAAAAAATTTACATCGGAATTTTTACAGCTGTGTTGGTTTCATCACTACTTTGCAAGCCTAGTTTTTACCACTTCCTCATATGGTTATGACTCTTTTCCTCATCTTTTTGGTGCTTTCATTTCTTTTTGCAACGGTTTATAATTTTTACCTTCGCAATTTTCTGATTTTTTTTTGCAAAAATATTTTCACAATTTACAAAATGCACTAAAAGTCCGTAGAGAAGTGGGATCAGTTATTATTCCTTCACTTACTAACATCGATACATTTCGAATCAGCTATTTCATAGTGGTTTATGCTATTCTAATCACACATTTTGTTACAACACTTCCTTCAATACACGATTGTAGTTGTTGTACGTATCCATATAGTCGACTCATTTGCGTCGCCTTCTCTTGCTTTTAGCAACAGTCGTTCTAGTTTTTGCAAGCTTCTGACTAATTCCTAAAGGCAAGTATAAATACATGCCGTTTCTTGCTGAAACCATATGTTATCTCGTATCTATGTTTCATTACACATTTTTGTAACAGCTATTTCAACTGGTGAAATACTACAAGTAAAAATATATTCTACCTAAAATATTTTTGCTGAACAAAGAATATTAAAGATGGATCAATACCAACAAGTAACTGAATCAACTCCAACTGTGGAGACAAGTAATCCATATGGACCAAACCCAGCTGACTTCTTGTCCAATGTCAAGGAATTTCAACTGATTGACTCTACCTTGAGAGAAGGTGAGCAATTTGCCAATGCTTTCTTCGACACTGAGAAGAAGATTGAAATTGCCAAGGCCTTGGATGACTTCGGTGTCGACTACATTGAATTGACCTCTCCAGTGGCCTCTGAGCAGTCTTTCAGAGATTGTAAGGCTATTTGCAACCTGGGATTAAAGGCAAAGATTCTTACCCACATTCGTTGTCACATGGACGATGCCAAGGTGGCCGTTGAGACTGGTGTCGATGGTGTTGATGTTGTCATTGGTACTTCCAAGTTCTTGAGACAGTACTCCCACGGTAAGGACATGAATTATATTGCCAAGAGTGCCATTGAGGTCATCGAGTTCGTTAAGTCAAAGGGTATTGAGATCAGATTTTCCTCCGAAGATAGTTTCAGAAGTGACCTGGTTGATCTACTGAATATTTATAAGACTGTCGACAAGATCGGTGTCAACAGAGTTGGTATTGCTGATACTGTTGGCTGTGCTAACCCAAGACAAGTTTACGAGTTGGTCAGAACTTTGAAGTCTGTGGTCTCCTGTGACATTGAGTGTCATTTCCATAACGATACTGGTTGTGCCATCGCTAATGCTTACACGGCTCTAGAAGGTGGTGCCAAGCTAATAGATGTCAGTGTTCTAGGTATTGGTGAAAGAAACGGTATCACACCATTGGGTGGTCTAATGGCTAGAATGATTGTCGCCGCTCCAGAATATGTCAAGTCCAAGTACAAGCTGCACAAGATCAGAGACATTGAGAATTTGGTCGCCGAAGCTGTTGAAGTCAACATTCCATTCAACAACCCAATCACTGGTTTCTGTGCCTTCACACACAAGGCTGGTATCCACGCCAAGGCCATTCTTGCCAACCCATCCACATACGAAATCCTTGACCCACATGATTTCGGTATGAAGAGATATATACATTTTGCTAACAGGCTAACAGGCTGGAACGCCATTAAGTCGAGAGTTGATCAATTGAACTTGAACTTGACAGATGACCAAGTCAAGGAAGTTACCACTAAGATTAAGAAGCTGGGTGATATCAGACCTCTGAATATCGACGATGTTGACTCCATTATCAAGGACTTCCACGCTGATCTAGCGACACCAATGGTCAGACCAACCGAAGACGGTGCTGACAACGAAGAGCCACTACAACTTGATGAACCAGCTAAGAAGAAATCTAAGCTATCCCAATAATTGAGAACATCGTAAAGGGAACATTTGTATTTATTCTCATTATTTCTTATTACCTTTTATTTCTCTCAAAAAGACCACAAAATTTCCGGTATTTTCTTTTATTCTAATATCCACATAATTATTTAGATTGCATAATATACATTTTAAGAAACACATTCTTCACACTCGGTAAAGCTGTAGCTCCTACTATGTTTCATCGCATATTATGTATATTACAAGTGACTCAAATTAAAGAGAGCCTTATAATCATCACGCAGAACGACGTATGAGCTGGAGTCACTACTGTCCTTTTCTTTGTTTTCATCCCCTTAGAGGGTTTTGGTTCTTCCATTGTTTAAATAGAGGGTACCTTTAAGTCATAGAAATGATCCAGAGTTTGCTATTCCTTAATCAATGCCAAAGAATACTCTGAGAAGTAACGATAAGTTTCAAAGCATAAAAAAGATGTTAGCTGCACGTACAGGATCTAGGGCTATTTTGAGGATACGTCCACAGGCTGTGATAAGACAATACTCTGATGGTTTCATGGCCACTGGCAATGGAATATTTGACCAAAGAGAAAAGGCCAAAGAGGACTATTTCATCAGACAGCATGAAAGAGAGCAATTACAAAAGTTAAAAGAACAACTCGAACACCACAAATCCAAGGTCAAGGATATACAGGAAAAGATCGACAAGTTGTCCAAGAAATGAAGTCAATTCTATGATGAGCTGCTATACAACATGACCTATACAATAAACCTGTTTTCCCATGCTAATGCCAAAATATTCACGAAGAACATCCAAATATATACACACACATAAAAGAATATATATTCAATATAAAGAATTACCTGATTGCCAAGGGACTAGTACAAACCGTATAACCTACAAATATGCTAACTCTCACTTGTGAGAATGTGGCTATTGCTGACATATTCTGGCATCGATTATAACTCCCAAATTGGTCTCATCTATCAAATGTCTTGAAAGTGCAGTGCTTTCAGTGAGAGTTGAGGCATTACCTTTCCCATTGTCTTCCATATACCAAAGGGTCTAGAACATGAAAAAAGTGAAAAGTGAAAGTTGCAAGTCTCCTTTTAGTCGGTGCGGTGTATTCTGTGGGGAGTGAAAAATAAAGAATGATGGGAATTAAGAATCGATGGGTAAGACTAATAAAGAGATGAGATGACTATAAAGAGCACAACGTATTGCTCAAATGGAATGAGCCGTTATTATTATTTGATGACCAGATAGGAACCAATAATACTATGTCTGAGTCAAGTAAGTTTAGGCCTCCTATTGCTGAGACAAAGAAGCTGGAAAGTGATATTTTGGCAATTATACAGCGACTGCGGGATGACGAGGCTGGTGAAGGACAGGTGGCGAAAGATGAGGTTATAAGCGTATTGAATCGGTCTTTGACAGCGCTGTCACACTGGGTCTTACAAGCCCAGCTGATGGAGCTGGACCCCAATAATCAAGATCGAGTTGCAGTTGAGAACAGTTTACTGAAAAAGGAAGTAGAGTTCTTATCCGGGAAAGCATCTCAAAAGCGTCTCCATCCTATTCAGATACCGCCAAGCCAACTTAAAGAGCCCTCAGAGAGGCCATACAAGGTAGATGTTCACACGCCCGTGAAGGAGAAAAGGAAAAAGAAGATAGACATCTCACAGATAACTCCCAAGAGAGGTGAATTCTCACCAAAACAGCAAAACACAGGTACAAAATATGATGCTGAGAAGTCCCCAACTGGTAGAAGCTTGAATACTAGGCGAACAAGTGGTGAGCCCTTATCTCCCAAGGGCTTACACGAACCAGGAACACAATTTAAGCTTGTCGAAAATAAGAAACCACATCCTAGGATGAGAAGAACCAGCGATAATCCTTCTAGAAACGAATATGTTAGGGTGTTCCATCTAGAGAAAGAGAAATGAGATCGGACCGCAATTTTGATATTGAAATGCTAATTGATCTTTGATAAATTTTTTTTTTCTGTGTGCTTCAGTTCTAAATTAGCTATTAAAAAGATGCCTTCACTTCATTCTATCACTTGATTGCTGTATTATTAATCCCAAACTTATAAAATATTCTTTACTACTTTAAATTTACTATATATTCAAAATTTAATAAGTACTAATGAGAAACTTTCACAATTCATATACTAGCTTAATCGCTATGCATATACTTGATGCGACATCTGCCGTCTTGCAGGTTAAAGATTTCCGAGTCACTGAGAGGTCCGTTTCAACCTTCACAACTTATATGTTCATAGTATAGCACATAAAAACATGTAGAATCTCCACCCAGATTAAAAGTGCTCATCCTCTGTGAGACTCCAAAAATGATTCTCAGTACTTTATTTTAGTGACCCATGATTGCCAAAATGATAAAAATTGGAAAATTCTTAAATTAACCAAGGATGCCCTTTTTTTTTCCCTCTAATAAAGTTTTCTTGAAAATAACGGTAATTTATTAATATGATTAGCTTATAAGGATTGATAATACATTATCATATTTTTGTATATTTTTTTTGATCCTGTCTGATCTAGCTGTAACACCAACGTCTGTATATTCGAATAAATTAGATTATAATACTGATACTTTGAGATTTTTTTTTAGAAGCTAAGGAATCAATATCTATTTTATAACAATCATCGGCATACAAGGAAAATAAAAATGGATTCCACAGCACCATTATTGGGACCTAACTCAAGACAGACTGCTCTGTCTACGTACTCTGCTGCAAAGAGAGACTTAATATATGTATGCGCATCATCTCCATTGCATCTTTTGCTGATATTTGTGCCTCTAGGTATCATTTGGGGTTATATGGAGTTGTCGCACACTTGGACATTTGTTTTCAATTTCTTAGCTATCATACCATTGGCTGCAATCCTAGCTCATGCCACAGAAGAATTGGCTGACAAAGCAGGTAGCACTATCGGTGGTTTATTGAATGCTACTTTCGGTAACGCCGTCGAACTAATTGTCTCAGTGATCGCTTTGAAAGAGGGCCAAGTCAGAATTGTTCAAGCCTCCATGCTTGGTAGTTTGCTCTCTAACTTGCTTTTGGTCCTAGGTTTCTGTTTCTTATTTGGTGGTTACAACAGAATCCAACAAACTTTTAACCAAACAGCAGCTCAGACTATGTCCTCTCTATTGGCCATCTCATGTGCTTCGCTATTGATTCCAGCTGCCTTTAAAGCTACTTTGCCTCACGGTAAGGAAGATTGGATTGTTGATGACAAAATTCTACACCTGTCTAGGGGCACCTCATTGATCTTGCTTATGATATATGTCCTATTCTTGGTATTCCAACTTGGTAGCCATCATGCCATGTTTGAACAACAACACGAGGAAACCGATGAAGTCGTTAGCGAACTCTCCATCAAACCACACCAGAGTCTGTCCATCAGATCATCTCTTTGGTTCTTGCTCCTTTCAACTGTCATTGTCTCTATTTGTGCTGACTACTTGGTTGGCACTATCGACAACGTTGTGGAGTCTACTGGGTTGTCTAAGACTTTCATCGGTTTGATTGTTATTCCAATCGTTGGTAACGCAGCCGAACATGTAACTTCAGTCATGGTTGCTATGAAGGACAAGATGGACCTTGCTATCAGTGTTGCCATCGGCTCCTCACTACAGATCGCCCTGTTCGTCACCCCATTCATGGTCCTTGTCGGCTGGTGGATCGATGTCCCAATGACTTTGAACTTCTCTACATTCGAAACCACAACATTGTTCATCGCAGTGTTCTTGTCAAACTACTTGATTTTAGACGGTGAGTCCAACTGGCTAGAAGGTGTGATGTCTCTGGCCATGTACGTCCTGATCGCCATGGCCTTCTTCTACTACCCTGATGTGATGGCTGATGCCGCCTGATTAAGTTACATACTTTCTAGATATTTTTTATTTTTAACTATTTCTAGCCTACTTTTACTTTTTTTCTCTTAATCTTCATATAAGAATACAGCTCAGAATAAATACCCTCTAAATGTAACACTATCTGTGTGCTGTATACTTCAGTTCTTAAAGGGCAAGAATTGATATTGCCCACACATGCATATACTTAGAAACGGAAATGCACGACCATGGGTCATGCACACAATTGCGTTAAACATGATTATTCAATGCTCCGTTACAGAAAATGCATAGAAGTTTCGCGTTGGTACAAGTATAACACTAAAACGCCTGTAGAATGCTCAGCCTTTAGGGAAGACAAATCCAGCCATTTCCCAATTGGGTATAGTTAGTCTCGAAAAACCCGTTTCTTGGGTCTACTAACTGCGGGTTTTCCATCCTCTACATTAAAGTAAAGCCAGCTGGGTATTTTTTGCCTGACAGTTTATGAAGTGCTTGTACGGCGTCGCCATGAGAAGAAAATTGTTCAAGTATCCTACGTGTGTTTATTAGCCCCTTCCTTGCTTCAGCTTTTTCTTTTTCCTTATTCCCCCCCGACCCCTTGACAATAAGAACTCAAAGCAGGGACGAGTCAAATCCACGTACAGGGAGTAACAAAGTGGCGGGTTTTTAGCAAAAAAGTAATTCTAGATCTGTTGTTCCACAAAATACCTGAGATCTACGGAAGTTTATGGGGGCTTCCCTCCCCTCCAAAAAGTAATTTACGTATTCAGTATCTTCCATGCTTTCGACCTCGACGTTGCTACCTGCACTATTTTCGCGGGTTGCCTTCCTTTCCCTCCCACTCCCTTGCACTCCCAGCACTTTCACAAAAGTGCACAGATTGTGCTGCAGACACTTCAGGGATTCTACACTGCAATCTCAATAATAAAAACCTTCCATGCAGAAAATTTTGATAGTGTAATTTCACTAAATTCCCTGCACAGAGAACCAGATCTGTAATAAATAATCCAGAGAAGTAACGCAGTCCCAGATACCCTAGCAGAAGACGGATAGAAGAACAAAAAAGAAGGAAGCTGGGTCAAAATGGGGGGAGTTGCCACAGATAGTTCCGTACAGACTTGGTTATTCAGATTAAATTTGGGAAGAGACGCTTGCTCCCGCCTTCCATTTTTTTCTTCCTTTTCTCGTTCTCGCTTTCCTCGCTTCTCGTTGCCGGAGCTTATTATGATAATAATGCAGGTCGCGAAAATTTGGCAATTAAAATTTATAGAAAATAATAGAGAGGGCAGGTAATAGCTAGCATTTTTGGCGTTTCGTTCACTAACGAACAGGATCCAAAAAAATCACCAAATGTCTTGAGTCAAACCTAACTGTCGATGACTTTTTTTAGCAAGCCATCAGAGTAAAAATAGAGAGACTAAGAGTAGAGATGGCTTGCGATAACCAGACCAAATGAGCAGCTCTTTAATATTGCTGAGTGAAAAGTGAAAGAAACTAGTATATATATAACATTGATGCTACTTGGAAGACAATTTCTTGCCAGGGCGTGTACATTTTTAGATTCATACACTTGCACAGAGACCATTACAAAAAAATACTTAATTGAACCGAGATCATTAACCATAATTAGATAATAACTCTGATCAAAAAAACCTCTAAAGCTCCCAAAAAATAAAATTTTATTTATTATTATAGATATTCACTCTACAAGGTTTTTTCTTCTTCTGCATAATACAAGCTAAACACCATGTCTGATATAGAGGCTTTATTGCAATTCAATCGGAAACCGGTTTCTCAAGAGATGATAACGTACTTGGCAAGGTCCACTGAGAGTATCATACAAGTACGTGAAACTCATAGCATGATTGATGTCGCTATTCCAGCACCAAAATTGGAATTGTTCATCAAGAAGCTCGTTAAGTACTCGAATGTGCAAACACCAACATTAATGGCTACCACGGTTTTTCTTACGAAACTGAGGTCTATTATACCAGCTAATGTATATGGTATTGAAACTACTAGACATAGAATATTTCTGGGTTGTTTGATCCTTTCGGCAAAGACTCTGAATGACTCCTCACCGTTGAACAAGCACTGGGCCCAATATACTGATGGATTGCTACATTTGAAAGAAGTCAACACTATTGAACGTGAGCTTCTCGAGTACTTCGATTGGAATCTTACTTTATCAACAAATGATTTGATCCAATCATTGGCTCCATTTTTGAAGCCTATCAAGGACCAAATCATCAGATCAAGACAACAGGAGTTGCTATTGTTCAATGCACCAACTCCTTCTCAATTGAAGTCGTACATGAACTCACCACAATCGCGTTCATCTTCCTACAACTCTATCCCATCATTGTCATCGTCAAACACAATCTCTACAATCAACTCATCGAGATCTAGATCCTCCCTCAATTACAGCGCCAACATACAAACCATACCAGAAGGCGAATCTGATGTGGTATCTCAAAGAAAGACTAGTCTGTCAAACCTAGATCCTAACAAATATGCAAACACTTCTGTATCAGAGAAGAGAAAATCAAGCAGACCAATAATATTAAAGACTGGGCTTGACAAGCCCATGGTTGCCGGACAAACTAAGATAAAGAGGTCAAATTGGACTAACTTCTTTTAGGAAACAGCAACTAACAGTTTTTTATATATTCTTGGGTTTTTCTGTTCGATCCGATAGCCTAGATACACAGTGCATATTCGTTTTTTTTGCTTTAACACACGGACATTTGTTCATTAGTACTTTCATTCAATTCAATAATCTAATTTCGCTCACAGGATTGAGCTCGACTATAAAATTTCATTTCATTTTTATGCATTAGTAGTCTAATATACATTAAAGTAGTATAATCTGTTATGCAGAATTAACTATGTAGATAACCATCATTCTAATAGATTTGACTATATTATCCTTTCCGTTATCCGTTTTCAAATTTTCATTCTCAATGTAGTCCACAATGAACTACTGGAACTCAATTAACGTTGAATAGTTATAATTTTATCTGATAAGAGTTTAATTATATATACTTTACTTAAGAAGGAGTCTAACTGTACAAATCGTCGTCGTCATCACCGGCTGAACCGAAGTTAGCACCGCTGTTACCGTCATTACCGGTTTCAGTAGTACCTTGGTTGGAATCACCAAAGTTGAAGTTACTGAATTGACCTCTGGAGGCCTTCATTTGTTGAGAGTAAGCTTCGTAACGACGTAATTCAGCATCAGAAACAGAACGCTTGGCAGTCTTCATAGCTTCAGCAAAATGCTCTCTGGTAATGTATGGAACTGGATCAACAGTCTCAACTGGTTCCTTCTTGACATCTTCACTGGTCATGTCAACATCTCCACCTTCTGTCTTGACTTCAGCTTCAGCAGCAGCTAAGCTTTCTCTGTGGGCTTCAATAGAATCCTTAATGGCGTATTTAGCAGCTCTTTGAACAATGTATGACAAATCAGCACCAGAGAAACCTTGGGTAGCCTTGGCAATTGCTGTTAGATCTAAGCCTGGTTCTAGAGGTGTCTTTCTTAATTGTGCCTTTAGAATTGATAATCTTGCTGGCTCATCTGGCAATGGAACATATATCAGTTGGTCCAATCTACCTGGTCTCAAAATAGCAGGATCGATTTGGTCTGGTCTATTGGTGGCACCAATAACGAAGACATTCTTCTTCGCATTCATACCATCCATTTCTGTCAATAATTGATTGACAACTCTGTCTGAGGCACCGCCAGCGTCACCCAAAGAACCACCTCTAGCCTTAGCAATCGAATCCAATTCATCAAGGAAAACAACAGTTGGAGCAGCAGCTCTAGCTTTATCGAAAATATCACGGATGTTGGATTCAGACTCACCATACCACATACTCAAAAGTTCAGGACCCTTAACAGAAATAAAGTTTGCAGAAACTTCAGTGGCAACAGCCTTGGCTAGTAAAGTCTTACCAGTACCTGGTGGACCATAGAATAGAACACCCTTGGATGGAGCCAAGCCAAACTTGGTGTATTGGTCTGGGTGAAGAACCGGGTATTCAACGGTTTCCTTCAATTCTTCCTTAATCTCATCTAGACCACCAACATCATCCCAAGTAACGTTGACACTCTCGACAACGGTTTCACGTAGGGCAGATGGGTTAGAGTTACCAAGAGCAAATCTAAAGTTATCCATAGTGACACCAAGAGAGTCTAGCACTTCTGCGTCAATTTCGTCTTCTTCAAGATCGATCAAGTCCATCTTCTCACGAATTTGTTGCATAGCTGCTTCAGAACACAAAGAAGCAATATCGGCACCAACATAACCATGGGTTTCAGCAGCCAAAGTCTCAAGATCGACGTCATCGGCAAGTTTCATGTTCTTGGTATGGATACGTAGAACCTCTAGTCTACCAGTAGCGTCTGGAATACCGATGTCGACCTCACGATCGAATCTACCAAATCTTCTTAGTGCTGGGTCAATGGAGTTAGGTCTGTTAGTGGCTGCGATGACAACAACATTAGATCTAGCCTTCATACCATCCATCAAAGTCAATAATTGGGAAACAACTCTTCTTTCAACTTCACCGTTAGTCTTGTCTCTCTTTGGAGCAATGGAATCGATTTCATCAATGAAGATGATAGCTGGAGCATTCTTTTCAGCCTCCTCAAAAGCCTTTCTTAGATTGGATTCTGATTCACCTGCCATCTTAGACATGACTTCAGGACCATTGATCAAGAAGAAGAAAGCACCAGTTTCATTGGCAACAGCTCTAGCCATCAAGGTTTTACCAGTACCAGGTGGACCATACATCAAAACACCCCTTGGTGGTTTAATACCGATGGCTTTGAACAATTGTGGGTGTCTCAAAGGCAATTCGACCATTTCTCTGATTTGAGCCATTTGCTTACGGCACCCACCAATATCGTCATAACCGACTTCGTTCATGTTATTTTCCTCATCTTCTCTGTTAATTGGCTCACCTTCCCAATGGATGATGGTATCTTGTGCAACCACGGCATATTCTTCTGGTTCGACATCAACAACCTTGAATTCAACAGCTCTCATACCACCTCTGACAACGAAATGGTCACCTTTTCTAACTGGTCTATAAGCTTCAACGAAGTATGGCTTCAAGTAGACGTCGAATAAGTTACCAGTGATACCTTCAATCGTGTCGGCAATTGGCAACACAGAAATTCTGCTAGCGTACTTGATGTCTGGGCATGGGTGGATCGAGACCAGGTCACCCAATCTCACACGCAAGTTGTTTCTTACCACACGGTTAATCCTACAGGCACCATCCTCCAATTCGTCATCAATCAACACAATTAGCACGGTGTCTTTCCTTTTCTTACCCTTTACAAGCACAGAGTCACCTCTGAACAACTCTAGCTTGTCCATGGTGTTTGAGTTGATAGCGATCACAGAGTTGTCATCATTGGTAGCATCGTCCACAATCAATGTGTTGTCCTTCTTCTTACGTCTCAAAATAGCAGTGGCGGTACTGTCCTCCACAGTTGGTTCGGCACCAGAACCATCCAACAAGGGCTTGTGTTCCTCACCCATTTTTATAGTTCCTTTCTATTGTCTCGTTTGTTCTCTGTTTCAGTTCTAAGGTAAATCACACAATGCTCGGCTCAAAGTCTCAGTATACTTTCAGAGGCCACACGTTAGTTTATTTACTTTAGAATGCTGTGGGTCTACTTCCAATTGAACAGCAACACCCGCATCCACAAGTTCCCTTCCTGTTTAAATACCTTTTGCAATTTGAAGGGTTGTTTCGGGTTCTTTGCCACCTCGGATTCCCAGGTTTCCAAGGAAAAGGGAATTAAGTATGGCGTACATAGTTATATGTATAAGCTGGGCAATGTTATTCGCATAGAGGCATAGTTATAGTATTTAAGTATCAGTCAGTGGGGGTCTCCACGTCGGCTATACATGGCTCATTATATAATTTCTAGGTTAAGGCGTCCCAAAACCCATTTCGTTAGCAATTGTAGGAAGTGTGTGCTGATATAAGTCGTTATGAAGCTCGTAGAAGCAATTCAGGATTCCAACTTGGCCACCAATTCCTTGTGGAACTTTGCCAATTGATCCATGTCGGCTTGCTTGGCAGGCCAGCCGACAATGAGGCCTGTCTTCTCGTCTGGCTTAGGGATCAAGTGGAAGTGGACGTGGTCTACCTCTTGGTGGGCGAGTCTGCCATTGTTTTGCAAAATGTTGTAGTTGCCGTCTGCGTCGAGGTTCAATGCCTTGGCGATCTTCTTGGCGGTTGGCAGCACGTCGTGTAGATACTCATCTGGAATGTCGTGCAGCTTGGCACCGTGCCACTTTGGAATAACCAAGGCGTGGCCTTGGGACGTTGGCTGGATGTCCAAGAACGAATAGACGTGCTTGGTCTCAATCAGCTTGAAGCTTGGGATTTCACCTGCGTGCGCTACTCCACATTCATTGCAGCTATTAATGCGTCAGAAGAGCGGGAATGTCGTCCACATCATGCAATGAATTGTAACAGAGACTTGTTAGTAATATGAACTCCATATTTCCTTTCCACATCGCTTTATGTAGGAAACATACCCTTGATAATCTTGCAGAAGATGCATGCGGCATCGTGAGCTACTGAGGCGGACATTAGATATATTTGTTGGTGGGTGAGTTACTGGTATGTCTCTCAAGTTGGCAATTCCCTCATGCAATTGGCTTATATACTCCAATTCTTAAGGATCCATGCGAGTAGAGGTCCGAACAGCCACACAATCATAGCAAACGGATTACTAACTTTGACAGCCCTATGCCAGCTTATCAACTATATCAGTCCCTAAATTCGCAATATATACACTTTCAATTGCAGCTATTGTAGCAAAGTCAATTGTATAAAGGACACCTATTACACAATGGTTAAGCAAGAATTCTTTAAGCTGAACAATGGCCATGAGATGCCCGGTGTGGCCATCGTTGGTACCGGTACCAAGTGGCACAAGGTTAATGAGACAGATGAGAACTTCTCACAGACACTGGTAGATCAATTGAAATACGCTCTGTCTCTGCCAGGTGTTGTTCATCTGGATGCCGCTGAATTTTATATGACCTATAGAGAGGTCGGAAGAGCACTAGCTGAGACTTCGAAGCCCAGAGATGAGATATTCATCACTGATAAATACTGGACTTTGAGCAAAGTTACTGAGAATCCCATTGTAGGTTTAGAGACTGGGTTGAAAAGACTCGGATTAGAGTACGTAGACTTGTACCTGTTGCATAGTCCCTTTATCTCTAAGGAAACCAACGGGTTCTCATTAGAGGAGGCCTGGGGTATGATGGAGGAATTATATCACAGTGGTAAAGCCAAGAATATTGGCGTCTCCAACTTTGCTAAGGAGGACTTAGAGAGAGTTTTGAAGGTCTGCAAAGTCAAGCCACAGGTCAATCAAATTGAGTTTAATGCCTTCTTACAAAACCAAACTCCTGGTATCTACAACTTTTGCAAGCAAAATGACATTCAATTAGCTGCATATTCTCCTCTAGGTCCTTTACAGAAAAAGCCAGCCGACGGTAATTCACAACCATTTTATAGCTATATCAACAAGCTGGCACAGCACTACAACAAAACCCCCGGTCAGGTTTTGTTGAGATGGGTTACCAAGAGAGGTGTCGTTGCTGTTACCACTTCTGAGAAGAAGGAGAGAATTAAACAAGCTCAGGAGATATTTGAATTTGATTTGAAAGATGATGAAGTTACTGAAATTACTAAACTAGGTCTAGACCACGAGCCTTTGAGACTGTATTGGCATGATCAATACAATAAGTACAACTCAGAGTCCCAGAAGGCCTAAACTTACGTTAAATAAAAGTTTGATCTTATATATAAGGTCTTCTATGTAATCTTCTATCTGCATGGTGGTTCAGTGTTCCACGGTTTGGTAGATTAATTAATTTGGTTGTTGCGTTAGATAAAGATATATAAAAATAACAGAATAAAAAATTAAACTTTAATTGGAAACTTCAGAGGTCATGAGTTGGTAAGAACTGTTCAGGGACTATATGGAGGTGGCATGCCCCCCTTCTTGTTATCGACAATATAACCAGGATCGTTGAGGAGAGGTGTTTGTACATCATAACCTCTCGATACTTCATCATTTGTAGCTTGTGGGGTTTCCCCTTGGGATGATTCAACTTGTGGGGTTGGATCGTGAGTGGCCAGTGGTACAGGCCTTGTGTCGCTATTACTGGAAACAAGTCTTTCGCTGTCTATCCAGCCTTGTTGGTATCTGGTTGAGTAGTCATCATTTCTTAGTGGACTAGTCATCGAAATATAGTATATGGCATGAATACAGCCGGGTACGAACCCACACATGGTCAAAAGCATATTCAGCACTAGATCAGAAGAGGCTATTCCCGACCTTATCACCACAGCGGCTGGTGGGAATATGAAAGCTAGTAGCATCAGGAGAAAGTCAGGAAATGTACAGCAACACATATTATTTCTATAGGTATAATCTAGTTTTTGGGTATAGTGTAAATGTTTCTCTTCGGAAGAATATTAAGTCAGTACAATAAATGTTTACTAATTTAGCCTTTTATATAATCCTAACAGTTACTCTTTCTATGATAAATATACATCAAAGCAGGTGTGTCATCTAAAGCTTTTCTAAGAGATGAGCCCTGATTTTAAGTCGTTATCATTATTTTGGCCCCAGCTTGCACGCATTCTTCCTGGGATTAAGTGACTAAAATATCATAGAGCCAACGATCAATTCAGGAAATAGCCAGCACGGATCTAACTAGCCAAGTCTGATAAGAATCTGCAGGAACGAGATATTCTCGTTATCGAAACTTACAATTTAGGTTTTGCTAGTATTAGAGTTATGATATTAGACTCCTTTTTGCGGATGTTAATATGCTACTCTATCTATGATAGAAGCCTTTTGTTTTAATAGCAAGGTTTAAACAATTACTATGTAGAGCTCAATTTCAACCAGCAGATTCCTAATTGGAAATGCTCAAAAATAAAAGTAGCGCATGTTTACTTTACAAGTATTTATTGTAGTGTAAATCTACATTGCTGCTTCTTCTTAATAGCTGTGGGTGGTAGACCATGTATTACACAATGAATATGGAAAAATAAATCACGTGGTTAGTTTACTATCTGATGTAGTATCCTCAATGACGTGTTAATATCAACAAATCACAATGGTCTCTTGGCCCAGTTGGTTAAGGCACCGTGCTAATAACGCGGGGATCAGCGGTTCGATCCCGCTAGAGACCATTTCTTTTTTCAGTTATCGCAGTGTTACCTTCAAGACCCAGATGGTCTGTAAATTATAAGTTTTGTTTCTTTTAACTTCTCTTAGTCTGTTAGTTTTGTCTTATTATTTGTTTTTTTGTTAGTTATGCGAGAGTTCTTCAATTTAAACCTTTTAGCTTAAAAGAAAAATATATGCTGAATCTATCTAATCTAATAACCAACAATTACAATATGTTTCTTTTACATATAACTATATTTGCTATTACCTTCAATTTCTTTCTGTGCTCCTATATGATTTCCGATTTTTCTTAGAATTGTTCCATCTCATGTTTTTAGCCTTAGCTTTATCATCGTTCCTAGAAAAGTTACCTCTTTTGCTATTATCATTAAAATCGTTTCTTTTGGATCTTGGAAACTCTAATGGATCCCGATGGGAATTGTTGTTTTTCTTCTGTTTCTTGTTGGTATTCTTCTTTTTTGTGCTACCACTGTACTTCCTATCCAGTTGCGAGTTGTCCCATTCATCGTAAATGCTATCGTCATATTCATAGTCGTCGTAATTGAAATTGTTATTGTCATCAAACCTCTTATGGTTTCCTTTCACCTTACTGTTATTCTTCCTACCTTTTTTGCCTCTCTCTTGGTCCAATTTTTTATAGTACTTTGTTCGTAACTCATCTCTCAAATTATTGCCAGCGAATGCACTACCATCATCCTTCGGTACTCTTGATGATCTCCTTTGATTACAGTCATCACCAAAATGGCCATTGCCACCACAATTATAGCAATATATGGCATCTGTATCCAGATCTAGTTTTTTCTTGTTGCCCTTACCAGTTAACTCTTCTCTTAGTAAATACGACCTCCAAAGCGATGGGCATCTGTCTCTATCATGTAGCTTACTGTTACAAAGAGTGCAAAACACCCTTTTCCATTTATTTGGACATTGAGATCTATAATGGCCTACTTTATTACAATTGGCACACTTAATCGCCTTGGGGCAGTGTTGAGAATAGTGGTCATCCATTGACCCACAAAAGGTACATATCACATGAGGACAATCTCTCTTGAAGTGCCCTCTTTGAGAACAATTCCGGCATTTAGGTTCCGGTTCCTTAATACCTTCGGAGTCATCTAAACCAAAATATCTTCCTTCACCACGGAGAAACCGCAGTTCATTGGGATCGTTTCCAACTTGTTCAATGGATGGTGCGACAACTTTTATATCATCATTACTCATAGGCGTTGTATCTTTCACAAATGGAAGTGTATCCATCGTCTCAACTTCTGAAAGAGATGTCATAATTGCTAAATTATTTAAATAGCTGAATGTATTTCCTGGTAGAAAATATGGTATCTGTGTTGGACAATCTCTGTTGTACAGTATCTGTATCTCTGAAATAGAAGGTGAAAGTAAAACTTCCTTTCTATAAATTTTTCACTTAGGAATAAATTAAAGAAAGACCTCCTTATGCTAGTATGACTTCAACTTAGAGATAACACTCTCACAAATCGTAATTCTCTTTCGATAACTCTTCAAATTGATGGTCTTGCCAAGTGAAAAATTCTGCGATGAGCATCTTTTTTCTTAGAAAATGAAAAAAATTGAAAAACTGCGGTAATACGCGATGAGTAGCTTGAATAAGTGTCGATTGCTGCCGATAAGTTAGTGCTATTTTGCTCAGCTCCTGAACTGCTACTACTCTAACTAGTTGTTCATTCTTTTGTATGCATACCAAATGTCTCTATCAGATATTCTCCCGAATGATATAACAACAATTACTAGCCTGGGGAGCTTCAAGGCCACACCTGGCACACGAGAAAATACTATATACCAAGCATTGTGTAATGTTCCTTGGTTGGATGGTCTTGGCAGAGCTCAGATCATTGAAACTAAGATGCTTGCTGTGGACAGGGACCTTCTTTTTCAGATCATGATGGTTGAGAATATAAGTAAATCTAAAGTGACTCAAATAGATGATATGAAGACTACAATTGATCCCAGAAATCAGCGGGTAGATAGACTCCATAATAGTAACCCCAATGGTCCTAGCAAGAAATATAAAGTCATCAATGAGGTAAATATTGAAGAAGACGATGGTAATGGAAGCACTGAATCAAATGGAGTGATCGGCGGAGAGAAAGTAATGTATAAATTGACTTTACAAAGCAGGTCCGGACAAATATTTTATGCAATAAATCTCAAGCCTATATCATGGCCTTTAGCTGTCTTGGGATCAAAAATCGTAATAAAAAAAGGTACAAAATTTAGTAGAGGCATGTTTTTGCTGGCCGAGGACAATGCTATATTTGTAGGTGGAATGGTAAAGAAATGGAATGAAGATAAAGACTTGAAAATATTAGAATATCTAGAGACTAAAGCAAATAAGGAAAACGAACGCTTGCAGGCCTTGAAGGACTCTAGGAAGAGGAAGAGGTAGGGATAATATGCCATCTCCATATTTATTAATTATGTAAAATTGGCTCATGATGCAGTTATTTATTACCTGAAGAAGTATATAATGATAAAAGCATATTGTAATTCAGCTGAGAATGTACTTCATATAAATTAGTTCATTTTCTAGGGAAATGTCATTCGGACCAGACATTGGGCATCAGTCTAACAATAGATCCCATAGTTCATCAGTTTCGATAAAATCATGGTGTACAATTGAAACCAAATAGTAGTCGGAATGTACTTCTCTTAATAAAGTGTTGGATGGTGTGTTCCTAGGAAATAACTTGGCCCATTCAGACCAAATACTAAAGGCCTCATCTCTCCAGGCTTTAAAAGATTCTTCTTCAATTATTGTAGTTTGAATAACTTGACTGTTTGGGAACACACCCCACGTAACAACATTAGAGCTATGAGGGTCCAAATTGGTTTCAAAAGAACCTTTTGAATCTCCCGCATAGTAACTAAACTTACGGCGGCCATAATAATCGAGTTTAGGCTTAAGTATTGTTTTCCATTGTTGTCGGTGCACAAACATTTCAATAAATGCTTTTTGATAAACATGGCCTTTGCTAGGACCCCATCCAAATATTTTATCGGTACTTGAAGACGCATTAGTGCATGGCTGTGATGCCAGAGTTAAATATCCTCTGTAATTAAGTTGAATTAGTTCTTCCTGAATTAATGCAGTTTCAGGTGACAGGCCTAAGTCGCACCATGGCAACGACTGTATTGAGCCTTCTAAATACTTCACAAAAACAGCCTTTAAATCTCTAATAGAAGTTGGTGATCCCCACAATTCATAAGCTCTTTTATTGCTGACTTTCAAGGAAGGTCCGTAACCATCAATCTCACCATATGCTGGTGATCTAGAGTCACCAAATCTACCATTAGGAAATTCATCCCAAGTAGCATCTCTACCTAGAACACCTGAGCCTCTAGAAATAGAAACAACTAGTTTCTTTGATGCTAATTCTGATGATTCGTTTCTATCCGTTTTTCCACGGTTTATTATTGCCCTATTGAAGATTACATCAGCAGAGACAGAGCTTGACTGCCTACGCCTCTTAAACTTTAATGGATTCTCTTCATGTTGATCAACTAATACAATATCACCATCTTCATCCTGTGATACTACTTGATCTTCTTCATTATCACTCTCTTCTAATATTTTTGATAGAGTAGAAGATTGGGAAACAATTTGAGCTACCGCCTTCTCCAAATTTAAAGTATAAAAGTGGAAACACTTCACTCTACCATTAGTTTTCGAGTATATCTCTTCAATTATATCGATTAAAACATCCACACCAATTGATTTGACAATACCATCATCGTTTTGGATCTCCTGTGGGAATCTATCCAACACGGCCTTCGGAATGGATGCATGAGACAGTCTTGCCGCTCTATGGAATAAACTGAAAGAGTTAATGGGCATTAAACCGGGAAAGACTGGAATAGTTTCAGATATTTGCTCTCTGAACATTTTTTCGAAATCCAAAAATTTTGATACATCATAAAATAGCTGAGTTATGACAAATTGCGCTCCTGCATCAATCTTCTCTTTCAAAAAAACCAGGTCCTTCAGAGGATCTTGTTCATTACCCTCAGCCTCGCCTTCACAATGTCCTTCGGGATATGCTGCGACACCGATACAGAACTCATCACCGTAGTTTTCCTTTATATATCTTACCAGATCAACAGCATATCTAAATTCAGGTCCTTCAGAACTATTAATAGTCTTATCATCCCATTGGTCCTCGATAGGAGCATCACCACGAAGAGCCAAAATATTCTTAATACCATATGATCTACATGCGTCCAGAGCTTCCTTGATGAGAGTGGTATCCATGTTTGTACAGGTCAAATGCATACAGATAGGCACATTTAGATCACGCTGTGCAATCTGTGCCAACTCCAGTGTCTTCTCAGAAGTGCTACCGCCGGCACCCCATGTCACAGTTATGAACAAAGGATCCAGTGCTGACATTCTCTCCATACGCTCCAGTAAGTTCCTCTTACCTGATTCAGTCTTTGGGGGGAAAAATTCCAGAGATATCAGAGGACCATCACGATCACTGAAAGTTTTACAGATCGACATCTTGCTGATTCTGTCTCCAATTTTGATAAAACAGGAAATGACTATCTTACGCTGCTAGCCTATTGGACTCGCTCGTTACCGACTAAAAAGAGAGAGGAATAACAATGGCAGAACTCTGCTGTGGATACTTTGCTTTTCAAGTATAAATAAACCTGCGTAGCTTATATAGAAGATAGAAACCTAGTCTTCAATCAATCTTTCATTAAAATTCCAATTTGACTCAGATTGTTGTGAAGTTCATGAAAAATTGCAGAAGTTTGATGATTTTTTTGCAGAAAATGCTGAGAAAAATTTAAAAATTAAGGATTGCGATGAGCTGAGGAGCTTAATACACTTTAGGAGTTTGTAGTTCTTAGGCTCAACCTATCGGTGCTGTTAGTGGTTATAGAACACTTAATGAACTAGATGCAATTGTTTGTACAAGACGACTCCGATGATGAGTTGCAATTGGAGCTGTCCCAGCAAGAGGAACAGAAGCAGAAACAGTTCAATGATTCACGTAGACTCATAGATGAGACTCAACAGAAGAACGATGAGCAAGTATCTGTGGTTAGTGAGACCACTGTCTACAGTCCAAATGATGAAGACGCTATACTCTATCCACTAATTCCAGATGATCTTGATGAATCAACTGAGTTCAAGCCCAATATTGAGGATATAAGGCCTGTTGACATACAATTGAATCTATCGTTGCCGTTTCAGCAGCAAATCATTGAGGATGTGCTTGCTACTGATGATCCTTTAGTAATTATGGGTAAAGGGCTTGGTATGGTCCCCATTGTGTCTAATCTGCTTCACGTACTAGCCACTCCTACTGTTATAAAAGGGCAATTGAAGCGCTCCCTTGTGGTTGTCTTGAATGCCACCGGGTCAGAGAATCGGCAAATATCAGAAGAGCTTGAGGAGTTGAATTGGCTAGTAAATGCAGATGATAATGCTGGGCCCTTTGCTAGCATAGATGAAGATGACGATGATGACCCTAAGTACTCAATATTTAATGAAGTCACGGCGGAAACTCTAAGTGTGGAGAAAAGAAGGCAATTATATTTAAAGGGTGGTATTGTCAGTGTTACGTCTCGGATATTTATCGTTGATTTGCTTTCAGGAACTATACATCCAAACAGAATAACTGGTTTCGTAGTTTTAAATGCTGATAACTTGAGAAATTTTTCGAATGAATCGTTTATTTTGGAGATATACAGATCAAAGAATAGATGGGGTTTCATAAAAGCGTTTTCAAATAACCCAGAATCATTTTCGATGTCTTTTTCTCCATTGATAAATAAAATGAAAGAGCTTCATCTTAAGAATGTTCTTTTATGGCCTCGATTTAGGATTGAGGTATCTGCCTCACTCAACAATGAAAAAGTTATCAATGGTCAGATTAGGTCGGATAAGGTTATTGAAGTGCGTATTAACCCCACTAATGCAATGTCACAGATACAATTTGGCCTAATGGGTTGTTTGAAGAAATGTATAGAAGAATTGACACGGAAAAATACAGAAATATCGATAGAATATTGGAATATCGAGAATATTTTGGATGCAAACTTTATCAGATCTATAGATGCGATAATGGTGCCAAATTGGCACAGAATTTCTTTTGAATCAAAACAATTGGTTAAGGATATCAAGTATTTGAAGAGATTATTAAAGATGCTCTACTCCAGTGATGCAGTTGATTTTTACGAAGAGGTACAGCTTAGTTTAGAAGCTAATAAGCCGAGTTTGGGTAGAAAATACTCAGAATCGCCATGGTTAATGGCAGAGGAATCTCAATTAGTTATTTCATATGCTAGACAAAGAATTTTCAACGGTCAGGATTATGTTTTAGAGGAACTTCCTAAATGGGATCAGTTACTAAGTATACTTGATGATATTGCCTATGAGAAAACAACTAGAAATATTGAAGGTTCTACCCTAATTGTTTGTAATAATAACACCACTGTGTTGCAGCTAAGGCGGGTAATCTCAAAATATGATAATGAGTTTGGTATGCGTAACATTATGCTAAGTAAACTTGAATGGTACAAAATGAAGAGAGAGGAGCGTAAAAGAATTGTTCGAGATTTCAAGAAAGAAGAAACCGAGCCTGAAGTACAGCTATCTGTCAGTTCCTCTTTTGCCAAGGAGGAAGTAGTGACCAAAAGAAGAAGGACTCGTGGGGCTGCCGCTGTAGCTGCTGTGCAAAAACTACATAGTGCTGGTTCAGGCATTGATATAGAGGATGTGATTGAAAATTACGATTTTAATGCGGAAGCACAGGGAACTATGAAATCTACGTCCGATGATTTGATAGAAGATTACAGGGTAGAGGAACAAGAGGGTTATTATAACGTTGAAGATGAAGGAGAGTACGATGACTTTGAAAACAGTACTTTATTCAAGGAGTTTATGAAAAGAGAAGCTGATCTAATTGATCAAACAATGCAAAAGAAGAAGGAAAATTTTGAGTACTTGGATAGACAGGATCAATTACTGATAGAAACTTTTAGTAGGATAGGTGATGACGTTTTATTTGAGGAGATGATGCCATCTTATATTATCATGTATGAACCTGACTTAGCGTTTATTAGAAAAGTCGAAATCTTCAGAGCTTTAAAAAGAGAGAACCCTCCAAAAATATTTTTTCTGTACTATGGTGATAGTGCAGAAGAACAAACTCACCTTCTTTCTATAAAAAAGGAAAAAGATGCTTTTAGTAAATTAATTAGAGAAAATGCAACTTTAGCACAGAGATTTGAAGCTCAGACGGATCTCTCACATTTCAAAAATCTTGCTGAAAGAAAGCTTAAGCTATCCAATATCCGGAAAACTAATACTAGAACTGCAGGTGGTCAACTTGGCCTGCGAGAGCTAACTCAAGATGTAGTATTGGTAGATACTAGAGAATTTAATGCCGCGTTGCCGGGTTTGCTGTTTCGATATGGGGTAAGGGTAATACCATGCATGTTAACTGTCGGTGATTATGTTCTTACACCAGATATTTGCGTTGAAAGGAAATCAATATCTGATCTAATTGGATCTCTCCAAAACCATAGACTTGAGGCGCAATGTAAAAAAATGTCTAAGCACTATAAGTATCCTACGTTGATGATAGAATTTGATGAAGGTCAATCATTTTCACTTGAACCTTTCAGTGAAAGAAGGCTATACAGATCAAGGGATTCTTCTACTACACATCCGATATCTAATAAGTTATCTCAAGATGATATTCAAATGAAACTTTGTAAGTTAGTGATGAAGTTCCCAGGACTTAGAATAATGTGGTGTTCTTCTCCCTTGCAATCTGTAAATATCATATTAGAATTAAAACTAGGGAGGGAACAACCGGATCCAAATATAGCAATTGAATTGGGTTTGCATAGGAAAATGGGTTTGTCTGAAAAAAGCATTGACAATGAGCAAAGCTTTAAAAAGCTGTTATCAATTCCGGTCTTGTCTAAAATAGATTACTTTAACATAAGAAAGAAGGTCAAAACTTTTAGGAAACTAACAAAGATGAGGCTTATTGACATCCAGAATGTTGTTGGGAATGAAATGGTCGCCACAAAAGTGTATGAATTCTTGCATAATGATGATAACGACGATGATGACTATGATATAAGTGATTTAGATTAAGATGTGCATACATGAAAAGCATAATAGGACAATGATAATATTAACTTCGTATTTAAATTAGTATTTTGTATCTGCTTAAAATTAGAAATGGAATATGTAACAACTATATGTATTGTATCTTATTAATTTAATAGTCATGGAAAATTCTTTTTGAAATCTTATTTCATGCTCTCGATAATATTTCATCTTTAAGTTCAATAAGGCATTGTGTCTGCTGTAGAATATCGGGGTGTAAATATTGATTGGTAATAATTTCGATACTTTCAATTTCTCCCGGGAAAAGCTCCGGAACAGCGGCCAATGTTTTAGACGCAATTTCATCTTTGTCATTAGTTTTCACCTTTTCATCAATTTCAAGCGCTTTATCTATCATTAAGTTGACTAATTTCAAGCATGATGAACCAATCAATGGAGCAAGTTTCTTGAATTCCATGTTTTCCATCACACTATTTCCGTTCGCCTTTGATAACTCATTGGTATCCCCAGATATATCATTGTAAAGCTTCCCTAATGAACGCAGCTTGTAACCGTAGTTTTCAGCGGTAGTTAGCCATATTAAAGGCATATTTTTCTTTAGTGTGTACTCATTAACAGATTTCTCATCACAAACCTGATCTACAATTAGAAGTAGAGATGTTATTGATTGTGAAATCAAAGGTGTCATGCTATAAAGCAGTGAGCTTGTTTCATTTATTTGCTCAAAGGGAATCACAGAGAGTAGAAATGAAACTACATCATTTAGTAATTTATATTGATCGCCCTTACAGTACGCATCTACTAGCTTTTTGGTTAGCAGTTCGTCTTTACTTAACGAGTCGTCTCTAGTGGCAGATGAAAATGAAAACAATAAACGCATTATGATATTTTTGGTCGATTGCTCAGTCGATAGCAGCTTAGAAAGTACATCCACACCAAATGACTGATATTTGCCCCATGTTAGAGAATACTCGTTATAAGACAGTTCGTCACTTCTTAAGCTGCCAGAGTTCTTCTTTGGTTCTCCAAAACTTAAGATCAGAATTAGTAGTAAAAATCCGTCCACGGACGAATGAAATGGCATTAGGTGAGCAATGTTAGACAATGTTATGGCAATATCTTTTCTGAAGTTTAGTCTTTTTCTTTCAAAAACAAACTTTTCGTGGTCTAAAAACACTGCCCATAACATATCGGCAAAAAATCTTCTTAGGAAAGGGTTAGATGCTAATATCCTTGCGTTCGCCTCTGAAAAGGAAGCATTTCTGAGAATCATACAGATGGTAGATAATTGATCTGTTATAAGAATTCTTGCATTCTCTGCACCTTTGGTGTTTACTTTTGTCAATGGGCAATCGACTTCATCTTTTACAGCTCTTAGTGACAAAAGGTAGGATGGCACATGAAGCTTATTTGGAAATTGATTCTGCAGGTACTTGACAGGTGTTGGTAAAAGATCCCATGTGTTATTGTATATTGGCTTTAGTAAGTCACTTATTTCACTTGTCATTGGGGGTATTGTATCTTTACTGTCTTGATTATCATTTAATGACGAATTTTGTAGGATATCGGTACCAGTTAATGAATCGACTCTTACTGAATTTCCACTTTCTACTGTGTTTTTTGCTAATTTATCAAAAATCTGATCAATATTGTGATTCGTCTTTGAAAATGTGCATGTATCATTGGACAGGAAGGATTCCACCTCATCGCTAAGTACATAAGAAAACAAATTGGTTTGAAGAAGCCTTAAATCTGATTTATTTTCACAAAGGTTGGAGAGTAAGTTGATGCCCAGAATGCACAATGACTCAATCAATTCTGGGTACATTTCTATATTTAATTCAAGTACAGCATCTGAGCTGGTAACCAGTAAGGTATTGAGTGCAACATTTATTTCACCAATATTTCCTGCCTGTAACGACATTGACAAAGCATGCAAATTTACGGTACCTAATTCCGGAGCAAACAAGAAAATTGGTTTGTTAGCATTCACTTTTTCTCCTACCTTAGCGACATATTCAATATCATATCCATTAGATCTTTGAATAACACGTTTGAGAGGAGTATAATTTCTACATAGAGATCGCTTGTATACTTTTGGCAATTTTTCCAACTCCTTTTTATACTGATCTTTTAGTTTTTGCTCTATAACCATTTTTTGCTGTAATTGTTGCTCTTCAATATATTGTTGCTGTTTCTTTTGCATTTCTTCTAATTGCTTCTTTTCGAGTTCAAGTTCTTTCTTAGTCTTTTTCTTTTGTCTTGGTTTCCTAGGTTTCTTCACAGCTTTTTTTGCGTTTTGATCTAAATTTATTATACTTGTTGAGGGTACAGGGGTTGCTATCGGAGTTCCTGTTGGTGTATCAGTAGATGCCTTCTTTCTTCTGTTCTCTTTTCTCTGTTTACTGTCAAATGTTGTTTGTTGATTTATCATGGGAGAGTTAGTAGTATCAAAGGATCCCACCATATTTTGACTCTGATTGGAAAAATGCATTTGGTTCTTTTGTGGAATTGCCTGTTGTTGAAGTTGCGTAGGAGTTTGACCTTGATTTTGGTTTTGTATCTGTCCTGGCTGTTGAGAAGGTTGTTGCTGTAATCCTTGCTGTTGTTGTAATCCTTGCTGCTGTTGGACTTTCTTTAATAGCTCTTGCAAAAATTGCTGTAGGAAGAATTTTTTGGCTTGAGTTTCTTTTTGTCCTTCAGGAGATTCTAGAAACTTCTCATATGGGTAGATTAATTTGTAATATACCCCTTCCAATTCTTGGGCGTTTGAAATTTGAAGTTTTTGAGCTAAAAAGTTCCATTGTTGATTTCTTGATATTTGCTCCCCGCCGCCAAGTCTTTGAGTAAACATGAACAG
Organism: Nakaseomyces glabratus; assembly: GCF_010111755.1. NCBI lineage: Eukaryota > Fungi > Ascomycota > Saccharomycetes > Saccharomycetales > Saccharomycetaceae > Nakaseomyces > Nakaseomyces glabratus. Next base: position 983,858 of record NC_088960.1, read on the forward strand.
GTAAAATAAATTCACTTTCTTACCTTGAATTTCCGGAATTGATTGTAGAGGCATGTGGATTCTCTTACAGTTTTCTATCAGTGATTTCATGAATAGTTCGTATTGTTTGTTGTTAAGTTCCATTGATATCTTTTGCTGAAGAGCTGGATGTAGATTTTGAAGAATTGACTTTTTTTGCTGCTGTAGATTTCCATTTGCTGGGTTTGGTGAATTTGGTTGCTGCATTGCTTGTCTATTCTGCGCTTTAAATCGAGCCTGTGCTTGAGCCTGAGCTTGTGCCTGAGCCTTCGCCTGTGCTTGAGCTTGTGCTTGAGCTTGGGCCTGAGCTTGGGCCTGGGCCTGGGCCTGGGCCTTAGCCTTAGCCTGTGCTTGGGCTTGTGCTTGTGCTTGAGCTTGAGCTTGAGCTTGAGCCTGAGCTTGAGCTTGGGCTTGGGCTTGTGCTTGGGCTTGGGCTTGAGCTTGGGCTTGTGCTTGGGCTTGGGCTTGGGCTTGGGCTTGGGCTTGGGCTTGGGCTTGGGCTTGTGCCTGCATTTGAGCTTGTTTTTGAGCGTGTACTTGTTGTTGGACCTGTTGCTGAGCTTGCTTCTGTAACTGCTGTTGTGATTGTTGTTTACGTATCTGTTGTTGTTGTAAAGCTTGGAATCTTCTTTGTTGTCTCTGTTGTAGTGCAGCTAATATTGCAGCTCTATCTTGAGGGCTTGCGTTTTGTAATGCAAGAGCATCCTTTCCAGAAATCTTACTGTTATTACTGGAACTCCGTCCACTGTTCTGATTCATTGGTAAGTTGTTTTGTTGCATTTGGTTAGGAATGTTAGGTGAACCATGAGTAGACATAATACTGTTCGAAGGCATATTGGATCCAAATTGCATATTCATGTTATCCTGATTAGCACCTACAGCACCAGGAGTAGAATTACTGCCACTAAGATTCATATTGTTCGATGATCCAGGAGTATTAGCTGACTGATTAAACATCAAGATCTGTTGAGGAGTGTTAGCACTGGACTGTATATTAGACATGGTCATTTGAGGGGAAAGCGTATTTGTCATATTTGCATTCATATTATTATTAGAGTTATCAGCACCATTGAAGTTTAATCCCAATATCTGGTTATCCACCATAGAGTTTTTAGCAAGGATTGCCTGTGGTGACAAGCTGCCGCTGGCTTGGAAATTATTCATTGCAGAAGAGTTCTGAGGAGGTGCAGCGTCAAAATTAGAGCCTACAGAACCCATTGGTGATTGATTAGTCACAAAGTTGCCTGGTACTGTGTATGGAGTATTGGGATTGGATACAAAATTGTTCATATTATTACTATTATTATTCCCATTGTTATTCGATGTATTCGAGATATTCATGTTCATATTCATGTTACTATTATTACTCTGAGTTCTAATGTCTCCATCATTAAAAGGTTTGTTATTGTAAAACTGAGAATCGTCCATCTTCTGGTTCCCTGAATTGGAAGTATCCATTAGGTCTCCAAATAAAAACTGTGTAGAGTTCATTTCGTTATTAAAGAAAGGTGAATCCATATTATTATCGTCTCCTTCGGGAGCACCACTGTTGAAAAAGTCCATCTCACGCCAGTATTGTTTATTGAATTGTTGTGTATAGTCCTAAGATTTTCATAAACGTGTAATAAGTTCACTCGGTGGATGAAGGTGTATAGAGAAAGAAAAACCCTGCTTTCCTGTATTTGTTTTCCCAAATTATATGATAGCTAATTTTCCAGCTTGCGTTACAGAGTTAGGTAGAGTGTCAAAAGTTAGTTTGTTACCACTTTTCAACAAATTATTGTATCTGCAACTTTAACAAACACACTTTGTCCAAAACGTCTTTGTCGTGGCAAGAACAAGCTGTTCAGATTGAAAATTCTTAGTGAAAGATGAACTTTACTATAGGTATGGGTTATTCCCTCAAATATCAACCGAAATATGTTAACTTTCACCTTATCTCAAACTGAATGTGCTAAAGTTTGAACAAAGATGCTCATCAGTTTGCTTATTATGACATTTCGCATTTGTCGTTGCACCAACTTGAAGAAAAACAAACTGGCACCGTCGTGTTTTGAACTCTTTGGCCGGGTAAAGGTTTTCGGATGTTCTCATAGTAACAACAGTAGTCATAGTCATAACCAGATATGCTTTGGGTAACAGGTCGATTGAGACAATTGTAGTTTCATTGATATGTTTATTGAAAATTGTTTAGAGACTAATTTATATAGATATGAAGTAAATGACACCAAAGTTGGTTAGTTTATTGAAGAAAACAAAAAAAAAAAAAACGACAAAATAAAAGAGTGTGTAGTTATAAAAACTAGTTGCTAAACAATATTTTTTAAACATTAGTTAATTAGACACTAAATAGCGTTCAAGACAATATCAAGCGAATGCGATTCTCTATATTTGTTTTTAGCTCGATATCATCATCAGGTATTTTCAATAATGCATTCTTCAGAGAGGTCACAATGGTATTTTTGCCCTGTGCCTCAGTGAAAATTAGGTGTTCGATAAACGACTCAAGGTTCGTCGCTATTGGGGGAATTGGGGAGCCCTGCATGACTAAAGCTGTGAGCAAACTCTCTATTCCCCTTTGCAATTCGCCATTTTTCACTAAAGTGCTTCCCAGATTGTACCGCGCTCTGACAAAAGAGGGTTTCAACTCAATAGTGTTCATATAAACTTGAATGGCTGTGTCGTAACGTTTGGAGTTAGCCAGGGTGGCACCTAGGTGGTTCCAAGTTATTTCATCCTTGGGATCCTGTTCTAGAAGTTTTTCAAAGCATTTTATGGCGTTATCTGATCTGCCCAGCAGATAGTTAAAGAGTGCTAAAACGGTCAGTATATCCTTGTCTCTTGTAATATTTATAGCGGTAGAAGGTATATCTAGTAGAACATTTTCCATCGTCTCCCGGACGTTAAGAATTGACAGTTCCTGGGGCCAGTTCGATATTGTAACGCCTTTTAGTTCTAAAGCACGTGAGAGACACACGGTTGCCTCTACTGCGTTACCTTGGTTTATATGCGACACAGCCAGTAACTTCAATGCCTCCAAATGACCTGGTTCAAGCTCAAGCGCGTGTTGGAAAGCATCCATAGCGCTTTCTTCCTGTTCGTTTTGTAATTGCACTATCCCCAATCTGTACCAACAGTCGACCATGTGTTGTTGTTCATGCTCTTGCAAGGCCGCTTCAAAAGCCAAAATTATCTCACTTAAGTTGCAATTGTTTTCCATCAAGATGCATGCAATTTCGTAAGCGCTTGGGGATGAGTTCAAGTACTTGTTTTCTGTATTGAAAACATAGGCGTCTCTTGTTAGCGGATTGCGGTATGATGGGGAGCGAGCCAATCCCGGGCCTGCTGAGCATGTATTACCCTCAGAGTGTACTGAAGTCGCCTTGCTTGACACGTAGTCGTAGATGTTAAGGCAGTCTTCTTCTAGGTCTGAAGAATAGTGGTAGCCGACTGTCGATGTAGAATGCACCGATTCCTGGTGCTCTCTTTCTCCCCCGTAGGATACAGTAGTGCCCTCTAGGACGTTCTGAGACTCGCCTAATTCACCTTCAATTTGCGCAAATTCACGTTCCCAGTCAAACGACCCATCCAAGTTCAAAGGTTGTTGCAACCCCATGGTCCTGGGCGAAAACCCAATGGGTCTATGTGATACAGGCACATGTCTGGTGAAGTTGTAGTTGTTTGTAGGCGGTGCAGGTTCGTTTATCTTCTTGAACTCACGCACGAGGTCGTACCCGCTGTCATTATTTGCACAGTAGTTTACATTATTGTGTGCGTGACTAGAAGTAGAGCTACAAGTGGAGCTAGAAGCGGCTTTGTTCAGGGTGATACTTGGAATGGCCAATGGCGTAGGCTGGACATTGGGCGCATTGGGCACATTGGTATAAAGAAACGCGGAGGCCTCGTCCCTTGGCGACACTTTGTTCTCCAGTTTCTTGCCAAACCTGAGAGAAGAGTCGATCCTCCTCGTCAGTTGCAGAACACTGTTCCCGCCGCGGCAGTCCATTTCTTAGTGGCACGGCAAGAGCAAAGGTCAAAGATCAGTAAAAGGCTCAACCTGTTTCTTAGACTCCCCCGCCCTTTCAAGTTCGTGGTAGCTACTTGTCTGAGCGCTTTGTGTTGCGAAAGGAAAAGTGTACTGAGATCAGCAGCTATGGATACACGCACACGGATATAAGAGTATAAACCCCGGATGTGTAGCCCCCTGTGATAGTCCCTGCACAAAACCCGCTAGCGATGGGTTTCTCCAACTTTCAGTCCTTTTCCTGTTCTCAAAACCGAAAATTTCCTCCGCTTTTGTCAGTGTCACTTAGAACGCTTCGCACAACTTCAAGTGTAAATCACTAAAATTCTATGTGCAGTTCAGAAGTAAGATTGCGCAGCAGAAGCTTTCAAAACAAAAATAAAAATGGACCCCTAAAATAAAGTACTGTAATGGGAATGAGAACGGGTATGGCTTCTTGTAAATCGTCGCAGCAGAGTCGGGGTTTACAGGCGGGAAGTGGAAAAAGCACTATGGAACAAATATTACTATGTGCCTGCTATTCTGTGAGCCCGCTTTCAAAACAAAATATGATGACGAGCAATTAGTATTCCCACAGACAAGCTAGTACAGTCTGCAGAGTATCCAAAACTACAAAAAATTCAAAGTTCTACTACCGTCATTCAAAAGAGAACATTGGAAAAACGACGCTTCAAAACCCACAGTACTAGAAAGACCAGACCCTATTTATACTGTCTTCCTTCAATAGTGCTAACACCCTCTCCCCCCACACACACACTGCAATCTCCAACTTTTGTGGCTTGATCCAGCCCCCTTGTATTACTCTTCTCAGGACAAGCTACCCGCTATAGTGTTCGGTGTTAAGTAGTGATGAGCCGGTTCCTGACAAATTTCAATCTGAGTCGTAAGACGTGAGTATATTCTTATGGGACATAGCCGCTGTGGTTGTCCTGTACACCTTTCTATGCAGCTTGCGTACTTTGCTCGTGGCCTCGTTGGTGGTCTTGTTAGTGGTCCTGCTTGTGGTCCTGCTTGGGGTCTGCGTTTGTTGTGGCGGTAACAGTGATAGCAGCGCGTTTACCAGGTCTTCTTCCTTGTGCGCGCGCGACTGAGGATCCGGGTCCTCTCGGGCCCACTTGACTAGTAGACCAGTGCTGTCCTGCGCACCCAGTGCCGCGTCCTGTGCCATGGACAGAGACAGAGACTGGTCCCGCATGGCCTCCTTCGCAAACTCCGCTGTTATGTGGTGGCGGTACCGCACAAACGCACAGTTCTTCTCCGGTAGGTACCGTACTCGGTCCATCGGGCCCAGTCTGCCAAACATATACCGTATCCTGCTCTCCACCTGGCGGCTGTTCAGCGGTTTCCCGTTCTTCATAACCGCCGCATTGCCGATATTGCCCACGTACAACGTCCGGTTCTGCTGGTTGAAACTGCCTACCCCTGCCATGTCTTCCCGGTTCTCAGCATGCTTCTCGCGCCCAAAACAATCCAGCAGCGGCGTGCCTTCCACCAGGTACCTGTCGAAGTCGCTCTGCTCGGGTATGTGGTGCAGATACTCGCACTTGTGGCCCAACGCACATAGCCCACGCGCAAAATACAAGCAGAACTTCCACGTCCCGCTGCTGTCGCCTCGCGTCACACCGCTGTCCCGCTCGGGGTCCAGCCGGTGCACAGAAACATGTCTGCTGGACTGCCACTTGCCATACCATATGTTCACAGAATGCGTTTGCTGCGCAGCAGCCAGCTCGCCGCTCACTTCCGCAAGCTGTACCCGCGCCTTCCGCTGCCTCCACCCTTTATCGCTATCCATCAAGACAAGACTGTTTGCTGCCCTGAGTTTCCCAAAGCACAATATCCACTCGCCAAGTAACAATTACTTATAATATGTTTGCCAATGTACCTATGACTGTGGCTATACTATTACTGGCAGTTGCCCCGTTTGGTATGAAAGCCGTTTTAGCAAGGAAGGCCAGAAACACACACAGAAACGCACGCACAACTTGAACTTATTTCCTTTCCTGCGCCCTTTTCTAACAGAATTTTTGCAAAAAAATTTATGGATAATGTTAAGGTCATGTGATTATATTGAGGTGCCACGATACGTATCCCATCCCCCCCCCACGCTATTAGTGTGGTGACGAGATGGGCTTACCTCTCTCACTCTCTCACTCTCACCTCTTGCATTAAAATTTTTCTTTCAGCTAGTTCACACTGAAGTTTTTTGCAGAAATTTTTCAGCTTTGGCGATGAGCATTGCAATAGTGTTATTATCCTGGGTTATCCTCTGTGGTTCTTGGATGCTGACTGTTTGAATATAGAAGACCTTTGCATTTTATCACACATATACACACGCACAAACACAAGCATACACTCACATACACATACACAAACCAAGGAATAATGGCTAAGGAAGTAAAGGAAGATAACTACGAGGCTCGTATGCCAGCTGTGCTACCGTTTGCCAAACCACTAGCGTCTAAGAAGTTGAACAAGAAAGTCTTGAAGACTGTCAAGAAGGCCTCCCGTGCTAAGAACGTCAAGCGTGGTGTCAAGGAAGTTGTCAAGGCCCTAAGGAAAGGCGAGAAGGGTCTTGTGGTCATCGCCGGTGACATCAGTCCCGCCGACGTCATCTCCCACATCCCAGTGCTATGTGAGGACCACGGTGTCCCATACCTGTTCGTGCCATCCAAGCAAGACTTGGGTTCCGCAAGTGCAACCAAGAGACCTACCTCTGTGATATTCATCGTGCCAGGCAGCAACAAGAAGGACAAGTCCAAGGAGGAAGAATACAAGGAATCTTACAACGAAGTTGTCAAGGAAGTCAAGGCCTTGTAAGCGTCCTTACCAAATAAATCACTCCATTAAGAGAACCAGAGTCTCTCTATCATTATTATATGTGTAAATTATATCCTTTTGTATAAGAAATCCATTTAAGAAACCCCCCTCAAGAAATAAAAACCCATTGAGCATTAAGAAAATACATGAGCTGTCATATCTAGGAACTGACAAGGCCATCTAACACTCTGGTTCGATCATTGTGTATGTTATATACTAGTTTTTCCCTCATCACGCCTAAAAACTGAGAAAGAAAAAAAATCACAGAAGTACCACTCTTAAAAGATACAAAAACTGTATAATTGAATAGAACCTCGAAGACATTGGCAGACAGGATCGCTGGCAAATCTCAGGAGTATACCACCGCTGCAGATTAACCAATGCGTTTTGTGCTTGACGAATTATACTCAGACGAGGAGTCCTCGCTCGACCTGGGTGTTGGCTCGGACTCTGATTCCTCTAATGACCCAGACTACTCAAACATCGCTGATCCCCACGACTTGTACTCCCCCAAGCTGAGGATACCTAAGAAGAAAGATGTTCCAACTAAAACAAGAACAGCTAAAGAAGAAGAGGTTACTTTACTGCCCGAGATCGCAAGGATACTGGAGGGCAAGCAGTTTAAGAGTAGCGTCATCGCTGCAAATACTGTTCCCAGTGTAATACATCTGTCCAGGGAAGAGGAACAAAATACCGAGAGCCTGATAGATAAACGAAAGGATAATAAGCTTGCGCACAGCTTAGCTCCAGATGTAAATATAGAGCAGATGGAAGCGCAATTCTCGAAAGTTATGCTAGGAAAATTGGATAGCCTCGAGACTCTGAACAGGAAACGTATCGAAGAAGTCAGGGCAGAGAAAAAGCGAATAGAGGAAGAGCAAAAGAGGAAGTTGGAGGAAGAGAAACGCAGGAAAGAACTAGAAGATAAAAGGTTGAAAGAAGAGGAGGAAAGAGCTAAGAAAGAACAAGAGAAACAAGAGAAAGAACGGTTGGCGGCTCTTGAAGCTGAAAAGAAGCGAGAGCAAGAAGAAAAGGCTAAAAAGCAAGCTCAGGCTCAAGAAAAGGACAAGGCACAAAAAGCGGTAACAGATTTTGACTCAATAAGTAAAACTTTTTGGAAGTATAAAGCTAAGATCAAGTCTATCAAAGAAGAGATTGTGATACCAGTCAAAAATGCTGATAAGGAGCTCAGAAACATTCTATCGAAGCATAAGCGTAAGATTAATCCGAAGTTTGGGCAATTAACCAACACATTTTCACAATTACAGAGTATACAAAATGAGTTAAGTCATTTAATCGATGAAACAAAAGGCCAACAGTTGGCATACTTATGGATATTGAACTTTATTGCAAAAGCTATAGTTCACCAGGCCGAAACGGAGGTGCGTGCAAAGCCAGAATCTTCTGTACCATTAGCAAGGTTGGCATTGTATATAATGGTACGATATCCCGAATTTAAGGAATTATTGCTTGCAAGATTTGTTAAGAAATGTCCGTTTGTTATGGGATTTACGTGTGACATAGGAACAGAAGATGGAAGGGGAAATATGGGTTGGAAAAGAGATTCTTCCGGTAAATGGGAGGAACCTACTTCTTACAACGAACGTATTGGGGCTATGGTTACCTTATTTTCCGTTATAACTAGGCTAGAACTGCCTCAGGAATTTATCCAGACATCGAACCATCCGCTACCGATTTCCCATTCCTGGCATCTTGTTGCCAGAATCGCAAATACTCCATTAAAGCTGATACAAGACACACATTTTGTCGTTCTAGGTTCTTGGTGGGATGCTGCTGCCAAGGAGTTTTTACAAGCATATGGTGTCCAAGCTGCAAAGCTGCTTCAGTTAGTCGGTGACAACTTAACATCTGCAGTTGCTGATAGGAAGTACGTTGGGGCAGCCAGATTACGTATACTTCTGGAATCTTGGCAAGAAAACAAACTGGAAAGTTTTCCAGAAATGGTTCCTTGAATATGATCGACACTAATTCGTTCTTTTTTTCATTTGTAAGTAAAGATAGATACTTAAAACACAATTTGCATCTTTTTTATCTTGTAATACCAGTTTTTCCTGGTAGAAGTATTCCAATTTAGGAAGCATATCATCAGCAATATTGTAATTCCGATAGAATTAATTCTTATTTTCCACAAAAGTAGTGATCAAATATATCAACAAACTTCTTGGTGCGGATTAGCAATATCGTTGCTAGCTCATCGCATTTTGCTGATATCATAGCTCTCATTCCTAAAGAGTCAATGATTTCCTTAGAAAAGTTCGTACGAGAGGGGTTTTTTTCAGTTCTGAAATTTGGAAAAATAATAGCTGCCCACAGTGAGACATCCCAAAATTGTAATCATAGTTGCAATTCCCAAGCAATTACTGAATCAATTACGGCGGGAGGACCTCAAATAGCAGTTATAGTAACAGGCTACCGGGTAGATGGATGTTTCACTTGTGGCTCTCTATTTGAAGTATATAAATTTGAAGCATAATAGTAAGCACAGCTGAATTTTCTTGAATGGGGATATAAGCAAACCTTACATTAAGCATTGTGTGAGAAATTATAATTGAAAGAGAAATAGGACAGTCTAATAGGTAATCAAACTAAAAAATCAAAATGGCGGTCATTCCGCGGTTGTTGGCTGTTTGCCTGTTTTATTCTATCAACCTAATTGCAGTAATACGATATTTTGACTATGATGATAGGAGTGGTTTTGGTTTTTATTCGAAATTGATTCTGCTGACCGAATGTTTTATGATGCTTGGTATACTGACATCAGATTATTTGATACCATCGTTGTCCTTCATATCGAGGGATATCCTAAAGATATCAGATAGGGTTTCTGGTATGACTTTACTTGCCCTAGGTAATGCAATCCCTGATATCACCACTACCTACCAATCTATGAAACGAAATGAAACATCATTGGCTTTGGGTGAATTGATTGGTGGTGTTTTTTTCCTTCTTACTGTAATATTAGGAGTTGTTGGAATAGTATCAACAGTGAAATTTGAGCCATCCACTTCACCATTTGCAGATTATCCAGAAAGCTGTGAAACGTATCGCGAGTCGATGCAATCACATTCTTATAGTAGAGAGATTTTTTTGCAGGACATGAAAATCTTTTTGACTATGATAGTGGTTTCAACATTGTTTTTATATGACGGAAGATTATTCGTATGGGAATGCCTTATTATGGTGGTTACATACGTTGCTTGTGCAGCATATATGGTGTCAAGTCATTTAAACTACGGACTAGAAAATAATTCTGCTGTTTTGAATGGTGACGATCATTCCTCTTTGCGTGATATTATATATGATAATTTATCTACCATTACCGAGGAAAATGAGAACTCCAGTCTTCTTGGCGATAATGACCACATAGTCTCACCTTTGACAAATGAAAATGTCAATATAAGGTTATTTGAAGCAGGTATAGCTGAAAGGAGGAAATACATCCGCCGTGGAATTCAGCGTTACATGCGAACACACTATACAGGTTGGGTGAGAATGACATTAAATGACTGTCTTGACCTTTGGGAGCACTCGGATATGCTCAAAAGTCAAGAAAATTTAGGTAAGCAAGATCAAGATGATATTGTTGATAGAACTAGAGAGATTGGTTCAAATGAGATGGATCAGACTGAGATATCAGATACATTATCCGAATTGCCCTTGCCAGAACAACTACCAATCAGTAAGAGAATCAAAAGAAGATCCACATCATTAACTTCCAACTTAGAAAGACTAGAAATTCCTAAGATTGTCTATTCTGATTTTAGTCAGGGACTTGTGAGTGACAGATTTGAACAAACAGCAACTCCAGCTCCGGTACCCATATTTTCTACCCCACAGCCTCTACATGCACCAGTATTTGATGGAAGACCTCCAACTTATAGATCATTGAGTTACGATCATTTGGGTGATATAATACAAGAGCGTAATTATAGATCTGTTTCAGATAATAGGTCGGAGTTAGGTGAGGACTTAGAAAACATGATAAGTAGAGTAAGTGGAACAGGAAGGGAAAAGAAATGGTATACAGCGTCTAAATTGATCACGTATCTAATTGATGCAGAGGTAACATTACCAATCAGTGAACTTATTACTTTACTTTTCAGTTTCCCTATAACGCTACTATTGGCAATATTAATACCTAATGATGTGTTTCGTAGTGCAGTAGGTGATAACTCATTTATTACAGCACTACAGTTATCGATAGCGCCAATGGTGTTTTCCTTTACCTTGGATAACATGTTCAACATTTATTGGCTGTCTTTAGTATCAATCATATTATTGTTTTCACTATTAATATTTGAAGCACCACTAAAAGATTATCAGAAGCACATTACCTCATGTTTTGCATTTGTTCTGTCACTTGGTGGAATATCATTTACTGTTCATTTGATCTTGGATGTTCTTACAAGTTGGGCAGACTCCTTCAATCTTTCTCCAAGTGTACTGGGTCTAACGATTTTTGCCTGGGGTAATTCGATAGGTGACTTAGTATCGAATATTACTTTCGTACAACTTGGAGTCATCGATGTTGCATTGGGGGCTTGTTTTGGCAGTCCTTTACTCTATATCTTGTTTGGTATAGGTATTGATGGTATTTTAGTAATGCTTAATAAGCATGGATTCCGCATGCCCGAGAAATGGTACTCTCTTTTATTCAATTGTATTCAGTTCAAAATTGACGCTCATTTGATAAGCTCTAGTATTGGTATTATCGTAGCGTTCTTCATCCTCATTGTGGGTGTGCCGGTAAATAAATGGAGACTTGACTTCAAAGTTAGCATCCTATTACTTGGTCTCTATGTTGCCGTTACTGTAATAAACATAATATTTGCATTGAAGTCGTGATTCTAATTCACATATATACTGCATTTAAGTTAGATAGATATTATTCATAATATAGAAAATCTGTTACTATAGCAAATATTCACGCTGAAAGTAGTTTTTAGTTTTTCTTACAAAGAGCTATGAAATCCAAGTAAAAATTCAAAAATGCTACTAAAGTACCTGTGTTATATAAATAGAAAACTAAGAAAGAGAAATTTCATCAGAAAGCAGGAGAATGAAATATTAAAAAAAATAGTAAAATCAAAAACAGTTAAGGGTACAACAGGATAATAATAAATAGCTCTGGTCAAGTAGAAGATACTATGAATCAGAGAATGTGAATAAATAAGAAGTACTATCCGGAAGCCATTTGTGCAGACTGGCAGTACTAGTCAAAGTCGCAAATGGCATGAAAAATATAGACAATTACCGGCATTGTAGCATATGAATGAAATGAGAGCATGAGCTCCCTGTTTTGATAAATTTCGGTTTATTTGGCTGTATTTTTTTTTTGTTGTGAATTTTTTTTTAAAAAAAAAACGTAACTTCCCAGCAGTTCAGTGAAAAATTTGGTGTTGAAACATTAAATGGAAATCAAATGAAGAGCATATATATGCAGTATTAGGCAAAAGAAAAAAAGAAAAAGAAAAAGAAAAAAACAGATGATATGGGAAAAAACTAGTATGGATATAGTCAAAAAGTAAAAGAAGTCAATAACAATGGAAATAAATTCTTTTAGTAGAATCGGAGAAAAGGCCAGCGTATAAATTATAATAGTCTATGCATCTCCTTAATATGATACAGTAGGAATTAGAAAAAAATACCTTTACGCCAGTACCTTCCACATCTAAAATCCCCCAAAGTGACGACCAGGTCAATTAAGCTTGTTGGGATAATGTAGTACAAAGAAGATAATTGTTAGACTTTCTCAAAAATCAATGCACTAAATCTCGATTTTCTCCACAGGAAAAATAAATATAAAAAAAAAATGGAAATAAATTAAAATTATGATAACATTAGGCGTTCTTGTTTGCGTATTAATATTTTTTTTTCGTAATTTCAACATTAAAACATTCGTAATCATTAATGTCATAGCTTTGGAAGCTGGGAGTGGTTTGTATGTTATGTTATGTTATGATAGGCGTCCTTCATAGACGAGTTACCAATATGGTTGGGTTTATTTTATTGTTGGATGACTCTCTCCAGGTTAATTTCATCTAGGATTTTCTTAGCGCCGTCCTTGATCATCTTGTGAGCTAGCAAGACACCACATTTGATGGAGTCCTCTCTAATGTCATTCACGACCACTTCTTGCTGGTCTTCGATGGCCATGGTTCCTTCCACGTTCACCACGATACCTTTCAGTAGCAGTTTCTTGGTCTTGTGGTCGTAGGAGGACTCTACACCGATAGGCACGGAGCAGCCACCTTCCAGAGTTCTCATCAGGGATCTCTCGGCCAAGCAGCACACTGTGGACTCCAGGTCTGCGATCTCGTCGAGGATCTGCAGGATTTTCTTGTCGCCTTGTCTTATCTCTATGCCGAGCGCGCCTTGGCCCACGGCGTGGTACATGATATCTGAGTGCAGTCTCTGGGTGATTCTGTCCTCCAGGCCCATTCTCACGAGGCCAGCGGATGCGAGGACCAGACATTGGAAGGGCCCCTCTGGGTCGTCGAGCTTCTCGAGTCTGGTGTGGATGTTCCCTCTCACGCTCTGGTACTTCAAGTGTGGGAACTTCCGCTTCAGCTGCGCGGACCTGCGCACCGACGAAGTCCCGACCACGGCGCCCTCGGGCAGATCAGCCAGACAGCGGTGTGGAGAACCCCTAGGCATCACGATGCAGTCTGTCGGATCCACACGCTTCGTGACACACCCGAGCTCGAACCCGTCGGGCAACAGCGTAGGCATATCCTTCAGCGAGTGCACGATCAGGTCCAGCCGCTTCTCCTGGTCCTCGCAGTACAGGTAGTCCTCCAGCTCCTTCGTCCACAGCGCCTTGCCCCCAAACGAGTACAGCGGCTTAAACTGTATCTGGTCCCCGAGAGTCTGCAACGTGAACACCGTGCAGTCGTACTGCGGAAACTTCGCCTGCACTAGATCACGAACATGGTTAGACTGCACAACCGCCAGCTTAGACCGTCTCCCGCCAATATTGATACTCTCCCTGGTCATCCTTCACACCTCAATTTGTATACAGTACTTGCCGCCTTCCTCCCCCCCCCTTCTACCTTTCCAAAATTAACAGTCCCGTATTTATATGAAAATTTTTTTTTTCGCTTTAGCCGGTCAGTCGGGGGGAGGATGGGCAGCGAATCGTTTAGGCTTTGCCAGATCGCTGTCAACACCCCGTAGCCCGACACCTGCGACCCTGTCTCCGACACCTTCTGCGTTACCTTCTGCGATACACTGCGATACTGGACTTATCACAGAGGAAATTGCTTACTAACCCGATTGATCTGATTGGCTCGTTTACCTTCTTACACACAAAAAACGTCAAAAATTCACAGAAATCGGTTTCCCTCTTTTTGGGGGTTCGTTTTGTACTACATATTCTTAGTCTAAAAGTCTACTTACTCTGCTCTACTGTGTGTACTGTGTGTACTGTCTGTACTGTCTGTACTGTGTGTTAGGTGATGGTGGCCCCGGGTTCTGGGCTTTTCCCCCTGCCTCTGTCTCTGCCTCCCCAAGTTTAATAGAAGAGAGTGGGAGGGCGTGCATTCTTAGTAATGCGTGTGTGATTGGCTGGGAATATAGGTGTGTGTGTGGGGGGGAGGGGGATGGGGGGACTCTACTGGGCCAGGCGGTGGAGGGCCTGGACGGCCCTGGGGAACTGCTGCGCGCGGCGGTAGTGGGCGGTGGCCCGCGGGATGTCCGGGGTGCCGCCAGGGGTGCCGATGCCGCGCTCGTAGTAGAACCCGAGCACGTACTCCGCGCGGGAGCTTCCCCTGCGCGGTCTCGGAGCTGCGCTGGGCCCAGCGCAGCGCCTCGCCGTCGTTGCTGCGCAGCACGCCAGGAGAGCCCGTCAGGCACCAGCCGCTCAGCGCCAGCATGGCCATCGGGTTGCCCCGGCGGGTCTTGCCCTCGCTTGTGGTGGTTGAACCTGTGGTTGAACCTGTGGTGGTGAGGGTACTGCTGTCGCTTGCGCTGCGGTAGTACCAGGCTATGGACTTGTGGGGGTCTACCGCCACGTCGAGGTCGCCCGTCTCGTAGCAGTGGCCCAGCTTCCACTGCGCCAGCGGGTAGTCGTACTCGCGGGCGCAGCGGGTGTAGTACGCGAGTGCCTTTGCGGTGTCCCTCTGTATGCCGCTCTCCGCGAGCACCTGCTGGATCGGCAAGGGCATGTTCGTGAACTCGTAGATCTTCCCCAGCTCGTAGCACGCCTGCGGGGACCCTTGCTCCGTGGCCTTAGAGAGCCACATGAGCGCCTGCGGCACGTCCTGCCGCACGATGCGCTCCAGCTCGCGCGGGTCCTCCTCGTGCGCGTAGTTCATGCTCGTGAGCCCGTACAGGTGCGTCATGCCCAGCTTGTACATGCACGAAGTGCTCTGCTCAGCGCCCTGTGTGTAGTACTGAAACGCCCGCTGCAGGCACTCGTAGTGCGACAGCGCAGCATCGCATCCCCGGCGGAACTCGTAGCACACAGCCGCCCGGTAGCACGACTCCGGGTGGCTCAGCGCTGCGGCCTTGCAGTAGAACTCCAGCGCCTTCTCGTCGTTGCGCGTCACAATGGTCTTGTTCTTGATGTCCAGGTACGGCTGGTGCGAGTACAGCGTCCCCATCAGGTAGATCGCCGGCGCGTACCGCGACGAGATCAGCTTCTTCAGCACCTTGAACGCGTGCTCAAGGATCACCTTCTGGTTCTTCTGCGCCTCCTCGGGCTTCAGCGCCCGCTTCAGGCGCTCAGCATTGATGTTGTAGTGCGAGATGAAGTCCGGCTTGAACACATACTCCAGCAGCGTCTCGCACCACTTCAGCTGCACCGACGGCGTGAAGTTCCCTTGGTCAGCAACCACAGAACAGTACACCTCGTAGAACTCCACGGCCTCCCGCGAGAACACCGTCAGATCTCGCTTGCTCTTGCTGCTGCTGCTGCTCCCCGTCGTGGTCGTAGATGACTCAGATCGCTGCTTCACAAGCTCAGGCTTCACAAGCTCAGGCTGCGCTAGCTCAGGCTGCACACTTGCTCCTGTATCTGGTTCCGCGGGCCGGGCCCCCGCAGTGTCCTTGCGCGGGCTTCGTGACTCCGTTCTGTACATCTTCTCCCGCAGGACGTCCCGCTCTTTCCGCTCCTTCTCCACATACGGCGGCGGAGGCGTCTCGACGTCCTGGTAGTCTATCATCTGTCTGAACGGATTCGCCGCCTTCGCGTGCGCTTCTCTTCGTACTGGCTCAGCGCCTGCCGCATCGTCGCCTCGCGGTACCCCCGGTTGCGTACCTGCATTGCTCCCGCTAACTCCTCCAATTACTCCCCCCATCACTCCTCCACTGGCACTCCCGCCTAAACTCCCTGTGCTCCCAGTACTCAGCATGAACGGCAATTCGTATCTCTTGTCCCCAGCTCCATGGCTTTCGTCCGCCAGCTCGTCGGGACTGGGACTGGGACTCATCGACGCCTTAGTGAACACAGGTATTCGATTCAGCGTCCCTATCGCAGTGTCCTCAATCGGATAAGGCGTCTTCGCACTCGCACTCGCACTCGCACCCGCACCACTCACCGTGCCATCCCGCACCCCGCTATCCGCTACAGGGTACATGTTGATGTGCGTCTCATACCTGTTACCACTCTGCGTATCTCGTGCGTTGAACATTGCATATGTACTCTAACCTGGCGCGATCGAAAAAAAAATCCGTGGATTTTGTCCTGCTCTCAGAAACACTCAATATCCCTGCTCGACTTATCCAGAACTATATCCTGACCAAAGTGTTACCACCCTCCACTAGCTCTTTTTATTCCGTTGATATCCGTCCATCCAAAACCTCCATTCCCTGCGCAAACCCAGACCCAAAACCTTCCTGCAAAAATATCCAAGTCACGTGATATAAACCCCAGGAAGACCTTTCGGCCCCGGTCTGGGTTTTCTGCACAAAACCCTGAACCTGGCGAGACGTCGAGTCTGCCTCATTGGGAGAAGTTCAAGAAGGCTCGATATAATAGAGCCAGTGTCTTGTCGGTTAACCTTGCAGCCTAGGTGAAGTAACGTATTGAAGAGGCCAGGAATGAACAGCGTTGGTTTAGTGTGGCAGTGTGTGAGGAGGTACTCCCGTGTTGCGGTGGAGTCTGGACTGAAGAGGCAGACGTGGAAGCCCATAGACTCTCGGAAGACGTTCCTGTTGGACTCTTACCGGTACATGATGGACAACAACAGCATGGTTCTTTTTGCGCATTACAACAACTTGACGAAGAATGAGGACCACCACTTCAGGGAGCAGATCAAGCAGGCCGGTGGGAAGCTGACGAGGATAAGGAACAATATATTCAAAGTGTGTTTGAGGACGCTCGACCGCGAGGACCCCGCCGTGTACATCAAGAACAAGAAGGAGTTGCCTCACCACCCGCTGATCCCACTGTTGAAGGGCCCCACAGCGGTCATCTCCTTCCAAGATACTGACCCTCAGGGAGTCGCTAAAGTGTTCAAGCTACTGAAAAACGCACAAGACAAGTTACTTGTGATGGGTGCAAAGGTCGACAAAGAGGTCTACGACTTCGCTAAGCTGGATCAGTTCAAGACATTGCCAACAAAAGAAGTCTTACAAGGACAATTGGCAGGGCTTTTGCAGATGCTTGGTGGTGCAGGTCTTGTGCAAGTGCTGGAGGCTAACAAGCAGCATCTGTATCTAACCTTGAAATCCCACGAAGATAACATAAAAGAATGAAGCTAGTAGAAAGTTGTTTTATCTGGTAGGTAGAAGGAAGGATTAATGATACTTTGATGCGGTAGCCTGTGGCGTTTTGTAAATAATGAATAAAGAATTCAGATACTGCAAATAAGTGAAGTCAAGCCGTATGGCTTTATCATCAGATAAAAAGAAAATATTCTTTTTTATTTTGTAAATACGTTAATTTAACTATCGATATAGTCTAGTCATAACTCAGAATGCTCAATAGTATGCTGTGCTGATCTGCATATATATATGATTACTTCAAAGTTGTCACTATCGGGGCGTGCTAAAGGCTGGCGAAGTGAAAAATTTTGAAAAAAAAGTCAATGCGATGAGCTCATCGCAAACATTACTCAAGGTGACTTGAATTAGGTTATCATATAGTTGGATTCGTTGTTATTCATCAAAATATAGATAATAAATACCTTATTTTTTAACGACAGCATAGGAAGATAGTTAAGAAAGAATGAAGGCCAAGCCATTAAGTAACGACCCAGGATCAAAGCGTTATGCTTATAGAGTTAACAAAGAAGAGAACAGAAAAGAATTGAAACATGTTAAGATTGATGAATCGTCATTAGTAGAGGGTCATCAGGTTGATCTTCCTAAGAAAAGATTTTATAGACAAAGAGCTCACTCCAATCCTTTTTCGGATCACCAGCTAGAATATCCAGGTTCACCAGAAGAGATGGACTGGACTAAACTCTACCCTCATTACGTCGATCCAGAGTCCGGTAAAATGACAAAGAAGGTTACTATCGCTGATATCGGATGCGGTTTTGGTGGTTTGTTGGTAGATCTCTCCCCAGAATTCCCAGATGATCTGATACTGGGTATGGAGATTCGTGTTCAGGTCACTAACTATGTCGAAGACAGAATTATAGCGTTGAGAACCAACCATGTCAAGGAACAAGGCTACCAAAATATTAATGTGCTAAGAGGCAATGCTATGAAATTCTTACCAAACTTTTTCCAAAAGGGACAATTATCGAAGATGTTCTTCTGTTTCCCAGATCCACATTTCAAACAAAGAAAGCATAAAGCCCGTATCATTACTAACACTTTATTGAGTGAGTACGCTTATGTGTTAAGAGAAGGTGGTATTGTATACACTATCACTGATGTGAAGGACTTGCACGACTGGATGGTGAAGCACTTGACCGAACATCCATTGTTCGAAAGACTGCCTGAAGAATGGGAAGAAGAAGATAGCTGTGTCAGGATTATGAGACATGCAACAGAAGAAGGTAAAAAAGTTGAAAGAAAAAAGGGTGATAAATTCGTTGCATGCTTCAGAAGGTTACCAACTCCTGAAATAATATAAAGTCGAGTTTACGGAACTATAAATTTGTTATGAGGCGAGAGCTTAAATTATACAATAGAACGCCCGTAAGCTCTCAATTAATAATCATAAAAATGGTGTTTTCATGTATACTAATAAATATTAACATTACAAGTTATTGGTAAATATCATTCGTTAAACTTTATATTAACAGGTTAGCCTGATATTGAGGAAGGAAAGAACATAAGTCATCGATGGCATGGCGTGCTCAAAAATTAAATGGTAACATCAATTTTAAAAAAAATACTATGCAGAGTTGTCATATTGTTGACGCAGAGAATTATTAGTGAGTTCTGAATCTGAGGCTCATACTGAATTTCTTGAAAGCAGCTATACAGTGGCTTTTAAGCACTGTATTTGTACTTCATTAAAGATATCTTGGTGTCTTTATTTAGAGCATCTTTCTTATTGGAAGCATATACATGTTCTCTTTCCAGAAGTTTCCTCTTAAGCGATGTAGACCACTTGTAGCCAGATAATGTTCCATTGCTGCAAACAACTCTATGGCATGGGATCACAATCGCTATATTATTAGACCCTATACCGCTCCCAATAGCTCGGCTACCGTTCTTGATCTTTAGTTTATCCGCTATTTCCTTATAAGTTGTTACTTTACCATGTGGAATCTTGACTAGCTCATCCCATATGCGATGTTGCAGAGAAGTACCAAACATATACTCGTAATGCAAGTCCTTGACAATATGGCCTTCCAGCAATTTAGTGAATTTGTTCACAGTATCCTGAAACTTCTCGACATGCTCTTGCTCTGACTCTACTTCGATCTGCTTGAAGTTGTAGTGTATGGCGGACTTCTTGGACAACTGATTGAAGGCAGTTCTTGCACCTTTCAGAAGCTGTTTCTTGTTCAATCCAAGCGAGGCATACACTAACGCATCCGTCTGTCGCCTTACAAACACCAGCGCCGATGTGATATCCGTTACAACAAAACTGTACAGTAGGTCCTCCATCAATGTTCCTGATTATTGAGCTATTAGGCTAGTGTGCGTCTCTGAAGCGCTGTTGATTTATAAGAAATAGGATGATTGTAACTTGATGCCAAGAGCTAGGTAGCAGGAAATGATGTGCTTACAGGTAAGAGTTGTGACTGTATAAATGATTGCTGTTCTGGTACTTTTGCTTAAAAAAAATGCTTGTAGCTTATTTGCAGATCAAAAGAAAAAGTGATCAAAATGTCCTGAATGTCCCTTATAGGTAAAGTAATGAGGACATCAGAATGTGAAGTTCACCAAGAGTGCCACAATAGCACCCATTGATGGCAGTGTAATAATGCTTCATAGTAGATGCTATATATTTTCGATCTGACGCCGACTTGGGTTTTGACTAGTGGTTGTAGGTTGCCATGTATGTCTATATGTATATGCAGATAAAGATATCGGGGAACAAGTGTGAGTCCTGGCACGCCTAAGAAAACAACTTAGCTGTTCTTCACTTCATATTGTTACAAAAGAGAAAGTCTAAAATAAATTATACTAAATACATGAGTTATGGATTATAATCTTGGTCTGGATACTGTCTCATCGGCATAGCTAAATTAAAGAATGAAACGAAGTATTTGGTGTTTGATGAAAATTAAAGACAAACAATGCAAAGGGTGATTAAAAACCCAAATTGAAATGGCAGAAGAGAGAGGTACCTTATATGTATCTCAAATGTAGATTGCCACTGCAGGGGGAGTAAACTTGTTTTCGCTATAGGTCATAAAAAAAGGATCAAATAATGTAGTATTCAATTATTCCTGATCATTTTTTCAACATGTTATCGAACATTGGAATCAATGATTGTGCAAGTGCGAAGGAGAAGACCAACTTAGGGCCAGTGGTCAACAGTTTTGGGGTCAAACCCTTGAAGAAAGCGGTGAAACCTTCGTTCTTCAAAGTATTCTTGACGATCTTGAAACCACTCTCTGGGTTGTCGAAGTTTCTGTTTTGGATTCTGGTCTTGATGACATCTAATGGTGCTGAGACAATTAGAGATGCGGAGGCACCCACTATGGAACTAATGAAGTTCTGAGACCAGGTGGCCTGGGAGTAGTCCTGCAAGCCCAGGATGTACTCCTTGGCGAAGGCGTTACCACCGAAAAGAGCGAAGGAACCTGGCGCGTTTCTAGCGGCGGTCCAGCCCCACCCTCTGTACAGGTTGAAGATACCCTCATCCTTCAGGATCTTAAGGAACCCTCTTCCTTTGAATGCTTCAGGGTTGGTTTGTCTCTTAATCTTCAGCACGTCCAATGGCAACAGCACGATCTCACCGATACCGATCAGAGACCCGGCTGTGGCAGATCTCAGGGCTTTACCGGTCTTGTCACCGAATGCGCTGTCGAAGTCCTTCTTGAAGTGCTTGTTCAAGAACTCGTTGGCGAACGGCTGACCACCGTACTTGTACACTCTTTGCAAGATCTTGTACACGGCAGCGTAGCCCAAACCTGGGAACAAAGTGAAGACCCTCTTGCCGAACGCCTCAGCGGCGTGGTCACGGAATATGACGGAGTTCAATTGCGCACCGCTGGTGATCTTTGTGTGGTTCGACATCAGTCTCTTCGAGATGGTGTCCACCGGGTGGAACACACCTATCTCCAGTATACCCGCAGATGCACTGCCCAGCAACCTCGCAACACCACTCTGCTTCCTGTCGTTATGAGCCATTTCCTAGTTGTACAAGCGTTATTTCTATAGAATCCGACTTTGTTCTTCCTTGGAGAGGGGGGGGGTAGAGTTCGCTATCTTATAGAGATGTAGCTTGACAAAGGTTCATTGTATTATATACTGTATATTGCTA
Organism: Nakaseomyces glabratus; assembly: GCF_010111755.1. Taxonomy (NCBI): domain Eukaryota; kingdom Fungi; phylum Ascomycota; class Saccharomycetes; order Saccharomycetales; family Saccharomycetaceae; genus Nakaseomyces; species Nakaseomyces glabratus. Next base: position 1,005,580 of record NC_088960.1, read on the forward strand.
GGTGACCTGGGGGATCCTTTGACGAGTTGATCTTCAAAGCTTTGGACAAATTCCTCGAGCGTTGTTTCGCTCGCTTCCAGCTTCCGTAATCACCACCACTGTTTCCCTGATTCAAACAGCCCCACCATGATAAACCCACCTCGCTTGCACCTACCCTCCCAGAGGGAACCACCTCGCTTGCGACTTCCATTTTCCCATCGTTGGTTCCTGTGTCACTATATACAGTACCATGTGATATTTACAAAGTGATATGAACACCTGACCTCCACCTTGCAAAGTGATATAATCACCTGACCTCAAAAACCCATTTCTTTGGGTGGTTTTACCCGGACAATCTTGCCCCACCATATTTCGATGGTTTTTTGTTATCTCCTTGACCCCTCTCTCTTGCCTAACCCCCCCCCAGGTTTGTATTAAATTAGTGTAACCCCCCCCCCTTGAAATTTTTCATAATCATATATAAATGGTTTAAAGACTTGAAACAATCTGCAATTGCCTCAATTGTTGTGAAAAACTGTAAACTGTAATAACTGTTATAACTGTTATAACTGTAATAACTGCAATATAACAAAGGACAATGACACAGATTGATAAGAAAGAAGTATCAGGAAACATTATTGTTGTTTCCAACAGATTGCCAGTGACCATCTCGAAGGATGACACTGGGAAGTACCAGTACAAGATGTCCTCTGGAGGGCTGGTTACTGCTTTACAAGGTCTGAAGAAGACCGCTACGTTCAAGTGGTATGGGTGGCCCGGTCTAGAGATCCCTGACGATGAGAAAGAGCAAGTCAAGCAGGACTTGCTCGAGCAATTCAACGCTGTGCCTGTGTTTTTGAGCGACGAGGTCGCTGACTTGCACTACAACGGGTTCAGTAACTCTATCCTGTGGCCTCTGTTCCACTACCACCCGGGTGAGATCAATTTCGATGAGAACGCCTGGCTGGCTTACAACGAGGCCAACAGGGCCTTCGCCGAGGTCATCTTCGAGACCATGCAGGACGACGACTTGATATGGGTCCACGACTACCACTTGATGCTGCTGCCCCAGATGCTGCAGGAGGAGATCACCAAGCGTAAGCTGAGGAACGTCAAGCTGGGCTGGTTCCTGCACACGCCGTTCCCTTCCTCCGAGATCTACAGAATCCTGCCTGTCAGACAGGAGATCCTGAGAGGTGTGCTGAGCTGCGACCTCCTCGGCTTCCACACTTACGACTACGCGCGCCACTTCCTGTCCTCCGTCCAGAGAGTCCTGAACGTCAACACTCTGCCCAACGGTGTCGAGTACCAAGGCAGGTTCGTCAACGTCGGTGCCTTCCCTATCGGTATCGACGTCTCCACCTTCCAGGACGGCCTCTTGAAACAACAGGTCAAGGACAGAATAAGCCAGTTGAAGGAGACGTTCAAGGGACAGAAAATCATCATCGGTGTCGACAGACTGGACTACATCAAGGGTGTCCCACAGAAACTGCACGCCATGGAGGTCTTCCTAAGCGAACACCCAGAGTGGAGAGGCAAAGTCGTCCTGGTGCAGGTAGCTGTCCCAAGCAGAGGCGACGTCGAGGAGTACCAGTACTTGAGATCAGTCGTCAACGAGCTGGTCGGAAGAATCAACGGCCAATTCGGTACCGCAGAGTTCGTCCCAATCCACTTCATGCACAAGAGTGTTCCTTTCGAAGAATTGATCTCCCTGTACGCAGTCAGCGACGTCTGTTTGGTCTCTTCCACAAGAGACGGTATGAACTTGGTCTCTTACGAATACATTGCCTGCCAAGAAGAAACAAAGGGCTCCCTGATCCTGAGTGAATTCGCTGGTGCAGCCCAATCCTTGAACGGTGCCATCATCGTCAACCCATGGAACATCGACGAAATGTCCGACGCCATCAACGAAGCCTTAACCTTGCCAGAAGTCAAGAGAGAAGTCAACTGGGAAAAATTGTTTAAGTACATCTCAAAGTACACTTCCGCCTTCTGGGGTGAGAACTTTGTCCACGAACTGTACAACACTTCTTCAAGCAGCGGTAGCATAAAATCCTCCGAGGAAAAGCACTGATCCAAAACAGATATGAACAAAGAAAAAAAAAACTTCACAGACACCATTATTCCATAAGTCCTTTGATCGATATCTAATTTCAAATTCATATTCAGAGTTAACAAGTTCCTCATCTACCAAACGTTGAACTAGGTGTTATTCGTTACCATGTGAGTAAATACATCAAACGCAAGTTAAAAACAATTACCATTTTACGACTTTTATACACAACTAATATATTTAAAAGATGTTAGAAAATCCCAACGGTGCCTAGCTTGGTCGCCTGGCAGATTGGACGTTCTTATATATCGAGATATACCGTTATATACTTGAAATGATATATGCTAAGAATACAAGCAACTAGAACTATTAAAATAGTATAGCTATCCTATGATCCTATAAGGTACATGTCATTGGACACGTAATGATTAAGAAAAGCCCAATATTCATATGGGGTTTTTTCCCGGGCCGAGCTGTAGTGCCCCGGGAGACCTGAAATCGAAGAGGTCATCTATAACTATAACTACTAAACGATGCACTCTTTTCTGGTCTGTCGCTTGGAATGAGCCTCTAGTTGGCAGGTCTTGCGTCTCATCAGCGGTACCAATTGCCATTTACTATTGCCAGTTGTCATTTACCCACTTCCCCCAGCAGAACGCTTGCTTTCAACAGATCGAGAGCCGGATAACAACAGGAGCCCTTTCTGTGCAGAAAACATAAATTGATAACATCTCGACGGCAATCCCTTGGAGAGTGTTGATTTTAACTCAATTGTTGCAGTAGTAACGCTTAGAATTCATTCTGGTCCTACTTTGCGTACCATTCACATCAGAGGTCCAAAAGCATAAAAAAGGGTTGGCTATTGGAAACGACGTTGCCAGATTGACTTCATTGTACCGTACTATATTCACGAAACACACTATTAGATAACAACAATGGGTCAATTACTATCTCACCCTTTGACTGAAAAGACCATAGAGTATAATGACTACAAGACGAAATCTTCGGCCGCTGGTTCGGTGCCTAGATTTTATAACTGTGTGGGATCCATGCAAGGCTATCGATTGAGTCAGGAAGATGCACATAAAGTACAAAATGAGGACACTATCCTCAGAGTAAGATTTTTCAATCCATTCACTGGTAAACATGAAAAGATGATGATTTCAATGTTTGCAGTGTTTGATGGCCACGGAGGTGACAGTTGCTCGAAGTTTCTCAGTGGGACTTCTAACCCACACTTGAGAGCTGGTTTAGCTAAGTGGGTTGTATACTCTTTTGAAAACCATAGATATGGGGCTAAGAAAAATATATCTTCCGTTGACAATGGAGGTGCTAATAACTACACCAATACACCAAATAATTCAATAAATGGTAGCAATGCCGATAACTCAACGTCTTACACAAGGCATTTTAGGACTATGGAAGGTCTAATATCACAGATAATTAAAGATGCCTATATAAAACAGGATCAAGAACTTCATCAACATTTTGCCAATAGCGCATGTGGGTCAACCGCGGTGGTGGCATTGATTATAAATGGTACAATGTTATATGTTGCCAATTGCGGCGATTCAAGGTGTATCTTATCTTCAAAGGCGAGGGGTATTAAAACAATGTCTTACGATCACAAACCACAAAATATTGGTGAATTAATTAGAATTAATGATAATGGCGGTACTGTGTCTTTGGGAAGAGTGGGAGGAGTATTGGCTTTAAGTAGAGCCTTTAGTGATTTCCAGTTTAAAAGAGGTGTCGTATACAAAAATACTAACCCGATGAGAATTTCCGCTAATGGAAATCACAACTCCCCAACACCACCTCAAGAAGCTCAGGTTTCAGTTGAACCAGACGTCTTGATGCATAAGTTAGACTTCAATAAAGATGAATTCCTTGTGCTGGCATGTGATGGGATATGGGATATATATAATAATACGAGGTTAATACAGTTCATCAAATATCATTTAATGCAGGGTATGAAGCTAGATGGTATTATGACGAAATTATTAGATCATGGAATTGCACAAGCAAATAGCAGCACAGGTGTCGGATTCGATAATATGACTGCTATTGTAGTTGTGTTAAATAGACCAGATGAGTCACTACATGACTGGATGAATAAAATGAAACTCAGACTAGAACGAGAGAAAGGCATAATTTAATTTCAACAATGATACAAAATAAGTTAGCATAAACAGAGTAAATTTGATTTTTGCATATTCACCTATCTGACATGATAATCCATCAATTATAAAATGGGAACTTGCAGAAACCAAGAACCCTTGATCTTCATTGCATTTTTGACATGAATAGCTTAATTAACAATTATTTACAGGTGCAAAGGCGGACCTTCTCATGCATATATACATACATAACGTTTCTAAGTTAGTGTCTATTTTGGTCAATGTTAAAAACTAGGTTTATACTTTCATCCAACATCATTTTTTATCTTTCTTTTTCTTTTGGGCTAGCTTACCAGTCTTTATCTGCTTAGAACTATCATCAAGTAACGACAAATAATCATCAACACCAAAGGCATCTTCTTCGACATCTTTCTTGACTTCCTTTTTGTCCTCAGTTTTTGTTTCTTTGCTAGATTTGACTTCCTTCTCTTCTGCTTTTGTATCGACAGCATCGTCCACTGAAAATATGGAACTGTACTTTTGTTTGAATTTATCTTTACTACCACCAGAATTTACATCTATCACCACCAAATCATCTCTACTTGGGTTCCAGAGTGGGTTATTCCTTTGATCAGAAATTAGACGAAATTCGTCCTTTGGGAACTGGGATCTTCTCGAAATGACAGAGCCATCACTTAACTCAACCTTGACATTGAACTGATGGTATATAGCAGGTCTAGCTTTTCCGGGACGTATCTTTTTCAATGGTCTCCTTGGAAGAGAGATTTTTGTAGCATTTGGATGACCACCTGTTGAGGCTAGCCTCTTCCATATTAAATTTCTCAGCATTGGTCTTAATGTGATAGTAGTAGTGTTTGTAGTGCTTAATTGACTAATTCTTGCTTCTTATCCACATGTGTACTCAGTTAATGTTAGTAGTGAACATGGTCATTTCTATAGCTTTTAAGTCAATTCTACGATTCCAGGTCATCATGATTACCGTAACTTCGAAGAAGAGTTCGTGAATAGTTACTATAGTAGTATCCTTCGGCATAGTTTAAGAGTATTGCATATTGAGTTGTTAATTTTATTTATCGAAATTATGAATATCTAGTCATATAATTTTGCAATATTGACAAGGCCACTAAGATCTCTTGAGTATTTGTCGGCAAGTTCTGGATCAAGACGCCGTATCTTTCCAATAATGTCCTGGAAAGTAGCATTATTTACATCGAAATCATCTTCAGGCTCATCTTGTTCATCATCAGAAATATCTTTCATTACGCTAACTTTCATATTATCTGATTCAGCATCTTCCTTCTCTTGTAATGTTTCTTCATCTTCACCAGCTTCAACACCATTGTTTTCTTCATCGTCATCCTGCGTGATATCATCAGGGTTTTTGTCTCTATCCATATTGGTATCTCCATCCACATCAGTGTTCTCACCGTTATTGTTCATCATAGATTCTTTGAAGAACAGCATGCTCTTGAAATACTTCAGTTTATATTTATTGAATTCATATCTTCCTTGAACCATACAGCCCAATTCATACTTAACAATCCTCCTGATTTTTGCGAGATCTAGTGCCGTAAACCAGCCAGTGACTTCATTAGGTTTGTCTAAGTATTCTACCTTTTCGTAAACTTCGGCTATATTTGGTTCATCTAGAAGTAAGTCGATCTGAAGCATCAGGTACCACGGTATCCTAGTACCATCAAATCTGAACCTGCTATCAATACCATCTTTTGTATCAGATTCAAATACCAATGGAGGAGGCTTGGGTATATTCTTTCTGACAGTTGCTGATTCTAGTAATTTCCTTTCTATCTTGAAGTATTCCGTTTGATACTTCGCATACTCGCTAGATGATCTGGGATCAACTCCAAATTTGATATATGTATTCCTCCAGGGACCCATTGTAAATCTGTAAGATAGCAGAGCTAGCGCAATCTTTAATGTATGATAAACATTTTTTGGAATCAGACCATCTAGATGTCTTTTAACCCAAATTGGTCTTTTTTCAAATAGCGACCTTAGAATGGCAAGGCATTCTTCTAGAGCTTCAAAGAATTTCGATTCTTTCTTAGTACCTGGATATACACCTGACTGTTTAGCCTGGTTGTAGATCTCTAGTAATTTATCCTGAGGTTCCACTGGTACTTTCAGTTCGGGGCTCATATCATGTACAAACAACTGGTAGTTTTTCAAATAGGAGCCCTTCACCTCATGGTCACCGTTTTCTTTCTTGACTGCAAAGGGATTACCTTTGTATTTGTATTGTAAAGGGTAACCTACCATAGAGAACCTAGGTGGTGGTGGTAATTGAAAATCGCAGTTAGGTGACTTAACCGATCTGTCCAATATGATGTTATTAATGTTATCCTGTGGTCTGCTATCATTATCTGGTACGGAATCTATGAACTTCTTGATATTTTGCCAATCCAAGGAACCAAAACTCTTTTGAAACTCTCTCGCGGCCGGTACGTTATCCAGTATGACTTGGAAATCAGACATTTCTCTGAATTTAATGGTATTATTTACCACTGCCACAGGCGTGGCACACACATCTTTACTATCCAGTGATCTCAATGCCTTTGCAACATCGTTTCCATTCTTCTCCAAAGTACCTTCAGGCATGGTAATCTTCAGCACTATAGAGTCATCTCTGAAGGGCACACGCTTGCCAATTATCGGGTGTTCATTGAAAAAAGGTTTGCGTGCACTAGAGGTGGCGTCGTCCCAGGGATCCACCGGAGATAACCCATTATTCAAGAAAAGCTCTAGGCCTTTGTCCGTCACTGATGGCTCTGTAGAGTTATCCAGCGCTTGTTTCACGTCCTCTATCCCTCCGCACATCTCAATTGCCCTGACAATGCTGTGCTTCTTCGTTGAGATCGCCAGCGGGAACTCTACACTAGATATGCGCGGCAGGTCCAGAGTATGGTACCTGGCGTACTTGCTAGACACGGCCTGCGACACGTCCTCCATGGCCGGGGTATCGTTGGACTCCATTTTTTTGATTTAGACTTTTCCGCAATTGCAAGGTACCTTTCGTCTTGACCAGATCAGAACCTATAACTCCTCAAAAAGTAGAAAACCTTATGTGATTCCCACGTTATGTTTGGACATCACGAAGAAATGCTCCACCGCTATAAGACAATGGCCCCCGGAGGCCCTCGGAGAGGCAGGAATAGCGTGAGAAAGCAAAACCCTAATTGTTGATACACAACGCAAAAAACCCTGCGTGTAAGCCCTATATTAATCATTTAGGGTTTGACGTGAAAAGTGTCCAAAATGGACTTTTAAATCATGTGGCATAAGCGTACAGAGTGACTATTAAACTCAGGTTTTTTGTTGAGTTCTGACGTATTATTGGATGTACCATGTGATGTATTGTATATGATGATTTGTATCTGGCATTCTTCACGACTTAAAGAAATCCCGTGACTGTGGGCTGTGGGTATTCCTGTGGTCTCTTTCTCTCTCTCACTCTTGGGGGAGGGAACTAGCTTCTATTCACTTTTGCTGTGGGAATTACTCCTACTCAGGTTGGTGTCACTAGAAAAGGCCTCTTCGAAAAGAAGCTTGGAAAGGGAACGGAATTTCCTTTAATTCCAATTGGTCCACAGGATAAGAGGGACTTTTTGGTGTGATTATAGTGCACGATGGATTACTAGAAAGTCAACACTTCTCTAGGGTTCCCCCCCTCCCCTCCCACCGGTATGCTTTCTCTATCTCTATGGGTGTCATCGTCATCTCTTTTCATCTTTCAGTTTGCCTTTAACACTTAATGCACTCACTCACTCACTAACTCACACACGTTCCAGGTCTCGATGTACTCCCTAATCAAAAAGTTCCAAATTCAACAAAATTAACTTATCTTTATATATAATTTGTTGATATATTTACACCTTTGAATTGATATATATTTACATTTGGAAAAACTTACAAATAAGTATTGGGATTATATTACCAAACCTTAAGAAAAAAAAAAGTAACAACAACAACCATGGCTCCACCATTCTTTTCTGATATCTTCAAGAGTGTCAATGACCTATTGAACAAGGACTTCTACCACTCCACTCCTGCCGCTGTGGATTTGGAATCCGTTGCCAAGAACGGTGTCAAGTTCAACGTCAAGTCCAAGCAATTGGTCAAGGAGGGCCCATTGGCCGCTACCGTGGACGCTAAGTTCACCGACAAAGCCACCGGTTTGACCTTGACGCAAGGCTGGTCCAATGCCAACAACTTGAACACCAAGATCGAGTTGAACAACATCACCCCAGGTCTAAAGACCGAGTTGATGACCTCTTTTGTCCCAAACATCTCAAAAGTTGCTAACTTGAACTTGTCCTTCGTCCAGCCTTTCTTCACCGCTAGAGGTGCTTTCGACTTGTTGAAGGGTCCAGGTTTCGTCGGTGACATGACTTTGGCCCACGAGTCTGGTGTTGTTGCCGGTGCTCAGTTCGGTTACGACATCGCAGCTGGCTCTTTGTCCAAGTACGCCATCGCTTTGGGTTACGCCGCTCAGGACTACCACTTAGGTCTAAACATCAACAACGACCAAGTCACCACCGCTACTTTCTTCCAAAACGTCTCCCCACAATTGCAAATCGGTTCCAGAGCTACTTTGAACCCAAGACAGACCGTCTCCAACGTCAACATCGAGTTCGCCACAAAGTACCTGCCAGACCCTAACTCCCAAGTCAAGGCTAAGATCAGCGACGCCGGTATCGTAGCTTTGTCCTACAAGCAAGCCTTGAGACCTGGTGTTACTCTAGGTGTTGGTACCTCATTCGACGCCTTGAAGTTGAGTGAACCAGTCCACAAGATCGGTTGGTCTTTGTCCTTCGTGATCTAAGCACCACCCAATTGGGATGTAAGAGAGGAAAGCTCCCCCCCCCCCAACAACCACCACCAATTTCTCTAAACAAATGAAATGACAGAAGATTAATCTTTGCTGCTGTGTATAGTAAATGTAACACGTCGACTCACTATTCCTTCTTTCTGAGTAGGTTGTATTTCTTTGTTGTTTTTGCTATATTGCAATTTTTTGTTGTGAATTGTGAATTGTGCTTTCTTTTACACCCCCAACTCACTAGAACAGCTTTTTAACGTATCAAATATTCCATAATTAGGTAGAAATAAGTGAATAATAGCTTATGTAAATAATAGAGCTAGACAAGATATTATTACTACTTGTGATTATGACTACTTGTGATCATTACGTACAAAATCGATGTCGCACTACACGTAAAGTTAATGTTATGGTATCAGGATGTGGACTTCTGACATTAAGTGCTAACCACTGCAAAGGATGGTAACCGGTCTGGCAAACTAAACAAAGTAAGGGCGTCAGCAATATATGATAAAAAAAGAGCTTCATAATAATACCAGTATCTACAGAATGTTTTGCTATGTTTTCAAAAACCCTCATTCAAAGCAGATTAAGGGTCCGCACATTAATAAAATCGAGATGCAATGTATATCCTTCCCAATGACTACATTCAGTTGGCTTGTATTCACAGCTATTACAGTGAAGCTGGGCCAATGAATTGTAAATCATCTCCAAATACCAGCAGAAAACCAGTACCGTTTCCAATTTTGCGTGCTATTTAATTAATTAATGATAGATCTGCATTGCAGATCTCTCTTTGTCGCTATACCCCCTGTCTATACAGTGTAATGCAATACCAGCGCTTAAAGTGATACAAGCAATTAAGAATGAAGAAAAGCTTATGTACGAATTGGGACAGAGACTGCCGTGCGTATGTTTTACTACAAAATTCACTCACATCAGTTGCTTTTTCTTTCTTCTTTTGCTGGGGATTCCCCTGAGACGGAAAAGTGCAGATCATTCTTTCCATTCTCACTGCGGTTTTGAACGGCAGTTTCTGTGTAAGCGTGTGCAGTGAGACGGCAAGCTGTGAAAGTGCTTGCTACCCAGCATAGAACTTTGAAGCGGAAAGCCGGTGTGCTCACCGGTGATAAAAACCTACAGATGTCCCTTCGCAGCTGTGTGGGGGATTTGTACGCCCACGTCATTTTAGAGGTTGGTGGGATTGCGAAGGGGTACAAAGTGGTGAACCCATCCCATTAGCCAGCAATTTCAAGTTTTTATCCCACCTGGCACATACTGCAGAGATATAATGGAGATACACAGAGAGCTTTGTACAGCAGATTGTCTCCCCTCTTTCCTTTGTATACATCATAGCACCGATACTCTTGCTGGTCTTCTGCGAGTGTTTTCTTGGAAGAGGAAAAGGAGATGAGTGCTAGTCGCGTTTCTCGCACGGAAGTTAGCCAACCCTCAGAAACATCCACAGCAGTAGTTGAGAGAGAGAGAGAGATTTGGAGTTGCTACCAAGCTCTCTCAAACGGAGGTACAAAATACCCGTTTACGTGTACGGTGTCTTCTTCGCCAACAGCACAATCTTCTCTGTTTCTCCACCGATCTTAGAAAACCAAGCTTCTCTCAAAAATTCACTTGGTCGTGAAACTGTACGACCATTTCACAGCAAAAAGTGGACCTGGTTATTAGATTTCATCTCTTCTCTGTCCCTTTTCCGTATAAAACTGCTCTACGCTACAGAGAAAGCCTGGAGGCGGATATGCTCGAAGTAGTCTGGTTAAGTGGTACCCTTTACGTGCTTTGTTCTGTGCGTTGAGTTCACTGCTGTGCCACACGATTCTGACTTGTTTCGATTGTTTGTTTACTTTTCTTGAATTCTCTATGGAAAACAAAACAAAGGACCAAAATTACGAGTTAATGAAAAACTTGTTGATTTTCGATTGGGAAAAAAGTTAAAGGAAATTTTATATATAAGGAATTGCAAATTGGATCAGTCCGTCTCCTATTAATATTTATCTGCACTGCAATTAAGCCAGTATTTGTTACTTTCTATTCTTTTCTTGTCTTTTTACATAGAGATATATTTCATTTAGCAAGACTATCACACCAAAGAAAATCCAACTTTTTACTTTCCTTTAAACAAATACACTGTATTATTTTTTTTTTAATACAAAAAAAGACTATAATTCCAACTATTTACACTCCTTACTATTAACTTTTTTTTCTCTCTCTATCTAGTCTCATTTCTAAAAAGGTATGTTATAATATTATCCAACACCACCACAAAATGACTACAAGATACCATTAATACCCTATGATACATTTACAACACACTGTTTGCCACACTATGAAAATGAAACTTTTGCAACTTTTGATTTTGAAACACCCGCCCATCTCCTACCAATCAAATCGAGTTTTTCAGATTTCTGAAACTTGATAGCGATGCGACACTTCCACTTTTATTTTCGCGTTTTGCCCTAATTCAGTCATCGCGTCTCCACACTTGTTCCTCACAGGCCTCTTTCGCTGACAACTTCTGTACGAGTTATCGAGTCCCCAATCCATTCCAATCCATTTTTCGCGTTTTATGCTTTTTTGCTGCATATTAGGTGTATCATCTGGTACGTGTCTACAAACGACGGGAAAAAAAGAAATTTTTTCACAATTTTTTCGCGTTCGTAATTTGTTTACAAGTTTCCATTTTGGTATACAAAGTAAACAATTACTTTTGAAACCTATTATTTTTACTTTGCACTACGATGGGATGGGATGGGATGGCAATGACTTATGTGGATTGGACAAGGGGAACACTATCATGGACTATACGATGTTACTCAACAATATGGTAATGACGACATCTAAAAATATTACCCCAATATGGACTAGTGAAATATTTTGGCGTTTTTGATATGGTATTTGGTATCTTATACTCACTGTACTATTGTTTTTTTTTTTGAAATATGGTGGAATGCAAACCACAAACAACCACATTGAATCAGAATTTGAATACTAACATCTACAAAACTTTTGACAATTGTAAAGAAAGACAAGATTTTTCTTACCCTATCTTTATGGACTTGAAATCCTATCTTTCCCTATCAGAAAGCCTTCCTCCCCCTTCTGAACTGAACAAATATTAATGACGGAAAACATCTCAAAGTAACAATGTTCTATTAAACATACATCTTATCAAGAAATAGGATCAGAATATAGGTTTAAAGGCGACTACGAACACAAAGGAAGATAGATGAAACTAGAGTCCCTAATATAGGTATCGTTCTTGTTCAACTTTCTCCCTCAAAGATATTTTTACTTATAGCAAACGATATTGAAATGAAATTCTTAACAACTGCCGCTACTTTAACTGCTGCTTCTATCCTAGGTTCTACCGCATTGGCTGCTGCCATGCCAGACTTGAAAGACTGTACTACCACTGCTCAAGGTAACCACCAACACAAGAGAGCTGTCGCTGTTGAGTACGTCTACGAAACTGTTATCGTCGATGACCAAGGTCACACTTTGAACGTCCCACCAGTCAAGAACGATGCTGCTTCCCCAACCCAAGCTCCAAAGCAGTCTACTCAAACACCAGCTGCTGCTCCATCCACTTCTACTTTGGCTCCTGCTTCCTCAAGCTCTCCTTCTCCAGCTAAGAAGGCTGACTCCACCACTTCCACTTTGGCTCCATCATCATCATCATCTCCATCTCCATCTCCATCTTCATCCTCTTCCTCCTCTTCTTCTTCCCAACAATCTAAGCCATCCTCTTCCACCTCTTCCTCTTCCTCTTACAGTGGTGGTATCTACGGTGACTTGGCTGCTTTCTCTGGTCCAAGCGAGAAGTTCCAAGACGGTGTCATCCCATGTTCCCAATTCCCAGCCGGTCAAGGTGTTATCCCAATCAGCTGGTTAGGTGAAAACGGCTGGTCTGGTGTTGAAAACAGTGACACTTCCACTGGTGGTGACTGTAAGGAAGGTTCTTACTGTTCTTACGCTTGTCAACCAGGTATGTCCAAGACCCAATGGCCATCTTCTCAACCTGCTGATGGTAGATCCATTGGTGGTTTGCTATGTAAGAACGGTTACTTGTACCGTTCCAACACCAACGCTGACTACTTGTGTGAATGGGGTGTTAACTCTGCTGAAGTTGAATCCAAGTTGAGCCAAGGTGTTGCTATCTGTAGAACTGACTACCCAGGTACCGAAAACATGGTTATCCCAACTTTCGTCCAAGCTGGTGCCACTTTGCCATTGACTGTTGTCAACCAAGACACCTACTACCAATGGCAAGGTATGAAGACCTCCGCACAATACTACGTTAACAACGCTGGTATCTCCGTCGAAGACGGTTGTGTCTGGGGTAACGCTGGTTCCGGTCTAGGTAACTGGGCTCCATTGAACTTCGGTGCTGGTTACACTAACGGTATTACTTACTTGTCCTTGATTCCAAATCCAAACAACAAGGCTCCATTGAACTACAACGTCAAGATTGTTGCTGCTGATGACTCTTCCGTCGTCAACGGTGAATGTTCCTACGAAAATGGTGTCTACAGTGGTGGTGCCGATGGTTGTACCGTTGCTGTCAGATCTGGTAAGGCTAAGTTTGTCTTATACTAAGGTGTACATCTTTCGACAAAAGTTTGAAAAAAATTGTTGTAAATTAGCTCCTGAAGAACAAAATGCTTCAAATGATAGAGTCTTAATTGCATGTCCATCACGAGAAGAATCCTCAGGAATAAAAACCTTTAGGAAAGAAGTTTGCTCACGAGTTAATGGTTAGTGTGCCAACACATACCAGCAATTCGCTGATTCATCAAAATTCTTTTATTCTCTTTTTTTTTGTTTTATTATTCATTTATTAAAAGGTTTTACAAAAACATAGTTTTATCTTTTCTAAGACTTATTTTTTACGTTACTTTCTCATACTTCTGAAAAAGAGAAAATCCAATTTAGAATCTATAGTATATATATTTTTGTTGTCTCGTTTTCTCTTCGCTTTCACATTTTTTTTATGTTTTCATTTTATCCTTATGTAATTTTAAATATTATGAAGACCATTTCATTGCTCATTATATTTTGAACTTTCTGTAACTACAAGAGAACCGTTAAGCCGAAAGTCATCTCCTTGATAGTAATCTAGACTATATTAGTTATATGCTATGCAACATGCTACATGACTCATTATCCTAGATGACCTTCAGGTCATTCCGCTATTCTTATCTGACTTTTCCACCCCCCTTAATATAGATTAAGAAGGCGATATTCCGAACAATTGGCCAATTGATGCCAAATGATAGCATTGAATCACCGCCATCTCTCCTTATTAGAAATTTGATAAACGCTGCTTAGCTTTGCATTTCCATGTAGTTACGCATGCCCTTAACAACAGAACTACAAAGCTGCTAAGTGAGGAAATAACCCCTTTGACGGAACAATGGAGGAACGGAGGAAGAAGTACGGAACAAATCGTTTCAGAAAGTCTCGCACAACACCACACTTAACTACGTAAAACTGTCGGAACAAATCGCGATTTGTTCCGACTGTAAGGGGAAGGGGAAGTCCCTTCCACTGCCACCCCCACCCACTTCTACGTGATTGACACTTTACCAACCCACTTTCGACCTCTCCTCCCTTCCAGCGTCAGTTCTGCAAATACGTCTGTGGGTAGTGGGGCTCACTCGATCTCAGAAACCTAGCTTTTCGGACTGTTCCTCTCCGGTACTTTCACTGCCCCTCGGAGAGAAGCGGAAAGAATCTCATTCCCTGTTCCTTTCCGACCCCTTGGGATACAGAGCTTCTGTTTTGAGAAGAACGAACTAGTGGTACGGGGGTATCTAAGCCTTTTCCATGAACAGAATTGCTTTTTCCTCTTCCGCGAGAAGCATTTTGTCACAAGCTGGGCATCGCCGTAGGACCCCTACAGGGATCATAGAGGAAAACAGATCTTGAAGGGAGGAGGTGAGATGCAAAGAACAGAAACAAAGGGCAATCTCGGAACAACAATTTGTGCAGTGTTTTTAGTGAAGTTCCGTGAAGATAATGCAGAGAACAATACACGTAATATTTTCTTTTTTTTATTTCTTTTTTTCTCTTACTTGCAATATACTGACAGCGCTATTTTCTTAGCCTCCAAGTGGTATATTTCACGCTGAACTATATTCCGGCGAGGATAGTTGAGCCTGAGTCATTGAATATTATGGACACGAATTTTCAATTCATCAAGTGGTACTCGGAGCAAATTAATATATATATGGATGGAGTTGACCATATCATAACCGACTGTTGGTTCTGATTTACATGGCAACTTTGGACATCACGAAAAAAAGATAAGAAACTATAATAATAACGATGGTGGAAAGTGGTCCACATTCAATTAATGATGATTTGTCAACGAACGAATACATAGAACAACCTAAATTCTATCACGATGACCACGCTAGTGATAGTAATAGCCTGTCAGATATAGACGACGACAATAAGAAGCATGGCGGATTGTATGGAACAGTCTCCAGAACTACCACAAGAGAGCTACCAGAAGACCTGGAGTCTGAGATTTCTTCAACTCACTCACAAGATGCTAAAGAGGACTTGGAGATACAGCACAACGCGGCTCCATACTCCCTGCTGAACTACAGAGATAAATGGTGTATGGTTGCCCTACTTACAGCATGTGGGTTCTGGTCTTCTTTGGGTTCCCCAATTTATTATCCAGCTCTGAAACAGTTAGAAAAACAGTTCGACATCGATGAAAATATGGTCAATATCACAGTTGTGGTGTATCTATTATTCCAAGGTTTGGCCCCAACTTGTAGTGGTGGTCTAGCTGATAAGTTCGGCCGTAGACCTGTTCTACTTATCGGTATGCTGATCTACGTGGTTGCCTCCATTGGTCTGGCTTGTGCTCCATCATATGGTGTTATTGTTTTCCTAAGATGTGTACAGAGTATTGGTATCTCACCAAGTATCGCTATCAGCTCAGGTGTCGTTGGTGATTTCACTGTCAAATCTGAAAGAGGCACATTCGTTGGTGCTACTTCTGGCTTTGTGCTTTTAGGTCAAGCATTTGGTTCCCTAATTGGTGCCGCTCTGGCAGCTGCATGGGATTGGAGAGCCATCTTTTGGTTCCTAACTATTGGTTGTGGTGCATCATTTGCTATCTGCTTTGCGCTACTTCCAGAGACAAAGAGATCCATTGTCGGTAACTTGTCTATCAGACCAAAGAATCCATTAAATATCGCCCCAGTCACCTTGCTACCAGCCGCAAGAAGAAAGTTAAAGTACGATAACCCTGATTATGAGACACTAGACAAGACCAAGCCGGTTTTTGATTTGACATCTGCTTTCAAAATTTGTGCCCTGCCTGAAATCTTCTTATCTCTACTACCACCAGGTTTAGCCTTTGCCATGTGGACACTAATGTTGTCTGCTATTTCATCTGAATTGTCAGCTGCTCCATACAACTATAAGTTAACGATCATCGGTGTTTGCTACCTGCCAGCCGGTATTGGTGGTCTGATTGGTTCCTTTGCTACTGGTAAGATTATAGATTTCCAATATAAGAAGAAGTTGAAGGTATTTGAAGAGAAAAAGGCTGCTGGAATTATTCCAGAAGATGAGAAATTCAATATCATGGGTGCTAGATTGCAATCTGTTCTTCCACAGAACTTTTTGTGTGTTGTCACATATATCCTTTTCGGATGGAGTTGTGACAAAGGCTGGAAGATTCCTTCGATCTTAATTACCTCTTGTGTTAGCTCCTTCTGTGCAATGAGTACTCTTTCTGCTATGAGCACACTTTTGGTTGATCTTTACCCAGGGAAGTCATCTACGGCTAGTAGTTGTTTCAACTTCATGAGATGTAGTTTAAGTGCCATTCTGATGGGTTGTTTTGCCAAGATGAAGCATTCCTTAACAGTAGGTGGTACATTCACTCTGTTGGCTGGTCTAGTTTTCGTCGGTAACTTCCTAATGTTCATTCCAATGAAGCACGGAATGAGATGGAGAGAAGAAAGAGAACAAAGAGCTGCTCTTAAGGCGAAAAGCATGGATCAAGCTAATGAGAACGGCTACAAGTTGTTCAGCAAGATAAAGTTCTCTTCGCCATTCAAATCTGAAGAAAAAGTATGATAACGAAACGAAACTCAAAATTACCCAAAATTACCCACAATCAAAACCTAATATTTTAATAATTTGCATTCTGCTAATACCATGTAATATTTATAGACTTTTACTGTAATTAGTAATTTTAATTTAAAGCCTTCGCATTAATACACCTTCTTCCTAGTAATTTATTCAAATTAATGTTTTTGACCTACAAAGGTGTGTGACAAAACCGATACCAAATCGTAAACTCCATCTCAGGAAAATAACATTCTTCTAAAACTTGATTTACGTTCATGATAGATCTGAAACCGAAAATACCGACGTATTTGAATAGCCATGCAATTTGGTACACCTTTTCAAGTATATAATAATTTATCGAAATAAGGACATAAAAAATGATAAGAATAATTCTATATAATATTCCTTTAATGCTCCATAACTACTATTAATAAAATAATTTACAATATATTAAACAAAAGAAAAAAGTAAGGGAAAAATTCGGGGAAACACATATTCTCTTAGAAAGAATCCAAGAAGTCCACTTTGTGATAAAGATCAAAGTTATTATGTCCTCGACGATTTTTGGAATAGATGTAATTTTTCTGTTTTGTTTAATTTACTCCCATTAAGCCTCAAATAATTTTCAGAAGAATTCTAAGAAAATCATTGAGATGCACATTGAACACCTTCACCACCGTGGGCATCCTCGTCGTCAGAGTCGTAGTTTGCACCGCTTCTACCATTGGATTGACCAAACTTGGATGGGTCGAATTCGCTTAGAACACAGTCATCGACTTGGGCCTTGGCAGGTATGTTGATTTGTCTTCTTGGTGGCAAGATTTCTTCCAGTTTCTTCAAGTTTTCTTCGGATGTGAAGTGGTTTTCTGGGAACTTGATGTTGAACTTGATCAACAAGTTACCGTAACCACCGTATTTCTGAATAGGCATACCTTTACCTTCGACGATCTTGCGGGCACCTGGGGCGATAACTTCACCTGGAACGATATCGACCTTCAACCAGTCACCGGAAACGTGTTCCAGGGCGAACTGGCCACCGGCCAAAGCGGTTAGTAGGTCGATCTCGGCCTCGTAGATCAAGTCGTCACCGGCTCTTTGGAAGTGCTTGTGTGGCTTTTCACTGATCACGAAGACGACATCACCAGGGATGACATCTGGTGCTTGGTCGGCTTCACCTTTGAAGACGATCTTCTGGCCGTCTTTCATACCTGGCTCGATACGGACCTCAAGGATCTTTCTCTCGTTGTCGACCTTCTTACCGTTACAAGACTTACAACGGTCCTTGGCGTCTATGATATCACCTGTACCGTGACACACGTCACACTCGGTTTGGAATCTCTGGATCATAGGACCCATCTGTCTGGTGACGAACTTGATACCTTGACCGTTACAGCTGCTACACTTCTTGACAGCGCCTTCCTTACCACCTCTACCTTCACAGCTCTTACACAAGATCTGCTTGTTCAGCGCCAGCTTGGCGGTTCTACCCTTGTAAAGCTCCTCCAGAGAGGCAGCCATCTCGTGCTTGATGTCCCTACCACGCTGAGGACCTCTAGGCCTGCCACCGGTGGCACCGCCGAAGAACTGCGAGAAGATGTCCTCGCCAAAACCGAAGCCGCCTGGGAAACCGGCACCACCGTTTCCGCTCAGACCTTCCTCACCGAACTGGTCGTACACCTCACGCTTCTGCGAGTCTGAAAGAATCTCATAAGCACTGGAAACCTCCTTAAACTTCTCAGCAGCCTCCTCAGAAGGGTTCTTGTCCGGATGGTACTTCAACGCACTCTTCCTGTACGCCTTCTTGATCTCTGCATCGCTCGCACCAGGCGACACACCCAGCGTGTCGTACAACTTAGTATCCTTAACCATCTTAGCTCGCTTGTTAGACTCCACCTTGAATTTATCGTTCGGCCCACTTCAAAGCCGCCATCACACACATCCGGCATCGGCATCCACCTTCCCCCCAGCCTATTTATACTATTCCCAGGCCAGTAAAGAACCACATGGAATCCGCCAGAAAATTTTCACTTTTGCTAGAGTCGTCTTTCACACAGAAACCAGCGCAGGAATTCTCTCTCTCTGTGTCTCTTCCAATGTGTGCTGCTCATCGCCTCCAGAAGCGAAAAATTTTCAATTACCCGGCTAGGGTTCCACAGCCGCAACTTGCTCTTCTCAAAATGAGTCTTTTTTAGGGTATAGGGTTTTCAGTGTCTTTTAGGGCTGCTTTCTCTTGCACCACTTTGCTCAGCGGGAGCTATAAAGCATTCCGCTCTGCCTACACAGGTACACAGGGGGGGGTGGGGGGTTGTGGTTTTGGTTCTGGTTGGCGCGTAGTGGGGGGGAGTGTTTTAGCATGCGGATCAGACCTTGTGATATGCGTGCGGCGTGGGGGCGGCACCGGTGGCTGCCCCTGTTGCTGCCCCAGTGTAGGAGCGTAGACCAGGCTCTTGTAGAGTTTGGGTGGATGCAAGGGCTGGCGCCGGACAACATAGTGCAAGGCAACGCAGTGCAAGGCAACGCAGTGCAAGGCAACATAGTGCAAGGCAACGCAGTGCCAGGTAACACAGCGGCACGCAGGCTGCTGCGCGGCTGCGCCGCGCGGTTCCGCGGTGTGCCCTTGCAGTACGTGCTGGGCTCGCAGCCGTTCGGTGCCGCTGAGCTGGTGTGCAGGCCCGGCGTGCTCATACCCCGGTGGGAGACAGAGGAGTGGGCGCTGAAGCTAGCCAGGGCCATTGCGCGGTACAGCTCGCAACAGCCTCTAGCACAGCCGCTGAAACTGACGCTGGTGGACCTGTGTACTGGCACCGGGTGCGTGCCCATAGGCATCCACGATGAGCTTGCCCGTGCGCCCTCCCTGATCAAGTACACCGCGGTCGACGTCTCGCCACAGGCCATCGACCTGTGCCGGCTGAACGTCGGCCGGCGGGCCATCGAGGTTAAGCAGGTGGACGTGCTGCGCCAGGACTCGCCGGCGGATATCGTGGGTGGGCTTGGGCCCGGGCGTGGGCTTGGACTTGGGCGTGGGCCAGCGATAGATATACTGCTGTGCAACCCGCCATACATCCCGCGCAAAGCGTTCACGAGAACCACTGCGAGGTCAGTGAGGCTCTACGAGCCCAGGCTGGCCCTCATCGCCGACAAAGAGTTCTACAAGAACCTGGTGGACGTGTGGTCTCAACATACTAACTCATTTGTGTATGAGATCGGGGACTCGTCGCAGTACGAGTACGTAAAGCAGGCCCTGGACCCGAGTGTCTGGTCTGTAGGACTGCACATCGACTCCAATGGCTGTCCCAGAGCGGTCTATGGCTACAGAAACAGTATACCATCAATTGCATACATATTCGAGGAGTTTAAACAGCCAAGGTATGTATGACCCTTCCCGTCGAGGAACACGTCTTGTACATAATGTATATCGTGGATAATAAATACACAATGCATCTATAAAAGTATATCGTGGATAATAAATACACAATGCATCTATAAAAGTATATCGTGGATAATAAATACACAATGCATATATAAAGGTATATCGTGGTTAATAAATACACAATGCATCTATAAAAGGCACTACTCCATCTTCTGCTTCTTCTCCTCTTGCTCATCGGCGTTCACATCCGTGGGCTCCTCGATCTCAGGTTCTGGTGCTGGAATCACCCTGTGACACCATAGCAAGTAACCCCCACCGCCTCTCATGGTCATCAAGGGATGCAGCTTCCCTCTTGCGGTTTGGTATGGCCTACACCTAGTCTCCAGGATCGTGGGGGCCAAGTACCTCAAGTCGCTGTACAGTGTGTGCGCTAGCTCAAGTAACGTCTCCTTGAACTGACTGAAGCATACGATTGGTCTAGCACCGTGCACCCGCTCCGCTAGACGCGGTACCAGGGAAGGCAGATGTAACGTAGAGGCTACCACTAAACCATCGTACTGCTGCTTCGTAGCCATTTCAATCACACGCAGTTGTGTGTAATACCACTTCAGCTTCCTGGAGTACGCACTTCTCTTGCCGCTCTTTAGTTTGTTTACTTCCTCCTTCGATAATGGTGTAAAACGACCTTCAACTTCTTCCATGGTTGGTGGACGGAAATAGTCTAATATGGACAGTGTCACAACATGCTTCTCGATGAACTTCTCTGAGTAGTTAGAGAATTTTAACAGATCCAAGTTGGGATGCTCGTTCTCATTTATTACCACAATCTTACCAGGCGCATCCAAGTCCTCTTTACCCCCAAACATTCTTTCCAACATAGTATACACAATCAAACCACCCGTTTCATCCATACATAGGTAAGTACCATCAGACCTAATATTAGTCAAGTTTAGTATCATACCTAGGGACTCTTCAGAAAGGTCAAGGACCCTTTGAATATCACCTTTCTCCACCAGAAACTTCAGCAGCATTGAGCTACTCAAGTAATCAACGGTGAAGAACTTCGCAAACTTCTGTTTCTTCCTCTTTAAGTACTTCTCCTGTGAATAAATAGTCTTTTGGTGGAAACTACCGTGCGATTCAATCATCTTGGTGATAATCTCATTCGCAGACGCTGATTGCTGCTTGAATCTCTCAACATCATGCATGGTCAATTTCTGCACATCGTTACCGATATTAATCAGACCTTGATTTGTGGCGCTGCTGAGCACATTCTGGAGTTCAACAGGGATCACCGCTGAGGAATCCATCTCCTCAACTTCCTCTTCAGCTTTGTCATCAGTGGCAACCTCCTTGTACAACCTAACTTTACCTACTGGCACTTTATTCAGCTCGTTGCTCTTTGGCTTCTTCTTCTTGTTCTCCACTATTTCTTCAACATTGTCATAATATATCTCAAATGTAGTGCCCAATGGCCATCCCAATATGTCATTCACTTGGAAAGCACCGAATTTACCGAGAGACACAGAGCTATCGGGCTTTAACTCCACAATCTTCGAATTACCGGAGGGTAAGGTCAGAATAACGTGCTGATCCTGGACAATGCTCTTTAATGGATCCATTCCTTCTAGTATCTTTCGCTTGGATTCCTTGCTTAGGTGACGGGGGGCGCTAGCAACAACTAGAAAATCAATAGCTTCCAATGCACCTCGAGGAAGACTATTATGTTTCTTGAATGATTGAATTACATGCTCATCGATGCGATGAGCATTTGAATTTTTTGTCAAAACCTGCTTTGTACTACTCTTTCTTAGGGCGATGGGTGAAAAACTTCCAAAACGACAAAAAATTGCAAAACTTCTGAAAATTTTGCGATGAGCTTCACATCACACATAGTAATTTAGTTTAAAAGTGGGTCAAGTGTTAGTTGAGTATTACTGCTATATATTTCTATCACAGAGTAGCAACACTAGACAATATACGGAACAATGGGTAAAGGTCGTTCTAAGTTTAAGCAAGCCGCTCCTCCAAGTTTGGATGAGTTTTTGGCTAAGAAAGAGAAGAAGCAGAACAAGTTAAACAAGAAGTCTAAGAGAACCCATGAGGACAAAGATGACGGTAAGAAGAGTAAGAAGCAGAAGAAGTCCAAGTCTAAGAGAGCTGAAACTGAGGAAACTGAGGAAGAACCAGCTGACCTACCAGAAGTCGACTATGAGGAATTGTCAAAGGCCAAGAAGTCTCTGTTCGATGATGAGGAAGACGCAGGTGCAGACAGTAATGATGAGGAAGAACTAGATGATGATGAATTGAAGGATGAATTTGACCTTGAACAAGAGTATGACTACGATGAAGACGAGGAAGCCGAGGCTAAGCCAATGTTCTCTGATGATGAAGAAGATGAAGAAGAATTGGAGAGGTTGAATGCTAACAACATGGAATTCTTGTCTAAGAGATTGGATGAAGAAGAAGCTGAAGAAGCTGAGGAAGCCGAGCTTGAATTAACCGAGGCCCACAAGCAAAACCCAAGAGCTGATGTTCTTCCTTCAAAGGAAGAAGAAGAGCTAATGGCTCAAAATCCACCTGATTTGACCTCTATTAGAACCAGAATTATAGAAATTGTTAAAGTTTTGGAGGACTTTAAGACATTGGGTGCTGAGGGTAGATCTCGTAGTGAGTACACTGATAGACTATTAAAAGATATCTGCGAGTATTTTGGTTACACTCCATTTTTGGCTGAGAAATTGTTCAACCTCTTCTCTCCAGCCGAAGCTCTGGAGTTCTTTGAGGCCAACGAAATTGCTAGACCTATTACAATTAGAACCAACACTTTGAAAACAAGTAGAAGAGATCTTGCACAAGCTTTGGTTAACAGAGGTGTGAATTTGCAACCTATAGGTTCTTGGACAAAGGTTGGTCTACAAATCTTTGACTCTCAAGTCCCAATTGGTGCTACTCCAGAGTATCTAGCTGGTAACTATATTCTACAAGCAGCATCATCTTTCTTACCAGTCGTCGCACTAGACCCACAAGAAAATGAGAGGGTGCTAGATATGGCTTCTGCTCCAGGTGGTAAGACAACTTATATTTCCGCGCTTATGAAGAATACAGGTTGTGTGTTTGCTAATGATGCAAACAAGAAGAGAACAAAATCATTGATTGCTAATATCCATCGTCTTGGATGCACAAACACAATTGTTTGTAATTATGATGCTCGTGAATTTCCAAAGGTTATTGGTGG
Source organism: Nakaseomyces glabratus (assembly GCF_010111755.1). Classification (NCBI taxonomy): domain Eukaryota; kingdom Fungi; phylum Ascomycota; class Saccharomycetes; order Saccharomycetales; family Saccharomycetaceae; genus Nakaseomyces; species Nakaseomyces glabratus. Next base: position 1,029,316 of record NC_088960.1, read on the forward strand.
GTTTGACAGAGTTCTTTTAGATGCTCCATGTTCAGGTACAGGTGTCATTGGTAAGGATCAATCTGTTAAAGTATCGCGTACCGAGAAAGATTTCATTCAAATTCCTCATCTACAAAAGCAGTTGCTATTATCAGCTATTGACTCTGTTGATGCTAACTCCAAAAAAGGTGGTGTCATTGTATACTCTACCTGTTCCGTTGCAGTTGAAGAAGATGAAGCCGTTGTCGACTATGCTCTAAGAAAGAGACCAAATGTGAAACTAGTTGACACTGGTCTTCAAATTGGTAAGGAGGGTTTTGTTAGTTTCAGAGGTAAAAAATTCCACCCAAGCTTAAAATTAACAAGGAGGTATTATCCACATACCTATAATGTGGATGGTTTCTTTGTTGCCAAGTTCCAAAAGATTGGCCCATCTCCACATGACGATAACCAAGCTACTGCTAAAGAAAAGGAAGCAGCTGCAAGATTGGAAGCCATCGAGGAAGGTATTATCAAGGAAGATTTCGCCGAGTTTGAGGATGAAGAAGATAAGGAATATATAGAAAAGTCCAAGTCGAAGCTACTAAAAAAGAGAGGTGTTAACCCAAAAGCCAAATTGGAGAAAAAATGATTAGTTACTTTTAGAACCATATAATAACATCCCACTTCTAATTACCAATTCTATGTATATTACAAACATACTTGCATATGTAAAAAATCATTACCTTTATTACTATTAATGTAAACATTAAACGTTAATGACCTCAATTACTCGAAATAAGGTACATTACTTAGCTTGTGCTCTTTCAGATAGTCGACGCCACATTCATCATACTCCTCAGAAGTTACAATTGTACGTTGATAATCTTCTTCTGTATTCGCCAGTCTATACATACCATTCCACACGTCCAGAGTAGGGGCTTCTGATATATTGACATTTATTTTTGTATCCGAAGGAAGGAACTCAGTGAACTCTTTTACCACCCTACTTTTAAGCCCAGGAACTTGAGCATTCCCACCGACTAACCACACGTTTTTGGCCATATCTAAACTTTGCTGACTCAAATTTCTCGGAGTTGACCCAAACTTTTTCGTAATTATCGTCTCACAGATCTCTGTTATACCTGCTTGATCTTGTCCACCAAGTATTGGCTGAAACATTACTTCAGGTACTCTGATGCGCTCCACGTTGATATGCATTTGATGCTGCTCATGAATATTTTCACTATCATGAGGTCTGGGACCACGCAAAAACAAATGGAATACTGAATTTCTCCAGTCATACTGAGCATCTAATGTATCTTCCTCGGTAAAATTAGGATCATATTCTAGAAGTATACCTTCTAAGTCCACTATCTCCTTATATTCGTCCTCAATCGCTTCATCAAGTGCTTCAGGATTTTGGGTTATATCATTGTACACCATCCAATCTTCATCATTGGCACCAAATGTGTCATTAGGGTCGTTATCAATCGTAGCTTGCTGCCTGGTTCGTTTCGTGCCTCTGGCATTATCTTCTGCTAAATTTGCCAAATTCTTCATTCGATTCTGTGCCACTTGAGATTTACGGTCTTTCATATCCTCCTTAAGCTTAAGCTTTTCTTTTCTCTTTTGCATTAGATCATGTAATCTGTTTCTCTTATCTTTTAACCATCCATTGAAATCCGTAGATCTCCATTCTTCATCCTTTTTCTTTTGTTCTTCAACCTCCTTTAATATTCTCTCCTTCTCTTCCTTAGCTTTTTGGCGGGCATCGTAATTTGCTTTCAAAAGCTTCTGAACTTTTTTCTCCTGCTTTTGCTCTTCATTTAATTGTTCATCAGGGATATCTACCAAATCAAATTTGCCTTCCATATTTTCTTCTTCTTCTGCCTCATCTACCGCTTCAGAAAGTTCAAGAGCTTCAGCTTTCTTTATCGATCTTTGAACGTTATAGAGATATTTTTTGAAATCTCTCTCATCATCAAATCCCGCGCTTTGCAACACAGCTAGTACTTTCTTTTTTGGCTCGCCTTCTAGTTGCTCCTTCACTTTGGAGAAATATTCGTATTCTTCCCGCTTCTGAACTAATCTTTCCTTTCTTTTTATACGTGCTTGTTCCTGTAATCTCTTACCGCTTTCTTTTCTCTTCTCAGCTTGAATTCTCAGCTCTTCTTCACTCTTTTGTGGAGCTTGTACTTCAACAAAAGGTGCCTCTACAACAACATTCTTATTTTCAAGGTTACCTAGCGTCAAATATCCTTCAATATCTGTTTCATAATCTTGCGAAACATAACAATAGTCTTTGTACATCTTTTCGTATTGCAGGTAGGATAATTTAGTTGGGAAGTAAGGATATTTCAAATAAAGTAAGTTGCTCAAGTAATCTATAGAGCTGTGACCACCCCAATTTATCCTTTTCGCGTCAAGCATCATTCCTTGCCCTTCTACTATAGGTATGACATTCGTGTCTTCATATCCACAGTCAATAACTATACCTGTCGAACTTCCGCCATTATGACCATAGAATGCTAACATGCCCTCTACAGCCATCGAGACCTTTGGGACTCCGAACGACTCAAACAAAGTTTGATACCAATTAGATCGTTGAGACTGTAGGCACGCTAGTTTCTCATTTATTATGATTGGGTTTGTCACACCATTATCAGGTTGAACACCCAAGTGATGAAACGTATATTGAAGAATGTCTTCAACCATATCCCAGTTGACCACCAACGGCCCATCAAATGGACTTCTTGCCTGTGATCTAGTGGTTTGATCCAGCCATGTGTCGTAACCTATACAAGGCAAATACTTGTTCGTCTTTCTATCACGATATTTCGAGAATCTATTCGGGAATATATGCGACGGCCTCGATATGTTGGTGTAACCTGCCCTCAATTCATAAGACCCGAAGTCAATGGCTATAGGAATATTGGGATCATAAGTTGCGCTGTCAATAAAGTGCTCATAGCTGTTCCGTAATGGCGGGTCTTCAATTATATCAACTCTCAATGGAGTTAGGGATGCGTCCCTAGAAACCTCTCTACTCATGCCTTGCCGATGATTTATAATCGCTTCCTCAACAATTGCTCTCGCTACTTATAGAATCGGTAGCCTTCCTTAAATCGAGGTTTTATTAAGGCAATATATGCTGGTTTCAATAGCTGTTTCACTTGTACCTCAAGCTTTTGACTATGACCAACTTTTTCTATTTCGTTAGCGTGACGAAATTTTTCAGCCCAACTGCGATATAATGAACCTTGCGATGCGCAATGTAGTCTTATAGGATCAGGATTAAATACACTTGTTTGATAGTTGATCATCTAGTGTAATATATATGTATATATTGGTATTATATCCGTTATCAGCTAGAATGGATAATTTTAAATGTGCGTATTTATGTATATATGTAATAGTGCATTAATTAACAATGGTTAGTAGTTATCATCTAGTAGGTCCTCTAAGTACATGGATGGAGTCTTTCTATGGTCTCTTGCCATGTTTCTTGTTCTGATGGGTGTTCTAGTTGGTGACCTAGAGGGGGATAAGTTTGCTGATGACCTATTCCTTCTGTGGTATTTATCGTTTGATGGCGTCTTTCTGTGACTTCTCTGCGGTGACAATGCCACGTCCTCTGGCTTACTGAGGTCTGGGATCAATGGTGTATCATAGTCGTTATATATTGATGTCTGCTGTTTCTTTGGAGTGGCAAATATGTCGGGTACTTCTTGTCTTGGCAAGTTCATGACTTCAACAGTTGGTGAGATAAATAATGATCTTCTATTATTGTACTGGATGTCGTCTTGGATTGGGTTGAATCTGTGGACACTTCCGTCTCCATAATTGGTAATCGCATCAGACAGCGATTCCCATGAGTCGTTTCTAGTAGGCGTTTTGAAGATGTCGTTGGTGCTGCCACCAAACAAACCAATTTTCGATTTCTTCACCTTCTCATGGGTTTTCTTGTCCACTGATTGCGACCTTGAGTGGCCCAGACTCAGCTTCTCATCGTCCCCACCATAGCTATATACATCGCTGCTAGCGGTGCTAAAAATGGAGCTGTGGTGGGCATGGCCACCGCGGGACCCGTACGGGTACTGCGTAGCCATGCTCTCGAGGTAGTCCTTCTTGGTCCTCTTGTAGTTCAAGTATTTGGTAATCGACCACCACAGGAATATCAGCATCAAGATGGCGCCCGCAATAGACCCCACGGCTATGAACACTGTACCAGACAGCGCACTAGTCCTGAATATGTACGGGTTATTTTCAGCAGATGGAGGCACTATGTTGGCCACATCTGTGGACAACGAGCTGGAGGTTATAGTCAATGAAGTAGCTGTGATGTCAGTGGAAGTACTGGAAGTGGCAGCAGTGGAAGTGGCAGCAGTGGAAGTGGTAGCAGTGGAAGCATCAGTTGCACTGGTCTGCGATGTCTCATCCTTAGTAGTCGTTGGCTCTGTCGTTGGCTCTGTCGTAGGCGTCGGAGTGGTGGAAGTGGTGACCAGTCTGGGCAACCCACGCTCCATCAGCATCAGCGACTCATCTGTAAACGCCCTTTTCCTTCTCAGCATCTGTGTAATGTGGTTGTATCTCTAGGTAAGCCAGTCAAGCAACCGCCAAATACAACTACCTATCCAATAAATACCACAAAGCCCAATCCCATTGGCAAAAGCCCAGCGAGGACTCTCCTCGAAGGTGATGAGCTCCCATAAGGCCATTCCTCAATGTTTACATATTTCCTAAACGGGTATAGTAATTGAGCACCAGTATAAGAGGAACCCCATAATGCACTAGCATCGATGAAATGGTCCTTTGAAATGGATGGCCAGGGCAAGTGGCCACTATATCCAATGGTGCGACATATTGCTGATGGTGTGCATAGGCACAGCTATGCCATCATGCATTATGGATATTGCGCTGTAACTGGTCGGAGGGCAGGGGATAGTCGTCAATTGTCACGTGACTGACTAAAATCAGCAAGCGAAACTGGTCTCTCGAAGCTGAGGGTTGGGATGGAGTGCCCGAAGAGGTATTAAAGAGATGGTGGGTGGTAGCTAGAGGAGGCATGATGTGATTGCTTGCACTGGTAGCAGCGAAAAAGAGATGTCTGGTGGGCGAGCCAAGTATATACCGCCTCTGAACTTTGCGCCGATAGTGAGCACGGACGTGTCTCTGTACCGTTCGGGGTACCCGATGCCCTTGAACTACTCGTTCATCCGGGGCCAGCTGCACTTGAAGACGATCATATATGTCGGGGACAAGAGCGAGCCGATGCCCGAGTATGCCGAGTTCCTGGAGCGGGAGCGGATCAACTACCACCACATACACATGGACTCGTGCCGGGACCCCGACATCGATGCGCAGATGGACCGGGTGTTGCAACTGGTGCTGCGCGCCGACAACTACCCGATCCTGATACACTCGAACAAGGGCAAGCACCGCGTGGGTGTCGTGGTGGGCATAATACGCAAGCTGCTGCAAGGCTGGTCCATCGCCGGCATATACCAGGAGTACGGCCTCTTCTCCGGCGGACTTAAGGACGAGGCAGACCTGGAGTACATAACCATGTTTGAAACAGACATCCTGATGGACCCGCGCACAGTGCCCCGCTTCGCACTCCGAAGACACCACCCGACAGTGATCCAGCAGGAGACCACACCATAGATTACCCGATCACAGCGAAACTATGTAATGTACAGGACATATATAAAATACCCAAATATAGAGAGATGCCCAGAGAGCTATTATCATGGCCCATTGGGCCAAGGCCTAATTTTGCTTTTTTCGTCTGATCCTGCGGGATTTTCTGAGCGATTCAGGCATCCGGGAGGGATTTCCGCTTTTTTCCTAGCAGTGAAGGAACAACAACAAAGAAAAAAAATTTGGTAAATAAACAACAACAATAGTCTAAAATGGCTAAAGTGCGATCCCTGTTCAGCGGTAAAACTGTTGGAGCAGTGTAAACAGTACTAGCCGCTTTATTTGTTTTCATTGCTCTTCTTGAGGGAAGCGTACGGTAAACCACTACGGCGTTTTAGGAATTTAGCTAGAACAACTATCGCATACGCACAAACACACGATGGAGGCCAGAAGCCAGCACCAGCAAGGGCTGACGAATGCAGTGATATCTGCGCTCGCTGTGCCTGAGCAGAGTACAACTGTTTCGAAGCAATATTCCAACGAGCGCAATGTTGCGACTGAGGTGCAGGCGTATGCCAAGATTTCAGGACGGGACTGGACTTATTATGTGAAGAACTTAGAGGTGTCGATCGGCAGGAACACTGATCCGAGCAGCAAAGATGGGGAGCGAGACTCCGGCATCGATATTGATTTGGGTCCCGCGAAAGTGGTGTCTAGAAGACATGCTACTATAAAGTTCAACATGGAATACGGTGGCTGGGAGCTGAAGATACTGGGACGGAACGGTGGTAAAGTCAATTTCCATAGAGTCGAGGCAGGCGCCAATGCCCCTAGTATAAAACTTTCATCGGGAACGATACTAGATATTGGCGGTACACAGATGATATTTATACTGCCTGATCAAGAGCCTTTTATACCACAGGAGTGTCTTGAAAACCTGATGCCCACTTTGGTGAGTATATACGGTGTCGATGGATCCAATATTGCCAATGATAACCCGCTACTGCGAGAAGTTATCCGTGAATCAAACTACGTGAAAACTCACAGAGAGCTATCCAGGCAACCACCTGGAATTAACCAGCAGGTCAGAACTTTTAAGATGTACGGCAGTGGATCGTCTTTTCATCTTGGTGATAGTACTCCAAACTTTTATGGAACTGCCGCAACACCAATACCTGGTATGGCTACTTCCGGTATCGCGGCCAATAACAAACAACCTAACAGTTCCTATCAAAATGTAAATAATGCTGGGCCTAATGGAGCAGGAATAGGCCAAAACATGAATACGATCAGCGATTTCCCACAATCACTAGATTTTGCATCCGACTTGTCAAGAGATGAGAACAGAAATATCAAACCACCATATTCTTATGCGACGATGATTACTCAAGCCATATTATCCACCGGAGAAGGTGTTATTTCACTTGCAGATATTTATAAGTACATCTCATCCAATTATTCCTATTATAGATACGCAAAAACTGGTTGGCAAAACTCTATCAGACACAATCTTTCTTTGAATAAAGCCTTTGAAAAAGTACCAAGAAGGCCAAATGAACCAGGTAAAGGTATGAAATGGAGAATTAGTAAGGATTACCAAGAAGAGTTCCTACAAAAGTGGAATAGTGGCAATGGTAATAAAATAAGACGGGGCTCATCAGTTTCAAGACAACTACAGCTACATATGTCTAAATTTAATAGACTACCTACACAGAATGATTACAGCAATGATGTTGCTTCTGAGGACAAAAAAGTTACCAAAAAGCACTCAAAAAAGTCAAGTACTAGCAGTGGTGGCACTATGAGTACTGTCAATAGCGGACAGAATTCTCTAAGCTCTATTGAAAGTCATCCAGACGTCAACTTTGACAAATACGGTATAATGGGTAGCTCTAGGAATAGCATGCAGTTACTGCCCCCTACTCTACCGGAACAGCCAACAAATACAATGCAACCACCAATTAGGGAAACTCTCGAACCAATTACAAGCTACAGTGTTGCTAGGAAAAACCCAACAAATAATGCGCTTGTATCCTTTACTAATGCATCCTCGTCTTACTTGAAGCCAACTACATCAAGCAATTCCGCACCTAGTTTACCTAGCATTTCCACCAAAGGAATACAGAATCTACCATTACCAACTACTGCTGGATCAGCCTCTAATTTATTACAACAAAATCCTCACCTGTCACCATCATACGATTCACTGTTGAGGTCACCAACTAAGTCCTTTCATGTAACTGCAATGGAGGCGTACACTCCAGAGAGAGGTAGCGCACAAACCAATTTTTCTCCAAGTAATAGTCGTGGTGAGAATAATCCAACAGGAGTAGGCCTCCCCAGTGTATCACTTCCTAATGGCCACACTTTCAGCGATGATATGAGGAAAACAGAGTTGATGCCAAGCATCCAAGATCCGAACCCAGGAGGTTTGAGAAGTACAAACATGAGCGATAGGCTGACTCCCGCCAATTTTGGAAGTGCTAAATCCTCCCAATATAGAAACTCACCTGGCGGATGGAACTCATTGTTATTTAGTTCCGTGAATAACACACCGAAGTTCTCATTAGACTCAGATACCAAGAATGGCAACCAAACCCCAAAAGATCTAAATGGCTCTGCTAGCGTCAAATCTAGCATCAGCGAAGGTAGACCTGACGTAGGAAACCCAAGTGCTACAACATCGAATGGAAATGACTTGACTGTCAGTGTTCCGGACTTAGACTCCAAGGACATCAACTCTTCGCCATTAAAAAGACACTTAGAGAACAGAAGAGACACAGAAGGTAATATCCCAGAAGACCCATCGAGGAAAACCGACAGAAATATGCTGTTGGATACTGACAGCGCCAAGATTACAATCGTGAAATGAAACGCTATTTTTTGTTTATCCTCTTACAAAACAGCAAGTTTTGTACACGCTTTTAAATTTTTTTTCATGAAATTTCTACAAATGAGTTCCTATAACTGTTACAAAGTTAGTAACAGTGCTTTTTTTTTATTTCTACCATACCTATTTTTTTTGAAATCCATATTATTTGTTATTATTTTGGGCTGAAGATAATATTGACTATTCATTTCTTTTGACATATCGTACTTTATTTTATTTTTACTTTATTTTTTTTTTGTTACAATCTTTGTTCCAATGCCTAGCTCAAACCACCAAATTTTCACGTCGTTATTGGTCATCTCTACCTCGCCCTCACCTCATTTTTTTTTTGCATATATAAGCTAGCCAAAGCACCTTTTTATAGAAAAATAAAAGTACCAAAAAATAATATGAGTTCATTTTTATGCAGTATGGCTACCCATTGACGCCCTCTCTCAGTATATTTTTCTATTCTTGGACGTGTAGTACGAGGAGAATCACATGAATAATTCTCACACAAATCCCACTGAGATTGTCGTACACCAATCACACCTCACTACTACCCGCAGAATGAATGGGATCTTGTGCCTCCCCTTAAAAAATTGTCAATTCACTGATGTCCTTCCTCTCCAGATCCCGTCTAACTTAACGTCGTACGCACTTCCTCTGCAAAAGTCAAGTCTTGATGCATCCTTCCCTGCCGATAATGGGCACTTGCGAATTGAGTTTCAGGTTCAGCAGAGAACCAGCGTAGCATATACAACAGGGGGGAGGAGGGGGAGGGCAGCTCCTGCACCTGTCCTTCAGAAAGTGCAGTAGAGAGAAGCATACTCACAACAAGCAAAAATGCTATTTTTCTCGTTTTCATGTTGTCGTGCAGTCGGATATACTTATTTGACTGTTTTTAAATATTACACCCAGACATCTTAATTAATACACCCAGACACCTTTGATATCTGATTTGGTTGATTTTCACCGGTGTATCAGTGTCGCTCTCCAGTCTGTGGCCCGGGAAGACGTGGGTCGACGGGTGTGTGTGTGGCTAGAGGCAGGCTTGTGCCAGCCTGGCAACACAGACAGCTTCCAATATGCCCCCACCACCAGCACAGCCAGTACAGTAATTGTCAGGAGAAGGGACTTGGAATACCAGAGCCACGCCAGATGCTACAGACCGTAAGCTTCGGGTTTGTGGTGCAGGCCGGCCAGATGCTGCCGTGTCACCTCCTTCTAGTGAGCTAGTGAGGGTGGGGAGGGGGCCAGGGTGTAGGATCAGAGGGGACTGGTTGAGCTTCCGCATCACTAATCCCACCAAACCTTCGCACCAGTCTCTCGTCCTTGCTGAAGTCTTGGGCCGGCGGTGAACCTAGCTTGAAGCTTGTCCTGCCACTAGTCTGGGAATCAACCTCTCTTGCGGACACTCCCAAGCTGCCAGCAGCAAGGGCGAGGAGAGAGAGTGAGCAATCCAGCCTAGCTCCTGGTGTCCCAGCCTACGCCTTGTCCCATTCCTTAGGCAGAGACTCTACGCAACTCGCCCTCCACAACGCGAACTTCGCTGGCGAACTTGTTTGCCAAAGTTTCCACAAACTGAGAATTTCACTCTCACGGTGAGTTCACCACTCACACTGACAACAGTCCACATACACTGGCTCAGGACTGGTCCTACCTGTGGGAAAGTGAGCGAGCAGTGCCATCGTCGGATAATTTTGCAAAACTGTATAACCATTTTTTGATATTGATCAGAAGTAATATATATACAAATATACTGTTTTGTGGTAGATTTAACCTCTATTTCAAGAGTCACTAAGAAAACCACAACCTAAGAGGAGATTAAGATGTCTACTTTCGAAAAAGTCGTTGTTATTGACGGTACGTACACTATCCACAAAACTATAAGCGCTCTATGCACTTCCTGGAGCCTGTTGACTGGGAGAATTACACTACACCATCGAACCATATGAGGATTACAAGCACGATTGTTGCGTATAGGGATGGACTCGATAGATACTTTATGAAGCAAGTTGCATAAATTGAAAAGAAAACTATATGTGTCCAACCAGGAAAGAACCACTATCTTATTGAGAAAAGTTTTTGAGTTTATCAATGATTAAGGATTATGAATGGGAACATATATCAGAACAACACATTGTTTTTGAAAAAAGTTTTAGATAGATTTGGATTTTTCTGATTATGAACTTTGATTATGCCTTACATAGGAAAAAGCTGAAAATACTGATTATCATATGAAGTGGTTCCGATACGGACCTATACTGCCCAATATACACTTAACGATGAAAAAAAGTTGCTAAGCTCTCTACAGTCAGATATGCGATTGAATATTTTTTACTAACAGTTTTATTTGTAAATATTTTTTTGCTTCCTGTAAGGTGTTACAATTATTTGAGGAACAATGCCTTCATGAGAAAATGTCAAAATGTTTGCAATCCATAATTTGAATAGCTAAGGGTCACTTAGTCGGTCGTTTGGCTTCCATTGTTGCTAAGCAACTATTGAACGGTCAAAAGATCGTTGTCGTCAGAGCCGAAGCCCTAAACATCTCTGGTGAATTCTTCAGAAACAAGTTGAAGTACCACGACTTCTTGAGAAAGGCTACTGCTTTCAACAAGACCCGTGGTCCATTCCACTTCAGAGCCCCATCTAGAATCTTCTACAAGGCTGTCCGTGGTATGATCTCTCACAAGACTGCCCGTGGTAAGGCTGCTTTGGAAAGATTAAAGGTTTTCGAAGGTGTTCCACCACCATACGACAAGAAGAAGAGAGTTGTTGTCCCAGAAGCTTTGAGAGTCTTGAGATTGAAGCCAGGTAGAAAGTACACCACTCTAGCTAAGTTGTCTACTTCCGTCGGTTGGAAGTACGAAGACGTCGTTGCTAAGTTGGAAGAAAAGAGAAAGGTCAGATCCGCTGAATACTACGCTAAGAAGAGAGCCTTCAACAAGAAGGTTACCGCTGCCACCGCCTCTGCTGCTGAAACTGATGCTGCTAAGAAGTTGGCTACTCTAGGTTACTAAGCATATTTTGTTAACCAACAATTAAAAAATTAACAACTTAATCATTCTCTTTCAACTGTTTTATCCATCATAACATCAAAGAACGAATATAACTTTTTAAAATTTTTTTAGAATAAAATTTTAACCAAATACAAACCATTTTTAAAAAAACTCTTACTTATATACTATAATATAATCTTACCATATTTAAGTATCTCAAACTGGCTTGGGAGAAACGCCTGGTATCGCTGAATATGAACTACCAACAGTCAACATATGTGATCGTTCTCAATGGGTATGAACCACTGGAAATCAATAAATGAAGATCAAATAGTAAGTAAAATGATGTCACAGATTAAAAATACGATATAAAAACTAAAAGTCTAGATACAGATATGTGCAGATAGGTAACATTTTTCTTCCTTTCAACAAATTAAATCACAAACATGCTGAGCTGCTATCGAATTTTATATGTACACGTAGAAATGAGCAACGAGCTCCATTAATGTAAGCCGAGGACTCATCAAAGTAATCGTTTGTGATCGAATAAAGAAAAAAACAACAATGGTTTTTGTTAGTACACTGTGTCAAAAGAATTTAACAACACAATGTGCAACTAGCTATAATATCCCTTATTGGAGTCAAACAGATATTCTAGATATTTAAACACTTGGCAATGGGGAAAGTAGGTTGAATAGGTTTGGCTTGTTAGCTGTTTGGGCCCAGCCAAGATATAGGACGAATGGGATCCAACCATAGTGGGCAACTCTTTGTGTTAGGTCGAGGATCTTGTTGAAGCGCTCCTTTGATTCGTCGCTTAAAATGAAAGATGGCAAAAAGTTCATGTTGTTCGTAGTTGTGTTTATTTCAGTTGCTTTTCTAGGACAGGAATTGCAACTTTTGAATTCAATATGTATGATTTTATAGCATTGAAAGTCTTCAAATTTCAATCCGAAAGGTCAAAAGTCTTTCAAAAGTACAAATATATGCATATCATATATAACGTCACATGAAAGTTATGAAGGCTCATAGGAGTTCAAGTAATTCGATTTGCTACGCTAAACGCTGCATATGACAATTATAATACATTTATGTAGGTGTCAGTTTCACAAAAATTAGAATATCAATTATCCATGGAAAAGAGCTAAAATTTCCACTACGCTTATATATATATACTTATTGAATAGAAGAGAAGGAAAATACTGAATGACTCACATCTACAATAGTAACTGCAATGGGTTTTCAATAACGGTCTTCAATTCTCTCATGAAATCAGCACCTTTAGCACCGTCAATGGTTCTGTGGTCAAATGTACCTGTTATTGTGACTTGGTCATCGAATGCGATACCGTTTTCAGCACCAGCGTCTTCGACAGCAACTCTCTTTACAGTACCGATGGCCAAGATGGTGGATTGAGGTGGGTTTATGATAGAAGTGAACATTGATACTGCAGGGTTCATACCTAAGTTAGAAATACAGATAGTACCACCTTGGAATTCTTCTGGTACAAGCTTGTTGATCTTGGCACGGGAAGCCAATTCCTTGACTTCCTTGGAAATTTCAATTAGGCCCTTAGACTCTGCATTTTTAACAATAGGAGTCAAAAGACCAGTTGGTGTAGCAACAGCAACAGAGACGTCGACATTCTTGAATTGTCTGATGATACCCTCATTTTGAAGCCAATAAGAGTTAGCATCTGGTACTCTTCTAGCTGCTACCGTGACAGCCTTGATCAAGATATCATTGATAGATAGCTTATATTGGTCCTTGGCTGTAGCATTTAAGGACTTTCTTAGCTTTAATAACTTGGAGACAGAAATATCAGATGAAACAATGTATGATGGAATACTTTGTCTGGATTGTAGCAAGCGGTCACCAATAATTTGTCTCATATTAGTAATCTCCAAGTCTTCATAGGAAGCACCTCCAGTGGTAGAAGGAGTGGCCGATGGTGCAGCAGTAGAAGTGCTCTTTGGCGCACTTTCCAAGTACTTCTCGACATCGGCCTTAGTGATACGGCCACGAGGACCAGTACCTTTGACACTCTTCAAAGCAATACCTTTCTCTAGAGCAATAGTCTTCGCTAGAGGAGAGGCAATGATTCTGTCACCTGAAGCAACTGAAGAGGGTGTAGAATTAGACTTTGCAGCCTTCTTCTCAGATTTCTCCTCTTTCACTTCTTCCTTCTTTGGTTCTTCCTTTTGTTCCTCGGCTGCCGGAGCGGATGAAGACTGAGATCCACCAGCATCCTCTACTGTAAAGTCTTTGAATGCAGCAACATCTGCTTCATCTTCAACATACACAGCAATTGGTCTGCTAACAGCAACATCCTTGGTACCGGCTGGGACCAGAATCTTTGCCAGATAACCTTCGTCTTGGAACTCAAAGTCCATCTGAGCCTTATCGGTCTCAATTTCGGCTAGGACATCACCAGGAGCCAAGGAATCACCTTCCTTTTTAGACCACACAGCCAAGTTACCTTGACTCATCGTTGGAGACAACGCTGGCATACCTATCACAGTGTGAGGTGGGAAAGATGCATACAATCTCAATGTCATTGGAGTAACTAGACGGCCTCTCAAGGCAGTCCTAGAGACTTGGGGCAATGCTCTCAATAATGCAGACATATCTGTTCAATTCCAGAAAAAAAGATACTGTTATGTTTTGGAATTAGCAAAGTTTAATCCAAAAGAGACAACCTTCTCAAGGGAAATTAGTTAAATAGTAGAATATAATCAAAAATTAGTTATGAAGTGTTATCTAAACTCTTCAATTTTCTTCAAAATTCCAGCTTGCTCAATGAAAACCTTCCAGGAGTTCCTTATCAGTCAATTCTAACCCGATTTCTCTCAAAACTTCGCAGTTTTTCACAATTCTTTCGTGACTATAACTTGAAGCAAGGTACAATTACTCAATTTGTAACACTAGTAGTATTTATGAACAGTCTACAGTCCTGAAACTAACCGCTCTCAACCAACAACAAAACTCTTATTATCCGTCTTTTGCTGAGGGGTTTGCCCTTCCAACAGTTTAGGAGCATTTTTCCAAGCTTGGAGGAGATGGGAAGAGCAGAAAGATCAGCTGATACGGATTTTTATATAGTCGTTATACATGATGATAATACACATTGTCAAGTAGATATAAAGCATATGCTACTGCAAATTCCGTTTTTCCAGATGACAGATTTAGCTTATTTTTGTTGCCAACACTAAGATCCAGCTTTCCATCTGGAGCTTCAGCTTCTCATGAACCAGTTGTCGAGGGTAGGGGGCTTTTCGTAGAAGTTTGTCTCCGGGACAGGTATTGGCACCAGTTTACGCTTTGTATTGGTATAATCTTCGTCCCACTTTATCGATACGCTACCCGTCGATTTGTCCTTTAACAGTGTCTGGCATGTCTGCCATGAGAATCGGACTATTTCTATAGGCCACCCGAGCAGAGGCTTCTGGTTCCCCTTTAACCAAGCGACTGTTTTAGGGTCTGATGGGTAGCCTGAACCCATAATCTCATCAGGTGTTCTCCTCAGACTCTCTATTAGCAAATCTCTGGTAACTTTAGCTACCACACTCGCCACACTTACCACACAGTACAACGAATCGGCTTTCTTAGCAACGGTGAATTTAATTGATGGAAATCTGTCTTCCAACTTGCGTTGATAAGAGGCTGGAGGACCCACAGTATCAACATACACATGATCTATACTGACCCCTCGGTCAATTACACCTTGTATTAGAGCCATTGTCACATCATGTGCTTGCTCGTTCAAGTTATAGTTTCTGGAAGGTGGATAGCGAGACATACCTGTCGATATATCATATGGCGTGATTGCTGTAGTGGCATACCCTACTTGATCTATTTCTCCCGCATACATCTTACTGAATAGCATCCTTCTTACAGGATCTGTCAGTTTCTTGGAGTCATCAAACGTATATTTTGGGATTAAAACTTTGTCCTGGTATTCCTTTGTGCAATAGCTGATACCATATACCATAGGACCCATAACTGGACCACGGCCAGCTTCATCAACACCAAGTATCACTGGTGATTCATTGGCAATGACACTTTTGGGTATCTCTGAGTAATACGTTTTAGTCTTTAATGAATTCAAAGAAACCTGCACAGTAGGTGGTAACACATTCTTCTCTTCTGTAACCGTCATACTTAATCGATATATAAAGTATCTTGACTGCTAACTGGTATCTAATACGCAGAAAAGTTGTCTAGAGTAATTGCAACTTATATGCAATTGTGTTTTTATTTATGCGATGAGCTTCTGATTTCTATGATTCACGTCAACAATGTCACAGAACGCGAAAAATAATCAATGAGCGCAATAGCGGATCAATACACTCAAAGTACACTTTTCATATAAAAAATCAAATAATGAATTCATGATATCCCATGCTATCTATTTACAAGATATAGTACTAGGTCAACTTGTTCTTACTGTCTATTTACGTCATCCAGGGTTCCAAATGGCAGTACTTGTTCAATACGTTGGCATCCAGTGATAAGCATGCACAGGCGATCAATTCCAAGGCCGAAGCCACCTATGGGTGGCATACCCCACTTCATCGCATTGATGTACTCTTGATCTATCGAACTCAGAGTGTCATTATCTCCGTAGTCCTCTTTCATGCGCGCCTGTTGCTCAAATTTTTCTAACTGGACTTGAGGGCAGTTCTCTTCTTCATAAGCATTGCTATATTCTCTACCTTTTATAAATAACTCAAACCTCTTTGTCGTCCGCGAATCATCGGGATTACTCTTGGCTAGGGGAGATATCACCGCTGGGTGGTGATATATAATAGTAGGATGACTACTATTACAATATTTTTCCTCAATTAGCTCGGAACATAATCTGTTTAATATT
Organism: Nakaseomyces glabratus; assembly: GCF_010111755.1. Taxonomy (NCBI): domain Eukaryota; kingdom Fungi; phylum Ascomycota; class Saccharomycetes; order Saccharomycetales; family Saccharomycetaceae; genus Nakaseomyces; species Nakaseomyces glabratus. The sequence continues at coordinate 1,045,664 of NC_088960.1, forward strand.
TGGGAAGAAGAATACGAAGATGACTTTCCAAAAAACTGGCCCTTGTATTTTTGAGGAATGACTTCCAGCAATTGCTTTGAATCCTCTATTTTTACTTGTGAAAGGTCAACGCCTAGCTCCTTTGATAACGTAGGTAAAAATTCAACTCTCTTAAATTTCCAATTGTTACTTTTCAATATGTCTTCTAACTCCAACAGTGATTCAGGTAGATACTGCTTTATTGTTAAATTGTTAGTCAGATCTGTTATAATCTTCTTAAACAAGTCTTCATTTAGCTTTATTAGATCTTCCATTGTCAAGTAAGATTGGTAGAATTCCAACGTCGTGAATTCTGGATTATGACTTCCATCTATACCTTCATTTCTGAAAGATTTACCTATCTCAAAAACCTTATTACAACCTGAAATGATTAGACGTTTCAGCCATAATTCTGGTGCTACTCTCAACATAAGTTTATCAAAGTCCTTTGATGATGACATAAATGGTTTGGCGACGGCACCATTACTTTTAGATGATAATATTGGCGTTTCAACCTCAATGAAATCCCGTTCCTCCAAAAAGTTTCTGATAGACTTTAAAATGGAGCTTCTAATTCGTATGTTCTGAAACCCATTAATCTGATAGTCGACAACTTTGTTACTATTCGATTTTACCGTATCGATAAGTTTAGGTGGAAGAGGCATCTGTGCGACCGATAATATCTTCGGCAAATCTGTGCAACGAAGTGATATATTCTTCATCCTTGACTTGGATAATCGCGGTAAACCAGTTGTCATTACATAGTCGCCTTTCCTTAAAAAGGACAGCTCACTTTCGAAAGTTGCCGAATTTCCAATTTCTCGACAATTTAATATCAACTGAATACCATGAATTCCATCCACCAGATCAATAAATGCCATCTTTTTCCCTGAGAATCGTATACTTTTGATCCTGCCGCATAATGATATTTTTTGGTTTATTTTGTTCAATTGATCTTCAGATGTACTCCCATACTTCTTCAAAAATATATCAATACTGACTAAATTACCACGCTCAATAGAACTCATAGAAGGATAATACCTATCCAATGAGCTCAAAACCAATTCATTTCTCTTCGTGAATTCTAGATTACTAGAATCAATAGCAACCTTTGATGCCAAACCTCTACCAATTCGTATCCTCGAGCTCGCGTACAGCAGCCGAGCACCAACTATACGAAGCATTGATTGTGCTTGCTTGTAGACATCAAATTTAACTTAAAGGGTTTCTATAGTCTATAATCGTCCTTCAAGGTTTGAATCATGCATACTAATATGAATTTTGCAGTATTTCATCCTTTTGCGATGCCCTTGTCAATTATTATTCGTCATTATGGATGCGACATCAAGATAGTCATAGTCATGTAGCAGTAACCTAAGACAGATAGAGATAAGCTAGGGATTACGTTGCACAATTATTTACATGTTCATTGTAAATTTCAAACAGTAAAGTTGTTAATGAATGCAGTTATTTTATTTGTAAATGTATATTGAAATATGTAGCTATCTTTTACAAGTAATCCTTTCTGTTTGCAGTTCTAACAAATCTTCTCAGTTGCCATTCGACATCAGCATCCTTGTTCTCCAATGTACCCAGTCTTAATTCAAAGAGTCTCATTTCAAACCTAGGACCAACTTCCGCCATCTCAACACCATCTTTTGTACGCACATATACATGTTGTCTAACACTAATAAAATCACCTCTGTTTGCAAAAGTTATTACCCTAGAAGAATCCTTTTTTGGCCCTGGTGGGAAAAGATTTTTCAATATGGTAACAACTCTGTTACCTAGAGGTGTAGTAAAATTATCAAATATCAGATGTGGATTGACTTCGCTTTGATTACCTCTGTTTAGTATATCATGCCTTAGAACTACATTGTGTAAACTGAAAAATGCCGTAGGCCCATATGGGAAATGCGATACTGTTAAAGATGTTGGGACACCTCTATGCTCATGTAGTACAATCAAATCTGTTGTGCCTGATTTTTTGCAAGCCGATACCAAGTCTGCCATAACGTAGTTACCTCTATTCAGTCTTACTGCATTAGGAAACAGTAGTTTTATCTCCTTGGCAAATTGCGCTAATCTTGAACTTGGATCTCTGGATGTAGTTACAATAACTCTTGCTTCAACTATACCACTACTTGCAGAATACTCATCATCAACACCGGCCTCATCCTCATTGTCAGCCATACTCTGATCATAACGGAAATCCTTTTGTAGCTGCTCATCCTCTGCTAATTCTTTCGGTAGTGGCTTACCTTGAGCAAGTGCTTGCTTGATAATCTGTCTTTTTTGTTGTAATTGTGTCTCTTGTAGCTCTTGGGCTTTCCGATATAGATATTCCCTTCTCTCACGAGCTTGTCTCCTCAACATTTTGTATTGTTTTCCTGCTAATTATTCCTTGAAACAGTTATATAAGGATCAACTTGAATATACCGTGGACACTTAGATCTAACAACAGTAAACAAAGTATGATGTTAACTAATATACGTTATATCATTACTTTTTAGATGCTCATCGCAAAATTTTTCAAAATTTCAATTTTTTTCAGAAATAGTGATGCCCTTTACTCGAAACTGAAAATGCGATGGATTATTGCGATGCACACAGATATCAATCCATTTGATTGATGGTAATATAAATTGTTGTGAACCTGTCAGCTTCTAAAAAGCTTTAGGCCAATACTAAGAATCAAGTTATTCGTTAATCATTAATTAATTATGTGTCATTATATAATTGAATGAGCTAAGAAAGAGTACAGCATTCACTGGCAGACGTTGAGAATGAAAAACACCCCACCGAATCATCAATGTAGATATGTTAGCAAGTTGTATATGCCCGATGAACTCATGTGGTTTTGATGCAGCTGTTTCATATGGTTAAGTTCTCATTTATGCCGTCTTTGCATTTGCGATCGTTGGTATCTTTCCTCTTCTGATATCTCCATTCTTGTCTTCAGTACAGAGTTCTTAACATTTTTAATAGGTATATCCATTGATTCACGTCGGGTTAGCCTTCTGCCTTCTCGTTGATTTACATCTGCTTTCACAGCCATACGCTGTTGCTGAATATTATTCGGTACAAACATGTGTGTCGACAGTGCAGTTGGTAGCAAAGTATGAGCCGTAGGTGGTGCATTAGATTCATACAGGTATCTGGCTCCAGTGGCTTCTGATACAATACTACTGGAACTTCCCCTTCTAGATGTCGACCTCATATTAGATGTCGATCTTGTTAAGGTTTCACGGATGTATTGAGATGGTTGCATAAATGAATCATGAGGAGGCGTTACTGAACCGACAGCAGTCACATTAGTAGTTTCAATAGTTGGCTTGTGTGCCGATGAAACTTTGTAGTTTTGACCTGATATACTGGTAGGCGTAGAGTTCTGAGAGTTGAATAGACTGGATCGACCAGAATCTTCACCACTGTCCTTTGTAGAATATGTAGATGATCCATTGTGAAACAAACCACTCAATAAACTCCTTCTAATAGGTTGTGACAGATTGTTAGATTGTATTTTCTCTAAATGATGGGCGCCATCTTGGAGCTCCGAACCATGCGCGCTCAACTTCTTGTCATTACTTGCCTGCTTTGCGAGAACGAGCTTATCCCATTGTTTATTATAATATTGTTCATCCTCATCTTCCTCATCTATCTCGTCAGTATAGAATTCTGAACTGTCCGAAACACTATCCCAATCGGATTCATCCTCATCCTCACTGCTAAAAAATATCTTGTTATCCTTTCTTGTTTTGTTGTTATTGTGCTTAGACTCCGAACCACGCCTATTAGGTTTGCCAAATAGGGACTCATGCTTGAATATACTCTTGCTGTTATTGTCCGAGACCTGGGATGTACCTGAATTTGATCTTTTATGATTACTCTTTCCAATATTAAGAACTTCAGGCGATCTGGATCTACTTTTATTTCTTTTATCATTCGGAGAATCTGAGCTGTGTTTCTTTTTAATAATGACCATATTAGTGTCAAAACCTGTTATAACCATCTGAGGATCCTCTTTCTTCTTTTTCTGCTTAATTTGGTTAAATTGTTTATATAACAAATGGTTCGATTTATTGAAATCACTATCGTTTTGATTACCAGCATTTTCTGATCTATTGTGATTCTTTTGAAACAAAGCAGTTGTCGATTTATGCTGTCTTTCCTTTGAAAGAATACCACGAATATCAGCATGCTGATCATTTTTCTGAAAGCTGTCATTACTTCTATTTCTTCTTGGCTCAGTAGCACCATTAAGAGCCTCCATGGGTCGTATCGCAGTGATTTTTGATCTTTTATCAGTATTTTCATTCTTTGGTAGTATTTGGGTGAAACTTGTTTGCGGTTTTTTGGATGTTATATTCGTTGTAGTCCCGAAAGTAGTGGCTGCAGATTTATTGTTACCATTGTTGTTCATTGGATTAAGTACACTATATATATTTTTAACCCCATCTCTTTTCTTTGATATATTAATATCGTTATTTCGTAGAAGTGCCTTATTGAGAATACGCCAGCTTAAATTGCCTAAGCGTTCACCTTGCTGTATCGTCTTTGAAGTCTTAATTAACGTTGTGTACAGTTCGACTGTATCAAAGAGGTGAAGTCTTTCTGGTGTAAACAAGTTGGGAGATACCTTTAAAAACTCAGAGCTTATTGCTTGTTTTGAGAGGCCTGAGTTTTGTTTATTGTTTGGATTATTTTGTGAATGTTGTTGCTGTCGTTGCTTTTGCTGTTGTTCACTATGTTGCTGAGTTATGGTCTGCTTTATAGCGTTGCCTGTCGGTATCTTAGAATCAGTCCCAGGAGAGAGTTCTAACGGAGGTATATTATCTGGGCCTCTCGGAAGTCCCAACTTACTTGGCATGATGTTGTGTGTAGTAATCGTCTATCTTCTTCTTGCTGATAGTATTGTAATTAGGTATGAAGAAATAAGTTACAATAAAAGTAAAATCTGTTTATCCTGCGCTATTGAATCAATGTAGTGAATTTCATTAGAAGGCTACTTGTCTTCCTTGTTTTCTAATTATTTTACCCCGAGATGATGTGGCGTATATAAAACTCTTTGTAATGAAAATCGAAGTATATCAGTAATTTTTGAAAAGATTTAGCCTAGGTATATCCCTGTTTATTCTTCAAAGGTGGTTCAAATTCAGTGGATGAGGTTTATCTGCAGCAAACTTCTGTCAAAAAAAACACCACTGCGGCAGATCAGATTTTGCTTTTTCTAGGTGAAATGCTTCCTTGTTGCTGCTAAAAGAAAACGTAATCAATATGACCGTATCAGCGATTTAGTGCCATAGGCTATTGTTCTAACGGAGTTTTACTCGAGAAACATTGTTTCTCTCACTATGAAGTGGTCATTTCTAGTTAAAAATTGCGAAATTTCAAATTTTTTCCTTCTAGGTAGTCCCTTTACCCAGACCTTTAATTTTACGGAGATCGTGTTCCGAAGCAATATTGACCTGTGATGAGATGTAGAAATGTGTCAAAATTATATTAGTTGTCATGATATTTACGCTATATATATTATTGAAACAAGATACGTTTACACTGGCCGGATCCGGTGCAATTCTCTCCACTTATATTTAGCGTTGTGCTTATGAGACAATACAATCGTCGTCATCATTACATCTCCTGCGCTTCCTGCTGTCAGACCTGTTTGATCTTGATCTCTTAAACTCTTTGAAGTTTTTATAGTCTGGTACAAAATCGCTTAGAACATGCTCTTCAACTTCTACTGCACCATCGCTATTCGTAACAGCATCATCAATACGTTTCTGATCAGATTCATCTTCTTTCTTGACATTCGGGTCTTGCTCCAGGATCTCTTGTAATTTCGTTATAGTGGTGTCTTCCAATCTCTCTGGGAACTTAACTTGGAATTGTACATATAGGTTACCATAACCATCGATATCCGTACCCGCTATGTTAGCGTGATCACTATTTGCAATAACCTTAGGCATACCAAGACCCTCTACTGTCTTGAAACAACTTGGCTTCAATAATTCATTCGGTATTATACTCAACTTTATTATTTTTCCCGATGGGTGGCCTTCTATCATTATTTCACCACCGCATAAGCATGTCTTCAAAGGTACTTCACAGTTCTTTAATACAAGATCATGGTCATTGACCACTTGGAATTGGGTATTTTTGACAAGATCAATCACAATCACTACATCACCTGGTTGCACTTTGATTAGCCCATGACTAGTCTCTATCACTTCATCAGCTTCACCTGGTAGGACAATCACCTGGTTATGGGTCATACCAGCTTTAACCTCGACATCAAAAATCTTTCTCTCCTTCGATACTCCACTGCCTTTACACACAAAGCACAAGTCACTGTCCTTGATAAATGTGCCGGTACCATGACAGCTGTTACAAGTACTGCTCATAGTCTGTACCATGGGGCCCACCCTTCTAGTCTTCACCACTTCACCTTGCCCTTTACATGTTCTGCATGACGCGACACGCATACCACCTTTACCATCACAACTGCTGCAAACTCTCATTCTGTTTAAGCCCAGCTTGGTCTTCTTACCTTGGTACAAGTCGCTCAAGTTGCACTTCAAGTAATGCTTTATGTCGGGCCCTGTTCTCATGTGGCCATCTCTTGCCCCATGGGCTTGTGCACTGTTGCCAAACCCGTCAAATCGGGAACCAAACCCGAACGAAGGACCAGCATCGCCCGAGCTGTTGAAGAACTGCGCAAACAGGTCCCCAGCGGAAGTACCAAACATATGCATCGGATTCCCACCGCTGTAAAACGACATCCCCTCGCCAAAGGGCTCCTGGCTCGCGATGGCAGACTCATCAGTGGTGCCATACCTGTCATACATTTCACGGCTCTTCGGGTCAGAAAGCACCTCGTAAGCCTTCGATATCTCCTGGAACTGCTTCTTAGACTCCTCAGAATGGTTGTTCTTATCAGGATGGCACCGCAACGCAGCAGCATGGAACGCCTTCTTTATCGTGACTTGCGAAGCATCGCACTCAACATTAAGTAGATCATACAATCTCGTGTCCTTGACCATCTAGAAACATCCAAATTATTCTTATTAGTTTTTAGACTGGTGCCTGTCCTTTCCCACTTTGCATAGAAGCCCGCTGCCACTGCTTGCTTATATACTTTCACCACCTTCTGCTGCACTATGAATGCAAAAACTCATCGAAATCCTAGAAATCCCAGAAATCCTAGATTGGAATGGTGCTTCTAAAACCTCGCTGCAGGTACTTCTAAGCAATTTACCAACACAATCCTTCCAAGAATGTGAGGTCTCTGCAAATGACAGCGTCCCTCCAGTGGCCCGATGACCTCGCACTAAATGCCCGCACAACATCGATTGAACAACGCAGAAAATGGAAGGAAAAGTCGGCAATCTCTAAGCTGACTTTATCAAGGAAATTTGCCTCCTTTGTGCTGTACTTTCTAAGCATAAAAGTTTAGAAATTGAAATGGAACTGATTTACCCTTTTCGTCTCTTCTACGTGCTTCTTCGTGCTTCTATCTCCTTCCATTACACAGAGCAGCCCGCACAAGATGCCTTTTCAACATTCGCTTTTGTCTTGGGATACGTATACTGGAGTCACATGTTTTTATTGTAACCGTTCGTCACATTACTATCATGTGACCTATACAAAGCGTTAAATAGCCCCCGCCAGTGTATATATTCCTGACGTGGATTCAATTGTGTCTGGAAACGCAGTTACTATTCGAGAATATGTATGTTTGTAGCTGTTTAAACTATATGATGTAATATGTGTGTATTTGGTGTACCCCCCCCTCAAAAATATAGTTCTATAGGTTATGCAGTGACGGGGGTAGATATGTGGTTGTGTGATGAGCTGGTGGTTGTGATGCTGCTGGAGCCCGGGTGTATGACGTGCAAACGGGACCGGAGAGCGGTGGGCTGTGCCATCAGTTGCTCGTGCATCTCCTCCTCGGGGATCACTATAGGGTCATCAATGCTGAGTCCGCTGGTGGGTGTGTAGCGGAACGACAAGGACTTGTCGTCCTCTATGGCTGGTGGAAGCGAGAACACATACTCATCCAATATGCTATGGGCCGCGTCGTCCTCGGCGGATACTTCCCCGGACTCTGATCCCGAGTCATCCGTGGTGAGCGCTGTAGTCATAAGTGTGATTCGTAACTGAATCCTCTGGTATATGATATTGCGCATGTATTGCTCCCACAGCTTCATTATGGTTTGATGCTCCCGTGACAAGTTCCTGTACCGTATGTTTCTGTAACCACCAGGAGAGGTCTTGCTTCTGCGGATTGTTCTTCGAATAGCCGTTGGCGTGCTAGACGTCGATAAGCCAGACGGCGCCTGGCTTGTGATAGACACCACAGGGTCTCTGTGCCTCATTTGGTTTACTTTTGAGTTTCGCACCGACGGCATCGAACGCTTGATGGAATTTTTCCTAGAGACGGTGCTATCGTCAACATGATACACTCGAGACGGTATTCTCTCAACGGTAGGCACTACTCTTGGTCTATAATGGTATTTTCTCTTGATGCCATATACAGCAGCTGCGTTGTCCGTTGCCCTCGGATACATCTGGCTCAAATTCAAAGTGCGGAGATCAGTATAATTCATAACTGATTCTAACTCAGCCCGATTTCTAAATCTATGGGGTTCTAATTTGACCTTCACGTTGCTGTCTTGTATCCTTGTAAAGTTTGTGTTCTTCTTACTATTCCTCTTGAAAAATCCTCTGTGGAAAATGAACTTCTTTTTATCTTTGTATTTCTTCAACTCTTGCACATTCGTAAAATCCTTCCGCTGTATACTAGAGTGGCGTGCAATTGAAGCTTTACGTTTTATGGATCCGTAGTCCCTATGAGCATTCGTCGCTTGAGTTAAGGGAAGACCAGCTTGCCCTTGCTTATATTTCTCCCAGTTGGATACTGCGTTCAATATGTCGTTTTCAACTGAAGTTGTATGGCCTTCATTTGTATTCATTGGGTTTTCATTCCTTCCAGGTCGAATGTGACTTCTTGACACTCGTTAGTTTGGTTATGTTATCTCTTTTTTGTCGAGGTTACCCTTTATCTCTACTGGTAATTATATATTCTGCGACCAGTCAAAAGTTAGAATGATTAGTTTTTGTTGTACCTTGGTCTTATAAACCATATACAAGCTAATGGCGAATGAATAATATCCCTCTTCCTTTTATTTAACTCGGCGATCTGGTGGTTCCCTCTAGTAACGTTGTCAATAAACTTTTACCTCACATCTGTCCGAGAATACAAGCCTCTACAAACCCAACATATTCCATTAACCTCCTTGACCTGTTAGTGCAATTAAGTGCGTTATCTAAAGCGTACTTACTATCTTTGTGAGTGGAAACCTCTATGGCTGATTGCCATTGACCAGCAATTAATTTTAAAATATGAAGCCAGCCTTTTTTATTTTGTCAAATTTTCAGTATTACTTCCTTAGATACTTCCGTAGAACAACTTCAAAAATATGTCAAATATGTCGATGAGCTACAAATTGAAAATGATAAATTTGTGAAAATAGTCTCACATCTACAATAGCTTGATGTTGACTGCGTTTGTATTACGTGCATTGGGTAGCCAGCATCAACTTCTATTTATATATTATACAGGCTTGCATCTATAAGTAATGCATTAGTTTCCCAGTCACATAGGGCCTTGTGCAACAGATTCTGTATTCAATATATCTAGTGGGCACGCAGTGCAATGATTCTGTACTTAATAAAATTTAGATATCTTGCTTGGAAGTAATAATGGACATGCATTTGTACTCATTCGAGTACGTAGACTTCCATAGACGTACTTTCCCATCTTCACCAGTACTGCTCAAGATAGTACCTGTCAAATTCCAGGAAACTGACCATACCTCACCTTTGTGGTCATCGTGTTCGCTCAGTAGTTCCACTTCTAAGTCTGTATTATTTTGTCTTTGCTTTATACCTTGGTCTTCCATATTATAGTCATCTGAGTCACTTAAGTTTGGTGTATTTGATTTTGATGGAGAATCATTCACTCTGAATATACGTACTCTCCCGTCTTTGCAACCAGTTGCAATCAAATGATAAGGTCTGCCAATCAATGGAGCCCAGCTTATGCTTCTGATCAGGGATGTGTGCCCGGGTAGCTTACCAGCCTGGTAGAAATGCCCATCTTTGCCTCTTTGATATATATAAGCCTGATCTAATGCACAAACAGCTATCTTCTCTGGAGAGAATCTCGTGAAACACCATGATAATCCAAACGCCGATTGTAAGTTGTTAGCAGGAGCCACTGGTAATACTTTTACTTCTGCAGTCATGGTCCAAGACCTCAAGTTTGAAGGATCAAGGGCGTCATACATCCTCATTATACCATCATTCCCAATACTTGCTATCCGTAGTCCAAGGTGAGATGGAGCAAACTTGACGCAATACAGCGAACCCTTTGAATCATTTAGTGTGCATAGCCTAGTCCATCTGCGACCAGAACACTCTTCTTGATTGGGATCCTCTTCCCAAATCTTTATAGTCTTATCATAAGAAGCAGAAGCAATAATGCGTCCATATTCGGGGCTAGCCCAATCAAGAGATACAATACTGCTGTCATGTGCTCTCCATGAATCATTTACTTCCCATCTGGTCGCATCTTTATCCAATTTGAATACTTTAATATGTTGATCTGAAGAGCAGGTAGCCATGGTTCTGCCATAGAAATCATACGCAACATCATGAACAATATCTTCATGGCCTGTGTTAAAAGGTTGCATTTTCAAAATATGCAATTATTCTGGAATCCAATTGTTTTGTAAAGCTAGAAAAGCAGAGTTTATGATTCTCGCAAATACCAAATTCAATCGAAAATGAAGTAAATAATGAGTTCTATCTTTCGAGAATACCAAATAGTACACTTTGTTTAAGCTTCGTAAATATCCATTGTTATTGTGCAATTTTACACTTTTTCAATGATTCTCTGATTGAAAATTCGGTTCATGCGCTGTTGAGTGACAAACATGGCGATGAGCATGTAAGCAATTAAAGTTGAATACAATAAATTACGAAATTATATCTGTTAAATAAGTATGCATGCGATTACACCAGATATGGTTAGTGCTTTCTTTGTCTCAGTGTGGTTTTGATCTTGGTTATTCCATGGCCGAATACCAAGTCAAAATACAAATGAGTTAGATCAGTAATACATCTGTAGCACGCCCATGATTATTCAAAATGTAGCTTCTGGGCATCAATTAGGACAATGTGTGAAGTGTTGACTTCAACTCATTATGATGAGAAGTATTCCTCACGCATTTTGATCAGATCATTGCACCATTCGGATACTTCGGGGGTTTTAATTGCATCCTTAGCAGACCAGAACTGGTCCAATCTTATGTTATTTGATTGCTCATATTCAAAACATTGTACCAGCATTTCGAACTTATCTATATCCTTGACATAGCGTGCTTCTGGGGAAGATACATTTTCGTACGCTAACCAGTCCTCTAATATCTCCTTTGCTGCTTTAGAATTGAAAGGTGCTATGATTTTATCACATAGGTATTTAATAGTGTCATACTCTCTTCTATGTTTCTCTTCCTTTGTCATAGGATCATTTGGTGTGATGTCTCCAACTAAGGACTCAGCCAGGTCGTGTACCAATGAGATTCGCACACACTTATCTCTATTAATATCAGGATTGGTAATCAACATGGAAGTTATGCCCATTCTGTACATGTGATCCGAAATACTCTCGGGGTCCTTCACCTTATGGTCAACCCAACCGGTTCTTTTTTGAATCTTCAGTTGCTGCACAATGTTCAGCAGTGCAATAACATAATTAGAGTTTTTGGTACCTGCTAAAGCTTTCTTAACATTGTCTGGGATATGATCCTCAGGCTTCCAACTCTCATTCATTTCAGTAAGTTATGTGTAGGCTTGAGATTTCTAAAATTTGGTGACGTTATGGTATTCAAATCACAAGCCTTTCAACATTTCTTAACCACTATACTGTATTAATGATATTCCTTAATGTTAAATAATTTTGCAGGATCAGCGATGAGACCGTTAATGCCAAAAAATGAAAAATCAAAATAATTGCCATGTTAAAAACCCTGAGATACTCGCAGTTAAATAGATTTAACGATTTTTATTATTATTATTATTATTTAGTTTAAAAGAATATGATACAGTTATTAAATATGCAAATGCAGTTAGAATTTAATTGTTTTAAATTAAATGATTATATTCATATACACTACGAAAATTAATCAGTTCCTTGCGAAATTAAAAAAGATGAATGTTACACTTTTTCAATTAATTTAAGCAATCAATTCGACGACACCACCAGCGGCCTTGATCTTTTCTTCAGCCAACTTGGAGACGAATCTAGCCTTGACAATTACTGGGACATTTGGGATTCTACCCTTACCCAAGACCTTACCGTAACCGGCAGCCAAAGTATCGATAACTGGAGCAGCAGACTTGGAAGAAGACTTCAAGTATTCGTCTCTCTTGTCTTCTGGGATCAAAGTCCACAACTTGTCCAAGTTCAAAACTGGTCTCCAGAAGTGGTTTTGTTGCTTGTGGAAGTATCTCATACCAACCTTACCGAAGTAACCTGGGTGGTACTTGTCCAAGTTGGTTCTGTGGTGGTGTTGACCACCAGCCATACCTCTACCACCAGGGTGCTTTCTGTGCTTACCGATACGACCCTTACCGGCTGTAAATATACGATTTATCCATTCAGTAAAAAAATGTCAGGATAAAAATTAAATGTTAGTAAAACAATGTTCCGTCAATTGCTTTTTAGGTTATTTATTTGCAGCTGGAGTAAGGAATCATAAACACATAACGATTTCTGTGATTGATAATGTTAAATCTTTCTCAATTTAAGTGTCCAAGATGTACAAAGCAATAGATCCTAATTAAAGGTTAAGCTTGCAACAACCTTCTCAAATATATCTGCAATCCCGGTGATCGTCAGTAATTTCAGATAGGTTGTGACACTATTTTTTTTTGGATTTGGTTTCAAAAAAAATTTTCCCTCTGGCATAACTGAAAACATAACTGTCTCAGCTATATCAGAGGTATAGGAAGAAAGTTATTAAAACATTGTCAAAAACACATCATCGTCTTGGTTCTTTCATTCCATCCTTTCTTCCTCCACAAATGAATTGTTATTTTGATGGAACTACATACCTGAGACGTGACCTCTGTGCTTTCTAGTCTTGGTGAATCTGGTTGGCATTTCTGTTAGACTTGTTTGCGGTTGGTTATCTTGTATTGAAAGACAGAAATTAAGAACTCAAGAGAAGTACCAATGGAAATTAAAATACCAATTCTAAGTATACTATATATCAGTTGAAAAAATGTATGAAAAATTTTTTGGTTCAGAAGAGACTCATCGCAAAATTTTTGGAAAAAAAAAAAGATGGAATATGGTGTAGTGAAACACGATATCACGTGGGTATTACAGAGCACCGGGTCGCAAGTTTCTCCGAGCGTTATGTCTACGGCAGTTCGATAAGAGTTGTTGTGCTGGCGTTTCTGTGCACAATGTCACATGTATAAAGCGTAACGAAGCAATGGCGCTTTCCTCTTTAGGAAACCTAATCTGCCCGTGCTCCGTATTTGTTTAGTCCGAGGAAAAAAATGAATAATCCAATTTTTTTTGAAATGTAGAATATGGTGTGTGGGTGTTGGAAAACAGTCGCAAAATATATACATATCATACTACACGTATATTACGGTCTTTAAATCACATGATTATAATTCCGAGTGCACACCAGTGGGTAGCTGCCGCTAGAGACTAGTGGAATAGTCATTGTAACGTGTATGAGTTTCTATATGACACCACCAATGGCTAAATACTTAAGGTTTATGTTAACTAGTCTTCTGCTTGATTGGTATATTAAGCCATTTCTATATACAGTATTACACTCATTTGGCAAGGGAAAGGTTTTGCTTTATAGGTTTCAGTTGGAAATTGTGTTTTCTAAGGTAGTAATACTTACGAGCAAATTTCCACTAGTACTCTATAATAATAATATGTCAGTCGTCAGACATAGATAATTCTACAACATTTAAATTTTGGAATCAATGTAAATTTATGTTTTGTAGACTATATTTGCTACATTTAATATACTTGGTAAATTGGTTCTCATCCATATTGAGGGGAATCTAAAATATGATATGTAACAATTAGTTTTCATGAATTACTGCGACTTACCTATTAATTATGGAAAATGGAGAGGGTGTGATCTATACAAAAAGAGAGAAAAGTATATATTGGACATTCACTCCCTTTAACGGACATTAGCATTAACGATGGTAGCAACTTTGAATTCTTCACCCTTAGCATTAGTCAATTTTCTAACTGGATGTTCCTTATCTTCTTCATCCTTGAAGATAACTTCCAAGTTTTCGTTAGTGCTGAAATGTGGTTGCAATTGCTCCCACAGCTTCTTCTTAGGGTTCAATTGCTTCAATGGATCTTCAGCGCCGAAACCTTCGAAGAAAACTTTGTCACCTGCCTTGGAGCCCTTTGGTGGTTCAACAAATTCAACCTTATCCTCAGCATTAGAACCACACAAAACCATAGCGGTAGACTTTACACCTCTCATGTTGACTGGCTTCAAGTTACAGACAGCAACAACATAACGTTCCTGCATGGCCTCTAGTGGGAAGTGCTTGACTAGACCAGAACAAACAGTTCTTGGACCTTCCTCATCACCAACATCGATAGTGGAGACGTACAAACTGTCAGCATCTGGGTGCTTAATAGCCTTTTGAATGAAACCGACACGGAAGTCAATGACAGATGGCAATACCTTCTCTGGAGCCTTTGTTTCCTTTTGTTGTTGTGCTTGTGCAGCCTTTTTAGCGGCCTTCTTCGCCTTGGCTTCTTCTCTCAACTTCTTCAAAGTCTCCTCATCTGGCTTACCTCTTTGCTTCTTGTCACCATCGTTAGCCTTCTTCTTGTCATCCTTCTTATCATCCTTCTTACCGTCATCCTTCTTAGCATCATCCTTCTTCTTTGGCTTCTCAATAACTTCTCTTGGCAATTCGATGTTACGGTCAAATTCCAAAGTTTGGTCCTTAGACAATTGCAACAAAGCTTGCAAGTAGTCAACCCATCTAATAATGTGTCTGTAGCTACCCAAAGTACCCTTAATGTCCTTAGAACTGGAAACTAGTTCCTTGATAACTGGCAAAGTGGCTTCGAACAATTCAACATCGTGAACTGTTGGCTGAGAAGTAGCAGCAATGAAACTGTTATCTCTCAATTGCAAGTTCAAATTGTTCAAGTTGGCTTGCAATTGACCAGTCTTTAGAATAGACTCCCATTGAGCAACCAAAGCAGATTGCTCACGACTTAGTTGAGCTGTAGAATCAGCAACAGATAAACCCTTAAACTTAGCAACTAGATCAGACATACTTCTCTTTACTGTCAACCACTTGAGCATACAAATTATATTGCAATTAACACTCAAAACCACAGAAAAACTATAGATGAGTTAAAAATAAAAAGTTAGCTACAATAAGTCGTACTACAAAAACACTTGACAGTTGCACGGAGAATCATCCTAGTTCATACTATTACTGTTCTCTTGTTGAAACGATGAGCAATAATTTTTCAATTCTTGAAAGGTTTTAAAAATGAGATTATAATGCGAATTTCTCACGAAGTGGGCTATAAAGCAATAGCATTTTAAAGTCTATATAAATGCTCTGGTATTTTAATGTTACATAATATAAAATCATATCATACTATCTAATAATTTCCCTCTAGGCATCAGATTGATTCACTATTGCAATAAACTATATCTTCTTCTTCAGCCATCTTCCAAATCTTGTAGTTGCATTTAGTTTCTTTTCATCTTCAAACTCCTCAGATTCTGACATCTTCTTCTTTGTGCCAATGATTTTGCCCAAGTTGTACATTGAAGACGATTTCACCTTACCGTTTCCATTCATTTGATGGTGTAAGTGCAGTTGCGATCTCTCTGTGTTGTCTCTCTTGTTTTGTATATCGACTGTGGGTAATGACAAGAATACATCAGTTTTACCATCTTCATTGAATAACCGGCTGAACTGATCATCATCATAACCATCCCGTAAAACATCAGCAACAATGACACCATTCTTTGTATAATATATCTTATTAGACATTGACTGCACAAAAGATCCCATCTCTGTAAGTTGAATGGATGGATATTCATAGTCTGCCAACCTATCAAGTAACCTATCAAGCTTATTTACTAACAGCGCTGATTCCGTCTCTAGTTGCTCAAAAAGATCATAGTCCTGCTTTGTAATTTCTTTGAATTGCATACTATAAATCTTTGAGGATGGCTTCTTTTTTGGAGATTCATTAGATTTTAAGTATCTCATCAAATCATCTCCAAAAACATCTGAGTTATCCTCAGTAATTTCCTCGAATTCTAACTCCCCAATTTCCGGTTTCTCCTCGTCAACTGTAGTCCAGTCATCTAGTTTATCCAGATCTGAAGTTCTTTCAGATTTAATATTATTTTGTACTCCTAACTTATCAGTAGTTATAAGCTCTATCAACTCAGTTTCATCCTGGTACTTATCAATACCGTAAACACTAGACTTCATATACGGCAGAACGTCGGGTTTAATGATCGACATAGCTGTTTCACGGTCAGCAGTAGATCCCAGCAATTTTGTTGAGAAATCAATCTTTCTTTCTGTAACCTTGTCAACATATTCTATCACTTGCTCTCTGAAACCTTCTACAAATGGATTTAAGGGTTGAAGCCATTGCTCTTTGACTCCAAACGGATTGAGGGTAGATATATTTTGTAGAACCTTTGTAATCAGCAACATGTTTCTTGTTTGCTTCATTGTCAAATGACTTTCAGTAAATTTAAATAATTTTGGATTCAAAATTAATGGACAAAAGAAACGAAGGAATAAAAATGCTGAAATACAATTCAATATGCTTTGCTGACCTTTTTCTAAACATATGATTTCAAATCCCTTCCTTAACTCATGGAGCTGTTTCTTTATCTTTTTTGGAAGGTCGTTACTAGTTTCGATTATTCTATTCCATATAGTACAAACCCATTGTTTCAGGTCTTCCGAGTTGTGTTGTATAATTTGTCGACGTTCAATATCGTCCTTTGCGCTTATTCTCATTGGATCCATTTCGAAGGACACTTCTTCATTTAATAAATTTCTTATCAAAGTACCAAACGCCTTTTCGAGATATTCACGTCCAATTCTCAAAAAATATAACTCCAAGGTCTTCGTTAAAATGCTATTTCCTCTAAACAGAGAGTTAACACGAGAAGGCATGTACTGCCCATCAATACCAGGCCTACTACCTGATTGCTTACTAAAATCCTCAAGCTCCTTGTTAATTAGTATAGTACACCATATATCTTCCTTTTGCAATGTTTGAAAAATATTCAGGAATGTGACTGCACATTTTTCTACTTCTTTTGATGTCCCTATACTTTCCCCATAAGCAAAGCCTGTCAGATATTTCAGATTTATGGAATTTAAAGTTTCATCAATTTTCTTGAAATTGTTTGGTGGAAGAATGTAGTTTCTTCTACTAGTTACCTTTAAACATAATGTCCCGACTTGTTTCTCTGGATTAGCTACTGAAAATAGCGGTACACGTGTTTCCTTATCCAACATAGTTCCATGTATCATATCTTTAGTTATTGTACACCTTCCTAATATTTGCTGTTTATAGTCTGAATTGTATTTTAGATCGAATTGTAATTTGTCTGGTATAACAGCTTCTGTAAATTCAAATATCTCCCTCCAAAAGGGATTTTTTGAGCTTTGGACAAATGGAGTTCTTGCAAATATTTTGCCCCAAAGAATAACATCTACAAATAAAGTACCTTCTTCGATGCCAGACATATCATTTAGATTTCCTTCAAGAACGGACACTTCCAAATTATTAACTAATCTTAAGGTATTGGATCTGGCAGCACCTATAAGAGATAATTGTTCTGCAGAAGTGAAAAGTTGAAAAAGTGTATACATTAATTCAATTTCATGTTTAAGCTTGCTATGCAGTAATAAAGCTTGATGCTTGTCGTCTAAACCTACCCCTCCCAATAAATTTCCACCAACGTAATTTATCTTCGATCTTAGTGAACTGAGGTGGCCAATATATAAACAATTATCATCATACAAATGCCCATTAACTATTCTCACTTCAGATGAAAGTAATGTCTTCACATCCAAGGAGTAAATTATGGTCTCATCGATAATTATATCCAGAATACCTGTCTTTTTGAGAATACATTTGGCTTTAAACCAGGAGAAATTTGATGAATTTGATAAATAATCTGGATCAAGCATGCTACCAGCATCAATAAATGAACTATGACTCAAATAATTTTCAATATTAGATATATTTTTGAGCGTAGTGACATTTGCATCAAAGGGAATAGGACCATAGACATTGCACTCAATTTCAAATGATTCAGAAAGGACGTCAATCCTGTCAGTTGGTTCTGTTTGTGGCAGGTACTCGGGATGCTGAATTCTTACCTTATCAAATATCCCTTTACTATTAAAAGTACTCCACCATATCAAAGACACTAGGAGTTCTTGGAATTTCTCTAAATTTACTATCCTCAAGTAGACCTTCATATCCTTTGTTGCGTTAGGATTCCTTGCGATAACCTCTATTATAGGCAGCGGCTGACTTTGGTATGTCTGCTGCCCACCTGGTTGTGAATGCTGATTTGCACTTAGCAATCGTACTCCACATTTTTGTAAATGCTTTATGATTGGATGCTTAGGTTCTTTAAAACCGCTTGTTGCTCCAACAAATTCCTTACTAATTATTGGTGTTTCAATGGCATGTGTCAGTGACCCTTGATCTGTAATTTGGAGGTAATGTGTCTTCCAGACATCTATTGATAGTTCACTGCACCAGTCTACCTTTCCTATAAAACACCCTTTGTTCTTCTTTATAAGAACTTGGAATCGTTCTGATGTGAAATGTGCCTGCAGCTGCTCTATATTGGACATTAATCTACTTTGTGCGAAAAACTAAGTGACTGCTAGACTACAGGCATATATTAATATGATTTCTGATAGTGGCTTCAACCAGATAATGCTATAGAAACTCTTCAGGACAATGTGGAACTTCCCTTCCAATTCTTTCAACTAATGTATAAATATTCAAAAGTAGCAATATGTAGCTAGTCCAATTGTTATATCTAGTATTTGCAATCGAAGACTCTCACAAAACTTATTATAATTTATGTAAAACAGGGTACTGTCACTTCTATCTGCTGAAATTCTGAACTGCTCGAAATGATTTGCGCGAGACGGTGACTTAGGAAATGCTAATAACCTATTTCAAAATAACAAATAACGTCAAAAAAAGCAGAGAATTGATAAACCAGATACTCAAAATGTAGCTAGACGCAATTAACAAAACCTGTTATTTACCAAGAAAAAACTATTTAAATGGATTATTAATATCTTATATGAAACGTTTTTTTTGTTATTTTGGAGTTCTGTAACCTTGAGTATAGAACTGTGTGAAATTGGTAATGGCAGTTGTTAACACCGTAGCTTGAAGGTTGACATCTTATCTAATAACAAGTATAAGTGTGTCGGGGGTGAACATCAAATTCTAATTTAGAATTGCACAGAATTACTGAAATGTAGCCCTGGACATTCAAATAACAACACTGCTCTGTGAACAAAATCTCCTCGTATTATAATTCTTTTTTATTAGCAATACTTACACGTTGCAAGATCAAAATGCTGTTAAAACCTAGCACTAGTCGCTGAGTTTCGCATATGTTAGTCCATCGAGTCATTACCGAATTGGATGAACTAAATATGACAATTCAGTGTGAAAAGTAAAACTTGGTTTGGGTGTATGCCAATAACATCAGATGATGAAGGTAATGCTATATACTCCCCTTTGGAATTTTAGAAGCAGTATTTAAGCAACCAATAAATAACTATACGTGGTTAGTTTACCAATGGAATATCATATCGATGTGTAGAATATCACCAAATATTTCAGAATATATTTTGTTGGGAAAACAGAATCCGAAGCAATTGGAGTCACAGTCGAAGGGCTATGTGCATGAGAAAAAAATACGCAATCATTATTTAGAAACCCTTTCATATAGAGCTGTCTTCAATCTTGGAAGGATTCTTGCGATGAGCAGTTATGCTTCTACTTTGGCGATGATGTGTTACCTTCTGACAGATTACCCATTTAGGAAAATGGAAGCCTACTAAAATTGAGAAACTAATGGGTTCGCAGAGAAACAAACGTACAAAAATATCGCAAATCTAAAATTCCTTCGAAACAGATACCGTAATCATCAACATATTTACACAATATATGAAATATTAGTATCTCGACAATTACTTTTATTACCTACTGTAGCTAGTATGTAATAAGCCCATACCGAGATATGGGCATATCTTCAAAATTGGGAGAAAATGTAGCGGTCTTGCATAACTAGTTTATATCTGCAAGCTCCTAATGTGTCATACATTTCAAAATCAAATGGGTAATGATACAACTATATTGTTATACTAGGACAACATAAATCAGTTGTAGTCATTAGTACTTATTTATGTTACATAAATATTTTTGTCATGTCTCTCGTCCAGTAAAATTTAGATTCATACGAACCACTTCTACATTACAAATGATTTAGGAGCTTCTCCCTCTGGGCCAATAAACTTAGGGTCTCTCCATGGGCCTATGTCCGACAATGCTAAGCCACCTTTAGAGCTACTAACTTCAGATTTACCACCATATTTAACAGGCAAGTTCTCTGCTGGGATCTGCTTCAACAGCTCTTTCTTATATGATGATCCCAAGATGAAAATCTTTGAAACTGTAACCGGATCTAAGAATGGCTTGAATAGACGGAAGGCAGTAGAGAATCCAAATGGAGCGTTGATCAAGTAAAACTTACCCATCCGTTCTGGGTAATAGTTTTGACCAATATGTGATGCTTCCTTAACATAAGAAAGAACATGATATGCACTTGAAATTGAAATACCCTTTAAATCCATAATAGTACATGAAGTCTCTATTAAATAACCCCTACTTCTAGAACATGCTGGTAGTCTATATTTAACAAATGATTCATACTCCCAAACTAGGTTCTTGATCATACGTTCGTGGGTTGTAATCTTGTACATCTCATTTAAGTTAACTGTACCGAGTTCTTCGAAATAAACAGGTCTACCGTCTTTATCGATCTTATGGTAGTATTGTGGATAGTACTTAGCAACCAATGGTTTCTCTTCATAATGGAAGTCCTCCAAGATGGTATCCACACCAGCAGACTTCCTCCATTTTTCACACGCGACATACATCTCTTTGGCCATAGCAACATTAAATTTTCTGGCTCTCAGAAATCTTAGTAAAGTAGCATCATCAAGTCTCAGCTTATATCCATCTTTTTGTAATTGCTCTTTCAATTGAGCCAGAGCTTTTTTTTGAGAATCATTCAAGTTACCTGGAGTGCCTGAAGGCGACCCTGGTTCACACACAGATGGAAACGAATCCAGAATCTCTTTCTCCTTCTTAATAGCCTCTTCACTCATCAGTAGTGTAATCGTATGTCACTGTCTTTATGCTTAGGTGACCAAGAAGATAGTTTGGCATGCTCAACATAACTCAATTTTTATATATCTGATCCCTATTCGATGAGCATCAAAGAGCTTTCTCGAAGTACGGATTTACCTCGGATTACCTTACAACGTGGTGAACGATTCTTCCAAGGCCGATTCGAGGATTGAATCATTCGCAATGGGATCGGCAACATATTGCAACACTTGCAGGGCTATACCAACCGACTTCGTCTGTATACACTAACAACTACAAGGGTTCAAAGCCTTTCAATTCCCAATTCCAAATGAAACACATGATTACTCCTTTTACCTCTTACAACATAACTCATTTTCCAGTTCAAGAACATAAATCTACAATACTAGGTCTTCCATGGTACACCAAGATATATACAAACGTTCCAGTCTCATCAGTAACTTGCATCCATTAATCTGTATAATAATAACAACGCCTGCTCTTATAGGCTATATTCACAAATAATAGTCTAAAGTCTTAGCTTTGCTGTTGATAAATCAACTTACCCGGCTCTTAGTACCCATTTCTGCAATGAATGGGAATTCCCGTCTGGAACCTTCGCACTACGTAATACCAGTATAACCATATATGTCATTTGTGAATAAGATAATACCAACATTGAGGAATTTGTTGGCCATAGCTGGATTAATCCTTCTCGACGTAATAGTACAACATATTCAATACTTATACAATTGCCTCTACGCGCTACGACTCGAGCGAATCCTGTGAATATTCTACTTGATCTAGAGTGAAAGTCCCAATAATCAATACCTTGTCCATACACTTTTACAGCTAGGCAACTAGCACAAAATATATGATTTGACCACCTCGTTAGGCGATTGTTATAACTTATAGAGTGGAAAAATAAGATAATTTATAAATATTATAAAACATGAAGGAAGCCACTGATGATTACGATTTATCGAAATTGGTCTCTAACTTCTATAGACTAGAGAAAATAACGAAGATAAACTATGCTCAATACCTACCGAAGAAGCAAAATGATCAATGGGGTATTCAGATGGAGATTCAAATGAGGAAGAAAGATAGAAAGCTATTGGTGGCTTTACTTTCTAAGGAATTGTGGTGTTTTAGTATAAACGATCAAGTTCTGCCATCGCCGAATGATATTGATCCCGAACTGAACGTTAGCGCAGATAAAACTGGTAGTTTCACAGCAGATTACTCAAAACCTAACCTACCTCCGCATTATGCATTATTCCTAAAATCCTTGAAAAGAATGATCTATCTCAACTTAGTTGAACAATCCAAAAACACCCTTGTGCAGTTTGGGAATTCATGTATTAACATTACCAAGAATAATGAGAGCAACAATCTACTACAAATTGAACCCCATTTGTTTTCTAATAGTGAGTTGGCTATATCAATATGTGTCAAAGATTTGGGATTGCTGCCACTCAAGGTCAACAGTATTGATCCGGCGTTTTTGAGTTCTCATGCATTATATATGGCTCCTTCAGGCGTCAGAGTATATTTGGTGGAAAACAAAAATGATAACTCTGGTACAAATCAGGAACACTTGCACAAATATCTAGTGCCTGTGCCAGAAAACGGTGAGGTGTTGTTAAAGACTTTGTACGCCTCTCATGGAATTAAGTTAAACAGTAGCACATGCCAATGGGTAAATATAATACCTAATATAACACATTTAAATGGTAGGGCCCCTAATATTTCACAATATATGGATTTACCAAAAGAACTTAGAACTATTGTTTGGCCGCTTGATTTAGTATTTGCTCAACCCGCCCTTGACATCGACTCCTCAACAACTTTAAGTCAAATCAATGGTTTGGATACCTTTGAGGATACTCTATCTCTCATAGATAACTTCCTTCAACTAAAGCAATCCTCATCATATCGAACACCAGGTAGTTCAGGAGGTTTAACTGGAACTAATATTGGTACAAACGTATTCAGCTCTGAAGGTGCTTATACCGATCAATTTCAAGTATATCCGAAATCACAGACTAATCAACAACAAACATCGAGTAATTCAAAAGTTTCTCCATCAGATGCAGCATCTCCTTATCCGGGTATCGATAAAATTATTGAGCAAAAGCAGTTCACACCAGACTTTATGGCCAGTCCAAGTGTCAGCGGCAACAGCAATGAGTTATTTAATGATAGAAAGAATGGGCATACAGATTTACTAATAAGTCCATCAAAGATGGATGTCGACACGGACTTCCCAGGGAGTAACCTTGCTGGTCAAGAGGCTCCATCGCAACCTGCTTCCGATGTGAAAAAGAGCTCTGTTTCTGCGAGTGATTCTGAATTGTTCGGTGAAGAAGATGAAGACGAAGATGATGCTGACCTATTTGGAGAAAGCAATAACGACTCAACTGGAGAATCAAACGCAAATAATTCAAAGGGAGAAATAACTGAAGATATTTTCGCTTCATCTGATGACGAAAGCAGTCTTCAACCTAAAAAGGAAAGTACTTTTTATGACGGAATAAAGAATGGAAGCGCAGAAAGTGGTCTAAACATGCAAGACAGAGCCAATTTGAAAAGAACATATCTAGATATTAGAATCGAAGAAACCCCACTGTCGAGCCCCTTATATACTGATCCAGGTGCACCTCTTCCGGTCGAGACCCCAAGAGATCGAAGAAAAAGTGTGTTTGCTCCATTAAATTTTAATCCCATTATTGCAAAAGATGTCGATAATAAATACAAAAATGGAGGTAAATACTCTTTTAGTCCATTACAAAAGGAAGAGGCTCTAAATTTTGATGTTTCTAGGACTGAACTTTCAAGTTCGGAAGGTGAAGATTCTGAAAGCTCTGATGATGAACTAGAAGACCTAGCCAACAAAAATGATGGTGTGGTGTATGACAAGGCAGAAAATATAGGTTATAAAACGTTTGCTAACCTCCAAGATTCTGTACCTCCCGGTCTAATAAAACAAGATTTTCTTGGAAATCCTTATCTTGCATCTTTAGAAGGCTCCAAAGAGGGGCAAAATACAATATGGAAAATGCCACAAACAGACATAGCTCAAACGGAATCCCCACTCAAAGCAATTGATACATCAATTGGGCCAGATGGTACACTCCCAAATACTACAAGTTCAGAACAAAGCAAATCAGTCTATGTTCATGACTATGGCATATCACCTACAAAAATGAGTAATGACCCGGCTTTCGACACTGCTAAAATAGAAGGCAAGTATGAATTTATGAATAATTTCCCAAGTAGCTTTCCATTTTTATTGCGTCATATGCCATTATCATTGATCCCTGACACTTTTAAGCACCTAAATCCCACCATCACAGTCAATGAGAGGAACAACCAGATCATTGACTTATTGGCCGAACAGATTGTCTATGATTATAATATACTAGGAAATTTAACCATTCCAGATGTACCTTACTCTGGCATACGCAATTACTCAAATGGGGTAGTTAAAAATACAATCGATAATTTGTTTAGTGAGTTTACAAGACTCGATGGAACAACACTGATATCAAGGTTGTACCCCATGGAAACACCATTTGTTTCTGTTCGTAAACAGCATGATCAAATCAAACTGAGATCTGATGTCCAACAATTTACAAAATATGCAAACCTAAAACCGGTCCGAGGAATCAAAAATTTTAAATTTTTAGTTTTAACAGATTCTTTTAAGGAAGATTGCATACAGTTCATATCATCACTGTCTCAAACCTATATCAATCACGAATTAGGGTTCTGCGAGCACCTACAACTCACAAATGAGGATAGTAAAGGCCTCATCTATCTTAAAGACTTTGAAGATAGTAAATTATTATTACTAGCTGCCCAAATTGTGTCATACTTGTCAACAAATCGTACCTCAGGAAAGGAAGTTGCCTTTATGATGATAATTCCGGTGCAACGATGTGATATATCTGAGCTTGTAGAGAAGACTGCTAAATTTCAAATCATACAGAATGAGGTTAAGGCAAAGATTCCTAGCATGGAACTTTACTTAAAAATTGTACCTATGGATTTTATTAAGAGTCCATTAACATCAGTGGATGATTACACAAACTTGTGTATTAGTATCTACAATATTCTTCCGAATAAAATGATTAAATTTACTCATATACGAAAGCAAATACCAGAGAAACTAACTTTTAAGACTTCTCAACAAGCATCTGCTTTCAAGTATGATGCGTATATCCATTTAGCATACTCTCGTAGTGTTGATAAGCAGTGGATGTTTGCGGCACTCTCTGATAGTGCTGGGAAGGAAAACATGATGAAAACATGGTATCTAGGCTCATCCAAGAACAAATTTGATGAGGCTTGTAATCATATCTGGGAAATGGCGTTATCCTTAGCTGGAAAGAACTACGGGAAGGTATGTCTCATATTAACAAGATTAAACGGTATATTACCAGATGATGAGTTGATGAACTGGAGAAGGTTGAGTGGCCGAAACATACACTTAGCTGTTGTGTGCGTAGACGATAACACTAAAATATCGTTTTTTGACCGCAATGAATCGTATCCTTCTTACAAGCGACTATACCAAAATGCCAATTCAATAGAGACATTGGTTGACCCTGAACGCATAGATGATTACTTAATACGTGATTTAGACCAAGATATTCACGGTGTCATTTTCGAAAATCCCTTTCCTTTGGTGAACTCTTTACACAGATGTGCGATCAAGTCTGGCGCACTTGTTAAGTTCAATGTAAGTACAACTGCGACAGAACCCCACTCTCTTGATAAATTTGAAGTCAATCTGTTGAATTGCCCCCACTCGGATAGTTTCAAGTTGTTGGAGACTATATTAGAAGAATTCAGAAACTTGGCCGCATTAAACGTGTGGTTTGGTATTACCAACGGCGAAAATGGGCATATCCCATGGCATGTCCTTGCCGTAAAGAAAATGATGAAGACTTTGGTACATACCCGGGTGAAAGTAGCACAGTAACTCTAGTTAGTCCCACTAACGTATATACACTATTTGCAATCAAATTCATAGCTTTTTGTAAATCTACTATTTTTGTTAGCAAATTTCAAATAATTACAATATGTCCTGGGCACCCAGGGGTTCATCTTTTGAGAATAACCTAAAAACTATATCGTCCTGTGCCTCATTGGTATATCTTGCTGTGAAACCGTATATCCAAAATAGTATGTAAGTATTATTGTTAGTGCCTTGAGACTGGGTACATAGCTGGTAATTGTGGCTATAGACACTATTTGTCACTATGCCCCTCACCCGAATCTTGAAAAGGAGTGTAATCAGGTGGGGCAATCCCGTGATTCATCAAGTTGATATGAGCTCACAGAGGGGAGTAGGAGGCACAAATTCATTAGCACAGGGCTTTCTGTGAATATAGATGGCCTCTGTTCACATGTGAATTTTATTCCTTCAGTATTTCCCAGACAACGGCAGCATACATTGCCGTGCGGGTGTTATTTACTCTAAATATGCTAATCTTTGTGCTGCGGGTGAATCTCCACGAATTTTGTTTGGATTTTTCCGCTGGAAGAAATAAGGGTTAGCTCATAAAACCACTTTCCTGAAGGGCTTTCTAAGACTCCCCTCTCTATTAGTTGGTGTTTTTCTGTACGCACTTTAGATCCCTCCCTCACATGCTCTACGCCCATTATTATCTCTCTAGAGTTTATCCGTGCGGAAAAATCTATTGGGTGTGTGCAAATACGTAGATCACTCCTTTAGCTATTCACGCACCCAATTATAATTTTGTCAGGCTTTTTCTCTGGAGGGCCATCGGAAATACTTCATATGCGTCCCTTCATAACGTTAGCTTTTCTATACAGCAATCCCTTTTCTTAATTTTACAGTTGTTCCCCTCTAATATACAGCACTACAAGCCAGTGAGGATTCGGGGGAACTGTATATAACTCAAAGAAGGATTATTCTCCGTGCAGTGGTTTCTCCCGGCAACACTTTCCTGCACAGAGAAACCCTCGTGGTAGTTTCTCTAAGACGCTCAATTCTAATAATCGGAAAAACCCTCTTCTACCCTCATGAGGGTAGCAGCTGCAGTGAACAGTGGCACACCAGGCTAGCCAGAAAGCTTGACTAGATTATTAACTCAGTCAGAGACTACTGCACCGGGGCCGATATTATGTTAGAGCCCTCGAGGAATCCAGAAGTTCAAGCATTCGTCACTTCGCGATACTTGGTGGCTGGGACTATCGGCCAAGGAAAATCAAGGCCGATTCCATAGTAATAGCATACTGATTTCTACTAGTGGCAAGAGAAGAAAGCAGAAAATAGGAAATATACCAGCTAATAACGGGTACTGTTGGGTCATGGTGACGAGTATGCAATGCAGTTGTAATACCTGAAATCATCCGATAACGATTTTCTTCCAGAGAGGCTCTGGGCAGGAATATTGAAAATGTAAGAAAGCCTTGTAACGGCAGAGAGGGGACACTTTCGAATACCACTTATTGCGTAATGCGATATGCTACTATTCTTACTTGGAACAATGCAAGTCATCTAAGACTCAGGATAAGCCAAGAAAGGCTGGAAAAAAATTAGCTGATGGCCCTAAGCTAGAAATATATAAATGTAATGAATTTTAAATTGAGCACCAACGATAAAAAATACAATAATCGTATGTAACTGATATAGTTCTGGCAGATACAATCAGTATTTTTTTTTTCACATTTATTTTTTCTTAATACTATAATTACCTGAGTCAGGGATGGAGATGGAGGAAGTGTCTGTTGTGGAAGAATGTAGGCGGGAACTACGATCTGCGTTACACCAGTATCCGAACTTTCCTACACAAGGTGTTCTCTTCGAGGATTTTATGACTATATTTCAGAATCCCTCATTATTTAAAACTCTAATTAATACATTGAAAAGCCATTTGAATGAAGAGTTCCCCAATGGCGAGATAGATTACATTGTTGGTATTGAGTCCCGGGGATTTTTATTTGGACCGACTCTCGCATTAGCAATGGATGTAGGTTTCGTGCCCATAAGAAAAGCTGGCAAGCTGCCCGGTGAGCTTGTTAGAGCTGATTGTGAGAAAGAATATGGATCTGCAACATATGAGCTACAAAAAGAGGCGATACCGAAGGGTTCCAATGTAGTTCTTATAGATGATGTCCTGGCAACCGGTGGATCCGCAACTGCTGCAACTCAATTATTAATGAGTGTCGGATCAAATATATTAGAGTATTGTTTCTTAATGGAACTGGATTTCCTGAAGGGTAAATTGAAATTGAATGATGCTCCAGTTTTCTCTCTTCTACATACTCAGGAAGAAGGCCTAAAGAGGAGCCCATGAAGTTATAGAGGGTGTATTTTCAAATAGGAGATATACTATTAGGCTACTGCATCGGGTATCTTACTTTAGTAAAGCTACTATATAGCTGCTCATTCTACGGCTCCAAGTTTCCAAAGCGGTGAGAGAGGTAGCATTTTCAAGGTCGGTTTACTGGTGAAACCACTTCGAACTCTCAAGTAGTGACTAGGAAAGTTTTCTTAAGCATTATATATTTCGCTTTTGCTGTACAATTCACATTTCTTTGCATGATTATCATATGTGCCAGAAAAGGAAACTGCTTTTGGAGAATATAATAGAAACAAGTTTATAAAAATATATTAAACACGAAATAATAATACAAACTTTAGATTAGTTCTAATTTTCCAGTCCAAAGCTAATCTAAATAAACATCCATAAAAAAATTGATTGTTCTGTGTACTGGAATTATAGTCGATTCGTAAGGTAGCGATAAGGGTATTTAATGAAATCATTAATCGATCCGAGATTTTACCTTGTATATTTAGCAGGCCTATGAGTATTTCTACGGTCCCTCTTTTGAGGATCAAGCAGTGATTCATCAATGCGGTCTAGAACTGTTGAAATAAAATACTCACCACCGTTATGGGTCCAAGATACGCTGTTGTTGTCAAGCCTGTACTTCTTGACCTCCAGTCTATTCAAGACTGACTCAATATTAACAGTATCTAATGTGTATCCAGACGCCCGTATGTTTTTTAGTGAGATGATTTTACATCCAACTTTAGTTTTCTGTAACAGCTTTGTAACTTCATAATTTAGTTTTCCATCGAATAAAAAATTGTTGACCAGAAGCACATCACATTCTGGTATCAGGCTTTCAACTTTCTCGTTATTAATGAAACTCTTCCTTAGTGAGTAGTCAATTTTACTTTGTTTGAAACCAAATAGCTTGCAGCGGTTTGAATACTCTCTCATCTGAATTTCGGTTAGTTCACTTGCAGCTTCCATGATTTCACAGCCAAAACTTTCTCTGCATCCAAATTCGAGAGATGCTTGAATTACACAATTACCAACTCCAGAGCCTAGGTCCATAAAAAGATGATTTTTGGATAGTCCACACTTTGAATAAACGTCAGTCAAAAAACCAGGTAGAAGTTCGCCGTAAACGTAGTTACTGAAGGCTTTGTATTGCTTAAGTTTAGAAGCATACGGATGAATACTTCTTGTATAAACAATTTGCAAAAAATCGTGTAAGAAAGATCTTGGTAGTTCCTTTGTTGCTGCTAAATGATTTACTATTTCGGCTTTCGGTATGCTACCCACAAATTGATTGTATTTCTCAACTGTTGATATTGACAAGGCTAAGTCTTTATTGTCATAAGCGGTGTTATAAATATCAACTACCGTTTCTTTATATTCCTTCTGATATTTTTCCGGCAAATAAATTCTACCAACATACTCCATGATTTTTCCTATTTCAGCCATTCCGTCATAACGAAAGTTGACCTTTTTATAATCCATTAAGTATTCTTCATAGTAGTCAGGGTACAAAATACTGCGAAGGCCAATCAATTTGCCCTGACCATCATCTATAGGAGATTTAGAACCATCTCTATTCCTTGAGAATGGAGTTTTAGATCCTATTTCATTGTGGTGTTTGGTAAGAGAAGCAGAACTGTAAATTTGGCCCTGAAAGTTACTATAAGAATTGATATTGTCAATATCAAATATCTGATATGGTGGACTAAACTTGGGAAGAGACCAGTCAATGAACGAATTGTTTGCTGATTCAGAGTTTGTTGAGTTTTTATGCTCCGCAAATCTACTGGATGCACTGTCCATCTCATACATTTTGTGATTGTTAATAGCATTCGTTGACTCTTTCTTGATACTATTTTTTGTATTTTTCTGTGATTTCTTCTTTCTTCCCGGTTTTGGGCCTCTTTTCATACCACCAGTTCCTGTCTTCTTAGGTTGTTTATTTATAGTGTGTTTTTCCTCTATAGGCACAGAAGCCTTAGATTTGCTCGTTACCTTGACATTTTTTTTAGTCTTTTTCTGTTTCACTATTTTATTAGTCCTGTTTTGTTTTGCTTCCTCTTCTCCATCAGACTCATTACTCTGGGGCGCTTTTCTCTTACGAAGGAAAGAGGTGGGAAAGCTATATTCGTATTGAGGCTGAAATTTAGACGCCTGGTCAAGGAGATCGTCAAGAGAGGTCTTTTTCCTGAATTTTCTCCGGCTATCGTTTCTTTCGCTCACATCTATTGTAGGCCTCTCAAGTTGATGAACTGGTGTAGAAGCCTCTGAGCCATCCAAACTATTCTGACTGCTTATTGTCTTTCCGGAATGTAAATCCTTCTCCATTATATCATCCGTAGCAACATCTGTCGAAGACTCTTTGTCATGGTGGTTGTCGATGGGATAAGTCTGAGAAGACCCTAAAGACGCATTATATCTTTCCGCCAGTTTTAAACCCTCCTGCATTGCAAAGGTAAAAACTTAAAAAATGCTTTGTTAAGAGAATATCTCAAATGGTATCAATTTGCAATATAAAACACAAATCCAGAAGAAAACAAAAAAGCTAAAGTACTGATATCGGTGCAAATCCCTAAAAATATAACCGTCGCTTACGCAAAACACCAGCTCTTGAACAAATCAGCCCTCTGTGATGAAAAGCTGTGTCCAGGAAATATAACGTTGTTAGCAATTCTATGATACAAGTATTAAATTTAGCGAAGAGCTCACAAATAAATGTGTCAAGAGCTGCATAATCTCTAAATTAAAGGCCCAAAACGGTCAACTTCGTCAAATTTTTTGACAGTTCGGTATATAATTTTCACGTGATTTTCTATTCTAATTTAATTAGGTGCAGCACAAATAATAAACACCGATGAGCCCGCGTGTAAGCGTTAAATAAGCAATAATAGCGTTAGCTCATTGGGATCTAAATCGGTCTGTGACATGGCTGGTACACGATGACCGTAAGACCCGAATTAAGTTTTCCTGCGAAGGATTTGAGGCGAAATCTGATCAGTTTACAACCGATAGAGAACTTCGTGCCTGTTACTTGTGATACAAAGCGTCCAATTAAATGTCTTATCATTGGAGTACATGGGTATTTCCCAAACAAAGCAGTGGATATTATTCTGGGTGAGAGAACGGGGACATCGCAAAGGTTTGTTTCACAAGCGGAATCAGCTGTGCAACTATATTTCAAGGAATTGGGCGTCGCAGTAGATACCACAACGTTAGCATTGGAGAAGGAAGGGACGGTTGCCAAACGAGTTGAGTTTTTTGTTGATGTGCTCGGTGAATACAGGGAAACTTTAGCAGAAGCAGACTTTATTTACTTTGTATCACACTCACAAGGTGTTCCGGTAACAGTGAATCTAATTGGGCACCTACTCATTAAGGGAATTCTACAATTAGATATTGACAGAGTTTCTCATATGAGTGATAAGCCAATTTATACACAGGAGAAGATTGTTTCGGTTCTTGGTATGGCTGGTGTGAATTATGGCCCTCTTTATGGTGCGGACAAAAATATTTGGCTCAGACTATTTAGTGTAGTGGAACGAAAGTCGTTAATGGAGTTGTTTGAGTTCCAAAACCCGGCCACTAAACTATCAATGGATTATATGGAGAAAGTACAGTATATCTTGGACGCTGGCGTCAAGATAACCTTTGTTGGATCAGTTAACGATCAAGTAGTTCCGTTGTATTCTTCATTAGCTTCTTTCCTTCAACACCCTAATATACAAAGGGGCATATTTTATACTTCACAATGTGATGTACCGCCATTTATTATGGGGTGCATCCTAGATTCAATAACATTGCTAAACAGTGGGAAAAAAGATCAAGGTTTTATCAAAGAAATAAGCCCCTACCTACATGGACCTCTGACCGGTAATGGACACTCAGATTTGTATTTTCAGTCTGAGGTATACACTTACGGTATAAAACATGCCCTGAACAGTCAATCAATCAAACATTGTCCTTCGCCGATTATTAGAAGTGATATTGTATCATTAAAAGTTAACCCATATAACCTTCCATGGACCATGCGAGGCTTACTGAATGAGATTGAGAAAGAGTTGGGGAAGGAAGAAGTCAAAAAACTATACAAATTGTATGACGAATGGGCACCTAATACTCCATTACACCAAAGCTTAAGAATTAAGCTCAGTGGGGTAACCAGCAAATTCTGAGAACTCTATCTAAATACAATAGTATCAAACTGGCATGCATTTATCGCACAAAAGTGTAATTTATGTCCTAGGTACCAATTGCCTTCAAAAATATGGCATTTTTATAA
The DNA here is from genome assembly GCF_010111755.1 of Nakaseomyces glabratus. Classification (NCBI taxonomy): domain Eukaryota; kingdom Fungi; phylum Ascomycota; class Saccharomycetes; order Saccharomycetales; family Saccharomycetaceae; genus Nakaseomyces; species Nakaseomyces glabratus. The sequence continues at coordinate 1,078,848 of NC_088960.1, forward strand.
TAATATTCCTGTTAAATTAGTCATTATTTAAAATAGCATCATACATACTCCCTGACAGACTATAAGAAAGCTCGCTCTGCTATATTAACTCATTCCGAACTTGAGTTGTCACTATTCATCGTTTGTATTCTTCTTCTTGTGAGACGTCGCCTTTTCTTTCTTGTATTAGTAGTCTCTTCGTTGGAGCTTTGAGTATCTTCATCTGGTGACAAGCTACCACTTGGCAACTGTAAGTTTGCCTTTGCTGATCCATCTCTCAGCTTTAAACCTTCCATTAGACCTACCTCGTCAGAATTATCGGTTGTAAATTCCATGGCTTCTTCTTCCTCAATGTGATTGTTCTTACTATCCTTTAAGGATGAGCTACTTCTCAACTTTCGGCCAGTGACTCGAGATCGCTCCTTCACACTAGTGCCATTGATTTCATCATCATCATCATCATCATCATCATCTAACAAACTGCTATTTTTATCGAATATTGTATTTCTACCTACTTTCAAAGTTTCCTTTAAACCACCAGCTTTCTCTTTACCAGGGTTTACATTACCAACAATGGGGGACAGTAAATGAAATCCGCCACGTCTTGACAGATCAGTATCCTTTCCTTGAGTGTAAGCTCCGCTTCTCGTTTGTCTTGGAGGAGTCCTAACATGAGATGAGCTCGACGAGTTCCTTTCATTTTTAAAGGAATCCACTGTTTTCTTCAATTGTTGTATCTTAGACTCTAAGATCTGTTTCTGTGTCTTCTGAAACTCTCGCAACCGTTCATTCTCATGGGCCATCGACTGCAAATCAACCGTCAGTTTGTTTACTTGTCTTTGTAATTGCAGTTGCTCGTCTGTCTTTAAAGCATTTGTACGTTCAGACCCACTAAATTCATCCTCACTTCTACTATTTTTGACTGTTTCGCGCCTATTAAGCTGATACTCATAGTATATCCTTTCATTCTCTAGCACACATCGGTAATAATCAGCCACTACTTGCAATGCCATTCCAAATCAAGCTCCTACAATCAAATACCTAGGCGCCCACCTTAATCTAGCTCAGTGACAACTATTCCGATATCTAAATGAACTACCAATTAAAGTAGATATATTCTGTGCAAACTGCTATAACTTTTAGTTTATACCTTAAGAAGAATGTGATCATGTTTAACGACATAATAATTTTGGCTCTTGGAAAGTTTCATGTCGAAATATTGACAGAATGGCATTGGAACGCATCAATAAGGCTAGTAGTTGGATTCGAACCAACTTTATAGTAATTTAAAGTTCTAATGATGTGGTTTGAAGGTAGAAAACCCTTTTCACAGTTGAACAAAAGAAACAAGCTTATTTGATTCGCCATCCTTAATCAATAGAAGGATTACCGAACTGGAAAGGAAGTTTCACGATACATTAACGGGTATAATTTGCTTTCAAAAATAGAATTATTATTTGGAATTGTTTTTATTTTTACTTACAAAGATAAGAGTTTTAATTTGCAAAGACATTAAGAGGTAGAATTTTAGTGGTATAATCTTTCTAACTAACAAATTTTTAGGAATTGAAAGAGGCTAATGAGTAAAAAACTGTCATTGGAGGAGTTTTTAGGAGATGGTATTCTAGGTGAGTCGGTCTGGAACGAAGACGAGATCAACCTCGATGCTATTAACAACACTACTAATCTAGATATCCTGAAGACGAAGTCCACCGAACATGGGAATGCTAGAACACCACACTTTGGTCCCGGTATGAATGGCCCAGGTGGACCTGGCGGCTCTTCTGGAAGTATGCAATCGCCATCTATGGGTGGTAGAGTCCACGCACCACCTACTAATGTGAATCCCAACGCTGATTATGTTGTTACGGGCCCACCTTACATTATAAAGTTTTCCAACTTGCCCCCAAGGTTTTCTGAGTTTGATATTAAGGATCTATTCCAAGCCAAGAGTACTCAATATGTCAAATTTAAATTGTTCTGGGAGCTGAACAAGAATCCTTCAATTGATACCATGAAAAACGGTACTGTATTTGAAAAGAATTTCAAGAAGAATTGGAAAGTAGCATTTGTTGAATTGTTCACTGCTCGTGATATGGATAAAATATTGAAATTTTGGTCGACTCCATTAAAAGAACTATATAACATTCTATTGACACCAGGTGAATTCCCTGACTTTAAGGAATATATTGCAAAAGCTACTTTAATTACCGACCCAAACGATGATCCGGCAAAACCACACTTGGAGAAAGAGCTCGAACTTCAAAAAGAGGAGAAACTCAAAGAAAAAAAGACGTCTCCTGTTCCAACAACTAACAAGCCAAGTTATTCTCAGATATTGGAAAAATCCTTGAACTCTCCATCACCGGCAGCTACTCCTCTCTCTGGTGGCTCAAGTGTTATAAATCAAAGCGGCCACACCATGCAGCATGGTGATAATTTATCTAAATATTCAAAGCATGAAACAAATGATAGTGATGACGAATTGAGCAAGAACTTCGAAGATAAAGTAAACTTTGATGATAATCAGTCATCTAGCAATGATAATAACGATGGTTCACAAGCTGGTTCATACAACGGTAACTACAATAACTATAAGCGTGGTTCTTCCAGAGGTTCTTATAATCGTGGTGGTAGAGGCAACTTTAATGGTCGTGGTGGTAATCGTGGAGGTTACAATAGCCGTGGTAACTTTAATAATCGTGGAGGATACCACAACCGTGATGGTGCCAATAAGGATCAACAAAGAACTAATAGCTACGGTAACCGTCAAGATCGTAAAGATAATTATTCAAAAAATGATGATGAAAGATCCAATAGTAACAAAAGTGATAATGATAGCTTGAGTGGCTTATTCAAACCAGCTAGTGATTTCTTGAGAGGCTCGGATGATAGAAATTCCTCGAGAGGTGATCGTGGGCGTGGTGGCCGTGGGTCTCATAGAGGAGGTAGATTCAGTACTAGAGGACAGGGCACTAACCGGTTTTGATCATATTTAACTGCTTGTTTTCAAACATTGGTGATATAGTGCTAGAACTATACCAGACCGTTTTATCTGTGAGCCTACTTCACTAGTACGTACACTTTTAAGTATTGACATAGGTTACGTCATTATCTAGTTTGTATTTATTGAATTTAACGATGATAGCAATTTAAAAGCAATTGTTATTGTGTCTTCTACTTTTTGATAGGGCCGATATAGTAGACCTTGGTTCAATAGTTAATGGCCAACATATATGATCACAGCTTCAGGATTTACCTATATTAATTTAAAATAAATCTTGAAAATTCAATCCTTTGAATAGCCTTCACAGAGTAATTGACCATACTTACGTATCATAAATATAAACCAAGTATGACCAGCATCGAATGCTACGAGTAGTCTATGCAATGCCATAGATTATGGCATTACTTGTATTCACCCATGTAATTTTCTTTGTAAAGTATATTGCAAACATCCATTATTGGTAAATCTACAATACCACTACTTTCTTTAAAGGCGTAATTTCTAATAAAATCATCATTTGCATCTGTCACTATAATATTAGCATTTGAGTCTGTAATAGTTCGAAGATCGTCTATTGGTGGTGTCAGTATATCCTCATTGAAGAATTGCAACCCTATGTATGTGCAAAGCATGCCCATTAGCAGAAAGCATTCGAAGTAAATGATCCAACCTCTTTGAGGTATAATTTCCCCAATAGAACGTACAAAACTGGCTGGAATGAAGCCATAAACCCAATCATCGTTCTCATTAACTTTTGGCAATAGTGTCCAAAAAATAGCAAAGAACAATGTAAAAGTTACCAACACATACTGGGAAAACCAGTAGTATTCACGACGGTAGTTCATCTCATTGGAGAGAAGCAATAATAGGTACAATTCTTTAAACCCTATGGCAATTGAATTGTAGTAAATTGGAAACCAATGCCTATTGAAGGTGATGATTTCTTCTTTTGTTAATACTTCCTTGGATTACATACATTTGGCAAGCTTTACTTAAGTACTGGGTTTTCGTGTCCCGGTGTTTTTTCTTCCCGCTTCAAGATCAACTTTCGAAGTATATATTACAAAATTTAAACAAAAATAATATCGTTCACTTTTCTTATTTATTCTACTTCATAGACAAAATAATTTGTTCATATTGTCTAGAAATTATTAATTATAAAATGATAATGTTACAAATATTGATAAAGTCCTTCATTATAGGAAGGTCAATATGCAAATTAGGTTTTGTAAAACGTCGATTTCTCTGCAATATGGATACCTACCACTGAGATTATACAAACCAGGGCATAAATTTTATCAAACCATGAATCTATAGCGCCGGTCGGCATTGTGAATTTTTCTCCTAATAGTTCTTTCAGTTTCAGGGCTGTTCCAAATGGTAAATTTGACCTAATTAATAAGATTGTTGAAACAACATAAACTCCAATCAATTCAGAAACTATCAGATTTTTAATTATAGATGGGTTTCTTCTACTGCTCACTTTTGTATTTGTTGGTAAGAGATCAGCATCCTCCTCACCTTGCATGACAAGTGTTGCGATAACCTGAATCCTGGAGGGCAATAGAGATAGCAGATAAGTTATTGTGGTATTCACAGTCGATAGTGTGCATATGAAAAGGGATATCGATATTAGCAAAGAAATTTGTTTTGTGAGTGAGTCTAAGTCCTGCTTGTAGTTAAATCCAAACAAAAATAAATCTAGTAGTTTAGCAACGGTCACAGCCAATGGATCTGATCCGGTGGAGGATGAGCCTGAGCTGTCATAAAAATATTCATAGTCTATGTCATTGGGATATTTCAATGCATGGCTGATTATGTGTGGAATTCTCTTCAGAAATGTGATTAATACCTTGTGACAACAGTATATCAAAAACGAAATCTCGAAGATCCTTCTTGAATTCCTTATTAAGGTAGGTTGTTTCGCTGATTTCTCTAGTTTTGCAACTTCTAATTGAAACCAACTTATCTTATCTACCATTTGTCTTCTTAAGGGTGCTGCAACTCCTACATTATCTTCATCCATTTTTTTTAAGATTGATATATTTTCAATAATGTTTCTCTCATAGTTGTCAATTTGACTTTGTAGTTGACGTTGTGTAGTCCAAAGATTCAGTCTTCTATTTCTGGAAATCAGGCTCGAAGATTGCATTCCTGATATGTCTGATCTCCTTTTAAATATCATGGAAAATGTGTAGTACAATGTTGATATTGATGCAATACCGGAAAGGATTGCCATTACTGTCACACCTGCAATGGAAAGGCTGGTCAATATACTCTTGCTATAGTAGAAGGGACCCCATGACATATATTGCAAAGTTGCTATCATTAACGCCAATGACATAAAAGTGCCCATAACCAATTGATTTATATTCAGGGAGTCATTAAAAAATTTGTTTAAAATAGTTATCAAAATGAAGAATGGTTGGACCAAAATAAGGATGACCGTGAGAGACAGAGAAGTCAACGGCCATATATACTTGGTAATCAAGTCATGTTCTTGGCTCGCATCGGCTGTCTTAATCTGCCAGAGTACTATTTCAATGGTCATAGCATAACAAGTTATACCAAAGGCGAATAGAAAGCGCAGTCCCCTAGTAATACTTTGAGATTTGATAGAGTAAACTGTGTAAAACTTGTTGAAGAAATAGTTTGAGTTCTCACCACTGGAAGGTAACTGATACAACGACTTGTTATTCCTGGTCTTTAATCTATAGCCGGTCTCGAATATACTGCTTGCTATCAACCATAATGAATCATATGACCATTTTCCCACAAAAAAGGCGGTAGCACACAACAACAATAGCACAAAGAACACTTCCATCTCTTGTCAATGGATATATCCCTATGATCAGTTGCCTGGCCTAGCTTTGTCTCCTTACTAATACAAGAGATGTCCTTAACCTTTTACCTTATGACCTAGAAATAACAGGAACCGATTTCAGTTTATCTGGTAGACTGTTTACCAATAATTTTCAAGACATTGTGATAGAACAAGTGATCGGTGATAACAGGACTTCCATGTCAGCTGTGCACCAAAACATAAATTTAGACAATCATAAACTAGAAAATACGCCTGCTAATACTCAAAGTATTTGGATTTTAAAGAGCAAATGTTGTCCTCAAACTCTACCTAATATTGCCAAGAAATATTTATATGTTAACCAATATAACATCGCTATTACATAATACGGTATATTACCCTAAATTACAAGTCGGTGCCTTGTTTTTCAATTCCTCTGCAGTTACGACAATGCAGGGAATCACTAAACCGTAGATCAATGTCTGCGAAGGGTAATGCATTCAGGCACCTGGCAATGGGCACGAGAGCACTTATGAGATGCATATGTTTCTTCCACTGCATACATATGTCTCGAAATTCCATCATCAGCTATCCAGTAGCTGTTGTTCTGGAGAGTTGACACACACTTTTATGCTCTAAATTGCTGGACCAATTACTCTTGACTAGTTCAATTATCTGACCCTTCATAGCAACGCTTTTCTCAAAAGGATAAATATTCTTAAAATAAGAATTGAAACAGCTCTAAAATGTAAGGGTACCCGTTTCTGTCACGGTTGATCTTTGTTTCTCTTTTGGTCCTTTTCCACATTTTCCCAGGTCTACGCAGAATGCTTGGGTTATATATATTGCTACTTGCGCAACTACTGTAGTTTTACGACCATCTTAAAGCACATTCATAGCCAAGTTGCTCACTGCTAGCGATATCAGTTTTGTGGTTCAATCAGAGCCATATTAGTGGAGATTAAGGTATCATGTGTGGGTGCTGAAGTAGAATGCGTTGCGCTATCATTGAGCACCATTATTGCCTGTATGAATATTTAGAACTACTATGCTAATACAATTAGTGCTGATGAGAACTTTATTCAACAAATACCTGGCTGTAGATCATTTGTCCTAATTTTCAAGAGTAGTTTGATTATAGTTCAACTGTGTCCTATTGGCATGTGTATCATTACGAGCGGGACTAGCTATATTGTATAATTTGACTACACAACCAAGATATCATTAAATGAGCATTAGCTATTTGTGAAAGAATTTTGCATTTCAAAACATGTTATTATAGAGCTTTAATAATTTAATACATTACAACAAGTGCTTTCAACTGTAACAAAAAACTTAAGCAACGATAAGAAAAATGGGCTCAGTAGAATATGAATCATTACTGCTCATGATTTATTACAGACTACATTTCAATTAGCTTGCCTATACAGAATCTAATTTCTTTGTAATAAGTATTTATGAATCTGTATTATTTGATATGCCATCGTTCTAAGGGCAACTTTTGTCCTCGATTCGAACCTCGACGAGGACAAATATCGCAATTTTTAATTTTGTCGATTTTTTCAAACAACAGTAGGACTAACGAAAGAACTCAATGATAGCTTTGAGCCAAATTAAGATATCAAACCATCATTGGTAGTCAAGAAAGAATATTCTATCATCATTACTCACAGCTGGTTAGATCATTTGCATATTTCCTATTTACCGTCTTCAAGAAAGGTATTTCATTTAAATGTTGATGAGAAGATCTTGTTTTTTTGAAAGACACTAGAATTAAATTTGATTATAACAACAAATCCACATGAATTATGAACGTATGTCACCTTTATGAGCTATATTTAATACCCCCCTCCATAATACAGATAACTAACATTACTGAAAAATATTGATATTGAGATTTGCAATTAAAAAAATGCATGGAAACCAAAAGCCATTAAATTACTGTATTGGATTTGTATCAACAAGATAAATTGCAAAAATGTATCATAATTATCACATTCATTTAGGATGAAAGAAGAAACGAATTATACCTGCTGAATTCAAAAGCTTGGCTGGGAGAGGATGTATATCCTCTGAAAACCATGAAGCTTGACTCCAGTATCAAAAGAAATACAGGATTTATTAAGAAGCTTAGGAAAGGATTTACGAAGGAAAATAAACCATCATTGATTAAAGATTTAGGAGAAGTCTCTTTCCAAAAATATCTATCGGAAATTGTGAGTACAACTAATGAAGCACTGACAAATGTTCAAAGTAAGAACGAAGAGGTAGAAACTGCAGTTGAAGTGGTAAGTGGCCTACATCAAAGGTTCAATGTTGCATTTACAGAACCTTTGTCATTGGCATTTTTACAAAATTTCAATTTCAAAAATATTGATCCAACAATAACAAAAGATGAAATGGCATTTTCAGCCAAGTTGAAGAATAATTTGAGAGTATTCACAGAACTTTATCTTGTCAATGTTTTTGCAAACTTAGACGAAATGACTGATAAAGAACTGCCATCCTTTTTGATGAAGAAAGGACAAAAAAAAGAGCCAATATTATTATCAATTTTAAAGGAAGCATTGAACTATAATTTCAAAACAGGCCATTCTTCAATTGTTGCGATCTACTTTGCCAAAAAATTTCCTGAATTCTTTTCAACTGACGATCAGAGTACCCAATCGGTACCATTGAATAAAGATATCAAAGAAAGCGTGGTTTCAATATATAGACTATTTTTTGGGGCATTGAGCACCAATGCTTCAAAATTACAAACACAGGTCAATAAATTAATCAAAGAGCACCATAAATGCCAAATTAGAACAGGTAAAGCATCTGACGAATACTTGGAAAAATATGAAGAAATATCACCAATATTTGAAAGATTCAAATCTTCAACATTATTCTTGAGTCAATATCTCGATGTCGAAGCTCCTCAATTTGAGATAATCGATATAAACGGGTCTCAACATGAGCAAAAAGAGGATATTATTACCAATAAGATCCTTCCACCATCCCAAAGACTATGGGAAAACGATGAGACGAGAAAGTTATACGAAGTGCTGCCTGATATCAGTGACATTGTAAAAGAACATTCTCAATCGAACAAGGACCCAAAACCTGAAACTCTAAACTCGTTTTTTACTGAATTACAGAACATAGAATCTAAAGGTCATTTAGATGACTTAGTCCGTAAGTACTGGTCACTGAATTTGAACAACAAGGCAACTCGAAACAGAATAATCAAGTTTTTTATCGAAACCGTTGATTGGAGTAAAATTAGCTTATATGCAAGATTTTTTGCAATCAATGCTCCCTATATGAAGGAAACGGTTGATGAATTCATACAATATCTTGATAATGGTTTCAGAAGTCAACTACACAACACAAAATTCAATATTAAAAATGTTATATTTTTCGGTGAAATGGTAAAATTCTCATTAATACCTCAATTTATGGTATTTCACAAAATAAGAACGCTTATTATCAACATGAATATTACTAATAACGTGGAAATATTAACAATACTTTTTGAAAATTGTGGTAAATTCTTATTAAACAAGGCTGAATATAAAGATGAAATGGACAAACTAGTTGATAGACTAAAATCTAGAAGAACAGATCATAGCCTTAATATGAACACTAAAGCTTCCATTGAAATGTTGCTAAGAATTTTGTTTCCACCTTCAACTAAGTCATTGAATACAGAAGTTGTTCAGCTTACTCCAGAAGAGAACTTCTACACAGTGCTATTACGAAGTGAACTTGGCAACATAGGTTTCAAAGATACAGTAAGGCTCATTAGGAAAGCACATTGGAAAGACCCTAACACAGAAAAGCTGTTTTTTACTCTTTTTACAGAACCTGAAAAGGTTAGCTACCAAAATATCCCTATTTTAACTCAAGTTCTAAGTGGACTATACAGCTTTAATAGGAATTTTGCAATAATGTGTATCGATCAGGTTTTAGAAAATATCGAGAATGGACTTGAATCTAATACTTATGCTGAAAATACTAGTCGTATTGCTAACATAAGATATCTGGTAGAAATTTTTAATTACGAAATGATGAAATCGAATGTACTAATGGACACCATGCATCACATAGTTAAATATGGCCATCCAAATGGTCAACCGAATCCATTTAAGTTGAATCCTAACGATTTGCCTAATAACTACTTTAGAATTCATCTAATCGTGACAATTTTATCAAATATAAGAAGAACACCCAGTTCCCTAACATCTAGTTTACAATTGTTGCTAAGGTTTTTTGAGTATTACATTTTTACTAAGGAGTTCCCATTACCAAAAGAAACCGAGTATGCCGTAAATAATCTATTTGAAAAGCTTTCCACATTGATTGAGAAGAAAGATAAAACGAAATTTACAAGATCAGCAAACCTACTCGAGAGTTTACAAAAATTCCAAGAATATCTCGTGCTAACAAAACGTTCAACAACAGAAAATCAAAAGGGAACGGACACTAGTACTCTTAAAACGGACTTGCTTGAAGATGGTCCTGCTCAAGATTTAGATGATGATATTGGGCAAGAAAACGATGAGGGCCTTGAAATGATTGAAGAGTTTGAGATTATCGAAGACGATGGGGAAAGTTACGAAGAAAATAATTTAGATACTGAAGTGAATACTGGATCAATTAGTAGCGATGAAAGCGGAACAGATTTAGAAAGTGACTCAGAATTAGAGTCAGCGGATGAAGATGATTCTGATGACTCCATGGACTCAGATTCAGATTCAGAATCCGACTCCGATTCAGGTTCAGAAGATGAAGAGGATGAATTTGATGCTGTTCTGGATGGTGAGGATACGCCTTTCAGGAATTACGAAGATGAGAGAGAATCAGAGCAACAAAGAATATTTGATGAATACAAGAAGCAGCTTCAAACAGAGGAAGAAATTAAAGCACAGGCAGAACTGGATAAACAATTTGATCTAATGATGAGTGAGTCGTTAGAAGCAAGAAAGTCAGAAACATCTACAAATGACAGAGGCCTACTAATGGTACATCCATCAGGAACAAAACTGAAAGACTCATTGAATGAATTTAATACCCCAGAGAAGCGACCAAAGGAAAAAGTAGCATTCGCATTTTTGACCAAGACAGGTAGAAAGACACAATCCAGGGTGGTGAACTTATCTAGAGATATCAAATTTGTATCCAATGTTGTTGAGGAAGGTAAAAAGTTAGAAACTGAAAGAGAAAAGATAAAGAATATTGTCTTGAATAGGCAATTCGACTAATTTTCCCTTTAGTCATCCATTAATAATTTAACCCGATGATGGTCTTTCGTTAATAATATACCCTTAAATACAAACTAGTAAGTAGAACAAAAATATAGAATATAAGCTAAGACCACAAAAAAAATTACTCTACTTTCACAACAACCATTGTAATGTCATCCTCCTTACCACCTTTGTATAACTTACCAGTCAATCTACTAATTTCTTGTGCAAAGACGCTTGGGAATTCTGGATCTTTACTAATTTTGACAACTTTCTTTACTAGCTCATCAGCAGTCTTCTGAAGGTTCTCATTTAGTTGATCATTATTGTCCCTCAAGAATAATTCTAAATCTTCGATGGCAATATTGTCAGTTACACCATCTGTTGCCAAAATCACAATATCACCCTTACTCAATTGAAAATTGTATTCATCAGCATCAGATGGCTGGTTCTGAATATAGCGGTTACCATTTTTTGCCGCAGCTTGTTGAATTTCATCAGGAATAATTGCTAATTGGTATGGTGTATTGAACCCCAATGTTTGAGGCTCTGTTTGAAACACCAATTTAGAGTCTCTGAACACAGCACACCATGAATCTCCCAAATTAGTAACGTCTAACCTACCATCGCTTGACAAGTGTGCTACATTAGCCGTTGTACCACCAACTTTAACGATCTTATCAATTTTAATTTTGGCATATGCATTGTCCAATAGTTGTTTTGGCGTAAGTGGCTTGTGTAAAGTAGCTGCCATTTCTTTCAAGGCTTTACAAAGTTCTCTAGATATGGCACTTGAATCATAACCATGCTCAGCCCAGCCACCGACACCATCTGCTACACCAGCGTAGACATCATTGGCTGCATTAGCCTGTATGAAGTAATTATCTTCTCCTGTCAATGATTGCAGAGACTCCTTTAATTTTTGATAAATGACATCTTCACGATCCTTTGGCTGGTAAGCAACAGCTGTCTTGTACACAAATGAATTACCACCAGTGTGATCAGTGGTAGCACTACCATTGTTACCGTTCCAATACCAACTCTTACCACCAGAAAAGAATAACCTCCTGGAACAGTTCCCAAACACACGGTTATATAAGGTACCAGATTCTATTTGATAACTGGGACAATACAGTCCAGTGTACGTTAGTAAAAATCCTGCAATTAACATGATCAGACTGATAATCAACATACTCTTAGTCAGAACCCAGGGATTAACCACCCGTACTCCAGCGCTGTACATCCTTCAGCAACAAGTATTTAAAACTCTTCTACCAAAGATCGACTCTACTTAGAACAAACAAATGCTTCAATATAAACTATGAAACTTCTTTGAAACTAAAATAAACTTAACTTCGAGTCTGTTTACTATTGTTTCATAAGTCTGTCAACTTTCCCAGAAAAATGTAACTTTTTGAAACGCTAGCTCATCGCAAGTTGGACCACTAATTAAAATAGATATGAATTATTTGAAAAGTATATAATATAGGTACAAAGACCTGTTCTAGAGGACGTGATACTGATGGTATTCAATGTGTTGTTCCTCATTGGCGCTGTAGGTTGTAGCTCCCTGGAAATAACGGCCTCCTTTGGTATATGAATACCGACCTAATTGGGCTTGCCATAGAGGAAGAGCCAGAATATATAGATATTGGGCTTAGGGAGAGTCAAGCATACCAACCCGAGATGAACCCGACTCTTAAGAAATCATTATCACAGAATGCCTTGAATACAATCAAGCGTAGGAATTCTACGAATAGTTTGCACAGAACTTTATCACAGAGTAGTTGCTTTAGTACTTCATCTAGTGCCACTGCTCAGATTAGAGATGACTCTTACAAAGAGTTCTTGCTATTTCTAATAGGCGAGGAGAACGCTAAGATATGTTGGGAGAATCTTCCAAGGGAAACCAAGAATGTGTTCATAGCTAAAGCATTGAAGAAATCCAACTATTTAAAGAGTGAATCCACTTTGAAAGATCCATCGTTATCTGAAATCTTAAAAGATGGTAGAATTCCTACCAAGAACAGTTTTTTTTACTATCGAAACAGAGTTACACCACATATTCGTAATTCTGAGCGTGAACACGATGCAATTGCTATCTCCAAGAAAGCAAGTGGATTTTATAACAACGAGTTATCAGAATCTGAGAGGCAGCGGTTAAAACTGGATGCAAAGAAAGAATATGATAAATTCCTTATCCAAAGACGTAAGGTTGCAGAACAGTTCATAGATACTTACGACAAAGCCGATGATTGTGATCTAGTATACCAACAGCTGAAAGAGTATAAGTCGCAATTACCACTAGAAGAGTCCCTAACAAAATTAACAGAAGCAGTTGAAAGATTGAGCTCCCAGGTTTCCAACACTCCTGCCACTCCTATCGAAAAGATACCAACAACCACCGTCTCGAAACCTAAGCTAACAGCAACTAACAAACTATCCAATGATAGAAATGCACCAATTATGCAATCGCTTTACGGGAGATTCATTGGCAAATTTAAGAGAAAGAAGAAACCTGCTGCCTCAACTCTTATATATAGGAAACCGGTCGAGAAATGCGCTTAAAATAGCTTTCACTCTTGCCTGGCTATCCGAACTATTTGTAAAGCAGCATGTCTTACTGCCAAGCCCTGATAGCACTCTTGCGGGTTAATACCTTTGTATAGTATACATCTTTAGGCGGACGATGATACGACTTTGAGCTTGCATTTGCAACCACACTGCAACAAATTCCCTTTTGATGATTAGAATTCTTAATTATGACCTGATTTTATCACTTATCCGATTATCTCATGGTTATGATCTCAAAAAAAATATGTCTAGTAAGGCCTATAAAGCCTCAAGCAAAAATATTGATAAAAATACATTGATCTTTTCAATTGTATACCCAGTAGGTTTCTCAGGAATTCAAATATTCATGAAAATATGGGTGATGATCTAAAAAGAAAGATACTCTTGCACAATTTAAGCAGTAACAATCCTATTCTAGAGAAGTTAAAGGGTGGCCAGGAGCCAAACAGTAATGAAGAAGGTTCTGATTCTATAGGTGACTTACCATCATTGAAAAACGATTATAAAAGACAAGATAACAACTCTACCAACTGTACTTACATCCCTCCTTCCCAATGGAATACATACTTTCGAAGTAACGAACATATTAAGGTGCAAAGCAGAAACATTGAGTTCAATACATACTACACAGTACCCTCGTCGATATTAGGTCCATCTTTGCCAGTTTTTATATTCCACCATGGTGCTGGTTCATCAGGTCTTTCATTTGCTAACCTGGCTAGAAACTTAGGAGATCAATTGAATAATAATTGCTGTTGTCTTAGTTTCGATGCTAGGGGCCATGGCGGCACAAAGTTTATAGATGCAAAACAGGCTCAAAATTACTTCAGAGATGACTTTGTGGATGACTTTCACACATTAGTGGAATATTTTGTTTCTGAGAAATTGAAACATCTACCAACAGAGAAACTATCTATTATTTTCATTGGTCATTCACTAGGAGGAAGCATTTGCACTTTTACTTATTCAAAGCTCAGTATTGAACTAAAGAAGCAAGTAATAGGTGTAGCTATGTTTGATATAGTTGAAGAGGCTGCAACATTGGCGTTGGAGAAAGTTAATCATTTTCTCCAGGTTACTCCGAATATGTTTAGTGGTTACGAAGAAGCCATTGATTGGCATGTAAGCCATGAACTATCAAGACTAAGAGAAAGTGCAGATATTGCAATTCCAGCGTTATTTAAATCAACAGAGTCCGGTAAAGTGGTAAGGATTACAAACCTAGAAACTTTTCGACCATTTTGGAGGACATGGTTTAGCGATCTCTCGAAATCGTTTGTATCACTACCAACATGCAAATTGCTTATATTGGCAGGTAACGATAACCTTGATAGAGAACTAATAATCGGACAAATGCAGGGAAAGTATCAATTGGTTGTGTTTCAGGATTCTGGTCATTTTATTCAGGAAGATACGCCACGAAAGACTGCATTAACTTTGGTTGATTTTTGGAAACGAAACGACAATAAAAACGTAGTAATAAAGTCAAATTGGGGCTCATCAAATAAGGTGTGATAAAATAAAGTATTTAGAGAAAAATAATAAACCTATTTTTGCTACATAACCTACTCAAAAAAAAGTAAACGATTATAACTCTATTACAATATGGAACTTTAGTCAATCGTCATAAAATCAATTTCGGAAGAGTGGCCTTCACATTGTTTGACAACTTCATCGATTTTCTTAGAGGCCCATGGGAAACGTGGATTAATTAAAAATGGTCTTAAATCAAATCTGTTATCATCTGGGGAGTATTGTTCAGCATGATAGCTTGGTGTCAAAACAGTTTGTTTGTGTCTATTAATGGCATAGAAAAAAAAGAAACGCTTCACCTTCTCTGCTACTTGGGCAGGAGTCAATCTAGGTGTCCATTCATGCAACAATTTCAAGAACATGGAATATGGGCCACATTTTTCTACTTTTCTCAAGTACCCAAATACACTCAATTCTTCATATGTCATACCCATATCCCTTTCATCTGATTGAACATAATCCTTGGTTATTGGCTCTAATTCAGCTGTAGGGGTTGCGTTCAAAAATTCATCAAGAATTGGCATATCATACTCCTCAGAGGCATATTTTATGAAACCTTTCAAATCAGTCTTTGATATACCACCAATTGGATTAACATCAGCAGATGAACAGTCGTACTTCGTCAGATACCCGCGCAAACATTCATCAACATTAGCGCTTCCCAGCACAAGAAGCCCCCCTGAGTTAGGAATACCGCGTACCCAAGGCAATAGTTGTGCAAAAAGATACGCCAAGACCATTCTTAGACGAGCTTGTATATTCTGCAAAGCTAAATTCTCAATCTGGGACCCACCAAATATCTTGAAAATGGGCTTCCTACCTGTCGCAACTTCAAATAATGACACAACACTTGACACAAGACCATCCATATTCAGATCAACATGATAAGACCCAATCTTCTCAGCAAGTTGCTTGCTTCTAGATCTGGTCTCAACTGATGAGTTTTCGGTACCCATAAAGCAAGTATGAAACATTTTGTTAGCTATCTCTTGAGGGTTCTCAGGGATCCAGTCATCCGGACTACGCGTAATTCTCCTGATATCCTTAAGTACCAGATCATTTCCTTCATGACAAGCCTTATGAACCAATCTGCACATAGAGTGAATAATCATGGCTGTGGCACATGAATCAATACCACCGGAAAGAGGTAAGAAGTAACCTGTACCATTACAACGTCTAATATAATCCCACAACCAACAAGCTGGACCAAGTGCAATTTCTTCTTCCGGAGTATGATATGTGACATCTCTACTTTTGGTTGGGGTAATCTTCGGATTAAACCTCGAACCTCTTGGAGCCAATTCAATCTCCACATCTATATGCTCATACTTTAAGTCCGCTAGCGAAGATTGTAACCCTCTTGACATGACATTAGCTCTATGATTTCTAACTTCTTCCAAGTCAACTGTAGCAGTAACAACCTCTACATCATCCAGAGAGAACTGCTTTCCTTGAGCTAAAATCTTACCATTTATTGCTATCAGCGCACAACCATCGTAGTATAGTCTATCACCATCGCAACCCTTTTGATTTGCATACAAATAAACACCTCCACATCTACCAGTACCATTTAAAATCAATTCTAGTCTCTTGTTTAACTTACGTAGTTCATGGTGAGATCCCGAAGAATTGGTAATAATTTCCACACCATCTAAAGACATAGCAATATGAGGAGATTGTGGTGTAAAAACTTCCTCACATGTCTCAGCACCAATACATGTATCCAATGTGTTAATCACAGCATCACCAAATGGAACCTTTTTCTGCCCTGTGATTTTTTGAATCATTGGAGGTAAAGTTAATTCCTCCACAACACCAGGTTTCATCCAAGGTGTAAAGAACCGCATTTCTCTATAGTTACCATCATTTGCTAGCCAGATTTTTGGTCTAATAAAGAGTATCTTACCATCCAAGGACAACAAACGACAATTGTATCTGACATTCTTGTGCAGTAGGGGCATACCAATATCAAGAATTAAACCATGGGTTTCGGGATTTTTTAAAATTTGAGCATACATCTCCCAAGAGTGCAAGCAAACGTCATTTTCAAGGAAATGATCTAAACAACCGTAACCACTAATCTCCAGCTCTGGACCAACTCTCAATCTAGCACCTCTTTCCTTAGCAATTCTAATAGATTCCAAAATCCTGTCCCTATTCCCTTCGAAGTCAAGGGCCCATTGATTTAATGAGCATGTAGCTAACGTAACTAAATGAGACATTTCAGATATCAATTGAGATAGTTAGTTGTTTAATCCTTATGAAAGACTCTAGTTGATGATGATACTATTTCTTAAATCACTCCAGTATTACTCAATTTAGTGCTTAACATTGCATGGGCATCGCTGAAATTAAATGGAGTCATCAATAACGGTATCAGCTTCTGTAACTACTGAATATAGTCAATACTGTCGACTATATTAAATACATAAAACACTTCATTATCATCATATTACAATTTATACATTTTCTATATTCATTAATCTATAATAAATAGTTGGAGTAATGGTGAAGCTGCTTGATAGGTAAACATATGCATGCATAATTTGAAAAACGAGTGTACTTGAAAGAATCAAAGGCGAGAGTTTCAGTAACCATCTGTATGTTACGATGTTTTACCACAACTTCTCTACATCTGACCAATCGTTACGTTCTCTTTTACTCCAGTAACACGCAGAGCCTTCTATCCGCTTCCATTCAACATTTGAGATTTTTTCAAAGTATCTGGGCTTGACGTCGTGACCTTTCAATCTTCTATCTCTTTGCAGTTGTTCTAGCTTTAATTTTAATTCCTCTGCCTTCTCAATATCACCGCTTTCATATGCTTTAATATCAGGCCTCAACCTGGAGTCTGTAGGGGGTAAATTATTTCTTTCTATATCTGTAATCTCGTTCAATTGCGCGGTAAAGACAGTGAAACCGTACTTTTTCGACGAGTCCTTTACTAAATCTCCTACAGTCCAGAGCTTTTTATGAGTGGTACTATCTTCCAAAAACTCGGACCACTTACCTTGCAATGCCTGTCGTTTCCACTTGGACGATTTTGGCGGTGTAATTGTTGCGGTTAAAGACTCTGACCTACCACCAAAAATACCAGTCTTTTGAAAAGTAATCTTAGCCTTGCTACCATCTGAACCTAAGATTTCAAATTCGTTTACCGGCTCAGTATATCTTTCTCCTGCTATCAAGTTCTTCACCATTGTAGTAGGTTGTACCCATTTATAGACAACACCAGATGATTTCATAGTTAGCTTAATTGTACCTTCGTTATTAAGTTCTAGAGATTTACCCCAAAATTTCTGTACTGGTGTCATGGTATATTCACAAACCCAATCTTGATGCTCTGCGTTGAATGCAAAAATTTGAGGTTTGTGTGAAACCTTTTCCGCAATCAATCTAAAACCCAACTTATCATGTACATATTCAAATGTCTCTCCTAGTAATGGATTAAACGGTTTTCTCAGAGCTCTCGTTTTGTCCCTTTGGATAGAAAGAGCTGAAATAGCAAACAAAGTTACTGAAGTCAATGGTTGCATATCTTTTCTGGAAAGCAAATCCGAATATTCGAAGGCTTCTGAAATCACCTGTAATATCGATAAGGGTTCATTCGAAGTTACGGGCATTGTAATAGAAGAAAGGTCTTTACCAACATTTTTCCTTAGAAAAGACAACAAACTAGGCGGAGTTGTCAATGACGGTAGAATGTCTTTTCTTCTAGTAATTTGTCCCCCAATAGGGAAGGGGTATAGTTGCTGTTTGTAAGATGGTGTTTCATCCGATTTACTTGCTAACATTGTAGGCGTTGATTCCGTAGTCAAAACTCTATCATTGGGAACAAGACTATCTGTTGATGTAAAGCCATTTAAATTCTGATTCCTGCTCTCCATATCACTATCATATTCATCGTCTTCAACATCATCAATCATTACAGCAGAATCGTCTTTCATAATTCCTGTTTCACCTACTTCCTCTTCAGCATCATCTAGTAGTATAACACCCTGAGGAATACCGTCTTTAGCGTCAAAATATTCATCATTATCACTGAATGTAGAAATTATAGATTGCCTGCTATCTTTTACCTGTTTTGAAATGTATCTATGATCTTTTAATAGGACTCTGCTTTGTTTGATAAACCTATCCACTATACTTTCTAGATCAGACAATCTTTTATAAAGTTGATGTGAAGTTGGCGTTTCTTCACTTATCTCAGGTAGTGAATCAACTGAGGAAATCTCTTTAGGGGTTTGAATTCCAGCAAGATACATCTTACCTTTTTTTTCGTGATCACCTCCTACAGACTTTGAGCCTTCCAAGATGAACTCTTTTCTTGCCGGAACATAATTCAAGGAATCTAGTTTGCATTTCTCAACCCATTCCTGAATAATACCCAAGTTACCTGCAAATTCATTATAGACATCGTCAGATAATGGTGTATACTCATTTCTAGAACTAGAAAATGCGCTGGTGTTTCGAAACTCAGGTCTAGATGGCACACGGCTGTCATTTATTGTCCTATCAGAAAATCCTTCAATATTGGCGGCATCACTACCTAATGTTGTATCTTCAGCATCAGCATCAATATCACTTGCGATCGGTTGATTTTTTTCAAAACAAAACTGTAACGCATCAACCCACGTTTGCCATGCAGCTGCATCTGCTGCTTTCAAGAACCAAAGTTCCATGCCAGAATCTATTATAATAATTCTGTCCTTCTTATTCGCACTTACAGTAGACAAATGTATAACCATTTCACCACGGCACGTCTGATTATGATCGTTCAGATAGTACGACAATGTACCATATCTATAATCTAGTGTGAAGAATCTTTTTTTGAAACCTTGTAGCCTCTTTCTACGCTTTTTCATCAGATAACCTTGCAAATACCTTCCCTGACCCACACTCAATATTCCAGCGTTTTTTGGCAAATTCAAATCATGAAGTCCTTGAGCTCCATTAACTAATTTGGTTGATGAAGTTTTTGCTGAATTACCTCTAGATCTACCAAACAATGAAGAGCTAGACTTCTTTGATGTTGGTGACATTACAGGTCTTGCAGTATCCTTAATAACACTAGCATTAAATAATATCTTTTTCTTTGCATTTTTTGAAGCTGTGTTATCCAGAATAAAGGCATAATAATAATCATTATCTTTCACTTCTATTGTGCCCTGTTTAACATTATTGCCTGATATTGTACCCAACCACTCAACCAATTTGAATCCCGAGGCAGCAAGTTTTTCTTTCAAAGGTAGTTCTTGGGTCTGCTGTTGAATATCTGCTATTGATAGATTGCTGCTGCTTCTCTCTTTCTTTTTGAACTCTGCAGATTGTGATACAATCGAAGGTGAACTGTTTCTCCTTCTGTTGGAGACATTCGTGCTACTACTTGATGTGGAGCTACCATATATGGAGCTGTTTCTTTTCAACAGCGTCCTAGAAGTATAATCTAGCATCGCCTTAGTATCAGGGGCAATGTGAACCGCAGATGGTTGCGCATCAATATCAGTTTTCAACTTTTTATAAATACCGAATTGGATCGACTTCTTCAAGGGCTTCACCTGATAATTGATCACATCATCCTTAGAGCATTTTACCCACCTTACCACAAAACATCGGTTTTGAATATCAATTGTTTCCATTAGTATGCTAGCTGTATTTTACAATTTTCCTATTTAGCCTTCCTGCAACTTTTCATCAAACTCTTCGAGTGTTTGGGATTTTCCTTCAGATTAGTATAACAATTGAGACAAATAAAATCTAAATTCAACACTGCTAGTACTTGTTTTTTCAAAATAAAACAGGATCAAATCAAAATCAAAATAGAATTGAAATAAATTCGCGACCTTATCACTACAAAAACGAATTGATCTTCGCACACACAACAATAATCTTTGGATTCAGGAAGACTCTTAAACACTTATTGATAAAAACAAACAACTCTGAACTGTGTTACTGTTATATTCGAGATCCACGTAGAGTAAGTTCAGATCTTCTGCTTTTATCGATTCTTAAGAATGTTGAAAGCGATGGATCCACGCTCTGCGCCCCTCTAAAGCTTTGTTGAGATAAGAAATCGCACAGTACGTTTGGGCTGTTAGGTGCTAGGATAATAGATTTCAAACAATATATGATATATTAAACACTGAACAATATAATAAAATCAAACTTTGCTTGTAGATAGCTATCATTGTTGTAGTTAGAGAACACTATATATTACCTTTTTGCTAGGCTTCCTAATTGGTCGCCTTGGCAAGCATCAACAGAAAATGTTTGAAACAAGCAGTAAAATTCTTTATTATAATATACAGATTGTGGAGTAGGCCCCTATACATAACTTGTTGTTTCGTATTTCGTACTCTTACGTATTTGTACCTTCCCCATGGAGCACTAGCTCATTTTTATCAGTTAACGAAACAAGCAGTTCTGAGTATACCAATTAGAGGCTATTTGAGAAAAAATAACCGAACAACTTCTATACTGGTAACTTAAACTTATTGTGGAAGCAAGTTATATCTCTTCTTCAGAGTAACTCTTTGTCTAGAGTACTTGTCATCTGGGGAAAATCTAGCTGGATGAGCAGACTTGGTAATCTCACCTTCCTCGGTCATCTTCTTCAGGGTGTAAACTCTCTTACCCTCGTTGTCCAAAGTGTACATCAAATGCATCGTTAAACCAGTTGTTTTTGTTTATATATTGGTGTTAGACAATTGTGATCCAATACCTTTACGCCTAAAACATGTATGTGTACTATGTGCTTTCTATATAATTTGGCGATGAGCTCATCGCATTTTCTACTTCAATTGCGGAAAGTTTAAAAAAATTTTCGTTCGTAGCGCGGTATATAATATTATGCAGTGTATATAGGAAAGGTTCAATGGAAGGAGTAATAGTCATTATTGTGTATTTTGAGATGAGTTGGTGTAGTTTCTGCCATTGTACAGTCCCAGAGCTTTTATTGGGAAGAGGAACCTATAGCTTGGATACTCGATAGCGCAAGAGTGGTTGAACACACCTTCCGCGCTCTCGAACTTCCATTCACCTGATGGTTGCTGCCTGGACTTTAGCAGGTTGATACCCCTCTCAATGGCGTCTTCATTTGGACACTTAGCCAACAACAGGGCGATCAAAGCCCATGCCGTTTGCACCACCAATGACTTTGGACTGTCAACATAGTCATGTAGCTCACTGGACTTCATGGATTCACCCCAACCACCATCAGGCATCTGTTTGCTCAAAAGGAAGTCACAGCCCTTTCTCACTGTCAAGGAATTATCATAGGTTTCTCCTACAGAGTGCAGTGCCTCCATGGCAAACATACCGGCATATGTGAAGCAAATACCCCAGCAGCCGTACCACCCACCATCATCTTGTTGTGCCTGTTTAATGTAGTCAATGGCAATCCTGATTCTGTGAGATATCTCGTCCTTCCTATAATCATAATATTTGTGGAAATACGTCAAACCCAAAACGCTCGAGTCTGTGCACTCGACATATGGGTACTCGACCATAATGTTCCCGAATACTTCTGCAGGATTTAATTTCTCCATCGAAAGCGGAGCCTTGATCTTTTCGTAAGTCGCAAATGAACCGTATTCAAACTTACCAATATTTTGTAGACTTAATAACACATCAATACCTTTACAGAGCCTTTCATCAGTTATCTCATCATGTACAGAGGAAAATACAGGAGAGTTTCTCACCATAATTATTGCCTTTATTGCTTCCGCAGTACAGTCAGACACAGTATAGCCTTGGGTCTTGGTAGAGAACCCCCAGGCACCAACTCTTTTGTCTCTAAAACTTCCTTCAACACATTCTGTATCGAACTGTGATCTACACAAAAACTTATAGGCATTTATTATCATTTCTCTAAATTCCGGTTTCTCAGCCAAGCCAGCAACAAAGAAATATTGTATCATAAAAGCACAGTCCCAAGTTTGCACACCATTGGTACCCATTACTGTCATACCTTGTGGGCCATGGAATAAGCCATCTTTGAATCTATACTGAAATCGTTCAAAAGCCTTTGAATCTTTCCCTTCTTCTAAATAAGTCACTAATGCACAAAATGCTTGATTAACTGGTGCAATACATAGAGAATCTGTATTTTGTATCTCTTTCTTGATCAAATTGTAAACTACCTTCTTGGATGCCATCGATACAAGTCTAGGACGTAAATACTTCTCATAAAATACAATGACATCATTTGCAGTGTCCAGAATTTTGCTATGTGGATAGTACAAATCCACACCACACACAGTATTCCTGTGTTGAGAAAAGTTTATTTTATCAAATGACTTTGTATAGATCTCCTGCCTAATCTCTGAAAGAAGGTCAGTTAAAGGACATGAGTACTTAATCAATGAAAGGTAACTTACCGGTAAATAAACAGCTCTTGTGTGTACCCACCATCTACCGGGATGAATTGGCAATGAGTAAGGTAATAGCCAAGTTTCAGGGGGAGCTGGATTAACACCCTCCCATTTATATAAGTTCAAAATGCTTAGCCATATCTTACCCCAGTGTGGTGCACCAGTAGCTCCTCCAAGTCTATGCAGAGTATGTCTGGCTCTCACACAAACTATATGATCCTTTGGCAGTCCCAACAACCTTAGACAGACATAGTTCAAGACTGTACCAAATACAGTAGACTTGTCAACTGAGTGAAGACCCCATCCACCATCAACAGGATGCGCAGTGTTAACAATGTACCTAATTAGCTCGATTCTCTCATGCTCTGGTAATTTAACGCCAGCAATGTAATTGACAGCAACATACCCAATTGTCATGAACATAGGCCCCTTATATTGGCATGGGAAAATACCTGACTTTTGATCCTGAAGAAGCTTATAGAAGGATGCTCCATAATAACAAGCTTGCTCAGAGCTTAAGTCATCACCTTCTTTTCTTGGTGAAGGTGTCGGGAATTCCTCATCTTGTAATAACCATTGAACAAATGTGGATTGCGGGTCTGCATCAACCTTGTCTTGTTCAATATACTCCCAAGCTTCTCTACCCAATTCAGTAGTTCTTAACCTCCATCTTTTCGGATCAGTTCTAGGTATACCGACGGTATCAGAATAAAACTGAGTCATTGCGTACTTCGAGCAATAACCTAATATATTGCTTTACAACACCGTTGCACTTCCAATTTTTCAATATACAAATTTATAAACTTATGGTATGCACAATGGGTAACTAATAAAATATTGCTGTCGAGAAGCTCGTCATCGAAGAAGTTCTCGTTAAAGTAAAAAATCTAGTAAACGAGACCGATAAAATAATGCGACAACAGCATTGATGCTAATGTAGGGTTGTCAAACTTTATAAAAGAATTAGTAAGTACTATGATAAGGTTGTTTTTATATGTGAATGTATAAATTATATGGTATTTTTCAATGTGAAGTATTTATCGTATGCAACCTATAATTACAGAAAGATATTGTAGAAAGAATATATATTTGGACTTTATCTCAGAAGTAAGGAAACAAACAATTTAGGCATTTCAATACGTCAGACAGTTCTTATAATCTTTCTTGGGTTGATATCTCCGATAGTAACATCATCATCGAGCTCCATCTTTCTCTTTAGTGTAGCATTTGCAATGGAGGTCAAAGTGCATACAGAAGTGGTATGTCTTTGTTCATAGCCCGCTAGTTTAGAACCCCAACTAGTCATTGCCTCGTTAGTGACAGTGAGACCATAATTAAGTTGCTTAAGACACCAGCGTTCCATTATAGCAATGCTCCGTGTAGGTAAACCGCTAACTTGGGTCCACACTCTCATGGAGAAAGTGATATCATTAGAAAATTTATGTGCCAGGATAATGCATACTAACAGCAATCTCTTTCCACAGTACGCAAATTCTGGTACATTGATGGCGCCCTCATGAGACTTGATCAATTTATCAAAGTATATGGATGCCAACAATAAAATATCTCTGCTGATATGAGCTCTCTTGGTGACTTCTTTCAAAAAATTAGCAATAGATGTCTTGGAGTTATTTATTCTTTTATGCGATTTGCTGTGAACGCCAGCGACAACATCTGTGATAAAAGAAACAAAATCAGAAGACGATAACTGTGTATTAGCTTCACTACTGGTCCCATCTGATTTCAAACTTTGATACGGTGGAGTATGGTAGACATTGTTTGATAGAGTTTCGACAGGGACAAGTTCTCCTGAAGGTGTAACAAAAGCCATTCTATTTTAGATAATTTTCTTGATGAGTCTGTTATCCTATCGTAATTTTTTTTTTATCTTTTGTTTGATAAAAATAATTTCAGTATCGGGTGTGTATATTATTTGACAAATAGTAATGTATCAATGTTATATTATTTTCCTATCTCTATTATAAGCTTTTCGAAAGAACAAATAGACATGGAAAATGCATTAGATTTCTGAACAGTGTGGGGCTTCGAGACCCCTCTCTAATGGACAACACCAACCATCTTCTTGAATTCCAAATAATTTAATCCCGTAATATCAACAAAAAAATTCCTTAAAAAAACTATTCCCAATACTATCTTAAAAGAAATTATCCTTCTTATCCAAAGAAGAGTAATCTTTTATTGCAATAGGCTAAAAATATCAAAAGCTAAGCTTTTATTCTCAAAAACAAATAATGCAAATGAATAAGGTATTTGAACACACAACCAAAAGAGGTATGTGCTTTGACAAATGATCCTGTGTTCTCCTTATCTACATAAGAGAGCCGATTGACAAAATCTCCCATCGAGGCTCCCAGCCTTTATATATTGTTCCCTCAATCAAAAAATCCCTTTGTGTGGGTATGTTCATGAATCAGTCAGAGTCCCAACTTCCTTCACATTAGATAGAATTCCGGGATTATAGAAGCACCGACTTGCTTTTTTGGCTCTCTTCTAGAAGACAATTCTGACTCATCAGATCCCCAACCCTCAGAGAATCCCGTACGGATTCGGGATTCCATACCCATTTTCTCAATGGCAAAAAAAAGCCTTCCATTTTGCATAAAACTTATCAAAAGGAAAATAATGACGAATTCGCAGAGAAACCACGCAGATGAGATTGATATTCGCAAACATAAAAGAAAGAAACACTCATGTTCTGGTTAATACATGGCAATGAGGAAATGAGCAATTCCTTCTTATCGACATCCTACAGTTGAGCCACAGATCGCATCAAGGATCCGTAACTCTCATGAACTTGCGGTCCCATTATCTATGTATCTCAGTCAGTGCTTGGGCTTTATTTGGGGGGAGGGGGTGAAAAGAGAGGACTCATTAAGCTTCTAAGTGTTGATCAGGCATGATATCCCGGTGGGACTCTTTGATCTCCATCTTTGCGTAGAGTTTAGACTCATCGGCGAGCCACAGCGCTGTCGGTGATACTTTTATGGCTCTAAGGGGTGTGAATGGGTAGATAGGTGAAACTGTCTTGTACTTGATCCTAGTTATCAGGCTAGCAGAGTTGGGACACAGTAATCTTGCCATTATCTGGGTAATCAATGGGCCGGGAACCAGGATATCCTTGATCCCCTCCTGTGTACGACAATAGTCTCTATCCCAATGTATCCTGTGTGGGTTATTGGTCATTTGACAATACTTCACAATATCCAGGTCTGAGATGTTGATACCTGCAACGGCTTCATATTGTTTAGTTTCCTGTGCCATTTCCTCAAGCGCACTGAAACGGTCACCTATCCGATTTGTGTACTGCAACGTCCTGTCCTCTGTTATAGCTGTAACATCATTACTATCCCTGATTGTTCTTTGTAAAGAAACAAAACAACTATCTCCTATGGGCTTGATGAACTTGATCCGTTCGTGGCAACTGTACTCTTTACCAGGTACCAAAGGTTTATTATTTGTGATCTCACCGTTTGTCCATCTCCGAAGCCTGTACCGCTGTAAAGTAGATATTAGGGAGCTTGGTGACTGATAGCTGAAATAGCCATCGGGATCTAGATCTGAGTCAACGGGATTGAAATACAATAGATTGTCCGCCAATTGTATATTCTCTGTCATCTTAATATTGGTACGTACAGCATTTTTGAAAAGGTTATTAAATGCTTGGTTCTTTTCGAAGGAAATGATATCTTTATGAAGCCAATGAAGTGACTTCCACGACATAGTTGAAGTACTGTCAATTTGCTTCAGATATAGAGAAAGTGTTTTCAATTAACATTCACATAACTTTCTCATCTATTTCTGACGTTAAATGTAGTCATCGCTTTATAATCTCAGTTTTTCATACTGCAGAAATTTCAATTTGCGATCATAAACTTAAGACATCTTTGTAGATGTAGGAAAGAGAACAATTATTTAAAAATACTGATGTCAAAATAATGCAAATTATAATAATCGAATTCCTTTACAGAAAATGACTTCTCTATTATATAGATACTGCTCTTTTAAAAGCACTTATTGAAAGGTATTAAAATACGCGAACCACATCATCTTCTTTGATTATGCTGAGCCTTTCAATACAAACTAACGCTACAAATTGCTCATCATGGACTCGAATCACTATACCTTCTGCCCCCATGACTTGGCTTACTCAATGTCACTGTACAAATCACTGTCGATATCCTCAGGAACATCCTTATATTCGTTTTCAGATTCTGAGCTGGAAGAGTCCGACTCAGATTCTGATATGTCCTTTCCTTCTTCACTACCTTCCTCGGCAGCTGCTTTTCTTGCTGCCCTTCTTTCAAGTTTCCTTTGTCTCTTCGCTTCCTTATGTGCTTTCTTCTTCGCAATGTTCTCTTCTTGCTCCTTTCTTCTTTGCTCCTTTATTCTCATCTTCTCCTTATGCCTCTTTTCAAGTGCTCTGATCTCAGAATCAGTCTTCTGTACAAACTCATGATGTAGAACTTTACCTGAACATATTCCTTCTTCTAGTTTGACTAGTTTCAAAGTCAATCTTGGACCAATTTCTGTTAACCTCACAGCCTTCTTTCTTGGTGTACTAACTGGAGCTTGTTCTTGTTCGTTTTCGTCATCTTCTTCAAGAGGTATGTTTGAGCTCTCAAAGTCCTTCATGTCTTCATCACCATCGACATCTTTTGCTTCCTCAACTGTGTCATCCTCTTTATGCTTGACTGAACGCTTGACCTTTACAGATTCTGTGTCCATAACTTTCACAATAGAGTCTTCTTCAATCTCAGATTCAGATGTATATGCACCTATGTCATGGTCAAGAATCAAAGAGGAAATGTCCTCCTTCTTGTGTAAGTTCGGTACGGCCTTACTTAAATTGTTTTTAGCCTTGTACAGTTTCTTTAAATTTCTTGAAATATCTACCTCTCTAATATCGATGAAGTAATGACGCATGGAAATTTCACCAGTTTCTTTATCTTTGTTAATCATAAATACTCTTTTGATCGAGTTTATATGAATTCTAGAAGGGTTTAGTGGTGGGAAAATGTTTTGGAACATTGACACCACAATCTTATCCACATTAGCTCTCTCAACTTCTTTCTCATCATTCTCATCCTTGGGCTTGGTGGTAAATCCATTCAGAACTAATAATGGTGGGTTCATAACATCTTCCTTTGTGAGAGATTTTGGTCTTCTTAGATACTTCTTGATGTCTCTGCCGAGAGAATAGTCCATAACCTGGAAAGTGATAGTTGGACCCTTTGGTGTTCTAGCTATCTTCAATGATACATTACCAGTCTTCTCCGATTGCGTAAACATGAATAGATGGGATACACCCAATGGGCCACACATGACAACAAAATCCTTCAGCTTGTTAGACTTCCTCTCTTTCAATCTAATAGCAGTATGTGGTTGCATGATCTGACGGAAATCCTTCACCAACTGGTTCAAGGAATGGTTACCCAAAGAGGTCTGACCAACCCTGATCACCATTGACTTTGGAATACCTCTCTCCTCATCGGGCACAACTTGAACATGCGTTCTCTTCTTTTGTCTTCTCTTAGCCATATTAAACTGCTCTCACTGTTCTTAGGAACAAGATGTAAATACCTGAGATCCTATGCACACAACAACTTATATATATTGTCCAATTGCTATACTTCTTTGCCGGCTCATCGACTGTATTTTGCGATGAGCTCTGAATAAAAAAATTTTCAAAATTTTTGCAGTACTGAAATGGCTGATTCTTGTACGGTGCTTTCTTCAGATGAAAAAAATGAAAAAATAATCGATGGCCATAACATGCGATGAGCTTGATCAATATTAGTCCAATATTTTGGAATAGCCAACTTAACTATAACGTACTAGGGACACCTTAATAACACATTTGTAGGACTATTGTACTCACAATATAAGTAAAGAGAAAATGGCAGGCAAAGTTGGTAAAGTATCAAAGAAGAGCGATGATGTTAGTTCACTAGCTGCTAAAATTAGGGCTAGAGCCCTTGAGAATCAAAAGAAGATGCAAGCGGCTTCCAGAAAGGACTCTGAAAGCGATTCCAGCGATGAGGAAGTTGAGAGACCCGCCAAGAAACAAGCTAAGGATGAAAAAGTAGAAGAACCAGAGGAAGAGGTCACATTTGAATCATTTGCTCAATTGAACTTAGTACCTGAGTTGATTCAAGCATGCCAAAATTTGAATTTCACTAAGCCAACACCTATTCAGGCCAGAGCCATTCCACCGGCTTTGGCTGGTAGTGATGTTATTGGTTTGGCACAAACAGGTTCGGGTAAAACCGCAGCATTTGCTATTCCGATCTTAAACAAGTTATGGGAAGACCAGCAGCCATACTATGCATGTGTACTAGCACCTACAAGAGAACTGGCTCAACAGATCAAGGAAACTTTTGACTCATTAGGTTCTCTGATGGGTGTCAGAACCACATGTATTGTTGGTGGTATGAATATGATGGATCAAGCAAGAGATTTGATGCGTAAACCTCATATAATTATCGCTACACCTGGTAGATTAATGGATCATTTAGAGAACACTAAGGGATTCTCGCTGAAAAATTTGAAATTCTTAGTCATGGATGAAGCCGATAGATTGTTAGACATGGAATTTGGTCCAGTATTAGATAGAATTTTGAAGATCATACCTACAAAAGGTAGAACCACTTACCTATTCTCTGCGACAATGACTTCAAAGATTGATAAACTACAAAGGGCAAGTTTAACAAACCCAGTGAAATGTGCAGTCTCAAATAAATACCAAACTGTGGATACTTTGGTGCAAACGCTTATGGTTGTGCCTGGTGGCCTAAAGAACACTTTCTTGATATATCTATTAAACGAATTTATTGGTAAAACAGTTATTATTTTTACCAGAACAAAAGCCAATGCGGAAAGATTATCTGGGCTATGTAATCTACTAGAATTCAGTGCCACTGCCCTTCATGGTGACTTGAATCAAAATCAAAGAACTGGTGCCTTGGATTTGTTCAAGGCAGGCAAAAGATCAATATTAGTTGCTACGGATGTTGCTGCAAGAGGTTTAGATATTCCATCTGTCGATATTGTCATCAATTATGATATTCCAGTTGACTCTAAATCCTATATTCATAGAGTAGGTAGAACAGCAAGAGCTGGTAGATCTGGTAAATCCATTTCCTTAGTTTCACAATATGATTTAGAACTGATTCTGAGAATAGAAGAAGTGTTGGGAAAGAAGCTACCGAAGGAGAGTGTTGATAAAAACATTATTTTGACACTGAGGGATTCTGTAGATAAAGCTAATGGTGAAGTTGTTATGGAGATGAATAGAAGAAATAAGGAAAAGCAAGCTAGAGGGAAAGGTAGAAGAGGTAGAATGATGGCCAAAGAAAACATGGATAGAGAAGAAAAATAAAAAATTCGTTGAAGTATCTAATTATATAAAGTATTTCATTAACTTGCATGGTCGTTATTAAGTTATTTTTCTTTGTATGCAAATGCTGTATATTTCTTTTTAAAATATTAACAATATGAGTAGAAAATTGAAATCTAGTCAAGATTTCTGCTAGGAAAATGGATGTAACTCACAAACATGATTCATATTTACTAATTGCAAGTTCAATTGAATTCATGGTAGTTTTCAAGTAAGCTTCACAGAGGCTAGCTAGTTTTTCACCATCACCATCCTTAACGTCTTTCAAAAGCTCTTTCAACTTAGCGACACATTCCTTCAAGTGATTGTAAAGTTTACGAACACTATTGGCCTGTTTTTGATCACCACTTTGAAAATGAATATAAAAATGCTTTAAAAATTCACAACATGTTCCATGTAACATCCTACAACTTTCTAAAAGATCTGGGGGCATTTCTGAGGGTACATCAGTTTCGTTTATTTTATTTGTTGTGAACGTGGTCATATACGATGAATCCATATTATTGTGTTTTGCTTGTTTGGCATTAATTCGAACAGTTTTAATAACTTGTTGATTGATTGCATCTATAATAGTACCTTCTTTATCATCCTTACCAGATACAACATCAGTAAGATCAAGTTCTCGTTGTAAACCGATGTTAACCTCTTCAATCTGATTACGTACTATTGGATCAGTTATTTTTATATGCTCTGTAGTCCTGCCCTCTCCTTCATTACCATTAGATCTCTCTTTCGTTCCAATTTTCAAGTGAACTATTGAGTACTCAGCTTTGTATTCGTCGTTAAGATCATTAAGTTCTAACTCTTGTTCATTACCTTCTTGTTCCAACTCGGCACTGTTTGTGAGATTTGACCTAGAATACTCATTTTCTAAAGCAGTTGTCATCTTCTCACTTAATCTATTCATACTTCTTAAGATGTCCAAAGTACCGTCATTATTACCATTCATATCCATACCAGGCTGCATAGTAAAATCAGGTTTGTTACCTCTCTTTACTGGATCATCTTGGGTATTCCCTCCTAAGTCAATAAACTTTGATACAGGATGGAACAGGCGTTCATCATCCTTTCTATCAAATTCGATATCAAGACTCAGATACCTATCTATGATAACGTCACCTCTGTCATTAGCCATAATTTTTTCACCTCTCAGCTTTCTGAACAATTTAGATGAGAAGAACCTAGCCCAAAATTCGGATTCTTTGAAATTTTTAGGAACATTGTCAAGATAAGCTTTTTTGACAATAGGATAATTCTGAAATATACTTATAATCTTATCTCTGGAAAGATTCACATTAACTTGATTTTCTGACGATGCAACAGGTTTGATAACCGAGAGGACATTATAAGGTCCGATTTTCTGTGAAGTAGATAATGCAAAGGCACGCAACATCGGTATTCTTGTGCTCCAAAATTCTTCTGGTGGAAGATTAGAGTTTATTACAGTTTCTTGGAATGTTTTCATTAGTTGTTTATTGGATGTGAGTAATGATTGTTGTAATTTCAAGTTTTTCATTAAGTTGTCATAAGACAAGGAATCGTCCAATTTAGAAGTATTGATCAATTCTTGTTGTTGTGATTGTTGTGACTCTTTTGAGACAGCATTGCTGTCCCCACTAACAGCTTGCTTCTGTTCATGTATTTCGGTGTCCTTATAACGAGAAATTATCGCTTGTAGTGTAATCTTTATGTTGTCCATCACACTACGATTATTGAAAGAAAACATATGGGCGGCAGGCTTTGGTGACACCATCTCACCATCATTGTTCTTTACTTTCTTGGACTCATCAACTTTCTCGATCAGCCTCAACATAAGTTTCTCCGAAGTTGCAGGCGTTGCTTGCAATTTATCTACAACATCTAGAACAATCATATGCGTCTTATCACCATCTGTTGACCTCCATAACAGTTCTGCTGGTGATACATCTTCGTTGATGGTCAGTATACCATTGACCTTCTTATAACTGGCAGCACCGCTATGAGACATATCAGGAGTATCCTTTGATCTCTAGACCTTAGCTTGCAATGTGGTATCCCAATCAGCACCAGCCACAATTTCCTAATATATACAGATTTTATGTAATATTTGTAAGGTATACCTCCGATTGAACCAATTATTGCTTATAATTGATGGGGGAACTCCATTGCTCTTCGCAGTTAACTTTTGTCAGTTTTCCAGGATTTGAAAGTAGCAGGGTAAATATGCGTAGCACTCTCTCCATAATATTTACCCGGCTTTATATTAGTTGCTTCTCTTTAGTGAGGGAGGGCTCTAATATGAATGCGCTATTTCTTTACTTTAATTATAATTTAATTGTTCCTATAAGTCCATTAGAATCAATACAGGAAGACCTTATATATCACAATTCATAGCAGCAGCGATTGCTAAAATATCGCAAGGGTACCAGATTCTATATTTCACGACGCTTACTGTAATTGTTATTGATAAATATAAGAGAGCATTATTTCGGTGACTATAGTAGTGTTAAAGAAATAAAATTATGAACTACCACTATCGGGTTCATTAAACAAGTGTATATACAAGTTACTTATTTTTCAGTACTTAGCTAGTATATTAAAAAAATTCTCTTCATCAAAATATAATTATTGAAAGGTGGGGATAACTAGTAATGATGAAATATCGGTACGTTAGCTGTGTGCGAATAGCCAGATGATTTCTACATTGGCAAGCAGTGTAGTGTATGATTGTACAAGGTGAAAGGAAAAATAGTGGTTGGTTCAAGTGTAGGAAATGATGAAAGTAAGAAATGAGGGATTGTACGAAGACGAAGTCGTGGTCCGGAGCCAAATTTCACAGAAAAAGTTTGCTAATCAACAGCTGGATGAGAATTTAGGAAGAAAAAAAATAATAAAATAAAAATAATATTATAATAATAAAAGGTAGAATAAATATATAATTTAGTTGACCAAAGTTTTAATTAAAATAGCAAGAAATTGAGTGGAGGCTGAATAGTATTTGGGATTCTGGTTATCATTTTTTTACCAGCTGTTAAAATCTGAGTAAAGCAATCTTTAGTCAAAAACAATAAAGCACAATAAAAGAACTGATCAAAGTCAATTATTATTGAGAGAATTGATTTTACCAGCCAGTCATTTTTTAAGTCAGGAATCTTTCGTCAACATATTATTTTTTTTTATTAAATTAACTTACCTTATTTTCCATTCGAATTTATCAAAACAATCGGATATTTTAATTTGAAGTTTGTATTATAGCCCTGAGCAAACTCAGTATCAGTATTGCAGAGAACAAAAATCAAATATACTTTAGCCAAAATAGACCGGTGTAGGTGATAAGGTGCATTTTATTTACGCGTTATAAACAGCAATCACAGAATAGTCAAAAGGCATATTCGAAGCAGGCAATACTTGTATTACACCCTTGATAATCGAATTACCTCGGTTATATCGAGATATTGAAAAAAAAAAAAGAGCTTAGAAACAATTATATAAACCAGCTATGACGACTGATTACAATTCTCTTCGCCAGGAGATTGATTCTGTCAGTGAGAAGGTAGCTGAATTGGAGTCAAAGGTCAAAAAGAATGATGTTGACACAACAACTTCAATAGAAGATATGCTGGTTGCGATTAAAACAATAGCGTATAACCAAACTGTGTTAGAAAGCAAATTTGAAGATATATTAAAAAATCAAATGAACACAGATGTATTAGTAAACACTATTAGCTCTAGACTTGATAGAATAGCGAAAATTATACCGACGGCCGGCAATAACGGTACTAGATCATCAACAAGTTCGACTAGTACGTACACAAATTCAAATAGCTCTGGGGTGCAAACACGAGCTTCCAGCTCTAGGCGAGTCTCTACATCTAACTCAGCTACAGTAACAAATAACCAAGCACCCGCAGTACCCGTGAAAAGAGGCCCAGGTAGACCCAGAAAGGACGGAACCTATGGCGGTGTTAGTAAAACTGCATCTTCTGCAAACTCTTCTGCTTCTAACTCAAATACCAGTAATCTCACAGCTTTGAAGAAGACACCAAATGAGGCCGAATTGCCTTTAGGAGGCAGGACAAGACTTCCTAATAATGTACCTCAGGTGTCTAAATCCAAGAGATATTTTGTAAATCCAACAGATTCTCCCCCACAGAAAACTACAGCTACAACACATAATAGACCTGGGAGACCACCTACCAAGACTGAGGCCAAAACAGTGGCACCTGGCGAGAATCCGCCAGTGAAACGTAAAAGAGGTAGACCACCAAAAAAGAGACCAGCTGTCGCTATTGCTGCTGCTGCAAGAAAAGAATCAAAATCAGAACTTGGCAGTCAAATCAAAACAGAGAATAAGGAAACCAATGGAAGAAGCATATCAGACAAATCATTATCTAGTAGTGCAAATGAATCTGCGGACAGTATTATCACAAGGTTCAGAAGGAAAAGAAGATATGAACAGGATGATGACAACGAAGAAGAAAAATCGAGCAAAATAAAAAGGGAAGACGAAGATGTAGACGAAGAAGAAGATGAGGTTGATGTCGAAGTCGAAGATGAGGATGTCAGTGTTATTGAAAACGATGATAATAGCACTGAGGAAAATGAAGATGGCGACAGTCAGATAACGGACAATTTATATAGTAAAGAAGACCTTGATAAGAGAATAAAAGCATTCAAGTTTGGAAAGAAAGGTCCATTTTGGATGGGTTCCAGAATGACGCGTTTGGAACGGATTGAATTTCTGAAAAACAGTACACGGTGGAACTCCCACACTGAAGGTACGAGGAAAGCGCTAGCGATGGCATTAGAGTTAGAATCGAATGCCGACGACGATAATATTTCTCTAAGCGAAAAGATGTTAGAGCTGGTTGACAAGTATGAAAATGAGAACGATGATGATTATCACAGGAATATTAACCGCGATGTAAACGTTGACTCTGATGATACTACTAGCTATGAGAATACATCTGATAGGCTGGTTAGAGCTGCACAACAAGTTACTGATAATCTAGCAGCCAGATTTTCTAAAACGAACGCATCTAATACAGAAATCAAAGAGGTAAAAAAGGATCTGCCCCGAGATGACAACTCCAATAAAGGAATCGCTATGAATCCTGTACATGAAGATGCATCCAATAATACACCAACGCATGGCTTGCCTAGTCACTCAAATGATGAAGGACCAAAGGTGCCTATAATATCAAAGGACCTATCGCAAGGACCAAATAATATGGCACAGTTAACAGATCAGAATAACCAGCCCGCTGGTGTAGATACTATAAATGAGAAAAAGGACAAATCCGATGCGGATGCTAATAACGTCATATCAAATCATTTAGCAACAAGTACATAGAACAACTCGTATATATAAGAGTCTCAATACTTAAATTGCAATAGTTGAAAGTAAATCCCTATATTGTGCGGACATTGATGTAAGACTTTATTTACTTGATTAGGAAAAGTAAGTAGATCAAACCCTCTTTACACACCTAGTTTGGAGTGGTATTAGAGATACAGTTTGTATACCCCCCCCTCTCTTAGAAAGCCACTATCCATTGATTATGTATAGCATACAAACTACCTTCGGCTTTTATGATCAAATTAAAAGATCCTTGCACCTGAAAGTGAGGTGATTGGTAAGAAATAAATCGGACCCGCTGTATATACGCAACGTCGCTAAACTTTCTCGGAGCCATAAATATGCGAGTTAAATTTCTTTTCTAAACTGCACTACCATATCGTTATAACGGTTGCTTCATCCCCACTTCACATACAAACAGACGGGGGTACATTCGTTGTGTTTGAAGATCTTGTAATTTACTCAATTGGGTAATAAGAGCCAGTTAATGACCCTTTCTCCACCCATTGAGAGATTCCATTACTATTCTACATTCGGTAATTCGAAACTTCGGCAACCAACGCGAAAAAGTTAAGTGATTTACATAATCGTCTTTTTTATTCTTCCACTCTGCAGTAGTTTCTTAGTGCATGTAGGAAAAGGACCATTCCCAGGCAGTATTCTCCCGCAGATCCATCCGCAGAATCTTCTGTATCCTACGGGCAAACACTCCCCAGCCGGGTAGCAAAGCATTTGCCCACAATTTTCGCGATTTGCAGCTTTTTCCTTCGCATCCGTTACTGCGTAGCTGCGCGAACGTTTCTTACTTGATCTCTGTCAAATTCCTGCAGAAAGGTTACTGTGAAAGCCAGATCAAAAGAGCCATTTTATTACCTATTCTGGTAAAATACATGCTAATTGAAAGATTGTACACCAAAAGACACACATAAAATTTCATGATCCCAGCTTACTACGCACACACAGAGAGTATTAGCTTTGGTCTTACGTGCTGCACCAATGGCTTTCGCCGTGTTTATCTCTGGATCAGAATTGTGAAAACTAAGTAGTAGTTTGAAACTATTATTGCAAGATGCGAAAAGGAGAGAGCAATGGAGATATAGGCTTGGTGCCTGCTGCAACCGACGCCATAAATGTCTTCGCTAATGTCCCAATTGTCCTTTGATCCAAACTTTAAAAATACTCTCGTAAGGGTCCTCTATAAATCTCTTTTAACTGCAAGTTTGCTATATGCATTTGCTCTTATTTTTTTTATTGAAAACTTATATATATATGAACATGGAACAGTTCATTTGCTGTCTCTGTTACTAGGCGATTTCATCTCAAATTTCCAATTGAACACTTGATATACATTTTTTTTTAAATTTCATATCATTTCCAATTGTCTCTGTTTTAATTCTAAGCTTCACAATATTGTGAATTACTACAACGGCAATCTATAGACAGCAATAACTAATCAAGCTGAAATACCCGAACATGGCGTCCATTCAGGGAAACCAAATGTTGCCTCAGATCAAATCAATCTGGATTGATGAGGATCAAGAAGCTGAAAAGTTGTACGGTATGGCTGGTCAAACCTTGTTGCTCGACGAGTCTGACATGGAAAGCGACAATGAGGAGTTTGATGTTACTGTGCTAAACAGTGACAAACCTGTATTGAATCACAAAAAAAAAATTATGCTGCCACCTTTGGTGCCAAGATCGCCAACATACCACCGTTATAACAAAATAGCTAGCCCAGATGCCGGTAAGAAAGATAAGAAATTCTTCAGAAGCCTGTTCAAGTCTAATGGCTCTAAAAATAAAGGGTCTAATGGTGATAAAGCGATGAAGATATCGACGCCTTTTGATTTCCATCACATTTCCCACGCTTCTTTCAACAGAAATCAAAGTACTGATCTTCCAAACTTGGAAGATATTGAAAACTACTACGGAAGTGAGCAACTTAGCCAGTTAGCTGCTTCAAGAGCTACTGGCTTGAACAAAGCCTTTGTGACAAAATCAACTGCTACTAAAGCTCCAAGCAATTTCAGCTCTTTGACTAAGAGTCAAGGGTATGGGAACTTAGCACTAAAGAAAGACAGAGTCGTGTCTAGTAGTTCCATATCATTAGCCCGTTCGGGTTCAGTAGCGTCATCAAATCTGTCAAATAACAATAGCTTGATGAAAAATGGTAGAGTTGTTTCAAGCTCCACAATTGCCACTTCATTATTTGACTATGAAGACCATCTATCTCCTAATCATTCGGTAGGTATGAAACCAACATTTGCTAGTCACACAACTCCAAATTTCGAAAATAAGGAGAACAGAGATTCTGGAAATAGTGAGCTATCGATCAATTTCTTGAAGAGTTATAGCTTTCCAACATTGTTAGAAGAAGAGGAAGAAGATGCAGCGTTCGAAGTGAACAAGGCATCTGAAGACAAATTGGTTGGAAATGTTCTTGAATCTCTAATGGATTCCTGTGACAGTCTAGAATCAAAAAATGATTCTCAAACTGTTCATCACGACATTGATGAACTTGAATCTGGAATTAAAAGACTTTCCTTTGAGAACACACCAAAAAAGATATTAACTAGAAGAAACTCTGATACACAAGTCTTCAAGAATTTTGGCGAATCTCCGCTGATCCATCACTCTCCTAAAAATATGAAATCTGCTGATGATCTCCTCACTATGTTGGATAATCAAATAAACCAAGCCTATTCTGAAGATTACTTCTGAGGCTCTCACTAGACAAGTTCATTTTTTAATGATATATTTCAAACTCCGCATCTTATTCGCATTACATTCGTTCACGATCTTATGGTACATTTTACTTTGACATTACTATAGAACTTATTGTCAAATACAAAACATCCTCTTTGATATTTTGTTCACACTCATTTATTGGTTAAATCTACACAAACATAGTTGTATTATAGTTTTATTTTCTTCATATATTATATTCCACCCAAAGTCATTCGTTAGTATTTTTTTTATTAATAGCCAAAAAATTTTATATTTGCCTAGATTTATTCAAAAATATAAATATATTACCTGATTTGTGTGATATTTGCATTAAAGTTTTAAATAATATTGAATGAGATGCATTGCTATTTTGAGCGATCATCGGCCTAATAAACATCTGATTTGGAAAAAATTAAAGCTCAGTCAGAGTTTTAAAAAGTAAATACTCATCGCCCGGCAATAATACATTTTGCAAATAAGGAGGAAGATTAAGGTAATCATTATTCTGTACCTTAGTTCTCCTACAATTATTTTGTGATACTATTAAGCCCAAAATATAGGAACAAATTTTATAATAAGAATTCACAATGGATACAGATGTTCTAAGAAGAAATAACGGTGCGGACTACAATCACTCAATTGATCCTGAGTATCAGAGACTACGTGCAGCTGCCGATGACGCCATAAAGAGCAGGCAGAAACTGTCAGCGGAATCTCAAAAAGCATACAAGAGTGGGGACAAGGCTAAGGCCCATCAGTTGAGTGAAGAAGCCAAAAAGAAAGCTGCATTAGCCGATACATTGAATCTACAAGCAGCAGAGTATGTGTTTGTGCAAAATAACGCTGATTCCTCTAGTAATGAGATTGATTTGCATGGGCTTTATGTTAAGGAAGCCATGTGGATATTGAAGAAGAGAATGGCATTTGCTGCTGATAAGGGAGAACTGGAATTACGAATTATCACTGGTAAAGGTAATCATTCTCAAAACCATATATCTAAGATTAAGGAAGAAACAATAGAGTTATGCCAGAGCTTGGGCCTAAACTACCATGTAAACTCAAAGAATACAGGTGTGGTCATAGTTGAAGTTGATAAAAATAAAATTCCAACAGACTGGGTTAATCCTGAGAGCACGGTATCTGAGCCCAAACCTTCTGCAAAGATTAATTCTCATACACAATACCAACAGTCCCAGAATGCTGGTTATCAACCTCAACAAGGTCCTACGTACCAACAGGGTCCGTCCTACCAGCAACAACCTCAACAACAGTCACAAACTTCTGCTGGTGGTATCGCTGCATTGGTTGCTGGATTATTATGTTTGTGTCTTAACAATGATCGGAAATGATCTATTGAATTGCGAAGCTCTATTATCTCAAATTGACCATTAAATAAACAACTGAAAGTGTGGAGAAGGAATTGATTATGCTGATTAATTTTGCATACTAGAGGATGTGTTATCAAAAAGAAAATCACAAATTCTTGTTGTATATAAACCCAAAACATCAGCGTTCTTAGTGAATAAATTCCATCTAAATGAAGCGAACAAACTAAGGAGTTGATGTTAAATCATTGACCAAATTGTAATACTAAAATGTGATAGGCAGTGATTTTTTCAGCACTCAATTTTATTATATTATAGATGTATCTTGAAAGTTAATCACTCAAACTAGTCATAGCTATGATATGTAGGTGATCTTTATTGTATTTGAAATTAATTGTTCAATACGTAAATGGTTTTATATTATTGAAATATTCATTTATTTCATAATCTAAACGAGTCTGCAAAATGCTAAAATGTCATAAATCTGCCTTAAAAAAATAAGAATAAAAGCATATACTATGGAGCAATTTTTGGTCCAATATTAACTGGCTTTTGTGATACGAGCAAACTGTTGAGATCTAATGGTTCTCATTCAAAGTTGTATAGTTTGTTATATTGAATCATCGAAACATCAACAGCCACGGTTCTTTAACTATGAAACTGATACTTAGAAAATTGAAAGAATAAGGTCAATAAGAATACAACTAGTAGCAAGGCCATCATATTTGAGATTTGTCATACCTCAAGCTACTGTAAATATAATAGGCTATATTACTCGACTGTGGTCATTGACTTTTTATTAGCCACAAGCTAGTTCTTAAGCGGAGGTAATTGTGAACTCGCGATATTTGAATTTGATTAATTGCAGTTGTACAGATGACGGATAGATTGACGCAATTGCAAAGATGTTTAGATCAAGTGATGGAGCAGTTTTGTGCTACTCTTAATTTTATTGATAAGAGGCATGATTTTGAACCTTTCAATGATAAGGAGCCGAAGATGACAGACAAGCACGCTAGTGTAGCAACACCCGAAGAATTCAGCAATGGTATAGATGAACTTTCAACGGACATAATCGTGAAGATAAGACAAATAACGACCCTCATTGACTCGTTACCTGGTGTTGGTGTTTCTGCCGAAGAGCAACTACATAAGATAGATAGTCTGCAGAAAAAACTGGTGGATATAGAAGATGAAAAGATACATGCAATTAAAAAGAAAGACGATCTGCTCAAGCAAGTTGATGACTTGATCACAGTATTTGTAGGAGGAATAGCTGACTCAAGAAGAGGAACTAGTTTAGCTCCAGAAAATGTACAGGAAGATAACGACATCAAACAGGAAGCAGAAGTACCGACCAGCTCTGAAGCTATCGAACAAAAAATTGCAAATGAGAAAATTGAATCAAAAATTGAAGGAGAATACAATGATAATATAAATGAAGACTCCGATAGCAAGAGTGCAGATTCAGAGCTATTTATGGACAAAGATGATGCTGATAATATTAGTGAATCCATTTCGCCAGGTAAAATATGATGCAGATTTAAAAGTTATTTCATATACTATGTGGGAAATATATCTTTACTTGTATTATAGTTTTAGGTAATGGTTATAGATTAAATTCAGATAGCCAAAGCGATATAGATAGGCAACAGGCTGAACCACATTTTGTTAGATTTCGTTAAAGTATCGAAGATGGTAATGACAAATAACAAGTTGAACAGCAGACTAGGCAAATACAAGACGATATCCAAGTTTTGATGAGGAGTTCTAGTAAAAATGTAGTAATGAGTAATCCAACCCAAAAAGCACTCTAAAAGGAAATCATCACTCATCATTCTCTGTAGCATCCATTCATCACTGATTTTACCAAGTAAGCGTTTGTGGACCATTAAAGATGGCGTGTCAAAAGAAAGTGGATTCCAAGATATTAACAGGTTAGTTATCTCGAATAGCACGTATAGGACTAGAACTATAATGGAGACGATATAAACTGAACTTGGCTTCTTTGTAATTAATGAAACCGGTCTCCAAGTGGCCCATTTCTCTGGTGGCACTCTATTTTGAAATTTCTGCAAGTTATATTGCATGTCGATTTCGTCATCTTCTTCTCTCCGACCTTTTAGGAATTGGCTGTTTCTTATGTAGTAATTAAATTTATAGTTTGTCTTGAGCATGGAGGGTATTAATTTGAATACTTCTTTGAGCTTGTCATGTATTGTTAAAGGGGCTCTAGATGCGGTGTCATTGGTTTGATCAACTACAGACTCAAACATAAAATAAGTTAATTTCTTCGTTGGCGTTGTGTTGCATGTCAGCTCCTGTCTATGAAATTCGGGCTTAAAACTACTCATCGAATCCCAATCATCTGGCAAATCGGTATCATGCGATAAAAGCATACACCCATGACCATCATTTCTTAATGTAAATACTGAGTTGGTATTTATCAGAGCATTGATATTTTCAGATGGAGGAAGTCCCATTTTATTGAAAGGTATTGCCTTACCAATGACATACTTCTGATCGATTAACCAGGTTTCATCCGCATCACCTGAAAAATTGGCACTACCTGTCAAAGATACCTCGCTATTATATTCTTGATCAGACATCGGTGGCCTAGAAGATGATGCCCTAAGCAATTTACCGGTGACAACATTCCTCAGTCGTATTCTACTTCCACTTCTGACCTCTTTATTGTTTTGAGCTTCTGTGCTCGGTTCAATTATCCAGTTATTTAGTTCGGAATCTTCAAATTGTGACAAAAATGCTATCTGTTCAAAGGAACCCGACATATAATTAACATTCGGTAACGTACTCAAATACCCACCTAAAGATTCCACATGTCTAATGCGAACTGTACTCTTTTTGAAAATAATTTCATCTGAATTATAATTATCAAAAGTAGGGACTAGTTTTTTGTATTCTATAGGCATGAAACTTCTGACATGGTAATTGCTATTGTCATATAGGTATATCATGGAATAATCTTGTAGCAAGTAAGAACAAGTTAGAACCCCAAAAGGTATGAAGGTCATGCTAATTAGTAATAGCTTGAAAAGTCCAAAAAAGTTCTTTAGATATTTGAAATTCTTCACATCTGGTAAAATATTCTGCCATAAATGGTATACCACTATTAAAACAAAGAATAGCCAAGACATGGTAGAACCAAGATATTTAGTTCCCACTAAAATGATTGCTGGGATAGAAACAAACAACATCCTGGAACAAGTTATCTTATTTTGGAC
The DNA here is from genome assembly GCF_010111755.1 of Nakaseomyces glabratus. Taxonomy (NCBI): domain Eukaryota; kingdom Fungi; phylum Ascomycota; class Saccharomycetes; order Saccharomycetales; family Saccharomycetaceae; genus Nakaseomyces; species Nakaseomyces glabratus. The sequence goes on from NC_088960.1 coordinate 1,122,396, forward strand.
ATTATACTTATAAGATTCCCACAAGAAGAACAATGTCATAATAGATGCCAGTTGTATGTTGTCGGTAAGGTTTGATATGGCAGACTCCTGCACAATATCTAACGACATGTAGATTGAGAGCACTGAGACAGAGATTAATTTGTTGATATTCAATTTTCTAGTGATAAAGTATAACATAGTTAATGTCCAACAAGAACAAAGGAAAGACAATACCCTCAATTGAAAAAGCAGCCTATTCTTGCACAAAACTAGCGTCAGCAGTTGTATAATAAACGGATGAATATTTGGAATAAATGCTCTCTTATCCATTTGATCTATTAGAGATTCGGCTAGTAAGCCTTCAGATATTTCGTTTAGAAACGAATCGCTGTTCAGATATTCTTCGATTAAAGGCTGACACATTGCCGCAAATTGTGCTGGGATGACTAAAGCCCCAATAATTTTGTCAGTGTAACATATCTTTGTATTAATAATACCATGCTGTTTATATGCATCAATTGGGACAAACGGTATACCTTGAGGCCCTTTGATCAACACACTCGATGCAGTTTCACCGGGCTGGGCATCTTGTCTTTTTGCTTCAGGCATTACTGATAGCAAGTATAAGTAAAATAAAAATTCAAAAGCCAGTAGTTCGTCAAATAAATATAGGAATTGATGCAATGGAAAGTTGAGATATCCAAACTTTTCGTTTAAATAATTGTAAAGCAGAATAGATTGCTTCTCTGCAATTGTTGCAACCTTAAACCAAAATGATAAGTCTGAATCACCGATGATTAATTGCCCACACTGCAGCTGCTATTTAAATTGCACTGTCACGGGTAAGAATTAATTTAACCTACTGATTTATTTAAGGTAGGATGTTCAATTATCTGTTCACAGTCAACAGACTATTGCTATACCGCATTTGCTGGTGTACACTATTGAAGCATGTAGTATATCAGCTTGTACGTAATATTTCGCGTGTCAATTTACGTATATGTGAAGACAGTCTTGTGGGTGTTCTTACCTCTGTTATATGCCAATATATCATCCGTCGAGGCAGTTAGTTAAAACACTCCATTAAAGCAATGTTTTTATATGTTTTCAGTTTTATATTAATTAATAGAAAATGCTAGTATACTCTTACCTGGATAATGTATATGTACGGTCTATTTATTCGAGTCTTTTGATCTTGTTGAAAGAGCTCTAATGCCCTTCACCACAGTTGGGCAGTAATGCTTTTGCAATACCGCATTTTCCCATAGCATGGCCGCTGTTGGGTTACTTTGGGCAATTGCGTCTGTAAATAAATCAAACTTACCATTTAGCACCCTGTCTTCTGTGGAGTATAAACTGGCTATTTCTGGGAACCTTGTCATCAGTTTTTCGATGAATTTTAGTAGTGCAATGGAAGATTTCTCTGGAGTTTGCAATATACAGCCGTATATTCTTTTTGTAAATGCACATGCTCTTTCTCTTGTTCCAGATTTCGATCTGAAAAAAATGTGATTCAAAGCTTTCAGTAATAATTCCGCTTTGGTGGACACGTTGACTGATGGCTTAATTATCTCATTCTCTAGAGGGTCGGCCAGTCTCAATGATTTGTAGGAGTATTCAATGTCAGCATCCAGTGCTATATAAGGTAAAACATAATATAGCGCATCCACAAAGGATGATAAGTCAACCGAAAACTTCATAGTGTTGTGATTAGATACCAGTGAGAAAGCACTGACTATACATAAGAGAATCTTTCTCACTTCTTCAGATGATAATGAATCGAATTTAGACGTTAAAATGATTTCTTTCATAACGGCTAGGAAATCACCCAGTAGATCAAAATTGACCTGACTACCAAATTTAGTTAAACCTTCTAATGATGCACCAATCAGTTTTGGGTTATCTGACTTCAAGAAATTCAGATATAACGATAGCATCAGTTGCAAAATCTCACCTTGATTTCTTTCTCTCTCTTCTGCAGAGACAGTTTGTTCAGCTTTTTCCATTTCTTGCTCGATTTGTTTCATCTCCTTTCTCGCTTTCCTTTGTTTCTTGGAAAGATGTACTCTATCTTTCTTCTTCATTTTTATTCTAACTGGTTCATTCTCTGATTTGGTATTAGGGTCATAATCATGTAGGACATCTAACGACAAAAACATATTGATAACTGACTCCTCAACATTATAATTTCTGGTTTTTATAACTTTGGATAGCAGTCTCATAAATTCAGCAGAAACATTACCTTCTGTGTCGTCATTAAACAAGCCTTCGATTGTCTTAATTATATTTAAGGATTCTGGATCAGCTTGCAAATTTGGTTTACAAATTCTTCTAACCAAAATAGTGAACAGTTCTGTTCTATAATTGAAATGAGAACCAGTAGTGGCTAATTCATTTGCTGCTCTTACAGCCTGTCTTCCAATGTTAACCTTAATAGGATCAGCATTATTAGGAACTTTAGCCAATTCTTTCAAGGTGTCCAAATATAGTTTATAGTTGTGCACTAAACCTTGTTCAAAGGTTCTAAGTCTTGCTACTTCTTTTGAAACTTTTTCTTTTTTTTCTAGATCGGTTAATGGTCTGATCCTATAACCTGGAATGACACTCTTGAACACCGGAACAAGCGCCAGCATTGAAAATATACATGTATTTGGATTTTTTGATGTAGTCATTTTGACTAATCTTGTCAATGCTGCTGGATATTCCTCTGGTTCATTCATTAGTTTGTCTACAAGGTCGGCAATTTCTTCTTGCAATTGAATAATCTTTTCTTCTGTATCAGGTTCATCTTCTTTTTCCACCTCCGATTGGGAATCCTTATCTTTTTCTGCGTTTTTGTTGTTTTCTTCTTCACTATCTTCATCCTCAGATTCATTTGTTTGAGTTACTTTTTTTCTATTCTTAGCAATTAATTGTCTTTCTACTTTACCATTGATTTTGATAGGTAGACCTTCAACCATTTCTTCGCCATCATTTCTTAGTTTTCTTGGCTGTAGTTCATACGACTGTTCCTCATCATCCCATGATTGTTTGGCCTTCTTGTTTCTTCTACCCTCATCAGCTTGGTATTCTTCCTCTACATTATCCAGATTATTGAAACTACCGGGTTGGAGTAAGGAGTCTTGTTCGAGCTGTCTCTTCTTGTTTCTCTCTTCAATGAGTTTAAGCGATTTACTTTTTCGAGCCATAGTGTGTTGCTATTATTGAATATAAGCTTTGATGTAATTATTTTATAGCAGGTAGTTATGTTATTAACAAACTAGTTTAACAGCTTTAACACTTTGTCAATGATTAATCTCTGCAACAACTTTTGCGATGAGCTCATCTCATCGCTGAAATTTTTCAAAATTGAAAATTTTCAAAAGTCTGTGCAATTATCATTCAGAAGCCTTCGCACAAAACAGATTGACATATTAAGAAAATAATAACAATGTGCATAAGCATAAAAGTAAAAGATGTAACGTCAAGGAGGAGTATTTTTAGTATTGAGTAGATGTGTTAAATCATTGTGGATCCAGATTTTACTTATATTTGATACTGCCAAGCCAAAATTGTGATGCGGGTCATCAGATTCAAAGGTTACGGTAAGAAACTCCAACGGAAAGTTAGAGAACCCAAACCAATAAATTTAAAATATGCGCAACTACTCAATAGGACATTTGTTATTCAAAACTTCACATATACGCATGCCAAGCTTAAAAGAGATGATTTTGAGGATGAAATTGTAAGTGACGGAGATTATGAGGAGTTGGTGAATGAATTCAGAGCAGCAAATAATAAGCAGGAACAGGTGGAACGGGAGGAGCAGGAGGAAATCTCTCCTGTGGGTTCCAATGATGTGGAATTACAAGTAGCTCAGCACCGTCCACAGCTCAAACTGCGACATGTCTCTTTTATGAAAGATGAAACAAACAATATTAAATCTTCGAAATCGGCTACCATTCTTCACTCAATGGGTAATGAATCCGTGCTACAAACATCAAAGGTGAAGCATCAACGCATTATTGCTAAAAAAATGGTGTCATTGCAGGCAAATAACACTATTGTACATACTTCACAGAAATCGCACTGTAAACCGAAGTCTTCTCATGTAGGAACCATATTGCATCTAAATCGATGCAATAATAATTCGATGCCAATTAACAAATTTATGACAAACACTTCACACATGTTAAAAACATCAAAAAGAGAGTCCGTGTATTCTCCGAAAGCCCCCTTCTCATTTAGAGTGAAATTAAATCGCAGATAATGCATAATATGACTACATAAAAAAATAGACATAAAAAGTCTTAAAGTATGTATGTGCAGCAATGCTTTCATAGTAGCCACTTTATACTCATTAATCACATTAAATAGAACATAAATAATCTAAAATGCGTTTTTCCATCGATTCCTGTATGGTACCCTTCTCGGTAGCTTCACCATATTCAGCCATATGGCTTTTTATTGACTTTGTGATCGTGGTACCAGAAAACAGTTTTTGGCCCATGGCTTCTTGGAATATGACTCTAGCAAAATCGATGTCCCTGTTTAACATATAACCCATGATAAGACACTCGGTTACTCTATCAAATGGAGACTTCAAAGTGTGTTCGTCCGCTGTTTTACTAATAACCTGGTTTTTATCGTTGTACAGCTCTAAAGCATCGTCCATGCTGAATTTTGATTTTGATAAAATTAATCCGCATAAAAACTTGGTGTAAAGGCTGTCTCGAATATCTAAATTGGCAGGAATAAAAGCTTCAGAATATTGCTGTAATTGTTTGTTGTTTGTTTTAACCGCTTGGTACGACAGCATTAAGAAAGCTTCAAACATCAGTTCTTCTGAGTGAGATACATATTTGATCAAATAGTTATGGTACATTTCCAAAGCTAATTTCACATCCCCAATCTCCAGACCAACTATTCGTAAAAGCTTTAAAGCAAGTTGAATATTAGTTTCATCCAACTTATTGTTCTGCACTTCTCCAGTAATCTGTGAGAAAAGTTTAGCTTTTTTGTCTTCTAATGGTTCATCAAGTAATGTATGTTCGAAGGGTAGTTTAGATACTGTCCTAGCATTTTCGATGGCCTCTAATAAGAGACCTTTATTTTTTGTTTCTATTTCTGTCTCTGTAGCGGACGTGCTAGGCTTGAGTCTATCTAAGGACAACAGTAAGAGTTCTTCATCATTTACAATGCTCTGAGGATCAATTTTTTCAAGTAAATGTATAAACTGGATATCGGTAGCATCCACTAGCTTTTCCTTGAGTACCTTAGAGTCTACCTCGGCTAAACTTAAGGCTAGTGGCAGTAAGCATGATAGTTGTTCCCTGAAGATATCGTTTAGAAATGACTCATATAGTTGTGGATCTAGTGCGGTTTTGTCGCTCAAGGATTCCAGAAGGATAACGATCTGTGCAATGTCGTTCACATCCAAATTATGTTTCCCATCAGCGATCATGGCTTGATCCATCTGGATAATCTTCTGTATCACTGCGTGGACAATATCGTCACTGACTTCAGTACCTCTGTACTTCACGAACAAGTCCCAACTGCTGTCCACCCTGCCAGGGTTACTCCTAATCAACTCTAGCAGCGCCTCCTTGGAAGGCTGCACGGAGAGGTCCTGCAATGCCTTCAAATGTACATTGGAGATACCATAGTTGTCTTTCACCAAGGTCGCGAGGATGTCGTTGTGAACAGCGGCCTGGTCCCGAGCCGACACATCCAGTTTCTCGAGCAGATTTACAATTTGTCTAGCCGCAGATACATCTACCGTGTCCACCTTGGATAAAGTCTCCTTCAAGGGCTTGAAATGCGGTCTGTTGAGCAACTTGGCATACGAGCAGAGCAACTTCGCACTGCCAAACAGACGTCTCTGAACCAGCGACATTCGAATGTTAGTGAATGGTATTTATTGATTGGATACAAGGCGATATATAAAAAATGCTTTACTCTCAACGTCAATAAAAGAAAACCAGCATACACCACCATGACTCTTAAAACAGGCTCTGCATCAAGTCATCTCTATGTGTGTTCACTGGCTATACTGTGAACCCGATGAGGTGCCCTGGCACGTACATGTCCTGTGATCAAGAAACGTCAGAAATTATGTACAAAATTCTGGAGCACGTGCAAGCCACGACGTACGAGTGAACCCGCCTTCGGGCAGAAATAGGGGAGCAGTACAACGCAAGCCCTAAAACAAGAGAAGTCGCACTAACCCTAGAGAGAAGAAACAGTGCAGTGGAAAACTGGAAGGCCCTAGTTTCCCCCCCCCCCCTGCAGTCAATCCAGTTGCAAAGGGATGCTGCCCGGATTGGGAAATGCAGGGGGGGTGAACTAGCCCTAACGTTGGGGCAGTACGCGTCTCAGGAGGGCAGTGTTTTCCCGTTTAGGGCTTACACTCTCTTTCGGCACCACGACTTGCGGTTGCGGGGGGGTCCGAGGGCGACACTTCCGACTGGCCCCTGCGAGTATAAAAAGGTTGGTCCCAACGGCGGAACGCAAGAGGGTGTCTTTTCCCCTTGGAGGCCAAGGACAGGAAGCTGTAAGATGAGTGAAGTTGAGTTTGTTTGGAAGAGCGGTACGCCGAGCGAGGTTGTAGTTACTGGTGATTTTGACGAGTGGAAGTGTAGTCACAAGCTAGAGAAGCGCGGCGATGAGTTTCGCGGTGTGGTTCCGGTGAAGTTTACTGCGCCAAAGGTATACTTCAAGTTTGTTGTGGACGGTGAGTGGGTTGCCAGTGGTGACTACAAGCGTGAGAGCAATGACCTCGGAAGTGAAAACAACTATATCACAAAGGAAGATGCGCGTATGGGTAGCATGGACGCGTCCATGGATGCCGCACCAAAGGGCACTGCACCAATGAGTTCATCTACTGATGGTCTTCAAAGTACTACTACACATGAACTGACATCTGAAGTTGAGAGTCAAGTGAAAGGCTCTGGTGAGCAAAGGAAGAAGTTCAAGATTAAGCGTGTGGTAAAGACGAACAAGAAGACCGGTGAGCGTGAGGTTGTGTCACAAGAAGTTATCGCACTAGATGAAAATGACCAACCAATTACAGAGTCTATGGAGAATACACCAACTGCCGAGCCAATGATGGAAGACGCTAAAGCAGATACCATGGAAGAGAACAAGAAGGAGGAGAAAATGGCTGCCCCTATGGCTGCGGAAGAGAAGATGAACGGTGACTCCGTTAAGAAGAGTGAGCCAATGAAGAGCGAAAACAAGCCAATGGCTGAACAAAAGAAGCCTATGGCCAATGGCAAGCCTATGACCAACTCCACCAAGAACGGTAAGCAACCAGAAAAAAAATCCTTTATGAAGAAAGTCAAAACTTTCTTTGCTCCTCGTCAATCTTTGTGAATAGTTTTTTCTTTCTATTTTTCTACCAGACTTGTCAAATTGTAACTCTATGATAGCCTTAACAACGTTTTGAGATTTGAACTTAATCATATTCGTGATAGTGACTTTTGTTTTCCCAATCTAACTTTTTATTTGATCTTCTCCCTTTTATTCTCTTTTCTGATACATCAGTTTAAGGACTATAGACGAATGTTATCAGTAGCTCCTACAGTATAGCTAGGGTTATCAGGAATATTGTGGTAAATGAAACCAGTATTTCTCTAATTTTTGAAAAGCAAGGACAAATTACATCTCTAAACTTGGATTTAAACTTGAACCAATACCTTAATCCCTTTTTTTTCTGTTTAAAAATAATTATAGTGTTTAATTCTTTAATATTATAGTGAAAATAATATCCTTAATTGCGACATCCATAGCTTTATAGAGCAGCTTTCAATACATACATTTCACACTTAATGTCACTATTGCGTGTATGTTTTGTCGCTGCGGGCTTTCACTGTAAGAAAATTTTTTAGCTGAAAAAATGTAGCGATGAGATGAGATGAGATGAGCATCAACTGGTGAGACATAATACAAGACTAAATTTGTTTCGAGATTAAAAACTTCTAAGATAGATGTATTATAACTAATACCAGAATTTCAGTCAGAGCAAAAAAAATACTATAACAAAATGAGTGACGTAGAGAAGGAAGTTAAGGAAGTCCAGGAAGTACCAGCTGATGAAGCAGAAAAGATTCAAAAGGCTCTTTCTGACCCAACAAAGAAGAGAAAGGCTGAGGATGAAATTGAGATTGATTTGAGTCAAACTATCCCACTATCTAAAAAGCAGAAACGTCTTCTAAGAAGAGGAAAGATTACTTTAGAAGAACTGAACGCTAAGTTTAACCTAGATCCATCATCTGTAGATGAATTCCACAAGGAAGTCGCTGAAAAGGAGAGAGGTAAAGACGGTGAATCGAAAGATTCTGCTAAAGAATCTGAGTCTTCAGTCAAGGATTCTAGAAAGAACGGTGTGTGGATCGGTAACTTATCTTTCGACACCACTAAGGAGGATATAACTAGATTCATTGTTGGTAAGACAAAAGGAACGGATGTTGAAATCACTGAAGAGGACTTGGTTAGAGTCAACATGCCTTTAGCTAAGAATGATGGTAAACAAATAAAGAACAAAGGTTTCTGTTATGTCGATTTCAAAACACAAGAGCAAGTTGAAGCCGCTATTAAATTGAGCGAGTCTCAACTTAATGGTAGAAACTTACTAATAAAGAACTCTAAAAGTTATGAAGGAAGACCCGACAAAACCGATTTGGTATCTATGTCTAAGAACCCACCATCTAGAATTCTGTTTGTTGGTAACTTGTCGTTTGACACTACCGATGAACTATTAAGAAAGCATTTCCAACATTGTGGTGAGATAGTTAAGATTCGTATGGCCACTTTCCAAGACAGTGGTAAATGTAAGGGTTTTGCCTTTGTAGATTTCAAAAATGAAGAAGGTGCCACAAATGCTCTGAAGGACAAATCCTGCAGGAAGATAGCAGGTAGACCATTAAGAATGGAATTTGGTGAAGATAGAAGCAAAAGACAAGTTAGAAAGAGGCCTGATGCTGCACCTAAGAAGAGCTTCGACTTGCCTAACCATGATGCTGTTAGCAGACCGCCTAGGGAAGAGAAGTCATATAATGAAAAGAAGCCAAGGCAAAGAAACTACGTCGAATCTAACAACCGTGTAAAGAGTAGTATTGCGTTGAAGACCGCTCAGAGAGCATCTGCCGCCATTGTTCCATCTCAAGGTAAGAAGATTACATTTTAATAATGAACAGTTTTTGGGAAGGTTCTATTATGAGGGGAGAACAATGCATATGTGTTAAACATAAGATGTATGAATTTTTTTCTGTTTTCTTTTGTATTCTTATACAAATAATTTCTGTACATTAAAATAACTCGATTTTAAACGTAAGTGTTTTTTCTTTCAGACACGACTAACTTCTATCATTAGCATATATTACTAGTCGTGTCCTTCCCAAACATTGCTCTATTTCCAATCCACACACTACTACCTCTGCTGCTGCTTGTTGAAACTCATTACTATATTCCTACCGTGATTTATCATTTCTTACAATATGCTAATGTATATGTTGCTTTGCAACACAATGGACGGCACACGAAGTGCTGTAGCACTGCGACCAACAGTGCCAACTGCAAGGAATGTCGCATGAAACGTAATCAACCATAATCGTCCTAGAAACCCACGTAGTACAAACTCGCAAATTTCAGGGGGAATTCTAGTACTCACAGATATTAACGCAGGAACAGTACAAGATGGAACTGCAAGACAATGGGTGAGAACACTGCTTCCTCAGATACACTTGTACCAACATCTACAATGCCATTGGAAAAAAAAGAAACAAATTTTCTTTAGTGTAAATTCTCCAGAAGTCATACGGAAAAACTCCCTGCACGATATTACTGGACCCTTTCTAACATTTAGCACATCCAATGGCGTGCGGTCATTGTCTGTAGATTTGATGCTATCACTTGCCTGGTGAGCCTTCTGTCACTACAAAACAAAAATAGCAGCAGCAGGGTCTACTGACTTTTCTGTGTTACAGATATTTATATGACGTATTTCTGGGAAGGACTGTCTAACTAGAGTGATTCAAAGCTTAGTGGCATAATGCGCTGCTCATTATTGTACTAAATAAAAGTGGTTGTTGCAAGACCATTTGAACAACACAGTCGAAATAGAAAGTGTAAACAAGTAAACATACAATTTGTGATTTCCAATTGACAGCTATGCAAAGTGATACTTTTATGCGACCACAATCATGACTGCATTATTAGTGAAGGGGGAATTCGAAATCCTTGCACAAGCTGACAAATATAGCAGCAGTAGAGATGCATTCACAAATCTACAAGGGAGAACAGATCATGGATGTGAAAGCAACTAATTATAGAATATATATAACGCTCTCATCAAATTTAGTAATGTCAAAATGAAAATAGAGAATAATTTCCTCGTTTCATTATATATCTTTCTCGCCCAGTATATTGTGAAATTTTATTCTAACTATTCCTTCATAAAAAGCGGTCCGGTACCGAGTATTTTTCATTACTTATATATTCATAACAACGTGGCTTATAAGAACTGCTGATTATTGTCTGCAAATATTATCAATATTATTTATTGACTAATAAGCCACTATTTTCTGGTGATTCGATAGGAGTGATTGCAGCAACTGAGGCGTGTTGGCATACATTACAAAGGCCCAGGTATAGGATCAGAACAGCAGAAAAAGAAAAAGAAAGAGGAATTTATTTTTCCTGCACAAAAATCGGAGAACAGAAGTATTTCCTATCTACTGTTAAAAATAGCTTAATTACAGAAGAAGAAAAAAAGGAATCGATGATACACAACTCATCTTATACAGAGGCAGCTGATATTAAATCTCTGTCATCATTTATTGAAGAGAGTTCTAGAGTGCCTGACTATATATCCGAATCAAATAATATAGGTTGGAGTTCTAATATCAATAATCCTCCATTATTTGAATCAAGCAGTTTTGATATTACGACGCAGAATGATAATTGGATTTTAACGGAGACCATGCAAAATATAACAACCGAGTCAAGTAGTACATTTTCAAGGTCAGTGGCGAGCTCAGTGTTCCCTTCATCAAGTCAAGCGTTTGTATCGCCACCTTCAATTATAGACATCCCCATCAGCAGTATACCCGAAAGCTCTTCGATAAGTATCTCAAGTGATGTGCTTTCAAGTGCGATCACTGTGTCGCAAACATCCAGCTCTTCGTATAGCTCACTCATATCAAGTTACTCAACAATACAATCGACATCTAGCTCCAGTATATCAGAAAATGAAATTTCATCAAGCAGCAGAATATCACCTGGTCTCTTATCTAGTGTCCCAAGCATAACCACTTCTTTTAGTAGTGGTATATCTTCATCAGTATCTCCAACATCATCGCTACAACAGATAGCTGAACAAAGCTCCAACAGTTCACTAGCAGAGAATGACTTATTGTCGAGTAGCTTAACCATTTTATCATCAGTATTATCATCATCGGTTCTGCTACACAACTCTGGTGTATCGTCTAGTTCGTTTACGGATAATTTTAGCAGTACACTTACAAATAGTTCGAATTCCCTGGCTATTCTATCCAGTATAAGCGAATCATCACTGATAAATACTATTACAGACCTTCCCAGCTCATCTGTGCTTCTTAGTCCAAACAATAGCGAAAGCTCCATAAAAGTCTCGTCTGCGTCTTCATCTTCATCCCGGAGGAAAGCAAGCACCTATACAACACCATCTAGAATTCCATTCTCAAACTCTTCTGAATGGTATACACCTTTACCAACACCGTCAATTTCTAGTTCAACAAATGATACCTCCTCTTTATTATCCGAGTTAGCATTGATAGGAATATCTTCAAGCTCATCAAGCTCATCAAGCTCACAATTTTACACATCCAGTACATCCTCATCATCGTTGGTTTCATCAAGCGAAAATTATTCCTCTTCTCAGCCAACAACTATAGAGCCAATTACCTCTACCATCAGTTCTAGCTATAGCGATCTTTCGAATGATGGAGAAATATTGTCTTCCACTTTAGGAAAATCTGTTTATTACAGCTACATACAAACATTTGATATTACTGCTTCTACAACTACTTTTGAAACTGCCCTTCCGATAGTTACCGCTTTTAATTTAAAGGACAGTTATACTTTCTCAAAACCTTCGAGTATAATTACAACTGACCTACATTTTTATAAGGACTGGCTTTCTGGTGCCTTGGATTCTAATGAAGAAAATGGAAACAAGTCAAAAAATGCAGGTACCATAGCTGGTAGCGTGGTGGGGAGTGTAGTGGGTTTGTTAGTTTGTACATTGATAGTATGGTATTTCTACATTAGAAAGAGGAGGAGAAATCAGAAGTGGAAATCCTTCGAGGTCCCTTCAAGGTCCAAAGATGTTGAATATAATAATAACGACAATCCATTTAACAACGAATTTGACTTCCAGCACAGAGTTCCACCTCCATTGCCTCCTCAAAGGAAAAACCACAACTCTATAGGGGTACCACCCAGTAGTATGGGTTTATCTAACACAAGATCAGCAGATTATCACATGAGGTTTTCCTATATATCATCAAGCACAGATTCCTCTGATGATTATTCAGACTCTATGCAATCTGCCCTTCATATTGGGTCAGATTCAGGAAGGGAAAGGTCAAATGATGTTCCAGAAATGGGATACTTGCGAGAAATAATATGAAATCACCATAATTTTTGCCGTTATTTTTTTTTTCTGCCAGCAGAAGAGAACAGTTTGCTCTGCATTTTACAGCAATACTTGAGAGGCCATGTTCATTTTAAATATTCAGAATATTATACTTATTTGGTTAGATACATTTTATAAAGATACCCAATAAACTTTGATCCTATCTCATTATATCTTATTTTTCTTTCAACGATTGTAAAACCTTTGCCCAAATCCTCTACAATTCCGTTTTTAAGACATGTTTTATATAAGTATGTGCGCTGGCAACTTTATTTCCTGTGCCAGATGCGTGTTGAAGTCATCGAAAACACTAAACAAATAAAATGAAATCCGAAAGGCCAAGCTGCAGGTTATACAACAGTTCACATGATGTACCTATTAACGATCTTAGAAACATCTCCAGAGGAGGAATCTGAACAATCAGACAACTTGAACCAGATTAATGGCTTCGAAGATGTTAGGTTTAATGAATTTAATTAGCCTTTAAAATACTTAGCAGGTAGACAATAAGATTATAAGCATAACACCTGTTTCTAGCAGAAAGGAGAGTCATATAGAGGTAGCGTTGGTAGTTCTCCTAGAAGTTATTTTTTTGGCTGTACATAACAACAGAGAGTACTGCTGGATCGGTTCATAGTGAGCAGGTGATACATTCATTGCTGGGTTGAACTTTCCTCGACATCGATCATGTTTTCTAGATCTCTTATGCGTAATGCTGGGCTGCCATTACGAAATGCCAGTCGTGTATTAGCGAACAGGAGGTTACTAAGCACTTCTTTTCCCTGTTTGAACAATAGTGGGAATCTTTTTGGATCAATAACTGATACTGGTAACACAAACTTAGAGGATAAATACGATCCAACAAGAGAGACGAGCAGATTAGAAGCCGCGGTTAAATCCACAGATGACTCAGGTGAAATAAGCGTTGATAAGGATTCAATAACTTTTGAGAAGGATGAGGTGCTTCAAAATTATATCCGTGAGCAGTTTCAGAAAGAGGCTCTAGCTCCAGAACTCCTTCTTTCCCCTCTAAAGAGGCAAGTCTATGAGCTAAACTGTAAGCAGAATGGAGGGTTTTACAAGGAGGACACAGTGGTGACTATACCAGAAACTAAGGAAAAATACAAACTTAAATTGTCCAGACAAGAATTGGAAGCGTTGGAACCATCAATTTACTTGAGGTCATACCGACTAAAGTATTCGACAAAGAAGGCCATTCATTTACTGAGAATGCTTAGTGGATTGGATGTCAAAAAAGCCATTACCCAATGTCACTTTTCTGACAAGAAGATTGCAAGAGACTTAGCAGAACTGTTCCAAAAAGGTATTGAAGATGGTAAGAAGCTTGGACTTGATGCTGATGATCTGTATATTTCACAGATTTGGTCAGGTAACGACGGTTACTTGCAGAAAAGAGTTGAATACAAAGGTAGAGGAAGAATTGGTATTATCAGACACAGACATATACATGTGAGATGTATATTAAAGACTCATAGTGTAACCAAGAAGAGACTAGAATATGAGAAGCAACTGAAGGAACAAAATAAGAAACCTTGGGTACAGCTAGCTGACAGACCAATCCGTGGTGTACCTGGAAATGCCTACAAATGGTAAGTTTATTAATTGCCCTTTAAGCGGGCTATGCCCTCCATGTTAGATATTATATTCTGGAAAATTAATTATAAAACCTACTCTGTAAATACATATCATGTAAATGAAAAGCAAGGAATAATTCATTCATTAAGATAGTTGGGATATGCCTTCTTGTACACAAGAAGTAGATGAAGTGATTTTGAAAAAAAAGGCAAGTGAATAAATTCGTTTATAAAGAAAAGATTATATAAAAATAGTTATTGTTAATTAGAAATAATTAATCTTTACGAATTTAAGCAGAAGCTTCAACGGCTTGTTCAGCTGGAGCTTCGGTCTTTTCACCGACTTCTTCAGCGCTTCTGTAGTCTCTGACAGTTGGAGTAAGAACTGGTTCTTCGTCCTTTGGTTCAACGATAGAGACAGCATCTGGCAAAGCTCTTGGACCACCTCTGTTGGTAGCTGGGTCTCTCATGATCTTAACCTTGATACCCAAAACACCTTGTCTCATCAAGACGTGTCTGGTGGCAACGTCAATGAAGTCGTTGACTGGTTGACCGGAGTGGATCAAGAAACCGTCAGCGAACTTCATAGCCTTAGCTCTAGCAGCTCTTAGCTTACCGGAGACGACGACTTCACAACCCTTAGCACCGGATTCCATGACGTATCTGACAACACCGTAAGCAGCTCTTCTGATAGCCAAACCGTTCAATAGCTTGAACTTCATGGATTCAGCTTGAGCAACAGCGGATAGACCACGGTCTTGGACTCTTTCAGCGTATAGGACAATGGTACCTGGAGCGTACTTGAATCTCTTTTGAACCAACAAGGTCAATTCGTTGATTCTTCTACCGTTTTCACCCAAGACATCTTGAGTTCTGGTAGCTCTGATAATAACTTCAGTCTTGGTTGGGGTAACACGGACTTCGACACCAGAGTAACCTTCTTCAGCCAATTCTCTGGTGAAGAATTCGTTCAATTCGGCGTAGAAGACACCGTCAGCGACAAGCTTTCTCTTCTTGGAGATCAAGGAAACCATTGTTTATATATTTATCGTCGTGATTTATCTTAGGAATTGAAACGATAATAGGAACAATTGCACCAGCAAATACAAATATACTCTTATATCAAGTTATCAACTATAGCTTTACTCGATGAGTTTGAAAGAAAATTGAAAAAAAAAATTTTCAGAAACCGTGAGCTTGAAACAGTATACATGCTTGTGTACGTACACGGGTCCACGTTTGTACGTAGATGACTATAATATCATGTGATCAAGGTTACTAAGGAGCCCTGTTGTCCCCACCGTTTTCTGTGACAATGATCGTCAGTTTCCTGTTTAGGAAGTTTTACAAGGATGATTGAATTCTTGCTACCTTTGCTTTTTTCAAGAAAAGAGTTCGGGATATGAGGTGTGGGTGTTGTAACTATCCAATGTGTCTTAGCTTTTCGCTATCGCCAGCAGTCACAAGAAATGGGTAAGGCTGTTCCCCGAATGCGGTGAAGAGCATGCTGGGCTTGTGAGCACAAGCTTTGAGTTTCGGTGCATTCGCCAGTCGGGAGAGTGTGCAGGAATGGTATGAGAAAGCGAGCCTCGCGGCTCTGGCGAAGATATTTGTGTCACTGTCCCATCACTAGTTTTCCCTTTATGAGTTATCCAGACAGACAAATGGCTGGCCCCCAGGTGGGTACACTTGCTTCTGTGTCTGTTCTCTGTTCATCTTATTCTTTGTGCTTTTCACTTCGCCGCTTATAGCCTATTAATAGACCGAGGATCCCGGGAAATATATGGAATCCCGGGAAAAAACAAACTAATTCTCTTGGGTGCTCTCCTCCGAAGAATGGAGATAACTGGCTTTTCCCAGTTAGCTTGTTTCCCTAGAAGTGAGCGAACTAAAAACTGTCCTGTATATTGGGTTATCTGACGGAGATGACTGTGCAGGAAGGTCCCCACGGGTAGCCAACGTACTAATCTTACAGTACTGCCCCCCTTTCCTTTCCTTTTCAATTCTCAATAACGTCTGCGTTCCTTTAACGTCATAGTCTGTCGTTCTCGTCCCATCATGGTGAAGTCTAAATCCTAATCAGAAGAGCTCTTCTAAATACTCATTCAACACCCATACCACACACATAAAATCCTTATTTGCACACAGAAATACTGTGGCAACTGGCCCTCCCCCCCAAGGAATATCAAAAGAAAGGGATCGGTGACGATCTCTGGTGCGTTCTTCACTGCGTTCTTCACTTGTCCATTTCGTAAATTATAGTATTTCTTGTTGTTTGTACGTGGGAGTCAGTGGGATTGAATGTTCTCTAAATTTATGAGATTGATTGCTTTTTTTTTTCATTATCTCTGCTTTGTTAGAGCTCTACGTAACTTTCTTAGATATTTCGTAATACGTTCTCTACTAGGTGTTGCTTTTTCCCAAGCCCAACCGCTTGTACAGCCGTTTGAATACCCCTCGTCATCTTCTCATCTTTTTGCATTGGAAAACATGAGCAGAGAATACTGGTTTTGGTAAATCCCTTTCCAATTGATCGCATTTTCTTTCTTTTTCATCATAGCCTCGACACATATTCATCGAAAACATGATGCAATTCGGTGTGGATTATCAATTATCGATTTATCGATTATCAGTATTTTTTTTTCTGTTGTGAGACCCTCATTTGCTTGTTTTAAATATAAAGTGTTTATATATGTAAATGGAATAATATACCTTCATATACTATAGTAACTCATAGCGAAATATACAAATAAAGTTAAACTTTTCAAATACATCAACCTTTACCCAACGATGAGATCGATAAAATGTGTGGTGATAGGTGACGGAGCTGTCGGCAAGACATCTTTGCTCATATCTTACACCACAAATACTTTCCCAACGGACTACGTGCCCACCGTGTTCGATAACTACACTACCACGCTCGCCTTGGCGGCACCGATGCCTCTGTCGTCGCACTCTACTAGCACCTCTAGCATGACAGGGTCCAGCAGTGTGCTGGTGGACCACAACACACCTGTCTTCAAACAGAGCAACTCGTCAAGAAGGAAGCCCCTCACAGAGGGCGACACATTGTCCTCATCGGCCTCTTCGTTCTCCACGGGTGCGGACTCTGGGTCTGGCGCCTTAAAGAGACAGATCTTTAAGCTGAACCTGTGGGACACCGCTGGACAAGAAGAATACGATAGGTTGAGACCACTGTCCTACAGGCAAACCGATG
This sequence comes from Nakaseomyces glabratus, assembly GCF_010111755.1. Lineage (NCBI taxonomy): Eukaryota > Fungi > Ascomycota > Saccharomycetes > Saccharomycetales > Saccharomycetaceae > Nakaseomyces > Nakaseomyces glabratus. The sequence continues at coordinate 1,139,842 of NC_088960.1, forward strand.
TGTTTCTGATCTGCTTCTCAGTCTCAGAACCTTCCAGCTTCAGAAACGTCGTGGATAAATGGTTCCCGGAATTAAAACGTGTCTCCGGTATAGAGTCCGGTGACCTTTACACTAACTTCAAGAAATATCCTATCTTACTGGTAGGTACGAAATCCGATTTAAGAGATGATGAAAACGAAATACAGAAGATGAGAGATCAGAATCTGAGCTTTGTCTCGAAAGAAGAAATCGATAAAGTTGTCGAGGACAACGGTTTCATGGGTTACGTGGAATGCTCCGCTGCAACTCAAAATAACGTCAGACAAGTGTTTGAAAAAGCAGTGCACATAGTAGCTTTCGAACCAGATAAATTACAAAGAGCCAAATGTGTTGACGAAGCAAGAAAAATGTCGATTCAGGAAGATTCACTGGTACAAGAAGAATCACCAGCCGCTGAACCAAAAAAATCAGCACACCCACAAAAACAATCGCATCCCCAATCTCAATTACAATCACAGATATCTGTGCCTAAACCTCATAAGCTTTCATCCGTATCGGAAAAGCCAACGCATGAAAAGAGAAAGGCATCGCCTATATCTCCAGAGAGCTCACCCAGCCAGGAAACTTCGATCGGTAAAAGCTCTGGGTCGAGATCTGATATGGAGAAATCAAAACAATCCGTCAAGTCAGAAATACGCCAAACTAAAAAGAAATTGAAAAAGAAATCTGTGAAATGTGTTATCATTTAACCTGCATTTTCTCAAGTTTTCTGTTTTTGATATGGCATTTACTAGCCCGCACACTCCCTCATTAATATTTAATATTCCTTCACTTTAATTTTTATTCTTAAAATTAGTTGCATTTCAGATTCGGTATTTCTCTACTTTTGTTACTTTTCAAAATGTACATGTATATTGAAACTTAATATCCTTGGCCCTATTGGGGCGTCATTTGTTTAGTCTTTTTGTTTAGATAATTAAAAAACAAATATAAAGGTGATTATGATACTCGTTAATTTTCACCACTGTTCATGTCTGTCTTAATGAAGTTAGCATGTGTTTTGTATGAGGGTCCATAACACAAGAATTGTGTGTGACGTTTGTTAGATCAGATACTTCAAATATTAAAAAATATCCTAAGTATACAGGAAGTAATTTTAGCTATTTATATATATATAAACTCCTATGCTTTTTTGCTCTTTTTGGCCTTGGAAGTAGATTTGGTGTTCTTTTTGTCCTTATTGTTCGATTTCTCAGCGGCGTTTCTTTTTACAGCAGATTTTTTTTCCAGTTCAAAGATGGCATCCTTGGTCTTGTTGTACATATTTTGTTGGAGCGCCTTATCTTGGTATTCCTTTCTGGCAAACTTCACAAGCCTGCAATCGGAAATATACTTGATTTCGGTATCTTTCAAATTCACTTCTTCAAGTTCAGGAGTCATCAGTGCATATAAAACAGTTTGAGCACCTCTGTTACCGCTCTTCGTGAAAAACCAAAGAAATGGATACAAGACAACACAGTATAAAAACAATAGTAAAAATACCGACCCATTACTAATAACACGGCGCAAACTAGTTGATCTCATAGTACCAGGTTGGACTAGAGTCACCGTCACATTTTTTCCCGATTTTTCAGCTTTCTTCTGTGATTGTACATCTTCAACAACTTTTCTTTGTAGCTCTGCTAAACAAAGACCTAATTGAAGTTTACTACTGGCAAAGAATTTTAACGCGCTTTGATATTTCACATCTTGCCATAGAGGATCATCCAACTTAATATCACCTAAAGATTGCAGCCAACAAGTAGACACAATAATTCTTACATCTCTATCAGGTGGCTGGGCCTTAAAACTAGGCTGAAGAATATCTAAAAGGTGAAAAAGACCAACAAAGTTTACCGCCATTTGTATTTCAAGTCCATCCTTAGAAGACCGCCTAATAGGTCTAGATAGCATAGGGATACCCCAAGGTTCCATATCACCGGATAATGCAACGACACCATCCAACCTCCTTGGTGGTGAATTATCGAGCCAAGTGGTAGCAAACTTTCTAACTTCATACAAATCACTTAAATCACATTGTTCGACAAAGATTAGTTCGTTTTGTGTACGCTCTCTCAAATCTTCACACCAATCAGTGGTCCATTCATCCACATCCCTACATAAAATAATCAATTGGGCTCCTAATCGTGCCATTTCAAGTACCACAGAAGTACCCATACCTTGGCTAGTGGCACCAGTTACTATATAAACTTTACCATGTAATTTACGCTCCCAGTTGTTGGATGGTCCACGGGACCAGTACTTCACAGCAGCACCGGCTAAAGCATATGGAGCCACCTTCTTTATCTCTTGAAAATAGGGTATTTTATCGGTACCATCCAGTAGCGCCGTTCCAATAATATTCAATGGCATTTCTAATTTGTCTATTGGTCAGTATACGCAGGTAATTGGGGCCTAATAACGATACCATATGAATACATATTGTAAATACCATTGACCTTCATAAAATATTTGATGTGGTATAAACTCACAGCAGACATAACGTACAAGCTTTTCTAACGGGGATCAAGAAAGTGAAAAAAATTTCGAAAATTTGCGATGAGCTACAATATTAAGAGTATAGGTATAGGCAAAACTAATAGTTCATAGTTTCGGGAATCATATATATTACGCAATAATTCTCTATAATAGCTTGCTACTCATTAAGTGGAACATAGTTGTTGGAGAAAGCTCAGTCTAGTAATTTAGGAAAATGGATGAATCTGTGATATTCACTACCGAGCAGAATGCGCTGAGTACAAGTCTGTACTCTGCTGAACAAGCTGTGTTGAGACAATGTAGCACAAACAGTAGAAACAGTGCTGTGCGTGTTGGGGATAAGTACCTGTTTGTTGCTCAGAGTAATAAGGCTCTCATCAATGTCTACAATATTTCCGGTGCCCATAAGCGTGAAACTGTGGAACAAAGATTGCCAACACCAGAGGTTATAACATGTTTGGAAGTAATTCAGAACCGCTACGAAGAAAAGAGTGCAATTTCAGACTTTGAACTTCCGCACTTACTGTTAGGTTCTACTGATGGGGGTAAAATATACTGTTGGGAATTAAATTCCGGTGCTTTGCTAAGCGTAAAACAGATGGCGCACTACCAAGGAATTACAAAGATAAAATCGTTCATGGACGGTAAATATTTTATAACTTCTGGTAAAGATTCGAGAGTGATCGTCTGGCAGACAATTGATTTTGTATCGAATAATGCTTCAGAGCCTAAGCCTATCTGTATTTTGCATGACCATAACTTAACAGTTAACGATATCGCTGTATCAATGACGCATGGTGCGAACATGAGTACTTCGGGGGCAAAACTATTTACAGCATCTGAGGACTCTACAGTTAGATGTTATGATTTCTCTTTCTTAAGAGGAGACTTCAGGAAAAATAGAAAGTCTCAAGAACAAGATCAAAAGATGTACCAGCCCAGATTGCTAGCTACATTTACGTTTCCAGCAGCCATTGAGGCTATGTCCTTGGATCCAGCTGATAGAGCGCTATATGTAGGTACTTCAGAAGGTTTGTTCAGCTTACCTCTGTATTACACAGTTAAGGGTACGAGCACTGTTGCCAATTTGGCTCAGGCCTCTGGTAGCAATAGGAACAAGCTGTACTCTGTGGTTATTAGTGGTCATGATGATGATTATAAGAAACTATTTTCCATGGGACAACTGGTATGTGACAAGCTGATATCTACGCCTGTTACAAAGTTAGAATTAACCTTTGATGCCACTACGATACTGGTTGGGAACAAGTTCGGCAGGATATCCGTGGTGGAGATTGCCTCGAAGCAGATCTTGAAGACGTTGCAACCGTTGACCACAGCGGACACCGAGGAAGATGCTATTACTAATATCATAGTCACGACGGTGAACAACTCCAGGCAGGACAGCATACTGGAGCAACACCAGAGCAACAAGAACGTCCAGAAGTTGCCGGTGTTGCAGCGTGTTGTGCATGACAAGGACCACGCCGAGCACGAAGTTTGGTACCGCGCCCCGGAGACCCCAGAGTTCTCGCACGAGCTCGAATCCCTACCGCCCATTGCCGACTTCGAGAAGTACATGGACAGTATAAGGTCCGAGGAGACAGTGTTCTTGACCACCGAGACCACGTCCCAGGTGAAGAACGTCAAACAAGAGCTAGCCCCCGCATCGCATTCCAACTCCCAGGAGCAACAGGAGCTTCAGCAAGAACTGCAGCAGGTCAAGAGTGCATACAAGGAATTGCGCGAACTCCACGAGTCCCTCTTCAAAGAACACGAACAGCTCCTGTCCTCCATGAAATAAGACCCCTCGCATATATGCACATATATACATATCTCAAGTACAGATAGCCTTTAGTTATAACTACTACAAGCCAAACTACTACTTCTTCAAAGTCATGTGACTCTTCTATTTCCTCCTTTGGTCACAGCCATCTTATCAGTTTTGAGAAGAAGCTCCCTGTCAAGAGAAGACAGTCTCGATTTTCTCAGAAAGCACCGCACGGACAGCGCAAGAGATAGCAGTTTATCTGTTCTTCTCGAAGTTTTCCTTATCTTATCTACAAGTGTGGAACGATGTCTTAGAACGATGCCTTAGAAGTGGTCGCACGATGGGGGATATTGTGTTTGTCCTGTGGAAGGCCCGATGACTTCCCTGGAAGTGGGAAGGGACGTTGGCTATGACTGATCCTGGTTGGATTAGGAGTTGTGCTTATAAGAAGTTGCTGGTTTTAGTTGCTGAGGTTGGCGTCTATATAAGCTACGACCACAAGGATGTCTTCTTTGACAAAGCTGCTGCAGGAGAAGAACAACAAGGAGGTGAAGACCGAGCCGACGATCAGGGAGGAGTCTGTGGGCGAAGCTGTGGGCGAAGCTGTGCCGTACTATGATGGGCGGAGTGTGCTGGGGTCCAGTCTTATGAGCACGAATTTTGCACAGACGGCGACGGCGTATGGGTCGAGCTTGCAGATGAAGGAGCGGGCGTCGTACATGGACAAGCATGCGAACGGGAGCCTGCAGTACGGGTACAGCTCTTCTCTGGCAGTTCCTACTAAGAACGGTGGGAAGATGCACTCCTCGAGTGCGAAACAGTTGCCCTCTCTGTCAACCAGTATACCGTATGCGGTTCCCAACTCGAATAAGGAGTCTACTCACAACGGCAGCGTCGGCTCGTCGCTGTCCTCGTCGTGGGTTGACCAATACGGCGGTGGTATGCCAAGTAACATATCTGCCATTGACTCTAATGTGATTAGCTCTCCCAAGGTGGACAACGTAGAACCCAGATTTGTAATATCGAAGGAGAAATTCCATAAGTCATCGCAGGACAACCAGGCACACACGGTGTCGAGGTCGAGCTCGTTGTCCTCACAACTGGGAAACCTCTTCTTTAGCAAGAATACAACGACTAACAATGGCAGCTCCTCACCTGGCAACTCTTCATCTATACAGACAATTAATGGTAGGGATATACCGAATGCAACTGCTACGCAGATTCCGAAGCCAACAAGGGCTAGGCAGAGTAGTATTTACTCTTCTTCAAGGCAGCCTTCTCGGTCATCCTATAATGACACCTATTTTGGTTCCCCGTCATCCTTGCATGAAAATCAACCGAGTCAAAGTGTGCCCAGATCGCATCATTCCTCTATCGCAGATTTCAAAAGATTTTTCAAAAAGTCTACTAGCACCAGTGTCACTTCCATGTCCATGCTTTCTGATTCGCCTGTATCGGGAAGCTTTATCACTGGTGATTCCACTCTCGGTACACAACATACACAACAATCGCATGGTTTTAATTCAGAGTCATTGCATAAGCAGTCTTCTTTTAGTAGCAATAGTGGGGATATTATATACACTAATAATTACGAAACAAGCATTCCATTCTCGAAGAGATACTCTAGGACAGGTGAAGAACTTGGTGCTGGCGCAGGTGGTTCTGTGAAACTGGTGAAAAGAATAGCAGATAATTCGGTATTTGCCGTCAAGGAGTTCAGATCAAAGCATGAAAACGAAAGCAAAAGAGACTACATTAAAAAGATTACTTCCGAGTATTGTATAGGTACTACTCTGAATCATCCCAACATTATTGAAACTGTTGAGATAGTATATGAAGATAATAGAATATTTCAAGTAATGGAGTATTGTGATTACGATCTATTTGCTATTGTTATGAGTAATAAAATGTCTTACGAGGAAATATGTTGTTGTTTCAAACAAATTTTATGCGGTGTACAATATCTGCATAGCATTGGTTTGGCTCATAGGGATTTAAAGTTGGATAACTGTGTAATCAATTCTAAGGGTATTGTGAAGTTGATAGATTTTGGTGCTGCTGTGGTTTTCTCATACCCATTCTCTAAAACATTGGTTGAAGCAAGCGGAATTGTTGGTAGTGATCCTTATTTGGCCCCTGAGGTTTGCATATTTACAAAATATGATCCGCGTCCCGTAGATATCTGGTCTACTGCAATAATATTTGCTTGTATGATTCTAAAAAAATTCCCTTGGAAAATACCTAAGTTGAGGGACAACTCCTTCAAATTGTTTTGCTCAGGTAGAAATTGTGACTCTCTTAGTGCACTTGTTACTCGTACCCCTGAGCCACCTTCATATGATAGTTCTGAATTTTCGCCAAGTAAGCCAAGTCATTACGATTCTGCGAACTCTGCTGACCCGGAGAACAGTAGCATTGGTCCACAGAGACTTCTGCATGCCCTCCCCGAAGAATCTCAGCATATAATTGGTAGAATGGTAGACCTGGCACCTGCTTGCAGAAGTAACATTGAAGAAGTACTAGAAGATTCATGGATTAAGAGCATTGACATGTGCCATATGGAATCTAATGGTTTAGTTATGAAATATGTAGGTGGGACCGACCACACGCATACACAAGTTGATCAAAGTGAAGCCCATATTGCCGGACTAGAAAAGAAGAAGAAGAAAGCAAAAAATAAAGACAAATAATTGCATTTTCTCTTTATCATCATTGATCAATACCTAATTTTTTCTATTAGCTTAACTCTTCCTCTTTATGTTCCCTGTAACTGAATTATTTATTCTTATGATTATTTCTTGAAATTATGCAATATTATACGTGCTATCTATCACCAGCATTTCCAGTATATATAGCAACTGTACTAATATATAAAAGCCATACCTTATTGAACCGGTTATTCCTGAAACATATGTCCTGACAACTTAAGTATCAGAGAAAAAGTATTTATAGTTTGGATAATAGAAGTTATGATAAACTAATCTGTATGCTGATGGTTAAGGTTATTCACCTTCCTCATAGTTGCTTAGTTCATTAGTATGTCATATCTACTGTTTTATAAGTTAGATATGTGGTATTTACCCGGTCATAACTTTGCTCGTGCTTGCCGGAACCAGAAGTCTCCGAACTATAAAAGAAGAGTCCATAGAATCTACAAGGACATTTTGGTGAGCAGTCATAATTTTAATCAGTTATCGCTAATTATAACGAGGCGTGTGACCAAAATATCATGTCCCAAGCTGCAAAGAACGTATTAGTCAAACTTATTGTTGGCGCAGGTCAAGCTGCCCCAGCACCACCAGTTGGTCCTGCTTTAGGTTCAAAAGGTATTAAAGCAATTGATTTCTGTAAGGAGTTTAATGCACGTACTGCCTCATATCAACCTGGTGTTCCCATTCCAGTTTTAATTACAATCAGACCTGATAGATCTTTTACGTTTGAGATGAAGTCACCACCAACAGGATATCTATTATTGAAGGCGCTGGGAGCTGAAAAAGGACATGGGCAACCAAATATTCTCCAGAAGGAGAAAACATTGGGAGAACTGTCTTTAAAGCATGTATATGAGATTGCAAAAATAAAAAAGACGGATAGCAGACATGCCATGCTCGATATGCCGGGTATAGTGAAATCTATAATAGCCGTTGCAAAGAGCATGGGAATCAAAGTTGTACCATAGAAAACTTAATACTCAATTTCTACAATAACAATCAGTCATTTAAAAGATAATTTAAACATGTAAATATCAATATACCAAATATTATGTTAATAGAGACAAAATCATCTATTTCAGGAAAATGTAATTCGCCTATAATTTAGTATATTTTATGCAAAAGTAGGTTTTCTTAAAATAAAAATGCACGAATAAATAATTCTATAAATTTATTGAAGTGAAAAATAATGTGAAATAGTAACGCAAATCGATAAATTCTAATGCTATGAGAGATGTAATTTATCAGTACTATGACAAATATGAATTAAGTCAGTAAAATGCTATGCCAAGTTCATTATAATCTTCGTCTTTTATTTTTCTTCCAGTTTTTCTTGTTGGAGGACCTTTTATTTGACTTGTTGTTTTTTCCATTATTCTGTTTCACATTAGTAATAGGATTTGGAGTTGACTGTTTTTTTGGCTCATTTAATTGGACACTTTTAGGAGTTAATCTAGTATATAACACATAATATGCATTTCTCTCCTTCAACACTTCACGCTCTGTAATCTTATTGATGTACTCATCGTCATAAGTTGCCCAGGAACCATCTGGTTGTTTGCAATGAGCAATATAATGGCCAGATGATAATGATCTACCTTCATGAACTACTACACTTAGCAGTTCATATTTCACTGGTAGCATCTTCTTGCTCTCTTCACAATATTCTGTCATATCCAAAAACATTGGATAAGAAACCGCTTGCTTCATTTTGGACGAAGATGTGCCATTGAATCTGAACTTTTTCAAATGAACAAGCAAAGTTTCTGGGGCCCTTAGAATACTATTTCTTTTCAGAGCATTAGTAGTCTTGTGACATTTCTCACAAACATAACCTTTCTTTTCCTTATCGACCTTAATAAGTTCTGGATTAAAGAAATCCCTAATAGATTTCTCTATAGAATATCTTGATGTCTGTGAATCACTATCCTTGGTTTCGCTTTGAGAAGAGCTTTTCTCCTGGTTTACTGTATTCTCATCGGTCTTTTTACCCTTCAAATGCAGCGACAGATCATAAAATGGTTGCTCGGTAGTTGATACTTCTCCACACGACTTGCAGGTGACAGTTTGCTTTAAAGAACCCCCAAATATATCATATATAATTGATTCAGTCATCTTATGACCTTTAGGGACGGAATCCTCCTGTAGTCTAGACATGATAGACATAAAGTATTCGTGTGAGTCTTCCTGTTGCCATTCGCTCATCATGCAGTTGATGTCGTCTAGACGTGCAATTAGCTTCTTCGGATTTATGTAAGAGTTGCCGGATTTTTTTCCATCATTGTGCCACATTCTCCTGCTGGTTTCTGCTAGAACGTGGGAAACTGAATTAGAAGATATTGTGGATGAGTACTTTCCTGCTAAAATGTCATTTAGATAATGTTGCATTGCTGGGATATGCAATAGAGCCTGAACAGCTGCGTTAGTATAGCAAGTGACACCGTGATTTAATAGTCCTTTAGGTTTTAGTTTACTGTAAGTGGGACCCCAACTTTTTACGATTGAAGAATTCTCTAAACAACCTTTATCGTCAAAATTCTCATTAAATTGATAGAATTCTGATATATCAGGTATCGTGGATGGAGGAGTGACCGACTTTTTGGGAGAAATTGATTCTGCAAAAGTATCCTTCTCTTCATGCTTTGTTTCTGTAACTTCTTCTTGTGCCTGCTGCTGGTCCTTAGTCTCTGGATCTTTGCCTTCCTTTTGTTTTTCTTGTGATTGCGAGCTATTTTCTGTTTTTTTACTCTTATTTTGTTGTAATTCTTCATCTTGTTTACGTGCTTTTTCTCTTTGCTCTTTTATTTGCTTTATCATGAGCTGCTCGCGCTCATAATCCTCGTTATCTCTCTGCAACAATGACAGTTCTTTAGATACAGAGCTTTTCCTCTTTTTCTTAGTTGGCTCGATTTTTGGTATAGCGGCTTGTACATTAGGCACTTCATTCGTAGATTCTTTAACTTTCGTATTTTGTTCAGTTTCTTTAATGACCTTTTTAATCTCCTCTCCCAGATCCTCTCCTAGATCCTCTCCTAGATCCTCTCCTAGATCCTCTCCTAGATCTTCTCCTAGGTCCTCTCCTAGATCTTCTCCTGTATCCTCGTCCTGTTGAGAAGTTATCTCAACATTGGCGGCACCAAGATCCTTAACGGGCTCTTCGATAAAATCGACAGCTTCATGAAAGACATCGGTATCAGAACTGTCACTGCTATTGCTGTCGGCCTGTTTCTCAATCGCACCTTTTCTATCGCTGGTCGAGTCATCTTTTACAATCGGCAGTGCTTTTACTTTAGGTGTCTTATCCTTAAGTGCTGCGTTGGTATACCAATTCAAGGCTTCAGCCACTGAAGTAGGCATCTTTCTTTTCTTCTGTACAATTTCAGAGGAATCATTCTCATCGCTCTGCCTTTGGTTTGGATCAGACTTCCCATTGTTCTTGCTATTTTGGTCAGCAAGCTTCCGCTTACCGATCACAATATACGGAGAGTCACTATTGCCATTCATATCTGTGTCCTTATTGCTTATATTTGGGCTAGCGGTTGATCTTCTGAACTGTAGAGGATTATTAAGAATCCTATCAACCAGTGGCTTGATAGTCTCTTGTGTAGTCATGTTAATGAATTTGTATTTTTGATGTCTTATATTTCTGAAGTACTGAAAAATGGAAGTAACTATTAGTGTCGCGGAATGCAATCAAGTGAATTATGGTCGTTGTTTTTTTTTGATCTTCAAAATTAAGTCACTAACTGTGATTCTTGTCGTTCTCTTTAAATTATAAAATTTTAATTAAAGCTTCCTTAGAATTTTATCCTTATCTGTAGCCCATATACTATGCCAGTGTTTAATTCCGAGCTGCAATTAATACACAAAAAATGCCACTCTTTTTGCAACTCCTGACACCTGATGCTCCTAAGCTTTGTCCGCTGAAGTTCGGTAAGCCAATAAACTGTTCTGATTAAAATCAAGACCGGGCTGATATCTTAACTACAATATATACCCAAGTTTCCAACCAGCAAGTCCTATTACAAAAATGCTCCTTCACCCACCAAATCGCACACAAAATGGGATGAGCTGCAATAAAACTCCTGCTCGAAAGAAAAAAAAAAATTTTCCGAAGAAAAACGCGATGGGCCTTCTGATCCACAAATTGTTAAAAAGAAAGTTCTTCGAAAATTCACTTAGCAAGAGTGTGAGTGAATGGGCATTTGACGTACAATCCACTAAAGGTTGTACTGATGTTTCTAAGATTTGAGATGCTATTCCCACACATTCTGGTAGTACATAGCACATAGCGTAGAGTTGTACCTTATGTTTCAATAAGGGTTCTTGATATATATTAATTGTGCACTACCTCTGGAGTAATGCGATGCCCGCAGTGTCTCCAGAGTACGATATTGCAGTAGCGTCAGAACTAGTTTTGATTATGTTGATGCGCATGGATTTGCATTGTGGTACATTGTATAATATGTCAGGTTGACACTGCACAACCTGGTTTTCCCTTGTTATACCTCCGGATTCGATAGTAGACTTGTCCCATGACAGTATTTGGCCCTTGCCTAGTGGGGACCCCACTTGAAATGATCCGTTATAGCAAGCTTTCAATTTTTGGAAATCTGATCTACCAGGTAACTCCAAGTGATTTACTGGTCTGTCTGGTCTTCTGTGGTCTAATATTTCAATGCGTGAACTATACCTTTGAAGCACATAGAGATAACTACCATTATCACTATTAATTATTTGGTAACAACCTCTGGCTCCATTGCCCTGTAAATTATTTAGTAATTGCAGTGTCTTTCCTCGTAGATCAATTATGAACACCTGATTCTTGTAAGATCCACAATACCGAACTTGATTATCTGAGAAACTGTCGTCTAGACATGAGATGATAGACTTATATGACTGGGTGCCACATTTCGAACGTCTTGAATACGTGAGTGTGTTTACCGGTTCGCGGCGGTTAACATCATAGACATTAACTTTATTGCGTACCGTTCCTGATAGAAAAAGGGATTCACGATGATATTTCAACACATACGGTGTTTCGAATTTCTCATTTTCTAGATTGGAGATATCATAAGAACGAATAGTACTTAGATTGTTGGTGTCATTAAGATCAACAAGTTTAATCGGAACATTCTTGGCCCCAATAAGAATACTGTTCGCAAGCGGCTCGCTACTACCTTCATACAAAGAATACCGGGGTGAAATGTCTGAGGATAACACAGATTCGTGAGCGAATATTCTACTATATGGGTTCAACAGAGTTTGGTCACTTTTGGGATCCGGTATTAGGTATTGTCTTATCCCGTAGTCACTATTGATAGTAAAGAGAGAAGTGGCATCAACAGACCAATGTATGTCTTGGCACACTACATCTTTAGTAACATCTTTATCCTTTAAGCTGGTTTGTGATTCAGACAGACCCAATTTGGGAAACATATAATTTAATTTTTGTGAGAGGTCGGCTGATGTGCTACTTTCTGTTTCCCATATCCTGTATAATGGTTGCTTTCTAAATGTTGTACCGGTAGAGCAATATGGACTTAAATTATATGAAACGGAAGTCATCGAGTGGAATGTTGTGTTCTTGACATTCGCTTGATTCATTGAATATTTATCTCTATTGATCTACAACGCAATTTTGTTCATCTCATCGCAAAATTTGATTTGGGTATCATTCACTTTATGTTTTGGTATTGAAATTCGCGAGAATTAAGAAACAATCATTAAAATCATACATAATAATATACATAAATGTTACAAATGAGGAGTATAATAATACAAAGTATCCAATATAAATTGTTCTTGCTATAATACAATCGATTCAACGCAATTTTATTGTTTTTATCGAGTTTCACTTTTTTACTCGAACCCAAGACTTCAATAACAGTATCTAGCTTGGTACTGTTTTCTAGTAAGATAGACTTAATATCTGATAGAACCTTGGCGTCATCTAGTCTTTTCGACTTGATAAGGTCTTGTTTCGGTGTACCAATTACAATCGAATCACCGTATCCATCGTCAAATGAGGCATACATATCCTGATGGCCCTCTGATTTTAATGAAACGTTACTTTTTTCTGATTGTTCTAAAATATTATGACTATGGCCTTGAACGTTTTCCTCAGACACTCGTCGGGGTTGGGGTGAATCCAATCTGATTCCCTTTCCTGCATTCCTTATTTCATTAAGTCTAGCTTTAACTATCTTACGATTAGATTCAATGACAGAATTCCACCTCTGGTCAATCGAGTCCATCTCAGTTTGATCAAATCTTTGTGATTCTTCATTTTTTACATTAACATAATTATTCGGGCCATTTTGTAAATATGGTAGAGGTACTGGTTCACCTATAGCCTTCAGTAAGGAAGTTTTCCTTCGATGCCTCTCAATAGGATCAAGACTTCTTTCTTTATTTTCCAGTACTTGGTATTGTGGAGATGCTTTCTTCTTTCCTATAAACTGTAGCTCTTTTTTTAGTTTTGGTGGATCTAAATTATCTTCTTCTAAATTGTTTATTACTACCTTACGCATACTATCCTTTTCATCATTTTCGGTAAATGATTTACCCTTACTGCGTAATGTCGTTGGCGACCCTTCATTTAATAGCATGATTTCTTCAGGACTGGTCAAATCTTCAGTCATCAATCTGGTACCATATTCTGCTTTGTGTTTTTTGTATAGATCTAAGTCTGATATGTTGTTGTTTTGAGAATTGGGATTTAAAGTGGCCCTCAATGCATTGCTTCTACTCTTTCTACCATTCTCTTTCATTACCAGCCTAATACAAATATCCCTCTTTATTTATTGCCCACTGATCCCACTATATGCTAAATATCCGACAAAGTGTTTATTATCTTCCTTGATCTATTCAGTTACTGATCCCCATTGAGCTTTAATCAACAGAAGAAATCGAACCTGTTAGCTTCTAAAATATAGATACTCTCACTGTTAAGATAAATCACCAAAACAATTTTGTAGAGGTCAATCAAAATACTATTTATGCTTTTCAATCGGCTTTGTATATCTTAACTTATCTTGACCTTTTTTCACTTTGTTCATCATTATACAGACACTAACCAGTAAATTGATTCATTTTGTTAAACTTTGTTATGGACGCGATGGGATGCCCAAGAAGGGCCGAAATTAGTGATTTTCGCTCCTAGGCGAAATACAGAAAATGAGAGCTACACTCACTGGCATTTTGTGAGTAATGTAGCAAACCAATATATTTATATATATCATTTTGTTATCTCTATAAATTAAACTTCAAGTGTAATTAAAGCAATATCGTGAAGGAAAGAATTATTATATTAACTATAATAAAAATTTTAGAAAAAAAGGACTAGATTGAGGGCATTCTATAATAGCTGCTGCTAATATTGGTAGTGAATAGAAATGTACATGACTGCTGTTTTATTTCCACTGTGTGACACGTATTTAAAAAAAATTCTTAATTTATGCTTTTGAGTATTTTAGAGTTTGTGCTATTTATGTATAATTAATTGAAGTTGAATTGCTGGTTGACATTAGAACCGAAACCGAAAGTATTACCAGCATTTTGTGGAGCCAGGTTATCATCGACAGTATCGTCTTCTTCACCAAAGTATGTTTCTATAATCTTATAAGCCTTCTCATAAATTCTGTCATTTTCATTTTGTTGGCAATTGAAAATCTTTTCCATACCACCAGCTTTTTCAATCAGGTCGGCATTCTCGTTAATAGCTAAACCACGGGCTTCCTTGTCTGTTTCACCCATCTTCAAAATGTTTTCTAGTGCATCTAATGTCACTTCGATAATTCTGTTGTCAGCAATCTCTAGTAGATCACACAGAGGCTTTATACAACCTTGGGAAACCATGTATCTGATGATTTCTGGTCTTTGTAGACCACCAGAAGAAGCATTGGAGATAGCCCAGCAAGCTTCTTTCTTGATCTTATATTCAGCCGTCTCCAACAACTTAATTAGAGGTGGAATCAAGTTAGCATCTACGACTGCTTGGATTTGTTCAGTATTACCAGCAGTAATGTTGGAGATTGTCCAACAGGCTTCTTTTCTGATCGACTCCTTAGGAGAAGATAATAGGTTTCTTAGGGCAGATAAGACACCACAATTAATAACTACTTGTGTGTGCAAATCGTTACCAGTAACTATGTTACCAACAGCTCTCAATGCAGGTGTTTGAACCAAAGTAGATTGGTGGGACAATAGTTCGACCAATCTCTTTGGAATTCTAGCATCGATAACAGCTTGAATAGCTTCAGCAGGGCCATCAGATAAATATGAAATTGCCCAACAAGCATCTATTAGCGTTTCGTTGTCGAAAGAGTATATTAGTTTAGCCAAAGTTGGCAGAGCCTTTGAAACAATTGACCAATCCGGTTGTGGTTTCTTACCTCTGCATAAGTTTGACAGAGTCCAAGTTGCGGTTCTGATTAATGTAACCTTTTCAGAGTTGAAAAGACTTAGAATAGGTTCCATAGCACTGCATTGCAAGACGTAGTCTCTGTAACTGGTGGAGTCACCGGCAACGTTACCTAAAGCCCAGATAGCTTGTTCTTGCAATTCAACGGAGCCGGTATATAGAAGTTGAATAAACAATGGAACAGCACCTGCATCGACAACGACCTGAGTTTGCGCGGAAGTACCAGATGCAATGTTAGTCAAGGCCCAGGCGGCTTCCAATTGTAGCATTTCTGGTTGGTTTTCGTTCATGAAGTTGACCAAAGTTGGTACAACGCCAGATTGAATAACAATGTCAATCGGTGGGTTATGTTCTCTGGATAGGATTTGTCTAAACTTGACTGTAGCAGCCAGTTGTTCTTGCATGTCGCTGGAGTTAATTTGTTGAACCATTTGAGGCAACTCTTGTTGCAATTGACCATAGAATTGTTGGTCAGCTGCGGAGCTCTCCTCATCTTCTTCATCGGAGTCAACGGAATCAGTTGGTGGTACAAAGTTTCTTCTCTTAGCTAGTACTTCATCTCTCTTGGCCTTCCTCAATTCTACTTGCTGAGTGTCTCTACGACGACGTAACTCATCAGCAGAGAATCTACCTTTATTCTTAAAGTTGGTACGTCTGTACTCTGGGACAAACTTGTTAGATGTGCTGTCGTTGATACTTGGGTCCATGCTGCTTTCACTTGCTAGTATGTTGTCCAGAATATGTAATTGTTTGATGTTATTGTATATATATGAAATTACTGCCTTTTTAGACTGTTTCTAGTTCTCAGTAATGTTTTTGTCCTTCTTGCTTTTATGGCAGAATTTCCCAGTAGCCGTAACTTAGGAAGCGTTCCAAATGAGATAATGGTGAGTACAGGTCAGAATTTCAATTAACCTGAGCTTATATATATGCCTAGCTTTACCTAAGCGTCTAAGAACCAATGCAAACCTTGGCAAGAACAAAACCATAAATTGGGGCCCCATCTTACAATTCTTTATCCTTCCCTCTGCGCTCACAAATTTTTTTTTTCTTCGTGGTTCTTTGACGTATATTATGATATCAATTTTTAAGCAGAATAAGCTGAGTGATCGGAGTCTTCCAACTCAGGAGGAGCTATTTTCAAACACAACTGGTAGTATTATAACTTTTTTTTTTAAAATTATATTGGTCTATATGTATTAGAGTAATTTTATATTATAGGCGGGAACTTAGTACACTTTAGTCATCGTTCAGTGTAAAGTAAATGAAAAAAAATCAAGACGAAAAGAATGAAGTTGGGAATTAAAATTAATGAAAAGATTAAAAATAAAAGAAGCGTAAAAGAAAAAAAATAAGCACAAGTAAATTATTCTATAAATATCAAAAAGCCAGTTCTGGAAGCGATTTCTTAGACAGGAAGAGGGCCAATAATGAAAAAAAAAATGAAGACTATGATCTTAAATCATTGAACAGAAGTCTAGCAATTAGAATTATATTCCCAAGCGTGAAACTCTGCAGCTCGTCTGTCTAACAACACAGGATCGTTTCTTCTAGTATTTTTCTAGCCATGACTAGAAAAACTTCCTAGAACGGTGGTGTATAGATCAACCATATCACAGGACGAGACTATAATGAGCTCTCAAAATTTCACAGCTACAGGAACAAAATCAATGTAGATAAAACACACACAACCCACATTGAAATAAAACAATTGATAGCTTCCATTCAATAACTTATATTGCCACAATAAAGCACCTCAGTTTATCTTTTCATTTGCTGATTCACAAGTTTTTCAATTATGTCTCCATGTATCAGCTTTGACCACTACTATTCTAAGAACTGTCTCCTCGTAGGCGAAATTAACAACAATGATGGGAAGGGTATAACATGATCAAATGGGTTAACATTGTTGTGAGAAAAACAAAACACACAGGACTAAGTAACGGAGGAATTATGATTTCATATTTGTCATTTTTTTGAGTGAGATTCGGAAGGGGGATACGGTAAATGTTTTCTGTCAATCAAGAAAAAACAATGTTCTTTGTTAATCGAAAGGAAAAGTGCAAAAAAGGGCGTCTATAGCAACATCAAAGCACCGGCGACAACAGCAGTACCTGTGGTCAAACCAAATAACTTCATGGAGTTCATTCTGTTACCGGAGGCGTCGTTTTCTGGGACCTTGATTTCGACTTCGGTAGTTGGTTTCTCATGATGGGTGTTGTTAAACTTACCGTACTTGTGAGTACCGGTAGACTTTGGCTTCTTGGAACCCTCGTGATGGGTGTTGTTGAACTTACCGTACTTGTGGGTACCAGTAGACTTTGGCTTCTTGGAACCCTCGTGGTGGGTGTTGTTAAACTTACCGTACTTGTGAGTACCGGTAGACTTTGGCTTCTTGGAACCCTCGTGATGGGTGTTGTTGAACTTACCGTACTTGTGAGTACCAGTAGACTTTGGCTTCTTGGAACCCTCGTGGTGGGTGTTGTTGAACTTACCGTACTTGTGGGTACCGGTAGACTTTGGCTTCTTAGAGCCCTCGTGGTGGGTGTTGTTAAACTTACCGTACTTGTGGGTCTTGTGGGTGGAAGTGTATGTCTTGGTAGCACCGTCACTGGTGTAAGTGATCTCGGTGGTGTATTGCCTGTCCTTGGCCAAAACAGACGAGATGGCCATAGCCGCAACCGTCACAGCTGAAAACTTCATTGTGTCACTAATACGTTCTGTCTTCGCTAGCACTTCTTAGGTCTGCCCCCCCGCCAGCTGCAAGAAAAAACCTTCCCGCCTTATATACTGAAAAAATGTGCAAAAAGTTTTCCTTGGCTTCCACAAGGCGGAGGAAGCTCCCAGGGTCTCCCAAAGGTCTCCCAGGGCCTTCCCAACAGCACAACCAGTTTTGAGCTGTTTTCCATCTGCCTTTCCTAATCGGGATACCCATCTCCCCAATCCCCGTTTACTCAGAAACCGCAGCACGCGCCTCGTTTCCATCCGTCATCCTGTACTGTTGTGTAAACAAGCAAGACCTTGAACAGAAAAATCTGATAGACCTCAGACACACCCGCACAGGAACACCGTCGCTGGATACATAAACAAGCCAAAAAATCCCGCCTTCTTTCCGTTGGGGCCCTGCTACTGTTTCTCTGGGAGATTCTTGCTCTTATACGAAACTCCGCTTATCTCTTCGCTTATCTCTTCGTGTGCTTACCGGGTAACCCTCGGAATCTTGAAAATCGCGCGGGCCCGTTTCTCTCTGCCATACCTGCTTGCTCTGACGCACTATTGTGCTGCAGTTATGATCAACGAAGGAATAAGACAAAAGTAAAATGACGTAATCAAGTTTCTTAGCACATTGGAAGCGCGTTAAGCGTGATGTGGCACATGTATATTCAAGTCGTTAATTATGCATTCCCTAGCGCAGTATATACGTCTCTCTACCTCTCTCTCTCTATATATACATACACAGCTATAAATATTTTATGCACATACATCACACCAGGTGGGCTGTCGCGGAGATGGGCCGCGAGCGGCCCTCCCGCTCCAGCGGTGGGACGTTCTTCTCCACCGCTTTGGCGAGCGGCACGGCGCCCATGAGGCCCTTGCTCTCGGCCAGCTTCGAGCTGCGCAGGTACAGCGGGTCCTCCTGGTAGTACTCGTCAACTATCGGGTGCAGCAGTATCGTCTGCTTGCGTATCGTCAGCACGCTGTTCGTGGGCACCGCAGTCCAGTCCCCGCGCTCGAAGGTGAGCGGCTCAGAGGCGACCATGATCACGTCCTGGTTCCGGTCCAGACGCTCCATGCGGTACTCGCCAGGGCTGGTCTCTATGAACCGCGAACCACTGCTGAAATGCAGCGAGGCCGCCTCGTCTGTCCGAGACGTGATGTATCGCGACACCACAACAGTAGACCCATCCGTCACCGCAAAGTTCAACAAAGAGGGCTCACTGTCCAGCTCGCCATCAAGACGGCTATCCTTTCGAAGGGCTAGGGTCCAGTCCTTGATATACTCTATAGTCTTCAGCAAAGCACTCCGCAGGGCCTCATGCCCAAAATCCCCGTCCCGTTTGCGAGGATCGTGGCCGAGCTTGTGCAATGTGTCCAGAAACAGTGCAAATGCACATTCAGAATCCGTACCACCTTGTAAGAAGTTCAAATACTCGTCGTCTATGTGATTTAGCAAAACTCTCTTGATCCTCTTGAAATTCGAAATCCCTCCGTTGTGCATAAAACATAAACTATGGTACGTGAATGGATGACAGTTCGTCTCCGAAAGTACACCATACGTAGACGCCCTCACATGCGCAAATACAAGACTAGACTTCGTCTTCTCAGCTAATGTCTCCAGGTTTTGGTTGTTCCATGCAGGTGTAATTGCTTTGAACAAGCATGGGCCGTCCTCTTCCAACTCCTTGTCTAGTGGGTAATAAGCTACACCAAACCCATCACCGTTGATCGGTCTCCTCCTATCTAACCGTAGCCGGCTGTCAAATGACTGGTTTATAATAGAATGCGCTGGCCTCGTCAATAGATGTGAAAGTCTGATCGGCTCTTTGCCCTTAAATATCAGGAACCTACACATTTTTTTTCTGCAGAGATAATAAAACTTGCAACTGGTTTATGCAACTTATGGTATTGCTGGTAAACCTGTAAAATATCCTTACTCGAGAAGAAAGGGAAATCTGTCCAGCTTATATATTCACTATTACTAACATTATTGTTTGCATTTTAAGCATTTCTTTACTTTTTTTCACAAAATGACAAATCCACCTCATCGCAAGTCCTAGCCCCTTCAAAAAACCATGGTCCTACGGAGCCATCATAGCTAGGGTCCCTTATTTCGCTGATTTCTCAGTTTTTTGTGATTTCCGAGAAAATGCCACAGATTCCCATTGCAGGAAGTCAGCTGCACTGGCTCGTACAGGAATATATGACTCATTGGTTGTTAATAGTTGAAAGTTCACATTAAACTTAATGCCAAATTGTATAGCAGCTCTTAAGAATATTAGATAACTTTGGGAAATTATACTCTAAAACTGTGTATATACTTGTATATACTAAAAATAATCATAAGTAATTCGAAATTGGTGCACTCATTTCACCAGTGTCTTAGTCTTTTGAAGAACCGGGATATCATGTAGATGGTACAACCGAAAAAACGGATCACAGCAGACAATGCAACTAACCACAGGATAATGGCAAAATATATAGATGCTTTGTTGGATAGTAGTGGTCTGGGTTGTATCTGTTCCGTGTGCTGCTTATTCATAGTCTTTAATGTTAAATAATCACCAATACCACCGGTTTCCAATACTACGGCACAGATGGCAAAATTGGTCATGACCCAGAAGATGATGACCAAAGAACGAACATTGGCATAGTAACCAGTTTTCTTCTCCTCAGGTGATAGCTCTGGCTTGGAGTCCTCTTCATTGGGTTGTTCATATAGCATTTTTTTATATTTCTCGTAGTTAGCCTCAATTTCTGCACTAGAGACCAGAATCTCCATTTTGAATGTACCATCTTCTTTACTTGTAATCTTGCCCAATGGCTTAGATGCAGATCCTTTAGTACCCCATGAAAGATCGTGAACATTACAGAATGCATAAATGTTCAAAACATTAACATAAGAGGGACTCAACAGTAGGTATTGTACGAAACTGGTCAACATATGCCATGGCTGTAGGTAAATGACAGAACTTGCAATGTAGAGACAAACAGTAGATCCCAAAGATATGACCATATCTCTGAATGTTTCCTGGGTAAACAATCCATGGAAAGTGATGTGATCCTCCTTTAGCAGGTTCTCAAATGATTTCACACTCATGAAAACACTGCAGAACATCATATATATCATCAAAACTGCAAAAAAGATAAAAGTAACCACATAATACAACTCTGTACTTTTTGGTTTGTTACCAAGTGATAGGATAAATGTTGATAATAAACAAACACCATATAACCATAGAAAGACAACTGATAAAACACCAAAAACTGATTTATATGTGGTTGCGATTGATAACGTCAGAATTCTGAAGACCAAAAAATAAGAACTTAATGAGAACCATGATAGGAGGGTATTAAAAAACAAGTAAAGGAATTCAATCATTAGGAAACATTTTCTAAAAATATTGTGTCCACTGGTCCAAATTCTGTAGAAATGACAGAAAGAGTAAACACTAGCAAAAAATGAACCGTTTAGCCAACGCCTTCTCTGGAGAATAAATTCCGGAACTCTATCAGGAACGTCAGTAGTTGCGTGAGAGCTTCTACTATATTTCAAAATCCAATTCGCATTTTTCTTCATAACAACTTCAAAACATAAAATACGATCCTCTGCCAGATACATATTCGATGAAAAGAAATGAAATTTCTCCTCATGCTCCATACTCTCACCATAGAAATACTTCTGCAACGGCAGTCCTTGGACAGCTTCGAGCCTGTAAGCTGAAAAAGCACCGGGCAAAACAGTAATGAAACCAAAATTAGATTCTGTCGTTTTGTCTAGAATATTAGACATTTTGTACTCGAAGTTTTGGGATGCAATCAATGGGTTGATTAAATTTGAGTAGTTTTTGCCCAAATCTGTTCTGATTTCACCACATGCCCCACCAACTTGAGGATTCCTAAACTCTCTCCATAATTCATAAATAGAATCTTTCCCAGGCATTGTACCCGCATCTAATAAAGTTACAATATTTGGTCTCAAAAGTTCGGCAAAACCTTCAAAAGCCCATCTGTGAGAGTTAATTTTTTTCTGATTTTGTTCTTTTAAACAAAAAAGCATTTGAATAGGTACTGTACTTTGGTCACATCTTAACTCGACGTTATCATCTGTAACATCTACGACATTCATCATAGTTGTGTGTTCGTAAACGTGAGTAACAACTTTTTTACCATTGATTTCATCCTTAGCAAACCCATCTTGATAACAACCCAAAGAACTTAACAATGCTAACGACTTTTCATTTATTTTAGCTCTACCATCTGATACAATACAAACGACAATTTTTTTCCAGGCATCTGGACCCCATGTACTAGATCTGGTCTTCTTCACCATATGCTTAATATTATCCATTACACCTTTGAGCGTTCTACCTAATAAAATGTGATCCTCATTGTACATTGTAATGACGATCAATAATTCTGTAGACCTCGGATTTAAGTATCTCAGTTGTCTTACAGTGAAGTTCTGTTGTGCTAATACATTAGGCTCACATGTAACAGCTTGATATCTCATAAATTTGAATTCATTAGACAAATCATTGTTTTTATCTATCCCGCTTTGATACTGATTTAGTAACGATCTACTAATAGGAGAATCAAAAACAAAATTACCTTTCCAAAGTTTGAACTTTCTAACTTGAGTACCAGCACGTTTTAAAGAGCGTTTCTTAAAGCTCTCCTCCTGATTGATCAACATATCACGAGAACCCATCGATGAAGTGAAAGAAGTGTTAAGGGATTTAATTTTATCGATAGTATTTGTGTCGAGATCTGCCAAGTCCTCATGTGCATATCCACTAATAACACTCCCACTGCTTAAATCACCATCTTCACCATCACCATAACTATATTCACCCTCGGCTTCGGGTAGTTCTCTATTGGAAGTAACGGCGTCATATTTTTTATTCTTCATATAATCCACTGAGAGAAGCTCTCTTCCAGATCTATGCCCGTATCCATACTGATCTTCATCCACTTCATAAGGATCAATCATTTCACCATTCTTACCCAAGTATGAATTGATTTGATAATCATCACCATTTGGATCCACATAACTGTTTTCAATATCACCATTCGGTACTTCACCGCCATAATAAGGATGTGTTGCGTTTTGTTCGTAATTATTGTAGTTATTGTTATAGCCATAATGGTTGTTAAATGATGGCTCGTTTCCCACAGGATTATTTAGAATTGGTCTTGTATCCTCTGAGTTCGATATTATACTTGGTGTATCCGATATAACAGGAGTTACACCCGACTGTGTATTTAGGTAGCTACTGTTTACCCTATCTCCGTTATTTATATCATCTTCAGTTCTAATTATGTTATTATTATAGTAATAATCCTCTTCATTGAAATAGTGTGTGGTGGAATTGCCTGTCTGACTAGCCAGTATGGAGCTGCTGGTTGTACCGTGTATAAGTTCGGGAGTGTTTTGTATAATATTAATGGATGGACCATTTGTGGTAGGTGTCACAAGACTATGTTCCTGATTGTGATCAGTGAAACTGTTGTTTCTATAATTCAAATCAGTGTTGACAAAAACATCTGTGTACTCTTGTGGAGGAGGAGCCGGACGACCTCTAGAGTTCGTATTGACAAAATTACGGTACATGGGGTTAGAATGCATAGTACCGACATTCCCATAACCATCGTTGGCCACACCTTGTGCTACATCATGCATCTCATAGCTTTGGGCCTCTTCTTCGGGTATAGAATCGCTCACATATGGGTGTCGACTTTGCCTGTTGCTATTGTTATTATTGTAACTGCTATTGTTATTATTGTAGTTACCACTATTGCCATTTCCTTGGCCGGAATAGCCATTGTAACCATAACTTCCACCTGAACCGTACTGATAACTCATCGTGTAATGCGTTTACTGCCCTAGTATAGTTTCTCCCAGGACTCAGAAGCTATCTATACCTTAATGAAATAATCTCTTTCAAGTTATATAGACGACTCACAAAACAAAGTATTCCAATAATCAAATTCATAATACGACTATTAAAATTTTTTATTTTTGAAATTAATGCTATACCCATCGCTAGTTTCTATATATAGCACCAACTGCGTGAAGATGAGATAGCAAAATACCGGGCTGGGTTTGAACAAGCAGCTGTCGCGGGTTTACTTTGGCGAACACCAAAGTCTTCAGTCAACCAGTGTCTTGATCCACAGACAGTTGCGCAGCAATACCTAGAAACTACACACACACACACAAACTCGTTTTTCAAAATTGAAATCTGCTATGATTTTGGTGTTCCGTCCGTCTGTCCTTGGAAAACCAGCCCTCTCATTGTTCTGCGAGAGTTTCTTCGAAAAGGGCACAGCAATCCTTATCTTCACAGACACTCTCTTTACTTCCTCTCTTTAGAGAATTTTCCCTTTTGGGAAACCCAATTGCTTTTCTAGATGTACTGTGAGATTGTCGCTGTACTACTCCCCCACCGCAGCTTCTGTGGGCAATCACGTCATTTCCTCAAGGAGACACTGAAACGGCCGTACAAGGTTGTAAGTGAAACAGAGAAATTACAAAGATGGCTTGGTTTTACGTTTATGGTGATATTAGCATGTGATCCAGATGATTACATATGATTCAAATATAAGTTCACAACGTTGATCCTATATTGGTATTTCCAAGTTCTGTTCACAGTGAGAGCAAGCGCATGTAGTATGGGTGGTCACTTATCTGGGCCAGCATGTCTGGCGATTGATGTAGTTGATCTCTTGCTAATTCATTGTTGAGGATTGCCAGGCGATTCTTGGCTTGGTTGAATATATAGTTCCTCTTCAATTTATCTACGATGCATTCCTCTAAACCACAGGGTCTCTCAGCAATCTTCATGGCATTAGTCAGGAAAGTCCTAGCGTTCTTCTGTAATATCTCAATGGTTCTTGTCTCTGAAGGATTACGAATACTCATTAGGAATGCGCGCAGAAGATCGTTATCTGAGGCATTGATGATAATATCGCATTGACGGAACACTATATTGCTCAATTGGTCGCTGAGCCCTCTTATTTTGCCAGAAATTACATCACCTCTTCTTTCATTTAGTTGTTTGCTGATAGTCTGGTATATCTTACTCAACATCGATGAGAAAAACCATTGTTCTTCAACATTGGCTGGTGTAATTTGTTGGCCATCATCAAGAGTAGATAATATAGTCTCAATTAAGTCTGCCTTCACAGAAAGTATTTTTATATCAATCTCTTGATCATTGTATTGACCAAACGGTAATTCAAATTCTTCCAGATATTTCGTCAGCGACTCTTTCTGGGTGTTGCCTTCCAGCAACATAAACTGACCGTATATGGAAAACTTGCTCAAGTTAATATCGAGAGAATCAACAATTTGCTGGTCTTGACCATCCAGTAGAGGCTCTTCCAGTTGTGCTTGAAATCTCTTGAGTGCATCCACAAAGAAAAATATTTGGGAGTCATTGAAAAGAGCATTCTTTCCATTGTACTTGCTCTCCACAATTAATGCAGTGATTGCTTCAATCAATTTGTATGCTATAGTATAGGTTTCAATAAGTGTATCAGGTGTAATCTGGTCAGACACTTCCATTAAACTAGTCTCTTGTTGATCACTGTCTTGCATATGCTTTACCCCGGTGCCATCATTTGAAGCTTGTTGGTCCTGCAAGGTATCATTTTGAAAACCTTTCTCGTCTAGACCATTGTTCAATTCAGCATCAGTACTCTGTTGAATCTCTGACCACTCTTTTAAACTAGTGATAATATCATCCACTAACTCACGAAAACATGGATAGAATTTTTCTTGGAATAAAGTCAATACCTGTGCTCCATCAAGTTCCCAACCTATACCAGGGTTTACACCATTTATACCTTCAATAAGTAACAGATAACATGTTAATAGGTTAAACTTTAGATCCCAAACGCTATTATCGCTTGTACATTCCTGTAACACTGACTCAAACTTCTGTGTTATTTCAGGAAGGGTAAATATGATCTGATCCAGCCCAACCAATTCTTCGAGATTGTTAATGTAGTTCAGGATGTTAATGTATCCATTAGCTGCAACATATTCTGTATAGACCACCAGATACAATCTAACCTGGTTGTACAATATGTTGTATCGATTCGCTTGAGATGCCTCATTGGTGCAGTGCAAGGCTTTAGTATACAGTTCTGAAGCCTGTATATAGAATCTTAACGTTTTCTTGATGTCTGATAATATCCATCTTTCTGCCTGTTCTTCCAGGTTTGTAGCTTCCAAGTAGAAATCCTCCTGTGTTACCAAAACGGGCTCTTTGCTCTGCTTCTTCTTTGGGATTCTTCTTCTTCCTGCACTTGACATTTTTATTAAAATAGAGTGGTTCGGTTGTTACTTTCACTTCGATGATATCTCAATTGAATTGGTCAAGTATACCAGAAAACAAGAAAGAGACAATTCTGCTAATATAGGTCAACAGTTGTCTAACACCTTATTAGTGTAGAAAGAACATGATGGGACTTACCAATGTATAGTTCTGAAGTTTCACACAGCACCAAGAACGAATTTAGCTCATGTGCACTTGTCGTTTTCGAAACTAGTAGCGATTATGTAGTTGAAATGTGAGTAGGTCACATGCCATCATTAAACTACGTAACGGAGCTGAAATATGGTCTTTCCCATGTGTCAAATAACTCTAGAGAGCATGTCACGTACCGGCAAGCAACCTATAATCATCTTAACCCCGTCACTAGGTCAAAAAGTTAACAATCGGTAAGGCCACAGAGTCAAACAAACCATACCTTGAACTCCCTCCCCTTCATCAATCATATCCAAACGTCATTATGACCACAACTCTCACCCCCCGCTACCCTCCAAACCGAAGATATAGGGCAACTAACAATTGTCACTATGTTTGAATTTGAAAGAGATAGATGAAAATGACGTCTTCACTCAATAAATTATAGCACCCTTACTCCGTTCCTCTCCCCTACAGACTCCCCTCTGTGGCCCCATTGTTCTTAGAATAGTTCATCTGCGTTTTGTACGTGTCAATCTGTGTGGGGCGGATGAGCACGTATTAATATTTCCTTATTACCACGCTTTTCCCGTACAACGGGGAAGCTTCCATTTCAATAATGCGTACCTGCAAGGGAATTCCATGCATCGTCTTGTTTTTCTGCGGTGTATTCTCAGCGGGGCACCCTTAAAAAACTTAATTTAAAGAACAGTGATAATAATTGGAATTTAAAATTAGTCCTTTCTGAAATATTATGGATATGGGGCTATAGTATGCGCGGGTGAATAGTATTTCCACCATGGGTATTGTTGTATCATGCACAGAGAATATTCACCAAAAGCAATATGTGGAGTAGTGGGGCAGTAGTGAATTTTCTGTTTTAGTAGGAAGGCTGATACAATTTAAGGAAAATTATTTAGTTATAAAACAAATGTATGAATCCTTGGGTAAATTATAATTTCATTCCCTTGGAAAACAATAAACATATCTAAACCTTTGCTGAAAAGTATCTTTTCAAAGAAGAAAAAATATTAATAGTTCATCCCTTGAAAAAAAAAATAATTATCAGTGCGCTCACAATAATACATTTTGAATTTTGACTGGCTTTTCTTTTAGAACGGTGACGCAAAATTTGAAATAGACGGTTCTAGAACAAGTATATTTGACAAATAACTACATCAATTTAACTGCTTAGTTGCTTTATTCAAGATCCCTAAATCTGTTATATGGTTTTGAGATCGAAAATAGTAAAGATACGGCTGGTACCATAATAACGGTTTGAATATAACCGGTGATAGCAATTAGTGACATTGTACATCCTTACATTTGATTGCTAACCTCCCTAACAAATTTAGTTCTGCTATCAATTTAACCTAGATCAATCCTTAAATTAATTACACGGCAACATGTTTTTCCCTGGCTATTTCCCTGTGAAATATCAAAACCCAGATATAAAAAAGGCCCAACATTTTGATTCAAAGAAGAAATCTCATCATCACAAACATCATCATACCGATAAACAATCATTGGAAGTTGAATCGAGTGAACATATTTCCAAGACGAATCATTCACAAGAGTTTGGTTACCACAGCGCTGAAGATTACGCAAAAATATTA
Organism: Nakaseomyces glabratus; assembly: GCF_010111755.1. Lineage (NCBI taxonomy): Eukaryota > Fungi > Ascomycota > Saccharomycetes > Saccharomycetales > Saccharomycetaceae > Nakaseomyces > Nakaseomyces glabratus. Next base: position 1,168,074 of record NC_088960.1, read on the forward strand.
GGTGAAGGTCAGGCAGCACAAGCATACGTTAACGAATCAGACAACATGCAATCTAACACACATCACAACATGCAATCAGGATCCCATCACGACCATGATGTCCATATGGGTAGGGCTGGTATTCCTGGTTGCGGAACAGCTTCTCACTTAGACTACCCACACACAGGCCATGGTCAACACTATGACCACCACAAGGTGGGTATGCTTCCTAATGAATGCCCAGGGAAGGATCTATTGCATATGTCTCCTAACAAAGTAGGTATTCCTGGTTGCGGAACAGCAGGCGGGTTTACCGGAGAAAATATTAGTGCAAGAATGAACTCGAAGAATGTTCCTATGAATGCACAAGACACTACAGATCCTGAATTTGGTCCTCAGAGCAGAAACATCCCAGGTGCAGGACGTATGGATACCGGTATTGTTGGAGGATCTATGGCAACTGCAGGTGCTAATACTGCTGGGGGTCAATTTGATGACGCTAAGATGAATTCCAGAAATGTCCCTATGGGCGGCATGGATACCACTGACAGAGCATTTGGTGGTCAAGAAACTGCCAATGAGATTCCAGGCGCTGGTCGCATGGGTAACAATGGCAATGGTGGTATGTCGTCCAACTCTGGCTATAATGCTGGTAATGTAGAGCCTAATGTTATGTTGAATTCTACTCATCCAAAATTGGAAACAGGTTCCGGTGCCGAATATGAAACTACAGGTAAAGATAGAAAAATTTCTGTAGGATCCTTCGAAGATAGGCATGACAACTCTCATGCTTATGAAACGGTAGAGGGTATCACTGTTGGTCATCCAGTGAGTGCTATGCCTCCACAGCAGCAATATAATTATATTAGGGCTGAATCCACACCCAGATCTCATCAACATCATCATGGGGAACATAAGACTGCTGAAGAAAAGAAACCTGGTTTTGTCAAAAAGGTAGAACAGACTTTACATATCGGAAGTGAAAAATGATTTATTAGCTGTTTATGAATCGTTTCAAATTTTTAGTATTATGTTATGTTTTTAATTTTACAGATAAGTATAAGTAATATAATATTTGTGTAGCTGCGGTATAATTCAAATGGCCTTTTAATTATTTGAATCGGTCATTGCAATACATTTATTTTGATTAGTGGATGCAAATGAGAAAAATACCATGATATCAGAATATAAGTAGAAGTAATGTAATCAGCTAGTAATCATTTAATCTCTGACGGCACTATGATTACACAGTACTCAAGTTGCCATCTTACCAATTACTGAATTATAGTTTTATGTATCGCTACCAATCTCAAAAAGTTTTTAATGCAAGTACTCAGCATTTGATACAAATTTAAAGTAAACTACACTATGCAAACCAGTGAATTACTATCTTATAATTTTCATTCGTGTAGAAGTTTAAGTGATGATTACTGATAAGATGACTATTAAAATCATGATAGGCTATGTTCAAGAAACAAAAATAGACGTAATAATTATTATTCTATATACAGTTACCTTAATTGATAGAACATATTTTATTTAATATTACAACAAGGAAAGATTAGGAGTTGATCTTTCCTAATATGACAGGATCAGAATATTCAGTGATTATTCAATGCAGTTATTAGTTTCTTCATATAATTGTTTATATGGCCAACCAAAGTGGAATAATGTAATTCTATATTATCAATTTCATTATTAAATTGTATTTGGATGTCATTTAGTTCGCTTTGAAGTATCTTTATCTTTTTTTCTGTAATTTCATTCTCTATATATACTTCCGCCTCTTGCATTTTATTGTGGATAATGTTATTATACTTTCCTTCCAACTCCTGTATTAGCTTTTTATTTTCCAAAGTTTCCCTATAATGTTCCTCATTTATTCTTTGATATTCTGTTTCTGCCACATTTAATTGTTCCTTCAAAACATCATATTTATATATTACATTCGATTCGAGCAGATTCTTTAAGCGTGTCCTCTTCTCTGTAAGTGGTCCCTTAATTCCTTCTATATTCAATTCTGCCCTGTGTGACTCCTGCAAGTCCGTTGATAGTAAACGTAGTATATCATAAATATGTTCAATGGCTTTCTCAAGTGTATCAACAGTGACCTTCAAATTAGATACATTACCTTCTAATTTTGACACGTACCCAATCTGTTTCTTCTTCTCCTCTGTTAATCTGTCAATAGAGTTATTTAAAGAGTTCTGTAGATCTTGGTCATCATCATTATAATTCATAAGGCGTTCTTTTTTGGATTCCAATTCTATTAGTGTGAAACTATTCTTTTCTAGTTCCCGAAGGAGTTCCTGCTTTTTCATCTTGTAATTATTGTAATCAATGGATAGCTTTTCCTGAAGTATTGTAAGCTTTTTAAGGTTAGTTTCCAGAACTTTGTTTTTTTGTAGTAGATCTTCTAATTCACCTGGAGTTTTCTCATCATCATCCTCAATTGCTGTTAATTGTGCTTTCAAATAATTGAAATCGTCAAATTTCGATTTTAACTCGTCTAGCATTTCTTCCATTTGTATTATGAACTGATTACAATCAAACATCCTCTCCTCCCTAAATCTTGCATAGTTTACAACTGCACTCAAAAGCCTTCTAGTTCGATAAGCCTCTGGCTTATAGAGATCCACGATGTTAAAATCATTGATGCCAACGTTCTCAAAGAATTTGTAACATATTTTATTTAATGTCAACATCTGTAAAGTCTCTCTGTAAGGCCCATCAAACATATCCACCGACGTGGACTCGTCATTTCCTTCTGTATTTTGTCGAGAAGAGAGCTGTTCTGCTAGGACTTGCTCTGGAGATATTCCCATAAAGTTTTCGATAATCTGTTTGTATAGAGTAATCACATATTGAGAGGTGGGCCTAGCAATGTGCTCTTCAGTAGCCATTGCAAAATCACAGCTCTGTAAGCATATCACCAGCTCTTCTAAGTCTAGAAGGGGAAATATATCTTGCGTAGGAGTTGCCATTAGAATTGCTCCAGATTGCCGTTCTTGTATTTGCTCCTTATCCTACTTCAAAAATCAAAATCAGTCTAATCTCTTCTATAAGTACTCTGAATGAGCACTAACACAATGGCTTTATTTTGAACCGACTGATTGTTATCTGTTGTGGCACACTGTTTCTGATCTATTTACGCATTGATTACTACTATATTGTATATAGTGATGCTTTGATGAGCATGCTATTGTTTTGATTTTTCAGATTGTTTTTCGTCTTTTGGCGTTATTACGCGACTGGTCACATGGGCCAAATAATATAATAGAATCACCAGCAAAGGAGCTGATTTTGAGATGATATTGACATGATCTTGTAGAAGCTATAAATACTATATTATCGTATTTAAGTTTTCATTAAATAAAGAATAGCGACTGGTATGCAAATGTTTTTCGCTACTTAGAAAGTAATATTACAAATACTGCTGTGGATACTGTGATTTGCTAAAAATCTGGGCTCGGTATATTCAGCATTGCAAAATCCTATTAAGCTTTATTTCATGGTTCCAATCGTTCTTGCCCGTTGTTGCTTCCTATTTTTTGCTATTTTTGAGATTAGTGAGGCCATTTGAGTTTTCCTGCTACTCTTGAGGCTTGATTTTAGCTTCGTTATGTGCGTTGATGAACAAATATCTATGGAACCAGGTGCTATATCGACCACATAATCCAATGGATTGATATTGACTGACAGATGTGGTTTGTATATGTTGCCGTTCATGAACGGTATGTTTTGCTCTTCTCTTTTTAACAAGTTTAAAGAATAGTATGGGGTGTTTAGTCCATCAGTGTCTAAATATTTTGTTGCATCTGCCGACAAATATTCCTGGCAATACAGGCTATGTTCCAGTTTGTTCTTGTCTAGTTGAGCATGTAATAGATCATCTACACCGATATATTGACCATAAATCGCATTACTGTCTCTTACTATTTCCAACCTGAACATATCACCAACACCATCCATTAACATTCTGACCTTTGTTCTGTAAGTTAACTGTTGAAGCTTCGTAGTTGTTAATTTTTTCATGTTATCAACAAGTAAATCAAGTATTTGTAAAAGCGAGGGGGTTTGAGAAATGGTAGTAATCACTCCCAATATATTTCGTATAACTCTGTCGATAGTGTACAACTTGTATGCCTTGTTTTCAAAGTTTATTCTCAAGCTTTCTTCAAACCACTGATGATCCAAATTTCCACTTAGGAATTTCTTCGATGTAGTTTTGATCCATTCGTATCCATCATCCTGACCTAGTTCCAACCCATTATCGCTAAGTTGCATCGGAAGTAATTTGAGAGACTTAGCAAGTAGGGACGGCCTTCTTTTTTTTGTCCGCAAGTCCTTCAATATGGTTGTCTCAGCAATTTTAACGTCATTATAACGTTCATAGAGTGTTTGAATGTAATGAAAGAGACTCATAATATTAATATCACAAAATATATTAATATTTTGTCGGTTCGAGAATTCTTTTTTGAGTTCTGTATCATTACTAAACCACCTTCCAAGCCCCTTTTCTTCTAAAATCCCTTTCATAAACATTGCCTCAACGTCATCTTCACTTATTTGCGAATTTGATGAGATTGCAGGGTTGTGGCAAAACTGGAAATCTAAATGCTTTGTAAAAGAAGACTCCTCAAACAATAAATCAAAAAATGCTTCAAAAATTTGACAGTAGAGATTCTTTTGGGATTCACTAGTCGATGAATTAGATCTTAATCCACATAAAATGATGTCCTTTACATCATAAAGAACTGATTTATCAAAAAATTCATACTTATATTCATAATTATCATAGTGCTCCTTTAATAGTTTGTCCTGTTTTTCAGATTTGTACTCCAAGAGCAGTTGTTTGTCGTTTAGAAACCGCTTCTCTGCATTTTTAAATGGTAACCCTAAGTGATCTAGAGACTTATAGTATGCTTTTTGTTCAACTTCTCTCCATGCTTTATTCCATTCATTCTTTGCAGAATTCCATTGTTGATATTTTTCCTTTGCTGTTTTAAGTATAGTAGGTACAACTTTCTCAGGATTCGTTTTAATTGCATCAATGAGAATGTTTCCATGTTCAATTCCATAGAGTCTTCTTATTACTTTCTCAGTAATGCTATTTAACGATATCATTGGTTCCTTTGGAGATGATACTCTGTTTCTACGTCTTCCGTCGTCCTTTGAAAGCTGAAGACTTTTTTCGTATTCGGTAAACTTAACTATTAAATGTTCAACCGAAAGTAAGAAAAAATCATATTCATGGCGTTCCTCTTCTACCTTAAAGAGTGTCTCTTCATATTGATTCTTTTTATGTGCAATGAAGCCAACTTCTTCTGAAGCCCATACGGGATGGCCCACCCATTCATCATTAAGAACTTCATGACAAAGTCTATCTCTTCCGTGACATGAGGCTCGGGTTTCAAAGCCAGAAAGTCTTTTATAACTCGGACCAGATTCAGTAGAAAAATCTTCTATATCATCGAAATCATTGGATTTCAAAGTTGGTTTCATTCTTTGGTGAATATCTTTGTATTCACTCATTATATTTCCAAAAGCTGTTTTGAGTCCATTGTGGGAACCAAAAAAAATATATGCTCTTTTAGTGAAAGTGTTTAAGTCGATTAAGCTTTGTGCAAATAAATTCATTAATTTCAAGAATTCTGGATATATTGATTCGTCATAGACCAAGTTCCGGAAGTAAATGAGAAATTCAGCCATGTTGGTCGGCCTATCTATTGGCGTGTAAAATGTATCTTTTGAGCTAAGCATTGAAAACTTAGCGCAACGATTATCTGTATTTTGCGATAGAGTTGACCGTATGCTTGATATTTGCTCTTCATTTTTTTCAGTACTTTGTCTTGGATCTATGACCCCTGTTGGTATTAACGCCAGTAATTTCTCTAGTACCTTAGGCTCATCCTTTAATGCAATTGATAATTTGGAGATTTTTTCATCGCGAGATAAATCGGAATATAGCACTCGCTCAATGTATGTTATCTGTTTATTTTCCAGAATTCCACATAATTCATCAACAATGAGATCTACATTTAAATTTTGTCCACAAGTTCGTGTAGTATATTCATTAGGGTCCTTTCCAAATATATCCCTAATAGTTGAAGATAAATGTGGGTATTGTTCATTAATACCTTTTATAACCCTTTCAATACTATTATCTGGACTTGATTCTCCATTGCTGAACTCATCTATATCGCTTCTAATAGCTGATATTAAGCTATTATAGTCTTCGTGGGAAAGATTTTTCTTTAAATCGTTATAACTCTTGACTACCGAATCTGTAACATTATTAAATTCCAAAGTGACCATCACAAATTAAGGAGGCAAAATGCTGAGAGATAATTCAATGAAGCAATGTTAGAGAAGATCTACAGATGAAGTGTCTTATTAGTCCGGAAAAAATCTCAACTATTTTACCGCAACCTGGTGTAGAAAACTATTAGACTTTTTGATTGTTCAAAGAAATTAGATGCTATAGGTAATATCCTGACTTCTAAAAGTGGGTCTAATATTTAATCAAATAAGGACAATAAGCACTTTGGACTAGGTATCCGATTCATAAATGAATATTTGTTGGCGAATCGGATGACATTTTCAATAGCAGAGCTAAGACTTCAAGAGAGACGACATTTAAAGCTGATCCAATGTTTCAAAAACTCCATTTATACGGTAATCTCACATGATTTCCATTTTTTCCTACAGCAGCGCCAATAACCTCCGAGATCATCAGAAATGTGTTGATTCATATATACCTATTACAGTTGTTATGATGCCATTAGATTATTATTTTAGTCCATCTTATGCATATTTTAGAAAGATATTTGAAGGTCAATTGCTCCATCGATTGGTTGTACAACTTGAAAATAAGACGGTATTCCTATTGTTGCCCGAAAAATGCATATTGATTTGGCCGTCGTATTTGAAACTCCAGTTATTTAGGGGAAATGATATGAAAATTATTGAAGGTAGAATTAAAATAAAAATAAAAATAATGATTATTAAATACAATTATTGGTATCGTAATGAAATGAAATAAAAGGTAAACTCGAAATAAAGAAATATTAAAAATGGAAGGAAATTAAAAGGAAGGCCGAGGAATAGAAGTATTAGTAGTTGATAATCACCTAGATATCACAGCAAACAAAGGCCAGTATTGAAATAGGGTAAAAAAAGAACAAAATAAAATCAGTAGCTCCAGTAGCACAAATCATCATCCTAAACATCTCATCAAAGAATATAAGAGGGACTCTTGAATATGGAGCCTTTAGAACATTTACTGCTGAAATGTTCCTTAAGTCAAGGAAGTTATCAATTGATGCAGTGTCAATAGATTTGCTCAAATATTAATGATCAACAGTAATAATTGATGCTTTTTGTTTCAGTCCCTCTTTAACAAGCATTAATTTGCTTTCAAAATTGCAATCTGTATGACCTGGAATCTCCCCAATTCTTAATAGTTCTACTAGAGGGTATGTCTCACTTTCATGATCTGGAGAAATATATGTGACTAATTTTCCACCATCTGATATAGCCAGTTTATGGTGGTCCTTAAAGTTAAATTGAAATGTTCCATCACTTAGTTCAAACATAACAAATTCTTTATATCTAGTATATCTCCTTAAGAACACATCGTCTTTGTGATATTCTTCCCTAACAAAATTTGAAACTCGACTTAAATTTGCTCTCATGTATTTGGCAAAGAAATCAACAACTTCCAAATGTCTACTTAGTTCTTTTGGTTTCTCATCTAGTAGATAATGGCTTGCAACCCATCCTTCCCTTTCATCATAAGTTATATACCAGAATTCATCTGCATCAGCAAGTCTTAAAACAGTGGATCCATTATTAAACAGTACACCAATGTCTTCAGTGGAAAGCTGATATGAGAAGCCATGCTTATTAGAATAGTCTACCCATTTAGTAACAACCATTGGGTTTTTTATCGATGGTAGTCTCGATTTTGGTAGTCCGCCCATTCTCTTTTGAGCTTCAGCCTCTAAGATACCATTCAATGTCAATTGACATTCACTAGCCAAAATACGCAATGATATGTCCGATTTGATTAGATTTGTTGATGTAGGGATTAATTCTTTCCTTGCCATTGATTGCCTAGCCTTACGAATTCTAGCTTCTCTAGCAAGGTCATTCAATTTCCTTTGCGCTTCAAGATCAATAACTTCTTTGTATTTATTTTTAGTCCCTCCAGGGGATAAAGAGTGAGGTAAGATTGGTTGGAATTGCTCCTGTTGCTGGAATTTCTCCATATGAAATCTCTTAGATGCAGATGTTTGTACCGTGTCTGGATACCCATTATTTCCTATCGAATTACCAGCATTATTGTATTCCGTCATGTAAGGGTTACTACTGTACTTATGTGCAGGTGCAATATGAAGCTTATTTGTTGGCACTGTTCTTTCAGAAATATTTGCCACCATATGGTTTTGGTGAACACTTAAGAGACCAGAGGCCTCTAAGCAATTTTGAAAATTCATGAATGACTCTTGTGGAGTAATATGACTATAGTCAGGTACTGTGGTCATCACACTATTTAATGTATAAGGTGGGAAGGTACCTCTAAACCAAACATAGTCCATGATCTCTTGTATAGATGGTCTTTCCATTGGGTTCAATGATAAAATGTCATCTATCAGGTATTTGGCATCTTGTGATATTTTTTTATCCTTTGGATAAGCAAAATTCCTTTGTTTAATTCTTTCATATATTGTGTTTACATCTTTGGCTTGGAATGGTGGTTTACCAATTAGTAGCGCGTATAGCATGACGCCGATAGACCATATATCAACTTCATAACTATGCCCCGAATGCTTTCCCATAAGAACTTCTGGTGCAATATAATTTGGTGTACCACATATGGTAAACTTTCTCTCGCGATCATTTGCCAGTACAGCAGCCAAACCGAAATCTCCTATTTTCAAGTTATAATGCTCATCGAAAAAGATATTTCCTAGTTTTAAGTCTCTGTGTATAACTCTGTTTGAATGCATATATTGGATACCTCCACATATCTGTGTCATGAAAAATCTAACCTCAGGCTCGGTGATAGTCTTCCTCTTTTTAATAAGTTCCATCAATGAACCATTTGGACAAATCTCAAGTAAAATATATACATTGACATTATCTTCAAAACAATCGATAAATTGCACTATATTGGTATGGCTCATGCTTTTATGTATCTGGATCTCAGATAGTAGTTTCTTTCTTGTCTTTTCCGATTTGATAGAAATTTTAGCAACAGTTTTAGCTGCAAATATTTTACCGCTATCGTCTTTTATTTGAAAACAACGTGCAAAACCACCTTCTCCAAGGAATTGGCCTCTATGATAATCTCTTCCACGAGTTTTGATTAAAGATGGTGGTGTCTTACAAAGGGAAGAGAGTTTCTCTTTTTTCCTTTTATGTTGTTGACCTTGCTGATCTATACGTTTATGGTGTTGATTTACCACATAGTTTTCTTTCCCTTCTTCATAATGATTATGTGATGCTGTTGGATTGGTTTTTACTGGAGTTCTAGCTATCCTGACATTTAGTTGTTTATCATCTACATTCTTTAATGGACCCATCATACTCGTTTAGGGTTGGGTTATTTTTGGTATTAGTTAATATTCAAAAGACAAAAATTAAAAAAAAAAATAAAGGAGCAAAATGTAAAAAAAATTAGGTCCTTCTGTCGTGGTTGAAAAAATTGGTGGTATAATTTATTGTTCTCTTTAATTTTCTTATGGGTTGAATCTTTATTATTATGTTTAACTTAACTTATTACCATATAGAAATTTCAGAACAGAAAAAAAAAATATTCTATATTCTCCCTTTGCTCTATGATAGATTGAAATACTTCTTGATTTGAGTTTGCTTTCAGCCTAGAATTATATCTTAGCAAATTTACAAGTTATCCGGAGATTAATTGTAAGCAAATATAATCAAAATTGGTGAAAATAAACTGATTTATCCACACAGAAAAATAATAAATGATGGTCAAACCTGAAAAAAAAAAGAATAGTCTCAAGAATTCTTGTTCCTATTTATATGCCAGAAAATTGTCGACTTCAAATGGTAATTGAAGGGCGTGTCTAAAAGAGATTGTAATACTTTGACTTTTTATGTTTTTGTGTCCTCAAAATTCTAAACTCTACTTTATACTTGTGGGTAATTATCGCTTATCAAGTACTAGTCAGTGTAAAGCAGATAGGGACAAACCTTGGGTAGTCTCTTGATCGGTCACAAAAAGCTTGGCTTGTAGTAAAACTTCTTTTGTGTCTATTTTCTAGCACTGGTATGCTTTTTTGATCTAAACCACAAAACTAACAGGAAGAAAAAATACAAAAAAAAAAAGCCTGCTTTCCTGTTATTTACAGATAGGTATAATCGGGTATTGTGGGAAAGGCCGGTGTATGTTCTTGTACTCTCTTGTAAAAGACAGTTTCTCTTCAGATTATTGTTTTTGAAAAGGATCGGCAGAATGCAACAAAAAAAAAAGATAGCACACAATCCTGGTTTATTGATCAATACACTTGCAAAGTAAAAGTATCTTGGTGCGGTTTGCAATGCCTATACCTGTAGTCTCAGAAGTGTATCACAATACTATTCTGGTTGTTTTTCAGTTATATAGAACTAAGGAAAGCTATAAAGCTATCTAAAGTTTTTTTTGTTTTATTTTATTTTATTTTATTTTTGTCTTTGTGGTCGATTATATTTATTCTAACATTCAAGATATAAAAAGAAAATCAATTGCAACAAGCAGTAAAAAAAAGAAAATAATCCCTGTGTTTGCATTCCCATTAGTTATCATTTATCTCTTTTGAGTAAAAATATCAAGTGCCCTTCAAGGATTCAGCACAAGAAGGGGATCAACACAACACAAGAGATACAAAGAATTGATTTCGAAAAGCAAGAGTAAAAGCCTTTGTTGTCACATTTCCTCAATTGAACAAAAAAAGAGACCTATCCCAACTCCTTAGATCAGTAGCCTGATCAGTTGAAAACCCCTACTCAATAGCCAATATGCCAAAGTAGTTGTTAAACTACAATTGACCCGTTGTTAGCACATCGAGAAAAGTTATTTTTTTTTTTTTTTCAGTTCTTTGTTTGTCTTTCGGCTGTTGACAACTTCCCGTTTTTGGAAAAATCTTTAATTTTTTTGTTCCAGTTTTTGCCAATATTTCTATTGCTCTTCGAAGACAAACCATAAGGCCTGAATATTAATATATAATAGTTGTGCTACGGAGGCAAACTTGCAAGGAATGTATTTGCCGTTATATCTCTCTACAAGAAAGATCGGCTACCAGGGACAATATCATGATGTTATATCCTCCTGTTCCTCGATTGCACAACTCCTAGACCCAAACTAAGTTGTTCAAAGGGTTAGCATGAAACTGTAGTCTAAAGATGTTATAGCAAACGTGGGTGTAGCCATTTTATCTGTATCATTATTTAAATCCTTTCTATACTACTTTTTGTTCTTACATTTCGAATTTACATTAGTTGCTTACTTTTTTTACGTATTGGTTGAATTGAAAGCAGATAAGAACATATAGGTAAAAAGAAAAAGTAAACTCGAAAAAAAAAAAATTATACAGAAAGTAAACCTAAATCAAATCAACCCTAAAATGTCAAACACCTGTGCTGTCATTTATGAAACACTTGTTGTTATCCCAACTTGCCCACATCACCTTTCCTAATATATTTATATAATACTCGCCATCCCTTCTTGATCCCCATTGTTTTCGGAAGTATGGCATAGAAAGATACGTAGGTACCTTGAAATTTGTCCATTTTGGTTAAGCTCAAATTGCTGGAAAAAAAAAAAATTCAAAATTTTGATCTGAAAATTTTCTGAGATCATCGAAAGTTGAACAGCTCGTTAAACCCGTATTTAAAGGTAAAGTGGAGCATTGCAGTTTTGAACAGATTTCAGCTAGGGCTTTGACGAGGAAGACGCACGTTGCTATACAGATAGTTGTGCGCTATAAAAATAAGTTGTCTCAGGGTTACGCTTCCTACAAATTATATATCACGCTGAGTTAAGAAAAGCGATCAAGAAAAAAAAAATCTACAACAGAACTTGAGTTGTCAAATAAGGGAGGGAGATCGACGTTATTGTATTTCATTCCAATTACAGAATTTGGACATCCAATTTCCATATATTATAATTAATAGAAAGACTGTAACTTTTGGTGCATAGATTTAAGTACTAGAGAATATGACATCTGATGAGGTTAAGCCTAACAAAGGTAGTGGTGGGGAATACAATGAGGATGCACCATTGTCCCAAACATTAGCACAACCAGTCATATCCGATCCAGTTCCTAAGAAAGATGAGAAAGAGAAGAAACTGAAGAGATCAAGAGAACTTTCATCAACGAGTAAGGAAAAGACCAAAAAAGTGAAAAAGATCAAAACAGAAAAGCCTGCAATTAAGTCGGAAAATGATGAAGATATCGATGAAAAGATGTCTCTTTCACAAGTAGCTGAGTTGAAAAGGGAAAATAGCACTTTTGATGATGAAGAAGAGAAGTACAAATGGTGGGAAAACGAAAAAAATGATGACACTATAAAATGGGTATCATTGAAGCACAATGGTGTTTTATTTCCACCCGAATACGAACCTCTACCTTCTCATGTGAAACTATACTATGATGGTAAACCTGTTGATTTACCCCCTGCAGCTGAAGAAGTTGCTGGTTTTTTTGCAAACTTACTACATACTGATCATGCAAAGAACCCAGTCTTTCAAAAGAACTTTTTCGAAGATTTCTTGCAAGTACTCAAGGAATCTGGCGGCACCAGGAATAAAATAAATATAACAGTTTTTAAGAAATGTGACTTTTCAAAGATGAATCAATACTTTGAGCTGAAGAAAGAGGAGAAAAGAAACATGTCTAGGGAAGAGAAAAAACAAATTAAATTGGAAAAGGATAAATTTGAAGAAAAATTCAAATTCTGTGAACTAGACGGTAGAAAAGAACAAGTCGGAAACTTTAGAGTTGAACCACCTGACCTTTTTAGAGGTCGTGGTGCACATCCTAAAACTGGTAAATTGAAAAGACGTGTATACCCGGAAGATATAATATTGAATTTAAGTAAAGACGCACCGATACCGCCTGCTCCTCAAGGCCATCACTGGGGAGAAATAAGACATGACAATACCGTGCAGTGGTTGGCGATGTGGAAAGAAAATATATTTGGTTCTTTTAAATATGTTAGATTGGCAGCCAATTCTTCACTTAATGGTCAAAGTGATCTGAAAAAGTTTGAAAAAGCCAGGGAACTGAAGAAGTATATTGGTGATATAAGAAAAGATTATAGAGAAAGTTTTAAAAGCAAGATTATGCTCGAAAGACAAAAAGCAGTGGCTACATACTTTATTGATGTATTTGCCCTTAGAGCAGGTGGGGAAAAGTCAGAAGATGAAGCAGACACAGTAGGCTGCTGTTCATTGAGATTTGAACATGTAACATTAAAACCACCAAATACTGTAATATTTGACTTTCTTGGTAAGGATTCTATTAGATATCACCAAGAGGTCGAGGTCGAAAAGCAGGTGTTTAAGAACTTGAAAATATTTAAAAGACCACCAAAGAAAGATGGCGATGATCTATTTGACAGATTGGATCCGTCTATCTTGAATAAATATCTACAGAACTATATGCCCGGATTAACCGCTAAGGTGTTCCGTACATATAATGCTTCGAAAACAATGCAGGATCAATTGGACTTAATTCCCAATGAAGGTACTGTGGCTGAAAAACTACTTAAGTACAATGCTGCCAATAGAGCAGTTGCCATTTTATGTAACCATCAAAGGTCTGTCACGAAGGGGCATGCTCAGTCTGTTGAGAAGATGAATCAGAAGATTGAGGAGCTCTTGTGGCAAAAGATACGACTCAAGAAAGGTATCCTCCAATTAGAACCATCAAGAGCACAAAAGAACAAGAAGTATTTCAAGGAGATAAATGACATGACTAAAGTCGAACAAGCAACGATACATAAGCGAATTGTTGACAGAGAGAGGGAAAGACTCAAGAAGAAGTTTGAGAGAGATAATGAGAAACTTGTTGCTGAGAAGAAAGATCCATTGCCGAAAACAGAATTGAAGGAATGGCTGAAAAAAGTTGATGATCTGGAGAAACAGTACAAGACAGAATTAAAAACTGGCAAAGTAGAGCTTAAGGCAACCATGCAATCGGTTGAGAAACTAGAGAAACAAGTTGAAAAGCTAGAAGAGCGCATAAAAACTAGCTCAATTCAATTAAAGGACAAAGAAGAGAATTCTCAGGTTTCTCTAGGTACATCTAAGATCAATTATATTGACCCCAGATTATCCGTCGTTTTCTGTAAGAAGTATAACGTTCCAATAGAGAAAATTTTTACGAAGACTCTAAGGGAAAAATTTGCTTGGGCCATTGAATCTGCTGATGAGAATTGGAGATTCTGATCATCTATATTTATTCAAGCATAGCTATTGCTTTTGTGTTCCTTATTTTACTTGTTTTTACAAGAAGAAGTTCAAGTTCAAATGCAATACAACAGCATCTAACGATAAGGTCTCGTTGACCTTTTTTTTTTATAGCATATTACCTATTTAATATATCCTAACACGTTGCATAACTTCTCATTTCACTTCCAGATATGAACGCATAACCGCATTGAAGTTACTTTACACCTAGCGATAGCAAACTAACCGCCAGTCTCATCCATAAGACTGTTATTCCTTCAATTAAACATGAATACCTTAATAGGTCACTATCAGAGATCACAGTTCACGGTGTAATAGACTCCGATAACACGGGTAAGGAGGAGCGACAACAGAGTCTGAGGCCTGCGACTGCAACAGGAATTGTTAGGGCCATCCCGGGATGCTGCCACCAAGCACCGAAGAACCGGAGATATCGACTCAGCTCGCAATATTCGCGGATGGGAGAGGAAAACAAGTGGCTCTTACCAGAATTTCTCTGCCAAGCACCATTGCAGAGCTTCCGGAACGTTCTAAACTTTCACTCGCTGATCAACCTGACCAAAGGTCATATCTCACAGTAAAATTATTGTTAATGCGATGTGTGGGTGCACGATAGATTCTTGAGTGGTATGTATGGGTGTTCGCATTTTATTCGCCACAAGCCATATTGTGCGTACCTCAGTGCCATCCATTCTTTCGAAGACATATAAAGCACGCATTGGATTAACAGCTTCCCTAGTAAGAAAAGTAAATATATTAGAGGTAGCGGTAATCCGATTTACAATTACTTGCATAACGAGTACAGAGAAGGATACTATTAACTACAACAAATACTACAAAGAATAATAATAATGGCACGTTCTAGAGGAGGATCAAGACCAGCTGGTAGAAGCAGCGCATTCTCTCGCCCACAACAGAGCCGTTCTGCATCTACCGCTGCTTACCCAGCTGCACCACCTCGTCAGCAACCTGTGGCTCCGGCCAACGCTCATCCGCAAGCTGGTGCTCAACCGCAACAACCAGGTTTGTTTGCGCAGATGGCATCTACTGCAGCTGGTGTAGCTGTTGGTAGTACGATCGGCCACACCTTGGGTGCTGGTATCACTGGTATGTTTTCTGGTTCTGGCTCTTCTGAAGTGAGTGATCAGCAACAGCAACCAATGCAGAATTTTGACGCTGCTGCTCAACAACAACAGCAACAATTTAGAACATGTGATGCCGATGCAAAGAATTTCACACGTTGTTTGGATGAAAATAATGGCAACTTCCAAATTTGCGATTACTACTTACAACAATTGAAGGCATGCCAGGAAGCTGCTCGTCAATACTAGCTGTGCTACATCTATTGCCTCTAGCTTTCGATATTATTTATTCCGATAGAATGGACGAAATTGGCAGTATATTCCTTTTTTGTTACACAATAAATTATCATTTTTGAACATATTCTGAAGAAAAGAAAAGTTTAAATATTCACAGTCAAGCTTATCAATGTAATTCATTTTGAATTTGTTTGTGACCACTTCGTAGTGGCTTCACTTTACGCTCGCGAGAATAATAACTGAAAACATGATCAATTATTTTTAAGGTAGAGATGATCAGTTGAATGCTGTATTCCATATTCAAAAAAATATGAATACGTAACTATCTGTACATATGTGATCAAAGAACTGATGATCGACCGATGCGAGAAAAGGAAATGATGTGATGCCAACTTTATTTCCACTTGACAATAAAATTCAAAACTAAAACTGCTTGCAACCATATATATTTTCTATATCAATACAAAATTTCATAAACTTCGACTCATAAATAACTTTGACATTTATACTCTTTCATTTCGGTGCAACTTCTGGCCGAGTCGATATAATTATGGGACATGGATAATTATGCTTAACAAATGCCAAAGATACCGCAGTATTATTTTCATTGTATTATTGAATAGTGTGCCAGCACAGCAATGTCTATGATAATCAGATTAGGATCAGCTAAGTGCTCCTGGTTCACAAGCGTATGTCTCGACATATTATAAGAAGTCGTACTCACGTGATGAGTTTAACCTTCGTGTGTGTCTGAGGCTGAAAATCTAACTTGTACCTCCCCTACTAATTCTATATGATAGTAATGACTGAATGAAGACTGGATCAGATGTTTACTTGCTTTTTATTAGTATTGCAGTATCCCATCAGGAGTTTATTATTACTTTATTCTTAAGGATTGATTAGAGACATCGGCGAGTCAATAAACTGCGTCACTATTGATATGGATACTTACAGCGGCCAAAACGGTTGGGCTGATACCAGTAATGCATCACCATGGGGTGATACTAATGACACAATGCCTATAGATAACTCGTTAAGTAATTCATTAAGTGGTTTACAATTAAACGAGGATATTAATACAGTAAGAGCCAATTTAACTGAAAGCATATGGGGAACTGAAAGGACAGGTGCTCCAAACAACGTTGAAACAGGATTGGAAGCAAAAGATTCTCTTAACGTGTCAACAAATTTTAACGAGCTGAACACTGCTATTCTTTCACCGACATCTTCTACAAGCAATATCGAAGAGCAGAATTCATTTACAGAATCTCTTGAATCGTGGATAAACGAAGTCAGAAAAACATATAACCCCCAGCAGTTGGATATAATATCAATCGAAGAGATTCCTGAAAGAGAGGGCTTACTTTTCAAGCATGCCAATTACTCAGTGAAACATCTGATCGATCTCCCAAATACTGAACCACCAAAAAATAGAACCGTAGTCAGAAGGTATTCTGACTTTTTATGGTTACAGGAAGTTCTTCTCAAAAGATACCCTTTTAGAATGATTCCTGATCTTCCGCCGAAAAAAATAGGGTCTCAGAATTTGGACCCGGTTTTTCTGAACAAAAGAAGAATTGGCCTGAGCAAGTTCATTAACCTGGTAATGAAACACCCTAAGCTATCAAAAGATGATCTTGTATTAACATTCTTAACAGTACCTACTGATCTTACAAGCTGGAGGAAACAGGTTAGCTATGATACTGCTGATGAATTCACCGATAAGAGAATTTCTAAGGACTTTGTAAAAATTTGGAAGAAGGATCTAGCAGAAATATGGAACAATACTGCCAATTGCATAGATGAGTTGATTGACAAGTGGACTAAAATAAGTATCCTGGTCGATAGACATGAGAAAAGACTTCAGATTATAGCCAATGAACGAAAGATTATGAATGACCTAATACACGATGTTGGGAACCTCACAAAATCTGTGTATCCAATTGATCAAAATCCAACCATATTAGACATTAATAGTGGCATGACGGTAATCAGTAAGCATATAGAAAAAACCAATGAGAACTACAACCAGCAAGCACTGGATACAAAACAAAAAGTTCTACCCAAATTTAGAATGTACACCGACATTTTGCGAGCTTTAAAGAATGTCTTTGAAAGATATAAAATGCTAGCTACTAATAATGTCTCCATGCTACAAAAACATATAGATCTCAATTTACAGAAACTAGAGGATATGAAAGGTAAACCGGATGCTAGTGGACAAGAGTACGATAGAATTAAGACTACAATCAGGAAAGATCGAAAAATCATGTATGAACAAAGCAATAGAGCCTGGTTAATAAGGGAATGTATTCTTGAGGAGTTTACAATATTTCAGGAAACCCAATTTATGATTACAGGCTGTTTTCAGGAATGGGCAAAAGTACAATCAACCTACTCTAGTCTCAACTTAAATGAATGGGAGAATGTAACCAATCATATCCTGGAAATGCCGCTTTCCAGAGAATAGAACACCCAAATTACTAATATCTATACACACAGTTAACCAACGCATTAAACGCAATTCAATTATCGGATATTGTACCTTGTGTAAACAAGCATGCAGTAAAATACTTTGATTTCCCAGTTCATTAGAGTTTTATAATAGCTGACTCATATAGATATGTATTCAAATATACTATGATAATACATTGGCTTTGCAGTGCTCTATTATTACCCGTCATCAATAACGTCAAGTAGGAATCCGTTAAGTACTCTCAGGAAAAAAGTTGGACATACAACAAATTTATAGTTTACAAAATGCTTATACATAAAGCAGTGACAACCAATATTTATAATTGGATTCTTCAAGATACTAAGACACGTTAAGATCTATTTATTCCTTAGTGGACATCAACCTGAATTCACAGAACCAAAACAAATTATCCACTATCTTTGCCAACCGAGCGAACGCCATACCCTTTCTGTTAAAGCAACAACTGTGCCGTTTTTTATAGAATATTGGTAACAAAATAACATTAAATCTACTATAGTTGTAATCTTTTTGAGATAGTAGACTTCACTAACGTGGACGGGATATATACTTGCAGCAATATGAGCTCTCAGAAGAGACCCTCGGAAGAGTCAACTGGCTCAGGTACTAAGAAAGTGAAATTAGAAGAAACTAAAACACCTTCACTCAAATCAGAGGCAAGTAATTTAGCATTACCGAAGATGAATGATAGCTCAAACAATATTAATGCTGTTCCTTTAGCGCTTCCGAAAGGAGGCGACAAGAAGAAGAAAGCTAATAGCAAAACTGCACAATCAGGAAAAAACGGTGGGAAAGAAGATGGAACAGGACAAAAGCAGAAAGCGACAGATCCAAATAAGATGCAAGATGTTTTGATATCTGCTGGTGTTGATCTGAAAGAAGAGGAAGCTTTATTGAGCTCAACCGTCAATGTTTCAAAGACTCAACAGAATGCGGTAGTGATACCTCCTCATCCACCTTTCTTACACCCAGATCAGGTCTCCAATTTTATGAAGAAGGTGGCAAAAACCCAAAACTTTAATTTATCATTTACAAAGAATACGGAGATATTAGATATGATGTCATCAGCATGTGAAAGCTATCTAAGAGATATAATAACCAACACAATAGTGGTTTCAAGGCATAGGAGGAAGGGAGTTAAGGTAAACTATGGAAGGAGAAGTCAAGTCGCGGCGGCTTTAAGATCAATAGCTATAAATCAGAAAAAGGAGGAAGAGAGACGCATGAAAAAGAGAATTGCTCTTGGATTAGAGAAGGAAGACTATGAAAATAAAATGGACTCTGAAGAAACCTTACACAGAGCATCCAACGTTACGGCAACCTTAAGAGCAGGTAGTAAGAAACAGTATGGTTGGTTGACATCATCTATAAATAAACCCGCCTCAATAGGTGTCAAATCTGCTGGTAAGGTAGCAACAGAAATTGCAGCTAGAGGTGAATCAGGATTGAAATTTAGAGAAGCACGTGAAGAACCCGGCATTGTAATGAGAGACCTTTTATTTGCCTTGGAACACCGAAGAATAGGTGTGCACAACATTATATCGAAAGGATATGCTAGAATAAGAGACTAAAACAGAATTAAAGATAGATTTTGTAGATTGGTACTGTGCATATTACATATTATGTCTGTAATAATATTGAAATTAGCATTTGAATGAATTAAGAAAAAAATTACCAATGCCGCCATATGCACACCACTACAAAACTAGAGAAGTCTATCAAGCTTCACAAAAATATCTTAAGATATCGGCGATATATTAAAATGAAAACCAATTTACGGTATGATGTATAATTATAGATATATAAGAATCTAATAATACAATTCAATCAATGAAAGACACTATGTATCTGATTAGAGATCAATTAATACAAAGACCAATGTAATTTAATGAAAAAGAAGGAATTGAAAATGCACGAGTATTAGCGTTAGGTCATTAAATCAACGATGCAACAGCTGCTGCAGCAATTGCAACCATTACTGAGGCTGATTTGGAAAACTCAAGCTTCAATACAGAACCAGCATTCTTCTTAGCAGTAGAAGAAGTGGAAGATCTAGCGGCAGTTGAGGAAACAGTACTATTTGAACTAGAATTGGAAATCAAAGTTCCAGTACTAGTAGCACGGCTCGAAGTAACTAGAGTGGAGTTAGTCTTTGAAGATGAGTTAGACTTAGTACCAGAACCAGTGTTCAACAAGGCACCAATTGGGGAGTCATCAGTTACAGCAGCAATAGCAGAAGAAATAGCAGCTGGATCCTGATTATTTGGTGTTAGAAGCTTTGTTGGTGTGTTGTCAATAGTACCATTCCAACAGTAGTTGGTGAAACACTTGTCACAAATATCCGGTAGAGTTAAGTTCAGAGATTGTTGCTTACGTCTAATGATTGCACAACCAACACATGTAACGTAGTCAGCATCTTCAGTCAAATTATTTCTGGTAGTGGCTTCGAAAGCATTTCTAATCATACCAACACGTTCACTGTAGTTATAGTTTAGTTTAAAGGTGGAAACGTTACTTTCAAAGGAATGATAACTGTTTGGAATGTAAACAATTAAAGGTGGGATATATTCAAGGTCAGTCAAATTGTTGGCGTCACAACCGTAGAAACTTGGCTTACCACCCAGACCTAGGTTAACAAAAGTGGTCATATCAGGGACGTATGGGAAAGCCATACCCTTACCTTGCTTAGAGAATTGACGTTCGTATGTCTTCATCATTGGACCACCGGCAGGATAATTATCACTTGTCTCAGTGTCTACATCAATAGCAAAGATAATATCCAGGTCACGCTCTTGCTTCAAAAGAGGAACAAATGGGATACCTTGAAGATCTTCACCACCATCCACCAAGAACAAAGAATCAGAGTCAACTATGGAAGTAGTATAGTTGCTGTCCACGTATTTGGAACCTTTGAATGGATTTGGAGCATACATGGCAATGTCGTTGTTTTCTTTATCAATACCTTTCACCAATGTGCTGGATAGGGTGTTCAAGTAAGTGTAAGCAACGGCACTATCGTTGCTCATGGTGAACTCGTTGAACAACGAGGATGATGTACCCATGATAAAACTAGCATCGTCGAAACCGTTAATACATCTTTCGGTTTCAGGCTTACCATCAGTGACTTGAGTACCCAAGTATTTGATGTCACTGAAAGCGTTTAAGGATGGATCCCATGAACCAATTTCGAATGGAGTCATTTCAAAAACAGTAGCGTTCAAGTTGATAACGGTGGTACCTGGGTATCTACCATCTGCGACAGAAATTGGCATTGGCATTTCACCATTCATGAAGATTTCGTTGTCTCTTAGAGAGGACCAAGTTAAACCAGCACCAGCGTTTGGCAATGTAGGGAACCAACCGTAAGCCAACGCACGAGACCACAAATCAGTGATGGTAACGTTAAAGCCTGCGTCCCTTTTACCTTGAACCTGAGAACCAATTGCAGTCCATCTGGCCAAGGTCTTCGAGAAATCTTTATCGTATGGATTCAAGAACGAGTTTGTGATATTCCAGATGGCATCGGCCTTGTCACCTTCCTCGAGGATCTGTTGCACTGAGGTGAAGTTGTTGTATGCCAAAGTACCAGTCAGCCAGTTACCACCAGAAAGACCAGCCATATAAGTGGCTGCTTGCAATAGACCACCTAGACCGTGTTCATTAGCACCATCAGTTCTGTTATCCATGGCTGCAAATGCACCAGCACCAACAAACATAGCACGGTAACCACCACCGGCGACAGCAATACCTAATTTTGGAACATTTTCGGTATCATTGAATAGTGCTGAAGTAATTTCAGTAGAGACATTGGCAAAAGCGCGTCTTAGGAAAGTTTGAAGGGCATCTCTGGTAATTGGGTCTCTTTTCTTCAACCATTCCTTCTCTGCTGGACTCAAACCATCAGCAGCATTTCTGATAAAATTAGCGTTATCAGGACAGCTCACATTTTGTGGGGTGTAACTAGCTGCATCGACAGCTGCACCAGCGGCAAGAACAGAGGCAATTAGAACTGACAATTGCATCTTGTATCTCAAGTTTCCCTTTTCACTTCGCAGTAATTAACAACTAACTGACTATGTGAATTCAAAAACAAGACCAGTGACCAAGATGGAAAAAAAATTGAATAAAAGGAATTGAGTTAAGATTTTATTGTTAGTTGGGGAAGTTTTCGAAGCAATAAGTACAAATTCTCTTGATTGACATCTTACATATATATATTTGTGCAATAAATGGAGAGAATACTGTCAAGCACTTACTGAACAAGTTGTATCAAGTAATTGAGTTACTCCAACATATCTTCAATATAAAATGGTTATAACAAACCTCTGTAGGAACTTATAATGTATATCACAGCTTGAACTAGTCAACAAAAAATGTGTTGGAGGTTTCCTTTCTTTTTGAGTACAAAGTTCAAGCTTAAATCAACAAAGACCATCGATATCTCCTCCTAAACTCCTAATGGTAGGCAGTTTTTAAAAATTTCCTCTGGTCTGTAGAACATAGGGCATGCGTTCTACAGCTACAGTTATGTAAAGCAGCACCTTCTGGATTGTAAACACCTTCAAAGCAAGATTCAAAGGAAGATTCCGATATTGCTGTTTGTTTTGTGTAATTTACTTAGACAAAGTGAGGGGGAGACGGGGGGTGGAGAAAGTGAAGACCTTGTTAAGAAACAGATCAATAAAAGCACTGCGATGATCGTAAAAACCTAGGAAAGGCCTCAACAATTGAAAAGAATCTTCGTGTTAGACCCTTCAAACGACCGGATTGCCCGAGTTGTATTTGTCATGACTGCCATGCTTGTACCGTGGGAAAACTTCCACTGGTGTGAGGACGTATTGGGCTGCTGCTGTGACAGAAGAACTTAGCTACCTATAGGTTCTACATACTAAAAAATGACGCGACTTCCGCATTACTTACCAGGGAAACAGGTAAAAAAAAAGAAAATGTAAATATAAAGAAACAAACCTGCGTAGATCAAACTTTTCTGGATGGAGGAAATAAGAGGACCCTCTTGAACGAGAGTTATCTCCTATTGCTGACCTTTCATACTACTGTTAACTAGACTGGAAACACGGAAATTTTGACATAACGATAGTGTGCTTTTTGTTTGTGATAAAAAAAAGTACTGAAAAAAAAAAGTATTTTTGTTGAGTTATTAAACTTTTAGTTGATGTAATTAAACGTCTAAGAATTAAAACTGGTATTATGTTTGATAAATGTTTGGTCTGCTTACGGGCTATTTATTTTGCAATTTAGATAATGCAATGTCACTACGTAATTGTGTATCTCATCTCATTGGTATGCTAAATCAAAAGACGTCGGAACATATACTGGGTAAGAACCCATGATATCACATTCTTTCCATCCTGAGAAGATATTTTATTAGAAGCATCTCCTAAATCTCATATTAAATGATATATATAATAAAAAATAACTGATAGACAATGTCACAGGGAATTCGGGTGTAGTAAGTAGATAATATAGTGCATTCTCCAACCTTCCCTGAAAATAACAAGTTTTTGGTCCTACTGATATTCTTATGATATCATCCCCAAGGGATTAGACTAGCTTAGATCAATTGGAAAACAGCAGTCATTGCAGTTATAATTGCGAATAATGTCTTGGCATTTACATCAACACTAACAGCGGCATTCTTTTTTCTGGAACTGGAAGATGCCGATGCAGCTCCACTGGCATCTTGCTCAGCCATATCAGCTGCAGCAGATCCAGAAGCATTGTCAAAATCGTTTGATGCAGTAACGCCTTTAGCAGGGGTGTTGTCGATAGTACCGTTCCAACAGTAGTTAGTGAAACAAGTCTCACATTCCTTTGGTAAAGTCAAGTTCAAAGCTTGTTGCTTACGTCTCATGATTGCACAACCGATGCAGCCAGCAAAGTTGCTGTCTGCAGTCAGGTTATTCATAGTAGCAGCTTCGAAACCATTACGGATAACACCCAAACGCTCTTTTTCGGAATAGGAAAGCTTGAAGGTAGATGTGTTACCATTGTAAGAATGTCTAGAATTTGGAATATAGACAATTAAAGGAGGAATATATTCCAAATCAGTCATGTTACGAGCATCACAACCGAAAAATGTTGGTTTCTTGTTCAAACCCAGGTTAACAAATGTATCTGTACCTGGAACAGATGGGAACGTAACACCTTGTCCTTGGAAACCAAATTGACGTCTGTAAGTGTGCATCAAGGATGCACCATCTGGCCAATTCTCCTCTGTATCTGCTGAGTTATCCAATGCAAAAACGATGTCTAAATCACGTTCTTGCTGAATTAATGGGACTAGTGGCACGTTCTGACCATCTTCACCACCATCAACCAAAAATAGATATTCAGATTCAGACAGACTCTTCGATCTATTGTTGTTAACATAATCTGCGTCTCTGAAAGGGTTTGGTGCATAGACGGCAATATCATCGTAGTCTTCTGATAGATCCTTTAAGAAATGTGTGGCTAAGTTACGAATAAACTTTGGAATGCTAGTATCATTGATTCTCAATAAAAACTGGTTGAACAAAGTAGAGGATGTACCCATCAAGAAGCCTACGTTATCAAAGCCTGCAATACATTTACCTTCTTCAGCAGGTTTACCATCAGAAACTTTGGTCCCTAGATACTGAACATCAGTAAAAGCGCTCAATGAAGGATCCCAAGAGCCCAATTCGAAAGGACTATACTCAAAAACGGTAGAGTTAAGATCTATGACTGCTGTACCTGGATATCTACCGTCAGCAACTGAGATTGGCATAGGCATTTCAGCGTTTTTGAATACATCAGACTCTCTTAGATCAGACCACAAATAAGCTACACCACCACGGTACAAGGTTGGGAAGAATTGGTATGAAAGAGCACGGCCCCAAACATCAGCTAATGAGACGTTGAACCCAGCCTTCTGCTTATCTTCGACAGCATCAGAGATGTGGTCCCATCTTGAACCGGTCTTGAAAATATTGATACCACCTGGTGAGACAATGGAGTGTGAGATATCCCAGATAGCACTGTCGTTATCTTGAGAGTCGACAATGTCCTGAACTGAGGTCCAATTATTCCATGATAGGGTTGTAGTTAACCAATTACCACCGGATAGACCTGCCAGATATGTGGCAGCTTGTAATAAGCCACCTAGACCGTGCTCATTAGCACCATCAGTTCTGTTGTCCATAGCTGAAACCATACCAGCGCCGGACAACATGGCACGATAACCACCACCAGAAGCCGCAATACCAATTTTTGGTATGTTGGATGAATTAGTGCTAAATAATTGATCTATTAGGTTGGAAGCGGAAGAGTTTGATGTGAAATTACTAGTTACACGCTTCAAGAAACTTTCTAGAGCTTCTCTAGTGTTCACATCTCTCTTTTTCAACCAATCAATTTCTGATTGAGAAAGACCAGTAGCATTTCTTAATAAATTTATATCATTTGGGCATGTAACATTTGCCGGCACATAACTGTTGGTTGGGGACCAAGCTTCAACACCTCCATTGAAGGCTGCGAGCAAGGAAACAGTAACTACCAAGTCTTGCAACTGCATAGTTATTTTGATACTTTAGTATTTGCTCGCTTGTATTAAAAAAAAAAAAGTAATCAAGTTAAATAAAATTTAGAAAGTCGACTATAATATATAAGGACTTATGTGCCAGAAAAATAAATTTATGCTCATAGTAATAAACTAACGATCAATATTGTATTATATATAATCGCATTAAATATAGGAGCTAAACATTCCTCTTTGAAAATCCCTCTTTCCCTAAATTACCATTGTTAGTATACTCAGAGGAGATGAAAAGAAAAATGATTATGAGGAGGCTTCATGCATTTACTTATTTAAAAAGTACTTCTGATATGATAAATACTAGGATAAAGAAAAGGGTTAATTTGAAATTGGCTTGTACTTTCAAGTAAGAAAGTTCCGGGCGAAGTGGCTCAATAACAGTAAATTTTCGCTGGGCCTTGATTATCACATCATCGTATGGTAGGTAAATAAATGTCGTAAAAATAAGTGTATAAACAGAATGAGGAGAGACAAAAAGTGCAATAATTAAAGAACAGGCATAGTAAAAAAATTGAGGGAGGGTGATGAGGTGGAGAAGCCCTTCTCAGGTTTTAACGTAGACGACGGAAAGGTTGACACTTAAAAAAATTACGAATCGCCGGGCCCCGAAACTCCCTCTTAAAGTTTTACAACTAAAGGAGGCATCCTTGATGGAAAATTGCTATCCTTTCATCTATTTACTTGTCCAGTTAGTAAAATTATTTATGTATTTCAAATTAATTCACTCCGTGGAATAATGGATCCAAACTATACACTGGGCAGTAAAACAGCATTATAGTTCCCTGATATGTTCAGTGATAATTCACGCCCTAACTTACAAATTAGAAGCGGGATAGTACATGCAATGGGCAAAGATGTAGATGTTTTTTATATAAGAAACCACAGGGTGGCTGAAAAGTGTCACGAATATGAGAAGGCACTCGCATATTTAAATGGCATATACAAAGCCATTAAGTAAATGTTACAACGACTCTTTCTAAACTCTATTATAGAACAGTTGTCATATAGCACACGCCAATCTCCTTAACAACTTTAATCATTGAAACACTCTATTTCGAATAATTGGCACTATTAAACACATCATAACAGACTTACAACAGACCTATTTAATCATGATGAGGGCTTAAAAAACGCAAGGCAAAGCCTGTTAAGTTGTTAAGTTATTGCCTTTCAGTTTACTCGTCCAGTTCTCATATTGAGAAAATGACGTCATTTTAAAATTTTGCTCTGGAATAGGAGGCGATGGATCCATAGCTTAAAAGATTCATAGGATTTTGCAACCATTATGAGTGAAATAAATATATGGTAACCAGATTTCTATTTTTTACATTATTGAATGGAGCCGGATTTCTATCAGTAAACTTATTATATCAAAATTGATGTTATATTATAATGCAAATATGAGTGCTTTACTCTAAATTATATTTATGTATAAATACAGATATATATGCTACAGCGTGAACGTCAAATAAGAAACAGAGTAATGTGTATATTATTCGCTTGAATCATCGGTACTGTTGTAATTAAATTTTAATGCATCCATGTTCATGGTAGGCTCCCAGTGCGTCTTTATCACTGGATCAATACCTTCCTCAACAAGGTTACCGAGAAAGGAGTTACTTTCATCAATTTGGAAAGGATTCTCCTCGTCATCTTCATTACTATATGAAGTATTATCATATGATTCTTGCAATTTCATATTCTCTGGTTTACTCTCATCTTCATACATACGTTTTTCAAACTCCTCCAATCTACTTTGTATGAACTGCTTTGGGTATTCGAAATTGCCCTTCTGTGAACAATTTTGTAGGTATGTCTTAACATAATGAATATGCTGAGTTACTTGGTTTCTAGCAATATCTCTTCTTGAACCAGATAGTCTTTGACAATTAAACTTCCCAGACAAGTAATCCGCATGTACCATATGGCACATTGAATAGATAAACCAAATTTCTGGGTCATCCAAATATGGTGGAACTAGCACCATTTCAGATATTTTATCAATCAATTCAGTTAATTTATCCATTGCAGATTGCTTTGACCCGTTATCATTTTCTTCTTCATTTGTGTTGACTCCTTTCTCTTCTTCGATAGATATGAGTTCAGTTACTTTTATTAAACAATTCCATAACCATGTCAGAGCATATTTTGGAGTATGTGTTCTTGATCCACTTCTAAAAACTGGTGCCTTTCTATGGCAATGGCTTTGAACAAAATTTTGCTTAGACGAATAAACAGTGCTCATCCATTTTAAAAACTCGAGTGACCTTGTCGTTTGCCCTCTTTCCATTAGAATCCTAGTGCCTAACCCCCAGATGTTTCTTATATCGACTTCTGGAATTCTAATCAGCAATGAAAATGTTCTGTAAGCAATATCCCAATTACCTTGCGAAACACTTGAAAATAATATTTGAGTTAATATTTCAATATGTTTCAGTAGATAACTGTCAATGTCTACCAGCGGCTCTAGCACTTCATATCCTTCACTCTTTATGTCAAAATACCTTTTGTTAACTAACGGCATATGCACAACATTCTTTTCTACTCTTTTTTTGGCAATTCTTTCTACTCTATTAAGACGTGTGTAATGGATATGTGTCTTCTTCAACTCATGTTTCTTTTTCGTATTGACGCTGTTTCCATCATACCAGACTTCAAAACTATGCTCGGGCTTCTCATACTTTCTGTAAAAGAGCTTCTCAAACTTGTTCATATCATTAGCAAATTCATTATCATCTTTTGTGGTATCTTCACCTTCACTGGACGTTTCAGCTTCTGAATCTGAATAGTCTTCTCCAAGTTTCATTTTCTTTTCTTTGATTTGCTCCCGGGAAGGTAGTTGTGATTCTGATTGATCATTCTCAACCGCTGAATTCTCAGGTGTTGGGAGGCTATTAGCCTGCCTTCGTCTTTTACTCCTCCTTTTGGCATGATATTTCCTTGATAAAATATTAATGTATTGGTATCTTACCCTTCTTTCAACATTAAGACGCCTACAGTTGTAGGTGATAGGGACTTCAAACATAGAGTACACAACTGTTTGATCAACAAACACTGCGATAATACCCTATAATATATGGGATAAGGGCTCCAGATACCTGACAGTATGCGTTTCAAGACAAGTTCGAATATTCTTTTAAATAATCAAAGACTAATCTGATTAAGTCGTTTTTGAATTGTTTGCGATGAGCTGTTTACCTTTATTTTTTTCAAAAATTTTTTTTTTTCATCTCATCGCAGCATCAATCATTTCTTTCCTTTTTTAGTTTAGAAAGTTGATCTGTGCAATATAGTGATGCAAAGCACCACATTATGAGTTATAAAGTACAAACCCAAATGTAAAGGTACGAAGAAATGCTCTTCTTTTAGAATATTATTAATTATGTTATCTATTTAATTATGCTATCTACCTGTACAACGTGTTTCATTATGTGTTCTGTAGCAACTTACTGAACAAATTTTGTCACCGCATGCTACACAATTTGATAAACTATCGTACCCTCCACAAATAGAACATATAGTTATCAGCGGTAATACCTTAAAGTATTTCTTATTGTAAACATTATGGAGAATGATGCTTCTATTAACATGATCCAGTGTATCCAAATATGTATGAAGTTTACGCTTCGAAGTCAGCACCTTTCTTAGAATCAACTGTCGATTGGTGGAACTCTTTTTCTTTGCCTGATCCTTTGATTTTGGAGGCTTTGTAGATCTGTAGGACATAAATACGGAGCTGTTAATCTCAAAACGATTGTTTGAAGAGCCTCTCCCTGCTGAGACACTATTATTGGTTTGGTCACCTGCATTAGTAATTGCAGTTGTGACGGAATCAATACGATCTCTTGGGATTCCAGAAACACTACTTAGTAACGTAGGTACATCGCCAATATCTTTTATATTTTCAGTGTCAAGCTCCATAAACCTTCTTTTCGATTGTATAAGTTCAGTCTCGCTAAACTTGTTAGTCTTTTCTGCAGATGATTTGTCCTCATTGCTATTCTCCTTATTTTGGGCAGTATACAGCCGGGCTTCCAAATCAGCCAATGAGTAATTTATACGCTTCGCATTTCTTGAAGAGGTGATTTTATTACTATTCTTCTTCCTCTTCATCGCATTTTGTGATCGTCTCTGCTGTTCCGCATCCAAAGCAGAATAGTAAATGTTCGGATTGTAGGTTCGTGGATCAATTTCCTGCACACTAAACGGTCTCGGCATTATAGGTTGGTCTTTATCTATAAATTTATTTTCCTTTGGCTACAAATGTATTCGACTTGGTTGGTGAAAGCATAGTTATAGTCTAATATTCTATAGTTCCTCTTCATCTCATATTTACATAATGGCTAAACAACGAAGGGTATTGTGGTCCGTGCGACGTAATAAGGAATTGAACGTGTGATCAATATTACGACTATTTAGTATAATACCAACACAGCAGTAACTTTGATAATCCATAAAGTGGTAATTATGCCATTCAATGTTTTTAATGCAATAGAATTCAATTATAAAGTATACACAAAGTTTTAAACATAAATCATTTTAGCGTTACATTTGCTGCTCAGCTGTTGACATCAACTATATATATTACAACTTAGCTTTAATAGTGGAAGTAGGAGATCTGTTCAAGGTATCGGCAATCTCATCCGCAGCTTCACTTAAATAATAATGTAATTTATCAACAGAGAGCATACTCTTTTCAGGCTTAGTAACGATATTAATGTGCATCCAGTCCTTATTTAGCATATAAGCAAGGCCTACACCATTGTCATTGACTTGGGACCATCCGTATCCATCAAAGTATTCACAGGATAGTTGTGATGTTGAAACATACCATGTACATGAGTACTTGAAAATAGGATCCTCGAATAATGCAGGAACTTCTTCCCCATTCCTGATCATATTCTTCAAACCAAAAAAGTGACGGTCAATAGTTTGTCCTTCTGCAGCCATTTTCAAATATTGAGCATGGTATTTTGCAGATGCCTTCAATGCTTCGATTCTTTCCTCATCTGAAGCATTGGTCGATTCCCATGTCTTGACAAAATTAGCGGATGGTTCAGAAACTGATCTTCCAGCTTCCGTACGACCTTTAAAGTACTTTCTGGTCGAAGCAGCCTCATACGTTGGAAGTTGTCTTCCCAAGTATTTATAAATAGCTAATTGAATAACTTGGTGAATAAACGCATCAGGGGACATGCCGTTCTTCTTCATGAACTCCTTACCATACCTATTATAATGCCAGACGCGCAAATCGTGTTCCTCAATAACGTCTCTGAATTGAATTTGAGCAGCTTGTACACTTTCTGAAATTCTTGGAGTGATTACAAAAGGTAATAATTTTGGTTGATGGTAGTCGGTCTCACGAACAGGTTCAAATACGGAATTAATAAACTTACTTTGATCAATCTTCCTCAATTGCTGGCAAACAAAAGTATTCAAAAATAATGTTGGAGTACCATCCATCTTAGAATGCTCCGCCAAGAACCCTGAAGTACCATTACCAGTAACAAAAAACTGTAATGGCTTGTCAAAGAACCTATTAAAACCGTCCCCGTGCCAGCAGTTTCTAGACTTTTCTTCTAGAGTAACAGGGCTTTTGTCCAAATCTAGGCAAAGCATAAAAGAAGCACGATGAATAGTTTCGAGTGACTCCTTTGCTAATGGATCTTTGATCAATTCTGCATGAACTTCGCGCCATTGATCTCTTGGTAGTGACGTCAACGAACCAACACCTGAGTTGATAGCAGTGGCATTCTTAGAAAGGGGACCATTAACAATGTTGTACAACTGTTGCCAGATTAGATTGACAGGCAATGGTTTATTAATAGCTTCTGTTTTGCTTTGCTCATCCATATCATTTTCCTTAAAGTGAGTGA
This sequence comes from Nakaseomyces glabratus, assembly GCF_010111755.1. NCBI lineage: Eukaryota > Fungi > Ascomycota > Saccharomycetes > Saccharomycetales > Saccharomycetaceae > Nakaseomyces > Nakaseomyces glabratus. The sequence goes on from NC_088960.1 coordinate 1,199,797, forward strand.
AAACTTTATAGAAGTTACCTTTGTAAGTAACAATCATGAAGTTGTTTTCATATACAGAGTAGAACACGTTTGAGTCTTGGGTAGTGTCTGGTATACGAGAGTTGTTAAACATTAACTGGAAACTGTTCATGCAAAATGGTGTTCCCTTGATAATTTCTGGTGGAAGTGATTCATCCTTGATAGATTCAATGAACTTGATGACAGTAGATATTATAGCTGTAGCCTTTAAGAGAGGATCCTTATCAATCTTTGCCAATTCAGCAGGTAACTTGGCATGCGAGTAGAAATAAGACACATAAGGGATGACAGGATCATCATACTGCAGATAGGCTTGGTTATCCCAAAATTCAGACATCCAGTTACGTTTGTCCCTTGCAAAATCTAGCAAACGTTTCTGCAAAACAGAACCAGTACCATTAATGAATTCTTTGCAGAGTGCCTCCTGCGAGCTCAAGTCTTTAACATAAGGTTTAATGGACTGCAAATAAGTGTTTATGGTCTGCTCTAATTCAGGAACGGGCAATGGAGGTAATTGCTCTTGTGTACTGAAAGTTTCACCTTTGAAATTCTGTCTCTTATTTTGATAGTGAGAATTCGGGAATTGTGCTAGATACACTTCGCCATTCTTAGTTTCAAATGGGAACCGCTTCAATGACGACATTAGTCTCTTAATGGTTACCAATCTAAAACTCATACTCTAAATGGTTAAAAATAGCAAACTTTGACCGTATTTCTTGAATATCTTGTTTCTATATCGTAACTTTTGTTTGTGCCAACTGCCTCTTTTCTCCTGTATGTTGTATATTCAGAACAGTTCGATTAGTTGGTGTTCTTAGAAGCAAATATCTTAAATACGTTCACAGTTTCACAAAAAAAAAATAAAATTCTTAAAAAGCTTCAAAATCAATCTCGACCAAAGTGTTTATAGAAGCTAGGTGAATCTGCTGGTTGTGTCTATGATACAATGCCTAGAAATGAAGAATCGTTGATATCTAAACCTATTGTTTATATACAAGTATTACTACGATTATGGATTTACAGAGCATGCATCTTTTGCACTATCTGACCCGTATTTAAATGAATAAACACCGAGTCTTCCAAGAAGGATAGATGAAAACGTAGGTCTCATAGCTTAGCATTGGTTAATGACCCTTTCGTGGTGTTTCTAGTCATAACTCCACATGTCTCGATGGTACAAATGTTTGGCCAAGTAGTGTAATGTTTGGTACATCAACTAATGAAAGAGAACTGGCAAATGAGCGATGAGAGATGATCATGAATATGGTGTTGTTTTGTTTTTCAAGGAAATGTGTGACTTCCCTCCCATTTCAGGAATGGGGTTCTTAGGTCACGTCGAATTACAACTTGTTAGGCGGAGACATAGTACTGGGTAGATCATACTTCTCTTCACACTCCCTTCCCCGGTACCAATATTGATTGGCTCAGTAACATTCCCCCAGAATCAATGCATTTTATTGAAGAAAGCATGGGATGGGCAATTTCAAGCTGAACAGCGATGACTACCAAAACCTTAAGGGGAGATGACGTTTCCCCCATTTGCACTCCAGAAATAAAAATGCACAACACAGGAGTTAGTGATTATTTCTCCGTTACTCCGAAGATGTTTACGTGAACGATTATCACCTGCTTAAGAAGATGAGATCATTGTCTATAAGGCATATTTCTAAGGATTAATACTAAAGATCAAGAAAGGCTCAGTTTAAAAAAGTTGAATATACGTTTATAATCAAGCGATACATCTATTGTATATCTTCATGATTAGCATGGATAGTATAAGTTTAGCATCTTAGCCCGTTTTTTATTTCAAAAATTATATACTCCTTAAGAAAAAAAACATGCGCTTTTTTTTTTCCTTACTTTATATCTTGGTGAAGATGAGTTCTAATTCCAAAATATCTATGTCCTCACATCAAGACAGATTAATGCTCGACTATTGTAAATGTTTTGTCAACATACGATTAGACAATGCATAAAAATTCAATTCAAAATTTTAGAATGAAAAAAAATATAGTTCAGAATTTTCAGTGTTTTGGTTGTAGTAGTCTGTCATAATAACGGGTTCCATTGTCGGTGAACCCTTTCCGCTTGGGGCGACAACTTAGTCATCATAATATTTTTTTTCATTGGTTATTCTTAAAATTTTTATTGAAAAATAGCACGACTCCCATCATATTAGTTAAAAACAAAAAAAACATTAGAATCGCAAAAATAATCCAGTCTTAATAACTTTTGAGGTTCTCTGATATTTGAGAAAAAGAATATTCCATTATGTAGATGGAAGTTACATCTTCAACAAAACGCACTACACCTGTAGTGCAAAGCACACATGTAAACCACAAGGACAATATATGTCCATTTTTTTTGATTCACACAGTGGCAGAAAAAAAAGCTGCAAGTTTAGTCTTTTTCTTTACAAAGTCAAACTTGTACTTGTTTTATATTGTTCTGTTTTGATTATGGTTACCAATTAATTCTATCATAGATAAAAAGAGATCATATTCGTAATGTATTAAGAAACTATAACTTGTATTTTAAACTTACCTTTATATATGTAATCTTAAATGATGTGGGCCTAGAGTTCAAAAAAATCAAACAGAAAATTTTTCGCCTAGCAATCAATGTTGGGTGCTTCGCTGGCCTTACTCTGGGTTACCTGACATTCAAGCTGGCTTTTCTCTTCTCGAAAGACTGAAGGTTACCCTCCTGGGATGGTTCGAGGGATTAGGGCCCTTTCCCTTTCTCGTTATTAGTTACCTGTTCCTATTCAAAGTGAATGGTACCGTACCCAATGATATATGTGAATATTCGTCATTTGCGATATTTCCATCTCTTTCCAAGTCAGACAAAAAGGCCGGGTAATCTATTTAGGTGTGGAGAGGAGAGGCAGAGCGGTGGAAGCGGGAGGAGGGGGGGGATGGATCGGAAAACCTGGAAGAGCTTCTACACTCACTGCTCCTCTTCGGTAACAGTCGGTTACTGAGTCGATCGTATCACACATCATTTCTCTTGTAAAGCTGCACTCTTGGACTCGTTGGAAATGTCAGTCTATGCTCTCTTAGCAGCAAAGTCTTTGTATAATGTGGAAGGAGAGAGAAAATAGCGTAGTTTATTTGGCGTTTAATTGTCATTGTGTATATTCTCTTTCGTATAAGCCCTTGAGTACAGAGAGCTGTTGGTCCACGTATCTAGTATCTGCTCAAAAATTGTTACGGTTGCAGGGTTTTTCGTTTTAGCAATTCAGGAATTGTCCATAGTTAAAAAAGTTGCTATCCAAGTAGCATAACTTTATTTACAGAAGAAAATCTCATCGAGAATATAATCTTCGATTGTTATCTGCAATATATTGACTGCTCTCTAAAGTTGGTTTTTGTTGATAGCTTTATAACATAGGAAATTCTTCAAGGTTGGGACTACTATCCGAAATCGAGTCCTTCTTCTATACCAGCGAAGGGAAGATCCTGAATAATAAATAAAATCTACCGATGCTGTCCAGGCTCTTTGGGAGTGGACTGGGCCTCAGTGGGCACGTCACTCTGTTACAAAGAAGCCTATTTAGTACTCGTACACCTTTGCTAAATGAGATCAATGCCAAGTTGCTGACCATTGTACCACATGATGAGGATATAGTAGCTTTGGAAAGACAGGATGAATTGATAAGAAGGAGAAGGAAACTGGCGAAAGAAACTACAGTAATGAAGAAATTAAAGACTGTGTCACCTGGTCTAAGATGGTGGAGAAGACCAATATATCCTTATCTTCACAAGGGAAAGCCCATGCGTTTCTTAACTGTAGCGAAACGTGGAACAGGTGGTCGTAATCATCATGGTAAGATTACCGTCCGTCACAGAGGTGGTGGGCACAAAAGAAGAATAAGACTGGTTGATTTTTATCGCAGGAAAGCAGGGAGCCAAACTGTTCAAAGGATTGAATACGACCCTGGGAGATCTGCGCACATAGCCCTTTTAAAACATGATGAAACGGGAGAGCTATCTTACATTCTGGCTTGTGATGGTTTGAGAGAAGGTGACATCGTTGAGTCATATAGACAAGGTGTACCAGAATCCTTGCTAAAAGAAATGCACGGTAAGTTGGATCCAGCTATCTTGAGTGTCAAAACTGCACAAAGAGGCAATTGTCTGCCTATTTCAATGATTCCTATTGGTAGTGTGGTACACAATGTTGGAATCACACCTGTTGGGAAGGCTAAATTCTGTAGAGCTGCTGGTACATACGCTAGAATTATCTCCAAAATACCAGAAAAAAAGAAGGCAGTTATTAGACTACAAAGTGGTGAGCATCGCTATGTTTCTATCGAGGCCTGTGCTACCATGGGTGTAGTCTCTAATATTGAACATCAAAATGCCTCTCTTGGTAAAGCAGGTAGGTCTAGATGGTTGGGTATTAGGCCCACTGTTAGAGGTGTTGCCATGAACAAAGTTGACCACCCTCACGGTGGTGGCCGTGGTAAATCTAAATCAAACAAATTGTCAATGTCTCCTTGGGGTCAACTAGCCAAGGGTTACAAGACAAGAAGAGGTAAGAACCAGAATAGAATGAAGGTGAAAGATAGGCCTAGAGGTAAGAAGGAAAGAACTTGATTAGGAGGTAGTGTTCTGTCTGATATTATAAAATTGACATATGCCTGGAACATCATAAATGCCATGTAAATATTAACATAATGCAGCCTGATTTTTAGGAATATGAAAGCAACGCTTATAAATAGTTGTTTACAACCAATTGCTGCCAGGTATCAACTGTATGTATATATTACGATACCAAACTATTCAGTATACTAATTTTAAAAATTCATTTATCACAAATATGAAGAATATCTTATTATGTATGACAAATACTAAAAGATGACATCGTCCTCTTGCTCATTGACTAAAGCGTTAACTTCATTATCGTCTACAGCTGCTTCCATCAAGTTTTGTTTATTAGAGATTCCTTCTTCTCGTAATTTGTCCCGTTTTAACTTCATTTCTGCATCAAGTAAAGCCGTTTCTCTCTGTTTCTTCTCTTGAACTTTCTTTAACCTGTAAAATTCCTCTCTATCTAACTCGTCCAATTCACTATTGATGTATGCTATTGTGTTTTCTGTTCTGGGTATAATAACGTGCTCGATGGCATTCACTCTTCTATTTGTTACTTTGATGACTTCATCAAGAATGATAAAAGCAGTTTGAAGGGATGCCAATTCAACAAGAGTCTCTACTGCCTTTGAATATATGTCTTTCGCCCTCTGAACTTGTTGACCACCTCTACCAAGACCAGTTAGCTTGAAGTCATTGATATCTGAGTCAACATAAGACTCAAATTGAGGTAGATACACACCACTAACATTTTCTTGTCGAGCTTTAACCTTAAATCTAGCATTCAACACGCTCTCTTGGACTTGGTATCCGATATTTTCACCAGTGGCATAGGACACTTCCGCTAAGGAAAAGGCTGCCGTTTGCATCACCCTACCCATCTTCTGTTTAGCCTCATCTATTCTCTTTGTAATATCCCTAAATCTCTTCGTTAAAGCTTCAGATTTCCTTTTTAATAAAGAATGACCTTGGTTAGCACCCTTTAACTTAGTTTTCATCAAACCTAAGGTCATACGTGTGGGAAATACTTGTTCCCTATTTCCAGACATTTTGAGTTAATAGAGAATAGTATTTCGAGAAAGAGCTTGAAGTTAGAATTAATAAGACCAGATAATACGATTCAGATAGAGTTGTTATAATGCCACCAAAACAATGCTCTAATTCTATTCTTAATTTCCGCAACTTCTTCACTCCTTAAATGGCCTCTTAAGCAATAATCCTTTTTGAACTGGATTGAGATAGTATTCTCAATTGGTAATTATCACAGTATAGCGTCGATTGAGTACGAGCAATTGAGCACACTTGTTAGATTCAACTAAAGTTATACCATGCTAATTTGCGAACATTTATCTAATCTACTGAAAGAGGTGATGAATGACAAAATGAAGGGAGTCTGTTTGTTCAAAAGCTATGCTCGTTTAATGCGACTTCAAATAGTGAGTCCTCACATATTGTAACTGCGGACATGTGTTATTAGCATACATATTAGTGGTTATTATGGTTGACGTTATAGCATTACTGTATATAATTGATACCATAAGTGGATTAATGATACAATATGAAAGTATATTGACTTTTATGTTATTTAGTTTAGGGTGTTACACTGCAGTATGTGCGATACACCAGAAATGCAAGTGTCTATAAAATGGTAATGCAAATTGTGCACAGTGAGCCTGTGATTATCATAATACAGTAAGATGATGGTGGTCGCCTTAATTGCAATCATTATAACAGAACTAAAATGATTGATATGAATAACGAAACTAAGCTCACTCTACTGGTAGATGCGGCGCCTTCTTGAAGTTCGATAGCAACAGGTGGCTGTGGTTGTATGAGACTTCTAGATGACGGTTTTGGAATCGATGACATTTTGTTGGCCAGCGATTTACCATCTACTGTTTGAGTGACTGTTTTTTGGTCAACAATTGTTTGGTAGATATAGCTTGTTATAACCTCACTTGAAATATCGTGAATGCTATCCGTTATTGTAATTCTGTCAGTTACAGTAATTGTGGTAGCAGTTAAATTGAAACTTATTTGGGTGCACAAATCATTTGTTGCTGGAGAATTCCAATTGTTATTATCGCCTTGGCCGTCTTCGGTTAAGGGAATGGATATCGATCCTGTTGGCGAAAGAGGGTTTACGTTATTAGTTCCATATGTGGAAGACTGTTGGATGCTTTGTAATAACCTTGTATTATTATCTACTTCGTTTTCTGAGTGTGGTCTTGTGCTTTCTAACTGTAAGTTTGAAAAAGTTTGTTTATTATTTCCTAGCTGAGAAGTAGATGATTTGTTAACCTCTAAGCTGTTTGTAGTAAATTCGGGCCTAGAATATGCGCTCATACCATCCGTGTCAAATGAACTTGTATCTGGAGTAGGTCCCGAACTAGTCATTGTGGTAGATACCTGTTCCGATCTCTTTGGTGTGGTCGGCTTATCGCCTGAATTTGTAGCAACAGGATGTGACATGGTGGTTAATATATCACTAGATATTACTGAATTTTCAGAGCCTAAAGCAGTGCTAGTGTGGGATGAAGACTCTGGGATGAAATTGGAAAGCGATGCAATCGAAGTGAACGGATTGGTTCCAGATTCGTTGCTGGAATATGACTCCGTACTATGAAGCACTGAATGATGAATGTCTGAGTCAGAGATACTTGTACCAAGATCTGATAACAAGGATCTGCTTGAGTAACCGATATTCGAACTTGTGGATAGTATTATATCTGTTTTTGAATCTGGTAAAGAGGCTGATTGAGAGATTACAATGGTTGAAGATTTGGTATTTGAAAAGGAACTTCTTGATGAGGTCGAACTTATAGAAACTGAAGAATTGGAAGTCATTGTTGTTCTTGAAGTATTGCTCAATTCTGACTCTTGAATGGTACTCGAACTTGAAGAGTATATGGATGATTCATACAGGGTTGTTGTTGTAGTTCCTGTGATAGTGTGGCCTGGAGAGTCTGTTGTGGAATAGAAGGAGACTATTTCTGTGTCGATGATACTGCTTCCTGATGAACGGGTAGTTGTGTAAGGAGGGGGGATGATGAAGAGAGATGACATTGACGATGACATTGAAGATGACAATGAAGATGACAATGAAGATGACATTGAAGATGACAATGAAGATGACATTGAAGATGGCAATGAAGATGCAGATGAAGATGAAGAGTCGACGATGGAGCTGGAGTTGATGACAGAGCTGGAGGCAACTACCGAGCTGGATTCCATGATGGAACTGGACTGCACGGAGGAGGAGTCAGTGGTTGGACTCGAAGATATGGTGTTGGAGGATGGAGTGATGGAAGACTCAGGTGTTGATGAGACGGAAGTGTGTGGGAGGGATGAGCTCTCGATAGATGAATTGGAGGTGGTTGATGATTCAGAGGAGGAGGATGGAGTTGAAACTGAGCTGTGGGCGTGTGGACCATACAGGGTTGTTGTTGTAGTTCCTGTGATGGTGTGGCCTGGAGAGTCTGTTGTGGAATAGAAGGAGACTATTTCTGTGTCGATGATACTGCTTCCTGATGAACGGGTAGTTGTGTAAGGAGGGGGGATGATGAAGAGAGATGACATTGAAGATGACATTGAAGATGACAATGAAGATGACAATGAAGATGACAATGAAGATGGCAATGAAGATGGCATTGAAGATGGCAATGAAGATGCAGATGAAGATGAAGAGTCGACGATGGAGCTGGAGTTGATGACGGAGCTGGATTGAGTGGCCGAGCTGGAGGCAACTACCGAGCTGGATTCCATGATGGAACTGGACTGCACGGAGGAAAAGTCAGAGGTTGGACTCGAAGATATGGTGTTGGAGGATGGAGTGATGGAAGACTCAGGTGTTGATGAGACGGAAGTGTGTGGGAGGGATGAGCTCTCGATAGATGAATTGGAGGTGGTTGATGATTCAGAGGAGGAGGATGGAGTTGAAACTGAGCTGTGGGTGTGTGGACCATACAGGGTTGTTGTTGTAGTTCCTGTGATGGTGTGGCCTGGAGAGTCTGTTGTGGAATAGAAGGAGACTATTTCTGTGTCGATGATACTGCTTCCTGATGAACGGGTAGTTGTGTATGGTGGAGGTATACTAAAAGTGTGTGTCGTCGAACTGGAAATGGTGGAGGTGTGTATACTAATTGTCGAGCTAGTTTCTTCGTGCACCTCAGAAGAGTATATGGACGTGTTTCCTGGGTCACATGTATGAGGTTTGTATTCTTCGGAGTACGTTAACATAAAATACTGACCTGAAGTATCATAAAAAGAGCCAGTGACATCTTTAGCAGACAATTTAGTTGGATCATACCCACACCCAATTTGATAACTATAAGTCCTACCATCAGTAGTACTCAACTTAACTATACCTGTAGCAGGATTATACGTAAATCCTTTTCCCATACCTTTAACAGCAATGGTGGTTATTGTATGAGCTGCTGTACCAAGGCCATTAATGACCACATTATTGCTTAATGGATCACTTGTTTGTATAAAGGAGCCACCATTTATCAAATTTACTACTTGACCACTAAAGGTATTGGTATTTACAAACATGTTGCTTCCATCTAGATTTATTTGTGCTGACCCACTAACTGGACCGTTTATCTGCGCATTGACTGAACCAGAATATTGCCAAAGGTTATTATTGACTGTGATTTTTGTTGACGTACCAACAACTAGCTCTTGTCTGCAGGAATTATACAAAATAGAACCGGTTCCTGTGGTGACTTTATAAAAAAAATTACCATTATTTAAAAAGTTTTGAGGGGCAACTATCGTTGACGGTTTACAACATGTTCCCTCGGAACCGCCTGTAATAATTTCAAAAGTCCCATCATTTTGAAAATTTGTTGGATATAATTCAATATTCGTATTACCACACGAATCAGAATCCCTCTTAACACTATCAATTGTGAATTGGCCGTTATTTTGAAGATTGTTTGTGTATTTGACTAGAAATGAAAAGGTACCATCATCATCTTTACCGGCATTTTGAGAAGACGAAAAGAAACTCTCTTTTCCGATGTATAGCGCACCTCTTCCTACCTGTATATTGTTACTGAAGAAATAATTGCTTCCTCCATAGTAATTTAGGATACTATTGTCGCCAACAGAAACTGGATCAGTTACTTGCTGATCACCAATTATACTTCCAACATCTTCTTTAGCAAATGCCACAAAAGATAGGTAACAAAATGCGAGCACAGATGTCCCTACTTTCATCTCGATGGCGAAATTATTTTCTTGATAAATTGTCCTTGTTATAATTCTACGATTTCGAACCTATACTGAATACAATAATTAATCATTGTAAGATATAAATTATATATATACCACAATGTATAAGGAAATATTTGGCATAAGAGCAAAAATATTTTGCCTTTGCTATTATCTAAATTTTAAAAAAGAAATTACATTTATTCATTGATCTAACCATTTTAACTTGACAGTTATCAGATTCTAAGACTTTTTCTGATCTGGTTTGCATAACCATAACGAAGTCCAGAACGCATGCGGAACAAGTTGTTATGATAAATGTTCTGACATAGATACCAAGGTATAAAAATATTGACTATTGAATAGTGGTGAAAAACTTTTACTTTTAATATTAAACAAAAGTATACTAATTTGCAATCAGTGAAAATTAGAAGTAGAAGGCATTTTTGTTTGAAGAAATATTACAGTAGTCTTAACTCTTTCGGATATTAATAAAATAATTACTTCTTACTGTCATGTGTAAACTGTAAATAAATTTTAGTAAAAGAGTAAAGCAGAAAAAGTCAAACAAGGATATGTAATTCACATAATCTAGAAATAGAGATAATCTAGTTCTACGTCAACGTACCGCAGTTCGAAAGACCGTTAGAAAATAACAAATGAAGGGCTTGAACAAATACATTGACCCTTTTTATGATAGTTTAATAAAATTAGGAAGGAAAGGGCATCTCATCGCCATTACAAATGTTGAGAATATGACACGGATCGGGAACATACGATATTTATCACCTACAAAAAGTAGGTATCTTAGATAAGTGATGTCATGAAACGCATATCCGCGGGAGTGCTCACTCTGTCGAACCTTCAGGTATGGATAGGAATTCACAAAAATATGCAATAACGTTGGCATTGAAATGCCGCACCTTCATATTTCAGAAACGGGAATAGCAAAATTCTGCTTGCCAGTGGGGAAATCCCCAGGGTCCCTGATGCAATTATGCAGAACTTCAGTAATCGAGTTTCCTTAAGCACCTTCACAAAAACGTCAGCCACAGAAGTAAGCATGAACTAAGAGGCGTGTAGGTAGACCCCTCCACCTCCTTTTCTCCCAAACAGGAATCCGCTCTTAAGCAAAAAATACTGTTACGGTATTGATTACAAAAAAAAACAAAAAAAAAAGAAAGAACAGCGTTATCTTGACATAAGCAGTTTCCTTGACACAAATCTCGCATCTCCATTGTTTCCATTCCAAGAATTATTTCTTAGATCTCTTGTCCCGGGGATTTGCTGATTTTTTCTTTTTCTCCACTAATTCCACTATGAAAACGGTGTAAGAGAGTATTTGTTCTTGATTTCACCTTTCTGTTTTCCTTCTCAATTTCTGCAGGTTTTTCTGGGCCATGTCAAAAGGCCATCGCAAAAACTAAATTGAGTAAAAGATGTTCAGATATGGAGCTTTTCAGTTACTGTAAGAGAATGCAGAACTGGTATTGATAGGAAGCAAAACAAACGGCTAGAGCCGTCGCGGTGTTCTCTTTGCTACTCTATTCTATTTTTAAATGTTTCCTGTTCAAGTGTAGAATGTGGCCAGAGCAATCTTTCTTTTTTTTATTCGAATTCTTTTCCGAAAAATTCTTCACATGTTGTCGATGGAAATCTACCTCCGTTATTTATCCAATTGGGCCGATTGTTTTGTCTATTGGTTTTATTGACTGGTGATGAGGGAGCCAAGCTGTTTGTTTCGATCTCTACACTGAATAGTTTTCTTCTCCTCTGACCAAAACATTAAATATATGGTTTGTGAAGATTACAATCAAACTAATTCCGGACAAGTAAGAGATTTGTATAATTGATCGTATTACTACAAGATATTTGTATAATTGATCGTATTACTACAAGATATTTGTATATATTCATATGATAAGTACACATCTACCGCCACACAATTTATAACAACCCACTCACAATTATATATGAATTTCTTTTTATGCTTATGTTGGTTCACAGAATGCCTGTCAAAAGTGACAATAATCCAATTTCAACCAAACTCAACCAAACTGTAACTTTCACTTGGCAGTCTTTGACCTAATTGTAAAATAGATGGCAAACATGTTCTTCAGTAAATAGAGCACTGAGATGCAGTTATGTATTAATCTACAAAGCAATTGCTAATGCTCATTATTTAATATTGCAAATAATCTCAACAAATAGATAATGCTAACTTGATCTGTTAACTACATTGCTACAAGAGCAATCGACAGGAGTAAAAACGATAGACTGAATTTACGAGATGATGACTCACCCTTTTGCTCATTCAACGATTGCGAAGGCATTAATACCGAAGTGCTCTCCCTTGAGGCGTGTTTGAACGTTGCTGTACTGCTAGGTTTGAGGTTATCAGCAGACAATTGGGATTGTTTCAATATTTCTGTTTTTATACTTTCAGAATCATGTTCCTTTTTTGTTGTCATTGTACTATCCCAGTAGCTAACATCACTGAAATAGAAAGTGTCTACCGAGCCGCTCACTGTGGTAGTCGTACTAGCTACAGCCTTATTAGTCAAAGTAACTGATTGTACGTCCACCCTTAATGTAGATTGACTTACATGTTCAGTTTCCGATAAGCCTCTATTTGCATCAGTAACAAGAGAATTGACCGATTCTTTTACAATAGATGAATTTTCATAGGTCGATACAACTATTCCTTCCTTTGTAGTTCCTGTGATGGTGTGGCCTGGAGAGTCTGTTGTGGAATAGAAGGAGACTATTTCTGTGTCGATGATACTGCTTCCTGATGAACGGGTAGTTGTGTAAGGAGGGGGGATGATGAAGAGAGATGACATTGAAGATGACATTGAAGATGACAATGAAGATGACAATGAAGATGACAATGAAGATGGCAATGAAGATGGCATTGAAGATGGCAATGAAGATGCAGATGAAGATGAAGAGTCGACGATGGAGCTGGAGTTGATGACGGAGCTGGATTGAGTGGCCGAGCTGGAGGCAACTACCGAGCTGGATTCCATGATGGAACTGGACTGCACGGAGGAAAAGTCAGAGGTTGGACTCGAAGATATGGTGTTGGAGGATGGAGTGATGGAAGACTCAGGTGTTGATGAGACGGAAGTGTGTGGGAGGGATGAGCTCTCGATAGATGAATTGGAGGTGGTTGATGATTCAGAGGAGGAGGATGGAGTTGAAACTGAGCTGTGGGTGTGTGGACCATACAGGGTTGTTGTTGTAGTTCCTGTGATGGTGTGGCCTGGAGAGTCTGTTGTGGAATAGAAGGAGACTATTTCTGTGTCGATGATACTGCTTCCTGATGAACGGGTAGTTGTGTAAGGAGGGGGGATGATGAAGAGAGATGACATTGACGATGACATTGAAGATGACAATGAAGATGACAATGAAGATGACAATGAAGATGACATTGAAGATGACAATGAAGATGACATTGAAGATGGCAATGAAGATGGCATTGAAGATGGCAATGAAGATGCAGATGAAGATGAAGAGTCGACGATGGAGCTGGAGTTGATGACGGAGCTGGAGGCAACTACCGAGCTGGATTCCATGATGGAACTGGACTGCACGGAGGAAAAGTCAGAGGTTGGACTCGAAGATATGGTGTTGGAGGATGGAGTGATGGAAGACTCAGGTGTTGATGAGACGGAAGTGTGTGGGAGGGATGAGCTCTCGATAGATGAATTGGAGGTGGTTGATGATTCAGAGGAGGAGGATGGAGTTGAAACTGAGCTGTGGGTGTGTGGACCATACAGGGTTGTTGTTGTAGTTCCTGTGATGGTGTGGCCTGGAGAGTCTGTTGTGGAATAGAAGGAGACTATTTCTGTGTCGATGATACTGCTTCCTGATGAACGGGTAGTTGTGTAAGGAGGGGGGATGATGAAGAGAGATGACATTGACGATGACATTGAAGATGACAATGAAGATGACAATGAAGATGACAATGAAGATGACATTGAAGATGGCAATGAAGATGACATTGAAGATGACAATGAAGATGACATTGAAGATGGCAATGAAGATGCAGATGAAGATGAAGAGTCGACGATGGAGCTGGAGTTGATGACGGAGCTGGAGGCAACTACCGAGCTGGATTCCATGATGGAACTGGACTGCACGGAGGAAAAGTCAGAGGTTGGACTCGAAGATATGGTGTTGGAAGATGGAGTGATGGAAGACTCAGGTGTTGATGAGACGGAAGTGTGTGGGAGGGATGAGCTCTCGATAGATGAATTGGAGGTGGTTGATGATTCAGAGGAGGAGGATGGAGTTGAAACTGAGCTGTGGGTGTGTGGACCATACAGGGTTGTTGTTGTAGTTCCTGTGATGGTGTGGCCTGGAGAGTCTGTTGTGGAATAGAAGGAGACTATTTCTGTGTCGATGATACTGCTTCCTGATGAACGGGTAGTTGTGTAAGGAGGGGGGATGATGAAGAGAGATGACATTGACGATGACATTGAAGATGACAATGAAGATGACAATGAAGATGACAATGAAGATGGCAATGAAGATGACATTGAAGATGGCAATGAAGATGCAGATGAAGATGAAGATGAAGATGAAGTACTCGTTGAAATAAAGTTTGAAGAGAATATGGAGGAATTTTCTAATTGACAGGTCTGTGGCGAGTAAGGTTCACTGTATGTCAATACAAAAAAGTTGTCAGCTGATTCATATGATGCTCCGCTATCATTATTGGTTATAAACTTTTTTGTATTATAACCGCAGCCAATTTGATAAGCATAAGTCTTACCTTCTACAGTTGTTAATTTCACTATTCCACTTGATGGATTATATGTGAAAGACTTTCCTTTGCCTTTCACAGCGATTGACGTAACACCAGTATCAGAGGTCCCTAGGCCGTTAATTACCACAATATTACTTAACGGATCACTTGTCTGTAAAAATGAACCACCATTTATTAAATTGACTACTTGACCACTAAAGGTATTGGCATTTACAAACATGTTGCTTCCATCTAGATTTATTTGTGCTGCTCCGCTTACCGCTCCATTGATCTGGGCATTGATCGAGCCTGTGAATTCCCATAAGTTGTTATTGACTGTTGTAGTCGTAGATGCTCCTATATCAACATTTTGCATGCAAGAGCCTGAATAAATGGAGCCTGTATCAGTTAGAACCTTATAATAAAATTTACCGTTGTTCAGAAAATTCTGCGGAGCAATAACACTTGTGGGTAAGCAGCATCTTCCTTCAACACCCCCACTGATAATTTCAAATTCACCATCATTTTGAAAATTGATGGGAAATACTTGAATACTTGAGTTTGAACATTGATTAGCGTGCCTTTTAATGTTTTCTATTATAAACTGCCCATTATTTTGAAGATTGTTTGTATTTTTGATTAATAAATGAAACGAATTAGGAACATCTGTGGGGGCGCTCTGAAAGGATGAAAAATAACTTTCCTTTCCAATATACAAGGTACCTCTACCTATTTCAAAATTATTACTGAAATCGTAATTACTGCCGCCGTAGTAATCTAGAATACTGTTATCACCAACAATTACCGGATCTGTTACTCTCTGATCACCCGCTACACTTCTAACAGTTTGATCAGCCCAGGATATTGAAAGCAGTCCCAATATGGCTAAAAGTGTTACAAACGAAATCATTTGGCTATTGTGATTATCTTACTTTTTGAGAAATAAACAAATGACTATTATATTGATGTTGTGACATTATATGACATTATGCTTATTATTTATATACTATTTTGGATATTTGGGTAGTATTGCTGACATTATCAATTTACAAGATCGAAAGAACAACACTTAATGTTATAAAACTAAAATTTTACTTCAGCAGACCTGAACTAAAAAACCAACAAATAGGATATCCATAATATTTTTTGCAGAACCAGTTATTTGCCATTAAGCATCCTAAGTTTGAAAATTCTGTTAAACAAAATAACAGATTTTAAGATATCAGAAATGGCCATGTATTTCTTACTTCTCAGAAGTATTGCACTCGCGAATTTTAGTACGTCATTTTGGCAATTTAAGACAATATCATGCAAATAACGCTAATATGTTAAAAGTTTTTTTGGTTCAATAAGATAGAAATTAAAACCCGGATCAATGGAAAGCAAATGCTTATTAATTTAGAAAAGAAAGAGTTTAAGCAAATAACCTTCTGTGAAATGGGATCGCGAGAGCAACATTCATTGATAATGATATTAATGCCGGTAATTCTCGACTTTAGTATATGACGAAAGAGACTAATCAAATTGGAATTTCTCTACTTACAGAGTAACCATCCGAAAGTTTAACGAATATAATACACAATAATTAAACAAATATGTTGTGCTTATAATAATGATGTCATGGGTTTAATATTTAGGAACATGTTGTATCTTTTCCCAATGAGATATGCTTGAGTGTTCCTATATTTTTGCAATGTTGTTGCCCATTTAGTCCTCATTACTCAACACATACTATAAGATAGATAATTAAAAAAAAGAAAAGGAAATTATCCAATAATTGTTTTCATCAAACAAGGTAGCTGAATGAACTTGGATTTCATTGTGCTTTGTAAAGACCCTTGAAAAATGTTTCTAACTTCTTCTTACTTAAGTCGGCTTTCTATCTATGCCTTGGTTATCTGAGATAGTTCAAGCTGCTGAGCTTAAAATAAACTAGAACATTTAAAAATAGCTTGGCATTTTCAATCGCAGTAATGCATTGACACATCTTTTGCATATATCATCTGCTTGCTTATCTGAGGTTTACTGATTAGCGAAAGGATTGCCGTGTAAACTTTGTTAACAAAATTTTTGTTTTTCTCCACGGAAAAAATACGGCGAAATTAGTAAGAAAATGGAAGAAAAAGTAAGAAATTATAAGTTACATCGACATACATACATCATATGCTGGTTTAAATCAAATCGATTGCGCTATTTTCTGACATACGAAATTTCGACTAGGATTCCAGTTTACACTACTGCCTTTTTCAGCTCTGCTTATTCATTCTTGCCAGCATATTGCTTACTGCCAAGACCAAACACTAACTTACTTTCCCGGTTGAAGTGTTACTACCTTGATTCATGTTGTTTATACAGATAGTAACAGGTAGCTTTATCACTTAAAATATTATACCTTCAATAAGATGGATATGCTAAAAGGTATTAGCCTCACAATTCCAAAATATATCGATGTAGCAAAGGAATGCTAAACGAAGTTAGACGAATGGACCTACACGCAACCACAATAACCAATGGGCTTAAAAACATTTCCTTGTCACAAAGATTTTTGCCTTGTACTGAATACAAATCCGACTTCAACCATAATATAAACTCTTGCCCAGGTAACTTGTATTTCGTCTTTCTAAACCTACTTCTGAAACGAGGTAAATTTTTGAATTCGTAATGCAGGTTAATGAAACTACGGTAAAGGTAATGAACTTGTAAAACCCACGCTAAAAATAGAATTTTACTTTGTTGAAGGGGCCAAAATTTTACATAATACGTACTTTTGAAGGGTCTTGGGCTCTGGATATATGCTTAGATATGGAACTGATTTATTTGAAAGTCCCTTCCTTGAACAATCCTATCGGCTCAATTTCTAGATCTGGAAATTGGGTATATTGTAAAATTAGAATTCTAAGCATCTTTCTGAAATGATTATCATGGCACCAATAGTCAAATTGTAAATTTAAAAAAGCTTCAGAAGGTTTTTACAAACACATATCTATTACTTGTAACCACAAATACACTTCTGTGTTCTTAGGCAATGAAATCAATTATATCCGTTTGATGTAAAATCTTATAGGGAGATACCATCCATGTATTGACAAGTGTATAGAAACACTTTAGAATAAAAGAGGTGATGAATACTTTGACATACAATACATCTGAGGTAAACTTCTATTAAAAAGTGTTTGTTCTATCTTTATTAAAATTTTTCAATATGAAACCTCCCCAAAGTAGAAATTCTCATACTGTAGTTAGATAATTGAGCCTTACCTTTTCATTTCTACTACTTTTCATTAAATTTTGTTATCTATTCGAATTAAAATTGAAAGAAAAGCTGAAAATGAACGTGACATAAACTTCATTCATATTATCGAGATTTGTATCCCTTACAGCTCCCTCACAAAATTGTGCGTCATAGGTAACAGATTAAGCAAAAATACCTACATTTATTAACATTATGTATTTACCTATATACCTAAATATAGAAACAGGACCCAGTATTCAAAGTTTATTTATCCCTTTCACTCAGTAATAGATGCTGTTTATTTGGAAATATTTCTTAACTCCGTAACTATTATATATTATCTTGTTGCAAGGAAGGTGAGGGCTGTTCAGCTGTTAATCTATTAGACTGCTGCATTTGGGAAAAAAACAAAATAAGGCATACCATGAATCTGAAAAGAAGAAAGAGACACAACAATTTTGCATAATCACAGGCTTTCTTGCTTTATAAATTCTGGACTAAATTCTAATTTCCAGCCAGCATTGTTAAAGACTGCAGTGGCTAGTTAAAAACTTTTTCTTTTTACTTTACAACGTTTGAAAGTTAACATTATTTCCTTGTAATATCTAACATATGCCAGACTTATTTTTAGATGAAATATTGTTAATATGTTTCATACTATTCTTTATTAACACTATTTCTTACCCTATAACGAAATCAAAACAAAAAGTACCAATCACTCTGCCTGTGCAATGTTGACTATGAGATCGCAAAGCAGCTCATAGCCACCTCCTTTTGTTCAATACATTCCATAAAAAAAGACAGACATAGTTTGCGAATATGGGAGCAGATGCAATCAAAAAAATCTCATATCTCTTTAGATAACATAGAAGTATAAAGCCATTTCTGAAGAATAGAACTGCATTAACAGAATTTCTCTCTTTAACATATTTTTTTTGAAGAGTAACTTCCAATACTAGTTAACAAAGTTATATATAATAATTCACCGAATCTCACAAAATACCTGATTTAAGATTCACAATAGTATATAATTGAGTTTTTTAACAAACCTATAATAGTATCTATTTTACTTTTATATTGGTATTTCATTCTTAAATTCATTCTTTATCACAAAAACTTTACCAAAAGTTGGACGACCTCATTACTGCAATCTTTCACCAAACAACATAGCTATGTTCTATTTCCTAAGCAAATACAGTGATCTTCAGCAAGGAAAAATGATTTGAATTAAGTAACTGCTGTTGATAATTGGATTAAGTTATGAGTGTCAACTATATTCCATAATAATTATACTTTAAAAATTAGCCTTTCTATTCGCTCATCCTTGAACAGTTAAATTCCTTAGACATACAATATATGCTAATACTATAAGAATACTTTAACAATACAAGTAAACTGGTTTACCATCCAAGAAGGTTCAACTGAAGAAATTGTTTGAAGTGAAGTATCAAACACCTATCAAAATTCGTTGGATCAGAAAATAATCCTTAAAACCAACAAAACACATTATCAAAGTGTTGCTATGTTTCAATATCTGTTCTTTATTCAGTATAAGCCAAAAAAAGTGTCAAAAAGACTACAGCATACTATTAATTTAATGTCTCGAGCTTATAGGTAATTACCCAAGAATATTGTACGCTTTTGGAACTGAGACTCACATTTTATGTCACTCCTGGAAGTGACTATCCTGCTGTATAGTTTGCCCATAGCACCATTTAGATTGCCTGTAATATAAAACCCATCCCTGTACATGCTTTTGGTACTGTTTGATATATCTTTGGACCCACCATTATTAATTAAACATTGATATACGAACCTAAATGGCAGTTAATGTATGGGGTATTTAGAGTAAATATTTTAACGGCTTGAAGAAACCTCAAGTTGAATTATAAGGTACTGATGTATGAACAGGAGATATACATTTTTGATTTCACGATTCCAATACAAATTATGGCATCATCACCCTTTCAAAGCGTTATGTCTCATATAAGACGTATGGTATCTTTGTGTATTAAAAGTATTGTCTTTCAAATCTGAATAAAAAAATGTAGAATCAGTTCAGCATATTACACAATAAATAACCATGTTCAAATCAACTTAACATTTTCTTTCTTACATTCAATTGAGGATTTGTAGGAAGGTTCTTTTTATACTTTCATGATGGCTCATCCTTGTGGTGAGATTATATTATAGCTATGAAAACAATATTTGTTCAGAAGATTAACATTCTGATATTTAATACCACGTATTCAATAAATGCACTTGTACAGTAGTTGAATATGAGCCACCTCTACATGCCTAACAAAAATGTATCCGAGAAGCCAAGAATATAAGAAGCTTGATATTAGTATTCACAACTAGTCTACCAATTCAATCAGTAATATAATAGTTTTTCAGTTTCTCTCTAAACTTTACTGAATGTGGCCTCTGTTTCGATGGTCAAAAATTCACAGATTCAATCAACAAATAAGCTAGAAGAAAATTACTTCCATTGACCCACCAACAGATTATTTAAAATACCATATTGGAGTACTATATAGCATATCAGACAACAAAAGATTGACTTATTACATCAAAGGATAAAAGATTGAATGAAAAAATTTATTACTTGCCAAACAAAGAAAAACATGTATAGAATCAACAGTCAAAAGTATTCAAATTTTTAAGCCTAACTTTTCCAACAGTCCTAGATACTAAAAAATCTTTCCAAATCCCTCATCTAGAAAATCATTTCAGTTAATACTATAACCACAGATTTCTAAAATCAATGAATCAACAAATATATCTTATCAGTGCCAAATAATTGTAGAAATTAATCAAAACTTCATCTTTATCTTTTGCTGCTAAAGGAATTCTGACATTGGAAAGCTGGAAACAGCCAATGGTTTTGACATGCCAGCTTACTGAACTGGACCCGAACGCACAAGCCACCAACACTATGAAGACTTTTGTATTGATTTTTGAATTAAAATGTTAGCTATTGGATTGTTGAAAGAATGAATTTTTAGAATACTACAACTTCAAATAACAATAAACGTACTAAAAACTTACAGAATTACTTTGAAGTCAGGATTCCTTATGTACTCTTTAAGACGTCATTGTACTAATCATTAAATTAATATTATTCTATCAACAAGACTTATATATCTTTTGGTTTCCCTTTCTCAAGTATCCAAAATTTTTGCCAGGATTGTGTTCTGTTCAGTACACAATTTTCAATATACTATCATATGATAAGGAAGATTGGCATCTTTGTTTCAACAAAATCAATGAGTGAAAACGAATTCTTCGCCATAAATTACTGTGGTGCAAAAATCATTCATGTAAATTGATAATGCTGTCATTATAATGCTAGACTGAGTTATCAGCAACTGTACAGTATATAATTTATCGAGACCCTCCAATGTAGCCAAACAGGTCCACAAAACGCTTCTGGTAATTAAATAATGCTAGCAAACATGAACAGGAAGTCAGAAAAATAGATGAGCTACGGTATCTTATTTGTAAATGCATCTATGACGTAGATTATATGGCATGATAGCCTACATCGAGAAAAAATTAAATTAATTTTTATTAGGGCAAAGCTTCTCCAGGTTGAGATGTACAAATTTTTTTCAGCTTAAGGGTTGAAGACCTCCCGGGGCGTACTTTGCTATCCGTTGTGCATAGTTTCTTTGTTTCTTTGTCAATCCAGAGCGAGATAAACGTTATCAAGCTGTCAAGACAGGAAAGTCAAATTATGTAATTCAAATCATAATGACAAGAAAACTACAGTACGATTTTATCAGGTGCCTTAAAGACTGGCCGTTTAGTATTCTAAAGACCTTAAGGGATAAGGCCTTGTCTGGGATATATGCAAGATATAGCTGTAATAACGATTATCTGCAGATGTACAAAAAATCGTATAGACGGAAATGGGATTTCGAAAATGTCAACCTATTTGATATTTTCATAATATCAAAACTCTGCACACATTTAACATACTAAATTGAAAGTCCAGATTGTGTTGTATGAGAATTGGACATAAAAGCCTATAAGAATGCCATTGAATTTACTTGCATTTCCAAGAAGGATTTGGTATAATCCTACTATAATAGCTGTTTTATTCTTTTGACATATCAATGAAGATCGAGAATCAAAGCTTGCAATATACACAGCAAAAACCTACGAAAACTTCAACAAAGTCTATTCTACCTGACATTTCTATTTCATTGCATACATGGTTTCACGACTACATGGGCTGGTTTAGCATTAGCTCCGTTTTCTGTAAGTTTCAAGATCCTTAGGGACATATATGACACTCAATCTACTTTCAACACACAGAACAAATCAACTCAATCTAGAGATCGAATTGTCCAATATTTTCAAAATATGCAGTGAAGAAGAAAAAACGGCCTCACTATAACCTTACCTTTAAAATGTACACGAATATGGCATTACTATAATGCAATTACATCATGCTACATTAATTTCTTCGCAAAGATGCGGTATATGTGCAAAATTTTCACTGACTCAGTAATATATTTTCAAAGATAACTGTAGCAAGCTGTATCGACTACCCTGTTAAACCTACATATCAACTGTTATCATTATCTGGACTTTGATTTGAAATCTAAAATGTTGACTGGAATATTTATGATACACTTGACTGTAGAATTGAACTGTTAGTATAATATTAAATTGGAAAGACCTATTTATGATATCCTATCACTTATTCTACTGTTTTTTTTTACCCATTTTGAAAATAAGGCTCTGAAATAACTTAGTATTCATGGAGTTGTGGCTAGATAATATAATGAAAGTCAGTATTACCTTTCAATATGATCAAACGATATGGTGAATATATATATATAAATCTACAAGGATAAGTCACCACCCGTTTTTGTACTTAATAAACAGAAGAGGTTCGAGCATGTCTTATCATAAAGTAAAGAAGGTTCAGTACTTTTGTGAAATACGAAGATGAGAAATATCCAAATTCATTGGCAGTACATCTTGTTCCTTCTTTTTTCGTATTTTGACGTTAATATGGCTGAGTTTCTAACTGACAATACTAATTCACTATTAAATTATGGATATCATGATCCAACGACATTTCCCCTCGGATGTTCACCAGAATTTACAAAGACCAAAAAAGGTCTATCTATGGAACTATACCGATATGATTATCTGCCGCCAGGATCGTACCCTTGCTGGGACTCAGCGTATCTCAATCCCAGCTACCCTAGAACAGGTTATAAAGCCAAAAAATTAATTGCCACAGTTGATGGAGTCTCTGGTGACATTAACTTTAAATTTAACCCAAAATTTGGCTGCAAGGCAATACCTGATTATCTTCCTTCAAACTTTAATTACCATGAGCCAATCACAATTACCAACTTCACCATGATTCTCTATGGATATTTCATGCCAAAGACCACTGCTTTTCATACCTTCTATGTAACGGCTGATGATCTATTATTTATGAATTTTGGTGCTGGTAATGCTTTTGACTGTTGTAGGAGGGAAGAAACTGCTGACAAATTTGGTAACTATGCAGCCTATTCAGTTTGGGGCAAAAAAAGCCTCAAAAATGAACTTACTGTTTATTTACATACGGGTGTTTATTATCCAATCAGACTTTTCTACAATAATCGAGATTATATTGCTCAATTAGACATCAGATTCAAAACAGAGCATTCAAATGCAATAATAACCAATTTTACGGATTATTTTTACTCAGTTGATGACAGTTCACTCGGCTGTCCTGGTTTAATTACATACGAGAAACAATGTGCAGATGTACAATCACCAAGGATTGTCGAGACCAAATTCCTGACTGTCCAACCTGGAGATGAAATTCTTCCAATAACAAAAACAATTCTGTATGTGGGTGTACCTTGCAGCTCGAGTGAACCTCTATACCAGTCCTCTCCTTCCACATCATCGAGAAGATTAGACTGTCCATCAGATCTGTTTTTTGATCCGTTGGCGGAAGAATGTGTTACCATATCCACACCTTCTTTCCCTCCTATACC
The DNA here is from genome assembly GCF_010111755.1 of Nakaseomyces glabratus. NCBI lineage: Eukaryota > Fungi > Ascomycota > Saccharomycetes > Saccharomycetales > Saccharomycetaceae > Nakaseomyces > Nakaseomyces glabratus. The sequence continues at coordinate 1,223,629 of NC_088960.1, forward strand.
ATCATCGTCATCATTGCCAACTTCATCACAAGAATATTCATCTAGCTCTCACCGACTCCCCAGTAGTTCTCATGCTCTGATTCACAGCTCAAGCGTCGTAATATCAACTATCTCAAGTTCGATGCCAAGTTCGATGCCTAGCTCAGTGATCAAGCCATCGACAGTTTCGAACCACTCGAGTTCGATGCCAAGTTCGATACCAAGTTCGATGCCAAGTTCGATGCCAAGTTCGATGCCAAGTTCGATACCAAGTTCGATGCCAAGTTCGATGCCAAGTTCGATACCAAGTTCGATACCAAGTTCGATACCAAGTTCGATGCCAAGTTCGATGCCAGGTTCGATGCCAAGTTCGATACCAAGTTCGATGCCAAGTTCGATACCAAGTTCGATGCCAAGTTCGATACCAAGTTCGATACCAAGTTCGATGCCAAGTTCGATGCCAAGTTCGATGCCTAGCTCGGTGATCAAGCCATCGACAGTTTCGAACCACTCGAGTTCGATGCCAAGTTCGATTCCAGGTTCGATGCCAAGTTCGATACCAAGTTCGATGCCAAGTTCGATGCCTAGCTCGGTGATCAAGCCATCGACAGTTTCGAACCACTCGAGTTCGATACCAAAATCCTCTACTCCCACGGGAGATATCCCAGAGCCACGAATTCTTAATATTACTACCACCATCACCAATCATAGTAGTGAAACACCACCATTTAGTGGACATTATTCAATGCACTCTGAAAGGTCAACGCATAACTTTACCTCTTATCCAAGATCTCGTCACGACACTCCATTTTTTTCCACACCTACTAGATCTAAAAGTTTGAGTTCAATTAATCCAACTAGAGCTTACCATAGTAGCATTCCGCTATTTTCAAGCTCTGACAATAGCTCCAACATCGAGTCAAGTATTATCTCTAGTTCTTCATCCTTTGAGTTGAGGTCGGTCTCGACCCCGAAACTAATATCCTCAACAATGGTACCAATTTTCAGTAAGACTAAAAGCTCCACTCGCTCACACATTTACTGGAATAGGTCAACTATAGAAACAGCTTCATCACGGAGTCCAAGTCCAAGTCCAAGTCCAAGTCCAAGTCCAAGTCCAAGTCCAAGTCCAAGTCCAAGACCTGACCCTCAACCAAGTCCAAGACCTGACCCTCAACCAAGTCCAAGACCGGACCCTCAACCAAGTCCAAGACCTGACCCTCAACCAAGTCCAAGACCTGACCCTCAACCAAGTCCAAGACCGGACCCTCAACCAAGTCCAAGACCTGACCCTCAACCAAGTCCAAGACCTGACCCTCAACCAAGTCCAAGACCGGACCCTCAACCAAGTCCAAGACCTGACCCTCAACCAAGTCCAAGACCTGACCCTCAACCAAGTCCAAGACCTGACCCTCAACCAAGTCCAAGACCTGACCCTCAACCAAGTCCAAGACCTGACCCTCAACCAAGTCCAAGACCTGACCCTCAACCAAGTCCAAGACCTGACCCTCAACCAAGTCCAAGACCTGACCCTCAACCAAGTCCAAGACCGAATCCTCAACCAAGTCCAACTCCGAAGCTACTGTCCGATTTTTCATCATTGCATCATTCACACTCTCTAAATGCCATTTTTAGAAGCGCCACAAGCCGGCATGATACTTACACCACTATTTCTGCTTTTTTTACCCCACGCTTATCACTACAAATCACTACACTAGTACAACAACCAACAGCGTCGGATGCTTTGAATAGCTTGTACCTTGGTGGAACATATCGTCTCAATGTTAGTTACTTTTTATTTCCAGCGCTTTTAATATTTACAATTGCCAATATTCTTGTTTAGTTACTTCATCTATATCATCAAATATTCGTTTTCTACTGCAAGCAGTTTTAATTATATTTTAGGTAACGTTCTCTAGATAGATACGGTTTTAATATTTTGATGACGAAAAAAACATTCAATGCGTTTACTTATAGTAATAAATTTTTATGCCATTGTTGTGAATTCTACTAACATATGAAACTTTCAAAAATTAAGTAAAATATGCCTGTTTATACAATTGCTGGACAGACTGATGTTTAAATGTATATTATAGTTGATTCAGTATTATAATATGAGTATCTTGTCATAAGTATTGGGCTAGACTGTTTGGATTAATCCTGCTGAAGATATAACTATCCTACTAGCACGAAAAAATGAAGAATAATCAATATCGAAAAATATTGAAATACAAAATTCACCTAAGAGGTGTACATCATGAGATTTTGTGGAATGGACTAGTTTGTAGATTAAACTCAATTTGGCCTCACTACTACCAGCAACTACTATCTCTTCAAGAATGACAGTATTTTGGTAGAAATTTTCGCACTCCATTTCTTCAGTATGACAGTTTTTAAGACATAACACTGCAGTTTGAATCAAGATCAAAATGTTAGAGGCCTAGATTGACAGTCCACTTATTAAAGGATCATAAAACTTAATAAATATAGGTAGTAATTGATAGATGATATTGTTCTCTACTTTTTTTTTTTTTATATTTAACTATACATAAAAGACGCGACTGTTCAATAGTGTCTAGAAAGGCCTCGACCATATTGCGACTAATGAAGTATCTCTCCAAACACAAAGCTTAGTTTGCTACACTAACAAGAATACTTGCAACAGCTTGATTTATATTTTGTCACAGTTTTGCTATAAAGCAATATGTTCAAAAATATCTATTAAAAGCTCCATAAACACTACACATCATTTGTAACTTTCCATGGGATTTCTATTTGAATATAGTGTACTAGATATTTAACTTCATTAAAAACTAGTATAATAGACGGAGAGAAAATTGTTTGCTACTATTGTTCTATTAACTATAACCTGTGAATGATGAATTTACATATAGTATGTCATAAATGTATGACAGTAAAAGCAAATTTAAGATGGAGGCTTTGGCCTTATGACAGTTGAACCATACCGTAAACCAAACTAAACAACTCAGTAACTATATTATTCAACAGAAATAAAGACAAAGTAGCTACCACCAATAAGTGGCTAACTATTCTGCTTACTGTTAAAACACAGATAATAGCAGTTTACTGGCAATAATGGAAAAACAAATTTGTCAGGAACTATTATCGAAGCCAAAACATTCTATGGTTCAATAGCTCAAGGTAGATTCTCTGCTATTACCCCAGTTTTAGAAGATTTTAAATGCAAATAGCATTACTCTTATAGCACAATCTGACGTTCAAGTACCTGACCTCTTACATTCAATATATTGATATCCAGAATATCTGGCTTTGATATGTCTCAATGTTGATTTTACTACATGTTTATTTTGAAAGGTATTGGATAATCCGACTCTATCTTCTCATCTGATATCAGTCGGCCATGTATAAGATAGTAAAACATAATCTCAAATTGGAGAATTTGAAATTGATTCAACTGTTAATAAGGTGAATAAAAAATACTATGTCCTGGATTATGCAAAAGTATATAACATGCTTATTTCAGCTGCACATAGACTACTAAAATCCCAGTGTAATTTTTACACATGGAATACAAAGTAATATTACATTTGAACAAATAAAAATCATTTTCAATAGGAGTTCTTTATCATTCATTAGTTACGAGTAATTAATGGTAATAGCAAGATGGTTTACCCATCAACAAAGATATGTCTTCTTAGAGTCACACCAATATTGCATTGGTTAATATCACTTAAGGCATGTTTTTTTATTTGAAATTGATCAAAAACAAACCAGGTTTATAACCCAGACAGTTACTTTTATGTTACCATACTTTTATAGTTTTGAATGTAAGTGACAAACAATATGTATAATTTCAATAAGTTGTACAGAAGTATGAAAATTGTAACAAATCAATTCGGATTTAACTACTGATATCATGATTAACAGATATAGAAAGAATTATTTATCATCCATCCATTTCATGAAAGTAATATACTGTTTATCACTTTAAGGTTTTTACTGAAGATATCTACTATTGTTAACAGGCTAATCCAACAAGTCTCTTAAAAATATTCATCCAATATGTCCAATATGAGATTGCAACAAGGCAATGTTCATCAATATATCCCGTGATATTAATTTTGCCCATATCGGCATGAAAATAAAACACTCTTTCAAATACTGTGAGAATTCAGATCCATCAAACTTTTGCTAGTTTGCAGTAGTTTACAATACAATACTAGTAACAACAATGTTCATAACAAGCTATACCAGTACTGACCACACATCAGAGACCACAAATTCTAATTGCTACAGGAAATGACTACTCTAACTTGTATTTCAATTCTGATATATATTCAACCACCATATTCTATAGTCCTGGGATTTCCCAAAAAAGAACTGTCTTGAAAAAAGTAATAGTACTAATTCTCATTCTTTTAAACGTATAGTGAAAGATTTATTTTAGAATTAACATGATCATCAAAGACATAGCCTTCCGATCATAACCTTGAACATGGATTCTCAAAAATCCTATTGATATATACCGAAAGGTTCCCCTGATAATCACAGGCATGGAATACTTGAAAAACACTTCAATTGTTCACTTCTTTTGAAGGGCAATCAAATATATTACCATGTCGCAGCACACCACACTATCATTATTGTAAAAGCTAAGCATAAACCGATGGCAGATTTCTGTATAGAAGTCATGCTGTGTCTATATCAGGATTCAACTAAGCTGACCCGTATCAAAGCTTTCATAATGCAGCTAGGCCCAAGACACTACAAGTATATGAGAACCATTCAAACAGGTCTAGCTTCTTCGAATAAGCCAAAATCATCGATATTAGAAGGCAAACTATTCCTCAAGCTAATTGTTTATCCATCTTAAGCATCTTCTACCAGTATTCTAATTTAGCAAACCTAATTTACTCGAACGGATTCCAGGGTTATGGATTGTATTCCTTACGTTCTAGGCTATATTGCTACCGGGATAAAGTTTGTTTATAATCAGTACACTTAGATTATTATTTGTTTTGTTGTACTTTCCAGTCAATTGCATTAATTCCATGTTTAGAAAATGAGGCTATATTAATCCAAACTGGAACTGGTGAAAGACTTTAAAAAAAGCCAACGAATAGGATCAATGCTGTGGCAGGGTAAATATTAAGGAATTCAATGTTACGCGAAAAACAAAATGTTCTGCTAACCGGTACTTTCAAGACATTTGGAACGATAAATTATAATTGGTTAGTAAAGGTTGAGAAAGTATTATTTTATGAGAGGGAGCTCATAAAGCCACAACCAAAACATTGGAGATTGTTTGCCAAAACATTAAATCTTAAAGCCATTGTATCAAACCCTATTCTCGTTGTAACTATATTCCAAATATTAACCGTTGATCCATTAAATTTCAAAACAAATCTATTAAAATTGGATTAATTTAGAATGTGTCGAATAGAATTAACCAATTATGGCTTATATAACAAACTAATAACTAGATAGAAGAGTGTATATGATACTTCGTCGACCATTTCAATTCATATTGGCATTTTGTGACAGCGATAATATAAAATCAACAAAGAAAAATCAGGAAATATTGGATATTGTGTATTAAAGTCACTTCAGTCAGTGCTAGATTTTTAATATTCTCTTCCCCTTTTCTTCCATTGTGAATAGTGAACACTAGACAACTAACAACAAACAAATGCTTCATTTTACTTGATCAATTCAGAGCGCATTGGATCATGTTTCCTGAACTACATTGTAACATTAGTATTAAATTTGTAAAAAATCAGTTAAGCTAATCAAAAATCCTGAGTAGTGTTAGTATACTAACTTAGGTTTTATGCTGGAGTCCTTTTCATTGTTAAGTAGTCTAAGTTTAAAAAGTTTCTTAAGTGTTATTTACAACAAAAATATAGATGCTAAAGAATAGTGTTAAAAAATGCTGAGTATAATGAAAACAAACCATGTATATAATTAGAAGCTGCCTTTTCATCAATATCTATTACTCTAAGTGAAGATCCAATACGGATGAAACCAATAGGGCAAGTATATGGTGAAATGGGTATTGAAGGTAAACAAAAATACAAGCTACATTTGCTATGTCTATATATTAGTAGAAATACCTTATTAAGCACTTGTGATATCAGTAAATAGGTTCTCCATAACTTTTTGTTGCCTATGTAGTACTCTTAAAATCACTAGAGAACTGTTTGAGGAACGTTCATATGCACTCAGCACAAATATGGAGCCATGATTTACTGAAGTACAAAGCAAGCTTGAAGTAGCCGTTATCAGTATGCTCCAGACTACGACTTTCCATGACATTTAGGTCATGAAATACAATTTATTTCTCACGCGTTTGATACTAGAGTCAGTGTCTTAAAATGACCACAACAATTGAAATGTTTTATTGTTTAGTTTTCTCTAATACCCAGTTTTTAACAATATTGTAACGAATAAACAATTATTACAGTTATCTAACTTTAGTATACACATTATAGTATTATCATGTACCTAACCAATATACCAACACAATACACCATTGGTCATGATCTAATAATCGCTGTGTAAATGGTCACAAAATATATAGCATGTGCATTATCTAGCATCTATAAGACGGCCACATAAGTAGAATATCATAGAACAAATAGGTACATAAAAGTGTTTTATCAAAGACGGTAGGTTTCATTGTATTTAGTAATCTGATTTTAATAATACGATGCAAAAAGGCAGCCGAACACCCTCTATATTATATCAGAAACATCTGAAAAAAACAAACAAACTATATAGTAAGTAGATAATAGGGTGCCATTAAATGTAGCAGTGTTTTCAATATCTACCTTCTGCAAAGGTAGACGAAGTATTTAAATTAGAATTTTTTTGAATCAGTATGGCTTTTCATATTTTTATATAATTTCAAAAATTCAAGGAGTAAACCACAACTTATAAAAAAAGTGCAAAGATTAGTATGAATTGTGAAAAAAACTTGTCATATCATAGGAAAGAGTTCTTTTACATATTTTTGGAGAAGGGCTATTTTTGATCGATAATTCCAATCAAATTGACTACATGAATAAAAAACAATCATCTGCTAATCTCATCATTACTTCATAGTTGAACAATCATACTTTGTAAGTCTACAAGAGCTGCTAAGCTATCCAAAAAAATTTAACACCTTATATATGATTTTCAAAATGACCCTTTATAAATATATGTAAATAGTTGGTATTGAACAATAGTAAGCTATTATTTACCAGATTACCTATGTGATAACCAGATCAGTAAAAAGCTGAACTTGAATTTTGTTCTTTATGCAAAACAGTTTCAAGGTATCTACAATAAAGAGAAAATTATTTTTTTTAGAGGGACTGAACTGTTGTATTACCTATGGCAATTGGAGTATTGATGTTATCTCATATAAATGAACTATTCGATTAGACTTTAGGGGAAAACTAGCAACATAAATAGGAACCTGCCATAAAATTGTCAAACAATATGCATGAAACAATCCTATCTTGATCTATTTCTGCTACTTTTCAATTGATATGTGATGATTGAGAAAAAACAGTAAGTAATTTATCATTTATGGGCAACACACTTCTTTTGTTTCTTAATGATACAGAAAATACTTATTTAATTTGAACGAAACAATTACGGTGATATGTAGCAGAATAATGGAAAAAGGAATCTTTTTTTTGAAACCATGCAGCAAAATTAAAAAGGAATCAGCTATGATATTCTAGATATTATAACATTATTAATTATTTGATATATGAAAAATTAATAACATACTTCCAAACTACCAATCAACCAAACAAACATGAATCGGTCAATTCAAGTTTCATTAATCCTAATACGGAACTACATGACCTCCTGATATATTAAGTGCTTCTAATCGAATATGTTGTAGAACATGAGATACAAATTTGTTAGTATTAAACATAGTTACTGAAGCTTGGTTTTTGGTATTCATTATTCTTCTTGGGGAACAAGAAGTCAAAAGATAAGAAGTTTTTTTCAATGAATTTGATTTTGAATAAAATCAAAAATAAGTAATATAAATATTGAACTCAATTAAAAGTAATTAATATTAATTGTTTTTTGATGTATTGAGTTTCATGTACAGAATGATAGTAATATCTTAATATTTGTCTACTCAGGCTTAAAAAACATAGTGAAATTATATCAAAGTTGTTTATCTTCTGTAATAAGAATTTGGAACATAACTAAAATGTGATTAAGTTAGAGTACCATAATAATACCGTTTCATAAATAAAAGAAGTTCCAAGACACGATTAGTTTTTTATGAAGACACAAGAAAGGATAAAACAATTAATACATACTTTGTTATACCTATCGTAGTTATAATCGATATCACAATGTCATTAAAAATGTAAAGAATCACCAAAGCCATTCAATATCTGATTTGAAGGATTGCATCTGGAAATATTCAGAGTTGAAAAATGGTATTAATCTGAGAACGTCATAGAAAACCAACACATTCACCACTATACGTATGCCAACACGATTATGTTTAAACTTGATGGTTCTTCATACCAAAAAGCGATCAGTTTTCAAAGACAGAAAAACATATAGTAACAAAACTTGTTCTTAAAAATTCGATACAAAATCGGACGTTTCAAGATTATATTAAATCTCACATGATTTTTAAAGAAATAGTGATTAATGATGCATTTTTAAAGAGAAAACTATAAATTCTGAGGTATATTACCTGATAATGTTTCATGTTACTATTATTTTTAATTTTAGTGGTAACATATTTGAACTATATGTTCTTTTAGCCCATTTTTCCCATAATATCTAAAAAAACACATCTATGGCACTTCAAATATTTCTATTCATAAAATATAGACATATTACATTACGATAGCAGATATCACCGCATACCAATTTATTGGTTAGATTTGCTCTTCATAAAAAAAAAATAGAATATCATCAATGTTTCATTTCGTCATTATTAGTATATTTCGTCATTATTAGTATATTTCGTCATTGTGATAGATGGGAACCAAACAATCACAATACTGTCACAAGCCTACTATGAATTTGCACTGTTATATTCCATAAATATTGAAAGTTCTCAAAATGAATACAATTATCTATTAATGTTAACTGCCATAATTAAATATAAAAAAGAGCTCCAATTTATATATCGAAACTTATATGCAAACATGAAATATGCTGCTATATTTAACATATGCAATACAATAATAGATAAAATCCACAAGCTACAGTAGAATAATGCAATATTAATTGATGTTGTGATGCCATTTTTGATGATTTATAGAATGTATTGTTATAGGCCACAAAATTAATACGATCGAAACAACAACCAGTACAATGCAATTCAAGTTTAGTTACTTTGATTGTTTTTGCTGCATAACGACAATATAAACATATGTGCTTTTAACTGCTATGTGACCATGTTATATATAGAGTCTTGCACAAGTAATGAAACCCCTCGAATATATACCAATCTTTTTAGAAAGTTACAAAATATGTAAGTACAATTTTAAAAACAAAAAATCGGATAACCTAGAACCTACATTGTTTCCATTCCTGTTGTAATATGCTTCTGAGTATTCTCCATTGCTAGACTATATTATCGTCGTAGAAATATGGTAATCTATTATTTACTGCATTTATTTCTGGAGTGCTTCCTTCAACCACAATTTCATTATTAAAAAGAAAAAAACAAATTCCTCCGTATGAAAACCAGAGTATAAGAATCGTATGTTTTTCCATTTGCTCTTCAACTCTAAGATTATGACGTCATGTAAATATATGACGTCATTAAAATATGCACCAATCGGCTAATATCAAAATGAAGTATAATTTATCAGCCGCACATAAAACACGGCTGATAAGTTAAAAATTTTTCTGAACAGCAACTCTACGATGAAATATAATGACCCAACAAATCCCACTTTTTACCAAAGGATATATTATTTTTCATGTAGAGTCTCGACCGTTTGATATACTTTCAAAGAGTATACCTTTGCTAATGAAAGCCTATTATGCTGCAATTAGTAGAATGACAAAAACAGAATTCAGCACAATAATTAAATGAGCAAAAAGAATATCCCAATCTCCCATTGATCCTGTAGATATCGATGACAACATATAATGAGAATTTTTTTAAAAATATGTAACAACCATTAATTATCTTTGAGCCTAGTTAAGTTTTATTGTTCATTATATTGCCATCTCAAACAAAAAACACAAAAATTCTATAAGGAAAGTACTTGAATGAGAAGTAGTTATTATACTAAATGAAGAAAAATCCTTATTCAATTACCTGATATGAGTTCATGAAAAGCTTTGGCTACAAAGTGATAGGTAAGCAACTTCATAGTATTTATCAAATTAATTGTAAGTAGATAGACTACTGTTAATATCGGAGGAATGATAAATAAGAATGCACATTTTAATTGACAAAAAGTGACACAATTATCCTCATAAACATATTGTGAAAGGAATCTTAATGATGCCTTCTAAACTTCCAATATATAGTTAAACCAAACCATCAACATTAATGATCAGGTAAATATTACAATGAGTGTATAATTTTCAATTTAACATTGTTTTATGACTAATCATATAGTTGTTTCTAATTATTCAGATGTAACAGTCCAATTTATTGAATATACTGATTATAGCATAATATATTTTGTACCACTCATTGACTTGTATTAAGTAATATGATTTATATTAGTCTACATAGCAACAAAGTAGAAAGTTACGTACGGCTATTATGCTGCTGGAAACAACAACAATAGAATTTATATAAATGTTCTTTTTATAGTAGTTTTCAATGGGGTAACCGGTGTGAAAAAAAAAAAAAAAAACAAAAAACAATTCGTGAAAAAAAGCGCACCTAAAAAAGAAAGAAAGAGAGGCAAAAAGAAAGAAAGAGAGGCAAAAAGAAAGAAAGAGAGGCAAAAAGAAAGAAAGAAAGGCAAAAAAAGAAAGAAAGGCAAAAAAAGAAAGCAAAAAAGAAAGAAAATGAATGTAACTAGAATGGATAGCTATTTGAGAACGAATTGATAAAAATAAAATAGTTCAAATTAAATAATTTTTCTTTATGAGTAATTTTTATTTTTAAGTTTTCTTTTTTTTTTCCTGGCAAAAATTTTCTACATGAAACATATTTTTTTATAAATTTTATAGCAGCATTAGAGTCTAACACGGCAACACCCAACTAAAGAATGTATTTCCTTACTTTATTTATTTCTTTTTATGGTTAAGAACACTTGAGCGCACATAAATGTGCTTCTAGATTAATTGTTATTCGCTTGATCTATCTGTTTCATGGTTTGGATTTTTTTCTCGTTATTTGTCTTAGTTGCTTATCAAATGCATTCACTTTGTTATGATAATAGAATTAAAAAATCAAAGACTAGGCATGCATAAAAATGCTTTAGTTTCATTGATTTTATTATAGTTTTAAAGCCAGTAATTTGGGTGTGTTTGATAATTTAATTACTCAATATCATAGAACATCAAAAAAATATGCAAAGAGGCACTTTTCTTTTTATAATTTATGGAAACTGTCCATTGATATGTTTATAGTAATGCACTAGATTTTACTTCAAACAAGTAGAAAACAAAAAAGCCCACAGATTAATTATTTTGTTTTGCCTTAAAAAACTGAGGCTTTACAGTAATTGTTCTTTGAAGCATGTGGTCTATTTCATGCAGCACAGAGTTTTGCCGTTTTATTATGTTTCATGCGTAGTTCTTAATGTTCTTAAAGTATTATCACTCAAGCACTTCCATTGAAAAAGAACGCGTTGTACCAATAAAAACTAACATATTATTAGCGAGTTACTTATTAAGTTTTGGTCACAATTACCATATCTTAATATCTCTACATAGTTTTGAGTTATAGAAAAAAACTCAGAGGCATTTCTGTGTTGTAGTTTTAAACCATTTAGAGTACCCCATTTTTTATTAATTCTAAAGCACAAATTAGTAGTTTCTTCTGGAAAATAATGTTTAAAAATATATCACAGAATAATAAATATTTAGAGTAATAATTATTATTATCCACAATTTACTAACAAAAAAATTTAATTCGGTATTTGCTATGAAACTTCAGTAATGGTAAAACTCCTCTCTAGTAAATATTTATTAGATAATTATGTATGTCAATAAATTGAGCCAATGTAAGATTTCTTTTTCTAAGTGCCTATTCTTCTATCTTATTCTAAATCTCTTTTTAACAACTAATAATAGCAACAATGTAGCTAGCTTTCTTAACTTCAACCATATACTACATCCTCTTATGACAGACAATCAAATTTCAACCGCATCAATTACTAAGTTTCTAGATTTATGATAACAAAAATTGTGTGATAAATCCTAGCCTTATTGTTCTCCTTATTATACCAAAGATTGAGCTACACCTGCAAGGAACAGAAAAAAAAAGTGATTTTCTGTTCCAATTATTCAGTACTTTATAGAGGTACTATTGATTGTTCTAAGATCAAATGAATTATTTATTTGTTTTTTATGAGTACTTAATTGTTTTGAGCAGTGAATATTAATTTAATATAACTTGCAAGAACAAACAAATCTGGAAGGACAAAATGGCGTTTGTCTGTTTGAGAAATTAAAGAGTATCATGAAGGTTGTTTTCCTTGGCAACGTGTTAGGTAAGAAATTTACGACAAACATTTATGATCAAGAAACAAATAATGTTTTTGTGAGATATATAAGACCCACAATTACGACAGAACTTTTTTAGATGAAATGGACCTCCAATTACCTTTATATTTTTATTACGTTTAACATTTTACTAAACCACACCAATCAAGAAAAAGCCTTTAGTTTGAGCACTTTGAACTAATAGGTTTATTTGGTAAAGTAAGCTCTTAATCAAATTTTAAAGGTTCAGATCATTTGCCATTATCACTTATCAGCAATGAGGAGAAAGCCTCCATTTACAACGTTGAAGTTGTGGTTGATTGGAGCTTTATACATTATCAGAAATGTTACAGCTCAAGCCGTTATTCAATCTGATACCATTGTCAACGGTAACAATCCCAGCGGATATGAAAATGGTTATATTGTTTTAGGAGGTGCATATCTGGCATTCCAAGATATGAACAGTGTTCCAATGTATCAAACGGTTAGAGTCGACAAAGGTGGTGCTCTTTACTATGTTAACAATAACATGAAAGGATTCTCTATATCATCAGCTCATGCTTTCACCGTGCCATTCGTGTTTCGTAATGAAGGAACAGTGGTAGTTGACGACAGACATAGTACATCTCCTGGTTCCTGGACAGTTAATAGTGGTACTTTTACTAATACAGGGAATATGATGTTTACATCCAGTCAAGGTGATACAATTGGAATTTATGCAAGTTCAATAACAAATACAGGCGTTATCTATTCTAAGGGTACTAGCTCAAGCAAGCCACAACAACTCAAAATAAGTAGTGGTAATAGTTGGATCAATACAGGTACAATTTGTCTTGCAAACAGTACCTATAAGTTAAGTAAGTCCATTCAAGGTGGTGGATGTATATCAGTTGGTGAAGGGTCTGTTTTCAATATCTACAGTTATGATATGCAACAACAAACAATCTATTTATCGCACCCTTCCTCTGTTGTATCCTTCAGTAACGGCCAGAATGTTGCTGTCCATGGTTTAGGTAATGGGAATGGGTTTTTGTACCCAGGTGCTCCTATTCAAAAGGTCACATATAACTCCTTGACAGGTATTGCAACATTCACAACTGGTATAGCAAGTTTACAACAGTTTACAGTACCTATTGGCTTAGGGTATAACCAATCTGAATTTGAAATTATCAAAAGCATTAATATACAAGGAACAAACTATAATAACTACAACTATGTTATATACAAGGGACCACCACCAAATTCAGCACCATCGGTATGCCAGCCATGTGTGGAAATTCCTTTGTTTACCTTTAAAGTTCCTGAGGCTTATGAAACCACCAACGACATTGGATTCACAGAAACAGTATCATTTTTCTCTACGTATAACTCTAACAACCTGCCCATGATTGGTACCACAACAATATATTCACCCCCTAATGTGTACACCTTAACAAGATATAACGAGAGCACAACCGAAACTGATATAGTCAGCAAGGTTACTGGTGTTGATTTTAACGGTTCCCCATTTGCTTATTACACGACGATCACTGTCAAAGGAAAACAACAACCTGAAGTTGTAACCAAAACAATTACAATAACAAATGATGATGGAAGTAAAAGTACTATTACTACAGTACAAAGTAACAACGATACTATTAACTCATCTACATCTTCAGTGCCATCTGCGTCTGTGGAAACAATTTCATCAATAGATGGTGAGGGGATGGAAGTTACCGATATCATTTCCCCAATCATTACAACAAATTCCGATGGTAAACCAACAACAATATTTACCACCTACCCATACGATGATGGTGTAGATAAGACTGTCATATACACAAATGGTGATGCTTTACCTACTACTGTTATAATTTCTCATATTACAACCACTGGTGCTAACGGTCAATTAACAACTATAGCCACAACTTATCCAAGACTGCCAAATGAAGGTCCAGATTACACCACAACAACTACCAACAGTCAAGGTCAGGTTATCACTGAAATAATTTCACATATCACAACAGAAGATGAAAATGGACAGCCAACAATAATTATAACAACAATAAAATCCTCAAAAGAAACTGATGATTACACCACTGTCGTGACCAACGCGGACGGCTCTGTCGAGACCGACATTGTCTCCCACATCACCACCACCGACTCCGACGGCAAGCCTACCACCATCGTCACCACCTTCCCAGCCCCAGCTGCCAGCGGTGCTGACTACACCACTGTCGTGACCAACGCGGACGGCTCTGTCGAGACCGACATTGTCTCCCACATCACCACCACCGACTCCGACGGCAAGCCTACCACCATCGTCACCACCTTCCCAGCCCCAGCTGCCAGCGGTGCTGACTACACCACTGTCGTGACCAACGCGGACGGCTCTGTCGAGACCGACATTGTCTCCCACATCACCACCACCGACTCCGACGGCAAGCCTACCACCATCGTCACCACCTTCCCAGCCCCAGCTGCCAGCGGTGCTGACTACACCACTGTCGTGACCAACGCGGACGGCTCTGTCGAGACCGACATTGTCTCCCACATCACCACCACCGACTCCGACGGCAAGCCTACCACCATCGTCACCACCTTCCCAGCCCCAGCTGCCAGCGGTGCTGACTACACCACTGTCGTGACCAACGCGGACGGCTCTGTCGAGACCGACATTGTCTCCCACATCACCACCACCGACTCCGACGGCAAGCCTACCACCATCGTCACCACCTTCCCAGCCCCAGCTGCCAGCGGTGCTGACTACACCACTGTCGTGACCAACGCGGACGGCTCTGTCGAGACCGACATTGTCTCCCACATCACCACCACCGACTCCGACGGCAAGCCTACCACCATCGTCACCACCTTCCCAGCCCCAGCTGCCAGCGGTGCTGACTACACCACTGTCGTGACCAACGCGGACGGCTCTGTCGAGACCGACATTGTCTCCCACATCACCACCACCGACTCCGACGGCAAGCCTACCACCATCGTCACCACCTTCCCAGCCCCAGCTGCCAGCGGTGCTGACTACACCACTGTCGTGACCAACGCGGACGGCTCTGTCGAGACCGACATTGTCTCCCACATCACCACCACCGACTCCGACGGCAAGCCTACCACCATCGTCACCACCTTCCCAGCCCCAGCTGCCAGCGGTGCTGACTACACCACTGTCGTGACCAACGCGGACGGCTCTGTCGAGACCGACATTGTCTCCCACATCACCACCACCGACTCCGACGGCAAGCCTACCACCATCGTCACCACCTTCCCAGCCCCAGCTGCCAGCGGTGCTGACTACACCACTGTCGTGACCAACGCGGACGGCTCTGTCGAGACCGACATTGTCTCCCACATCACCACCACCGACTCCGACGGCAAGCCTACCACCATCGTCACCACCTTCCCAGCCCCAGCTGCCAGCGGTGCTGACTACACCACTGTCGTGACCAACGCGGACGGCTCTGTCGAGACCGACATTGTCTCCCACATCACCACCACCGACTCCGACGGCAAGCCTACCACCATCGTCACCACCTTCCCAGCCCCAGCTGCCAGCGGTGCTGACTACACCACTGTCGTGACCAACGCGGACGGCTCTGTCGAGACCGACATTGTCTCCCACATCACCACCACCGACTCCGACGGCAAGCCTACCACCATCGTCACCACCTTCCCAGCCCCAGCTGCCAGCGGTGCTGACTACACCACTGTCGTGACCAACGCGGACGGCTCTGTCGAGACCGACATTGTCTCCCACATCACCACCACCGACTCCGACGGCAAGCCTACCACCATCGTCACCACCTTCCCAGCCCCAGCTGCCAGCGGTGCTGACTACACCACTGTCGTGACCAACGCGGACGGCTCTGTCGAGACCGACATTGTCTCCCACATCACCACCACCGACTCCGACGGCAAGCCTACCACCATCGTCACCACCTTCCCAGCCCCAGCTGCCAGCGGTGCTGACTACACCACTGTCGTGACCAACGCGGACGGCTCTGTCGAGACCGACATTGTCTCCCACATCACCACCACCGACTCCGACGGCAAGCCTACCACCATCGTCACCACCTTCCCAGCCCCAGCTGCCAGCGGTGCTGACTACACCACTGTCGTGACCAACGCGGACGGCTCTGTCGAGACCGACATTGTCTCCCACATCACCACCACCGACTCCGACGGCAAGCCTACCACCATCGTCACCACCTTCCCAGCCCCAGCTGCCAGCGGTGCTGACTACACCACTGTCGTGACCAACGCGGACGGCTCTGTCGAGACCGACATTGTCTCCCACATCACCACCACCGACTCCGACGGCAAGCCTACCACCATCGTCACCACCTTCCCAGCCCCAGCTGCCAGCGGTGCTGACTACACCACTGTCGTGACCAACGCGGACGGCTCTGTCGAGACCGACATTGTCTCCCACATCACCACCACCGACTCCGACGGCAAGCCTACCACCATCGTCACCACCTTCCCAGCCCCAGCTGCCAGCGGTGCTGACTACACCACTGTCGTGACCAACGCGGACGGCTCTGTCGAGACCGACATTGTCTCCCACATCACCACCACCGACTCCGACGGCAAGCCTACCACCATCGTCACCACCTTCCCAGCCCCAGCTGCCAGCGGTGCTGACTACACCACTGTCGTGACCAACGCGGACGGCTCTGTCGAGACCGACATTGTCTCCCACATCACCACCACCGACTCCGACGGCAAGCCTACCACCATCGTCACCACCTTCCCAGCCCCAGCTGCCAGCGGTGCTGACTACACCACTGTCGTGACCAACGCGGACGGCTCTGTCGAGACCGACATTGTCTCCCACATCACCACCACCGACTCCGACGGCAAGCCTACCACCATCGTCACCACCTTCCCAGCCCCAGCTGCCAGCGGTGCTGACTACACCACTGTCGTGACCAACGCGGACGGCTCTGTCGAGACCGACATTGTCTCCCACATCACCACCACCGACTCCGACGGCAAGCCTACCACCATCGTCACCACCTTCCCAGCCCCAGCTGCCAGCGGTGCTGACTACACCACTGTCGTGACCAACGCGGACGGCTCTGTCGAGACCGACATTGTCTCCCACATCACCACCACCGACTCCGACGGCAAGCCTACCACCATCGTCACCACCTTCCCAGCCCCAGCTGCCAGCGGTGCTGACTACACCACTGTCGTGACCAACGCGGACGGCTCTGTCGAGACCGACATTGTCTCCCACATCACCACCACCGACTCCGACGGCAAGCCTACCACCATCGTCACCACCTTCCCAGCCCCAGCTGCCAGCGGTGCTGACTACACCACTGTCGTGACCAACGCGGACGGCTCTGTCGAGACCGACATTGTCTCCCACATCACCACCACCGACTCCGACGGCAAGCCTACCACCATCGTCACCACCTTCCCAGCCCCAGCTGCCAGCGGTGCTGACTACACAACTGTCGTGACCAACGCGGACGGCTCTGTCCAGACCGACATTGTCTCCCACATCACCACCACCGACTCCGACGGCAAGCCTACCACCATCGTAACCACTGTTCCATGCACTGTATGCTCAAGCAACGCAGACTACACCACAGTTGTCAGGAAGTCCAACGGCAGTGTTGAGACCGAAGTTGTTTCCCACATCACCACCACCGACTCCAACGGCCAGGTTGTAACCATAACTACAACTGCTCCATGTACTGAAAACAATGGTAATGGTGACTACACGACTGTAGTGACCAACTCCAACGGCAGTGTTGAGACCGAAGTTGTGTCTCACATCACCACCACCGACTCCAATGGCAAGCCTACAACTGTTGTCACCACTGTTCCATGCACTGTATGCTCAAGCAACGCAGACTACACCACAGTTGTCACGAAGTCCAACGGCAGTGTTGAGACCGAAGTTGTTTCCCACATCACCACCACCGACTCCAACGGCCAGGTTGTAACCATAACTACAACTGCTCCATGTACTGAAAACAATGGTAATGGTGACTACACTACAGTTGTCACGAAGTCCAACGGCAGTGTTGAGACCGAAGTTGTGTCTCACATCGCCACTACCGACTCCAACGGCAAGCCTACCACCATCGTCACCACTGTTCCATGCACTGTATGCTCAAGCAACGCAGACTACACCACAGTTGTCACGAAGTCCAACGGCAGTGTTGAGACCGAAGTTGTGTCCCACATCACCACCACCGACTCCAACGGCAAGCCAACTACTATAACCACTACTGCACCATGCTCTAATTCGGAATCCCACGTTGAGAACCAAACAACTTCACCAAGCATGCATACCACCTCACTTGTTGGTTCTGAAAACGGTGTTAGTGCTAAGACTGTCAATGACAAGCCTAACCCAACTAGCGTTACAGAAGTTGCTCTAAGTCAAGGCACCACATCTAATGCCGGTTATTCGACAGACCAAGGTAGCTCTTTGGAGATGTTTGCTCCTACAGGAGCTTCTGCTGTTGAAAGTGGCAATAAGGTGTCCCAGACCCAAACTGCCTCCATCTTCCATGGTGCAGGTTCTACATTCAAGATCAAATTTAATACCATTCTACTATCCACATCATTGACTATCTTGATTCTGTTAGGCATGGCTTAAGCCGACTATTATCTGAATTAAGATAATAATTGTGCTAAATGCACGTTCGTTGAATCATGGATATAACTTTACATGATGTTTGTTTTATTAATTAATCACACTACTATTGGGGGAAAGCAATGGCAATGCTATTATAGTCTTAAGGTCATATAAAGTTGGAGAGATCCCCTAATTATCTAGTTCGTTATGCTGCAACATTCATTTACTCTGCTGGGTTTATTGTAATCCAGTTAGAATTTGAATATATTTTTTAAGGAGTTTTTATATTTATGTATTTGTTATAATAATAGATATTTTCTCTTTGATAATATGTTTTTCATGTGTTTCTGGACCACTGCTGCCGAACATGGGCCTCTGTTTAAATGAAAACTGACAAGTTGCGAAAAACGCGAGATGTGAGCAGTGACGGTAATCATGTGAGTGAGAGTATGTATAATTGTACGAGAGGGAATATTTTTAAATATGTTGGCATTTCTCGTAGGTGTTGAAGTTCCCTAAAGTTATCGAAACACAACTGGGTGACACTTTAAGTTTCATTGACGTTACCAAAACATGTAATTTATTTAATACACCTTCTTGCCTCACCCATATCAATACTATAATATTAAGAAGTGTATTTATAGGTGTCCAATTAATAATCCCCATACTAAAAGATATGTTTTAAAACAATCATTTTGATCAATGATATGTCTCTATCAAGGTTCGGTGGTCAAATTGGTTCATCATATTTATTCAAGTTACTCTAAACAAATCAGTCACATTAAAATATACAACCATACATCCCAATAATGGATGCCGATCTTGTTGTTCAACTATTTCATAGCATGTTGATATTCATTAAGATGGCCAGTATATACAAACAAATTAGCTCATTATCGCTAGGGCAACTTGACAAACTCTATATTTAATAAGAACTGGCATCATAAAGGTTGTATTTATAGTTGGTTCTACCGAACAATTGATACAGATTCGAAGTCCACAGTACTCTGCAGTTGTTCAAGATTGCATCATTCAATACTTACCACAATTGTTAAATCGAATCGAAGAGAGTGGAGGTATTTAGTTTACAGTGTGTGAGCTATAGGTATTATTCTCTTACGCACACATGGCTTAATATAAACCAATAATAGTTTTGAAAGACTTGTACAATGAATTTACAGGTCGTGATACTATTCATATGTGGATATTAGAAAGTTTCTTATTTGAGTTCGAGAGTACATTGTCGATGAATTGAGAGTTGTGATTCCAGACATAGTATATTGTTTTGCTCAAGGATTTTGATGTGAATTTCAATCCAAACATTGTACATTATTCTACGGAGATTGCATGCATTGAGTCTGTATTATATGAGTAAAGTAAACTACACGGCATATTTCATATAGATAACCTAACCTGATCTCCGTGCAACTGAGGACAGCTGATTGGCATGAGGCATGTATTATCGAACAGTAGCTATAAGTGTGAATTGTTCTGAATGGAATAATTACTAACCTGGTAAGGTATTAATGTCGTGTCTGAGAAGGGTTGTACAATAGAGTTATTCTTTAGTTTCGCTGTTAAAATATGGTTAAACATCTCAATTTATACATCAAAAGGATGCCACTTACTTATATCTTTTGCTAACTCTCTTAAAGTAGTTGATATACGGAAACCACGACTGTTTTGCAAATGTTTTAGGTAAAGCTGTGTGTTTCCACACCTATCAAGTTTACGGACGGAAATTCAAAAGTAAAACATGTTGATTAAGTATGTTCAACCTTGAACATTAATGCTTTTAATTTATACCATGTATAATTATCTATCTCCTCATTTACCTACCCTCCTACAGAAGACCTTTTGTGAGATGGTGGAATCACAGTAGCATGCCACTGTCACGTACTTTGTTCCGGGTAGTAGGCCAAGCTGAGCCTGCAAGTCCAGATATCTAAGTTGCGAAAAACGCGAGACCTTGCATTCTACGAGACAGTCGACAAAGCAATTTGATTTACCCAGCCCCGTTGAGAGTTGCGAAAAACGCGAGATGTTGTGTTCAACGAGGCGTTGTTGAAGTAGAACAACCACTCTGTTCTAGAACAACAGTTCTTCCTGAAATGTTGCAGTTCATCTGAATGAATCTGAACTCTGACCAAGATTCATTGATAGGATTGATGGTGGGAGTTAGACATACAAGGTTCACATTGAGATGGGATAAAACTATCTATATATTAAAATAGTAATGTATTACTGTAATCTTGTAAGAGTGGAAACCTTTGAAATACTCAAGACTTTTTCTACTGTAATATATCATTGGTTGAATACTATGCAGGAGGATGAAATGAACAATCCAGTCTATTTTATGAGGTTTTCTTGACTTTCCCATATATGCCTTGATCACTTGTCACCAGTATTTACTTTATCAACATTTACTTCACAATGATCATGAGATGACGTTGCTATCATGATGTAGTTATTATGACTTGGTAGGATTCCCATATATATTCCTGAAACAATGAATTCCTCCACAACACAACACACATCAATTCAATATCATGTGTGAATTTATTGCTTATGAATACGAAAATATCTGTGCAGTACTTTTACCAGACTGTTACTTTTCTGTGAAGAGCATTTTTGTTCGAGACAAAAACATCTTTGGAGAACAGATTTTCATCTTTTTTAGGGTTACATAGGGTATGGTAAAACTCTTAGGGCTATATTAGGGTTTGTGTTTCATTCATTTGTCTGGGTAAGTAGGGTTTATAGTTGTTACAGTTAGGGTTAATTAGGGCTGTGTAGGGTTCCAGAAATATATATTTTGGTAATGAGGAGAGGATTTTTGGTGATAACTCTAAGGTGAGCTATCATGAACATGATAATGTGCACCACAATGAGTCCTGAATATCATGTAGATAGATTAAAAAGTTCACTGTACATATTTCATGCCGTATATCTACATTCATGAAAAGACATTTGTAGAGTATATGATATGTCCATATATATCTAAGGCTCCACTATAAATAGGATTCAAAGTACTAGATAATACAAGATCCAAATGACATATGAAAGAGAATAAGAGCTATAACAATATCAATCTATACCTTTGAATAAATGATTAAATGTCTTTGTAGAATATAAAACAAATATAATACACAGAAATGTCCCTAATGATAGCATTAATCTGTTCAGTAACAATAAATGACAATGAATACCCAAAGAAATGGTATACGGTGTATATTTCAACTACATGATGAATGATAATTTAAAACTACCAAATATAATTTAATGAAAGTGTATTGTTTATAGTTTAGTATGTAAATGGTGTCACATATAACATCTTTGGGATACCTGATATTTGTGTAAAGTAACTGTCATATGATCAGTACCAATTACCAGTTATTTATTAGAATAATAACTGAAAAACATATAATAAAAAATATGCAAAATATTATGGTTCTAAAGCAACCTAAAATATAGGTAATGGAGTGTGTTGTGTATTCTGGGTGGAGTGTAGTCTGGGTGGAGTGTAGTGTGGGTGGAGTGTGGTGTGGGTGGAGTGTAGTGTGGGTGGAGTGTGGTGTGGGTGGAGTGTGGTGTGGGTGGAGTGTGGTCTGGGTGGAGTGTGGTCTGGGTGGAGTGTGGTCTGGGTGGAGTGTGGTCTGGGTGGAGTGTGGTCTGGGTGGAGTGTGGTCTGGGTGGAGTGTGGTCTGGGTGGAGTGTGGTCTGGGTGGAGTGTGGTCTGGGTGGAGTGTGGTCTGGGTGGAGTGTGGTCTGGGTGGAGTGTGGTCTGGGTGGAGTGTGGTCTGGGTGGAGTGTGGTCTGGGTGGAGTGTGGTCTGGGTGGAGTGTGGTCTGGGTGCTGTGGGGTCTGGGTGGAGTGTGGTCTGGGTGCTGTGGGGTCTGGGTGCTGTGGGGTCTGGGTGCTGTGGGGTCTGGGTGCTGTGGGGTCTGGGTGCTGTGGGGTCTGGGTGCTGTGGGGTCTGGGTGCTGTGGGGTCTGGGTGCTGTGGGGTCTGGGTGCTGTGGGGTCTGGGTGCTGTGGGGTCTGGGTGCTGTGGGGTCTGGGTGCTGTGGGGTCTGGGTGCTGTGGGGGGGTGCTGTGGGGTCTGGGTGCTGTGGGGTCTGGGTGCTGTGGGGTCTGGGTGCTGTGGGGTCTGGGTGCTGTGGGGTCTGGGTGCTGTGGGGTCTGGGTGCTGTGGGGTCTGGGTGCTGTGGGGTCTGGGTGCTGTGGGGTCTGGGTGCTGTGGGGTCTGGGTGCTGTGGGGTCTGGGTGCTGTGGGGTCTGGGTGCTGTGGGGTCTGGGTGCTGTGGGGTCTGGGTGCTGTGGGGGGGGGGGGTCTGGGTGCTGTGGGGTCTGGGTGCTGTGGGGTCTGGGTGCTGTGGGGTCTGGGTGCTGTGGGGTCTGGGTGCTGTGGGGTCTGGGTGCTGTGGGGTCTGGGTGCTGTGGGGTCTGGGTGCTGTGGGGTCTGGGTGCTGTGGGTGCTGTGGGGTCTGGGTGCTGTGGGGTCTGGGTGCTGTGGGGTCTGGGTGCTGTGGGGTCTGGGTGCTGTGGGGTCTGGGTGCTGTGGGGTCTGGGTGCTGTGGGGTCTGGGTGCTGTGGGGTCTGGGTGCTGTGGGGTCTGGGTGCTGTGGGGTCTGGGTGCTGTGGGGTCTGGGTGCTGTGGGGTCTGGGTGCTGTGGGGTCTGGGTGCTGTGGGGTCTGGGTGCTGTGGGTCTGGGTGCTGTGA